>NC_064643.1:558903585-560232335 GCF_023864345.2 Schistocerca serialis cubense
GACGGCGCCACTCGCGGGAACAAGTTGAACTAAGTTTGAAAACAAGCGCGAAGGATGTATCTACACACTGTAAAACTTTCACACATGCAGAATGAAAACTTTATTTTTACAAAAATAGTGTGTGTTTCTTTTGGAGTGACCCTCGTATCACTAGACGGAGGACAGAGGGAAAACCGGCCGGTGTGGCCGTGCGGTTCTAGGCGCTTCTGTCTGGAACCGCGTGACCGCTACGGTCGCAGGTTCGAATCCTGCCTCGGGCTTGGATGTGTGTGATGTCCTTAAGTTAGTTAGGTTTAAGTAGTTCTAAGTTATAGGGGACTGATGACCACAGATGTTAAGTCCCATAGTGCTCAGAGCCATTTGAACCATTGTGAACAGAGGGAAAAAAATATTCTTTTGCAACTATTTTACTTGAGTTACTTGCTCCTGACGGTCATTGCTATGAATTACTGATCCCAGTTCCATCAGTAAACAATTTTACGTAATTTTATCTCGTGGATGACTACTTAATAAAAGTAAGTAAAGCAAAATAAGCCGTCATCTGTAATTACGGGTTGGTACAAGACATGTCCCCCATAAACTAGCTTGGACACAGACTTCGTTGACGAAGTCCAGGTACAGTAGGGACGCGGAGCCCAGAAGGTTCGGCCCTCGCCCGCAGGGTTAGCGGAGAAAGTGGAGGTTCCAGGCGGGTGGCTGTATGCCTGCGCCGACTTTCTGCGCCGCCTCGCTTAGCGTCCGTGGGAACGCCGCCCAGCCGGAAAGCCGCCTACCTCCCGCTGCTAGTCTCTGGCTGCCCTGGCTGCTGCACTCCAGAGGACATTGTTCTTCTGCAGAGCACCCCAGCTGCGCGCAAAAGTCACGCCGATTACACCCTGGCTCGTTAAGTCTTTCCGTCAGCATCTTACGCAAAAACTACAAGAAGGAACGGGAAGTGCCACTGTAACAACGTTTACAGGCGGCTCTACTTGCGCAAGGGGAAAATAGAATTTTCTACGTCTACTTTTACACTCTACAAACCACCTATGGTGTTGGCGGCTATATTGATTAGATTTTGAAGGTGGCAGGTCTATATCCATGGCAAGAAAATGAACTGAAGAAAATATGATGTACTTTGTATAACCTGTCTCCCTCCCTCCTCCTTTCCCCCCCCCCCCCCCCGCCCCACACACACATTTCTTCCCGTTTCAGCTGCGAATGGTAGGCTGGAAGAAACGTGTTGTTAATTCTCAGTGTAGCCTCGTATGTTTGTAATTTTATCTTGGTGGTCTTTTCGCAAGCTATACGTAGAGGAGGAATCAATGTATTGATTGACTCTGTTAGGAACGTACGCTCTCCAAATTTTAACAGCACACCACACCCTGATACCCAGTTACGTAATACATCTGTAGCAGCGTCATCCACTTAAGTTTAGTGAGCATCTCAGTGACCGTTACACACGATTAGTTTTATGTTCTGTATTAACTCGCTCCGTATGCATACTTACAGATACACAGGGTGAACCAGAACTCCACCGAGAAACTCTCAGAGCTACTACGAGGCGTATTTTTGTAAGTAAATACCGTTTTGAAATTAAAAAAAGACGTGCTATCTCAATAATTTTATTTTTACATGAAAGCCTGTACCTTGATCTACGCACTGACGCCATTACAGTCTGATTCTTCCTTGTTTACGTTATGTACTGAGTGTTTAAGATGCCTCCGATAATCGTGAGTCCCGTCGGCTGTGAAGTACGGGTTGTTATAACATATCTTAGTGCTAAAGGCCTAAAAGCGATCGATATTCATCGTGAGATCTGTGCAGGTTACGGAGAAAACATTGTGACTGATGGAATGGTAAGAAAGTGGGTGAGAGCATTTAAAGTTGGCCGCACAAATGTGCATGATGAACAACGGAGTGGGCGTCCTTCGGTCGTTAATGAAAGTTTGGTGCAGGAAGTGAACAGTAAGGTGAGAGAAAACAGACGCTTTACGATTTCCTCCTTGCGGGATGACTTTCCTAATGTTTCTCGTAGCGTTTTGTATGGCATTGTGACCGAGCACTTGAATTACCGAAAATTGTGCGCTGGTTGTGTACCGAAAATGTTGAGGGATGTGCACAAAACCAAACGTTTAGACAGTGCATTGACTTTCCTCGAGGGGTGCCACAACGACGGTGGTGATTTCTTAAGCCAAATTGTTACGGACGATGAAATATGGGTGGCCTACGTCACACCAGAATCAAAGCAACAGTCCGTGGAAGTTGAGCAAGGGCATCGTTTTCATGGTTGATTGGCTGCACATTAGCCACACATCACGCCGGTAAATGCCAAACGACGCCAGGTTTGGTGCAAAGATCGTAAACATTGGACGATTGAACTGTGGGAAAGCGTTGTGTGGAGTGAAGAATCACGGTACACAATGAGTGATCCGACGGCAGGGTGTGGGTAAGGCGAATGCCCGGTGAACGTCATCTGCCAGGGTGTGTAGTGCCAACAGTAAAATTCGGAGGCGGTGGTGTTATGGTGTGGTCGTATTTTTCATGGAGGGGGCTTGCACCCCTTGTTGTTTTGCGTGGCACTATCACAGCACGGGCCTACATTGATGTTTTAAGCATCTTCTTGCTTCCCACTGTTGAAGAGCAATTTGGGAATGGCGATTGCATCTTTCAACGCGATCGAACACCTGTTTATAATGTACGGCCTGCGGCGGAGTGGTTACACGACAATAACAACATCCTTGTAATGGACTGGTCTGCAAAGACTCCTGACCTGAATCCTACAGAACGCCTTTGGTGTCTTTTGGAACGCCGACTTCGTCCCAGGTCTCACCGACCGACACCGATACCTCTCCTCAGTGCAGCATTCCGTTAAGGGTGGCTGCCATTCCCCAACAAAGCTTTTAACACCCGATTGAACGCATGCCTGCGAGTGTGGAAGCTGTCATCAAGGCTAAGGGTGAGCCAACACCATATTGAATACCAGCGTTACCGATGGAGGGTGTCACGAACTTGTAAGTCATTTTCAGCCATGTGTCCGGCTGTTTTTGATCACATACTGTAGCTATCGTGAATAAGGCGATTTTCAAGAGAAAGAACACTACGCTACCCGCTTTGGTATGTGGAAATGGTATTTTTTATATGCCACATTCGTGTATATGAGTAATGTTACGAAAATATTTTTATTTGTATATTAATCTTTATTTGTATTCTTTATTCGTCATTCGAATTAATTTTGCCAACAGTGGTAAGTAGGTGTCTTATCTCGGCAACCCAGCAATCTTTTTCAGTGATTTATAGTATAATAGCAGGAGAAAGAGCAACTTACGAGAGCCAGAAGGTATTAAAGTTGTGTGAATACAAGCACTGGCCATCGTTTTGATATGTAATCGCACAGTGAACAGTTCCTTCTGTCCCGTGTCCACTTACATCTGCAGACTGACAGTTATTGAACTGTATGAAAAAAAGTCAATTAGGTACAAACTACGGCGTGCACACACTTTATTCAACATGTAAACGTCACAACAGGTATTCGGATTTCGATTATATTTAGGTATGGCTTCATGTGTGTGTAAGTCGTGCTCACGCGCGCGCGCGCGCGCCTGTGTGTGTGTGTGTGTGTGTGTGTGTGTGTGTGTGTGTGTGTGTTGTCTATTTTTGACAATGGCCTTATTGGCCGAAAGTTTTATTTGTCACAGTCTTTTTGTTGTGTCTATCTGCGACTAAGCATCTCCGCTGTATGGTGAGTAGCACTTTCCTTTTCATAATATTGTTAGGTTATGCCATGTTCGATATGCCTGCCATCATTGGCGATGATATGGCGCAGACGAATAGCGAAATTCTGCATGACCCGCTGAAGTACCGAACATCGATGCTGTCGATGACCTCCTGAATGGCTGTTCTCAGCTCAGCAATGATTGTGGGGTCATTACTGTACACCTTGTCAGTAATATAGCCCCACAAAAAGGAGTCGCATGTATTCAGACCCGTAGAATATGGCGGCCAATCGATGCCCATGACAGTGGCTTCTGGGTACCCCAGAGCCAGAATGCGGTCCCCAAAATGCTCCTCCAGGACATCAAACACTCTCCTGTTTCGATGGGGTTGAGCTCCGTCTTGCATGAACTACATCTTGTCGACATCAGGGTCACTTTGGATAATGGGGATAAAATCATCTTCCAAATCCTTCACGTGCCGTTAAGGATCAAGGAATACCGCACCGATTATTCCGTGGCTGGACACTGAACATCACACAGTTATCCGTTGAGGGTGAAGAGACTTCTCGATCGCGAAATGCTGATTCTCAGTCCCCAAATGTGCCAGTTTTGATTATTGACGAATCTATCCAAATGAAAGTGGGCTTTGTCGTTAAACCAAGCAACAATGCGCATACTAATTCCGATCAAGCCCCTCGGCCAACCGTGCAATTTGAACGTCCTAACGCAAACCATTTACAAGTTATGACGATTTTATTTCATGTAGCCCTGTAGATGATTCTAGATGTAGAGTCTTTCCTTGTTAACGCCCAACACATTGCCATACCAGCGCGACCGTCTCTCTATAACGTCGAGTGCTTTTTCTTCTGTTCGCGTCCGCTGTAATCCTTTCGTGAAGCTGACGCCTCTAGACGTATTTGCATGCCGCTCCCCCGTCATGTTTTGTCACTAGAGCGGAGTTTGTCAGAGTTTTGTCTGGGGTGTGAGTGTGGCGCGCCTAACGGATGCAGGGGTGTTACTGGGAGGGCGATCGACGCGCAGGGCCTCATGGGAAATTACGCACGCGCTGGCCGATTCTTTGGCCGATAGCGACAGCTGGGTGGCGCGTCACAGCCCAGTGTTCCCCACTCGTCCCCGACAAGTTGGTCGCTAACTCACAAGTGTTGTGCAACACTGCCCTGAGTTTCTATATACATTGCTAGTGGTAGTAACTGAGCGTTGCTTTATATAGTAGAGTATATTCCGCACCATTTCTTTCGGAACGTCCGACTTCATCCGGTTGAATAGGGAGTGCAGAGGTTTCAGACAGCCGGTATCATACTTTCGGCGGTGGCGTCGCTTCCTCTCATCCCAATCTGTCTCGTCGGATGTTTTTTGATACCGTAAAGACATTCAGGAGAATGACGTCCACACAATCCCTAACATAAAATTAATATGACAGCATTGTTTTTAGGAAATATACAATGTATACAAGTATAATACTACAGATACTCGAAATCAGTCCAAGGGGTAGGATATGTGATAAATTGTCTTTAAATAGAAAGTAGAACTTTGCTGTGGTATACAACATAGAGCCCAGTAGTAAAGAAGTGATGTAATCATAGGAAAAGTGTAGTATATGTGTCCATCAGCAGATATCATTAATGTAAACTCTTAGGAAATGTGTATGTCAGTAATATGCTAAAAACATAATATAAAATGGAGCGTAGCACGTTTGCAGGGCACACATATAGTACAGTGTAAACCTTTTTGCACATCATATGAACACATGAGTACGATACGCTCACACCTTTCGAGCTACCGTACCATTTTTGGAGTAAGGGAACCTGCTGCTCTCTATACTCCTCTACATAATTCTAAATCTCTAACTATCTCTTTCCCACAACCTTTACAAATAGATTTCAACCATGTTAACTTTAATCCACACTCTATACCTAAATTAATTCTGTCTTTACTCTCTTTTGCAGAATCTCCTATCCATCTATTGTTATATATTTTCCTTCTCTTACCAAATGTATATTCTTTATTCGTGTAAAGTGATATCGTTTTTAACTCACTATGTTCCTTTTTTCTCTTTTTATGTTTCCTTATTTTTACACATTTACTAAATTTTATTAACATTGTAATACTTTGGAAATGTAACACCAAACCATGCATGCAGCATGTGATAGTGCAGATCTGGTCCGTCTCCTCGTGGCTAGGGACGGAAACGGTGCAGTTACTCGCAAACAAACCATTTGTGAGTGGCCGCAAAGGCTAAGAGACCATGACTTGCTGCAGCTAACAACCCACCTTAGTTGTCAAGGCGGTGGGTTTCGCATGTGGGTAAATGAAAAAAAAAAATCTCTAACGTCAGGGAAAGATTAAAAATGAGATTTCTCAACCCATCGAGTGGATTGATACGTTACCTGACTTATGCCACGTGTCTACACAAAATCAGAAGACAGATGAACGATAGCTACGCCTGCGGCAGTATGGACATACCAGAACACACATTGTGGGACTGCGCGGATTATGAAGATGCAGCGGGTAATGGACGCCAGGTATTAAGGATGTTGGATACCGGAACAGCACTAAAGAGCGAGTCGACATAGCGCATCTTGGACGACACTGCAGCCGTAGTATCCAGGAACGCCAAGGAAGACTTCACGAGACATTCAATAGTAAGTCATCATTCTTCCGTCCAGGCTAAGATGGAGAGAAGATCACTGAGGTTGGCGACCACATATGAAATACTGTCCCAAGAATCTATATTGCATTGGTGCAAGTTATCATGGAAGTGTGGACTTTTAGAAGTAACAGTGATCGGTGGAATTACTCGCTACAGTGGAAACGCTGCTGACGTGCTACCCGACGCCCAAGGAATCCAGCAGACTATGGCTCTTGACTGGGGTACCATGAGGGCGAATCCAGTGGCGGAAACAACTACGTACAAGTGCAATGCACCAAAATAAATGAAGAAACAGAGAACAGATTCTAGTGTTTGTAGTAGATTAGTAGCTGGATAATTGGTGGAGGGGTTTAATGTAGTTTTGTAGTAGGAGAAGTAGTTGTAGCTCTTTTTCTGTCCGCCCCCGGTAGCTGAGTAGCTCAGCGTGTTCGGGCAGAGGGTTAGCTGCCCTCTGTAATAAAAAACTGAGTTAATCGATTAACAACGAACTTAAACTGGTCTCTTTGCAGAACTGAACATGTTTTGTGCTGTGTCAGTTCACGAGATTTATGGACCTTTCTTTTTTGCGGCGAAAATTGTGACAAGAGTGTCATAACTGGGCATGCCGCAAAATTGGTCGTTTCCTCAACTTCACGACGATTCCTATGATTTCACTTTTCTGGATAACGACGCCCCACTTCCATGTTTAGGTGCTGCGCTATCTCAACAACACCATCCCATAACATTGGATTGGAAGAGGTGGACACGATCTTGTCCATTGCTTTTCGTCTCCCAAGTCACCAGACCTCCCACCTTGCGATTTTTTCTGTGATGGTACACAAAAGGAAGAGTTTTTGTCCCACCTAGGGCAGATGTTCTTCAGGACCTGAGAAATCGAATTGTTGAAGTTGTCGATTCAATAAACAGGGACCTGTTAATTCGTGTGTGGAATGAATTGCACTACCGTTTCGATGTGTCCCGAGCAACGCATGTGTGAGGATAAAATTTTGAACGTTCCTCTATCCAGTGAAATGAGAAATTTGTTTCTCTGTCATAGTTTGTATGTAATAAACAACTGAAATCAGTTCTATAATTTTAAATCACGCTTTAGTTCACTCATAACACTCTGAATGACAATAATGGTATTGCGCTTATTAAAACGTGCAATGGAAATTTTGCAAATAATAGAGGGTAACGCCCTGAATATGGAGGCATAGACCTTTTGGGACATCACAAGTTCTGGTCTGTCAAACGATGTTTACGATCAGTTCACACAATTATTCCACTTATTTGTTAGTAACTTGATCCTGCACATGGAATGCTACAAAGACCCTTTCTCAGACAGTAACTTCTTGAAATGAGTTCAAACTAGCGGGCCAACAATCAGGAAATCAGCGTGGTTTCTCGCAAAAAAAGACGGTGGGAGTGCCTCCACATCTCGCATGGATTAGATTAATACTTGTTCCATAGATCATGAATACGACACTTCGTAATGATGTGGAACGTGTCAGGTTAATAAAAGATGTCTGTACAAGATATTACATTACACAAAATCTTGCATGACACTAATGTTAAAGTTGGTTTTTTTCCCCTTAATTTATATCTAAAAATTCAGCCAATCAGTAGAAGGAGTTGTCATCTACAAATTCTTTTAATTAATTTTTAAATGTTAGGTGGCTATCTGTCAGGCTTTTGATGCTGTTTGGTAGGTGACCAAAGACTATTGTGGCAGCATAATTTACCCCTTTCTGTGCCAAAGTCAGATTTACCCTGCATAGTGAAGATCATCCTTTCTCCTGGTGTTATAACTATGCACACTGCTATTACTTTTGAACTGGGTTGGATTATTAACAACAAATTTCATAAGTGAATATATATACTGTGAGGTTACTGTGAGGATCCCTAGATCCTTAAATAGATGTCTGCAGGATGACCGTGGGTGGGCTCCAGCAATTATTCTGATTACTCGTTTTTGAGCAATGAATACTTTTCTACTCAACGATGTCTTGCAGCTCTAGAAGCGCTTGAAAACCGTGCCATATGGTCTTCACATACAAGGTGACTAGCAGCGGCCATTCGCCCCTTTGCCTTTCTTGCCTCTCTGGCGGAGGAGGGTTATAGCTCGTAGAAAAACGAGAATTGGCTGCCGCGGGCTACCGAACAGATGCACACCCGGCCTTTTCTAAAGAAATAGGCTGTAAAACAACGCACATCTCTTCCAGGAAGTTCGAAACGAGGGGCCACTCAGTTGGAGTAACGACGCCACAATTCAGAGAATATCTCCTCCGGCCGTACATTACTCCCATGGTTGCTTTTCCTGAGAAAATCTCTACTATTATTTCTGTATGCTACTGATTTTCAGTAGATTCTCTGTGTGTACATTTTATTTATGATCATCCATTTGCTTAGGTACAGCATGCTCAACGTGATTCGTATTTACTTTATGTTCTTGCATCTGACGTCAGAGAACTTTTAACAATTAAATTCATATAATTTTGTATATATTACATACATATACTTCTATCGGTACATTAATTGTATGAAATATACTTTCTTGGACATTCGCTATCTTGCGCTTCCGTTTTAGTCTCTCCGACGAGTTGATACCAATCATTGCAATATAGAATACTATCTTTGTAACAATTTTATGGCGACTGAGTATTATTTGTTTTAAATATGCTTGTCTGGAATACTCTCTTTCAAATTCTAAAGGTGGCAGGAGTAAAATACAGGGAGCGAAAGGCTATTTACAATTTGTACAGAAATCACATGGCAGTTATAAGAGTCGAGGGACATGAAGGGGAGGAAGTGGTTGGGAAGGGAGTGAGACAGGGTTGTAGCCTCTCCCCGATGCTATTCAATCTGTATATTGAGCAAGCAGTGAAGGAAACAAAAGAAAAATTTGGAGTAGGTATTAAAATCCACGGAGAAGAAATAAAAACTTTGAGGTTCGCCGATTACATTGTAATTCTATCAGAGACAGCAAAGGACTTGGAAGAACAGTTGAACGGAATGGACAGTGTCTTGAAAGGAGGATATAAGATGAACATCAACAAAAGCAAAACGAGGATAATGGAATGTGGTCGAATTAAGTCGGTTGATGCTGAGGGAATTAGATTAGGAAATGAGACACTTAAAGTAGTGAAGGAGTTTTGCTATTTGGGGAGCAAAATAACTGATGATGGTCGAAGTAGAGAGGATATAAAATGTAGACTGGCAGTGGCAAGGAAAGCGTTTCTGAAGAACAGAAATTTGTTAACATCGAGTATAGATTTAAGTGTCAGGAAGTCGTTTCTGAAAGTATTTGTATGGAGTGTAGCCATGTATGGAAGTGAAACATGGACGATAAATAGTTTGGACAAGAAGAGAATAGAAGCTTTCGAAATGTGGTGCTACAGAAGAATGCTGAAGATTAGATGGGTAGATCACATAACTAATAATGAAGTATTGAATAGAATTGGGGAGAAGAGTAGTATGTGGCACAACTTGACAAAAAGAAGCGACCGGTTAGTAGGACATATTCTGAGGGATCACAAATTTAGTATTGGAGGGCAGCGTGGAGGGTAAAAATCGTAGAGGGAGACCAAGAGATGAATACACTAAGCAGTTTCAGAAGGATGTGGATTGCAGTAAGTACTGGGAGATGAAGAAGCTTGCACAGGATAGGGTAGCATGGAGAGCTGCATCAAACCAGTCTCAGGACTGAACACCACAACAACAACAAATATAGAGCAGCTGTAGAGAACTTCTTACAAAAAATAACTTAGTTTATTTATGTAATACATTTTCGCTTCTAAACATTGCGACTGAGGTAAAATGGCATATATTGAGTTGCTGCATAATTTCGTAGCGTTTTTCCGAACGTTCAGTAAACACAACAGATACTCATAATTGAGAATTTAGTCATCACTAATACACTCTCACTCACTATTTACAACAGTGTGCCAACGCTGAGCTAACTTTTCGATTCCGCGACTGTAGAAATCACGTGGTTTTGAGACGAACAACTCGTTATGTTCGGAGCGCATTTTCATCCTGCAACGAAGTTCCTTGAAGAATGTTCGATAGAGAGCGGAAAAGGTGAAAATCTGAGGGCGCACGATCAGGTGAATAACATGGGTACGGAATGAATTCCAACCCATTTTCCGTTTAGCGTTTTTTGTCAGTCTAACAGAATGCGGGTGTGCGTTATCGTAAAGAAGCGTTACCTCACGCAATCGTCTTGGTTGTTGTTCCTGGATTTCGTCTGCGTGACCTCTCAGTTGTGATAATAAATGTCAGCAGTTCTGGTTACATCTCAGGGAAGCAATTCGTAGTACGCCACACCGTCGCTCTTCCACCAGTTGCATAACATTATCTTTTGTGGATGCGCAAGACTTTGTATGCTGAGTTGTTCCTTTGTGTGGGCTCAGCCATTCCTTTCTTTTCATTATGTTAGCATAAAGACACCATTTCTCGTCAGCAGTAACGATACATGATAGGAATGGTCGCCATTGTTTACGAGCCAATACTTGAAGAGCAAGCAGAGATGCACATTTGGCTAATTTTTGTGATTTTGGCTTAGAGCATGCGGTACACATATACCCGATTTTTTAATCTTCCGCAATGCATGCAAATGTCTCACGATGGTGGAGTGATCACAGTTCGTAACATTTCCCAGCTCTCGAGCACACTGACATGGGTCATTGTGGGTTGATGCGTTTGAACGAAGCTAGAAGGTCTTCCTGAGCGTGGACACTAATGTGAAAACGACCCTCCTTAAAACGAGAAAATCATTTTCTTTCCGTGGTCTGTCCAGTGGCATTATATCCATACACGGCGCAAGTGTTTCTTGCTGCCTCCGGTGCTGTCACTCCTCTACTTCTCAAACAGAAGCGTATCTCGGAAATGTTAAAAAAAAATGGTTCAAATGGCTCTGAACACTATGGGACTTAACATCTATGGTCATCAGTCCCCTAGAACTTACAACTACTTAAACCTAACTAACCTAAGGACATCACACAACACCCAGCCATCACGAGGCAGAGAAAATCCCTGACCCCGCCGGGAATCGAACCCGGGAACCCGGGCGCGGGAAGCGAGAACGCTACCGCACGACCACGAGATGCGGGCCGGAAATGTTCCGATTTCTCCACGTGGCAATCTATTTTCTAGCATCCACAGCTCCATTCGCTATCTCCAGATGACAAAATGAAAATATGTAAACTCCAATATCACCAGTGAACTACAAATACAGAACGACATTCAATAAATAAACCCCTAGCAAACGGAAGACCAACATGCAAAACAAAAACGCTACGAACTAATTCACCAAGTCGCAGGTTCGAATCGTGCCTCGGGCATGGTTGTGTGTGATGTCCTTAGGTTAGTTAGGTTTAAGTAGTTCTAAGTTCTAGGGGACTGATGACCTCAGATATTAAGTCCCATAGTGCTCGGAGCCATTTGAACCATTTTTATGTACCAAACTAATAATTTCTATGGAAGCTGCAACCAGTCAACTTATCTCCCACTAGCCACCTATCGACGCACTGCAGTCTCGTCATGAGGTGAAGCATTTTCGCCGGTATTGTATACTGTGTACGACGTGCAGTTTGTCGGCAGGACTGTCGCTCTCCTGAACATCGTTTGATTTTCGTAGATTCCATCGGACTTTGTATAAAAAAAAAAGATAGTAAATCGTTATATGGCTAAACCGTGTCCATCTAAATTCTGTATTTTCTACCTTGGTATATAACAGATCCTTTGCAAGTGTCGTACTCAGAACTTTCTGGATTCTATGACATGTAAGGAACCAAATAATGACCGCTATCCTTTATTTGTGTGCATAATTATGTGCAGTTTATGTAAATCCAGCTACTTTCTGCAGTTGGACAGTCCCTGCGACTGAATACACATCGTAAACTTACTGTAAATTCCCTTCATATAATGATAGCTTATAGTGGCTTGAAATCTGACTGATGAGATAATAAGAAGCTTTTAAATCATTCTGGTTGCAGTTCCAAAACAAATTATCCGCTATAAAACTTAGTAAACCTTTATGCAACCCTTACTAGACTCCTCGCCGGAGAAAGAAACCATAAGAATAACGCAGAAAAAGCGCTGAGTGCAGCGCTTCTAAAACTGTTTGAAAATCCACGGCCGTCTGTACAACACATAGTTTGCCAGGCGAAGTTTCATATATACAGGGTAATGTTAAACAAAAACAGGGATTATCGGTACCTGTCGAAAGGATTTAGAAAGGGTAATTTTAGCCTATCACCGAGAGGCGCCGAACGTATCCCATTAGTCATATTTCAGAAGTCGGTGGCATCCTCTGGTACACGTTTGTGCTACTACAGTATAGTGAAATTCCGAGCATCGGGATATTTTCGAACTGTTCGGTTTTCCGTAGGTCGCTTTGACTCGTAGCTTCTTTCCCACTTACGAGCAGAAATCAAAGGCATACAAACTTCACAGATTCCTCTGTTTCATGAAACCCGCCTCCTGCAGAGCTTGTACTCCTTTATTGGGATTTTTTTCGCAAAATACGCGGACTGCATTCCGCGTTTCTGTATTTTTTTTTTTTTTTTTTTTCGAGGAACGAATGACTTTTCATCTCCTCGTCCGCAGATATGAGGGCGCAGGAATTTTGCGCAGAGCTATTGCGGATCGGGTGCTCCAGATATTGCAATACCTGGCGCGACGCAGATCTGTTTGACTGCGCGCGGCCCTTAGGCTGGGCACGAACCGCCCGTGACTGCAATTACCCGACATCAAACGAAGCTTATAATTGGATGTTCTGCTGCCGTGATTGCCTGCGATGTTGCGGATATACTGTACGGATATAAATGTGTTTACTTCCTGTAACCTCGTGGCGTGGCCCTCGGTTATATGCGCTAACCGAATAATGCCGTTATAGAATTCTGGGCAAACATTGCATTGAAAGCGCGCTCGAAAGCAGCGCGCTGCTGTAAAATATAATATTAGCCTTTATTTAGATTGCAGTAGTTTCCAAACATGATTTCCTAATATTAAATGTGCTGCTGTGATCGGCTTAAATTTATGTGAAGTCACTTCCGATTTCGACAGCGTAGCACAGAGAGTTGGATTGGGATGAGGGACGTGGTTCAAGGACGAATGTGCCTGCGGTACAGTGACCTCTGTGGCAAACCCTGAAAACTCAGTGCCTGAAGTGACTCACGCATTTGCACAACGATAAGTAACCAAACAAGTGATGGGGAAGTTCATAAAAAAAGTGACTGATATATAAAAGTGAATACATTGGGAAACTTGCAATCACTGGAGCTCTGTCCATTCAACGAAAAAATACACTCCTGGAAATTGAAATAAGAACACCGTGAATTCATTGTCCCAGGAAGGGGAAACTTTATTGACACATTCCTGGGGTCAGATACATCACATGATCACACTGACAGAACCACAGGCACATAGACACAGGCAACAGAGCATGCACAATGTCGGCACTAGTACAGTGTATATCCACCTTTCGCAGCAATGCAGGCTGCTATTCTCCCATGGAGACGATCGTAGAGATGCTGGATGTAGTCCTGTGGAACGGCTTGCCATGCCATTTCCACCTGGCGCCTCAGTTGGACCAGCGTTCGTGCTGGACGTGCAGACCGCGTGAGACGACGCTTCATCCAGTCCCAAACATGCTCAATGGGGGACAGATCCGGAGATCTTGCTGGCGAGGGTAGTTGACTTACACCTTCTAGAGCACGTTGGGTGGCACGGGATACATGCGGACGTGCATTGTCCTGTTGGAACAGCAAGTTCCCTTGCCGGTCTAGGAATGGTAGAACGATGGGTTCGATGACGGTTTGGATGTACCGTGCACTATTCAGTGTCCCCTCGACGATCACCAGTGGTGTACGGCCAGTGTAGGAGATCGCTCCCCACACCATGATGCCGGGTGTTGGACCAGTGTGCCTCGGTCGTATGCAGTCCTGATTGTGGCGCTCACCTGCACGGCGCCAAACATGCATACGACCATCATTGGCACCAAGGCAGAAGCGACTCTCATCGCTGAAGACGTCACGTCTCCATTCGTCCCTCCATTCACGCCTGTCGCGACACCACTGGAGGCGGGCTGCACGATGTTGGGACGTGAGCGGAAGACGGCCTAACGGTGTGCGGGACCGTAGCCCAGCTTCATGGAGACGGTTGCGAATGGTCCTCGCCGATACCCCAGGAGCAACAGTGTCCCTAATTTGCTGGGAAGTGGCGGTGCGGTCCCCTACGGCACTGCGTAGGATCCTACGGTCTTGGCGTGCATCCGTGCGTCGCTGCGGTCCGGTCCCAGGTCGACGGGCACGTGCACCTTCCGCCGACCACTGGCGACAACATCGATGTACTGTGGAGACCTCACGCCCCACGTGTTGAGCAATTCGGTGGTATGTCCACCCGGCCTCCCGCATGCCCACTATACGCCCTCGCTCAAAGTCCGTCAACTGCACATACGGTTCACGTCCACGCTGTCGCTGCATGCTACCAGTGTTAAAGACTGCGATGGAGCTCCGTATGCCACGGCAAACTGGCTGACACTGACGGCGGCGGTGCACAAATGCTGCGCAGCTAGCGCCATTCGACGGCCAACACCGCGGTTCCTGGTGTGTCCGCTGTGCCGTGCGTGTGATCATTGCTTGTACAGCCCTCTCGCAGTGTCCGGAGCAAGTATGGTGGGTCTGACACACCGGTGTCAATGTGTTCTTTTTTCCATTTCCAGGAGTGTATATAATGATATGAATGCGTGGTGACTGTTCTTTCGGGAATAACCTTCAGTGCGCATGCACATTTACGTTCCACCTCCAGTGGGAATTAAAATTAGCAAGCATGGAGGACGGGAACGGTAGACTGGTGGTGCTAAGTGGTAATGTGAGTCGGCTGTAAGCGTGCCGAGAAAGTGTGCGCATGTACGACGAACATTCTGTCCGAATGGTGTAGCGGTTAACGGAACTGCCTAGTAAGCAAGATATCCCGGTTCGAGTCCTGGTCCGGCATAAATTTTCACTAGCCGTCGCTGATTCCAAATAAGGTCCCTAGGCAGATGATATCATTAGTCGCTTCCCTTTTCCTTCTTTCTCCGCTTTCCATCTCCATTTTACATAAAAATAAATACGTCAAAATTAATTCTAACTCCCAGTTGTCAACAAAGGTTTTTGTCAGTTATATCTGGTACTTGATCTACTTCGCAATCAACTGTACAGCGTATCGCAGAGAAACTCTGAACAAATATTTCCGAATTTATGTACCATTCCGTTCGCATAATGAGAGAGGGGAAATGAAGAGTGGGTGCGGTTGTGGGCCCGTCAGCAGCTGACCGCGTTAAACGAAGCAGGAATTGATCGTCTCTTCTCTCAGTGGGATAAATGTCTTATGTGTGTGATTGTTACTTTTGAATGGGATCAGTCCATGATGCCGTTGTGACGGATGTCCGATTTTCATCTGACTATCCCCTATATATTGAAAACATTAGAGGGCGATTTACGTCTCAATGGGGCACGTACGATGTTAAATCAAATGGCTCTGAGCACTATGGGACTTAACATCTGAGGTCATCAGCTCCCTAGAACTTAGAACTACTTAAACCTAACTAACCTAAGGACATCACACTCATCCATGCCCGAGGCAGGGTTCGAACCTGCGACCGTAGCGGTCGCGCGGTTCCAGACTGAAGCTCCTAGAACCGCTCTGCCACACCGGCCGGCGTGTACGATGTTACTTTCATTTCTGTTGATCATTTTCTGTCCTGTACAATAAAGTGGGTTCTACTGGTAAAAACGTCTGTAAAGCGAATTGATATACTTCGTCTGACCATGTATTGGTAATTAGTCGAGAATATCGTACAGAATCGAAAGCATTTCGAATACCTAGAGGGTGGAAACTACTTGGTCAGGACTTTCTCTGGAGAATAGGCCAGAAGAAGAACACGCGGAAAACATAGGCAAGAAGAAGAATCAGGATGATAGGACTTGAATTAAGTCATTAAGGAATAATTTCTATAGCACTCGTGGGAGCTGTGGAGGGTAAAAACTATAGGAGAATAGAGAGGTTGGAATACATCCAACAAATAACTGAGGACGTTGGGTGCAACGGATGCTTTGAGATGAAAAGGTAGGCACAGAAGAGGATTTCATGGCAGAGCGCATGAAAACAGTCAAGTCTGATGGACCCACCCCCCTTCCCAAATAAGAATTGAACCTTCTTTTCATGATTTGGAAATTTATTTACTTGTTTTATCATTGTGGCATGAGGTCAATCTTGTCGTCGTATAAGAGTATATTTATTTAACGTGATCTGATTCTGTCCACCAGGCGCTCTCTTACATCGGATCAGGGTTTCACACCTACACTACCTTTTTTTCAACATTGTTACCTAAGAAATAACGATTTTAATATGACAGTATTAAAATCATTTGAGTGTCTATAGCGACAGCGTGAGTAAATAATACTGATTACGAACTAAAGAAGTTAATTCTGGCAGCACTTGTACTACGGCTGCTGTTGGCATTAATACTGATAACAGTGAGAGCAATAATAATCATAATAATGATACTGGAAGGATACTGGAAGACATACAAAGAGTTTATAGGAGTAGAAAATAAATGTTTTGTCATACGAGGCGTGTTTTTTAAGTACCGTTTTGAAATTAAAAAAGAGACGTGCCGAGATATCTCAATAATTTTATTTTTACATGAAAACCTGTACCTTAATCTACGCACTGACGCCATTACAGTCTGATTCTTCCTTGTTTACGTTCTGTACTGAGTGTTTAAGATGCCTCCGATAACCGTGAGTCCCGCCGACTGTGAAGTAAGGGCTGTTATAAGATTTCTTAGTGCTAAAGGCCTAAAAGGGATCGATATTCACCGTGAGATCTGTGAAGTTTACGGAGAAAACATTATGAGTGATGGAATGGTAAGAAAGTGGGTGAGAGCATTTAAAGATGGCAGCACAAATGTGCATGATGAACAACGGAGTGGGCGTCCTTCGGTCGTTAATGAAAGTTTGGTGCAGGTAGTGGACAATAAGATGAGAGAAAACAGACGCTTTACAATTTCCTTCTTGCGGGATGACTTTCCTAATGTTTCGTAGTGTTTTGTATGGCATTGTGACCGAGCACTTGAATTACCGAAAATCGTGCGCACGTTGGGTACCGAAAATGTTGACGGATTTGCTCAAAGCCAAACGTTTAGACAGTGCATTGACTTTCCTTGAGTGGTACCACAACGGCGGTGATCATTTCTTAAGCCAAATTGTTACGGGCGATGAAGCATGGGTGGCCTATGTCACACCAGAATCAAAGCAACAGTCCACGGAAGTTGAGCAAGGGCATCGTTTTGCTGCAAGACAATGCCCGTCCGCATGTGGTGAATCAGACCAAAGATCTCATCACATCTTTTCGATGGGAAACTCTAGATCATCCTCCGTACAGCCCCGATCTTGCGCCCAGTGACTACGATCTGTTCCTGCACTTGAAGAAATACCTGGGCGGTCAGCGTCTTCAAGACGATGACGAAGTCAAAACAGTGGTGATGCAGTGGTTAACAAATCAGGCGGCACTTCTATGAGGAGCGTATTCAAAAACTGGTACAACGTTATGAGAAGTGTCTCAATATTGACGGAAATTATATAGAAAAGTAGATTAAGGTACAGGCTTTCATGTAAAAATAAAATTATTGAGATATCTTAGCAAGAGTTTTTTTAGTTTCAAAACGGTACATACTTAAAGAACACGCCTCGAATATCGGGTTCTGGGAAAGCAAATTTAAGGAGATTGCACCAGCTAAGAATAGTTGTCAGGTTACCAAAGGTGGAAAAGTCACACGTACCATCAGTCTGTGAATCGTGTAAACCCTGTTCTGTGTGTTACCGTATTTTAAACGCATGTCTATCGTGTCATGTGAGGCAGGTATTGTGGATGGGCGCAGCATTTTCCTAAACGGGCTTGTAAAATCCAACTAAAAGCCACTCTCAGGCTGATTTGCGTAGCGCACCAGAGAATAGTTAACAGGCCACGTGCGTTCGGCGCGGCCTGTGTACTGCTTGCAAGAGGCGGAGAGTGCCGCGCGGCAGCAGGTGGCGGCGGCGTCGGCGTCGTATTGAGCGGCGCGGCCCACCCCCACGGGCGCGGCGCGGGCCCCAACTTCCCAAAAACTCATTCCGAGGCGGCGCATATTACCGCCCAACTTATTAAGAAAATAAAGAAATGCAAATGCGCGGCCCGAACCTATTACCCGGCGCATTTCGGCGTGGCCTCGTTAGCGGCGCACTAAAGTTTAACGGGCTCCCTGCTCTCTGCTCTCGCCCGCAGCGCCCGCTGCAGCGCACTTCTGACCCGCCAGCGCGGCGCAGCAGCGCAGCGCGTGTCCACACGTCTCCCAACCAGAGAAGTACACAGATGAAACTCAATAATGGACTCCCACAAGGATCTGTCCTTGCGCCCCTTCTTCTCAGCCTTTACATCGCCGACATGCCTGCAACCAGATCGCGCACATTTGGTTTTACTGACGACTGGGCTCTGGCAACAGCCCACAGAAATATATAAACTGCCGAAGATATCCTTACGAGTGACCTAGGGATTCTCAGCGAGTACTGTAGAAAATGGAGGCTACAACCTAGTGCCACAAACACGGAAGTATCTGCCTTCCACTTGAACAACAAAATGGCCAACAGAGAACTACATGTATATCTAGACGGGAAACTACGAAATCACAACAAACACCCAAAGTACCTTGGGGTTACCCTAGATAGGACACTAACATTCAAAGAACACCTGACGAAAACTGCAGCGAAACTAAAAACACGCAACAACATATTGCAGAAGCTCTGTGGCACCACTTGGGGCTCCACAGCATCTACCTTAAAGAACATCCGCACTTGGCTTGGTGTATCCAGTGGCAGAATACTGTGCCCCAGTGTGGCTCAACAGCAAACACACACACATGGTAGATAGCCAACTTAATGCAACAATGCATATTATATAAGGCACAATCAGGCCATCTCCTACAGTGGGGCTGCCCGTTCTCACAAGGGAACCTCCCCCTCGCACCCCCCTCAGATTTAGTTATAAGTTGGCACAGTGGATAGCCCTTGAAAAACTGCACACAGATCAATCGAGAAAACAGGAAGAAGTTGTGTGGAACTATGAAAAAAATAAGCAAAATATACAAACTGAGTAGTCCATGCGGAAGATAGGCAACATCAAGGATAGTCTGAGCTCAGCAGCGCCGTGGTCTCGTGGTTAGTGTGAGCATCTGCGGAACGGGAGGTCCTTGGTTTAAGTCTACCCTCAAGTGAAAAGTTTACTTTCTTTATTTTCGTAAAGTTATGATCTCTCCGTTCGTTCATTGACGTCTCTGTTCACTGTAATAAGTTTAGTGTCTGTGTTTTGCGACCGCACCGCAAAACCGTGCGATTAGTAGACGAAAGGACGTGCCTCTGCAATGGGAACCGAAAACATTTGATCGCAAGGCTATAGGTCAACCGATTCCTCCACAGGAAAACACGTCTGATATATTCTATACGACACTGGCGACGGCATGTGCGTCACATGACAGGAATATGTTGTCGACCCACCTAACTTGTACACTTGGCGAATGGGTAAAAAGATTATTCTACCTTGCCCGATTTAAGTTTTCTTGTGGATGTGATAATCACTCCCAAAAAAGTAATGAAAACATAAGAGTTTGTCACATAAACTGCAACAAATGAATGCAACAGTTTCACAGTCGCACAGTTTTCCCTCTGCTCTGTCAAAACATGTTTTCAATGTTTTCAAATTTTTCCGTGTGTAGATCGTCAAATCCTGCGTATCTCCAAGCAAATCTGAACACGTCCTGGAATTTTGTAGAGCGAAGTTGATTATGTGTGAGTGCCTGAACTTTGATAATTGTCTGAAAATAAAAAGTTAAATTTTTCATTCGAGGGAAGACTTGAACCAAGAACCTCTCATCCTGCAGCTGATCACGCTAACCACGGGACCGCAGCGCTCCTGAGCTCAGACTATCCTTGATGTTGCCTATCTTTCACATGGACTACTCAGTTTGTATATTTTGCTTATTTTTTTCATAGTTCCACACAACTTCTTCCTGTTTTCTCGATTGATCTGTGTTCAGTTTTTCAAGGCCTATCCACTGTGCCAACTTATAACTAAATCTCAGGGGGGTGCGATGGGGAGGTTCCCTTGTCAGTAACATAGCCCCTCCTAACCTGCGCCGAGAACACGCTCTGGTTAGAGAATTTCAAAAAATCATGACCAACCCTCAATTACAAATCCATGAAGATACTCACGACATCCGAGGAAACCGACTCCGGTCTAGGCATCCTCCACTAAAGACCGCACAGGCGCTGCACCAAACCAACTTTAAAATAAATGACCGATGAAAAGAAGAATGGGAGAGTAGAACACCAGTAAATTGCCTCAGTATGCCATGCATCTTTACTAAACCACAAGGATTTGATTGCACTCGCAAAGTTTGGTCAACCCTTAATCGCATCAAAAAAATGCAAATGGCTCTGAGCACTATGGGACTTAACATCTATGGTCATCAGTCCCCTAGAACTTAGAACTACTTAAACCTAACTAACCTAAGGATAGCACACAACACCCAGCCATCACGAGGCAGAGAAAATCCCTGACCCCGCCGGGAATCGAACCCGGGAACCCGGGCGTGGGAAGCGAGAACGCTACCGCACGACCACGAGATGCGGGCTTAATCGCATTAGAACCAACTGTTGGAGATGCGCCGACTCCTTACACAGATGTGATAAACTTCCTTCGGCCGCTTGCGACTGTGGCGCTGAGAGACAGACGGTCAAACACATCGTGCAGGAATGCCCACTGAGGGCATATGAGCGTGACCCACAGGATTTCCTAATGGCGACCCAAAAGGCAATCGACTATATATTATCTAAGCTGGACGTTTGTTTGGGATTGCTCTTCTGTGAGTGTAAATTTACAATTCGTGGTGTCCTTATACACAAACTGTTATTTACTGTTATGTTTACACATATGTGATTTTTTTTTAATCGTGTTGTTTCTGTAATTTTTACTGTGATGTTATGAGCCATATGCTAAATAAAATAAATAATTCCCAGCAGTACACCCTGTATAGTCAAAGGTATCAAAGTCACCTGAAATTACACTACTCTATTCCTTATACAGTAACCTTTACATATGATCTTAAGAAGTGAATTGTCTTGCGTGAGATCTCTGTTTTATCTAATTAGACATTATACCATATTTACTACAGAAGACAGATGTAAAGGTAATTTTAGAAGTGCCGCAAGGTAGTGTCGTAGGACCGTCACTATTTACGAAACACAGGGTGATTGTTGGCCAGAGTGGCCGAGCGGTTCTAGGCGCTACAGTATGGAACCGCGCGAACGCTACGGTCGCAGATTCGAATCCTGCCTCGGGCATGGTTGTGTGTGATGTCCTTAGGTTAGTTAGGTTTAAGTAGTTCTAAATTCTACGGGACTGATGACCTCAGCAGTTAAGCCCCATAGTGCTCAGAACCATTTGAACAGGGTGATTCTTCTAAATGGAGTCCAACTGCACGAAATGCTTCTTGAGAGGAAAAGGGCTAAAAATAGGTGATACAGCGGGAAATGGGTTCCGAGAGAGGTACATCAACTTGAAGGTGGAAATAGAAGATCTTCTGTAGGTTAATTTTCACTGATTGAAAGCACACATGAGCAAGTGGGAATAATCAAATGGTTCAAAGGGCTCTGAGCACTATGGGACTTAACAGCTGAGGTCATCAGTCCCGTAGAACTTAGAACTACTTAAACCTAAATAACCTAAGGACATCACACAGCCGGCCGAAGTGGCCGAGCGGTTAAAGGCGCTACAATCAGGAACCGCACGACCGCGACGGTCGCAGGTTCGAATCCTGCCTCGGGCATGGATGTGTGTGATGTCCTTAGGTTAGTTAGGTTTAAGTAGTTCTAAGTTCTAGGGGACTTATGACCACAGCAGTTGAGTCCCATAGTGCTCAGAGCCATGTGTGACATCACACACATCCATGCCCGGGGCAGGATTCGAACCTGCGACCGTAACAGTCGCGGGGTTCCGGACTGAAGCGCCTAGAACCGCTCGGCCACCACGGCCTGCCTGGGAATAATCGGTCTGTCTGTTTAGTGTTTAATGATTTAGTGGAAGCGATCCATCAGCACCAGATCAACCTCAATGTATGGACACGGACTACTGGCGATCGCCTCGTGGGTCCAGTCATCCTTCGACAACGCCTCACAGCCGAGGCATATCTGCATTTCCTGTGGGTGACCCTGTCTCCCCCGCTGTAATACGTGCCTTTAGTGGTACTACGGACAATCTAGCATCTAGCTACTACAGTACGATGCTCAAGGTTACTTCCGCATTTCCGTGAGGAAGCATCTCAACAACGACTACACCGACCACACATTAGGCTAAAATGGTGCTCCTGGTTCGCTGCAGTACCACCAAAACACTAGTACAGACATAACATTCTCAATATCCTGGTGTGTTCTCATGAGTGCTTTGAATCACTGAAACGTACACTGTCGTAGATTTTTTATATCTACCTTGAAGTGGGTGTACGTTACTTGGAACCCATTTTCAGCCGTATGACCTTTTCTACTCCTTATCCGCTTAGCGATCGTTTCGTGCAGTATGTCCCCTTTAGCAATATGATCCTGTATACATAAATGATCTAATGAATAACGTCGCCGGCCGTGGTGGCCGAGTGGATTGACCACTTCTATTTACGGACAGTTCTTCAGCATATGGGTTTTCCTGGCGGTATTGTCAAGTGATTATGCGCCTGTTGTGTAGTGCAACCTCTAAAATCATGTACAATGGTCGCCTTACACCGTCCCTGGTCATCGCACGATCTGTACGACAAGGCTGCCCTCTTTCCACGATTTTCTATGCTTTCGCCTTGGAACCCCTGCTCCAGGGCATGCGCCAACGTTTGGAAGGCATGGCTGTGCAAGGCCACCGTTTTTGTTGTACAGCCTACGCAGACGACATAGTACTATATCTGCGCGGTCAAGACGAAGTACGAGCAGCACTGACATGGGTGGCGACTTACGGCGAAGCTTCGGGGAGCTGCCTCAACGTGTCAAAATCCAAGGTCCTGCTCATTGGTGAGGGCTTGCCGGAAGGATGCGCTGCTCCCCTTAGTGTCGCCGCCACCATACGGTGTCTTGGACTTGATTTCACAGCAGACCTGCGCCGCTCAGCGACTATCAATGGTAGACGCTTGCTACAGACAATCAGAGCAAATCTCGCAGATCACCGGCTACTAGCTCTCGACGTTATCCAACGCGCGCAATACGTGAACATGTATCATGCTTCCCGTATACCACACGTGGCTCAAGTACTACCAGTCCCAAATCTCCTGGCGCGACGACTGTTGATGGCTTTCGGCTCCTTCGTCAGCTCGGGGATGTTATTCAAGGTGCTTTATGAATCCCTTGCACTGCCACGAGATCGTGGCGGGGTGGGACTCATCCAAGTGCCGACTCGTGTCAAGGCACTATGCGTCAGCTCCCAACTAAAACTTTGGCATCGTTGCCCGCAGAGCCTTACTAGCCTCCTGCTTCACAACTTTGCACCGGCCTCCTTGTCCGCCCCAGTACTGGTATCGACCATTCAAACCCCCTTTTATTACATCCAACGATTTTTCCTGGAGTTCAGTTGTATCTACCGGTCCTTACCACTTACACGTTTGTACCTCACGAAAACAGTCTCCGAATTGTTACAACAGTGCCGCCTGTCCAACCCCTTCGAACGTAAGTATCCACAGTACGTGTGGCGACACATATGGAAGGCGATCCATGCGCGTTTTCTTGAATCAGACGTTCAGTCAGCGTGGTACATCACCGTGAATGGCAAACAAGTTAACCGAGATCGTCTGCACCGCATCCATCTCGCCGATTCATCCCTCTGCACCCACTGTGGAGTGGATGACACGGATGTCCACCGGTTCCACTGTGGCACAGCTTTCGACGTATGGACACTTGCGCGGCGAATTTTGGCGTTTCTTACTCGCCAGACACCGGCTCAGATCGACGTCCACATGCTTTCGTACCCCGATAAGACTTTCTACCCCTCCGCCAAAATTCACTCTGTGAATTGGATCTGTGGCCACACGATCCGCTATCTTTTTACTTCTGGCGACAAGTCTACGCTAGGATATTGGATTTATCTCAACGAACGACACTGCGTCCTGATATGCAACCCACGCTATAAACAATATTTTTCTAATTTCTTACGGAGCACTTTCGATGACCCACCTAGCAGCTGGAACGTCCAAGCCCTGAGAAGCTGAAACCTGTATAAACCGAACCGAACTGAATAGATCTGCTACCCAGAACCCACGCCTACGCCATGAGAAGACACGTTTGGACGAGCTGGCATGCTGTAGGCGGATACACTTCAGGAGCTCCTGTCAGAACTGGACTTTAACTACAAGTCGCACGACGACTTTAATTTAAAAATTAAAAAAAATCACTTTTCCTTATTTATTCCTCATAATTTGTTCTTAAAGGAAAAAGAAATTTGATTTTGGCTTTGAGAAACTTTTTTTCTTTTTTTGTTCAAAAAAAAAAAGTTGTTCTAGGCGCTACAGTCTGGAACCGCGCGACCGCTACAGTCGCAGGTTCGAATCCTGCCTCGGGCATGGATGTGTGTGATGTCCTTAGGTTAGTTAGGTTTAAGTAGTTCTAAGTTCTAGGGGACTGATGACCCCAGAATTTTAGTCCCATAGTGCTCAGAGCCATTTTTTTAATAACGTCGGAAGCTTTGTAAGGTTGTTCGTAAATGATGTGGTTGCGTACAAGAAGTAAATAAATATAATAAAAAGGACCGTATCTCCATCTTTCTTTATAAAGTATGACATTTTACATGTTATTCTGTGACCATTGGAGACAGTGCCATAGGTGCCAAAGTATGACAGTTTATATGTGGTGTACTGCGACAGATTTACCGCAAGAGACAGTGCCACAGCTTCAAAAAATGGTTCAAATAGCCATGTTGCTCTATACTAGATTCAAGATGCTTTAGCCTGTCCGACTTCAGTCAAAACGATTGTTTACGCTTTTGAAACGACTGCCAGTGAGGATGGGTAAGACGTTGTTACAGGAAACACACAAACCAAATTTTACTTATGGACTAAACATTATTAAAAAATAGAACATGAAAAGAATAATTTGCAACTGAAACAGAAATGGGAGTATCATCACATTTCATTAATTAATCTGAAACATCACCTTCTAGATCTTAAAAGATCCATTAGAAGGGTGGAATCACGTCGTTAGAATTACCTATCCAGAGCCAAAAAAAGTATAGCCACATCGTCAGCGTTGAACGTTTGTTCTCGAATGCCGGATGCTCTCAATTAACAACGCAATACAGGGTGGAGGAAATTTCTGTCGAAACTATTATTTTTAAAGTCTGTAGACGAAAGGTTGTGGGATACTGTAATGTCATTTACTCATTAATAAATAGTATATTACATATATTTTTATTTTCTTTTTACACAATTCGATAAATTCATCATTTAACATCGACGGTTCAGGGTCCATTATTGTCAGCCACTGACGTTCCGATGCTGACGGTGAAATCGATGAATTGCCAACATCGCACATCCGTAATTCGCAAAATACGGATGTCGTTTTAGCTCTCCCTTTTAATGATACATTTATTTCCACACTTCTATTCGACTTCACGCGTTACCATGCAAAAGAACTTCGTTTGTGTCTGTAATACCACCCAGCCACGTCTTCTTATTGTGGAATTCTATAATTTCCACGCGATTGCTATCCACCAAGAACAATGCTAACATATTTCCAGCTAATCTTCGTTGATCCATTATGGGTTGGTTCTGAGCACTATGGGACTTAACATCTGTGGTCATCAGTCCCCTAGAACTTAGAACTACTTAAACGTAACTAACCTAAGGACATCACACACATGCATGCCCGAGGCAGGATTCGAACCTGCGACCGTAGCAGTTGCGCGGTTCCGGACTGCGCGCCTAGAACCGCTAGACCATCGCGGCCGGCGATCCATTATGGATCGTGGGACGACAGCTGGCATGAACTCCTTGATGCAATAATTTAGCAACAGCCGTATGTATTGTAGAAATTTATTTTATTTTATGAACTTCTATGTGCTAACAGTTTCGGCATTACATTGATGCCATCTTCAGGCCCCACATAGTCGTAAAATCGCTATACACGGAAGGAGCCATATAAATGGGCCCGTGAATCAAATCGTCCTGCAACAGCTCTTTGTGGCCAGGCGACACAGACTGCGCTTTGATTCACGGATCCAGTTATGTGGCTCCTTCCGTGTACAGCGATTTTACGACTATGACGAGTGGGGCCTGAAGATGGCATCAATGTAATGCCGAAACTGTTAGCACATAGAAGTTCATAAAATAAAATAAATTTCTGCAATACATACGGCTGTTGGTAAATTATTGCATCAAGAAGTATTTCCAGATAGGATGAAGCGGTAGCCAGTGGAAAAAAGACTATGGGAAACTTAACTTTGTTGCAGAAAGTACAGGGGTGACTGTCCTAGGACATTTCGTCGTGTGTTTGTGTGTGTGTGTGTGTGTGTGTGTGTGTGTGTGTGTGTTTGCTCGTGCGTGCGGGAGGGCGGGGAGAAACAACAGAAGTGGTGCGCTTAGTCCTGAGGGAGTAGCTGCAGACAGAGGGTAGCACAAAAGGCCGACGGGATGTTTAGTTTTGGGAACGTGGTGGGGCTGACTTGTGTGTGTGTGTGTGTGTGTGTGTGTGTGTAGCGACGCCCCCTGTCGGTTCCCACGCGCCCTTCCGTAGCCTTCACGTAGTCCTCAGCCCTTCTCTGCCCTCCCTTCCCCTGCGTCACAGCCCTTCCCTTAGCATAGACGTTTAAACGCCGGCCGCTGGCAGCACGTGCGCCCGCTTCAACGTAACCGTAGCGCCCACGATACTGTTCCGGGCATGAACACTTACGCCGCCGGCACACGGACCGTCCCGTCGAACGTTAACGTCGAGCGTGCCAAGTTTAACGTGATGCTGAACACTCAGGAACGATGCGACTTGTGCGTACGGTACGTGGCCCCCAACGTGGTATACGCGATCGCAACGCACTCCAGCGGCAGTTTAGGGATGTTTCTAGTTCGTAAATCACACTGTTGACTCAACGGGCGCGCGTAAAATTCCCACGTTAGCTCTATCAAAACGCACATTTCCTCCATCGTCCACGAAAAGAAAAGTACCATGTCCAATCAATAAGGACACAGGCATATAAAAGTTCCATTATAAACAGTGCGGTACAAATTTGGAATACTTCTCCGCATAAGATAAACATTATTTCATCATTCCCACATTTTATTAAAACCCCGTCAGTCTTACTTAATCACTGTTCCTACCCAATAGCACAATCTTTGCAACATGTGAATTACGAATCGTAAAAGAAAAAGGAGCATAATATATTTATACAAGTAGCGCAAGCTGTCCTGTAGATTAAGCCAATCAGAAAAGGGTGAACTTATATTTACATAATATCGTAGTATATACTTATATTAAACTAATAATAAATTATCAGAACTTAATAAAAACGCTAATGTTAGTAAATAAAATTTGGGATTGTCAAGACGCGAACCTCTGCCCCAACTATGAAATCAATACGAGACAGTGACGCAACTCATTACGCTTTTTTTAAAGTTTTTTTGTGTGCAGTTGATCAGAGGCCTTCTGCGCCCCGCTGGTAATATGTTCAGTCACGTCTTCTCGAAATGATGTGTTCCGTTCAATTGTTCAGAAATGTTCATTGGTTCAAACAGGAAACCTTCTTCTCTCTTGGTTTAATAGATTCCAGCTGCGAGGCGGGTCGTGGAAAGCACTCCCAAGGAAGTTCGAGAAAAATTGTCTATATTTTGGGTGACGGACAACGACATAATGACGGTCATTGAGCTATGTTCAAAAATCGAGTACAGAGTCTACAGTTTGTCCAAATAGGTAGTGAATGGCATGTCCGCGAATCCAATTCACAGCATTGGTCTTTGTCCGAGGAAAATAGTCACGTTCCGGAAATAATAATGAAAGGGGAGTAATTCGATCCGGAATGTCCCGCATTAGAAAAGCCACAATACGACGAATCAATTGCCAAACCTCCGCCGCCGATCCGCAAACAAACCGATGTTCGTCATTGCCAGGCACTCCACACGTGGAACATAGAGGTGATTGGGCGAGGTGGATACGATGAAGGCGAGATTAGTTGATTTGCCAGACAGATTGAACATTCGTGTCAAGGTAACAGGCGAACACCGCGCGCAATACACGACGCCAGTCAACCTGGGGGAACTTTTGCTCAATCGGGTTAGGTGGACGACCTAATTGGAGGAAATTGTATACTGCCTTTGTCTTGAGTAAAAGCTGTCTTGGTAAGGTGAGGCTTAGATAACTGAGTTCAAGAAAGAAGTATCTTATATAATGGAACTGGTCCGGAACATCCGAGATCATCACTGGGGCTGACAGTGAGACAGGCGTATATGCCGACAGGAGGAGACCAATAATCCAACAACACACAGACACACCTCGCAAGTAATCAAAGTATCTTACCCGTTGCAGAAAACCTTATCGTAGATATGTTACTAATTGGAATTTAATTATAACAGATTGTACCAAGAACACTGCGTTTTGGGTGGATCTTCCGTGTGTCACTGTCTTAAAATAGCCTACTCTCATAAGACGCAAATTACAATAATTCTTTTGCCATGAATATGATGTTTCTCGTTATTTTATTGGAACGAATCACACAGTTAACAACGGGTTTTCCAATGATTCTGAATTTTCTGGTGCTCAGAAACGGCATATATACATGTAAGCTTGAAATGAATGCCAATATGGCGCCTCACAATTCTGTACTGAAGGGAGACGGCGTGCGTGTGACGTAGGCGGCGTTGTGCCATCTCATTGGTCAACTCTCAGACGCACGCTCAGAATATCTGACATGCCAGATATTGCCCTGCACGTTCGGGAAGACTCCCGAACGTGCTATTCCACGCTATGACGTCAGAAACTCGGCACGCTCAACGCTCAACGTTCGGATGCACGGTTCGTGTGCCGACGCCTTAAGGCTGGTTTGTTACAGTTGTCCCGATGCTTGCCAGCTACCTCTGCATCTCAGCACGACTGCTACATCACGCATCAACGATTTGCCCTGTGTAGACATGTACAGGCCTGTCACTGCAATTCTTTCCTCGCATCAGCCCTCCAGCTAGAGCTTCTAGCAATCACTCATGTCGCAATATGTGTCCCAATAAACTCTCTTTTTTTCATTAAGTTCTTCCTTAGATCTTTTTCTCGCTGACCAGTTATATTCATTCTTCATACCTTACTCCATCAACCCATTCGATTTTCAACGGTTCCGGTGGTTCCTAACTGTTTCATTTCTGTCTTCCCCATTGTCCACATTCCACATCCATACAGATCAGTGCTCAAAACAAAGCCTTTCATAAATATTCCTCTGGTTCCAAAGTCCATAGGTTTGAGTGGTACCAGCTGCTTCTTCTAATAGCACTCTCATTTCGTATTCTATTCATCCTCAGCAACTGTAGTCGTGTATAACGAAATAATAAACAACCAGCTGCATCAAAGAAATGTAATTGCTTTAATGGTTTCGGGAACTTAGTGTTCTTCTTCAGAAAGTTATACCTCCGAATTATTTGACACTCGCAAACAATGCAATAGGTATAAAATTCTGAAGAAGGACACTCCGAAACCGGTACAGAAATTAAATTTCTTTTATGCAACTGGTTGCTTATTATTTCGTTAAATACTGATTTACATTTACATCTACACCATAATCCGCAAGCCATCACATGGTGTGTGGCGGACGGTACTTTTGGTCCACTAACTGATTACTTCCCACTGCACTGTTGCACTCGCGGAAGCCACACGGGAAGAATGATTGTCTGTAAGCCTGTGTACTGACTTTAATTTTTCGAATTTTCTCATCGTAGTCACTACGCGAGATCTATGTGAGAGGAAGTAATATGGTTGCCCAACTCTTCCCAAAAAGTGATCTTTCGAAATTTCAGTAGTAAATCTCTCCGTAATGCACAACGCCTCTCTTGTAACATCTGCCAATGGAGTTTGTTGGCCGGCCGCTGTGGCCGAGCGGTTCTAGGCGCTTCAGTCCGGAACCGCGCTGCTGCTACGGTCGCAGGTTCGAATCCTGCCTCGGACATGGATGTGTGTGATGTCCTTCGGTTAGTTAGGTTTATGTCTAGGGGACTGATGACCTCAGATGTTAAGTCCCATAGCGCTCAGAGCCATTTGACCCATTTTTTGGAGTTTGTTAAGCGTCTCGTGCTGACTAATCGATCCCTTGACGAAACGCGCCGCTCTTAGTTGGATCTTTTCTATCTCCTCTATCAGTCCTATCTGGTAGGGATTCCACATGGATGAATAATACTCAAGAACTGGTCGAACAAGACCCTTATAAGCCACTTTGTGGATGATTTACAGTTGTTTAAGATACTTACTATGAATGTTGAGTCTCGAATTCTACTGTTTGTTGTATGTGATCATTCCACTTAAGGTCGTTCCGGACAGTTAGTTCTAGACATTTTACTGTACACAGTGTTTTCAGCAGTTTCTCACCAATAGTTTAGTTATACAGTAGTGGATTTCTTTTCCTATGTATGCGCAGTTTGTTACATTTATTTACATTCACGGTCAACTGCCAGAGCCTTCGCCATTCATCAACATTCTGCAGATCATTCTGCAAAGCGATTCTGTCTTCTGACGTTGCTACTTTGTTACAGGCAACCGTGACATCTACGAACAGTCTTAAAGTGCATTAAAGAACATAAAGAGACTTTTTAGAACACAAGGAGCAGTACGGAAATTATGCTGTCTTAATGAATCAACTTGGGTATAAAACAAATAGAAACATAAGGAGTAAAGGACAAAAATTCCATCTACAATAGATACAGATCTAGCAACAAAAAATTTGTAACTTACGTACGCCATTATTATAATGCATTATTTCAAGTTTTTCTTTAAGGGAAAAACACAAATGTACAACATGTTTTTTACGAGTTAAACGCTCAGTTTAAATAAAAGTAAAAGTACGGGAATAATGATATATTTGCATGAATGAAGTGGAAACCATAGATATTTTCAAAATGTATGTATGTGTGTATGTTTCATATCTCCTCCTAAACACCTGGACCAGTTTCAACCGCACTTGGTACACACATCCTCTACTGTCAGGCAACAATCGCTGCGATGGTAAGGACCACCTTCCTATCATAGTTCAGCAGATATGCCATAATAAACACTGAGATGCGTGAGGAAATGCCATATCGTGCATTAAGTTTTAATACATTTGTTCTTTACTACTAAGTCACTTCTACAGTCGAGTCAACTTAAGAAAACACGTGGCAGCGCTTTTGACATCTTAGAACTGTGAAGTGCAAATGACTTTTGCGGAAACAATAGCCGTCTAAACCGTCGAGCCAAAACATTATGACCACCTGTTTAATAGCGTGTTGTTCCGGTTTTCTAACATAGTACACTAAAGATTCTGCTTGGCATGGATTCTCCAAGTCCTTGGCAGTATTCCAGAAGTATGTAACACCAGATATCTACGCTCAGGCAAAACAATTCCGACAATTTACAGGGTGGGTGGTTTACGGGCACGCAGCTGGTGCCCGATGTGTGTTCGAAGCGGTTCAGATGAAGCACATTTGCTGGCCAAGACATCAATATGAGTTCTCTCCCCTCAAATCACTGTAGCACGATTCTGACCTAGCAACACGGACAATTATCCTGGTTGAAGAAGTCATCGCCATAGGGGGAAGACTTAAAGCGTGAAGTGATGCAGGAGGTCCGCAATAATGTTCTTCTGACTACGCGCCACGCTCGTTGCGCATTAGTGTCAGCGTGGGGTGATGCGTCAAACTTTTTTAAGTCCGTACGTATCCACGTGGTAAACCAGAAATTCACCGACAAATTTTCAGGGCTGCTATAATGATATGTAATTACTTTTAGCGGTCGTCTCGTACTTTGATGTTTCTTCCAATACTACAGGTACCGTACCGAAACAAAGCTATCAACATTATTATAACGTATGTGTACTTACAAGGGGAGGCCGCCAATTGTGAAATTCAGATTCGATTCATACTGCGCATAATAAAAGCTCATGGCCAGAGGTGTAATGTGGCAAAGCACCAAGATGCACTTCTCAGCCGTTGTCGAGAAAATCGACAGTTAAAAGAAACCGCTGCGGTGAAATACTCTCTAAGATTAATAATTTTCAACAGCGTCGTGGCGCAGCGGTAAGCGCTCGGGTTCGTAATCCGAAGGTCGCCGGATCGAATCTCGCGCCATGCGACCTTTTTTTTTTAGTATTTGTTTTTTGTAATTCAAATGTGTGTACACACACACACACACACACATATATATATATATATATATATATATATATATATATATATATATATATATATAATATTTGAATTACAAAAAAACTAATACTCGTAATAAAAAAAATTGCTTGACGCGAGATTCGATCCGGCGACCTTCGGATTACGAACCCGAGCGCTTACCGCTGCGCCACGACGCTGTAGAAAATATAAATCGTAGAGAGTATTTCACCGCAGCGGTTTCTTTTAACTGTCGATTTTCTCGACAACGGCTGAGAAGTGCATCTTGGTGCTTCGCCACGTTACACCTCTGGCCATGAGCTTTTATTATGCGCAGTATGAATCGAATCTGAATTTCACAATTGGCGGCCTCCCCTTGTTAGTTTCACGATGGCAGCCTCTGCAGGGGAATTTAATATTACTCCGACGCTTTACACACAGAAAATCGCGGACCAGTATTTATACAGCCGTTGTTTTGTATGAGTCAGTTGTGCGAATCGGGGCAATAGCCGTGGCTCCGTGACTGCAGACAGCCTGTGTGTCGTCGGGCGGTGGAAACGCGACCTTGAGCTGCAGCGGCGCGCCGGCGCAGCTTCCCACAGGGCCGGAGCCCGGGCATTTAACACGATCCAGCCGCGCCACACCCGGTATTTAAACGCCGCTTTTTTCCCTAGTCCGGCCACGTAGCCGCCGCAGAGCCGGCCGTTTAAAAGCGAGTCGGCAGGGGCCGCGTATCCACTGCGCAACACCGCGCCGCCTAGCTGTGCGTAGCGGTCCTGCCAGGCGTACTTGCAGCAGCACTTAATGCTGTTGCGATTCTTGGTCCATCGATTGATTTAATGCACCTCTCTACACCAGTCCATTCTGTGCAGATCTCTTCATCTCTAAGTGACTAATGCATCCCTTTGAACTTGCTTACTGTAGTCAAGCGCCGGCCGCTGTGGCCGAGTGGTTCTAGGCGCGTCAGTCCGGAACCGCGCTGCTGCTACGGTCGCAGGTTCGAATCCTGCCTCGGGCATGGATGTGTGTGATGTCCTTAGGTTAGTTAGCTTTAAGTAGTTCTAAGTCAAAGGGGACTGATGACCCCAGATGGAAGTCCCATAGTGCTCATAGCCATTTTTTTGTAGTCAAGCCTTGGTCTCACTCAACAATTTTTATCTCTATCATTTTTCTCCATTACCAAACTGGTGACACCTCAGGAAGCCTCCACAACTACATTACATGGTAAAATGGAAATGTCGTGTGGCTAGGGCCTCCCGTCGGGTAGACCGTTCGCCTGGTGCAGGTCTTTCGATTTGACGCCACTTCGGCGACCTGCGCGTCGATGGGGATGAAATGATGATGATTAGGACAACACAACACCCAGTCCCTGAGCGGAGAAAATTTCCGACCCAGCCGGGAATCGAACCCGGGCCCTTAGTATTGACAGTCTGTCACACTGACCACTCAGCTACCGGGGCGGACATTACATGGTGCACAAGCCACCTACAACACATGGTGGAAGCTACCCCGGACCACTACTGGTCATTTATACTCTTCCCCTTCCACTTCCTAATAAAGCGAGGAAAGAGCGACTGTCTATATGTCATCGTATGAACCCTAATTTCTCGTATTTTATCTTCGTAGTCCTTATGCGCAATGCATGCTGGAGGCAGAACAATCATTCGGCAGTTGTTCGAACCTACCATTAATAAATCTAGCAGCTCGACTCTGAACTGCTTCAGTGTCCTCCTTCAATCCGACCTGGTACAGCAGGCCGGAGTGGCCGAGCGGTTCTAGGCGTTACAGTCTGGAACTGCGCGTCCGCAACGGTCGCAGGTTCGAATCCTGCCTCGGACATGGATGTGTGCGATGTCCTTATGTTAGTTAGGTTTAAGTAGTTCTAAGGGACTGATGACCTTAGAAGTTAAGTCCCTTAGTGCTCAGACCCACTTGAACCATTTTGAACCGGGTACGAATCCCAAACGCTAAAGCAGTACTCAAGAATAAATCGCACTAGCGTCCTATACGCGGTCTCCTTTACAAATGAATCACACTTCTCCCAATACACCGAAATCGACCATTCGCCTTCCCTATCTCAATCCTCACATGCTTGTTCCATTTAAATTGCTTTGCAACGTTGCGTCCAGGTATTTAAACGACATGACTGTGTCAAGCAAGGTACTACTAATGCTGTATCCGAACATTATGAGCTTGTTTTTCCTACTGATCCGAATTAATGTGCATTTTTATACCTTTAGAGCTAGTTAGGATTCATCACACAAACTAGAAATTATGCCTAAGTCATCTCGTATCCTCCTTTGTTGTGGTCTTCAGTCCTGAGACTGGTTTGATGCAGCTCTCCATGCTACTCTATCCTGTGCAAGCTTCTTCATCTCCCAGTACCTACTGCAACCTACATCCTTCTGAATCTGCTTAGTGTATTCATCTCTTGGTCTCCCCCTATGATTTTTACCCTCCACGCTGCCCTCCAATAAATTGGTGATCCCTTGATGCCTCAGAACATGTCCTACCAACCGATCCCTTCTTCTGGTCAAGTTGTGCCACAAACTTCTCTTCTCCCCAATCCTATTCAATACTTCATCATTAGTTATGTGATCTACCCATCTAATCTTCAGCATTCTTCTGTAGCACCACATTTCAAAAGCTTCTATTCTCTTCTTGTCTAAACTATTTACCGTCCATGCTTCACTTTCATACACGACTACACTCCATACACACACTGTCAGAAATGACTTACTGACCCTTAAATCTATGCTCGATGTTAACAAATTTCTCTTCTTCAGAAACGCTTTCCTTGCCATTGCCAGTCTACATTTTATATCCTCTCTACTTCGTCCATCATCAGTTATTTTGCTCCCCAAATAGCAAAACTCCTTTACTACTTTAAGTGTCTCATTTCCTAATCTAATACCCTCAGCATCACCCGACTTAACTCGACTACATTCCATTATCCTCGTTTTGCTTTTGTTGATGTTCATCTTATATCCTCCCTTCAAGACATGAATAGTCACCCATGACTATTAAATTTTCGTCTCCCTTCACTATCCTCCTACAGTCACTCAATTTCGACACCTTCATGTACATCAGAGCATCATCAACGAACAACTGCTGATTTCTGATCCCCCTGTTCGCCAGATCACACTTCCCTGATACTCTCTTGAACATACTCTTGTCTCTGACGAAACACTCGCGGTCGAGGGCAACACACTGGGTTCCGTTACTTAAGTAGTCTTCGAGCCAGTCACACATCTGTGCTATCAACTGATTCCTTGTTTTAGTCAAACTCCGCCATAAATTTCTTTTTTTCCCTCAATTAGATTCAGTACCACTTCACTCGTTATTCAATCTAAAAAAAAAAAAAAATCTAAAATCTAAATGTGCGATCAGACCCTGAAAATCACGCGATGTCGACCGGCCGTCATGTCACCCTGTACCATGTAGCGTTATGCGGATGCAATATGAAATGGCATGGTGTTAGCTCTCCGCTCTACTTCTGGTGTCTCATTTCCTACTGTAATTCTCAATGCTTCATCTCACTTAATCCTCCTTCATCCCATTACCTTTCTTCCAGTTTTGTTGACTTTCATCTTATAACCTCTTTTCAAGACAATATTCATTTCCTTCAACAGTTCTTTCAAGTCCTTTTTTGTCTCAGACTCACAACGTCGTCGGCCTACACAAAGATTTTATTCCTTCTCTCTGAACTTCAATTCCCTTCCTAAATATTTCCGCACATTCCTTTACTGCTTGCTCTGTGTACAGAATGGACAACACCGGAGATAGGCCACTACCCAATTTCACTCCATTCTCACATATTGTTTCCTCATCCATGTCCTTCAACTTTTATAACTGCATTCTGGTTTCTGTGTGATTGGTATTTTATCCCTGCTGCAGTGCATTGATGCATTGATCACCAGCATGAGCCCTTAGCTAGCGTGCTAGTTGAACTCTTGTACTCTGACCGCAACTAATTAGGAAAAGAAAACTCTTAAAATTAACAATTTAGATATTAAGAATACAAGAAAGGAATTTAGGAAAGCAATTGAATACCATCACCGATGCTGTGAATGAAGGAATACTTCTCAAAAGATATCGAACCTCTCATTTCCGGGCATCGCCGCCCAATCTACTACTACTACTACTACTACTACTACTACTACTCGACAACCGTTACGAAGACATCAAATGGTTCAAATGGCTCTGAGCACTACGGGGCATAGCACCTGAGGTTATCAGTCCCATAGAACTTAGAACTACTTAAACCTAACCAACCTAAGGACATCACACACATCCATGCCCGAGGCAGGATTCGAACCTGCGACCGTAGCAGCATACGAAGACCTCAGCAATGCCTCGAGCCTCTCGCCCCCTGATGGCATCATTGGGTAACAGAGAGCTGACATTATTTTGGCCGCTCAGGATTAGCCGAGTGGTCTGAGGCGTTGCAGTCATGGACTGTGCGGCTGGTCCCGGCGGAGGTTCGAGTCCTCCCTCGGGCATGGGTGTATGTGTTTGTCCTTAGGATAATTTAGGTTAAATAGTGTGTAAGCTTAGGGACTGATGACCTTAGAAGTTAAGTCCCATAAGATTTCACACACATTTGAACATTTTTGAACATTATTTTGGAGAAAGATCGGTGACTGATATCCATTAGTAGTGGAAATTGTTTTGATACTACAGATTCCATTCACTAAACGTTTATTTGGTAAGGTCTTATGGGACCATACTTCTGAGGTCATCGGTCCCTAAGCTTACACACTACTTAATCTAACTTAAACCGACTTAAGCTAAAGACGACACACCCCATGCCCGAGGGAGGACTCGAACCTCCGACGGGGGGAGCCGCGCGGACCGTGACAAGACGCCCGAGACCGCGCGGCTACCCCGCGCCGCTTCACTATACCTTTCTCATTTGAAAGTATCAGTAGTCTTACGCTAGCAATGAAAACAAAAGCGAGGAGTCGAATGATTTTAGGACTTGTTTTACGATGTTTATTGGCCGACATCAAAGATGTTATGAACAGGATCGCTTAAAATCAGCAGTACGTAAGTCTATTTCATTCACTGTTTCTTGGTGTAAGAAAAGACGTGCGAAAACAAAAGAGCTCTATGGTCTCGATTTTGCTTTTCAACCCAAAATTAGTTAGGTGCTACATACACAAGAGGCGTTCAATAAGTAATGCAATGCATTTTTCCCGTCCAGTTTCGGTTGAAAAAATACGGACTTTGTCGTGGGACATCGTGGAATATACCCGCTTCAGCCCCAATAGTTTCATGTAGCTCCGCAGCAGGCGCTTTGTGTAGCCTTCAAAATGGTGTCTGTAACAGAGGTACGTTCTAAGCACAGAGCTGCCACTGAGTTTCATTTGGTGGGAAACCAGAGCATCGAAGATATACGTAGGCACTTACAGAACATCTACAGAGACCTGGCTGTGAAAAAAAAAAAGCAAAGCGAGCCGTTGGGCGAGACGTCTGTCCTCATCGCAACAAGTTGGCGCAAAATCTGTCCGATGTCCCGTGTGACCAAGCGAAGTGGCGCAGTGGTTAGCACACTGGACTCACATTCGGGAGGACGACGCTTTAAAACCCGCGTCCAGTCGTACTGATTTAGGTTATCCGTGGTTTCCCTAAATCGCTTCAGGTAAATGTCCGGATGGTTCCTTTGAAAGGTCACGGCCTAATGCCTTCCCCATCCTTTCCTAATCCGGTGGGACCGATGACCTTCCTGTTTGGTCGTCTCCCCCATATCAACCAACCACCTAATCTACCGCGTGCCGGACGGCCGCACAGAGCTGTGACTCCTGCAATGTTGGAACGTGCGGACAGACTCATTCGAGATGATTGACCGATCATAAACACCTCGCTGCACAACTGGACGTCTCGAATGGTAATGCTGACATACTTGTCCACCATTTAGGATATTCCAAGGTATGTTCCCTGCTAGGTTCCTCGTCGCATAACGGAAGACCATAAAGAGCAACGAAGGGCCATCTGTGCGAAATTGCTTGCGCGTTACGAGGCTGATGGTGTCAATTTCTGTGGAACCAACATAGATTCATCACTTCTAACGGGAAACAAAATGGCAATGCATGGAGTGGCGTCACACCAAGTCTCCTCCTCCGAAGAAGACGTTAAAAGCCGTACTATCAGCCGGCGATGGTCTTCTGATACTTTCTTTCTTCTTTCTTTTGTTTGTGCCTTTGTCCCGCAGTGACGCAGGGTCGGCTTGGTTAGTCGGATTTGGCAAGGTTAAGTTAAGGGGTGGCTGGATGCCCTTCCTGCCGCCATCCGTACCCCCTGTGACGGAATTAGTGTACCCCAACTGTCTGTGTCTAGTGTAATCCATGGAATAGTGTGAATGTGTTCAGATGTCTACGAGCCGTGTAACTGAGGCGGGACGTGGGGACCAGCCCGGCATTAACCTAGTGGGATGTGGAAACCCGCCTAAAAACCACATCCAGGCTGGCCGGCACTCCGGCCTCCTCCCGGCGGATTCGATCCGGGGCTGGCGCGCCTACTCGAGTCCAGGAAGCAGCGCACTAGCGCTCTCGGCTAACCTGGCAGGTCAACGGTCTTCTAAGACTCTGGAGAGATTATTCGGTATGGTGTCCTCACCATGGTGCAAAGATCAACTCTGAAGTGTATTGTGCTGCACTTGGGAAACTGAACAAACGACTTCACTGTGCTCGTCACCACAAAAATGCAAACGAATTTCTCCTTCTACAGGACAACGCAAGGCCTCACACAAGTCTGCACACCGGAGAGGAGCTCATCAAACTTCATTGGACAGTTCTTCCTCATCCACCGTACAGCCCCGATCTCTCACCTTCCATCTGTTTAGCCCAATGCGTTCCTCGGGAAGCAGAACGTGGATGAGGGGGGGGGGTTACTGATGCAGCAAGACGTTGGCTCTGATGTCGACCAGTAGAGTGGTACCATACGGGCATGCAGGGCATCCCAGTAGAGGGGGGTGAAGGCCATCGCACTGAACGAAAATTATGTAGAAAAGTAAGGTTTTGTAGCCTAAAGATTGGGGAATAGTATGGTATACTGCAATCCTGAATAAAACCAATCTGCTTTCAGAAAAAAAGTGTTGCATTACTTATCGAACGCCCCTCATAGATGGGAGCGGTGGTTGATTTCTGATTTCGTTGAGAGGTAACGGTTCCGGGAAGATTGGGGAACACAGCAATAGAAAGTAGTCCTCGACAGGAATGAAGGATGGCTGACCGTGTACGCGGAAATCCCACGACCGGCGTTAGCGCTTTCCGCGGCTGGCTGGACGGCCGACGTCGGGGCGGCTGTTGGCTGTGAGCGCGGCGTGTGAGCGAGGTGGCCGGAGCGGGCCGTTCATTATTTGGTCAGCAATTAGCGGCCGCGGGGCAGACCGAGCCCGCAATCACGGCCCCAGTTACAGGACGACCCGCTTCTATCGCTCCGTGATCCGCAGGCCGCTGCAATCAAACTCGGCTCTGCTGCCGCCATGTGCGTAAGCACTCCGCTCTGCTTGTCTCATTTAAGCATCATCATCACCATCATCTCGTCCATATGACGTCCACTGTCGCAAAAAGTCTTCCTACAGTGTTTCTTTACTTAGGTAGATGTCACCCAAATTACTCACGCTACTTGACGGAAGCTGCGCAATTCTACATCTACATGAACACTCTGCAATTCACGCTTCAAGTGCCTGGCAAAAGGTTCCGTGAACCACTTTCATATTATTACTCTACCATTACACTCCCTAAGAGCGTGCGTGAAAAACGAACATTTAAATAATTGTGATTTCTCTTATTGTATCACATTGCTCGTTTCTCTTTATGTAAGTGGACGTCAACAAAATGTTTTCACATTCAGAGGAGAACGTTGGAGACTGAAATTTCATGAAAAGATCTCGCCGCCACTAAAAATGCTACCCCAACTCACACAACACATCTATAACACTCTCAACCCTATTTATTATCAAAAACAGTCTTGATCACAATTTATTTATTACGGTGACCGGTTTCGACCACTACTGTGGTCATCTTCAGACCAATGAGTAAGGACCTCCTTCTGCTTGAGTAGTGATTCTCCAGAAGCAGGAGGAGGTGCTTATTCATTGGTCTGAAGATGACCACAGTAGTGGTCGAAACCGGTCACCGTAATAAATAAATTGTGATCAAGACTGTTTTTGATAGTGAATATTTGTAACAATTTGAACACTGTTCACTCCCACAATGTATTCAAAAGTAACTCTCACCCCTATTTCGTGACAATACAAAACGAGCTCCCTTCTTTGAATTTTTTCGATGACCTCCGTCAGTCCCATTTCGCTGAATCTCACACTGCACAGCAGTACTATAGCAAAGGAGGGACAAGAATAGTGTAGGCAATCTCTTTAGTAGACCCGTTGCATCTTCTCATTGTTCTGCAAATAAAGTGCACTCCTTCCCCACAACATGTACAAGTGATCGTCCCAGTTTAAGTGGCTCGTGATCGTAATTCCCACGTATTTACTTGAACTGACAGCAGCCTTTAGACATGTGTGATTTATCATATAACCGAAATTTGGTGGATTCCTTTTGGTACTGCTGTGGATGACTTCACACTTTTGTTTACAGTCAATTGCTAAATTTCGCACCTTACAGATATCTTGTCTACATCATTTTGCAATTGGTTTTGGTCTTCTGAAGATTTTACTAGACGTTACATGACAGCATCATCTGCAAATAGTCTAAGACGGCTGCACAGATTGTCTCCTAAATCGTTTGTGTAGATGAGGAACAGCAAGAGGGCCTATTACAGTTCCTTGGGGGATGCCAGATATCACTTCTGTTTTACTCGATGACTCTCTCTTAATTACCACGAACTGTGATCTTTCCTACAAAAAACCATGAATCCGGTCGCACAACAGACGAGCTCCACAGGTCCGCAACTTGATTAGAAGCAGCTTGTAAGGAGAGCCGTATCAAAAGCCTTTTGGAAATCTAGGATCATGGAATCAATTTGAGATGCCCTGTGCCGGCCGGAGTGGCCGAGCGGTTCTAGGCGTTTCAGTCCGCAACCGCGCGACTGCTACGTTCGCAGGTTCGAATCCTGCCTCGGGCGTGGATGTGTGTGATGTCCTTAGGTTAGTTAGGTTTAAGTAGTTCTAAGTTCTAGGGGACTGATGACCTCAGAAGTTTAAGTCCCATAGTGCTCAGAGCCATTTGAACCAACCCTTAGGTTGAGATTAGATTAGATTAATTACTCATTCCATAGACCCATAGAAGAGGGAACTCTCCTGGGTGTGGAACATGTCAGATAAACACATTACAAAAATGTAATTAGAAAAGAGTTTCATTAATTTTAATGATCCTCAGTCAATAAACAGTAAAATTATGTACATGAATTAAAATTAATCTTCTTATATTTACAGGTTTAATACTTACATCTGCTTTCATTAAATCCATCATTCAGACCTTTGCTAGTTTCCTGGCTATTACAACCAAGTATTGTGAAAAATTAAATTATTCATTTCAGCGATCGTCGGTTAAGAACAGTCAGATTATGTACAAGATTTAAAATTAAACTTCCACTATTTACAGACTTAAGACTTAAATCTGTTTTCTATACAACCATCATTCACACAGTAGGTAGTTACTTGGCTGTTACAACCAAGTGTTGTCAAAACTTAAAGTGTAATAAATTTTCATTAAAATGGTCTACTGCAGTTGTTGAGAAACTGATGGATGGAATAGGAGGAGTTGGCCACCAAAAATTCTTTTAAATTACTTTTAAATTGTGCCTAGTCTGAAACTAAACTCTTAATGGTTGCTGGTAACTTATTGAAAACATGCGTTGACTGAAGACTTCGGCGACAGGAACAGCATCCGCCGGCAACGAGGTTATGAAAGTGCCAAATGATGTAAAACAGCAAATACAGTACGGTACGGTGGAGCAAATCCTGGGGAGAGAGAGAATATTCAAATGTGTGTGAATTCCTAAGGGACCAAACTGCTAAGGTCATCGGTCCTAGACTTACACACTATTTAAACTAACTTATGCTAAGAACAACACACACACCCATGCCCGAGGGAGGAGTCGAAGGTCCGGCGGGAGGTACCGCGCAATCCGTGGTGTGGCACCTCAAATCACCACTCCGCGTGCTGAGAGAGAGAGACAGAGACAGAGAGAGAGAGGGGGGGGGGGGGAGAGAGAGAGAGAGAGAGAGAGAGAGAGAGAGAGGATGGGAGGATGGGCGGGGGCAAAGTACCTCACTACCAAAAACTACCACTGGTAATGCCTACTGATTATAAACTTTACATTATTCTTAGAACTGTGGTCCACACCCCGGCCGGCTACACAGGACAGCCGGAGAGGTTTTTTAAGCGGTTGTCGACCTCGTTTAGGCAAATGTTGAGCGTGTCACCAATTTTCGACTCACAAAATACGATACACGGAGAGTTAAAATACGAGAACAAAGTTTACACGATTCCCATATGTTGAGACAGGGACAGCATCCGACGGCAACGAGGTTAACGAAAATGCTAAATGATGAAAAGAGCGGAGACAGTACGGTACGGTGAGGCAAATCCTGGGGTGGGGTGGGGGGGAGACAATATTCAAATGTGTGTGAATTCCTAAGGGACCAAACTGCTGAGGTCATCGGTCCCTAGACTTATAAACTATTTAAACTAACTTATGCTAAGAATAACACACACACCCATGCGCAAGTGAGGACTCTCGAACCTCCGGCGAGAGGGAGCGTGCAATTCGTGACATGGCGCCTCAAACCGCGCGACCACTCCGCGCGCTGACAGAGAGAGAGAGAGAGAGAGAGCGAGAGAGAGACGGTTCAAATGGCTTTAAGCACTATGGGACTGAACATCTGAGGTCATCAGTACCATAGACTTAGAACTAATTAAACCTAACTAAGGTAAGGACATCACATACAACCATCCCCGAGGCAGGATTCGAACCTGCGACCGTAGCAACCGCGTGGATCCGGACTGAGGCGCCTAGAACCGCTCGGCCACCGCTGCTGGCAGAGAGAGAGAGAGAGAGAGAGAGAGAGAGAGAGGGGGGGGGGGGGGGAGGAAAGGGGTCAGCCGGCCGCGGTGCCCGTGCGGTTTTAGACGCTGCAGTCCGGAACCGCGGGACTGCTACGGTCGCGGGTTCAGTGCCTCACACACATAGACGCCTGCGTGGCAGCCTTTAGGCGACGACTGCACGGACGGATGTGGACAGTGACTCTTTGACGAAGTTAAGCGGCTGTAGGAAGGCGACAGCCGTAGCTGGTGGCCACGTGCGTGCCCCCTGTGTCGAGCCGCGGCGTGGAGGCGGTGGGACGCGATGCGGGCCCGTGACCTGTGGGTGCCGCCTTCCTGCAGCTGCAGCCAACCACGGTGGCGCGACCCGGGCCGGCGTGTGGGCGTGGGTGCTGATGTCGCTGGTGGTGGTGCCACCCACGTCTCGCCCACCAGCTGGCTCCCAGGAACGGTCGCCACCGGGAACTGCTTTACGATGCAGCTATCATACACACCACACTACAGGCTGACACCCGTCCTCCATCATTATACACTACTGGTCATTAACATTGCTACACTAACAAGAAATGCAGATGATAAACTGGTATTCATTGGACAAATATATTATACTAGAACTGACACGTGATTACATTTTCACGCAGTTTGGGTGCATAGATCCTCAGAAATCAGTACCGAGAACAACCACCTATGGCCGTAATAACGATCTTGATACTCCTGGGCATTGACTCAAACAGAGCTTGGATGGCGTATACAGGTACAGTTGCCCATGCAGCTTCGACACAATACCACAGTTCATCAAGTGTGGTGACTGGCGTATTGTGACGAGCCAGTTGCTCGGCCACCATTGTCAAGACGTTTTCTGTTGGTGAGAGATGTGGAGACCGTGCTGGCCAGGGCAGCAGTCGAACATTTTTTGTATCCGGAAAGGCCCGTACGGGACCTGCAACATGCGGTCGTGCATTATCCTGCTGAAATGTAGGGTTTCGCAGGGATCGAATGAAGGCTAGAGCCACGGGTCGTAACACATCTGAAATGTAACGTCCAATGTTCAAAGTGCCGTCAGTGCGAAAAGAGGTGACCGAGACGTGTAACCAATGGCACCCCATACCATCACGCCGGGTGATACGCCAGTATGGCAATGACGAATACACGCTTCCAATGTGCGTTCACCGCGATGTCGCCAAACACGATTGCCACCATCATGATGCTGTAAACAGAACCTGGATTCTTCCGAAAAAATGACGTTTTGTCATTCGTGCACCCAGGTTCGTCGTTGAATACACCATCGCAGGCGCTCCTGTCAGTGATGCAGCGTGAAGGGTAACCGCAGTCGTGGTCTCCGAGCTGCAAATGTCGTCGAACTGTTTGTGCAGATGGTTGTTGTCTTGCCAACGTCCCCATCTGTTTACTCAGGCATCCATACGTGGCTGCACGATCCGTTACAGCCATGCGGATAAGATGCCTGTCATCTCGACTGCTAGTGATACGAGGCCGTTGGGTTGCAGCACGGCGTTCCGTATTACCCTCCTGAACCCTCCGATTCCATATTCTGCTAACAGTCATTGGATCTCGACCAACGCGAGCAGCAATGTCGCGATACGATGAACCGCAATCGCGATAGGCTACAATCCGACGTTTATCAAAGTCGCAAACGTGATGGTACGCATTTCTCCTCCGTACACGAGGCACCACAACAACGTTTCACCAGGCAACGCCGGCCAGCTGCTGTTTGTGTATGAGAAATCGGTTGGAAACTTTCCTCGTGTCAGCATGTTGTAGGTGTCATCGCCGGCTCCAACCTTGTGTTCAAATGGCTCTGAGCACTATGCGACTTAACATCTGAGGTCATCAGTCCCCTAGAACTTAGAACTACTTAAACCTACAAACCTAAGTACATCACACACATCCATTCCCGAGGCAGGATTCGAACCTGTGATCGTAGCAGTCGCGCGGCTCCAGACTGAAGCGCCTAGAACCGTTCGGCCACTCTGGCCGGCACAACCTTGTGTGAATGCTCTGAAAAGCTAATCATTTGCATATCACTGCATGTTCTTCCTGTCGGTTATATTTCGCGTCTGTAGCACGTCATCTTCGTGGTGTAGCAGTTTTAATGGCCAGTAGTGTAAAAAAAAAAAAAAAAAAATACTGGTGATGCAACGTTCGTTTACGGATCTGAACAGATTTCTGACGTGTTTGGTGCGGCCTGCTACGACTTCCTCTCCGGTGCCAGTCTTTTCATCACAGACCAACACCTATACGCAACGTCCTCAATTGCTCGTTGTGCTCGTTTCTATTGAAATATCTATCTACCCTATGCATTTTCGTTCGGAAGTTAAACATGGACGCTAAGCACATCAGACATGATGACTATAGAAGCTTTTGAATTGCTGTGTTGCAGAAGAATGCTGATGAGAAGATGGGATAACTAATGAAGAGGTACTGCATCGATATGGGGAGAAGAGAAATTTATAGCAGAACTTGAGTAAAGTCCAATTAAAATTAGTTGATAGTTGACGTCTGTCACTTGCCGCTACAGTGCTGCCACATCGGCTGCCGGCTATCGCTCGGTTACAGACGACACACAAACACGGAAGTTCACTTCACAAATCAGTGTGGAAGGCTGTCGCCGCGAGGTGCTCTGTGACAGCTGCTTTTAAGCTGTCAAGGACTGCGGCAGACGACGCGTTTTGTAGCCCTCAATCTGCACTGACGTCGTAACTCAACCACAGCCTCATGATGCGTAGTACATCCGAGAAAACGGCGATCAACAATCTGCGTCAGCCCTAAAATCACGATCGTTTTGTTCGCGGCGATTAAAGCTAACCTCTACGAGAAAACTTGAGACACAAAAATTTGTTTCAGTGCTAAAAGCAAACTAATTGCTCGCTGTCATTGGTTATCTGAAAATGTCCTCACACTCGCTATACGAGCTGCCACGTTACCAACCTATGAGAAGTCCTAGTTGGCACTTGCTTGCAGATTATAGACGACACAGGCAGATTACAAACAAAAAAGAAGAAAAATTAAAGCACCTAAAAAAGCCAATACTATGATGAAAATGACACGACAAAGTATTAGAAATATAAATTATATTTAAACCAATTAACTGAATAAAAATAATAATCAAAGTTTTTCCACTAGATTCAGAAATAAAAGAAAATCGGTGCATTTGACGAGATTCGAACCTACAATCTTCTACATGTCAGTCTTACACGCTAACCATTGTGCTACGCCACTGTACTTCTTTTGGTTGTTATAAATATAACTCTTCTGTCTAGCTGCAAAGATGAATTTGATGAACTTGCAACCTTCAAAAATACGTCTTCACGCAGTGCGTCCGTAGCTTATCTAATGTAAGCCATTCTCTGTGATTATAGTAACCGTATAAACTATGTCACGATGAATAGCGCCTTGTGTGGAAGGATCAAATGGCTCTGAGCTCTATGCGACGTAACTGCTGAGGTCATCAGTCCCCTAGAACTTAGAACTACTTAAACCTAACTAACCTAAGGACACCACACACATCCATGCCCGAGGCAGGATTCGAAACTGCGACCGTAGCGGTCGCACGGTTCCAGACTGTAGCGCCTAGAACCGCTCGGCCACCAGTTGTGTTTTGTTAGTACTGGATATGAAACGTATTTTGTGCGGTTTTTTGGGTGACAAAATACGAAGGCTACACTTAGGATTCGGGGCCCAAACAAGCCGGACAAGGCATTGTAAGTGAAGTGACCAGTTGCTGAGGCACTTTGTGCAACGGTGAAGGAAACCAGCAACAAAGCGTGAAGCGCCAACTATCAAGTAATTTTAGTCAGACTAGAAAAGATAGCATAGCTCACTAGATCAAAGCCAGAGTTATCGAGAAACCAGTTTGGAAGTGGGGGGAAGGGGAGGGGGGTAAGAAAGTAGGAGATTAGAGTTTAACTGCAGTAAGGTGATTGCAATGGAAGTAGGTCGCAGAAGCTTTGCAGAGATGTAGAGTGTACATGTGGAAAAGTCAACGTTTCGAATGACCTACTGATCCCTCTTTACCAGGAACATCGAAGGTAAACTATATTACCGGCTGGGACCGGTGGAGAAATAGGAATTGACGGAACACACGGTATGTGAGTGAGACCGACCACGGAATAAAATTCGCAGCCATGCAAGTTCTCGGTGTGGAGAGAAGCTACTTAGCCCGTTTGTTTATGAAATCCCTTGAAATCTGTAAACATGGTAGTAGTTTTAACATGAAAGAAGGAATCTTGAAGATAAACGGCTCCTGAATTGCCGTGCTGCAGCTGTCGACCGTTGCAGATAACAAGGAAAGAACCACGACAGTAACGACATGGGAAAGGCCCACAGACGTTGGCGCGGCAAGTACAAACAATCCTCCGGCCACAGACTCGACTCCTGCTCGCCACCAGCAATGGAGGGCGAATCCTTGAGAAAACCAGCCGCTAGTGTTTGCGAAACGTCAGAAAAACTGTTAAACAAATGTGGCCGAAGGTTTCCAAACGAAAACCGACAGGTAAAACATCGATTCATCTCGCTGTCGAAGGGCTTAAACTCAAATCATGCTTCAACACGATCGAAAACGTACGATATAATGTACATTACCTGCGAAGGGACTTCAAAAGGTGACTTCCATATTTTTATGGCGGGGCAAGTAACTTTTAATGAATGCTGGACTGCACCTCAAAGTGGCACAGATACATGATACTACTTTTCAGCATTCTTACCAAATCCCTGTAGATAACAGTCGGATTGTTCTTCGAATTTTTAAATTCCTCGACGACAGAAATCCGCTCGTTGGTCACGGAGGCATTGTAACCCCCCTCCCAGGTTGTATAAAAGGCGGAAACTGCATGGCACAAGATCAAAACTTCCCTACCAGTCTCACCCACGTTTGCACACCCTTGGATAATTTGTTGGCAGCATCACACTTCGGCTGAAAATGACTTTACATCTGATTCATATATCGCCAGAATTTTACGGTGAATCTACGGGCCGTTTTGACGTTGTGTCCACAGAAATCGTACTGACCGGCGTAATTCAACTTTGGAGTACGTTTCCTGTTACCGCGCTGTTTTACCCTCACACTGTGATGCACCCGTTAACCGTGCTGCAGCAGACTGCATCTACAGCAATTTCGGAATATGAACTCTCTTCTGCCAGTGCGCCACCCTTATTGCACAGTTGGTTTTACCGTGGTACAACACTCGTAACCTATTGCCAGAAGTCCTTACGTATCTTAATTACGGGTTGATAACTGTTTCATTGGTAACTTTTTTTATCTCCCGTGTAACAAAAAAATAAGTTAGGGCTGGTGACATCCCTTGAACGAGAATAGAGTTCCTCTCATATCGTACCTCCTACGCTAAATATGCCGGTGGAAATCGTTTGATATACGATTTGTCGGTAGGATCGTAGATACTAATTAATTCAATATTCCTGCGCAGAGCAAGATAATCAGTTGTTACACATTTTTTGCAGTGTTTTGTGTAAAATGTTTAAAAGTGCCAGCCAACTGCGATGTTCCACTCCGCATCGGTTGTAAGAGACAAGCGCTTCACCTTTGAGCTATTCTGAGAAGCTTTCGTGGACACACGCTGCTCGTCTTTCATTAGCTGTGCTTTTTGCTCACTTCAGTAATGGAGCGTGGGGGTATGTCTCGTATGGCCACTGACTAATTTGTCCTGTTTTAGCCTCATTACGGCGAAACAAAAACCACAGTGAGCAGCAGCTTCCATGAGACCCGGCATCTGGTCTTCGACATCACAGTACTCGTTAAGCGTGCATGTACAGTTAAAAGCGGCTGCCATGATGTCTATAAAATATCATTTGACTACGAACTGTATCAGTGCCACAGTTTGGGTATCGAGATTATTTGCTCGCAGCCTACATGAGGAACCATCATAGACCAAAGCAACGGGTATTATTTTAGCGTGTGTCACTTGATGCCTGTATCGAGAGATTATACCAAGGGGGTTGATATATATTAAAAGTAATCATTACCTAGCTGACCACTTTCGGAAAGGATGAACATTTTCGGCACCAATGTCACTTCTTTTGAGGCAGTTCAGATTCCCTCTGGTCATGGTTCCTTTGATAAGGACACCGTCGGTTTACTTCCAAATCCTTCCCCGTCAAAGCTTAAAAATGACACTTTAAAAGACCTCGTTGTCGACTTGGCGTTAAACTGTAATCTCCTTTTTGTCTTTCTTCGCGCGGCGTCTGTAGTGAACTGCTGGTCCGTTGTTGCTAAGGTGATCGATTCTGATGAACCATGTCACAAGGTCAGGATGTAGTTCGAGTTCTTTAAACAGCGAACGATGATCCTTCACTGCTAGCAACTCTGTTGCAAGTTTTCAAGCGCGATGAACACAAAGACTGCCTTCAGTAACTGCGTGAGTCCCATAGTCACCCTGGAGTTTCACACTGCCATCTAATGAACAAAATACGAGCGTACGGAATATCATACCAACTGTGTGACTGGACTGAAGATTTCCTAGCAAACAAACCACAGCGTGTCAGTCTCAACAGGATAAATCTCTAGACGTGAAAGTGATTTCGGGCTTGTCCCAAGGGAGTGTTATAGGATCATTGCTTTTCACAATATATATGAATGACCTATTAGATGACGTCGGAAGTTCCATGAGGCATTCCGTAGATGATTCTGTTGTATCCAGAGAAGTCGCAACGCTAATCTGAAATTATTGGCAGGTAAAGCAAACGCCAGACTGCGATTCACTGGAAAAAAAATCCCCAAGAAATGTAGTCCATCAACAAAGGAAGTATCTCATAACACTTTCGTTCGAACAGTATTTTAATACTGCTCATCAATAGGGGATCCTTTCTAGATAAAAATGTTCAAATGTGTGTGAAATCTTATGGGACTTAACTGCTAAGGTCATCAGTCCCTAAACTTACACACTACTTAACCTAAATTATCCTAACACACACCCATGCCCGAGGGAGGACTCGAACCTCCGCCGGGACCAGCCGCACAGTCCATGACTGCAGCGCCTTTCTAGATAGGATTGAGAGGAGATCCAAAGAAGCGCTGCGTGTTTCGTCACAAGTTCATTTTGTAAGGGCGAAAGCGTCAGGGGAGAAGATCAGCCAACTCCCATGACAGACGCTGCCAGAGACGTTCTGTATAACGTTTTGGTTTACTGTTTTAAGTTCGTAGAGCGTACCTTCCCGGCTCCTTCCTACATATATCTCGCGAAAAGCCCATGAAGATAAAGTCAGAGACATCTGAACCCACGCGAAGACTTACAGCAATCGTTATTCCGGTGAACCATTAGCGGATGAACAGAGAAATGGAGAAGAGACACTAGTCCAGAAAGCATTCTGCGCAACACACCGTGTGGTGGCTTGCCGAGTTTGGATGCAGATGCAGCGCGGTAGCGCTGAGGAGTTTCTACATAAATGAAAAACAAAATAGACCCGATTGGTCGTGGTAGATGCGCAACTTCGCATTCAACAGTCTTGTCTGTACGGACTACAGTACTGCACAACACGTACTTTATGATTAATACTAGCAGTCGTCTTTTGTGTAGTAATGTGGGTCGGCTGCTTTTCTTTCCGTAAGAACACCTTTGGCCGAGATCTGTACATGTATGCTGCAAAGGAAACTATTGACACAAATGCAGATCTGAAAAAAAATTAAGAGCGTGACTTCGTGAAAATGAATACGTTGTCACCAGCTTATAATTGTCACATATGTAACTCCATGCATCTGCTAAAATGCACGTCAATGAAAAAAAGACAGTAAATAGAAATTGCTACATTTATAATACTTAGAGCCATTCTTCCCTAGTTGCTATTTCAGTGCGGTTTGTATTTAGATAAGCGTAACTAATAACAAAGAGGCATTGATAATTAAATCAATAAAGGAAAATACAGGAATAGAGGACACTAGCTACAAAAACAGACAAACGTAGTAATGTAGGGCTTATGAATAAACAGGAATAAATGAGTAAACCGAAAGACTTTTGCAATAATAACAATAATGTTGAAAACAAAGAGTAGTGAAAGACGAGTAATATTTATTCTTATTTAAAACTGGTTCAAATGGCTCTGAGCACTAAGGGACTTAACATGTGAGGTCGCCGGCCGAAGTGGCCGTGCGGTTAAAGGCGCTGCAGTCTGGAACCGTAAGACCGCTACGGTCGCAGGTTCGAATCCTGCCTCGGGCATGGATGTTTGTGATGTCCTTAGGTTAGTTAGGTTTAACTAGTTCTAAGTTCTAGGGGACTAATGACCTCAGCAGTTGAGTCCCATAGTGCTCAGAGCCATTTGAACCATGTGAGGTCATCAGTGCCCTAGAACTTAGAACTACTTGAACCTAACTAACCTAAGGACATCACACACATCCATGCCCGAGGCAGGATTCGAACCTGCGACCGTAGCAGTCGCGCGGTTCTGGACTGAAGCGCCTAGAACCGCTCGGCCACCGCGACCGCCTATTCTTATTTACAAGATGGACAATATAGACATTGCACTATTATAAGGCTAACAGAGTTAATGTGTGCTGTAAACATTTACAACTTTTAACCCCTAAGCATAACAACAGAAAAATAAAAATAAAGAGCGTTTCTCGTGGACAGAGTATAACAGCCATCGGGAAGGTATACTCCTTCAGCAGGAACTAGGCCTATATCACCTGCCACCGCCCACCCTGTCTCTGGCTGTTGTTCAGCAGGGCTTTACTCTTTCACTCACGCCACTTCCTTAATCTCTCTTTTTGCTTTTTGTCTCATACAAAGGCGATACTGCTGATTCCGGTGCGTGCCCGCAACGAGGGAAATTGTAATCCTCGAATTAAATTATGAAGCTGTTCTCTGACGAAAGCCACGATCGAACTGTGAGGCTTTGATCAGCAGACCTGAAGGACTCAAATCTCTGACGATGCTGACGGAGGCGGAACGTTAAACACCATTAATTATACCTTTCCTTCTTGCCACGCGCCTCCCCCCCCCCCTCCTTCTCCTCCCCCTCCTTCTCTCCTCCCTCCTCCCCCCCCCCCCGCCCGCTCTCTCTCTCTCTCTCTCTCTCTCTCTCTCTCTCTCTCTCTCCCTCCCCCCCCCCCCCTCCCTCACACACACACACACACACACACACACACTACAAAGGAGGAAAAATTTTCTCCTCAAAGATCAAGGGCGTTGGGATTCAAGTGCGTAGCGATCAGAATAGGAAATGATGGGTAAGGATATTGTTCGTAGCCTTTCAAAGGACCCATATCTTACGAGATTTAGGGAAATCACAGAAAACCTGGGTAAGGATATTGTTCGTAGCCTTTCAAAGGACCCATATCTTACGAGATTTAGGGAAATCACAGAAAACCTAAATTTAGATGGCCAGACGGGGAGGAAGTTAACCGTTTTTGTTTCACAAATTCCCATCTCAGTTCCTAGAGCGTCCCTGTTACACTTTCCTTTGGGTTATTTCAACCTGTTGCGATGTTAGACCTGTTCGACCTCTGTTGTCATACCTACTGGATAAGGAGTCCAAAAAGGTAAACTAATACCATAGAAATGCAGTACGTGACAGCTCGTCAAGCCAGGAACATATGAGTGCAGCCCTGTGAAAACGGCTGATGTCATCTTGGAAGACATGTGTATGCACAGCATTCTTACCATGAAGATGTAGAATATAGTGCAACACTTGGTCAACAAGAATGTAAAAATAAATATTCTCCTTCATAATAAGTTTGTTTTCATGGCCGTCTTCCGCAGCAGCTATCATACAGGCGTAAATCCATACGATTGAAAGTAGAAGCAAAAAAGGCTCGGTAAACGTGGGTTCTAAAACGCATACCTTAGGAGCTACGAATATTTCTTCATCTTCGATGGTATGACACGAATCTCTTTTACAGCAAGCTTTCTGGATTCCATATTTTGAGATGTGGTCGTGTGGACCAAAACAATAAAAACAAAAGAGTCTAGTAAACATGGACTCTAAAGCGCATGCACATGCTATTCCACTGAACAAGTGCTCATAGGTCTTAAGGTATGCGATTTGGAGCCCTTATTTATTGAGACTATTGTGCTTCCACTATCGCGTACTTTCAGCTGCATGCATTTACGCCATTAATTATGATACACGTTGTATATGTTGTTATTGGTTGATCCGTCTTAATCTTACTGCAGTTAAAGAGTATGTTTCACGAGAAGCGTTTCGCTTTTGTTTATACAGCTTTTATAAAGAAACAAAGCGAAAAGCAGTCGGCTACAGAATTCGTAAACAAGAAGTAAAACCAGTTTTATAAAGGAATATTGTTTTTAAGCTGTAAGTATAAAAATGTTGGCACTTATTATGTATACTATGTATCTAGAATGATTGCAGAAGCGAATCGGGTCTGGGGGGAAATATTCTATAACTGCAGTAAGCTCAATACGTAAGAACCAATAATAATTAATCTTGGTAACCAGAATGAGTGCACCAAAGTCATGAGGCGAAAACACTCCTAAAACATCACAGATCCTTTGGCCTGAACTACATTTCCCACACCCTGTGGTTTAAGACCCTCATTGCAACGTCGGTGCACTCGTCGCCTCGCATCATTTGAAAAGAGGCAAAGTGACGACTCCTTTGGCCAGATTATAGATCTCCAGTCAGCTACTGTAAAGTTTCTAAAGTTTGTGTGTTGTTTAGGCGACGAAGACGTGCAGCTTGCGAAGTACACAATTCCAAACGTCCACTGCACACACTTCCCTTCGTAGTATTTGCTCGTAAATTGTTTGAAATGGAACTGGATTCGCTGACAGCAGCAGTTACCAGTCGGCCGTTGTGACCGAGCGGATCTAGGCGTTTCAGTCTGGAACCGCACGACCGCTAAGGTCGCAGGTTCGACTCCTGCCTCGGGCATGGATGTGTGTGATGTCCTTAGGTTAGTTAGGTTTAAGTGGTTCTAAGTCTAGAGGACTGATGATCTCAGATGTCCCATAATGCTCAGAGCCATTTGAACCAAGCAGTTACTATCGGGTTTGAAACTAACTGTCACTGACAAGGCGTCTCACTCGGTCCTTTCTGTTACGGTCTTTTTACGACTACTATTCTTACAATGTGTTATATGGCTGCGAGTGGCCCCCATTCCTTGTTCGAGGGGCGGTCAAAGCAACACATTTTTTTTCCTAAAAGTAGGTTGGTTTTATTCGGGATTCCAATACAGCATATTATTCCTCACTCTTTTAGCTACAATACTCTAATCTCTTTTCAACGCGACGGCCTTAGGCCACCTTATTGGCCGCATGGTACCATTCTATTGGTTGACGCCGGAACCAATGTCTCGCTGCATCAATAACCTCTCCATGATCCACGTACTGCTCCCCGCATAGTGCGCCCTCTATTGGGCCACACACAGATGGAAGTTGGAAGGTGCGAGACCCGGGCTGTAGGTCGGATGAACCCAGTGGCCTTTGACTACCCCTACTAGTTGACGAGCGTGCCCGCACTACCAACACAGACGTCCAGTTGCGCAGCGAGATGTCGTTTGTGATCCGTCGATCACCTCGAATGAGAGTGTCCGCACGTTCCAGCACTGCAGGAGTCACAAATGAGTGCTGCCGGCCGGCATGCAGCAGATCGGACATATTTACGTGCTTTTGTTCACTGCCAGGTCTCTGTAGACATTCTGCAAGTGCTTGTGAATATTTGCGATTTTCCAACAAAATAAACACAATGACAGCTAGCTCTCTGCTAGGAACGCATCTCCGTTACAGACGCCATTTTTAAGGCTAGGTTCATATGGTTCAAAATGGTTCAAATGGCTCTGAGCATTATGGGACTTAACTTCTGAGGTCATCAGTCCCCTAGAACTTAGAACTACTTAAACCTAACTAACCTAAGGACATCACACACATCCATGCCCGAGGTAGGATTCGAACCTGCGACTGTAGCGATCGCGCGGTTCCAGACTGTAGCGCCAAGAACCGCTCGGCCACTCCGGCCGGCTTTAAGGCTAGGGGGGGGGGGGGTGGGGGGTTGTTTGGGGGAAGAGACCAAACAGCGAGGTGATCGGTCTCATCGAATTAGGGAAGGATGGGGAAGGAAATCGGCTGTGCCCTTTCAAAGGAACCATCCCAGCATTTGCCTGGAGCGATTTAGGGAAATCACGGGAAACCTAAATCAGGATGGCCGGACGCGGGATTGAATCGTCGTCCTCCCGAATGCGAGTCCAGTGTGCTACCATTTAAGGCTAGGTATAGCGCCGCTACCTAACGGAAGTTCATGAACCTACAGTGACTGAAGCAGGAATATTCGACGTTCCTGCTTTTTTTTTCTTCAACCAAAGTTGGACGAGAAAAAATGTGTTGCATTACTTACTGAACTCCCTCCGTAGAGTTGTTGGACAGTCATCATTTGATATACCAACAAATCTGGCAACTTCATGCACTACGTGGTTATGGGCACGTCCAAATACGATTGCTTCTTTCTGTTAATCTGTCACGTCTCCACGTCGACCTACCTTACTGCGCTGAGAGAATACAAAGGACTGGCAAATACACGCCACTTCACTGCCATGACATGAGTCGGCGATGGAGTGTCACATGACCGTCTGGTACCAGTTCTGCGCCATCTACAGTGCTCCAACCGATCAGTTTGCTCTTTCAAGATAGTGATTAATTTTTGGTCCACTGAACGTAGCTAGTTGTCTTGTTTCATACCTTTTTTTAATGTTACCCTTCGGCATTTAATACTGTGTGATGTGCTCTCGACGTTCGTTACTTGTCTACTGATGGACAACTATCCCATTCTTTGTCTTTATTATATTCATGTTTGCAGGTAGTTGTATACAGGGTGGAAAGTATTTAAACCGACAAACTCTGGGAGGTTGTAGGGGACATCAAAACAAATATTTTTCTCTAATGTCATATTTTCCTTTGAGGATTATTTAAACCGGTGGAGACCTTATTATGGTCCTCAGTTGTCAGAAGCCGTATTACGACCGTCCGTTGTTAGTGGATGTATTACGATCTTCCGTTGTAGGCAACTGTTGTCCACCAGTGTAGTAGTGCATTGTCTCTGTTTACTAATGGAGCGATACATCTGGTGTGCGTACACTGATGTGGTTGGTGCGTACTACGTAGCGCACCGCAACGGACGCGCTGCACAGCGGGTTTATCAACAACAATATCCTAATCACGGTATCCCGCATCATACGACCTTTGCTGCTGTGTACCAACGTCTGCGTGAGACCGGGTCATTTAGCAGATTACCTGGACAGGGACGCCGTCGCACGGTAAGAACGCTGCAATTTGAGGAAGCTGTCTCGCAGCATGTGGAGCGGGATCCTTCAGTCAGCACTCGTGCAATTGCATGTAACATGGGGACGAACCAGACAAATGTAAGAATAGTCCTTCGAGAGCAGTTGCTACCTCCATTTCACTTACAGCATGTCCACAACCTGGAACTAGTTGATTATCCACCCAGAGCACAGTTTTCGCAGTGGTACCTGGAACAGTGCGAAATGCATCCTACATTTCCATCCTCTGTGTTGTTTACCGATGAAGCAACATTCGGGCGTGATGAAGTCTTCAACATGCACAATTCACAAGTTTGAAGTGAGGATAACCCACATGCCACAATTACTAGCGCTCATCAAGTGCGGTTCTTCGTTAATGTGTGGGTCGGTGTTGTTGGGGCCTGTTTAATTGGGCCGTATCTGCTACCTAGGCCATTAAATGGCAGGCACTATTACAATTTTCTCCCCAGAGCATTGCCAGCATTGCTGGAAGACGTCCCGCTCCCTACAAGACAACGCGTGTGGTTCCAACATGACGGCGCGCCGGCACTTTTCAGTCGTCGTGTGCGTCGATTCCTGGACCGACGGTTCCCAGAAAAGTAGATTGGCAGAGGTGGTCCTGTACCATGGCCTGCTCGATCCCCAGATATATCTCCTCTGGACTTTTTTGTGTGGGAAGAGATGCGCAACATTGTTTACGTAACTCCTGTTGTATCAGAAGAGGATCTGGTTGCCCGGTTAGTAGCAGCAGCAGGAACAATTCAGGATACTCCTGGGGTTTTTGCCCGTGTAAGACAGAACATGACCCGATGGTGTAGCATTTGTTTACGTGTCAGTGGAAGCATTTTTGAAAATCTACTGTAATTGAAATTGGGTTGTGTTAATGTGTTGTGCCTTGGTCTCAAAAAAATGGAAAAGTGTTTGTTGGTTTAGTTAATTTGCCGCCAGAGAAATCTTCCTCTACCGGTTTAAATACTCCTCATACGAGAAAATGACAGTAGGGTAAATCTACAACCTCCCAGAGTTTATCGGTTTAAACACTTTTCACCCTGTGTATTACATCAGGCGGAAATTTTGTCCAAGTGTTTCTGCAATGGTTATGCCCGGGGTTTTAGTTCACCGGTCACTTGTGGAATGACACACTTTAGGTCTGCCCGGCCAGCTGTTAGGCGATCAGCTGTCTGGCGAGTCGGCGCGGCCGACGTTTTGCGAACGGCTAGTAGCGCGGGCTGGAGGCCGCGTATTGTGTGTGTCTCGCCCGCCGCCTAAAGGGGACCTGCGGGCCGCGCCGTCGGCTTTAACCTGCGCCTGCCACGCAACTCGTCCCACTCCCTCCGCCAGCTGCTGTCTGTTTTCCTTTAATGCCGCTTTCACGCGATAATCCGACTGTCGCCAACCGGGATATTCACGTATCTTCCGTTTAAATAAGGTCAACGTGCTTAGTGGCACTGATTGCGTACTATCGAGAGACGGAATACTCGTATAGACTGGTTTGCAAGTTAGTCGAGCATCGTCGCATGCGCAAATTAGGGGCTAAAACTACGAGTGGAAGAAACAGGTTTGTGTAATTTTACACTACGGCTATCGAGGTAGCTTAGTGGTTAGTACACTGGACAACATGCTTTGCTGTTCTTGTCCAGTTCCAGTTAGTGCCCCGTGTCTAGTATCCTCGCTGTAGGCGGGACTTTAATCACCAAACTTCATTCCTTACCTCGCAGGATACAAGATGACTTGGACAGGATTTGTGAGTGGTGTAAAGAATGGCATCCAACTCTAAATATAGATAAATGTAAATTAATACAGATGAATAGGAAAAAGAATCCCGTAATGTTTGAATACTCCATTAGTAGTGTAGCGCTTGACAGTCACGTCGATTAAATATTTGGGCATAACATTGCAGAGCGATATGAAGTGGGACAAGCATGTAATGGCAGTTGTGGGGAAGGCGGACAGTCGTCTTCGGTTCATTGGTAGAATTTTGGGAAGATGTCGTTCATCTGTAAAGGAGACCGCTTATAAAACACTAATACGACCTATCCTTGAGTACTGCTCGAGCGTTTGGGATCCCTATCAGGTCGGATTGAGGGAGGACATAGAAGCAGTTCATAGGCGGGCTGCTAGATTTGTTACTGGTAGGTTTGATCATCACGCGAGTGTTACGGAAATGCTTCAGGAACTCGGGTGGGAGTCTCTAGAGGAAAGAAGGCGTTCTTTTCGTGACTCGCTACTGAGGAAATTTAGATAACCAGCATTTGAGGCTGACTGCAGCAGAATTTTACTGCCGCCAACTTACATTTCGCGGAAAGACCACAAAGATAAGATAAGAGAGATTATGGCTCGTATAGAGGCATATAGGCAGTCATTTTTCCCTCGTTCTGTTAGGGGGTGGAACAGGGAGAGAAGATGCTAGTTGTGGTACGAGGTAGCCTCCGCTACGCACCGTATGGCGGATTGCGGAGTATGTAGATGTAGGATATGATGGCGTACTAACTCATAAACATTGTAAAGATATTCGTGTAAATCTTGATAAAATTCCGAAGTGGCGCAATGACTGGCAACTTGCTTTATATGTTGAGAAATGTAAAGTTATGCAGTTCATCAAACAAAAACACATACTGTCTTACGGCTAGAATATGATTGACTCATAGAATCAATCAATTCATATACATAACTGGATGTAACAATTTGTAGGGATATGAAATGAAACGATTCCATAGGCTCTAGGCTCAGTAGTCATTAATTAGGCACGTGGAATGCTTCAGTTCATTGGCAGGATACTGGGGATATACCGTCGGTTTGCAAAAGGGGACTGCATACAGATCACTTGCTTGTCCCGTCTGAGAATGTTGTCCAAATTTGTCGGACCCATACCAAGTAGAAGTAACAGAGGCTTGCAGCGAATGGCGGCACGAATAGTCGCAGAAATGTCATAGAAATGTTTAAAAACCACGAGATGTCAGATCCTTGAAGTTGGCCGCAGTTTTCCATGAAAGTTTAAGCACAAAATTTCAACAATAAGTACCAAGACATGAATCTAGAGGTATTCTTCAGGCTCTTAAATCACTTATTACATACACAGGCCTTTAAGGGGTCTCTCTTCCCACGCTCCAAAAATGGTTCAAATGGCTCTAAGCACTATGGGATTTAACATGTGAGGTCCCCTAGACTCAGAATTACTTAAACCTCACTAACCTACGGACATCACACACATCCATGCCCGAGGCAGGATTCGGACCTGCGACCGTAGCAGCAGCGCGGCTCCGGACCGAAGCTCCTAGAACCGCTCGGCCACAGCGGCCGACTTCCCACGCTCCGTACGCGACTGAAACGGGAAGAGACCCTAACCATGCGGTACCATGCTAAGTACCCTCTGCCATGCGCTTGACAGAGGTCCATATACATTTAGTGTCTTCTTCATTTGAAAAACCTGTATTTCCAACATATTAACGTGTTTCTCCTTTTATTCACATCGTCACCTTCGTCATTTAGTAACATCGTACACGTCAATATTTTTTCCTCTTATTCTATGTACTGCATCGCATGTGTCCACTTTGAAACTGTTCGTCTGACTGTAGGCACCCGCTTTGTGATCACCTACAGACAAATACAAGAACAGAGATACATCGTGTAGATCCTGTGCCTGCTGCGCGCAGGTGAGCGTACGCTCTCACACACACACACACACACACACACACACACACACACACACACACTTGTGGCGAGAATGTGGCATATTCCTGCAAGCGACCAGAAAGAGTGGTAAGTGGTAAAATACACAGAAAACGATAGCCGCTAATTAATTGGCAGGCGTTTTATCACTCTGCCATGAGCATTTAAAAACGTTTATATTTTTTAACTTCTAGCAGGCAACAGAGGCAGCAGAAGATCGCTGTTCTGAGCAGACGTTTTGTCGAACTCCAGCAACGATACAAATGAGAATTTTTGTTTGCTTCGTGAATAATACTGCAGTAGGACTTTTCCTAGTAAAGCACTGCGATATTAAAACGAACTTTCCTGTTGAGAATTTCCGGGAAAGTGGAGTGCACATGTAAAGGAAATCGCATTTTATAAGCTAGTGCGAACAGTCATAGAACATTGTTTCAGCGTTAAGACTACTCACCATCTAGGCACTGCAACAGACATCTAAAAAATTCATATATGTGCTACTAGGATCATAACAGGTCGATACAAACCCCACGAAATTGTAGCAAACATCGCCGGTGAACTTGTATTCGTCTCCTTTGCAAGGAATACGACGTCGTTCTCGCTAAACCCTGCTGGGTAAACGTAGAGAAACGGTAAACGATTACGACAGTGCTGCAATCGTGGTATATGCGATATACTATGTATGGGATGGGAATCACGAGAATTGAAGGAAGGAAGATCACGCTGTAACGTACCGTCGATGAGAAGAAGGCTGAAGCACAAGCTCGGATTGAATAATGATGGGGAAGGAACTCGGCCGGGTCCTTTTCAAATGTACCAACTCGTAATTTGCTTTGAGTGATTTAGTGAAACCACGAAATCCGGATTTCCGGACGGAGGTACGAACCGCTGCCCTGCCGGATGCGAGATCAGTGTCTTAATACTCTGCTACATCGTTCAGTGAGATCGCAAGAATAGCAGAAGAGAGGCTTGTGCACGTAGCCACTTATGCCTCACATAATGTGTGAATATATATCTTTATTGCAGGGTCATAAGGGCGTAAGTCACTTTTTGATCATTTTTGTTTTGTTAAACGACATTGACAAGGAAAACACAAGCTTTAGTGTGGTATATGGGCTTATGTCAGGGTGCAATACAAAGCATACTGAATCAAATGGTCACTGTGCCTTAAGTCATATTTGCTACCATTTGTTTTGTATCTAGCGCTTATGTTGACTTATGCCCTTAGTAGAGCATTTTGTGTTAAACTGAATACGTTTTATGTTGACTTATGCCGTTAGTAACACTTAACATTTTTAATTTATGCTCGTTAGTCCGTAATCTTTCCCTGGGTTGGCAATACTGTATTATTGAGGAAGCTTGTGCTATATTGTTGTTGCTTTGTGAAAGAGGGAAGATTAACATTCACTGATTATTGAAAGTGTTTGAAAATGTTTACCCGTGGGAAGGAAATGGTTCATTCACTGCAGAAACAGACTGGCATTAACACAAATAAATGGATCTTTAAAGCGATATAGTAGCTTTCATTTTACAAGACCAAATAAACTGTAGATAGGCCTCTTTATGAAAGTTGTATCAAATTGCACTTCTTGTAAAAGGACAGAGACAATACCTACGGACACTGAATATGAAACGCTACTCATTTCTACAAAACATTTTATTGTTTATTTTTAGATGAATGCAGTGATGACAATTTAATATTGTCTTCACCGCTATACGAACAAGATAAAATACGGGATATATTGGTGGGAGTCCCTATCAAACCATCAATGAACAAACTAGCACCTTCATTGCCAGATATTCTGGATTATGATGATGACAGTGGTCAAGACAAGACATACGTACTAGGTTCCAAAAATGAAAGCAGCCTAGATGATGAAATAATAATGAGAAGAAAAAATCACGTTACAAAAAAAATTAAAGTCCCTCTTGATGATTCAGATCAGCAGCAAGAATACATTGCGCAAAATGTTCCTGCAGAACCTGTGGTAGAGAGATCTCTTTCAAGAGATGGAATTGAGCAGCCTTCTTCAAGCAATGGCGGTGGTGAAGGTACGGCTATTCAACATCGTTGGGCTAGAACACTGCGCAAAGAACTAACTGTTCTTTTGCATACTGGACAGTCGTACATTAATATTAATAGGAAGGAAGTACGTGCTAGAAAGATGAAACCTCTTAAACAGTGCAAAAAGAAGTGTTTTCTCGTTCTGGAAAATGGCATTCGCAAAAACTATTTTTTCGGAATACTGGCGACTCGGTACTCATGATAAAATGGTTGCGTTTATAGCAAAGCGTGTCACTACTAAACATGTGGCAACCAGGAGACCCAGAAAGGAAACATGTTCTAGAAACAGGAATGTTACCGATGAATACTGTTTTGAAACCAATGGTCAAAGGAAACCTGTTCCCTCAGCATACTAGATGAGTATGAGAAATTTGTTACACACGCCATTAAAAATAAAAGACGAAGCACTACTGGAACACCCTCCAGTGATGGGCGTGGAAAACATACTCCTAAACATAAGAAGAGTGAGGAATAATTGAATGACATAAGAGCTCATTTATTGTCTTTCCCTTCGTATGATAGTCATTACACCAGAAGGAGCAATGACACGAGGTATATCCCTTCTCATCTGAATTTGAAAATTATGTACCAGAACAAATCAAAAGGTGTATCCAGATTTATCTACGAAAGAGAATTTGATGCCTTGAAGCTCACTTTCAAAAAAACCAGCGTAGATAAATGCCACAAATGTGATGTCTTACATATGAAAATACAAGTTTCAAAAGAAACCGGTAATGCAGCAGATCTACAAAATTACTCAGCCCAACAAAAACTACGTCAAGAGGCAGCTGATTTTGCTTACTTATCAAAAGCAAAAGACAAAGATATAGATATAAGCAAGATGATTCTAAAAAACGTTTCAGCTTTGATCTGCAGCAATGCCTTCCTACACCATGCCTGCCTTGATTCTTCTGTAGCTTTCTACAAACGTCAGCTGTGGGCATTTAATTTGACAGTACATGACAGTGGTACAGGACAATCCATCAACGATACGTGGCATGAAGCTTTAGCTGGAAGGAAAGCAAACGAAATAGCTTCATGCTTGTACATGCATTTGTCTAATATGCGCATAAATATTTCAGAAATAACCTTTTATTCAGACACATGTGAGGGTCAAAATAAAAACTCCCATATTGCAGCAATGTTCATTAAGGCTTTGAGAGACTTCCCTCATATCAATGTCATCAATACTAAATTCCCAGTTGCTGGACACACCCACATGGTATGCGACATAGACCATTCCATGATAGAGAAACATAGGAAAAAATGCAAGGTTCCAATTTACCATCCTCATGATTGGTACCAGTTGGTGAGGAGCACTGGCAAAAAAGAACAATTCGATGTTGTTGAATTAAACCAAGATCAGTTTTATGACTTCTCTGAACTGCTCAGATCTAGTTTGATTTCTAGAAAGAAAAACACAGATGGAGAACATTACTCATGGCATGCTGTTCAATGGCTCCAGTATACTAATAATGAAGGAATGGTCATCTACAAGAATTCCTAGGGTGACGAATTTTTCAAGACGTTGAGTTTCAGAAGAAGGGAGAGACCATCAATGGACCAAAAGGAAAGGAAATATAAATCACTCGTGCCTATATCCAAAGAAAAGGAGGATTTACTTGACGTGCTGCCTCATGTACCACCAGTATTTCATGACTTTTATAAGAGTTTTTCTACAGATCTTGATACAATTGCACAAGATCCAGAGCTAATTGAAATTGAATTGGAGTAGCATTCTTGTATCGCGTTCGATTTATTTATAACATCAGGCTGCTTTCTGGAATAACTGAATCGACAATATTGTTCTTGTTCATAACATTCATAACATATTGTTACAGAAATACTTACACAGTATGTACTTTCTTATTTAATATTCAGCGCTACTCGTAAAATGTTGTCCGAATGTGGTAATTATTAGCAACTAAAGCTGTTTCATGTCACATACATTAAGGTCCTAAAATTATTTTGCGAATGGGCTGAAGCACTTATCTACGTTTACGGGATGAAAAGAGGGGAAAAATAAACTTAAGAGCCCAAGGAAATTTTGGCCATAAAATAGGGAATATTTACTATATAATAATGTGCTGTTAGTTTATATATATTCGGATTTTAGAGATGATTGTGGACTTTGTTGTGGCTCTCCTCAAAAAGTCATAGTTTTGACTTAAGCCCTTGCACCAAAGAAATATGTATATCCCCTTTTATTTGCCGTTTCCTATAAATGCAATTATGAAGGTGAACCGCAATGTAACTGCTTGGGAATCTAGATAATGTGGGCACAATTCTATTGTGATAAATTCCTGTAAAGTAAAATTCACGACTAGGTATGGGAGATGCTGCAGATACGCAAGGGGGGGAGGGGGGCGAATATCTCATTTATGGGATCATTACGATCTAATGTTATTTCGCACGGATAAATATGAGTTAGCATCGGTGATAGCCAATCAGTGATAACAAGATAGCTCGGCCAGCGCCGCCGTCAGCTACGTTGCAGTGGGCTGTGGCAGCGGATGTTTCACAGCGGCACTAAAACACTGTCCACACTTGTAAATAAAGATTCAGGGACTCCTAATACGGCAAGTTGAAAAAGAGAGGGACAGACCCCTTTCCTCAAAAATATTTCTCTCTTTCGTACCTCCTCTGTGTTACCACAGATGACATGTCACTGATCTCATTTGCACTAAGACTGCGTTCACGCTAGGTGCCTATTTGCTTCCACCGCCCTGAGTGGAATGCATAAGTTCTAATAAATTTTCACCAGTCTGCAGTCTTCTATAGTTGTTCCCTGCGCACAAAACAGCACGTCGGTCGTGAATCAGTTATTTTGAGGCTGTAAGAAACTCTTAACGAGGAACTGTTATTTTAGAAAAAATTAACTTTCAAATCAGCTTATTTATACAGGCTGCCACTCGCTTTTTATTGTCAGAACACTGGACAGAGTCACAAATAATTTCTATTCTTCAATAAATTAATGAATGCGTATTTGCGTAATTACAGCTCTCACATTTACGAACTAGACACTGCAAATTAAGTCTTAACTGATACCGCGGCAGACAACATGTCTGTCCTCCGACACTGCCGAGCCAGCTCTGCTCTTACAGCCGAACACCGCAGTGCTTCGTCTGCCTTTTCATTTAAGCAGTTGTTTATTATTCTGCTGGTTATTAATACTTGTGAAATAATGGAATGACAGCTTGCTATTGAGAGACGCGCGGAACTACCGAACGCAGACCACATTACGTCATCTCGCCAGTGCTGCCTTCTCAACAGCTCTAAGAAGAGCTTCTTGTACCTGAATGTGATGACTCTCAAGCTAGAAATATTACAATAGGTACCTTTTGAGAGCGATGTGGCAACGTAAAAATTGGGATGATTTCTGGCTCTCGGCTGTATAGTAAAAAAATCCAGAATCTTGATATGAAACATTTAAATTGGATGAACATTTGTTATGAAGTTACTAGAAAAGGGAACGAAACATATACAAAGAAATGTACTCAGTATTTCGTTTCATAGCTACCTAAGGGTAATCAGTTACGTTGTGGCGTCTCACAGTCTCTATAATAACTAGTGAGTGGGTTGTACATAAGGCAGACAGGCTGCGGAATTGGTATCCTTCGTGTCCTTCTTAGCCGCGTACAAGGAGTTGCAATGGCCGGCTGCAGTGGCCGAGCGGTTCTATGCGCTTCAGTCCGGAACCGCGCTGCTGCTGCTGTCGCAGGTTCGAATCCTGCCTCGGGCTTGGATGTGTGTGATGTCCTTAGGTTAGTTAGGTTTAAGTAGTTCTATGTCTAGGGGACTGATGACCTCAGATGTTAAGTCCCATACTGCCTAGACCCATTTGAACCATTTGAGTTGCAATGGCTGTCAGAAGTTCACTTAGGAGCTGCTGATCTACATCTACATTTACCGCTACTATCCGCAAACAACCTTATTGTGTGTGGCGGAGGCTGCTCTGTGTATACTGTCATAGAGCCGGCCGGAGTGGCCGAGCGGTTCTAGGCACTACAGTCTGGAACCGCGCGACCGCTACGGTCGCAGGTTCGAATCCTGCCTCGGGCATGGATGTGTGTGATGTCCTTAGGTTAGTTAGGTTTAAGTAGTTCTAAGTTCTAGGGAACTGATGACCTCAGAAGTTAAGTCCCATAGTGCTCAGAGCCATTTGAACCATTTTATACTGTCATAGCCCCTTTTTTGCTCGAGTCGCGAGTGGTACCCGGAAAGACCAGTTGATGCTAAGAGTCCGCGTGAGCTCGACTCTCTCTAATTTTACCTGATTGTTCTTTCCGGGAGATAGACTAAGAAGAAAGCAATATATTGGTTGACGTTTCTAGGAATGTACTATCTCGGAACTTCTAACACTAAACTACACCTTGTTGCTCAATGCCTCTCTTGTAGCGTCTCCATTAGGGTTGAATGAACATCTTCATGATGCTTTCGCGCGTACTAAATGAACTTTTGAAGATCTTCTTTAGATCTTCTCTATTTCTTTTATGCGCTCCATCTGATCTGGGTCCCAGACTCATCTTTTTTTCTTCGTCTTTTCCGCGTTTCCATAGAGTCAACGTGATATTTCGGATTCGGCAACGTTGGTGGTAGCAGATGGCCGGATGCCGTTTCAATAGTCCCCACTTCCCCGGAATGGAATCTCTGTACCGCGTGTGTCTACATTTAAGGTTATCTCATGTGCAACCAAGTGTGAGAACGTTTTCTGAATGTTTGTTTGCTGTGTATTTGAGACTGGACTTAGGAACCAGTCCGGTATTTATCTAATCGCATATGGGAAACCGCCTAAAAACCACGTCGAGGCAGGCAGGCTGGCACCGCTGGCCGTCGCCGGTAACCTGTCTGGTCGATTCGATCCGCGTCCGGTGCGTCTCTCCGTTTCCCGAAAGCGGGATAAATCCATACGGCTGTTGGCGAATATTGCTGTTGTATATAGAGAAGTCTAAACGCTAGAAAATTGTACAGAAATACCGGAAGATCTACAGAAGATCGACACTTCGTGAAAAGATTGGCAACATAAGAAATTTAGTGTATTCCGCATGAATAGAGAGTAAGCCCCATTACTTTATGAGTACATATTGCAGAACACTTTAAATAACTGAGATTATACGTCCGGAGTGACATAAAGTGGAACGACCGCCTAACACTAATCGCAGATAAAATTTCAGACAGAGATTCATCGGAAATATCCTCCGGAAGCGCAGTCCACCCACGAAAGCGCTAACTTTCAAAGTCCTTTCTCGACCGATGCTTGAATATCGCTCGTCTGTCTGGACCAACTGGATAGCCGAGCGCCCACCTTAGAATCTGCTATGTTGAACCATTTGTATTTGTCTCAGGGAAACATTGTTTTCTAAATCAGTGAGTGATTCGACATTACTCAAATAAAAGATTACGTTAAATGAATGTAAAGAACTCCATTGCATGTCACTGCCCCTCCGCGTAAAGCCATGTTTTAAATATATGTGTATGTACTTACACTTTAGTACATCTCTAGTAGTCATTACCATCTTATGTTCACTGCTTCAGTAATAGTTAAAAAGTTATATAGTTCGTTTGAGTGATGTCAGTCAATAAATCTAACTAGACTACTCAAATAGAGAATAATTTTTTGCAAGTATTGGCGGAGTATCGGCAAAAATATTCCAGAGAATAGTTACAATTGCGAAACCATTACAATAACACCATCTATTGTAACACAACAAACGGTAAATTTCTGTGAGTATTGTAACTCATCCGATGAAAATGGAGAGAGAGAGAGAGAGAGTGAGAGAGAGCGCGAGAAGAAGAAGAAGAAGAAGAAGAACTGAGAGAGAGAAGAAGAATTGAGAAAACTGCTGATGTAGCATTCTTCCGAGCCCAAATTGCTCGAAAGTAATGACATAATTGAAATTCCGAAAAATGAAGGAAGGAAAACTACAATTTAACGTCCTGCAGACAGCGAGGTCATTAGAGACGGAGTACAAGCTCGGATTACGGAAGTACGAGGAAAGAAATCAGGCGTGCTGTATCAGTTGAACCATCCCCGCATTTTCCTGGAGCTATTTAGGGAAATCACAGAAAACCCAAAGATGGATGGTCGGACACGGATTTGAACCGTCGTCGCGACTCCAGTGCGCTAGCGACTGCGCTACCTCGCTCGGTTGAAGTTTCGAGGATGGGTTGTGAGTCGGTAAGAGCAATGGCTCGAAAGGTAAGAATTCTGGTTCGAGTACTGGTCCACAGCACAACACGAATCTCAAATCTACATTGCAGCACCTCTGATTATCATATAAACGATACAATTCATGGGGTCCAAGGAACAGTCTTTATCATACTGATTTGACTGCATCAAAGGGTCAGCCAATAGATGAATTTTTCCTGACAATAGCCCCTATTTGACGGCACTATTTTAAAATCAGTAAATTTAGTGCTTTTGCTACTACACACATACTCCCAGCATCAAAAAATGCTGCCGTCAGACAGAATTCTGTAACAATAGTCGTCAATATTTGGTGGTGTCTGGAACCAACAAGAGCTTCGAATATGTACCTTCGCAGGGTAAACAGCAACTAAAAGCCGCTGTAAATTTCCCACGGTGAGTGCCTTCCACCGGACGAATGCTAACTAGCTCGGCGTACAATTAGGTTTCTCGCTACGGTTAATATTTAACGGGTTAAAACATCATTAAAAGCTAAAACGCATTAGCAGGGAAACGCGAAAGGATTATTTTGCATACAAACGCACAAAATGTTGAAATAAATTATGCTTTTCCGGGGAAGAGTAGTGGCGATGTTTCACTGCTAACACAGGCGTAGTAGACTGCTTGCAGGCTGACTTTTTCGCTTGTCCAGCATTTCGCAGAGGCAATTCGTAGCCACAGGCTGGTGCTGCAGGGCCTGATCTCAGTCTGGTGATTGTGAAACCTATCTCTAATGCCAATCGAATGACGTTCAGGAATGACAGCCAAGTGAATGGTCACATGGAACGAAGGAACGTACTTACACATATCCATTGCGCAACAACTGTGACGCACTGTAAGAACAGAGTACATTTTCTAGGGTTCTTGGGACCCAGTTTTGCCGCGGCACAGGTGCAGCACAATGTGTGAACGAAATGGCACAGCAACTGGAAACGTAATCCGAAGCTGAAGTACGCGGAATAGCACGATGCTTGTGAGAAAAATGTCTAAATTGCAGACAGATTTACCAAGAAGTCCTAGTGGTATATAAACCACATGCATTGCCGGGATCAGCGGTAGTGAAATGGTGCCATCAATTTGACCAAGGCCGCACAGACGTGGGCGATGCTGATCGGGGAGCCGGTAGGTGTGGCCGAGCGGTTCTAGGCGATTCAGTCTGGAACCGCGCGACCGCTACGGTCGCAGGATCGAATCCTGCCTGGGGCATGGATGTGTGTGATGTCCTTAGGTTAGTTACGTTTAACTAGTTCTAAGTCTAGGGGACTGATGACCTCAGATGTTAAGTCCCACAGTGCTCAGAGCCATTTGAACCATTTTTTGCTGATGGGGGAGGAATGCCGTCAAGAACGACCACAAACGGCACTGTCCAGGCAGTCGAGGAACAGATTCGCAGCAGTCGCAGGTTTTCCAACGATGAGGACGTTCGCGCAGCGGTTCCCGAACGGCTCCGTGACCAAGGAGCGAATTTCTATCTTCGAGGAACTGAACGATGGTTAGAATGTTGTTTCCATAGACTTGATAATTTTGTTGACAAATAGTATCACATTTCCGTGTTAGTGCAGCATTAAGTAAAAGTTACTTGGCCTACCATAATAATGTATAACTTACATTTTGAAGTTCCGTCGTATATTTGCTTTAAAAATGAAACTGAAAAAACTTGGATTTTTCTCCTGTTTTCTTCATCTGTCCATTCCTTTTAACGACAGATCCAGGGCGCGATTCTGCAGCCGCACAACATGCTCCTCCGTGGCATTGCTCTACACCACCCTAGTAAAAGAAAGCAGCACTGTGAGGTTCAGCATCACGCCGAGTCCCTCTGGCGGCGATGAAGCAAGGTTGGGAAGTGGATGGGTCCTATGTCTAGCCAACGCCGAGTGGTTGGGGGGTTGTTTGGGGGAAGAGACCAAACAGCGAGGTCATCGGTCTCATCGAATTAGGGAAGGACGGGGAAGGTAGTCGGCCGTGCCCTTTCAAAGGAACCATCCCGGCATTTGCCTGGAGCGATTTAGGGAAATCACGGAAAACCTAAATCTGGATGGCCGGACGCGGGATTGAACCGTCGTCCTCCCGAATGCGAGTCCAGTGTGCTAACCACTGCGCCACTTCGCTTGGTCACACGGGACACAACGATACATCTTGTAGATACGGCGACCAGTGTAGCGCATGAATCCTTGTTACCTTGACTCCCATCTTTCTGGCGGTAAGACACAACTGACGCCCCCCCCCCCCTATTGACGGCAGATCACAACTGACCCTATTGACATTTGCTACTGCCCACACAACGAAAGAGGCAACGGTCTTGCCTCAGTGTATACACCGGTTCCCGTGAGATCACCGAAGTTAAGCACTGTCGGGCGTGGTCGGCACTTGGATGGGTGACCATCCCGGCCGCCATGCACTGTTGCCATTTTTCGGGGTGCACTCAGCCTCGTGATGCCAATTGAGGAGCTACCCGACCCAATAGTAGCGGCTTCGGTCAAGAATACCATCTTACGACGGGTGAGCGATGTGCTGACCCCACGCCCCTCCTATCCGTATCCTCCTCCGAGGATGACACGGCGGCCAGATGGTCCCGGTAGGCCACTCGTGGCCTGAAGACGGAGTGCTTTTTTTTTCCACACAGCGAAAGATTATACTAAGCTGTAAGATACAATATATTGCTGTGGCGTCATTTTGTTACCAATGAAGAGATAATGAATCGAATTAGGGAGAAAAGAATTCTATGGTACAACACCAATAAAAGAATCGTAAATTTCATAATGGAGGAAGGTATGAGGGGGTGGGGAAGGATAAAAATTGTTATAAAGCTCGCATTTCAAGTGAAATCGAACAAAATCTTGAGTACCCCATAGGCCTTCTTCTCTTCTTAATCTGTACAACCGGTTTAGGAAACAATCTGAGCACGCCTCTTATATTCTTTGCAGATGATGCTATCGTTTAGTAAAATCATCAAAAGATGAAACGAACTGCAAAATTATTTGGACAAGATGTCTGCTTGGTGCAAAAAGTGGCAATTGACTCAGAACAGTTAATGGTGTGAGATCCTTCACATGAATACTGAAAAATTCCATTGAATTTCGGATACACGATAAATCAAACGAGTTTAAAGGTTGTCGATTCAACTAAATACGTAGGGATTACATTTACGAGCAACATAAATTGGAACCATCACATAGAAAACGTTGGAAAAGGGGAACGAGTGTCTGCGTTTTACTGGCAAAACACATGGAAGGTGCAACAAACATACTGAAGTGACTGCCTGTGCTATGCTTGTCCGTCTTCTTCTGTAATATTGCTATTCAGTATGGAATCCTTGCCAGATAGCATTGACGGGTGACATCGAAAACATTCAAAGGAGGACAGCCCACTGTGGATTATCGTAAAACAGGGCGAGGAGTGTAACGAATATAATAAGCGAAGTGGGATGGAATTCAATAAAGCAAAGGCTTCTTTCGTTACGGCGAGATCTTTACACAAAATTTCAATCACTACCATTCTCCTCCTAACGCCAAACTATTTTGTGGGAAAGGGAGAAAATAAGAGAAATAACAGATCGTAAGCGAAGATTTAGGTGTTCATCCCTTCCATGTACTGTTGGGGAATGGGACGGTCAAGACATAATCTCCAAGTGGTTCTATGAACGCTCTGCCAAAGACTTCAGTGTTGTTGTTGTTGTTGTTGTGGTCTTCAGTTTTGAGACTGATCTGATGCAGATCTCCATGGTACTCTATCCTGTGCAAACTTCTTCATCTCGCAGTACCTACTGCAGCCTACATCCTTCTGAATCTGCTTAGTGTATTCATCTCTTGGTCTCCCTCTACGATTTTTACCCTCCACGCAGCCTTCCAGTACTAAATTGGTGATCCCTTAATGCCTCAGAACATGTCCTACCAACCGATCCCTTCTTCTGGTCAAGTTGTGCCACAAACTCCTCTTCTCTCCAATTCTATTCAATACATCCTCATTAGTTATGTGATCTACCCATCTAATTTTCAGCATTCTTCTGTAGCACCACATTTCGAAAGCTTCTATTCTCTTCTTGTCTTAACTATTTATCGTCCATGTTTCACTTCCATACATGGCTACACTCCATACAAATACTTTCAGAAACGACTTCCTGACACTTAAATCTATACTCGATGTTAACAAATTCTTCATCTTCAGAAACGCTTTCCTTGCCATTGCCCGTCTACATTTTATATCCTCTCTACTTCGACCATCATCAGTTAATTTGATCCCCAAATAGCAAAACTCCTTTACTACTTTAAGTGTCTCATTTCCTAATATAATTCCATCAGCATCATCTGATTTAGTTAGACTACTTCGATTATCCTCATTTTGCTTTTGTTGATGTTCATGTTATACCCTCCTTTCAAGACACTGTCCATTCCGTTCAACTCCTCTTCCAAGTGCTTTGCTGTCTCTGACAGAATTACAATGTCATCGGCGAACCTCAAAGTTTTTATTTCTTCTCCCTGGATTTTAATACCTACTCCGAACTTTTCTTTTGTTTCCTTTACTGCTTGCTCAATATACAGATTGAAGAGCGTCGGGGAGAGGCTACAACCCTGTCTCACTCCCTTCCCAACCTCTGCTTCCCTTTCATGTCCCTCGACTCTTATAACTGCCATCTGCTTTCTGTACTAATTGTAAATAGCCTTTCGCTCCCTGTATTTTACCCCTGCCACCTTCAGAATTTGAAAGAGAGTATTCCAGTCAACATTGTCAAAAGCTTTCTCTAAGTCTACAAATGCTAGAAACGTGGGCTTGCCTTTCCTTAATCTTTCTTCTAAGTTAAGTATGAATTGCGAAGTAATCATGTAGATGTAGATTTAGAGGGAGATCGAGGCTTTTCTACAGTTAAGAGATGCAAAGGAAGTGATCGGGCTGCCTTGGAGGAGTGACCACACGGGCTCCCAAATCCTGGAGCCTCGGAGAAGTCGTGTGCTGACGTAGAGCCGCGGCCCGCTCGTTAGGGGCCTTTTGTGCACGTCTTAGCCTCCCCCCAGCAGGCCCTTACCGGTTTGGAGCCGGTCGCCGCCGTACGTCTCTCTTTACACACAAATAAGCTGTCTCATTAGCCTCGAAAAACGGCCCCCTCTGTCGTCGCGGTCCGATTCTTCTGTGTGGGCCCGGACCGACGTCAGTGGTTGGACTTTTGCTGCTTTCACGTAAAAAAAAAGGGAGATAGAAGAAAAGAAAGCGAAGCCGCTCTCAACACTTACATAATTTATGTTCGTGCAGAATCAAGCCATTTTAATCAAAGCGTAAAACGCATACATCTTCTGCCAAGTAATCTTAAGTCAGTGGTAACAATATTTTGTCGAAATAACTGTACATTGGCCAGTGACATTTTATTTTGTGAAGACAATAAAAAAAACTGTGCATGAATATTTCAGTATGCCGCATTCAAGAGACTGGGCAGGGTGTCCGCATCAAATCTATCTAATTTCCAAATTCAGCTTTTTTTTTAAAAAAAAGTACTGCGAGTGGTCCGCAGCATCAACAAGTTTTGTGTAGATTTTTTTCCGTAAAGGATTCCTTCTGTTTTGTTGCAGGTGCTAAATAATTACCAGAAATGGCTACACCTCAAGAGAGAGCCAAAAGCGTGGTGTGGTATGTGAAAACGATATTACCCATTTCTGTCCAAAGAAATTTCCGACGTGAACTTCAGAGGGAGTCATCGGACGTTAAGGCGGTTAACGCTTGATGCGACAAGCTGCTAGCCACTGGAATTGTAAACAGATAGTTAGGTTCTGGCAGCAAACGCACATCTGATGAAAGGCTAGAGGAAACCACAGAGACGTTCCGAAGATGCCCATCGAAGTCAGTTCGCCGAGCATCACGAGAAATAAACATCTCTCGGTTAACAGCTCACTTGGTGCTGCATTAACTACTTCACTTGCACTCTTACGAAGTTCAAATTGTGAAAGCACTGAAATGAAACGGCTTACAGCTTCGCCATGGATTTGCAATTGAGATATTGGACCGGATCGGGCAAAACCACAGGTATCTAGGATTATTTTTTTTTTCAGAGGAACGTTAAGCGGAGCATCATACACATCTGCCTTCTACACATATGGGAACGTTAATCGGAGCATCACACACATCTGGAGTTAGCAATTATGTAGCACCTAAAACAAAGAAAAAAAGGAACAGTCTAGAAGAAAAATACACAAAACTTTTTGAGCTGCATTACATAAGGCTGCATGCCACAAGTATCTATGCTTCATGTTTTTTTTTAATCCATTTGGAAATCAAGGAGGTTTCGTGTGGACTCACCTTGTATTTTACGGTTTAAGCTCTCATCTGTTTTACGGGACGAAGAGACGAATGTTGCACCTTTCTTGAATTTCTGAGTTTGTCGGTAGCTTCTCAAATTAAATTGATAGAATTAAATGTTAGTGTTGCCGCTGTGGTTGCTTCATGTACATATTTGGTAAATCGTCAGCGTGGCACAAGTTCCTGATTTGCTATTTTAGCGCCCAGAGAGTGCTTCGCCTCTGATGTCTAAACAGGTAATGTTGTTGTGGTCTACATTTCCAAGGCTCTGCATTGAATTGAATTTCAAACACCAGCTTCTTCCTCAGAGTGTGAAAATATTTTTTTGTAGCCCACCTGCACAGGGAGGAATGATCATCGTAATAAAATAAGAGAAATCGGAGCTCGCACGAAAAGATTTAAGTGTTCGCTTTTCCTCCGCGCTCTTCGAGAGCGGAATGGTAAGGAAATAGCTTGAAGATGGTTCGATGAACCCTCTGCCAGGCACTTAACTAAGAATTGCAGAGTAATCGTCTAGAAGTAGATGTAGATGTAAATATGTAGGGATGCAGCTCTCCATGCTAGTCTATCCTAGGTAAGTCTGTTCATCTCTGCATCCAGCTGGATCTGTTTACTGTAGAAAAGCCTCGATCTCCCTCTAAATCTACATATACATGATTACTTCGCAATTCATATTGAAGTGTTTGGCAGAGCGTTCATAGAACCACTTAGAGATTATGTCTCGACCGGCCCATTCTACAGCAGTACATGGGAGGAATGAACATCTAAATTTTCGCTTACGATCTATTATTTCTCTTACTTTCTCCCTTTCCCAGAAAATAGTTTGGCATTAGGAGGAGGATGGTAGTGATTGAAATTTTGTGTAAAGATCTCACCGTAACGAAAGAAGCCTTTGTTTTATTGAGTTCCACCCCACTTCGCTTGTCATAACGGTTACACTCCTCTCCCTGTTTTTCGATAATCCAGAGCGGGCTGTCCTTCTTTGAATCTTTTCGATGTCACCCGTCTATGCTATCTATTCCATACCGCATAGCAATATTCCAGAAGGAGACGGACAAGCATAGTGTAGGCAATCTCTTTAGTACGTTTGTTGCACCTTCCCTGTGCTGTACGAGTAAAACGCAGTCACCGGTTCCCGTTTTCCAAAACGTTTTCTATGTGATGGTTCCAATTTACGTTGCTCGTAAATGTAATCCCTGCGTATTTAGTTGAATCGACAACCTTTAAATTCCTGTGATTCATCGTATATCAAAAATTCAATGGAATTTTTCAGTATTCATGTGAAGGACCTCACACCATTTACTGTTACTGAGTCAATTGCCTCTTTTTGCACCATGCAGACATCTTATCCAAATAATTTTGAATTCATTTCATCTTTTGATGACTTTACTAAACGATAGCATCATCTGCAAAGAATATAAGAGGGCTGCTCAGATTGTTTCCTAAACGGTTTATACAGATTAAGAAGCGAAGAAGGCCTATGGGGTACTCAAGATTTTGTACTAAATTTTTCCTAGAATTTCTAGAATAATTGTCGCTAGAGGTATGGTAAAATGCAGAAATAACATTTGGGTTTATCAGTTTCTTTGTCGGGTGTATTAGATGTGTGGGAAAAAAAAACAGGTTAACTATCAGTTCTACCTGTGAATATTGCCTCCAGTGAAATCTTTTCTGTATGCACTTCCATCAGACATACTGAAACTTCCCCTTTGTATGTAAAAATGACAGTGCTGGAAAAACTCTTACGTTATTTGATTTTCAAACAGCTGAGCAAAACTCAACGTACTCAGACAGTTTTCACTTTACTCATTCTGATCATCACTAAACTCACACACAATATTTTAACGCAACCCATTCTGACTTTCAATAATCCGTACAAAAGAATGGCCCTGACTAACAGTAACTTATATCTTTCATGAATCACTTACCTCACAAAAATCTTCGTGACTCGAACTACTGAAGGCACTAACTACCGGTAGGCATAGTTAGCAAATGAAAGATTTTGATAGAGAAAAAAGAATGTATTTACCTTAAGAGTGTTCAAAAGTCATAATAAATATATAATTTTGTGACATCCAATTAAACAAATTTCCTTTTTCTGACGGACACACGTCCAGATCATCCGCTCACAGTAACCTCTCAAAACTCTGGCATCTCTCTACCTACATCCACCACTTCTGGCGACTCACCTCCAACTGCCCAACGCTACGCACAGTTCACATCGAACAGCCCAACACTACACTAGCGAATATTCCAACAATGAGTGCAACCAGCCATTGACTGCACGCAGCGCAGTCAGCGATTTTCATACAGAGCATTACGTGGCGTTAAAACCTAAACAGCCTACTTACAATATTTCGCGCAGATAAAATGTTCTATATTTGCGACTTTTTTTTCACCTAACGTAGGTACTCAAAAACACGTAGGTACTGATAAAAAAATGGCTCTGAGCACTATGGGACTTAACATCTCAGGTCATCAGTCCACCAGAACTTAGAACTACTTAAACCTAACTAACCTAAGGACGTCACACACATCCATGCCCGAGGCAGGATTGGAACCTGCGACCGTAGCGGTCGCGCGGTTCCAGACTGAAGCGCCTAGAACCGCTCGGCCACCGGCTGCCGGCTCCGTCTGATCACTTACGAAGCTTATTGCCGGAGTTTTACGCTAAACTAATTCATCCTTTTTAGATTTTAGGTTAAATGGTAGTGGAAGTTTTACTATTTGCTCGGTGTTATCGTTTTGTTGGTCGGCCGTTAGCATACGTTCATGCTGCACCTGCAGCCTTATGTTCGCCTACAGCACATACCAGCCACCAAATGGTAGTATACCAAACAGCCACAGATTATATGTGTCAGTAAACCGATGTGCAGTGTGAAGGACTGCAGCATAAACGTATCCTTAGAATCGTTAAGTGACTGTGGTCGACGGATGGTGGTTCACGTTCCGCGGAAAGGAAGCTCCGACGAAGTAAGAACAAACGCAGAGAAATACGTAATGCAACTTTTGACTTCCGTATTAAACTTAAATGAACAGTGTATAGTAATGCGATCTGCCTCGCTTCTTTTGTGTCGAGGTTTTGTTGTAGCAGCTGCCCGGTACGAGTCCCGCTCGCATATGGAAATCGCAGGCGAAACTTCTCAGCTCGCCTACACTGTGCGAGCAGCCTCTCTGCTAAGGCTATCTCACGATCGTTCGCGTCGACTACCAGCGGCTGTCGACTATATGTTATGCATTCCATTTGGAGGGGGCGAGGACTAGTCTTTTCTCTCTCTGTCTCCAAATGTTTATGTATCCGCAGCTGCGTGCACGAATAAGAATGACGCCCTCGCTGGCTGCGTTTCCAGTTACTGAGGCAGTAAGGACGTCACCTCTACCTGCTGTTTCTCCCTCCACACGATTTCTTACGTCGCCTGCTCTGCCGCGCGCTTGTTCGCGTTTGGATATGTCAGCGGCGGTCCCCGGGCTCGCTATCTCCGGCTGCTATCTGCTAGCAGTGTCTTGCTGCCGCAGCTTTTCATCGCTGTCGCGGGTCGTATGTCGTTCCTGCCGGCTGCACAGGCTGCGGCCCTGAATTTCGTGGGTTGTGTGACTGCAGCGTTGGGCTCCTCCTGCGCTCGTCTGATAACTTGGGCTACACTTCGTAACGAATCCCTTCCATTCTACACTAGTGGCCATTAAAATTGCTACACCAAGAAGAAATGCCGATGATAAACGGGTATTCATTGGACAAATATATTATACTAGAACTGACACGTGATTACATTTTCACGCAGTTTGGGTGCATGTTGTTGTTGTGGTCTTCAGTCCTGAGACTGGTTTGATGCAGCTCTCCATGCTACTCTATCCTGTGCAAGCTTCTTCATCTCCCAGTACCTACTGCAACCTACATCCTTCTGAATCTGCTTAGTGTATTCATCTCTTGGTCTCCCTCTACGATTTTTACCCTCCACGCTGCCCTCCAATACTAAATTGGTGATCCCTTGATGCCTCAGAACATGTCCTACCAACCGATCCCTTCTTCTGGTCAAGTTGTGCCACAAACTTCTCTTCTCCCCAATCCTATTCAATACTTCCTCATTAGTTACGTGATCTACCCATCTAATCTTCAGCATTCTTCTGTAGCACCACATTTCGAAAGCTTCTATTCCCTTCTTGTCCAAACTATTTATCGTCCATGTTTCACTTCCATACATGGCTACACTCCATACGAATACTTTCAGAAATGACTTCCTGACACTTAAATCAATACTGGATGTTAACAAATTTCTCTTCTTCAGAAACGCTTTCCTTGCCATTGCCAGCCTACATTTTATATCCTCTCTACTTCGACCATCATCAGTTATTTTGCTCCCCAAATAGCAAAACTCCTTTACTACTTTAACTGCCTCATTTCCTAATCTAATTCCCTCAGCATCACCCGACTTAATTAGACTACATTCCATTATCCTTGTTTTGCTTTTGTTGATGTTCATCTTATATCCTCCTTTCAAGACACTGTCCATTCCATTCAACTGCTCTTCCAAGTCCTTTGCTGTCTCTGACAGAATTACAATGTCATCGGCGAACCTCAAAGTTTTTATTTCTTCTCCATGAATTTTAATACCTACTCCGAATTTTTCTTTTGTTTCCTTTACTGCTTGCTCAATATACAGATTGAACAACATCGGGGAGAGGCTACAACCCTGTCTTACTCCCTTTCCAACCACTGCTTCCCTTTCATGTCCCTCGACTCTTATAACTGCCATCTGGTTTCTGTACAAATTGTAAATAGCCTTTCGCTCCCTGTATTTTACCCCTGCCACCTTTAGAATTTGAAAGAGAGTATTCCAGTCAACACTGTCAAAAGCTTTCTCCAAGTCTACAAACGCTAGAAACGTAGGTTTGCCTTTCCTTAATCTTTCTTCTAAGATAAGTCGTAAGGTCAGTATTGCCTCACGTGTTCCAGTGTTTCTACGGAATCCAAACTGATCCTCCCCGAGGTTGGCTTCTACTAGTTTTTCCATTCGTCTGTAAAGAATTCGTGTTAGTATTTTGCAGCTGTGACTTATTAAGCTGATAGTTCGGTAATTTTCACATCTGTCAACACCTGCTTTCTTTGGGATTGGAATTATTATATTCTTCTTGAAGTCTGAGGGTATTTCGCCTGTTTCATACATCTTGCTCACCAGATGGTAGAGTTTTGTCAGGACTGGCTCTCCCACGGCCGTCAGTAGTTCCAATGGAATATTGTCTACTCCGGGGGCCCTGTTTCGACTCAGGTCTTTCAGTGCTCTGTCAAACTCTTCACGCAGTATCGTATCTCCCATTTCATCTTCATCTACATCCTCTTCCATTTCCATAATATTGTCCTCAAGTACATCGCCCTTGTATAGACCCTCTATATACTCCTTCCACCTTTCTGCTTTCCCTTCTTTGCTTAGAACTGGGTTTCCATCTGAGCTCTTGATATTCATACAAGTCGTTCTCTTATCTCCAAAGGTCTCTTTAATTTTCCTGTAGGCGGTATCTATCTTACCCCTAGTGAGATAGGCCTCTACATCCTTACATTTGTCCTCTAGCCATCCCTGCTTAGCCATTTTGCACTTCCTATCGATCTCATTTTTGAGACGTTTGTATTCCTTTTTGCCTGTTTCACTTACTGCATTTTTATATTTTCTCCTTTCATCAATTAAATTCAATATTTCTTCTGTTACCCAAGGATTTCTACTAGCCCTCGTCTTTTTACCTACTTGATCCTCTGCTGCCTTCACTACTTCATCCCTCAAAGCTACCCATTCTTCTTCTACTGTATTTATTTCCCCCATTCCTGTCAATTGCTCCCTTATGCTCTCCCTGAACCTCTGTACAACCTCTGGTTCTTTTAGTTTATCCAGGTCCCATCTCCTTAAATTCCCACCTTTTTGCAGTTTCTTCAGTTTTAATCTACAGGTCATAACCAAGAGATTGTGGTCAGAGTCCACATCTGCCCCTGGAAATGTCTTACAATTTAAAACCTGGTTCCTAAATCTCTGTCTTACCATTATATAATCTATCTGATACCTTTTAGTATCTCCAGGGTTCTTCCATGTATACAACCTTCTTTCATGATTCTTAAACCAAGTGTTAGTTATGATTATGTTGTGCTCTGTGCAAAATTCTACCAGGCGGCTTCCTCTTTCATTTCTGTCCCCCAATCCATATTCACCAACTATGTTTCCTTCTCTCCCTTTTCCTACACTCGAATTCCAGTCACCCATGACTATTAAATTTTCGTCTCCCTTCACAATCTGAATAATTTCTTTTATTTCATCATACATTTCTTCAATTTCTTCATCATCTGCAGAGCTAGTTGGCATATAAACTTGTACTACTGTAGTAGGTGTGGGCTTCGTATCTATCTTGGCCACAATAATGCGTTGACTATGCTGTTTGTAGTAGCTTACCCGCATTCCTATTTTCCTATTCATTATTAAACCTACTCCTGCATTCCCCCTATTTGATTTTGTGTTTATAACCCTGTAGTCACCTGACCAGAAGTCTTGTTCCTCCTGCCACCGAACTTCACTAATTCCCACTATATCTAACTTCAACCTATCCATTTCCCTTTTTAAATTTTCTAACCTACCTGCCCGATTAAGGGATCTGACGTTCCACGCTCCGATCCGTAGAACGCCAGTTTTCTTTCTCCTGATAACGACATCCTCTTGAGTAGTCCCCGCCCGGAGATCCGAATGGGGGACTATTTTACCTCCGGAATATTTTACCCAAGAGGACGCCATCATCATGTAATCATACAGTAAAGCTGCATGCCCTCGGAAAAAATTACGGCTGTAGTTTCCCCTTGCTTTCAGCCGTTCGCAGTACCAGCACAGCAAGGCCGTTTTGGTTATTGTTACAAGGCCAGATCAGTCAATCATCCAGACTGTTGCCCTTGCAACTACTGAAAAGGCTGCTGCCCCTCTTCAGGAACCACACGTTTGTCTGGCCTCTCAACAGATACCCCTCCGTTGTGGTTGCACCTACGGTACGGCTATCTGTATCGCTGAGGCACGCAAGCCTCCCCACCAACGGCAAGGTCCATGGTTCATGGGGGGGGGTTTGGGTGCATAGATCCTGAGAAATCAGTACGCAGAACAACCACGCCTGGGCATTGAGTCAAACAGAGCTTGGATGGCGTGTACAGGTACAGCTGCCCACGCAGCTTCAACACGATACCACAGTTCATCAAGATTAGTGACTGGCGTATTGTGACGAGCCAGTTGCTCGGCCACCATTGACCAGACGTTTTCAGTTGGTGAGAGATCTGGAGAATGTGCTGGCCAGGGCAGCTGTCTAACATTTTCTGTATCCAGAAAGGCCCGTACAGGACCTGCAACATGCGGTCGTGCATTATCATGCTGAAATGTAGGGCTCCGCAGGGATCGAATGAAGGGTAGAGCCACGGGTCGTAACACATCTGAAATGTAATGTCCATTGTTCAAAGTGCCGTCAATGGGAACAAGAGCTGACCGAGACGTGTAACCAACGGCACCCCATACCATCACGCCGGGTGATACGCCAGTATGGCGATAACGAATACACGCTTCCAATGTGCGTTCACCGCGATGTCGCCAAACACGGATGCGACCATCATGATGCTGTAAACAGATCCTGGATTCATATGAAAAAATGACGTTTTGCCATTCGTGCACCCAGGTTCGTCGTTGAGTACACCATCGCAGGCGCCCCTGTCTGTGATGCAGCGTCAAGGGTAACCGCAGCCATAGTCTCCGAGCTGATAGTCCATGCTGCTGCAAACGTCGTCGAACTGTTCGTGCAGATGGTTGCTATCTTGCAAACGTCCCCATCTGTTGACTCAGGGATCGGTACGTGGCTGCACGATCCCTTACAGCCATGCGTATACGATGCCTGTCATCTCGACTGCTAGTGATACGAGGCCGTTGGGATTCACCACGGCGTTCCGTATTACCCTCTTGAACCCACCGATTCCATATTCTGCTAAGAGTCATTGGATCTCGACCAACGCGAGCAGCAATGTCGCGATACGATAAACCGCAACCGCGATAGGCTACAATCCGACCTTTAGCAAAGTCGGAAACGTGATGGTAGGCATTTCTCCTCCTTACACAAGGCATCACAACAACGTTTCACCAGACAACGCCGGTCAACTGCTGTTTGTGTATGAGAAATCGGTTGGAAACTTTCGTCATGTCAGCAGGTTGTAGGTGTCACCACCGGCGCCAACCTTGTGTGAATGCTCTGAAAAGCTAATCATTTGCATATCACCACATCTTCTTCCTGTCGGTTAAATTTCGCGTCTGTAGCACGTCATCCTCGTGGTGTAGCAATTTTAATGGCCAGTAGTGTAATTTAGTTCTGTGACAAACAGAATCGAATCGTTTCGTTTTTTACCCCTCCAAAAATTCATTTTACCCCTCAGTAATGAATTACCCCAGGATGGGAACCACTGCCCTGCCACGCCCCTGTGCCGGACCGAGCACAAGGCGGCTGCCACGGTTCGCCCTCTCCGTCCCACGACAACTGTCGCACAATGGTCCACCCACCACCCACGCATTCATCCCACCCCCTACTCCTGCATTCCTTCGCGCGACCCCAAGCGCTGCAGCTGTGTAAGTGGCAAAAAAAAAAAAAAAAAAAAAAAAAAAAAATACCCTCTGTGCCCCATTGTTGAGCCAGGGGCGCTGCCTCTCTCACGCGGAAGCTGCAATGCCGTGATTCAGGCTACTACTTCCCCTCAGCGTTCGGCGTTCCGGGTGTATTTTGTACCATTGAGATGTATGTCTAGTAGGTGGAACGGAGGAAATATTGTCACCAGTAGGGGTAGTACTCATACAGTTTTAATTATCGCGTCACAAAAAGTTACATAATTAATTGTTTCTTTCGTTGCAGGTGAAGGTATGCAGCGTTGGTACACACTGAAATCCCCGTAACACTGAGGTACAGGAACCAAAATAATGTCACAGCTTATATTTACTTTATCATTGGTCTCCTCTAACGACGTGCTACGGTATTGTGGCGCGGAGATCTCAGCGTGTAGCAACACTGCATACACGTACCTCCAAACAAAGAAAAAAATTGACAAACTGCATGTTGAATTCTACGTCGAGTTCCTCGGCCGAAGTTTGATGATTTTTCTGACGTTTCGCCAGCACGAGGGGCTGGCACTGTCAAAGATTCACCCTCCATTGCTGGTGGTGGACAAAAAATTTGTTTACTCATCTTGAGCACTAAGGGGGCGATCTGTAGTAATTACTTGAGAGAAGGCAAAATTCTTAGCCATGATCGCTTGTGAACAACATTTATTGTCAATTACCGATTTCGGTAAGCATGGTTACCATCTACAATAACGTGTTATCGAGATCTGAAGATGGTAACTGTCCATATTCAATAACGTGTTATCGAGATCTGTAGATGGTACCCATGCTTACGAAAACCGGTAATCGACAATAAAGGTTGTTTACAAGCGATCTCGGTAAAGAAGCTCACCTTCTCTCAAGCAAATAGAAAATTGATCACGTAACTAAATTTAAAGATTCTTCGTTACTTCTTGGTAGAGCAACTTCATTTTAAGGTTGAATAGCAACTAAACTGTTTTTGTCTTTCTGATTTTTGTTTATTTCAAACTAGCTTTTAAGCTTATTAGGCCTTCTTCAGGAAACAAATGATCAGCATCTGAAAGGGACACTGATTATTTGGTAACCAAACATTATATGCAAAAATACAATCACTTGTATAGAATGTTATGCATCAAACTTGTTTCTTAACATTAGTTTTACACTTTACACAATGGACTATGTTAAGCATGATACATATTTAAACTACACAATATTACAAAGTAAGTGGCTATAATTCTAAATTTCATTCGGTCTTGACATTGGCTGAGAAATTATGAAACTGAGTACACTTCATTTATGTTGTGTAACAAACATGTTTTTTCTTCATTGTACGCTAAACTGTAGGCAAAGGACAGTATTCTACACACAATTAAAATAAATAATCTTACAGTATTATAGGTTACGTGGTTGTGATGCCATCGTTTGTGAGGTCGTGATATTGGTTAAGAACTGTTTACCTGAACACTCCTAACTAATTTTGTGCAATAAACATGTTTTTACATCGCAAATAACATTTTTATGCAGTGGGCAATTTGAAACAAAGTACATGTTGAAATACACAATATTAAAGTATTACAGATTATATTGTGTATTTCAGCCATATACTGTGTTTAATATTGCGCATTGCATAAAAATGTTATTTACAATGTAAAACTTATTTGTTGCACAAAATACGTTAGTAGTGCTTGGTTAAATAGCTCTTAACCAACGTCACGACTCACAAACTATGGCATCACAACCATATAACCTGTAATAGTGTAAGATTATGTATTTTAACTGTTGTCTATAATATTGTCCATTGCCTAAAGTTTAGTTTACAATGAAAAAAACATGTCTGTTGCACAACATAAATGAAGAGTGCACTATTTAACAGTTTCTCAGCCAATGTCAAGCCATCATAAAATTTTACATTATAACTATTTACCCTGTAATATTGTATAGTTTAAGTATGTATTATGCTTAACTTTGTGTAATGTGTAAAACCAACATTAAGAGATTGGATGCACAACATTCTATGCAAGTGATCGATTCTTCGCTTATAATGTTTGGTTACCTAAGAACTAGTGTCCCTTTAAGATGCTACTCAGTTGTTTCCTGAAGATGGTCTACGAAGCCCAAAACTAGTTTGAAACAAACAGAAATCAACGGAGCAAAAAAGGTGTACTTGTTTGTCAACCTTCAACATGTAACTTTATATCGATAACTAAAACTTTGAGTCTGCCACTCGTTTGGTTCTAAACGAGCCCGAATCTTCCTTGTTTTGTCGTTACGGTCATTTTCTCCTTTGAAAGTACTTCACTTCTTTTTTGACATGAAGACGCTTATATTTTGCAATGATGTTCAGGACCGAAGACGAATTCTCCGCAAGGGCACCTTTCCGCACGGATTTCGAGTTTGAAATCGGGCGAAAGTCGCATGTAGTGAGTGGATTTAAGATGGGAGAGGGAGGACAGACTTCTGATTTTTCGCACTAAACTCGAGAGTTGACAAAGCTGAATAGACAGCCGCACTGCCACTGAGAAGCGACCGTGACTTCTTTTGCCACAACTACAGTCTTTCTTGCGTTTTTCGAAACGCTTGAATAGCAATAACATAACAGTTCACGTTTCGACATTGAGACAAAAATTCGAAATGCATAATTCTGCTGAAATAAAACAACTTAGTTTCAGCATGATTTTGACTTGAAACTGCTCTTCGTTTTGGGCGCGGAGATGTTTTGCCTGCTTACTTTGGCAACTGGATCTTAGTCCCAAACCCTAACTGTAAACCCAAATCTCATCTCCTATGATGATTGTTTCGTGATCTTTAGTTTGTTCAAGAGGTTCCTTCAAAACGTTCATTCGATGCTCCTATTGCTCCTCGGTTATCAACGAGAAGTAAAATTAATTTTTTAATTTTGATGCAAATAGATGCACTTGGTTTTTTGAGTTCAAAAAATCTAATTTTTTTTTTTTTTTTTTTTTTTTTTTTTTTTTTTTTTTTTTTTTTACTTGCTTCATTTTCTACCGCGAAGAGTGGAGCGGTCCGTTCAGGATCTGACCCGTTGGCAGCCTAATACAAATCGAGATGATAGCAGGGCACAGTGGGTTTCAATTGGAAATATCAAGATTTCGTTGTCGAAAGGGCGCTAAATTCCTGTTTTCTTCCTGTTTTCCACCATTTCGATCGAACACATTTTGGCGGTACCTTGTCGCTACTACTACTTATTTGTTTACGGTTAACGAAACTATTTGTTTTATTTAAAAAGCACTCTGAAGTTTTTTTCATCGAAAACAATGAACTTTAGGCAATGTGAAGCGCATAGCCTTTCTTGCGTGAAAAAAAAAAAGGGTTCTGTGCATGTTCTATAGTGTCATTGAAATGTTATAACACGTATATTACTTCTCATATAAAATACAAGGCTGTCAACGAAGTAATGATGACAGGTAGTAAGGCATGGCTGGTATTTATAGCAAAAGACTGTAATCATGACATCGATATCAAATACCAGTTAGAAATAAACACTCAGAAAAGAACAGTTAATGGAAACGTGCAGCATATGCTAAAACAGATTTAAATTCATCTAACCTTATTGGACGATTAATTCTGTAGTAGACATTTTGTAAATGGCAGCGTCATTCGCCAGGTGGGATCTTATGCAGGTCATATCCGCTATAAAAGCGCGCGGCAAACCGCCACTGATCACGCAGATGCAAGCCCACGCACCCACGTATCAGTCTGGGCACTCATTCGCTCGCTCGCGGCAATTCCATCATCATTGTTGTCGACCCACCGCGGCGCATTCAAAGCACCGAAATAATGCAATTCTTCTAATTAAACAGCGCCGCGAGTACTTTCGCGTTATTTGGCAGGCGCGTGCCCGTTTCACAAAATTATGCTCGTGCGCCGTATTAGGAATTGAATTACTGACCGTGTTTACAAGCCGCCGCGCTCAACACACGCGGGCAGTGCTCTATCCACCCGGCTGTATTCTGCACGCTGATTCTGAGCACAGATGAGAAGCTTCCGTTTCCTGCTTTGTTCTAAAGAGTATTGGAGAGTTCATGCTCAATTCATAAATGAGAAGGTTTTTCAAAATATGGGCACGAGATGAGAAAGCTATGTGTAGAAGATGTTTGAGAGGCCCCATATTGGCAGATTTCACAAGCACTTTTCTTGTTTAAATCTATTGCTCGTTGTAGACGCTCATGACGCATGTTAATAAGCCACCAACATCGTCGATGATGAGTCTTTTTGACGTCAATGATCAACTGACTGTGACATCTGCGTAGTTCTAAAATCCTGAATATGCGGATGAATGCCTGTGCGCAGAAATGACACAGTTTGTTCCGCCTGCACCACATTTGATTTCATTCGCCGAACTGTCCTCGAGCAGAGAACGCAGGGCTGCAGTCGTTTTATTTACGAAAAATGCCTATTGTGTCTTCTTTAGTAATTGTCGATAAATGTGCTCCAGGTACTGGTATAATTACAATAGATTTACATTATTTATTATTATTACACATTCTTGTCTCCAGGGCAGTGGTTAACTTGAATGTTACATGGTTATTCTCTTTTTCTTCCTGTTCCCTTCTTATTTTCCTCTTCCCATAACCTCTTCATTCTTTGGTCGTGTTCCTGTTTCCCTTGCTCTGTCTATATTTGCTCTGTTTTCTTCCATTGTTGTACTTCAAATTTCGTGTTCATAATTCTGTTTCTGAATTTGTCTCTTTCATTTATCATTTCAATATTGATCCCTGCTTGTTTTAGGTCTTCTTCTATTTCTTCAAACTAACTTTTTTTTACTGAACAGAGATCACCACAACTACCATCAATTTGAAAAATCATGATGGAACAACAGGAAAAATATCCACTACTCCAGGCCCCAATAAATATATTGCACTTCCTGGTCATCACATTCTGGGGGCAAGGAACATCACGAGAAGGAGAAAAGTCGGAGTTCTTCGAAACCTCTTCGCAAACACTATATTGGAATGCTCAACATAAATAAACGGTCAATATACGCAAACTCAAACAGCTTAGGAGGTTCTGGAAAAATTTCATATCAAAATCCTCGCAATACAAGAGACACGCTACACAGACGACAACCACTTCAACACAGAAAACTACACGATATACAAAGAAAAACCTGCTGTCAAAAAAATGTTCAAATGTGTGTGAAATCTTATGGGACTTAACTGCTAAGGTCATCAGTCCCTAAGCTTACACACTACTTAACCTAAATTATCCTAAGGACAAACACACACACCGATGCCCGAGGGAGGACTCGAACCTCCGCCGGAAACCTGCTGTCAGAAGAGGGATACCGACAACAGATTCACAATTATTTGTGTTTTATAATTACGTGCTACTTCGTAGAAACTGAAGCGACAAATAATGTCACTTGACGCGATTAATAGCTCGAAACGAGTGTTCACTCTCTTCATGGTCCTACAGCAGTTTTCTTTCGTAATTGTATAGAATTTATTAGTTAGTTAGGTAATTTTTCGGACAAGTTATTATGATACTGGTGGCTTTGAGCGCTGTCATACCACCTTTCGTTTCTGGCTCGTGAAGATGTATTTTCTTTATTTTCCATCTCTCTCTGATATAAAGGCTGAATACGAACACAGTCATGCGTGCTACTTAAAAGTGAACCATCGCTTCATATTGTAGGGTTTTCCGAACTGTGTTCCGCGGAACACTGATGCTTCGCGGAAACTGAATAGGTACTCCGCCAAAAACTATTAATAACACGGCAGATTCTTCGAGATTTTCTCTTACTTTTTAAAAATTTTATTATGATTTCTGTGTTGTTAGTTACAACTTAAAACTAAAGTAATCACCGAATAAAAAAGTCTTTTCTTTTTTACAAATTTTATTAACGTTTAAAAGAAACGAAGTCGTCCATCAAAGTAAGAGCACTCTCAAGGGGTTACGTCAGAGGAAAAATTTGGGAACCCTGTCATATGGTACAAATACGTCAACTGTATGAACATGTTTTATACTTTATTTATTACAGGGGCATGGTTTACGTAGCGTTCTGGTACGGGGGCATCTCATAAGTCCTTGTGCTCATTGCTGAGCGTTGTGGCCCCATGAACCAAGCGTCTCCATCCCGGACGGTTGCCAGCTTCTTTTAGTGCCTGCTGAAGAGGTAGACCGGAGATCTCCTTGATTCGACCTAGCCATCTGCTCGCTGCTCTTGCTCTTGGTCTAGCGCCCTCGATCTTTCCTTGCAACATTATTTTCTCTAGATTTTCTCCATCTCTTCTCACAATATGGCCAAAGAACTGGAGAATTTTTTCAGTGACTCGGAAAAAAGGCGTATGGGGATATCGAGTTGTTCAATAATGGACACATTTTATGCTTAGCATCCTACGCCAGCACCAAAGCTCAAATGCATCAATGCGCTGTCTGTCTCTGTCCTTGAGTGTCCATGTTTCGCAACCATAAAAGAAGCCGTATCTTCTTGCTACTTGTTATTGCTCTGCTCTGCCAGGTCATGGTGAGCTTCTTCATAGCCACTCGCTCTAGCGTGATCCGTCTTCTTATCCCATCTTGACAACTTCCCGTGCTGCAGATGGTTGACACAAGATAGATGAAGGAATGCATGACTTCCAGTTCCTTTAATCGACCTGTGAGCTGGATCTGTTCATCTCGATCAATTATCATGAGTTTGGACTTGCTGAGGTTGATGTCTAATCCATACGCTAGACTAATGGCCTTTATTCTTATTAGTAACTCAGCAAGTTCATCTTCGCTGTTGGCTAAAAGCACAGTATAATCAGCAATTGAGATGCCTTTGGCCCAACCATCAAGAGCTTACCTAATGACATCTTCTGCATAGATGTTGTACAGTTGTGGGGATAGGACACAATCCTGCCTCACACCTTTTGATACTCTGAAGGTATCAGACGAGCCAGCACTTGTCTTTACAACTGCGAAGTGATTATTGTATAGACTTTTGATCAATGCTGTCAAGTGGGGTGGGACACGAACCTGCAAGCACCTGGCACAACTTTTCCAAGACAACACAGTCAAAGGCTTTCCTATAGTCAAGGAAGCAGATGAAAACAGGAACACAGAACTCTCGTGATTTTTCTATTATTTGTCTTATGTTGAGGATCTGTTCACGAGTTCCTTTCCCTTCAACAAAACTTGCTTGTTCTGTGGATATTCTGCAACCCAGATACCGTTGCATGCCTCATCCTTCTAATTATCTATGGTTCATTTGGTCTGAGCACTATGGGACTTAACATCGGAGGTCATCAGTCCCCTAGAACTTAGAACTACTTAAACCTAACTAACCTAAGGACATCACATACATCCATGCCCGAGGCAGGATTCGAACCTGCGACCGTAGCAGTCACGCGGTTCCAGACTGAAGCGCCTAGAACAGCTCGGCCACTCTAATTATGTAATTAGATTTTCTATGATTGGTGTCTTTTTGTATGTTGCCTGCTAACTGCGTTTGATTATCTAGAGCTCTTCCCTTCTTGTTTTCATGAAAACAACCCTCCAAGGTCCAGAGAGTTTCGAAGTCTCCTATTTCTGATAATTAATATTCACTTGTTCCACGTACAAGGAAAAGTTTTACCGGACACACCACAGCTCACAAGAACTTTCGAATGGCTTACCGCAAGAACTAATTGCAAAACCAGAAGGGTTTATATTTTACACCATTCACACCGTACAACAGTTCACGGTACCGTTCTTCGTTAACGGCATTTGGAATGAACCATTTGCCGCTCTTGACTGTTCACGGTTCTGGCAATCCTTCGAACGAGCGTCGAGGCACGTTTTTAATTTCCCAGAAGATAAAATTCCAGGTCTGGCGTGCCAAGTAACGGCGCAAGACCGTTGCCTAGCGCGCTTCATACTTCTCTTTCAAATGAAAATTGCTCTCATTTGGGTTTCAGTCTGATGTGTTAAATACTGTCCCAAGTAGATCTTCACAGTGGCAATGCCGTTGCAGCGACTCGGAACGAGGAAATTGAGTTCCGTGGTTGGCTGAAAGAAGAAATTGGCTCCCCGCAGCGAGTTAATGCCCGAGGAGAGACCGCAGAACGAGAGAACAGGCGCCGGCGGGGTGGATGCTTCGGGGCTTTGGCCCAGAAGGCAGACCATAAATGCTTCATGGGCGCCGGAGGGCCGTGCGCGTAGGAAGCCAATGGAGCCTCCTTCACGGTGGTGAAAACGAGGAAAATATATTCGGAAACGTTCGCCTTTTTTAAGCAATCTAAAGGGGAAGTGCTCTAGTAGCGGTGCAAAAATGGTCGTCAGGCTACTAAATATGGCTCTCGTCTAGTAGGAGCACTGACCTTAACTGCAGGCGCCCAGGCTCAGAAAATCAAAGAACTGGTGCGTATCACACGTCGTCTGACAAATATTTGCAGCGCAGATTGGAGTCTCCGTTGATCAGCAGCTGCATGCTCAGCTGTGGAAGGTCAGTGAAGAAACCATCCTCAGACGGATCATGAGCCACAGTAGGGACTTGCACCTCGAAATCGGTTGCAGCTGTATAAGCTAGTGACGGGGAAAGGAAATGAAATTGTTTCTTAGTAACTGACAACCGCTGATACACAGCGATCACGAGCCAAATTTTAACAAACTCATACGGGACCTTCATCTTTTTTAAAAATGAAGAACAAACCGCTTTCAGTCACAAGTTGCGTTTATTTACTGCACTATGCATTTCGAGCCCTGGAGGCTCATCTTCAGGTGCTTTTTAGTGATTTACATCAGGTTTTTTAGTTGTTAGCAGTTTAACATTGTATGATGTCAGCTTCTGTTGTGCAGTTGGTATACATAATACACATCTATTAATTTTGCAGTACATACTGAGAACGTTCTGCTACTACAATGTGCGAAAAAGTATGTGACTATGTATATATCACAGTATGTACAGCAAAATTATAGATATGTATTGTGACCGGCCGGAGTGGCCGAGCGATTCTACGCGCTACAGTCTGGAGCTGCGCGACCGCTACGGTCGCAGGTTCGAATCCTGCCTCAGGCATGGGTGTGTGTGATGTTCTTAGGTTAGTTAGGCTTAAGTAGTTCTAAGTTCTAGGGGACTGATGACCTCAGCAGTTAAGTCCCATAGTGCTACAGAGCCATTTGAACCATTTTTTGTGTATTGTGTATGTGGTGTCACCGCCAGACACCACACTTGCTAGGTGGTAGCTTTAAATCGGCCGCGGTCCATTAGTACATGTCGGACCCGCGTGTCGCCACTGTGTGATCGCAGACCGAGCGCCACCACAAGGCAGGTCTCGAGATACGGACTAGCACTCGCCCCAGTTGTACGGACGACTTTGCTAGCGACTACATGGACGAAGCATTGCTCATTAGCCGAGCCAATAGTTAGAATAGCCTTCAGCTAAGTCAATGGCTACGACCTAGCAAGATGCCATTAGTAACATTGCATGTATCTAAAGAGTCTCACTTGTATCGCCACAATCTGCAGATGTACCAAAAGGATGGATTAAAGTTAAGTATCCCAGAAGCTACGTACTTTTCTTTATAGCATTCATTACGTATCCTGTTTCAGACCTCACGCCATCCTGCTTTAACTTAGCGCGTGCCTTTCGGCTTCCTCTCATTGTGTCTAGGCTGTCTTGTCTAGACACAACAGTGTATCCCAACTGCACAACAGAAGCTGACATCATACAATGTTAAACTGCAAACAACTAAAAAACCTGATGTAAATCACTAAAAAGCACCTGCAGATGAGCCTCCAGGGCTCGAAATGCATAGCGCAGTCAATAAACGCAACTTGTGACTCAAAGCGGTTTGTTCTTCATTTCACGAAAGTAAAACAGTCGCGGGCGAAACACTGGAAAACAATGGATAAAATTAACTTCATCTTTTTTCCAGGACAGATTGTCCCAGAAATAATTTAAAAATGACTCGAGTCTCCCGCTTCAGACAAACATATTTGATGGTTGCAAAGCGAATTCTGAAATTGTTAATCCCATCTCAAAGAAAATTCTGAAATTGTTAATCCCATCTCACATATATCCAACTGAGGTAGCGCAGTTATTGTGACATTGGAGTCATATTCTGTATTCGTTGGAGGGGGGGGGGGGGGGGCGACGGTGATTGACTTGCTGGTCTAACCATCCAGATTTTTTTTTTCTTTTTTTGTTTTTTTTTTTCACACCCTCCGCCTATCCGCGTTGGTGATCCGTCTCTAATGATACTATCGTCGACAGATCGTTAAATCTCAATCGTTCTTCCTTCCGATTCACTGCGATTTAGTTGAAAAGAACCCAATGCTACAAAGGACTCAGTGGCCCAATTCAAACAGACCTCCCGGCCCCTGCTCCCCTTGCTGCAGTTAAGGAACGGAATAAAACGAAGTCGTTAGAGACGGAGCACAAGTTAGTACTAGCCGAAGATGAAACAAAATTTCCGCCATCTTTACAAAAGAATCACTGTGGCACTCGTCTCAAAATACCGGGTGATCAAAAAGTCAGTATGAATTTGAAAACTTAATAAACCACGGAATAATGTAGATAGAGAGGTAAAAATTGACACACGTGCTTGGAATGACATGGGGTTTTATTAGAACCGCCCCATATTGCTAGACGCGTGAAAGATCTCTTGCACGCGTCGTTTGGTGATGATCGTGTGCTCAGCCGCTATTTTCGTCGTGCTTGGCCTCCCAGGTCCCCAGACCTCAGTCCGTGCGATTATTGGCTTTGGGGTTACCTGAAGTCGCAAGTGTATCGTGATCGACCGACATCTCTAGGGATACTGAAAGACAACATCCGGCGCCAATGCCTCACCATAACTCCGGACATGCTTTGCAGTGCTGTTCACAACATTATTCCTCGACTACAGCTATTGTTGAGGAATGATGGTGGGCATATTGAGCATTTCCTGCAAAGAACATCATCTTTGCTTTGTCTTACTTTGTTATGCTATTTATTGCTATTTTGATCAGATGAAGCGCCATCTGTAGGACATTTTTTTTACCTTTTGTATTTTTTTGGCTCAGATAAAACCCCATGTCATTCCAAGCATGTGCGTTAATTTGTACCTCTCTATCTACATTATTCCGTGATTTATTCAGTTTTCAAATTTATACTGACTTTTTGATCACCCGGTATTTTGGGACACCACGCAACACTTCGACACTTAAATCCGGGCTCCCGTGAAGGAAATGTAGCAATAGTTATGTTGATGGTATTGCATTTGCAAAGGGCCATGGGGAGAAGCAGGATTCATACACTTCCGCCTCTCCCCCAGCTCTCCCAGCGTAAAGTTGCTGAAGCCTGGATCTTTTAAACTGACGATAGGTAGTCCCAAAAAGCAAAGTTACACTGCCTGTAGTCTCCCCAGAAACATCTTCTCCGGAAACATCGATCGGCTAACGTTGCTGACGAAGTTTCCGTCCGGTAGAATGTCGCTACAAAAAGGACGCGAAATCGTGCGGCTTGTGCGCCAAGAAGTTTACAGCCCGGAAGATTAATTACTCGCTGTGTGAAAAACACTTCTTTCAGTATTGGCTCTGCAGTGCGGCGGCAAGCATTCTTCGCAGGTGACTCCGCTTTTGTACAGGGGTTGTGTAGCACATTCTTAGGACCGTCGGTGCGCCAAGGTGCAACTACACACAATGTTCTGTGCGGTGGTCCTCTCCATAGGAGCGGAAACGCAGCGAGTAAGAAACTATAGTTTCCTGCTGTTATGTAGACAGGAGTGACACCACCAGCAGTCGACCAATGGTGTAAACGCCCAGAAGATGACCCCTACGTCGGGTTGAATCCGGTTGGCGGTATAATAATAATAATAATAATAATAAATGCGATTAAGACTGTTTTTGAATTATTGATTAATCATACTAATCGCTGCTTCTCTCCACAACCATGTTGTCCAAAACAGTGGGGCACCGTGCGAAATGCTCTTCCGAAATTCAGAAATATGTAATCTGCCTGTCGCCCTTCATCCATAGTTCGCAGTATGTCATGTGAGAAAACTCCAAGCTCAGTATCGCACGAGTGTCGCTTTCTAAAACCTGTGCTCACTCGCGATGTAAGCTTCTCGCTCTCAAGAAATTTATTATATTCGAACTGAAAATATGTTCAAGAATTCTACAACCGGATGTTATGGATATTGGTCTGCAATTTAGCGGGTGCGTCCTTTTGCCCTTCTTATACAGGGTGGTCCCTTGATAGTGACCGGGCCAAATATCTCACGAAATAAGCATCAAACGAAAAAACTACAAAGAACGAAACTCGTCTAGCTTGTAGGGGGAAACCAGATGGCTCTATGGATGGCCCGCTGGAAGGCACTGCCATAGGTCAAACGGATATCAACTGCGTTTTTTTTTATATAGGAACCCCCATTTTTATTACATATTCTTGTAGTACGTAAAGAAATTTGAATGTTTTAGTTGGACCACTTTTTTCGCTTTGTGATAGATGGCGCTGTAATAGTCACAAACCCGTGTCAAAATGGATCGTTTACCAATTGCGGAAAAGGACGATATCGTGTTGATGTATGGCTATTGTGATCAAAATGCCCAACGGGCATGTTCTATGTACGCTGCTCGGTATCCTGGACGACATCATCCAAGTGCCCGGACCGTTCGCCAGATAGTTACGTTATTTAAGGAAACAGGAAGCGTCCAGCCACATGTGAAACGCCAACCACGACCTGGAACAAATGATGATGCCTAAGTGTTTTAGCTGCTGTAGCGGCTAATCCGCACATCAGTAGCAGACAAATTGCGCGAGAATTGTGATTCTCAAAAACGTCGGTGTTGAGAATGCTACATTAACATCGATTACACCCGTACCATATTTCTATGCACCAGGAATTGCATGGCGACGACATTGAACGTCGTGTACAGTTCTGCCACTGGGCACAAGAGAAATTATGGGATGATAACAGATTTCTATTTAGCGACGGAGCGTGATTCACCAACAGCGGTAACGTAAACTGGCGTAATATGCACTATTGGGCAACGGAAAAACGACGATGGCTGTAACAAATGGAACACCAGCGGCTTTTGAAGGTTAATGTATGGTGCGGCATTATGGGAGGAAGGATAATTGCCCCCCCCCCCCATTTTACCGATGGAAATCTAAATGGTGCAATGTATGCTGATTTCCTACGTAATGTTCTACCAATGTTACTACAAGATGTTTCACTGCATGACAGAATGGCGATGTGCTTCCAACATGATGAATGTCCGGCACATAGCTCGCGTGCGGTTGAAGCGGTATTGAAAAGCCTATTTCATGACAGGTGGATTGGTCGTCGAAGCACCATACCACGGCCCGCACGTTCACCGGATCTGACGTCCCCGGATTTCTTTCTGTGGGGAAAGTTGAAGGATATTTGCTATCGTGATCCACCGACAACGCCTAACAACATGCGTCAGCGCATTGTCAATGCATGTGCGAACATTACGGAAGGCGAACTACTCGCTGTTGAGAGGAATATCGTTGCACGTATTGCCAAATGCACTGAGGTTGACGGACATCATTTTGAGCATTTATTGCATTAATGTGGTATTTACAGGTAATCACGCTGTAACAGCATGCGTTCTGAGAAATTATAAGTTCACAAAGATACATGTATCACATTGGAACAACCGAAATAAAATATTCAAACGTACCTACGTTTTGTATTTTAATTTAAAAAACCTACCTGTTACCAACTGTTCGTCTAAAATTGTGAGCCATATGTTTGTGATTATTACAGCGCCATCTATCACAAAGCGAAAAAAGTGGTCCAACTAAAACATTCATATTTCTTTGCGTACTACACGAATATGTAATAAAAATGGGGGTTCCCATTTTTAAAAAAAGCAGTTGATATCCGTTTAAGCTATGGTAGCGCCATCTAGCGGGCCAACCATAGCGCCATCTGGTTTCCCCCTTCAAGCTAGACAAGTTTCGTTCTTCGTAGTTTTTTCGTTTGACGCTTATTTCGTGAGATATTTGGTCCGATCACGATCAATGGACCACCCTGTATACAGGAGTCACCTGCGCTTTTTTCTAGTCACTTAGGAGTTGATTCGCGATAAATGGAAGCTAAATAAAGAGCCAGTGCCGTAAACTACTCTTTGTAGAACCGCCATAGGCAGTACACCCGTACGCGATGCGCAGTATCGCACAGTCTCTGCATGTGGAGATGGTCCAACTGAGAGAGTACCGAGGGAGGAAGCCGGCAAACAGCGGGGGAGGCACGGCCGGGTTGCGGTGTGCCGAGGCGTCCGGTTCCTGTGGCCTCGGCTCGCCTTTCCTCTCGTCCCCTTCCGCGGCCGGCGCTGTTTACGCCGGGGCTTTGACCTGCAGCTTTTGTGTGCGTGCGCCGGCCTTCAGATACGGCGCTCCAAGGGTCACCGGCCACGGCCGCGCGCCGCCTCGGGCTGGCGACAATCGCCGAGGCGTCACGTCCACTGTCGGCGGGGTCCAGTCTCCAGCGTGCGACCAAAGCCAGATGGGGACCAGGAGTCGCGAGCTGCGGAAGTCTCCCTGCACGTGTGCGCCAGCCATGCACCGTTACTATCGCGTTGTAGGCAACCCGCAGCACGAGTACCTGCGCGTACTGGAGATGGGCAAACTCGGTCATCTCTGAGAACCGTTCGGTGTTTACGTTTCTTTTTGGGATCCACTCATTTTATTCTCGTTCCAAAAATGGTTCAAATGGCTCTGAGCACTATAGGACTTAACTTCTGAGGTCATCAGTCCCCTAGACTTAGAACTATTTAAACCTAACTAATCTAAGGACATCACACACATCCATGCCCAAGGCAGGATTCAAACCTGCGACCGTAGCGGTCGCGCGGTTCCAGACTGTAGCGCCTAGAACCGCTCGACCACTCCGGCCGGCATTCTCGTTCCCTGTTCCCGTTTTACCTAATTGTACACTACTGGCCATTAAAATTGCTACACCACGAAGATGACGTGCAACAGACGCGAAATTTAACCGACAGGAAGAAGATGCTGTGATATGCAAATGATTAGCTTTCCAGACTGTAGCGCCTAGAACCGCTCGGCCACTCCGGCCGACCTTCTCGAAGAATGAGAACCATCTCGTAGCGAAAAATGGTGCAAAAATCCCGTTGGCCAACTTCCGACACACATCTCACATTTGCCCTGCGGCTGGGGTCAGATTGTTTGGTGTGACTGCGCCGCATTAGGTCGGGGCTGGCGATGTTTCGCCCAGACACTGTACCTGGAGTGTCCACAGCCGAGTAACGGGCACCGGACAGCTGTCTGGATCGGTTCCGCCCGCGTGCATAATGCGTCGGACGCGTGTCGGCCACGCTGCTACCACCTTGTTAGCGAAAGCCGAAAAACTCGCCAGCGTCCTCCGGTCTGTCCTACTGGGTCGCGTGCCGGCGTCAGCGCAAACACAACTGACAATTAACGCTTCAATACAACTCTGCTTTCCAGATGGCAAATTCCAGAAACCAATAATGATTAATCTTCGTGACAGACTTATTGCATAACGTGTCTACATCTGTTCCTCAGCTTTTTGCGAAAAGATCTTCCTTTTGTGTTTCCCGTGATTTTCCTAAATCGCTTAGGCGCATGCCTGAATGGTTCCTTTGGAAAAGGATACGGTTGATTTCCTTTCCTATCCTTCCAAAATCTGAGCGTGTTCCTCAGTCTGTAACAGTCTTGTCGTCGATGCGACGTTAAAACTCTAATTTTTTTAAAAATTCTTTCCGAACCGATTGCCAACATATCTAGCAGCCACATCTGAACAGTTTCTATGTCTTCTTTCACTCCAATCTGGTGATGGGTATCCCAAATACTCGAGAATTACTCAAGGATGGGTCGCACAGGTGGGCTCCTGTATCGGTGCGGTATACCTTCCCTTTCTATTTATTTAGTGTCTAACTTCAACATTTTGAATTACGATACCACTGCATTGTCAAAGATGTCATTTACTCCTTGCTTGCACCTTACCGTTCATGTGTAATGCCTTTTGCAGTGTTTGTCACCAGTAATGTATCTTCTTTGACGACGGTAGTCAGTTTAACTCTGATGATGGCCTTCAAACTCGAAAACCATCTAACTAAATAAATTAGCTCTGTAGAGCATCCACAGTTACGTGCTTTTTATTTGTCATTAATAACGTCGCCAACTTTTTTAGTTCGAATTTCGAAAATTTCTGATCCTTCTTGCTTTTAAAGTGAACATCATATTTATGGAAATATTTCCTCCTCCAGAAAAAATTAACCACCACAAACAGAACTTGAATCCCGTCGCGCAACTCAGAGAGATAGAAAATAAAGTCGTATGTCATTGTTGGCTGGAGACGCTGAAGGGCAGGTTCAGCAGTCTAACTGGAAAGACTCTTCTGTCTTGGCACAATGGCACTTTTGCTTCGCGAACTGTGAGGGATGTGTGCTTTTAAGTGCATCTGATAAGTGCAGGCTTCTGTAATGGGTATGTATAGCGTGGTGTCATGCTCGTGCGTCATGATGATGAGACAAGAGAGAGTATAAAACCCGGTGCCGGCACATTGCCTACCTTTCTCGAATGGTACCAATGGCACCGCTTAGCTTAACGTTCTCACCCGACGGACGGGTCACTGTCAGTTGTCTCAAGACCACACTTCATGAGACGGAGGGTTTTGAAATTTAATACAGGCAAAGTCTGGTAATCAGGACCTTTACGCCGCCACGCTTCTCCCCATTGCCAGAAGAGTAAAGGGACAGCAGCCAACAGCAAGTAACATATGCGGTCGGCTAACCATCCAAGTAACGGCCACACCCGACTTCGGTGACCTCAAGATAACCGGTGTATTCAAAGAGGCAAGGCCGCTCGCTTCACGGAGAGATGAACAGTATTATACAGTACCAGTTTGCAGTAAGGTGGAATGTTTTGAATATTGACGAATAGCACGTTTACCCAGAACAATGTGTCGTGAAGTATGAATTCTCCTTTGCCGTTCACCGCGAAACTAATGAGTTACACCACTCTCTCTACTACACTCCCGGAAATGGAAAAAAGAACACATTGACACCGGTGTGTCAGACCCACCATACTTGCTCCGGACACTGCGAGAGGGCTGTACAAGCAATGATCACACGCACGGCACAGCGGACACACCAGGAACCGCGGTGTTGGCCGTCGAATGGCGCTAGCTGCGCAGCATTTGTGCACCGCCGCCGTCAGTGTCAGCCAGTTTGCCGTGGCATACGGAGCTCCATCGCAGTCTTTAACACTGGTAGCATGCCGCGACAGCGTGGACGTGAACCGTATGTGCAGTTGACGGACTTTGAGCGAGGGCGTATAGTGGGCATGCGGGAGGCCGGGTGGACGTACCGCCGAATTGCTCAACACGTGGGGCGTGAGGTCTCCACAGTACATCGATGTTGTCGCCAGTGGTCGGCGGAAGGTGCACGTGCCCGTCTACCTGGGACCGGACCGCAGCGATGCACGGATGCACGCCAAGACCGTAGGATCCTACGCAGTGCCGTAGGGGACCGCACCGCCACTTCCCAGCAAATTAGGGACACTGTTGCTCCTGGGGTATCGGCGAGGACCATTCGCAACCGTCTCCATGAAGCTGGGCTACGGTCCCGCAGACCGTTAGGCCGTCTTCCGCTCACGCCCCAACATCGTGCAGCCCGCCTCCAGTGGTGTCGCGACAGGCGTGAATGGAGGGACGAATGGAGATGTGTCGTCTTCAGCGATGAGAGTCGCTTCTGCCTTGGTGCCAATGATGGTCGTATGCGTGTTTGGCGCCGTGCAGGTGAGCGCCACAATCAGGACTGCATACGACCGAGGCACACAGGGCCAACACCCGGCATCATGGTGTGGGGAGCGATCTCCTACACTGGCCGTACACCACTGGTGATCGTCGAGGGGACACTGAATAGTGCACGGTACATCCAAACCGTCATCGAACCCATCGTTCTACCATTCCTAGACCGGCAAGGGAACTTGCTGTTCCAACAGGACAATGCACGTCCGCACGTATCCCGTGTCACCCAACGTGCTCTAGAAGGTGTAAGTCAACTACCCTGGCCAGCAAGATCTCCGGATCTGTCCCCCATTGAGCATGTTTGGGACTGGATGAAGCGTCGTCTCACGCGGTCTGCACGTCCAGCACGAATGCTGGTCCAACTGAGGGGCCAGGTGGAAATGGCATGGCAAGCCGTTCCACAGGACTACATCCAGCGCCTCTACGATCGTCTCCATGGGAGAATAGCAGCCTGCATTGCTGCGAAAGGTGGATATACACTGTGCTAGTGCCGACATTGTGCATGCTCTGTTGCCTGTGTCTATGTGCCTGTGGTTCTGTCAGTGTGATCATGTGATGTATCTGACCCCAGGAATGTGTCAATAAAGCTTCCCCTTCCTGGGACAATGAATTCACGGTGTTCTTATTTCAATTTCCAGGAGTGTAGCTCGGACTCCAGGTACGCGCCTGTAATTGGGTACAGTATTTCTAGTATTGTATTACGACTTTAAAAAACCATTCGGAATTATACACTACTGGCCACTAAAATTGCTACACCAAGAAGAAATGCAGATGATAAATGGGTATTCATTGGACAAATATACTAGAACTGACATGTGATTACATTTTCACGCAATTTGGGTGCATAGATCCTGAGAAATCAGTACTAAGAACAACCACCTCCGGCCGTAATAACGGCCGTGATACGTCTGGGCATTGAGTCTAACTGAGCTTGGATGGCGTGTACAGGTACAGCTGCCATTGCAGCTTTAACACGATACCACAGTTCATCAAGAGCAGTGACTGGCGTATTGTGACGAACCAGTTGCTCGGCCACCATTGACCAGACGTTTTCAATTGGTGAGGGATCTGGAGAATATGCTGGCCAGGGCAGCTGTCGAACATTTTCTGTATCCAGAAAGGCCCGTACAGGACCTGCAACATGCGGTCGTGCATTATCCTGCTGAAATGTAGGGTTTCGCAGGGATCGAATGAAGGTTAGAGCCACGGGTCGTAACACATCTGAAATGTAACGCCCACTGCTCAAAGTGCCGTCAATGCAAACAAGTGGTGATCGAGACGTGTAACCTATGGCACCCCATACCATCACGCCGGGTGATACGCTAGTATGGCGATAGGGAATACACGCTTCCATTGTGCGTACACCGCGATGTCGCCAAACACGGATGCGACCATCATGATGATGTAAACAGAGCCTGAATTCATCCGAAAAAATGACGTTTTGCCATTCGTGCACCCAGGTTCGTCGTTGAGTACACCATCGCAGGTGCTCCTGTCTGTGATGCAGCGTCAAGGGTAACCGCAGCCGTGGTCTCCGAGCTGATAGTCCATGCTGCTGCAAACGTCGCGAACTGTTCGTGCAGATGGTTGTTGTCTCGCAAACGTCCCCATCTATGGACTCGGGGATCGAGACGTGATTGCACGATCCGTTACAGCCATGTGGATAAGATACCTGTCATCTCGACTGCTAGTGATATGAGGCCGTTGGGATCCAGTACGGCGTTCCGTATTAACCTCCTGAACCCACCGATTCCATATTCTGCTAAGAGTCATTGGATCTCGACCAACGCGAGCAGCAGTGTCGCGATACGATAAACTGCAATCGCGATAGGCTACAATCCGACCTTTATCAAAGGCTGAAACGTGATGGTAGGCATTTCTCCTCCTTACACGAGGCATCACAACAAAGTTTCACCAGGCAATGGGAGTCAACTCCTGTTTGTGTATGAGAAATCGGTTGGAAAGTTTCCTCATGTCAGCACGTTGTAGGTGTCGCCACCGGCGCCAACCTCCAGTGAATGCACTGAAAAGCTAATCATTTGCATGTCACAGCATCTCGATCCTGTCGTTTAAATTTCGTGTCTGTAGCACGTCATCTTCGTGGTGTAGCAATTTTAATGGCCAGTAGAGTAAAATGCTTATGGGCGTTAGTCTGCATCATTATGAAACACAAAGAGAACTACAAAGCCAATGTTTCGACATTCTTTGTGGCGGTCCTCTTCCGGCCGAATTTAGTCGCCCTGAAGTGACATGTCGGTTCTATAGTTGTTTTAGTGTTTCATTATAACACTGGCTGTGTTAGCTTACGCTCTTATAAAGCCGCAGTCTTCTGCTGAGAACTCAGTGTTTGTGATAAAAATTACGAATGCAAGGACACCTTCTTCTCAATCTAAAATAAAGTACATTTTCACATATTCAGTATCTGAAGTGCTGCATTGCCCACCAACAGATACTTATCACTCTGTGTTATAGAAACATGTACCAAAAATGTTAACACCGAAATGTGATATCGAGTTTTCAGGAAGATAACCTGCATGTCTAAGTACAACATGTAGTGTATCCTGTGCCTTGTGCTGGCATGCGGATGCGATATGGAGGGGCGTGTGGTCAGCACACCGCTCTCCCGGTTGTTTTGCCGACTTCCCAGACTGTGGGGTCGCCATTTCTCTTCAGTTGAATGACGAGGCAGTGTGTACCCCCTGTCAGTACGCTCGCCAAGGATAAGTAATTCGTGGAACAGAACCACGTTCCTCCTTATAGCAGCCATCTACGCTAATTAATCGGTTACGGAAGTGGATTTTTATTCAATAAACTTAAGTCCCTGTTCCCAGTTTCACGAATAAAACCACAAGAGAGAAGAATAGTTGTTAGCTTTTGTTGTTGTTGTTGTGGTCTTCAGTCCTGAGACTCGTTTGATGCAGCTCTCCATGCTACTCTATCCTGTGCAAGCTTCTTCATCTCCCAGTACCTACTGCAACCTACATCCTTCTGAATCTGCTTAGTGTATTCATCTCTTGGTCTCCCTCTACGATTTTTACCCTCCACGCTGCCCTCCAATACTAAATTGGTGATCCCTTGATGCCTCAGAACATGTCCTACCAACCGATCCCTTCTTCTGGTCAAGTTGTGCCACAAACTTCTCTTCTCCCCAATCCTATCCAATACTTCCTCATTAGTTATGTGATCTACCCATCTAATCTTCAGCTTTTGTGAAGGTTGGAATTATCCTGGTTGCGAGGGGGTTTTCTGCTGGAGTATTTCAGCCTTGCGCTAATATGGCAGTTGCTAGTTCCGGTTTCGGCTACAGTCAATTACTTAAGGTTTGTAGCCGGAAATAAGTAAATAATCTTTTCAGAATGAGATTTTCACTCTGCAGCGGAGTGTGCGCTGATATGAAACTTCCTGGCAGATTAAAACTGTGTGCCCGACCGAGACTCGAACTCGGGACCTTTACCTTTCGCGGGCAAGTGCTCTACCAACTGAGCTACCGAAGCACGACTCACGCCCGGTACTCACAGCTGTACTTCTGCCAATACCTCGTCTCCTACCTTCCAAACTTTACAGAAGCTCTCCTGTGAACCTTGCAGAACTAGCACTCCTGAAAGAAAGGATATTGCGGAGACATGGCTTAGCCACAGCCTGGGGGATGTTTCCAGAATGAGATTTTCACTCTGCAGCGGAGTGTGCGCTGATATGAAACTTCCTGGCGCAGGAGAGCTTCTGTAAAGTTTGGGAGGTAGGAGACGAGGTACTGGCAGAAGTAAAGCTGTGAGTACCGGGCGTGAGTCGAGCTTCGGTAGCTCAGTTGGTGGAGCACTTGCCCGTGAAAGGCAAAGGTCCCGAGTTCGAGTCTCGGTCGGGCACACAGTTTTAATCTGCCAGGAAGTTTCAATTAATCTTTTGTTACGTAGAAACCGATCGAAGCTTTTCCCTAAATGCAGGACGGCACACATTGCAGACGACAATAATATGCAGACCAGAATTCTCCTTGTAGGTAGTAGAGAAACCAGTGAATGCGACATTCGTTTCTGTTTCCCTCTTCTTACAATTCTACGGGCCTGGGAGTTTGATTCCGATCTCCATGAAGCTTCACTACCGCGCCTTCCATCCCAAGAACGGATTCACGGACATGAGAGGGACGTCTGATGAATTATGCAATATGTATTGAACGGGTAGGTGTCGGAGGATTTACATAGAATAACTGAAGATGTCGGCTCTCCCCTCACTTCCCCCGTAAGCCGCATCACAAGGCCAGCCGGTACTGCCATCTCAGACTGTTCATTCGTATAGCAGCTGACGGCCCTATTGCCATCTCGCCTTTCTTTCTCGATGTTTTATCGATATTTGATTGTATCTTGTTACACATACTGCAGCTGGTAGGGACCTGACTGTGTTGGTGTTACATACCAAAAAATGGCGCACGGGACAGTGCTGATTCGGGATATGCGGGGACAGGATCAGATGCTTTTCGGGTCACTGAGAATGGCATTGCGGTAAAGTGCAGAGAATCTGTTTCTTGAACTAAATTTGACCGCCCACTTTAATTTCCAGAGATACTGCTGCAAACTCACAAGGATAGGAATCTCTTCGCCACCATTCAGGTGACTGTTAGCAGTGACGCAACTGCTTTGGTCTGTTCATTTCCCTTCAAAGTTTCAGATATAATTGTTTATTGTAACTTGTTACAACGTTTGTATTAGTTACGTTAGGAGTAGTCTCGCTGGATCAGTGTTAGCATAATGTTTGAAAAAAATGGCTTGTAGTTTTTGATATTTTGTTTTGCTTTGTGTGGTACGAGGGTAATCCCAAAAGTAAGGTCTCCTATTTTTTGTAAGTACATAGACCTGTTTATTTCTACAATGGTTTACATCAGTTTACAGATTGAACATTTAGCTATTTTTCGACATAATCACCATTTCTGTCGATGCATTTTTGTTGACGATGTGGCAGTTTTTGTATGCCCATGTCATACTAGCTCGGCGCCATGTTCTTCAGAAAGTTATGAAACTTTCCTTTCACCTTGTTGTCGGAGCTGAATCGCTTTCCGGCCAAATGTTCTTTTAACCTAGTGAACAGGTGACTGTCACTGTGCGCCAAGTCAGGACTATAGGGTGGGTGGGTGATCATGTTCCACTGAAACTGTTGCAGGAGAGCTACGGTTTGCCGACCGATGTGTGAGCGTGCGTTATCATGGAGAATGTGTACGCCCTTGCTGAACATTCCTGTTCTCCGTTTCCGAATCCCCCGTTTGAGTTTTTTCAGAGTCTCACAGCACCTGTCAGCGTTAATTGTGGTCCCAGCGATTCAGCTCCGACGACGAGGTGAAAGAAGAGGTTCATAACTTTGTGAACAGCATGGCGACGAACTGGTATGACATGGGCATACAAAAACTGCCACAGCGTCTACAAAAATGCATCGACAGAAATGGTGAGTATGTCGAAAAATAGCTAAATGTTCTAGCTGTAAACTGATGTAAACCATTGTGGAAATAAACAGGTCTACGTACTTATAAAAAAATAAGAGACCTTACTTACGGGATTACCCTCGTAATAATGTCAGCTTTGTTATGAAGAGAGTACCGACGCCCGCCACGTCTTTGATTATAGATGTGTGAAATTAAACGCCATTTAAACAGTAATAAGGCAAGCATTTCTACGATACATCGACAGATCGACGCCCGGACATATCACGTTCTTGTTATTTTGCACCATAAACATCATATATCATGAAGCACGGAAGATTATAAAGTGCTTGGACTTCTATCTCTCACTTATCACACATTTCACCTGCGGCAAAGTTCGTTATCGCGAAAAATGCCAAGTTTCACGGTGGTTCGGTGTCCACCTTAACTGTATCTAGGTGGGTGAGACAGTTCAAATTCGATGGAAAGCAGTGGCATACCGCCTCCACTGAAGGAAGTAAAGTATAATGGTGATAACAGCTTTGCTTCTACTAAAAGTGATCGCACCACTGTTACAGCCTAAATCCTGAATCCGTAATCTTTGGTACTTTGTATCACAGTTCTTTGACTTTTTCTGGAAAGAAAATTAGTTCCGAATACCTTTCAAGTTCATGGCTTCATAATTACACAACTTGGAAGTGCTAGGGGTGTCTGAAAACGATGTCAACCAAGAGTGTTGTATTTCCACTCAAAGAACAACCAAGAAGTTTCGGTAATCAAATCTTCCACCTCTTTCAGAGCTCGGATATCATTCTTCACAAGAGAAGTCCCCAAAATACATCGTTAAAAAAGAAAAACGGTTGCACCACCTTCATGTCTTCGCTTTTTTTATCGATAACCTCTTTCTCTATATTGTTCTGACCACAAAAATTGTTATGTACAGTCTGCTGTGTATTGGACGCAAACCTGAATTTTCCGTGCAATTCAGAAGAGGCGTGTTGTATCTGAACTGAATAGTGCCACTTGTGTACGTAGTTCAACCCGCCAACACGTCTCGAAGAGTCATTTCAATCTTAGACTCTGCACGCATTGTCACTTTAAAGGCTAGAGGTGCTGCTACCAAGGGAAGGTTCTTGCCGAAATTGTGTACACCGCTGTGACATCACTGAAATATACAACCGCTATTGTGGGGCACAAAACACTGAAAATATACCTCTTAGTGATCGCCCATGGTCTCCTACACCTGCAGCTTACGGAAACAGTGAAAAACTTAAAGCTGCATTGTGATGAACGCTGGAAAAATAAAGAAATATTATTAAGTAGTGACGTTAAGACAACTCACAGGCGTGGAAGTGTCGCTATAATACAGGGTGATTCAAAAAGAATACCACAACTTTAAAAAAATGTGTATTTAATGAAAGAAACATAATATAACCTTCTGTCATACATCATTACAAAGAGTATTTAAAAAGGTTTTTTCCCCTCAAAAACAAGTTCAGAGATGTTCAATATGGCCCCCTCCAGACACACGAGCAATATCAACCCGATACTCCAACTCGTTCCACACTCTCTGTAGCATATCAGGCGTAACAGTTTGGATAGCTGCTGTTATTTCTCGATTCAAATCATCAATGGTGGCTGGGAGAGGTGGGTGAAACACCATATCCTTAACACACCCCCATAAGAAAAAATCGCAGGGGGTAAGATCAGGGCTTCTTGGAGGCCAGTGATGAAGTGCTCTGTCACGGGCTGCCTGGCGGCCGATCCATCGCCTTGGGTAGTTGACGTTCAGGTTTCATAACTAACCTTTTTCGTAGGACTCTCCATACAGTTGATTGTGGAATTTGCAGCTCTCTGCTAGCTCTGCGAGTCGATTTTCCTGGGCTGCGAACAAATGCTTGCTGGATGCGTGCTACATTTTCATCACTCGTTCTCGGCCGTCCAGAACTTTTCCCTTTGCACAAACACCCATTCTCTGTAAACTGTTTATACCAACGTTTAATACACCACCTATCAGGAGGTTTAACACCATACTTCGTTCGAAACGCACGCTGAACAACTGTCGTCAACTCACTTCTGCCGTACTCAATAACACAAAAAGCTTTCTGTTGAGCGGTCGCCATCTTAGCATCAACTGACGCTGACGCCTAGTCAACAGCGCCTCAAGCGAACAACTAAATGAAACTTTATAGCTCCCTTAATTCGCCGACAGATAGTGCTTAGCTCTGCCTTTTGTCGTTGCAGAGTTTTAAATTCCTAAAGTTGTGGTATTCTTTTTGAATCGCCCTGTAGTTCGAAAGCTCTGAAACATCAGTATGTAAGCGGCCAGCGCAGAAGGCCAAGACACTCATTACCAGGAAGCAGTCTAAGAAGCAGCAGTTGGAAACAGTGCACGTTGCTGAGTCGTCAGGTAAAGTACTACTGTCGAGTCAAAACGTCACTGTACAGTGACGCTTCGAAGCTGCTGCATTAAGATGTCGAGAAGCCTGTAAACATCTGAGGGAGGACAAATGAGTTACCGATAAGTACCCGGCAACTGTTATTATCTTGAGTATTCTGGATATTACAGAAAAACAACAACTACAGAGTTCGTTTCTAATAACAACGATTATATTTGATATTTTCACTCTATTCAGAATATAGAGAGGAACAAGTGCTGTGTTCCACTTCTCTCCCATTGCGATTAAGTTCTTCGATAGTGTGTTGTTGGAACTAGTTACAAGCAAAGCGCTTATCTTTGATAGCGAAAGGTAGAACTCAAGAATTGGGAGCTGTTGAAACGACCTAAGATATACAATGATACGGTGTACTCACGCAAAGATATACAGCCACTGTAAGACGCTTCTCCGAATATTAAATTGTTGGGAAAATAAATTCCCCTTAAACTGAATCCTTAAGTGTTTGCACTATTGTTCGCTTCCTAGTAATCACACTTCCTCCTCTCCGTTCCAGAGTCACCTGTGCTAAGCATCCTAGGAGACTTTCTCCCTCTCACTTTGTTAAAGGTGACCTCAGCTCACGATAGAAATACTGTCGTCAACGTCCTGGAAGCGCTACGCACGCCACACCTTTACCTAAACTGACGATAGGACTGTTCCGGGACGCGATAGTATGTCTAGACGGGGATTTGAACCGCCGTCTTCTGGAATGTGAATCCAGCGTCCTACCTCGTCCGCACGTTCTAGGAAAAACATGTTATCGCGTACGCCTCGAAGTTAAGACAACTTCCACTTTCTTCGCTTTCCCGTTTCTACGAAGCTGACTGTCGAAGGAGTGTTAAACACGCATAAGAAAAAGTCATGTGGAGAAATATGTGATGATAACATTCGCGCCACGCGCTATATGTCATTTGCGCTCTCAGAAGGAATGCTGTCACTTAATGACCGACAGAGCTTGGAAGTACAACTATCGGTCTGCGTGTTTGAAGAAGATAACAGAGGCCTTTGCCCCGCGACGGGATTAAATCGCCGGTTTGTGGGATGCGGGGAGGGGCGTAAGGCTTGAAGGCATCTCCTTTCCAGGAAGCCTCTTATCTGTAAGCTAAACATTCCGCACCGGCAGCACATATATACACTTATCTGTTTAGCGCGTAAAACGAAATGACTGGACCGATAAGATTAGACGCTTCCAAAGCGGCTGTGAGATATTTACGGATGCGAGAAATTTTTTTTCTTCTTTTTGTGCCGCAGAGTGAACTTGTGTATGAGAGAGATTAATGTACAGAATTTCTGAAGATAACGCTGACTTCTGGCTGAACGTATAATGCTGATTATTGATCGGACAATAAACGTCAATTTCGTCGATAGCAGAATATGCTGCTAGTATTTTTTACTCTAATAAGAAAAGGTTGTCAGTAAACGCTTTTAATTCCTTGGGGTGGAGAAAGACAAGCGATGAATGCATACAACTTCTTTCGTTCTTTAACTGTTGATCTCCGACCATTATCTATTTAGCCAGCCTCCGATACATGCTATTGTACAAAGTAATTTTTTAAAAAAATCTTATCTCTCTCTCTCTCTCTTTGTCTCATACATGCCTGACCGTTAGTTACAATGTAACTGTGCGGCTGCTTAAAAGATGAATATATATCTATATATGGACACAACTTTTTTTATAAGTACCGTCTTTATCATTGTACGTAATTGTTTCTCTCGTAGCACTAAAAACAGTAAATTGAATACAACTTGTTGCACGATACCGAGCAACTGAATGCATTATATAACATATTACGTGACGTGTATTTGACTTGTACGCGGTTCCTTGTCGCACAAAAGGTAATGAACAGCGATTGTAATAGTCTTTCCTCATTAAGATTCTTCTCTGCCTAAACAAATTCATGCGGCTTCCGCGACTGTTCCTATGTTCAGAGCATGCAGTGTTCCACATTTAGGTCCAACCTAGGTGAAGGTCTTTGTCTACAGACTACGGCGATAAATAACTGCCTAATGGCTCAAATCGGTGCAATTCTTCCCATTACATGTTATAATGGACGCCTGCGTATCGAAGTGATACTTCGGCAGCAACAGAGGCCAAATCGACCATATTACATGCCTTTCCACACTATAAAAACCTTGTCACTGCGAACTGAGCCTAGGATATGCTCATAGCAGTCATCGAAGCTAACTACTAGACTAGATATTGAGGACCTGTGATGAGCCGCGGGCCTGACTCACATATTATTTAAGCTTGCCGGCCCACGTGACGTGACGTTACGTGACAGCAACATTCTTAGCGCATGGAATCATGACTATAGCGCCTGTGACGTTAATATTTATAGCGAATCGCACCTATATAAATGCAGCCCTTCCCGCCACACCACGCCAGCAAATTATGCCTCAAAAACACGTTTTTGAAAGTACATCCATTTTATGTTCGTCCCATCTTCAGACGTTCACATTTACACTGAGACGACAAAAGTTCACATTTACACTGAGACGACAAAAGTTCACATTTACACTGAGACGACAAAAGTTATGGGATAGCGATATGCACATATACAGATGGCGGTTGTATCGCGTACACAAGGTATACGAGGTGCAGCTAGAAAAAAACCGGACTGATGCTGGAAAAAACATTTATTTACAATTATTTACAATTTCATGTTATCTCCTTCAATGTACTCTCCTCCTCGGTCTCTACACCGCTCCATACGAATTTTCCACTGTTCATAGCAATGCTGCAGATCATTTTCGGTAAGTCCATACATTACTTCCGTCGCTTTTTCTTTTACTGCTTCAACAGTCTCAAATCTAGTTCCTTTCAAAGCTGACTTGACTTTAGGGGGAAAAAAAAAGTCACAGTGGGCCAAATCAGGTGAGTAGGGTGGATGATCTAAGATGGGAATGTTGTGTTTTGCCAAAAACGTCTTCACTGACAACGCACTGTGAGCTGGGGCTTTGTCTTGGTGAAGGATCCATGACTTTTTTCTCCATAAATCGTTCCGTTTTCTCCGTACTCGCTCACGTAGGGTAGCCAGGACGCTAATGTAGTAATGCTGATTCACTGTTAGTCCCTCTGGTACCCAATCAATGTGCACAATCCCTTTGATGTCAAAAAAAAAATCATCATTGCCTTGAATTTCTATTTTGACATTCGTGCTTTTTTTTGTCGTGGAGAACCATGAGTTTTCCAATGCATCGATTGGCGTTTAGTTTCGGATCGTAAGTAAAAAACCACGATTCATCGCAAGTAATAACATTTTGTAAGAAGGTGGGATCATTTTCAATGTTTTCCAGGATGTCAGAACAAATCATTCTTCGGCGTTCCTTCTGTTCAGTTGTGAGACACTTTGGAACCATTTTTGAACACACTTTGTTCATGTTGAAACTTTCATGATGAATCTGCCTAACACTTTCCTTGTCAACTACTGTTAACGCAGACACTGCTCTGATTGTTAAACGGCGATCTTGTCGAACAAGTTTACCGATTTTTTCAATGTTTGCATCAGTTTTTGCTGACAATGGTCTGCCAGTGCGAGTGTCATCACTGGTGTCTTCGCGGCCATCTTTAAATCGTTTAAACCACTCAAACACTTGTGTTCGCGATAAACAATCATCGCCGTACACTTGTTGTAACATTACAAACGTTTCACTTGCAGATTTTCCTAGTTAGAAACAAAATTTGATGTTAACACGCTGTTCTTTCTGTACACTCAACATTTTCCGACGCACAGACAAAACGTCAACTACTTAAAACAGACGCCACGGGCAGACGGAGTGCAGGAGGCAGATGAAACTCGAGCAGTAGGCGGAGCGAGAGTCACGTGACAGGCCACGCGACTTTCAGCCTTATTGCATTCGTTTTATTGTTTCACCAGTACTAGTCCGGTTTTTTTCTAGCCACACCTCGTAAAAGGGCTGTGCATTAGTGGAGCTGTCATTTGTACTCAGGCGATTCATGTGAAAAGGTTTCCGACGTGATTAAGGCCGCACGACGGGAATTAAAAAACTGAACGAGCTAGACGTATGGGACAGTCCATTAAGGAATTAATATTCTGAGATCCGCAGTGTCAAGAATGTGCCGAGAATCCAAATATCAGCACTACCTCTCATCACAGGCAACGCGGTGGCCGACGGCGTTCACTTGACGACCGAGAGCAGCGCCGTTTGCGTAGAGTTGTCAGTGGTAACAGACAAGCTACTTTGCAGAAAATAACCGCAGAAATCAATGTGCGACGTACAACGAACATATCTGTTAGGACAGTGCGGCGAAATATGGAGTTAATGGGCTATGGCAGCAGACGACCCGACGCGAGTGCCTTTGATAACGGCACGACATCGCCCGCAGCGCCTCTTCTGGGTTTGTGATCATATCGGTTGGATATTAGACGACTGGAAAACAGTGGGCTGGTCAGATTAGTCTCAATTTCAGTCGGTGAGATCTGATGGTAGGGTTCGAGTGTAGCGCAGACACCACGAAGCCATCGACCCGAGTTGTCAACAAGGCACTGAGCAAGCTGGTGGTGCTTCCTTAATGACGTGGGCTGTGTTTACAGTGAATGGACTAGGTCCTCTTGTCCAACTGAACAGATCATTGACTGTAAATGGCTGTGTTCGGCTACCTGGAGACAACTGGTATTCACGGACATCATGTTCTCAGACAACGATGGAATTTTTATGGACACCAACGTACCATGTCAGCGGGTTACAGATGCGATTGGTCTGAAGAACGTGCTGGACAATTCGAGCGAATGATTTGCATCTACGTCACCCGACATGAATCCCATCGAACATTTAAAATTCAAATGGCCCTAAGCACTACGGGACTTAACATCTGAGGTCATCAGTCCCCTAGACTTAGAACTACTTAAACCTAACTAACCTAAGGACGTTACACACATCCATGCCCGAGGCTGGATTCGAACCTGCGGCCGTAGCAGCAGCACGGTTCCGTATTGGCGCGCGTAGAACCGCTCGTCCACAGCGGCCGTTGCATTCACTACTGTTAGATTATGTCGCTATTTTGTTTCTGCTGTAGTGCTACCTAAATGTTGATACACAGCAGTATAGATATGATTACTGATTGAGAGTTCGCTGATATGGAACTCGGGTATGAGATAACTGAATGGAAAGGACGAGCGGAACAGCGACGCCATACTGAGGTGCTAGCGCAGAGGCGACACCCCTGTAGTTTTGCTTCTGAACACAGGGACCCACGAGAAAACGGATCCTTCCGTACCAAGTTTGGCGACTGCATAATACGGTTTTTTCCCATTGCTGTCAAGCTATCTCTACAGGCGAGAGATAACTGGGGTAACAAATGGAATAAATCATAAGTTGGCGCAATACAATACAGCGTGGTGACGTCACCAGCAACCGCCGATTTTCCGACAGGAGAGCACGCTGCCATTTTCAAGGCATAATTGCAGCAAGTAAGCGCTTAGCAAGGGAATAAACCTAGGTTTTGAAAGAAACTGTGGAACTTAAACACACACACTGTAAACATTGGCGCTACTACAAACCAAAGATGACCGACGTAAGAAGTTATCGATAGTGAAATTAATATTCAACGGGTGACATAGCATTAACTCTCTCCCTCTGTTTTTTGACAAGGGAGAGAGTAGGATTCCTTGCAGTTGTGGCATGTCAGATACTGGTCAGACTATCAGGGCTGTGGAGAACCGGTGTACTGAGCATAAGCGTCGCATACGCTTACAACAGCCGTGCAAATCCGCCATTGCAGAACATGGTCTTGGCACCGGTCATCCTATTGAATATAACAACACTTTCAGCTATTGGGATAGTGTTATTGAGGAAGCTGTGGAAATTAAATTAACCTTAGGAAGAGAGATGCGTGGAATCCTGCACTCTCTCTCTTCCCCTCTTGTCAAAAAGCACAGAGGCAGAGTTACTGTTACCTCAGCCGCTGATTATTAATTTCACCAGTGACAACTTCTGGTGTCGATCCTCTTTGGTTTTTGATAGCGCTAGTGTTTACAGTGTGTGTGTTTGTGTGTGTGTATGTGTGTGTGTGTTATCTTTCCACAATTTCGGTGAAAACGGAGGTTTTGAACTCCCTTGCACAGCGCTTACTTTCTGCAGTTATTCCTTGAAAAGGGTAGGGTGGTCACCTATCGAAATACCTGCGGTTGTCAAGTACGTCACCCCACTGCATCCCCGCAAGTTTTCTGAAAATTGTGTGCGTCAGGAGAAACTCACGTCTCACATAATAACGTTATTACTCTATAAAGACTCATAGGAGACCACAGATTCCTGATAGCACATTACTCACAAGATAACTCTGAATGTCCTCCGAGATTTTGTCATGGTGTTCCGGTTCAACATTAATACACATACAGACTTTTCTGCGCAAACACCTAAAACATTTTAAGCTACTTTCGTAAACGATGGAGGTGGCGGTGTGGTGAGGTGTGTGTGAATTCCTAAGGGACCAAACTGCTGAGACCATCGGTCCCTAGACTTACACCCTATTTAAATTAATTAAAACTAACTTATGAAAAGATCAACACACACACACACACACACACACACACACACACACACACACACACATGCCCGAGGGAGGACTCGAACCTCCAGCGGGAGGGGCAGCGCAATTCGTGACATGGCGCCACAAACCGCGCGGCTAGTCCGCGCGGCCCTGGTAAGGTACTGCAACCGCTTTCAGGAGGATGGAATTTCAAATCCACGTCTGCGGGTTTCCTAAATCGCGTAAGACAAATACTGGGTAGTTCCTTCGAAAAGGATAGAGCCTATTTTCTTCCTCATCCTTCCTTATTCGGAGCTCATGACCTCGTTGTCGATTGGACGCTGGATCCTAATCTTCCTTTATATAACTTATGATGAGTAACGTGTTTAATCATAAAGATAAAACGCAGTTAGATAAATGCGGCTGGTTGATCATTGAGGGGGGAGGGGATAAATCTGCCCGTTAGATACACATTAAAATCTACTTGCAAAGATTTTGGGTAATATTCCAAAATTCACATAAGAAATACTTCCAGTATTCGTCGCATTACCTAAAATTGAGGCTTCAGATGGTTCAAATGGCTCCAAGCACTATGGGACTTAACATCTGAGGTCATCAGTCCCCTAGAACGTAGAACCACTTAAACCTAACTAACCTAAGGACTTCACACACATCCATAACCGAAGCAGGATTAGAACACGCGACCGTGGCAGCCGCGTGGTTCCAGACTGACGTGCCTAGAACCGCTCGGTCACAGGGGCCGACTAAAATTGAGGCATATCTTTAGAAAATCCTATTACTGATCTCCTGTCATAGTCTTAATCATTAACGTCAACTATTTCGTATCTACAGCCGGAAAAAGGCCCTGAACAACCTCTGAAATTTTATCGATGGTGCTCTGATTCATCCTGCATACGTAGATACAAATGAGCATGGCGCAAGTTGAGTTTCACGTGGTCGTTTTCTTGAATGCTGAATTGCTGCTCACAGGTCATATTGATGGAACTGGCCACACATTTTCTAGACCAGGGATCCCCAAACTATTTTGGACAAGTGACCCCTTTTCCAAAATGAACTGTTACCTCAGACCCCCATGGCCAAATTACCTACTTTTAAGATCAACCCCCTTATTCATAATGGTCCGCTAACTTAAAACAGCTGCTACAGAGTGTTATTTTTCATTCTGACTTAACGTCAATAGAAGAAGACAGAGTGAGAATTAGCAATGCTTTAAGTTAGCAGACTATTATGAATAAGGGGACCTATCTTTAGTTTTTTCCTATTCATACAAAATACCTAGGTACTAAGGTACCAATTGGAAACTTTGTTAATTTAATAGGGGTCGATTTTTAGACCTCTTCGCCCCCCAAAATCAGTTTTCGTTTGTGTCGACCCCTAGGAAACCGATATCGACCCCAAGGGGTCCTGTTCTAGACTCTTCCTTAGTCGTCGTCGCTGGGTAAGAAGTGAGAGGAACAGTACTTGAGCTGTGTGTGGGGAGCGGCAACTGGCGGCCAGACGGCACCAGTTCCCACGGCAGCGACCGTGTCCAGTGGCCGCACCCATTGTCGCCGCAGAAGGCTCCAGCGGCGGCACAAAGCGTCCAGACAGAGCGCGCCCACCTCTCCGGAACAATGCCTCCTGCTATCCGGCCAGCCGACGACTTCAAATGCAGTCGCGGTCAAAGCTGCCGCCGCTCCACATTCTACAGCTGCCTATGCCTTGCCGTCTCACTCACAGATCCGCTGACAACTGACGAGTCCGGGGTCGGTCCGCGTTTACCATATTAAGAGATAAACAGTCTGGAAGTTGGTCCCATCAGCTACATAAGACACAATGAGAAGTACAGTACTGGCCATTAAAATTGCTACACCAAGAAGAAATGCAGATGATAAACGGGTATTCATTGGACAAATATATTATACTAGAGCTGACATGTCATTACATTTTCACGCAATTCGGGTGCATAGATCCTGAGAAATCAGTACCCAGAACAACCACCTCTGGCCGTAATAACGGCCTTGATACGGCTGGGCATTGAGTCGAGCAGAGCTTGGATGGCGTGTACATGTACAGCTACCCAAGCAGCTTGAACACGATACCAAAGTTCAACAAGAGTAGTGACTGGCGTATAGTGACGAACCAGTTGCTCGGCCACCATTGGCCAGACGTTTTCAATTTGTGAGAGATGTGGAGAATGTGCTGGCCAGGGCAGCAGTCGAACATTTTCTGTATCCAGAAAGGCCCGTACAGGACCTGCAACATGCGGTCATGCATTATCCTGCTGAAATGTAGGGTTTCGCAGGGATCGAATGAAGGGTAGAGCCACGGGTCGTAACACATCTGAAATGTAACGCCCACTGTTCAAATTGCCGTCAATGCGAACAAGAGGTGACCGAGACCTGTAACCAATGGCACACCATACCATCACGCCGGGTGATACGCTAGTATGGCGATGACGAATACACGCTTCCAATGTGCGTTCACCGCGACGTCGCCAAACACGGATGCGACCATCATGATACTGTAAACAAATCCTGGATTCATCCGAAAAAATGACGTTTTGCCATTCATGCACCCAGGTTCGTCGTTGAGTAGACCATCGCAGGCGCTCCTGTCTGTGATGCAGTGTCAAGGGTAACCGCAGCCTTGGTCTCCCAGCTGATAGGCCATGCTGCTGCTAACGTCGTCGAACTGTTCGTGCAGATGGTTGTTGTCTTGCAAACGTCCCCATCTTTGACTCAGGGATCGAGACGTGGCTGCACGATCCGTTACAGCCATGCGGATAACATGGCTGTCATCTTGACTGCCAGTGATACGAAGCCGTTGGGATCCAGCACGGCGTTCCGTATTACCCTCCTGTACAAACTGATTTCATATTCTGCTAACAGTCATAGGATCTCGACCAACGCGAGCAGCAATGTCGCGATACGATAAAAAGCAATCGCGATAGGCTACAATCCGACCTTTATCAAAGTCGGAAACGTGATGGTAGGCATTTCTCCTCCTTACACGAGGCATCACAACAACGTTTCACCAGGCAACGCCGGTCAACTGCTGTTTGTGTATGAGAAATCGGTTGGAAACTTTCCTCATGTCAGCACGTTGTAGGTGTTGCCACCGGCGCCAACCTTGAGTAAATGCTCTTAAAAGCTAATCATTTGCATATCACAGGATCTCCTTCCTGGCGGTTAAATTTCGCGTCTGTAGCACGTCATCTTCTTGGTGTAGCAATTTTAATGGCCAGTAGTGTACATTGGCACCGGATCTGACATGCAAGGCTTCAGAAGTGCAATCAAATCGAAAGGCTTTCTCAGGCTGGGAGCCAAATGGGATTTCATTTGGTGTCGCACAGCTGCTACAGCGGAATGCAAGAAAGAAGATTGAGTTGGGGGGGGGGGGGTACATTTGATGCGTTCTACGAAAGCAGACACAGAAAGTAATTTGCTGCGTCGGCAGTGCGCTCCCTTGTCTTTCTCCCACGCCGCTAGCTCCAGCCTTTGCGTACTGTAATTGGTAACTCTGGAGTAAGTGTCACACTAGGTTCCTGATCTGAGCACTATGGGACTTAACATCTGTGGTCATCAGTCCCCTAGAACTTAGAACTACTTAAACCTAACTAACCTAAGGACATCACACACATCCATGCCCGAGGCAGGATTCGAACCTGCGACCGTAGCAGTCGCGCGGTTCCGGACTGCGCGCCTAGAACCGCTAGACCACCGCGGCCGGCGACGCTATTCCACCATGTGCGCCGTATGGTAACTTTCTGTTTGAAAGTATGAGAGCAAATTGCAGAATCGTAAGTTGCTAAGGGCACACGTGCTACCGAAAGAGTCAGAAACAAAAGATTGCTTGGATTTTTTTGGCTTTCCTATACCTTCTTGTAATTGGAATCGTTGTTTTATCTTTTTGTTTTACCTATTTACAGCTCTGTCCGACGAATTTCTCGTAGCGGAAGTACGCTAGAATATCAGAACAGCTGGAAGAGAAATAAAACCACCTAGCTCTCTAGTATTTGATAATTGGCAGTCAGCATTAAATGGTTTCCTGCTGCTCAGAGAGGAAATGACCAATTAAACGATTGCGTTTCGTCTAAGAACCGGATGTTGCAACAAATTAAATAAGTGCACTTAGCAATTTCAGCGCTGGGATGAAGATGGGAATGACCGGTTCAAATGTTCCTTGGCCGTACGTCGGGCGTTCCGCGACTTAGTGAGAAATCACATACGCGGCTGCGACAGACTCCACATATTCTCAGCGATGTGCAACGTGCGGGACTAATTACGCGACTTGTTGCTCTGCGAATTTAATTGGAAACGTTTGTTGGCGCACTCGGATTAATTATCTGTTCTGATACACTAGCAATCATTCTAAATGAGGGTCGCCAGCCTCGCTTTGATCCGCCAATGAGTGTTAACTTTTCACAACTGCAAAGATGTTAATGAAAAGCCCTGTAGCTATCTTAATACTTTCAGGAAACATTCCGAGAGTCGCTACTGGAATGGAATATGTTCACCGCTAACAGTTTAATACACTGCTTCCAAATGGCTAGTGCCGGCCGGTGTGGCCGTGCGGTTCTAGGCGCTTCAGTCTGGAACCGAGTGACCGCTATGGTCGCAGGCTCGAATCCTGCCTTGGGCATGGATGTGTGTGATGTCCTTAGGTTAGTTAGGTTTAATTAGTTCTAAGTTCTAGGCGACTGATGACCTCAGAAGTTAAGTCACATAGTGCTCAGAGCCATTTGAACCATTTGAACAAAATGGCTAGTAGCAACTCTCAACGTTAATCAACACAACAACAAAACAAGAACACATTTCAAAGTCAACAGGGAAAGAGAAACGCAAAACATCACTTTCATATTTCCACGGAAACAAACATAATCTTCAAACTTGCTGGCAGATTGAAACCATGTGCCGGACCAAGACTCGAACTCGGGATCTTTGCCTTTCGCGGGCAAGTGGTCTACCATCTGAGCTACCCAAGCACAACTCACTACCAGCCCTCACAGCTTCAATTCTGCCAGAGCCTCGTCTCCTATCTTCCAAACTTCACAGAAGCTTTTCTGCGAACCTTGCAGAACTAGCACTCCTGGAAGAAAGGATATTGTGGAGACATGGCTTAACGACAGCCTGGGGGGGGGGGGATGTTTCCAGAATGAGATTTTCACTCTGCAGCGGAATGTACGCTGGTATGAAACTTCCTGACAGATTAAAACTGTGTGCCGCACCGAGACTCGAACTCGGGACCCGAGTGAGAATCTCATTCTGAAATACGGGGTGTCCGAAAAGTATTTCCCTGATTACATAAATTGATAACTCAGGCTAGAAGTAAGATACAAATATGAAACTGGTGTCTAATTGTTTACAAACTATCAAAGTTTTTTTTCACACATCAGTAAACTTCCACATGAGCACCTTGATAGCACATAGCACATCTAGGCAATATTCAATTTCCGTCCACACATTAGCCAATATCACTGGAGGGATCAATTCAACGACTGTGGTTATCCATTGCCGCAGGGTTTCAAGATCTGGTACACGTGTTCGGTAGACCTCATCCTTGACATAACCCCATAAAAAGAAGTCTAATGGGGTTATGTCAGGAGAGCGTGGAGACCAAACAGTTGGTCCATCACGACCAATCCATCGCCCAGGAAAGGTCATATCGAGATAGGCACGGACGTCCAAACCCCAATTAGGCGGTGCATCGACTTGCTGAAACAAGACATCGGGGTGATACTAAAGCAGCTGAGGAACAGCATACAGTTGCAACATGTCCAGATACACTGCAGATGTGATGGTAGCGTCAGCGAAAAAGAATGGCCGGATAATTCGATCGTGCAATAGCGCGCACCAAACATTCACCTTTGGACCGCCTCTGGTGCACTCCATGACCTCACCAGGGGGTTGTGAACCCCAAATGCACATTATGGCGATTCACTACACCACTGACAAAAAAGATCGCTTCGTCGGAAAAGGCAATTCGTCTGACATAATCATCATCGTCCTCAATACGTGATAGCATTTCGACCGCGAAGTCATATCGACGTGTACTGTCATTGGGCAACCATGGAAGTGGAAGTTTACTGATGTGTGAAAAAAACTTTGATAGTTTCTAAACAATTAGAGACCAGTTTCATATTTGCATCTTACTTCTAGCCTGAGTTATCAATTTATGTAGTCAGGGAAAGACTTTTCGGACACCCTGTACAATCTTCGTCTCTGACCTGGAATCTCACTAACTGGAGAAGAAATGTCTTCGGTGGTGAGTCCCGCTTCGATTTGTTCCCCGATGACCAGCGACGACGTGTCTGGAGATGCCCCGGGCATCAGTGGTATACCAACCCGGCTGTCGCCCGCCATACGGCCGGACAACTACGAGTATTGGTCTCGGGTGCCATTTCATTTCCCAGCAAGATCCTTTTGGTTGGCACCCGAGGCATCCTTACGGCACACCGGCACGTCGACGATATTCTACTCCCTGTATTGTCGCTCTTCATGTCAAGCCACCCTGGGCTTACGTTTCAGCAAGATAATGCCCGCCCGCACGTGGCTGGAGTTTCTATTGCTTATCTTAGTGCTTGCCAAACCCCACTTCGGCCTGCAAGGTTGCCGGATCTCTCCCCAGTTGAGAACGTTTGGAGCAGCATGGGTTAGGCCCTCCAACCAGCTGTGGATTCTGGCGATCTAACGCGCCAGTTGTATAGAACTTGGCACGGCATCTCTCAGGAGGACATCCAACAACTCTTCCAATCAGAGCCAACATGAATAACTGTTTGTATAGGGCCCAGACGTGGGGCAATGCGTTGTTGACCTGCTCAATTTTTGAAGATCTTTCTCGTGTGTACATCATCCAATTTTTCTGAAACTGTAATCGTTTGTTTGTCTGTACTTATACGAGGGTGAGTCAAATGAAAACCTTAAATTTCTAATAACAAATCGAAATTTCGCGCCGTTATCCTGTAAGTTGGTAAGCGTGCTACAAACAGCGTGCAGAATGGCCTGTAGGTGGCAGCATAGTGCAGATGCACACATACCGTCGCAGTATCTGTATAAAGATGGCCGCCCCACTTGCGACTTGCACCAGGGAAGAACAGCGTTCTGTTATTCGGCTTTTGCGTAGTGAAGGTGTGAAACCTATTGAAATTCATCGACGAATGAAAGTTCAGTACGGTGATGCATGTTTGTCACAGCAGCAAGTCCACAAATGGAGTAGGAAGTTCGCAAATGGTGTGACTTCAGTGGAAGATGCTCATCGTCCAGGTCAGGCACAACGACTTGTGACTCCACAGAACATCGAAGCAGTTGAAGCCATAGTGAAGGAAAACCGCCGAATGACACTGAATGACATTTCAGCATGTCATGGGTAAGCACACCACATTGTGCATGATGTGCTCCAGTTTCAAATAGTGTCTGCAAGGTGGGTGCCAAGGCAGCTGACTCCTGAAGTGAGGGAACGACGTGTTGTTGATGCTTGTGAGGAATTTCTTCGGCGCTTTGAACGAGAAGGTGATGTCTTCCTTGCAAGAATCGTTACTGGGGACGAAGAGAGCGAGCAAGGAATGGCGACATCCTCATCACCAAAACCAAACAAGTTTTGAACAGAAGCATCAGCAGGAAAGGTTATGCTGACTCTCTTTTGGGACGAAAAAGGCGTCATTTCGGAGCATTACGTGCCTAGAGGGACCACTGTCACCAGTGCATCATACACAGATCTCCAAAAAAATCATCTGCAGCCTGCAATCAAATCAAAGTGTCGTGGATTGCTGTCAGCAGGTGTCCTTTTGCAACATGACAATGCAAGGCCCCACACTGCCCGTACAACAGTTGCAACAGTAACAGGCCTGCATTTTGAGTGCATTCCTCATCCACCATACTCACCAGACCTTGCCCCAAGTGATTTCCATATGTTTGGACCACTCAAAGACGCAATGGGAGGAAAGAAGTTCCGTTCTGATGACGAGGTACGCCACGCTGTGCATGAGTGGTTGCGCGGACTGCTAAAAGTTTTTTTTTTTTCTAAAGGAATTTATGCACTTTGTAAGCGCTGGAGGACTTGCATTGAGCGTTGGGGAGACTATGTTGAAAAGTGATACAGCTTTGTACCACTTCTGCACAATAAACGATATTTTAAAAAATATTTAAGGTTTTTATTTCACTCACCCTCGTACATCTCATCTACTGATTTCCGTCCAATTCGGATAATTCCTTCATGGTGTCGGCTTTTTTTTCCACAAGTGTATAATTTATTGACCTGAATTATCCCTATCCTGGGTTATCACTTTTGTGAACCAGCACTCCCATTTAGTTACGGCACCAGCTCTGCTCTGAGATTTCTCTTTCTAACGAATAAGTCCACTTTCGCTAATCTACTCACCAAGAAACAGAGGAGAGTGCCCAATCCCGCTCAGGGGAACGCACATCGGACTCTTTAAGTCTTCTGTACTGCACTAAGTCACTTGGTGGTTCACGAAGGACCAACTATCTCGGCTTCAGAAACACACTTCTTTAATGTCACCTGCACCCTACTTCCACATCCCACAAGAGCTGCCATCCGATTCCTCCATTTAGCGAACCTGAAACTGCTCCACAAAATTACCTAATCTGTAGGCCTTCCAGCCAATTAGAATCAGTAGTAGAAAGTACAGCACCTCTCCCTCCTGTAACCGGACGCAAGCCCAGTTGGCAACAGCAACGAGCAAGGCCAGCATTCATGCGCGGCTAGAAAACGATATGTTATACCGTGATCTGTCGCACTAGTGTACACCTATGCTCCGTGAGACATTTCCTTTTCGGGTAAACTACAATTTACTTCACAAGTTCTTTTTTGTGCTAACTTCGGTATCTTCGGCGAGGACGTAATTTTCACATTTCACGTTAAATCACACCTGGGAACGCAATTTTCCGGGTAGTTGTCACAACACCAGGCAATTGGTTGTCATGTATGACGAAATTTTGGGAATGCTCTAACGCTAACACGTTTTTGATATAATGTATTTGCCGCACAAGTTTTTTTTAAAAAATCTGGGAAATCTACGACAGCCAAAAATGTGTATTATGAATGGGTGGTAATTGCTGGTAGTGGGCGACCGAAATTGTGAACATGAATCAGAAAGTAGCACGAGTGTAGCCAGTGAGTCATTAAATCTTTTCCTCCACGTGAATAAATGTCTAACCTCCAGACATATCTCACTATCAGCGCTGGAGAAACGGCTGTGCGTCATTTTTAAGAAAGACACGCGGTGCGAGAAAAAGAACCGCATAGAACGCTGCCTTACGGAACGGGGAGGTGAGCCAGTCCCGGATCGAAGCAAACGACTACTGGTCTAGCCCATCGGCCAGTCTGTGTGCTTTTCAAGTGGCAACGTGTTATTCAAGCTCAACTCTGTCCGAAGAGCTTGTCGTTAAAGAAAATTGGCTTCACTGTCCTTAGTTATATCTCGCAAACAATGAACACGTTCTCGATGTAGGTTTTACGGAATGTCGCCATCCCTGATCGTGAAAGGAAGCGTAAGAACTCACACAAGAATTCTCGATTACTTCACATTGATACACCAAATTAACACGTTATCAGCGGCATTATGGTATTGTTATTTAGAAACAGGTAGCCTATCGATTTGTGTAACAAAATGTAAAATGTACTCAACAAGACAACACATTGGAGAAACAGCTACTACGAGTAGTTACCCAAAACTAATTGCCATTACAGCAAAGAAGCTTGCAGGGAGATGACCCAGTGCATACAGCAGAAACAGCATGCATGTTGAATACACTAAATGAGACTAATGGCTGTCAAGAAGAAAGGGCATATTTCAGTTGAAAGAAAATGGTTTAAAATAGAGGTGCACGAACTAACGTTAGTAAGGCTAGAGACACGACGAACGAAGATCTCTTAACTTTAGTAAAGCTGGTGACAGAACGACAGGAAATCTCTTTTGTCAGAGCTGCCAACCAATACACTCATAGAATGCTGCCCAATAACACACGGCTATCCGTTCCAGTGAGGACCCAGTATTATCTGGCAGTTTAGCCACGCATTGTCAGTACATCACATTTAGCAATGTGTGTATTTTATACCTTAGGTTTGAGACATGCACTTTTAGTACGAAAACATTCAATAACAGATATTGGCTCGGCGAAAAACAGAGAAATGCATATCAATAACGACTATGAGAAAAAAGAAAACAAATGGTTCAAGGAACAGACTGGAGTGGGAGACGTAATTATGAGTAATGAATATGAAATGGAGGTGGACGATACATGAAGCGAAACTAGTGGATGGTAGGTGGGCCAAGGAAGTTATGCACTGAATACCAAGAGATACGAAACACCGAAACGACGCATTAAGGGAAGATGGATAGAGGACGTCAGAAGCACATTCGTGGACATGAATGCGTATAGTTGTCGTCCATGTTGGCTGCAAAAAACTAGAGGCCTTTGACAAGGCGTGGACGTCAAATGGGTGACGTTTACTATTACGACTCTGGCAGGAGATAAGTGACAAAATTTTCTAGAGATATAGCTGCATTTTAAGTGATAACTAGACGATTATTTAAAAGATTTTACTGAGGCTTCTCACTATTTGCAAGTAGATTTTAATATGCGTCAGGCGGATTGCTCCCTTATTCCCAGCCCTCAGTGATCAACAAGCCAAACCAAACAATTTCTTGTTTCATCCATCTTACTGAATTGTAATTATTTAACACATGTTACGAAAGTACATGGAAGAAAGGAAGACTGTGGTTTATCGTCTTGTGGACGACGATATCGTTAGAGAGGGGCACGGGCTCCGAATAGGGAAGAGTGGGAAGGAAAATGAGCCTTCTCGTATTCAAAGCAATCATCCTAGTGTTCGACTGAAGTGATATAGGGATCCCACGGCAAAACTAGACCTGGATGGACGGAAGGGGATTTGAACTGCCTCGCACCACGCGAACGAGTCCAATGCTTTACCACTGCGCCACCTCCCTCGTTTACAGAAGTAGCTTAAAATTTCTTCGGTGTAGACTCAGAATGGTATACAGGCGATCAGTTGATCCTACCGATGTCGTTTTATGCAACCCGCAATGTTCTATCTGGCCTTTATAAACCACACGCAAAATTTTCAGATTCGCTCGCTCGCTACACGCGAACTATTAGTATAACAAGAAAAACGAAAGGGCTCTTTTTGAGGAAATTTAATGTAGTTAAATTTTGAACTGGGGTATGTTTTCGCCAGAGGTCGTAGTTTTCGAGTTATTTAAGAAAAACGCACAAGAGTGACCTCCAAACGCACCCCCACTCCCACATTCAGCCCCACTACTCAGAATTTCCAGTATATTGTTCATGGCGGTACCTCCTACCACTGTGCAAAAATCTGCGACAGCACGAATTGTTTCCCACGTTCGATCTTTTTTGGCCTTCACTGACTCGTCTTAATACACCACTGGCTTAGTGGAGCACTTACATATTGTAAAACTTACGTCTGTGTACATTTTACCTAAAAATTTTGTGAACTTTAAGAGGACATTATAATTACATTGTTGCATTCGTCAGGCCTTCTGACTACGAAACTAGTGTGCTTGTAAGGGGCACAACCCACATCGAATTTTCAAATTAATTAGTTTTAGCGAAACGTTTACAAAAGTCGTTTTTCTTTGATTACTCTCACGGGCAGGTTTAAATTATGTTAACGAAATAGCCCAATCAACAGATCAAAAAAAGACAAATATCGGGAATAGTTCGTGTGGTTGGAAATTTTTGTACATCGGTAGGAGGGAGTGCCACGAACAGCATACTAGAAATCCTGACAGGTGAGGGATGAATTGGGGATGGAAGTGCATTTGAAGGTCACTTTTGTACGTTTTTCTTGAATAACTCGAAAACCGTGTCCCCCAGCGAAACGTATTCCAAAACAAAATTTAAGTACGTTAAATTTTCTTCAAAAAGGTTTGCTCATTTTTTGTGTGGCGCTAATAGTTTGTGCGCAGCGAGTGACAGAATATTATCATCTCGCGCGTGGTTTATGAAGGCCAGATATTACATTGCGTGTTGCATAAAACCCAACCATCAGGAGCAGAGGACTGTCCCTGTATACCTGTATACAGGATGTTTCATAATTCCTCTTACAGGCTTCTAAACGTTGTAGAGGGAACTTCGTAGACAAAATTTTGATGAGGAATCCACGTTCGAATATGTACTGTTTGGATGTAAAATAAGTTTGCATGTCGGATCACTTTCAAATTTCCCCCTGCACGGTAAGCACACTTTGAAGACAGTCAGCTGTGACCTGCGTACTGTATAGGAGCCCTTGCCATGGCCAGTATTACGAGTACTGTGATTCGGTTTTCTTCTACGTGACGAAATAACGTCGTCTTCAAAGTCGAGAGTGCGGCGACTCCAAGGACCACCGTAGTCAATCCTCCTACGTTCGAAAGTACCACTTTCTCGCAGCCGCTGTCGTAAACGGACGAAAGTGATAAGTGAAGCCGTAATTGCAACAGGCACTAACGACGGTGTCCTCTCCTTAATGTGTGTGTGCGTGCCGTGAAGCGGGAGATATTAAAGTGACCCGATCTTTAAACTTATTTTACTTAGAAACGGCGTGCTTCTGGCCACGTGTCCTCATCAAAATTTTATCTACTGAGTCCCCTGTACAGTGCCTGAAAGTCTGTGATACGAATTGTAAAACACTTTGCATATAGACGTTTTTAAAGAGATATGGGATATGCTACATTTTATCGTTTCATTATATACGTCATACCTCTTTTACAACCTTTGTCTCTAGCATATACAGTACCGGCGCCAATGACACGCCTGCCGAGCCCTCTAGAACAAAAATCGTCGTCGTCGAGTAGAATGTCAAACAGACCCATAAACATTTCTCACTTTATAGTGTTTCTGGACTGATTAGTGGCTAGGAGGTGAGTAATAAAATATCACTGCTAATGCATCGCAGCACGGTGGTACCACTAAGATAGCGCTTAATGCAAAATACATACCTAAACGTTGAGTGGCTATGATGAGAGGAGAGACTTTAGTTAGAGGTAGCAGCACTTAAGCGCAGCACTGAACGAGCCTAGAGTGTCCTCTTAACATCGCTGGCCATCGGGTGACATTTTTCTGTCGAAACGATCGGCCTACGTGACGAAAACATGTAATTAGGGGCCAGGTCCGGAATGTGTGGAATTCCGTAGCTTCGATCGTTACACCGGGCAGGATAGCGGAGCGCACGCCAAGTTTTACCCCGGGACACGTGCAGGGGAGCACGAATACTCTGCCCCACTTAGAGAAGCTTCTAAGCAGATTACTGCAGCCCAAGTCCTGCTTAATGACACGTGTTTAAGGTATAACATGTACAGGATGACTAACAAACTCGTCAACCCTCCGCTTTCAAAACGATTCCCATTTGTATTCAGTTCGAGATCATTTCTTTAAAGGTGAAATGCATTTATGTTTGACGGTAACCCTCTTTCAGATCAATGTATTTCGTCCACCGCTTTTGCTGTGATCAGATTTCATCCGTAAAATACGATTGTCTTAAGGTTTACAAACTACTCACCTACAGCCACCTTACTCAGAATGTTTTCCACCTAATTTTTTAGCTGTTTTTATACGTGAAGGTGAGAGGGTACCAAATCTGATGAAAAGGATGCAAAAATTATTTGTTCACACCCCTCAACTGTCCATAGTTCATCAGTCACTGTAGTTAGATTCAGTGTTGCACTGAAACAGACTTTCGGTTTTTCTTTTCAAATCCCGACATTTCCTCACGTGTTTTATCGTTTGGTGGGTCCTGGAACGTTTTTGTGTTCAACAGTTATTCTTTTACCCTGTTCAAGGCGATCAATAAGAAGAATCTCTCTCACAATCCAGAATACTGTGGCTATAACCTTTACAGAAGATGAATGGAGCATTAAGTTAAACGTCTCGTCAAGGGAGTAGTCCCACGAGACGGAGAAAAAGTTTGATTTTTTTGTCACTGGTCTTCCAAATGGTTTGATACTGACTTCCAACGCTTCCTACTTTGTGCTATTGTTTCCATCTCTACGTACCTACATACTATACCCATCATAATTATTCATTACATCAGTTTTCTGCTATATTTGCTGTTCCTTTGCATACCCATTTGATGTGATCCACTGCTCCCTTCTTAATGTCGCTGCATGTGCAGCCGTCCATCAATTAATTCAGCCGGCCACTGTGGCCGAGCTGTTCTAGGCGGTTCAGTCCGGAACCGCGCTACTGCTACGGTCGCAGGTTCGAATCCTGCCTCGGGCATGGATGTGTGTGATGTCCTTAGGTTAGTTAGGTTGAAGTAGTTCTAAGTCTATGGGTCTGATGACCTCAGCTGTTAAGTCCCATAGTGCTTAGAGCCATTTGAACCAATTAATTCAGGATCTGAAATCTCTTCCTCTCTCGCCCCCTCTTTCCTTGCACATACCATATTTATGAGCCTCTCCCTCTTTATTCGTATACGTCCAGTCCAGTTCTTTTCCCCTTAGTTTATTATACCCGATAATTATCTTTCTTATCCTATTCTTCTCCTGTGCCTCTTCATTTTTCACTCTATCCATCCAACTTACTCATCCCATCCTCCGCCATATCCATATTTCAAAAACCTCTATCTTTGCTCTGTATTTCCTTCTCAGTGCCCTCGTTTCACCAAAACTCAGGATACTCCACACAAAACATTTTATCAGCCTTTTCCTCAAATCCTTCTTCATACTGCTGCAGAAATTCTCCCTTTCTTGAAAACTACCTTTTTCGCCATTATCGCTCTGGTTTCAATTTCTATCTTGTTCTTGCAGTCGGTTTCTATCTTGCTTCCTAGGTATTAAAACCTTCGGACACATTCTAACATATCTCTATTCAGCGTTTTCTTTATCTTTTTACGTGGGGCGTTCTTTGACTAATGCAACAAATTTTTTTCTCGACCAGTTTCGGTATGAAAAAATGCGGAATTCGTTGAGGGACGTCGTCGAATATTCCCGCTTCAGCACCTAGAATTTCTTCAAGTTCCGAAAGGTAGCTGCGCTTTACGTAGCCTTCAAAATAGCGTCTGTAACGCAGGTGCGGTCCAAGCTGTGAGCTGTCACTGATTTACTTTGGGCATCGCAAATACTCAAGGGTGCTTGCAGAATGTCTGCAGAGACCCCCGGCAGTGAACAAAAGAACAGTGAGTCCCAGGGCTGAGCTTCATCACTTCGGACAGTAAACAAAACGGCAAGCCATGGAGAGGAGTCACACCATCTCTCCTCTAAAGAATAAGTTTAGACTGCACACTCAAGCGGTAAAATCGTGGCGACGGTCTTTTGGGACTCTGAAAGGGTTACTCTGTTCGATGTTTTGCGTCAAGCTGCAACGATAAACTCTAAAATATATTGTGCTACTCTCTGCAAACTGAAGAAGCGACTTCAGTGTGTTAATCGTCATAAAAATGCAAACGAACTTTTCTTGTTCATGACAATGCAAGGCCTTACAAAAAACTGTGCACCCGAGAGAAGTTCACAAAACTTGATTGGATTGTTCTTCTCATCCACCCTACAACCCGAATGTCGCACCTTCCGACTTCCATCTGTTTGCCCCAATGAAGGATGTACTCCGCGAGAAACAATACGTGGATGATGGGGAGGTTACTTATGCAGCAAGACGTTGTCTCTGACGTAAAAGGTCTCTGAAAGGTAAAATGCGGGCATACAGCCCCTCGCAGTAAAGTGGTGGAACGCTGGTCACACTGAACGGAGATTGTGTAGAAAGACAGTGTTTTGTCGCCAGAAGAGTGGGGAATAATATGGTGTTCTGGAATCCTGTGTAAATGGGCTGTTTAGGTTATTATGTTCGTAACGCCATGTCGAGCTCTATATGAAAACCACTGACTGTGCTGTGTGCAGTCTGTGGCTGGTTTGCATTGTTGGAATTTGGTATTGTAGTGTTGGGCAGTTGGCTGTTAACAGCGCGTAGCGTTGTGCAGTTGGAGGTGAGCCGCCAGCAGTGGTGGATGTGGGGAGAGAGATGGCGGAGTTTTGAGAGCGGATGATCTGGACGTGTGTCCATCAGAGACAGTAAATTTGTAAGACTGGATGTCATGAACTGATATATATATATATTATGACTTTTGAACACTATTAAGGTAAATACATTGTTTGTTCTCTATCAAAATATTTCATTTGCTAACTATGCCTATCAGTAAAAAAATGGCTCTGAGCACTATGGGACTTAACATCTATGGTCATCAGTCCCCTAGAACTTAGAACTACTTAAACCTAACTAACCTAAGGACATCACACAACACCCAGTCATCACGAGGCAGAGAAAATCTCTGACCCCGCCGGGAATCGAACCCGGGAACCCGGGCGTGGGAAGCAAGAGCGCTACCGCACGACCACGAGCTGCGGACGCCTATCAGTAGTTAGTGCCTTCAGTAGTTAGAATCTTTTATTCAGCTGGCAGTATTGGCGCACGCTGTATTCTATTAGTTCGAGTAACGAAGATTTTTCAGAGGTAAGTGATTCATGAAAGGTATAGGTTATTAGTAAGGACCATTCTTTTGTAGGGATTTTTGAAAGTCAGATTGCGTTGCGCTAAAAATATTGTGTGTCAGTTTAAGCACAGTCATTTGTAATTTTTCTAAGGGGACGTTTCACCTGAAGCCGGCCGGAGTGGACGAGCGGTTCTAGGCGCTACAGTCTGGCACCGCGCGACCGCTACAGTCGCAGGTTCGAAACGTGCCTCGGGCATGGATGTGTGTGATGTCCTTAGGTTAGTTAGGTTTAAGAAGTTCTAAGTTCTAGGGGACTGATGACCTCAGAAGTTACGTCACATGGTGCTCAGAGCCATTTGGAATCCTGAATAAAACCAACTTACCTTCAGAAAAAAGTCTTGAATTACTTACTGAATGACCATCGTATTTCCTCCTAGTGCCGTTACTTTTGTTTTCTTTGTACTGATTTTCAGCCGGCCGAAGTGGCCGAGCGCTTCTAGTCCCTTCAGTCTGGAATCGCACGACCGCTACGGTCGCAGGTTCGAAACGTGCCTCGGGCATCGATGTGTGTGATGTCCTTAGGTTAGTTAGGTTTAAGTAGTTCTACGTTCTAGGGGACTGATGACCTAAGATGTTAAGTCCCATAGCGCTCAGAGCCATTTGAACCATTGGAACTGATTTTCATTCCATAAATCTTTCCTTCAGCTTGAATTGTATCACTGTATCCTGTAATTTTTTTCAGGTGTTGCTAGGACGGTCATGTCATCCGCAAACCTGTAACACTGTATTCTTTCTTCATCTTCCTCCAATCTTTCCTACTAAGGGGCTAAAAAGGTGCACGGTTCCAGTAGCAGACTGCCTAATTGATGGCTTCCAGTAGCAACAGAAATTTGATTTTCGGTATATCATATAATTACTGATCGAATTTAATAAATTAAAATTTTACCATGCTCTCCTCATTAAGAGGAATAATCTTACGTCATAGGTTTAACACAATAAATCAAGCGTAAGAGTCAGAAACTGTACATGTCTTGAGACAGCTTAACTCACGGTGCATAAATTAACCAGACTTTGAGAATGTCGCGATAATGTTTTTTTTCTGTAAGTCTGATGTTGAACATGCACCTTAAATTGAACGTGTGCGTGAGAAAAAAATTGTTCCTGATATTGCGGTCGTGTCGCCATGCAGCCAGTGCTGAGAGAGAGCAGAGTTCGCTCCCTCGTGGAGTGTACTCGTCGCCTTGCTGGAAGACGGGCAGAAACGCGTTGCAGCGGACGAGTCCCCAGCGCGCTATCGCCGGGTTACATGTGTATCGGCGTCGCGTCGCTATTACTGGTATATATTTGGGCGCACATTTGCAAGTCAAAACGGGCAGCGCGCCGGCCCGCGATGACAGCGAGTGCTGAGTGATAGTTTAATACGAAATACTGAATATGTAAGGCCCCGCCATTAGCATTATGGGGCGATATAGTGCGGCGGCAGTGCGCGCCAAGGAAAAACGGCGCCGACCCATCTGCTGTAGACAGGGCCTTGCGAACTGAGATGGGGGAGGGAATGGTCCCAGCCTTGCCGGCGATGCTCACACCGTGTAGCAGCGCTCTTAATATTATCCATATCATAGACCCTACGCAAGGGTTATTGCCGGCCGAAGTGGCCGTGCGGTTAAAGGCGCTGCAGTCTGGAACCGCAAGACCGCTACGGTCGCAGGTTCGAATCCTGCCTCGGGCATGGATGTGTGTGATGTCCTTAGGTTAGTTAGGCTTAACTAGTTCTAAGTTCTAGGGGACTAATGACCTCAGCAGTTGAGTCCCATAGTACTCAGAGCCATTTGAACCATTTTGAGCAAGGGTTATTCAAGACCTCGTTACAAAAATGGTTCAAATGGCTCTGAGCACTATGCGACTTAACTTCTGAGGTCGTCAGTCGCCTAGAACTTAGAACTAATTAAACCTAACCAACCCAAGGACATCACACACACCCATGCCCGAGCAGGACTCGAACCCGCGACGTAGCGGTCGCTCGGTTCCAGACAGTAGCGCCTAGAACCGCACGGCCACTCCGGCGGGCATCTCGTTACAGCTGTTTAGCAAATAACTACAATGAAGCAGTTCTATCGTGCCACTAGTCACGACTCATCATCCGGCTGTCCTCGTACAAATCGTCACTCAGACATACTTGGAAATGTAAGGCAGTTGTAGCAGTAGTAGTAGAAGAAGAGGAAGAAAAGGAAGAAGCAGAAAGAGATCGCTTCTTTTAATCAAACAGTGCCATAAATTTTTTTTTTACCCATTTCGATACCCCGTCTCATTCTAACAAACATCCAACAGTCTAGACCGCAGCCGGCCGATGTGGCCGAGCGGTTCTAGGTCTGGAACCGCGCTACCGCTACGGTCGAGGTTCGAATCCTGCCTCGGGCATGGATGTGTGTGATGTCCTTAGGTTAGTTAGGTTTAAGTAGTTCTAAGTACTAGGGGACTGATGACATCAGATGTTAAGTCCCATAGTGCTCAGAGCGATTTGAACCATTTTGAACCTAGATCGCATATAATGTTTCTTTATTTAAGACAACCGGTTTCAACTTACGGTCATGACAATTTGCACAAGTTGCTTTATGTTTTTAAATATTTTAATTATGATAAACCTGTAATAAACGTGCTGATTTTTATCCACAAGACAACTTATCGTGAGGTTCAAAGTCAAATGAAGATAACAGAAAAATCTGCCGAAACCGGTTGTGTTAAATAAAGAAATGTTTTATGTAATCTAGGCCGGTGAATACTTCTTAGAAAGTAAAATAGATCGCGTCTTCAATACTCTCAAAATGAGCAAATTCAATCACATTATTTATTCGATCTACCGACATGATATTCAACATTCTACTTCAGCATTACATGTCAAAAGTTTCTCTCTCTCTCTCTCTCTCTCTCTCTCCTTTTTTTTTTACCTTAACTCAAGAGTTCATCGTCCACGTTTCAGCTCATTACTCTAAAAAAATACCTTCGGAAAAGAGTTTCTAACAAATTTATATTAGACGTTAACAAATTTCTCGTTTCCAGGTACGTTTTTCTTCCTATAGCAAAAAATGGTTCAACTGGCTCTGAGCACTATGGGACTTAACATCTGAGGTCATCAGTCCCCTAGAACTTAGAACTACTTAAACCTAACTAGCCTAAAGACATCACACACATCCATGCCCGAGGCAGGATTCGAACCTGCGACAATAGCGGTCGCGCGGTTCCAGACTGAAGCGCCAAGAACCGCTCGGCCACACCTGTCGGCTCCTATAAGCAGTCCCCATTTGACGTCCCCTCTACTTCGGCTGTCGTCAGTTGCTTTGCTACCCAAAATAGCAAAACTCAATCGGGACCTTCAATATTTCTATTTCTAAATCTAGTTCCCTCAGCATCGCCTGATTTAATCCGACTACTTTCCATTACCATTGTTTTACTTCTGTTGCTGTTCGTTTATAACCTCTTGTCGAGTCAATATCCACTTCTTTCAACTCATCTTCCAAGTCTTTTCCTATCGGTAACGGCATAACAGTCTCATCGGCAAACCTCTGACTACTTATTCCTTCTTCCTTTGTTTACATTGGTAAATTTAACTTTACAGCTTTCTTCACTGATTGCTCAGAACACAAATTTAATATCATTGGAGGTACGCTACAACCATGCCTCGCTTCCAAATCAGCTACTGCATCCCTTTCATGTTCTTCGACACGTAGAACTGCACTCTGTTTGCAGTTCAAAGTGTAGGTAACTTTTCGCACACAGTATTTTAACCCTGCTATCTTCAGAATTTCAAGAAATGCATTCCAGTTGACATTATCGAAGGTATTCTCCAAATCTACGAATGTTATAAACGTAGGTTTGTCTTTCTCGTATATTCTAAAGACAGTTCGAGGTGTCAGTGTTGCCTTGCGTGTTCCAATATTTCTCTGGTACACAAACTGAGCCGGCCGCTGTGACCGAGCGGTTCTAGCCGCTTAAGTCCAGAACCGCGCTGGTACTACGGTAGCAGGTTCGAATCCTGCCTCGGGCATGGATGTGTGTGATGTCCTTAGATTAGTTAGGTTTAAGTAGTTGTAAGTCTAGCGGACTGATGACCTCAGACGTTAAGTCCCATAGTGCTAGGAGCCATTTTGAACCCAAACTGATCTTCCCCTAGCTCGGCTTTAAATGGTTCAAATGGCTCTGAGCACTATGCGACTTAACTTCTGAGGTCATCAGTGGCCTAGAACTTAGAACTAATTAAACCTAACTAATCTAAGGACATCACACACATCCATCCCCGAGGCAGGATTCTAACCTGCGACCGTAGCGGTCGCTCGGCTCCAGACTGTAGCGCCTAGAACCGCACGGCCACTCCGGCCGGCAGATCAGCTTCTACCAGCTTTTACATTCTTCTGTAAATAAGTCAAGTCAGTACTTTTTAGCCATGATTTTTTAAATTTAGGGTTCGATAATATTCGCATCTGTCAGCATCCGCATTCTTTGGAATAGGAATTGATATATACCTCACGAGTCCCGCGGAATTTCGCCCAGCCTCTTGTACCTAGTATACCAGGAGACATAGTTTTCTGATGGCTGGCTTCCACAAGGATCACAATATATCTCAGAGTATGTCGTCCCTCCATGTGCCTTACTGTGAGTGCTCTGTCAAGTTCTTCTTCCAGTAACATCTCTCCCATCTCATCTGCATCTAATTCCACTTGTTGTTTTTGTGGGGTTCAGTCCTGAGACTGGTTTGATGCAGCTCTCCGTGCTACTCTATCCTGTGCAAGCTTCTTCATCTCCCAGTACCTACTGCAGCCTACGTCCTTCTGAATCTGTTTAGTGTATTCATCTCTTGGTCTCCCTCTACGATTTTTACCCTCCACGCTGCCCTCCACTACTAAATTGGTGATCCCTTGATGCTTCAGAACATGTCCTACCAACCGATCCCTTCTTCTAGTCAAGTTGTGCCACGAATTTCTCTTCTCCCTAATTCTATTCAATACCTCCTCATTAGTTATGTGATCTACCCATCTAATCTTCAGCATTCTTCTGTAGCACATTGTCAAAAGCTTTCTCTAAATCTACAAATGCTAGAAACGTAGGTTTGCCTTTCCTTAATCTTTCTTCTAAGATAAGTCGTAGGGTCAATATTGCCTCACATGTTCCAACATTTCTATGGAATCCAAACTGATCTTCCCCGAGGTCGGCTTCTACCAGTTTTTCCATTCGTCTGTAAAGAATTCGCGTTACTATTTTGCAGCTGTGACTTATTAAACTGATAGTTAGGTAATTTTCACATCTGTCAACACCTGCTTTCTTTGGGATTGGAATTACTATATTCTTCTTGAAGTCTGAGGGTATTTCGCCTGTCTCCACTTACGTTGAAGTATACGGGAAGCTTTGCCTAAGGGTGGTCATTTTCCATTTCGCCCTGACAGCCGCCTGGAACGTGTCTCCTATACGGCTGAGTGAAGTGCCCTCGTGCTTAGCCATCACGTCTGTTGTGGCTGCGTGACGCTCCGAGCTCGGGAGCGCTCCGCCGCTAGCTGAGGCCCGGCACTTCCGGAGTGCGTCCCCTCGCTAGTCACGGAGCCCTGAGATATGATAATGGCAGCAGCGGCAGCGAGGGACCCGTCAGTCCGGTTCCACGTCCCGGCGCGGCCTGCCCTCAACATCGCAGCGCAGTCGCCAGCGCAGCGTTCGTCGTGGCGTGATCATAAGCCTACAATTTCCAAATAAACAGCAGCTACCCCTCGTCCGTAAATCCGAATTCCCAGAAACATAGGGAACACTGAGTGAGATTGAAACGTCCCCTTTGAACAATTATACATGACTGTGCTTCAACTGACATACAATATTTTTAGCGCAACGCAATCTGACTTTCAAAAATCCCTACAAAAGAATGGTCCTGACTAACATTAAATTATACGTTTCACAAATCACTTACCTCACAAAAATCTTGGTTACTCGAACTACTGCAATACAGCGATCGCCACTACTGCCAGCTAGATAAAAGATTCAAACTACGGAAGGCACTAACTACTGATAGGCATAGTTAGCAAATGAAAGATTTTAATAGAGAACAAACAATGTATTTACCTTAATAGTCATCAAAAGTCATAATATATATAGCAGTTCACGACATCCAGTCTTACAAATTGCAAAACTCCGTCATTTCCCTCCCCACATCCACCACTGCTGGCGGCTCACCTCCAACTGCGCAACGCTACGCGCTGCTAACATCCATCTGCCCAACACTACAATGGCAGACAACAATGCAAACTAGCCACAGACTGCACACAGCACAGCCAGTGATTTTCATACAGAGCGCTACGTAATGTTGACGATAAGAAAACATAAACAGCCTACTTACAAGATTTACACTCTGCAGTGGAGTGTGCGCTGATATGAAACTTCCTCGCAGATTAAAACTGTGTGCCGAACCGAGGCTCGAACTCGGGACCTTTGCCATTCGCAGGCAAGTGCTCTACCATCTGAGCTACCCAAGCACGACTCACGACCCGTCCTCACAGCTTCAATTCTGCCAGTACCTCGTCTCCCACTTCTGTGAAGCACTATGGGACTTAACATCTAAGGTCATCAGTCCCCTAGAGCTTAGAACTACTTAAACCGAACTAACCTAAGGACATCACACACATCCATGCCCGAGGCAGGATTCGAACCTGCGACCGTAGCGGTCGTGCGGTTCCAGACTGTAGCGCCTAGAACCGCTCGGCCACCACGGCCGGCGAACCTCGTAAATCCTCGTCCTTTGTGCATAATCATGTCGGAAACCTTTTCAGATGATTCAGCTGAGTACAAATGACACCGAGCGAGGTGGCCCAGTGGTTAGCACACTGGACTCGCATTCGGGAGGACGACGGTTCAATCCCGTCTCCAGCCATCCTGATTTAGGTTTTCCGTGATTTCCCTAAATCGCTTCACGCAAATGCCGGGATGGTTCCTTTGAAAGGGCACGGCCGATTTCCTTCCCAATCCTCCCCTAACCCGAGCATGAGCTCCGTCTCTAATGACCTCGTTGTTGACGGGACGTTAAAAACTAACCACCACCACCACAAATGACAGCTCCTCCAATGCACAGTTCATTTACACCTCGTGTACGGGATACCACTGCCGTCCCGAGACTTTCGTTACCTCAGCGTGTAGTACGTGCTGTACGGCGGTTGACTGTTGGATCGTGGTTCTTGCTGTCCTTTCGTCATTGCTCTGCTTCTGACATCCTTGTCGACTCAGTAGATTACGTGGGATCTAGCCTCGCAACTTTCAACAGCGGGATGCACGGCATCTAATGCACTATGACCTAACAGTAATGACCAACCCGATGATATCTTTAAAGTTCAGTCGAGGCAGCTAGTTGCCGGCGACATCACGGCCGAAGCTGCGGACCGGACAACAGGCGGCAAAAAAGCGAGCAGGTATGGGAGGATCTTACTGCTACCTCCACCAGGGCTCGCCACGAGGTAGGCGCCGCCCACAGAACCGCTTCATAAAATAATACGGAGAGCAGCGACTGCAGACGCGATTCGCAGACCCCGCCCGCGGCTGGGCGCAGTTTTTCAGCTACGCGGCCGACGCCGAAGCCCCTCTGCCGTTACCGCCACGGGCAGCCAGTTATTTATACAGCCTTGTGGATATTCAAATTGAACGCCGCGTAATAAATCCGGCGCGATTTGAATAGGACGTAAAAAGAGTCGATGCTCGCTCCAAGGGGAAGGGAAAAAATTCTGAATTAGTTATATTTATGGTAATCACATGTGGAGGAAGTTTTTTAATGCTGACGAGCGGCACCTCTCGCAAAAAGTATGCCGGGCTGACGCCACACAGCTCGCAGCTACATGGTGTGGATACACACAAGATCCTCGCTTACCAGCGCTCCCACAGGGCGTTAACTTTTATGTTCGGTGAAGCTCCGTCTGTAATGAAAGGTAGTTTGCGCGAAATAACATGTCAGCTTTACAACTGTGTCTTGCTTAAGTCTAACAGCCATCGATCAGGCTTCTGCTCTGCATCTACAGCTACGCTCTGAAAGACACCTCGCCGTGTGCGCCGGGTAGAACATTTTTCTCCTTCAGTGTGCCAATTACGAATGGTGAGCGGGAAGAAAGCACTGTTTCAGATACTCCCCACAATTCATAACTGAAGTTTACATGGTCTCAAAATGTGAGTGTGGCATATTTTGAAGAGCTGAACTAAGCACCACACAGCGGAAATAAGTCAAATGGCTCTGAGCACTATGGGACTTAACTTCTGAGGTCATCAGTCCCCTAGACCTTAGACTACTTAAACCTAACTAACCTAAGGACATCACACACATCCATGCCCTAGGCAGGATTCGAATCTGCGACCGTAGCGGTCGCGCGGTTCCAGACTGTAGCGCCTAGAACCGCTCGGGAAATAAGTCAATAACGTGAGACCGTAAAGGCATTTGTTCTGAGGTGTTAACACGTGTTCATTGGAGGGGTTGAAAGACCTTAAGTCGTAGATATCAGCACAATCATGGCACACTGATTTTGTCAACAATGTGTTTTGACGATTTCGTTATCACACTACTTTATGTACTCTGCAGGCTGACCTTTAGGCCGTCTATACTCAACAGTATGACTCGAGTTGTGTTGTGCTGTAATTTCAGTTGTCAGTGTGTGCTGTTGTACAGTAAATTGCTCGCAACTCTCGGTACATTTGCGTGTACTGCTATTGCCCTGTTTGTACGTACGAATGGTCCAACACATTTTCTTTTCTCTTTTTCACCACCTCCAAGCAGTAAAATCCTACTTTCACGATTGAATAGTAGTTTCAGCTGCAACTGAACCTATGCATTGTTACCCCAGGCAACCTTTCTTCCTGCCAGTTGTATTAGGAAAGCCAGCCGCGGTGGCCGAGCGGTTCTAGACACTTCAGTCTGGAGCCGCGCGACTGCTACGGTAGCAGGTTCGAATCCCGCTTCGGGTATGGATGTGTGCGATGTCCTTAGGTTAGTTAAGTTTAAGTAGTTCGAAGTTCTAGGGGACTGATGACCTCAGATGTTAAGTCCCATGTGCTCAGAGCCATTTTTGTATTAGGAAGGGATCTACATGCACACCTATGCTCTGTCAAACACTGTAAAGTGTAGCCCATTGTAACACAATACAGGATTTACTTCCGCTACATTAGCGTATGGAGCACGGGAAAGGTGATGGTATTAGTACCTGCGCGCTGAAATTAGGGTTGTCCTCGCAGTTCCTACATGGCTCAAATGGCTCCAGGCACTATCGGACTTAACATTTGAGGCATCAGTCCACTTGACTTAGAACTGCTTCAACCTAACTAACCTAAGGACATCACACACATCCATGCCCAAGGAAGGATTCGAACCTGCGACAGTAGCAGCAGCGCGGTTCCGGACTGAAGCGCCTAGAACCGCTCGGTCACAGCGCCCGGCCAGTTCCTACATGATCGATAAGTGAAGGTTGTATTATATTCCAAGAGTCCTCACTTAATGCTGTTTCTGGAAATGTCCTAAGTACATTTTCGCAGGTTTCTTGGCGTCTATTTTCAGACGTCTGCCGGTTCAGTTTCTTTTTCAACATTTCCATGACGTTCTCCCGCAAACCAAGCAAACTTCGTGCTGACGTTATGCATACCTTTAATATTCCTATTTCATGTCACATACTTCAGTAATATTCTAGGATGGGCCGCATTAGAATTTCATAAGCAAATCCCCTTTGTCGACTTTTAGTAGTTTCCCAACATCCTACCAATGAAACTGAAATCTACCGCCCGCTGTGGCCTGCCAATGCGGTGATTGCAGTTCTTGTACCTACAGACAGTTGCAACCAAGTAATTCTATGTGTCGACTGATTCCAGTTGTGATTCACTGATACTGTACTCTAGAATATTGTGTTTTTGCGATCTGTCAAGGGCAAAATCTACGTTCCTTAATATTTAAAGCAAACTGACAACTTCTGCACCACTTTGAAATCTTACCAAGATCTTTATAGAAGACTGCCGCATCTGAAACAAGTCTGAGACTACTTATCAGTGTGGGAGAAATGATACTGGTGCACCACTTGTTCTTCGCCAAACATTATACGGTGGATGGGGCAGGAGCGGATCCTGGGTTCGTTCTGAGTGTTCGCAGTGTGGGAGAAATGATGCTGGTGCACCACTTGTTCTTCGCCAAACATTATACGGTGGATGGGGCAGGAGCGGATCCTGGGTTCGTTCTGAGAGACTATTCACTGTTTGATGCTGTCTGTGCCTCCCCCAGTGAAGTACTCAACAAACACAACTTACATCACACTCACTTTTAGCGTACAGTAGAAGCCTGTAATTTTAATAACAACAGTATTATATTTTTACGTATAATTATTGCTAACTATAGTAACAGTCTCGATTATTCCATAGGGGCCGGAGCGGCGGGACGGTGTATGTGCTGGAGGCGGGATGGGGAGGGGGGTTGGAAGGGGGGGGGGGGGTGGATCGCGTGCCGTACCGCTAGTGCTGACGCTATGGTGACACCACAGATGGTGTGGCGCTATGGCGCTACCCAGGCAACAGATGAGCTTTCCCCACTCAGATCGGGCGATAGCCTGGAGGCTTGCTGTTCCCTCTGTTACTGGGTCTCCACACCGCCGTACCCATTTTATGCCGAGATACTTCAGATTTCCTTTATGCCTCCCTCTATGTAGGCCGTATTTATCGCTTTCAGATAAACTACTTTTGTGTCAGCTATACCTTCTTCTTCCCCTAAATCCACAGCCTATCCTGTCGCTCATCATCGACATCCTAGGTAGGCCATTCTGTACAAAATATTTAATACAATAATTTGTTTACATCAGTGTTTGGTACATCGCTTCATCATAACGACCAGGAAAATTAAATCCAGTAAAATATCGCATCTGAAGGCCATTCTTCCGAAAATACGATAGTGTGGTGCAATTCATATGAGGTTTGTAATAGCAACAAACATTCACAACTTTGATAACGTTATAATGTACTCACAATTATCAGTGCTTCACTAAGCACTATGATTGTGATCACTGGTCTTCAAATTGTACGTACAAGAGCGTGTAAATAAAGGGAATGCTGCTCCTTTCTGTCGTTTCCGCCAGCATCTGCGAAGCCCGTATTTCTGTTCATTTTTTCTTAGTGAAGAGCCTTTTTCTCTCTGTCCTGGTTTACTCCACACTTCCTGCAGTTTGCCCGCCCTTCCTGTGGATTCACGCACCGTGTGGGATTTGTTGTCGACACCAGATACGGTCAGCCTGGCTGAATCTAAATTTACATTTACATCAGTACCCTGGGGACCACTGTCAAGTGCATGACAGAGGTAGAGGGTACGTCCCACTGTTCCAGTTATTATGTTTTTTTTTTTTTCGTCCGATTCACGAATGGAACACAGGAAGAATGGTTGCTTAAGTGTTTCCGTCCGTCATACAGTTAATCTAATCTTGTCCTGACGATCACTACGGCCTACGTGAGCGATACGTAAGGGGTTGTGATACATTTCCTAGACTCATCATTTAAACCCGGTTCTTGAAACTTTATAAGAAGGCTTCCTCCGAATTGTTTATGTCTATCTTCAAGACTCTGCCAGCACAGTTTCTTCAGCATCTCTGTGGCACTCTTGGGCACATCGAACAAAGATCTGACCATTCGTGCTGCCCTTCTCTAAATACGTTCAATATACCCTCTTGAATCTTACAGGTTAGGTCACAAGCCTACCCACGTCTTCAAGCCCTCACTAAAGGAACTACGAGGGCTATTCGGAAAGCAAGGTCCGATCTGACGCGAAATGGAAACAACAGTGAAAATCCGATGAAGCTTGGCACAGACGAATTGCGAATGTCTCTAGTAAGCCCGTCGATTGCGTCACGTCGCTCTTTTCAATTCGGAGCGCACAAAAAAAAAATGTGTATGAAATTTTACGGGACTTAACTGCTAAGGTCATCAGTCCCTAAGCTTACACATTACTTAACCTAAATTATTCTAAGGACAAACACATACATCCATGCCCGAGGGAGGACTCGAACATCCGCCGGGATCAGGCGGACAGTCCATGACTGCAGCGCCTTAAACCGCTCGGCTAATCCCGCGCGGCTTGGAGCGCACAGTGAGCACAAAAAGATGTATAGTAGAAAACAGTGTCTCCCGCCAAGTACGAGGGCCTGGTGAGAGATTTCCCCTGATGTCATGCAGCCTATACAACGTAACTGTCATGCGTTTCCTTCTTCACGACAATTTTCGGCCGCACTCTGCAGGGGCAATGAATGTGCTGTTGCCGCGTTTTCGATGAGAAGTGTTTAATCACCCCCCCCACCCTTCCCCCGGAGTATTATTTCTGTTCACATAAACCGCTGGTTATAAAGACAACGTTTTTGCACGGACAACGAGCTGTAGACCTGCGTATAGAATTCGCGGAAAGCACAGGCGACTGCCTTCCATGACGAGGGCATTGGGAAGTTGGTACAACGCCACTACAAATGTCTAAGTCGGAGCGGCGACTACGTAGAAAAAGTATAAAGCATCCTGTAAAGGTAACTTGAGGCTTCTAGAATTCCTTTTCATTTTCAAGATACTATTCTTCAAGCTTCTCCCATAGTTGGCTGTGAAATTTGTATATTGATGTATGTAAAGATACAAGCGTTGTTACTAAACTGTGTTGGGGGGGGGCGGGGAGGGGGAGACGGACAATACCACGTCCAGTAATTTTTTTTTAATGTTTTGGGACCACAGTCATAATATATTTCTTTAACGTCAGTACCGCCATTAGACTTTTTTATTTGCAGTTTTACATTTACACGATCATGATTTCGGCTTTAAATTGCTATTATCATGTGTTTTAATGTTATACAGTGCCTAAGATGGCATAATATCGTGTTTAAAGTACACTATTAGACACATTGTCTAAGGGTCAATATTTCTGGTAAAAGCCTACTGCTTTGTTTTATCACTGAGTATACCATCTTGACTGCAAGTTATACAGTGCCTAAGATTGCATACTGTCTTTTTTTAAAATACACTGCAAGTCAAGATGGTATACTCAGTGATAAAACAAAACAGTAGGCTTTTAGCAGAAATATTGACCCAAATGGTGTATTTTAAACACGACATTATGGCATCTTAGGTACTGTATAACATTAAAGCACATGATAATGGCAATATAAAGCCGAAATCATGATCGTGTAAATGAAACACTGCAAATAAAAAATAGTCTAATGACGGTACTGACCTTAAAGAAATGCCACGTCCGCCATGGCAACCAACCCCCCCCCCCCCCCTTCTCCTTCTTGATCCGCGCCTGGACTGTGGGGAGTGAAGCTGTACGGAAACCAAAACAATTAACCGCAAGTGACAGGGACAGACAGTTCCACTCGGGCCGCCGCCCAGCTCGCGGCTCGGCTCCGCTCCGTCCGCGGCCGGGCCCGGCGCCTGCCGAGTTTTTGTGTCCAGGAATCCGGCCGCGGCTGCATTCCACGGCTGACGCCCACGCGCCTACCTGCGCCCGCCGGCACACTCGGCCCACCTCCGGGACGCGTCACCAAACAAAACAAAGGCACCGCTCTGCGAAGGACGCCGTTCGAGCTCCGGAACGTCTTCATTCTTCCCCGTATTACGTTGCTGTAGTCGTCAGACCCAACGCTGGTTTGATGCATCTGCGCAACTGCTGCACCCTACATCCATTGGAACTTCCTTGCTTTACACGGAGAAGACAAAAGTCATGGGATTCCTCCTAATATCGTGTCCGACCTCCTTTTGCCCGACGTAGTGCATGCAGCAACTCGACGTTGGACGCCCCTGCAAAAATCTTGAGCCATACTGCTTCTATGTTGTTGTTGTGGTCTTCAGTCCTGAGACTGGTTTGATGCAGCTCTCCATGCTACTCTATCCTGTGCAAGCCTCTTCATCTCCCAGTACCTACTGCAACCTACATCCTTCTGAATCTGCTTAGTGTATTCATCTCTTGGTCTCCCTCTACGATTTTTACCCTCCACGCTGCCCTCCAATACTAAATTGGTGATCTCTCGATGCCTCATAACACGTCCTACCAACCGATCCCTTCTTCTAGTCAAGTTGTGCCATAAACTCCTCTTCTCCTCAATTCTATTCAATACCTCCTCATTAGTTATGTGATCTACGCATCTAATCTTCAGCATTCTTCTGTAGCACCACATTTCGAAAGCTTCTATTCTCTTCTTGTCCAAACTATTTATCGTCCATGTTTCACTTCCATACATGGCTACACTCGATACAAATACTATCAGAAACGACTTCCTTACACTTAAATCTATACTCGATTTTAACAAATTTCTCCTCTTCAGAAGCGCTTTCCTTGCCATTGCCAGTCTACATTTTATATCCTCTCTACTTCGATCATCATCAGTTATTTTGCTACCCAAATAGAAAAACTCCTTTACTACTTTAAGTTGCTCATTTCCTAATCTAATTCCCTCAGCATCTCGCGACTTAATTCGACTACATTCCATTATCCTCGTTTTGCTTTTGTTGATGTTCATCTTGTATCCTCCTTTCAAGACACTGTCTATTCCGTTCAACTGCTCTTCCAAGTCCTTTGCTGTCTCTGACAGAATTACAATGTCATCGGCAAACCTCAAAGTTTTTATTTCTTCTCCACGGATTTTAATACCTACTCCGAATTTTTCTTTTGTTTCCTTCACTGCTTGCTCCATATACAGATTGACTAACATCGGGGAGAGGCTACAGCCCTGTCTCATTCCCTTCCCAACCACTGCTTCCCTTTCGTGTCCCTCGACTCTTATAACTGCCATCTGGTTTCTGTGCGAATTGTAAATAGCCTTTCGCTCCCTGTATTTTACCCCTGCCACCTTCAGAATTTGAAAGAGAGTATAACCGTCCATAATTTGAAAGTGTTTCTGGTGTAGGTTTTGTGTATGAACTGACCTCTCGATTATGTTCCATAAATGTTTGATGGGATTCATGCCGGCGATCTGGGTGGCCAAGTCATTTGCTCGAACTGCCCAGAATGTTCTTCTAACTAGTCGCAAACAACTCTGACACTCTGACATGGCCACCCATAAACGTTTCATCGTTGTCTGGACACATGAATTCCATGAATGGCTACAATCCAACTAGCTGAACATAATCATTTCCAGTCAATGATCGGTTCACTTGGACCAGAAGACCCAGTCCATCCCACGTAAACACAGCTCTCATCATTGTGGAGCCACCACCAACTTGCACAGTGCCTTGTTGATAACTTGGGCCCGTGGCTTCGTGGCGTTCTGTGCCACACCTGAACCCTACCATCAGCTCTTACCATCTGAAATCAGGACCAGGCCACGGTTTTCAGTCGTTTATGATCCAACCGATATGGTCTAGAGCCCAGAAGAGGCGCTGAAGGCGATGCCGTGCTGTTAGCAAATGCACTCGCGTAGGTTGTCTATTGCCAAACCCATCAACGCCATATATAACCAGAAGATAATGTAGCAATTTAATTTCAGAACAAATTAGCGTCTTTGCAATATTTTTTTCTGAGCACTGTGGTGCAGTGCTTAATATACTTGATTCGTTTTGAGGGATGGCGTTCCAGATCCCTTTATGGCCATCCAGAATGATGTAGCTTCGTTTGTGGTATTGTACATTTAAGAAGGCATGTTTCATTAACGCACAGAATGTTATCAGCCTTAAGCCGCGCGGGATTACCCGAGCGGTCCAAGGCGCTGCAGAGATGGACTGTGCGGCTGGTCCCGGCGGAGGTTCGAGTCCTCCCTCGGGCATGGGTGTGTGTGTTTGTCATTAGGATAATTTAGGTTAAGTAGTGCGTAAGCTTAGGGACTGATGACCTTAACAGTTAAGTCCCATAAGATTTCACACACATTTTTTATCAGCCTTATTCCGATTAAAATACAAGCGAAGATTTGACAAGTACAAAGACTGTCCTCTAGCACAATAAGAATTGGTAAGTAATATGTTACGGCCCGAATGTAAGTATCGCAATTCCACTTGAATATATGCTGTCATTAAAACATTGTTTTAAACAGACAGAGTCCTACGAGTACAACGCTAGAATATTTTCAAGTCCATCTAACAACTGACAAATGAAGTATTATTTTGCACATTGAAAGCCTGCAACATGAATCTGATCGGGAGGCTTTTCCCCATATGAAAGTGTTCCCTCGCTACTGACGTCGTTTTTTTTGTAAATGCAATCTTGTAGAAAGTGTCCTGAGATGTTCTTTCGACCTACAAAACTAAAACGGTGCTTTTTATTTATACCACACACGATAGTTCATGCTATAATAGTTGACGTTAATACCCTCCAGAACATGTTGTTGCCACAGTGGTCCCCAACAGTTCATAGCAACTTACGAGGACAGCGCTTGTAGCGAACGGTATTTGAGGTAATTGTGTGACCGGCGTCAGAAGAACGATTACAAAGCGTCACGCAGACAGCTTCAGGGACCAGCAATCAAGAGATGAGGCACAGCTCAGCCAGAATTAACGGAACCTGGCGCGCGCACACAGATTACCATCGTGACACTCTGAGCCGGTCGTAATCACGACTGGAAGTATCCTAACCTAACGGAACGGCGCTGAACCTCCGAATATTAGCCTTCGATGGAGGTCACGAAGCGAAGCAGCTGCGGTTGCCAGCCCGGGTTTCTTCTGCACCCTCTGGCTCCCAGAATATCCCAAGCGCGGAGACTGCGCTCCAGTTCACCCCTTAAGTTGCTTTCTCGCTAACATACCTAATGGTTGTACCTCTGATACTGTCCTATAAACGTATGCACGAAATAAACGACAATTACCGATTTCTTTCTTTGTGTGAATTTAATGGAATCTAAATGAGAAGCCGCGCTGTCTAGGGCTTCTTGTCACGGTCCACGCAGCTCCCCCCGTCGGAGGTTCGAGCCCTCCCTCGGGCATGGGTGTGTGTTGTCCTTAGCGTAAGTTAAAGTTAGATTAAATAGTGCATAAGCTTGTTGTTGTTGTTGTTGTTGTGGTCTTCAGTCCTGAGACTGGTTTGATGCAGCTCTCCATGCTACTCTATCCTGTGCAAGCTTCTTCATCTCCCAGTACCTACTGCAACCTACATCCTTCTGAATCTGCTTAGTGTATTCATCTCTTGGTCTCCCTCTACGATTTTTACCCTCCACGCTGCCCGCCAATGCTAAATTTGTGATCCCTTGATGCCTCAGAACATGTCCTACCAACTGGTCCCTTCTTCTGGTCAAGTTGTGCCACGAACTCCTCTTCTCCCCAATTCTGTTCAATACTTCCTCATTAGTTATGTGATCTACCCATCTAATCTTCAACATTCTTCTGTAGCACCACATTTCGAAAGCTTCTATTCTCTTCTTGTCTAAACTATTTATCGTCCATGTTTCACTTTCATACACGACTACACTCCATACACACACTGTCAGAAATGACTTCCTGACCCTTAAATCTATACTCGATGTTAACAAATTTCTCTTCTTCAGAAACGCTTTCCTTGCCATTGTCAGTCTACATTTTATATCCTCTCTACTTCGACCATCATCAGTTATTTTGCTCCCCAAATAGAAAAACTCCTTTACTACTTTTAGTGTCCCATTTCCTAATCTAATTCCCTCAGCATCACCCGACTTAATTCGACTACATTCCATTATCCTCGTTTTGCTTTTGTTGATGTTCATCTTATATCCTCCTTTCAAGACACTGTCCATTCCATTCAACTGCTCTTCCAAGTCCTTTGCTGTCTCTGACAGAAGGACAATGTCATCGGCGAACCTCAAAGTTTTTATTTCTGCTCCATGGATTTTAATACCTACTCCGAATTTTTCTTTTGTTTCCTTTACTGCTTGCTCGATACACAGATTGAATAACATCGGGGAGAGGCTATAACCCTGTCTTACTCCCTTCCCAACCACTGCTTCCCTTTCATGTCCCTCGACTCTTATAACTGCCATCTGGTTTCTGTACAAATTGTAAATAGCCTTTCGCTCCCTGTATTTTACCCCTGCCACCTTTAGAATTTGAAAGAGAGTATTCCAGTCAACATTGTCAAAAGCTTTCTCTAAGTCTACAAATGCTAGAAACGTAGGTTTGCCTCTCCTTAATCGTGCTTCTAAGATAAGTCGTAAGGTCAGTATTGCCTCACGTGTTCCAGTATTTCTACGGAATCCAAACTGATCTTCCCCGAGGTCGGCTTCTACTAGTTTTTCCATTCGTCTGTAAAGAATTCGTGTTAGTATTTTGCAGCTGTGGCTTATTAAACTGATAAGCTTAGGGACCGACAACCTCAGCAGTTTGGTCCCATAAGACCTTACCACGAACTATCAAAAATTTTTCCAGATGAGTAGTATGAGCACATCGCTTCCACACGTTATGTAAACGCGAAGAGAATAAATCGTCACTTTAATTCATCATAGTATCGAAACAGGTTAGTTTCACGGTGCTCTCCACGCTCTTAACCGGTGCACACACAAATAACGCCAGCACTTAGCACATGTGTTGCCTGACAATAGCTGCAATGGCGAAACTAAGTAGTTGTGACCCACTTAAAAGACTTATTTACTCAAGAATAAATCAGCCTAGGTGGAATACGAAATGATTTTATCCTCTACAATCACAGTAATTACTTAAAACTCTCTGCCTTATGGGTAGAACTTCGGCAAAGTGTGTAACACAGTACACTGCGTAAATAAAATACGAAAAACTGTTACAGACATAGAGTTCAGGTTTCGTCTTAGAGAATGTATGAGATTTACTAAAAGGATGATATAAAAAGATGGCATTTTTTATCACATGGATCGTCAATATGGAGTGTCAGTGTTGAGAATAACTAAAGCAGCACATAAAGCGATGTTTGACGCTGTTAACCTCTCTTTGAGAACCGTAGGAAGGGAGCCATTTCTTCGTGCAAGGGCAGGGGAGGAATGGTGTAACTGTAACGCGCTACCTGGAAGCATTGCTGTGCTGTGCGAATTCTGCTCCGCCACGAGGCCCCCATCTCTTGTTTGCCTACGGATGAAACTGAAAAATGCTCCCTCACATCTGCAAGATTAACATGTCGCAACATTGACATTTGAACCACTGAACGACGCCCGACAAAAATGAACAATACTGTTCCCGTTACTTAGAAACTGTGTGTGTGTGACGGCGTTCTACTGCGTCACTATTTTTCTACCGTCAATTGCATCCTTAATTTGCGACATGTTTCACCAAAAGCCGTTAACTGACTGAAAATGCAAGAACTGTTTACTACACGTTTATTCTTGCGACCCCCCCAGAAATGTCATGTACGATGACTGACATTAAAGAAACGACTATGACGCTACTAATTTGTGAATGCACCGCACATATTAAGTTAATGGTGGCCATCATCTGAGGATGACACGGCGATCGGATGGTCCCGATGGGCCACTTGTGGCCTGAAGACGGAGTGCGGAATGCTAATCATCAAAGTAAGACGCCATTTGTACCCAAGTACGTCTACACTCGATCCCGCCGCCGCTGAAAACATTTCTACGTGTCCTTTCCCGTGAGGCAGCTACTTCTTTTGCCGTCGAGAGGAGCGTGAAAACCTTAAGCGCTCGTCATCTGCGTTGATAGAGCGTAAAGATACAGCTCAAGATCGAACAAATCGTTCTATTGTCGGACACCGTATTCCTGATTGTTTTTTAAGTTCGAAAACCATTAGTCGATAACATTTTATTCAGCTCCCCCTAACATTATCGTTTTATGCATCTCAGGATGTTATAGCTGGCCTTCATAAACCACGTGTGAGATTTTCATATTCTGTCGCTCGCTACACGCAAACTTTTAGTCCTACATAAGAAATGAACAGGACATTTTCGCAGCAAATTTAATGTAGCTGAATTCTTTTACTGGGATACTTTTTTGCTGGAGGTCACGTTTTTCTCGTTATTCAAGAGAAATGTACAAAAGTGGCCTTCAAATGCACCTCTATCCCACACTCATCCCTCACCAGTCAGGATTTCTGGTATATTGTTCGTGGCACATCCTCCCACTGTACAAAAATTCCCAACTACACGAACTATACCCGATATTCGACAATTTTTGGTCTCTACTGACTGGGTTATTACGCCATCAGCATAGTCGGCTCCTTCGTTAACATTATCAATTTAAACGTGCCCGCGAGGGTTATGAACTAAAAACGACTTTTGCAGACGTTACGCTGAAACTAATTCCCTTGACAATTCGCCGGCCGCTGTGGTCAAGTGGTTCTAGGCGCTGCAGTCTGGAACCCCATGACCGCTACGGTCGCAGGTTCGAATCCTGCCTCGGGCATGGATGTGTGTGATGTCCTTAGGCTAGTTTGGTTTAAGTAGTTCTAAGTTCTAGTGGACTGATGACCTCAGATAAGTCCCATAGTGTTCAGAGCCATTTGAACCATTTTGAACATTGACATTTCGATCCAAACTTACCTTTTACAAGCACAGTAGTTTCGTAGTCAGAATGCCTGACGAATACGACTATATAAATGTTTATTTTATGCGGTTAAAGTACACAAAACTATCAGTTAAATTTTACACAGAAGTCAGTTTTGCAATTTGAAAGTTCTCGACTAAGGTCCAGGACCAGTGATTGAAGACTAGAGAAGGTCGAATGTGTGAAATAATTCGTGCAGTCTCAAATTTTTGTACAACGGTACGAGGCAGTGCCGTGAACAACATACTAGAAATGTTGACCGGTGGGAGCTGAGTGTGGGAGTAGGTGGTGCATCTGAAGATTACTTTTCTACGCTTTCTTTGAATAACTCGAAAACCGTGACCTGCAGCGAAAAAGTACCCAGCACAAAATTTAAGTACATTAATTAGATTTCCAACAAAAAGCTACTGTTCATTTCTCTGTAGGACTAACAGTTTTTGCGTAACTAACGAGAGAATATGAAAACCTAGCGCGTGGTTTTTGAACGCCAGCTGTAACATTGCGGGTTGCATAAGACGACACGGTGAGGGCAGTTGAATAACTCTGTATTTTGAACAGTTCGTTGAAAAACTAGTGCAAGTTCGACGGTTTCAAAGTATTCCGCCGTATTTTGGAAGTGGCAACAGAGGGTTTAGAAGTGCAGAGGCTGGTGCCAAGCGCAGTCAGCTTTTGTGCACGTGTGCGGCCTGCAGGGCTGTCGGCTGCCGATATTGAACGGAACATAAAAGTTTTAATTTGTAGCTTATCCGCCGGCTCAAACAACATAAATAATAAATCCAGGTCGCCGTAACGCTGAGATATTGTGCCCGCTATCGGTTTCTGATACGCACACACAGCCTGTCGCTCGTAAATCGCACGCACAGCGCCACGTCATAGCCCACCGCACACCACACTCCCACAACGACGCCGCCCTATCTGACGCGTGACGTATCAGCCAGCCGCAGGGCCGCCGTCCGCAGGGGCCTGTTTCTGCTGCGGCTCAGCTCGGCATTCAGTCCCACTTGGCCAGACTGCCCACGAGCAACAGCGTCAGAATTGCGCAACCACGAAATCGCCGTGTTCGCCCTGCCATGAGCACCATTGTTGCAGTACTGGGTACAGCCGGTACCAACAATAACCAGTCATTTCACTGCCTTCGCCCTTGGTTAATAATATGTAGGAGGTCCTTTGTTAGGCCGGTATTACACTATCAGATATCTTTGTCAAAGATAGTTGATGGTGTAATAGGAAACTTTGTCAAATGTCTTCCGATATTTGCATAGAGTAAATATCTCTAGAGTGAACATTGCGTTCTGCGCATGTTGTCAACATTAAACCTGGATTGTCACGTGTTTTCGGGACTTCGCTGTGCGTGTGTGCTTTCCGCAGCGTTTGAAGTTTATAATATCAAGAGTTTTTGTTGTGTTTTCAACGTTTGTTGATAGTGTAATAGCGATGGTGAATTACTGTTGTTGCTACGGATGCAAAGAGAAATATGTGAAAGGAAGGATAGTAACTTTGCATGGGTACTATGTTTAAAAAATTTCAAGACGCATTATAATTAAGGCTTGATTCTGTAGACCTATTTTTCTACGATTTTATGGCTATATAATAGATATTACGTCTCGTACAAAAGCTTACAAACAATCGCTTCCTCTCGTAAATTTGTCAGTGGAACAGGAAAGGGATTGGTTAGTTGTTTTAGAAAATATTATCCTCCATGCATTTATCAGTGACTTGTCGATTATGTATATAGATTTGAAAGACGGGAGACAGATAAATTCAATAGAGTGGGAGTCTGTAATTGTCTTCGTATAATATGTGTGTCCAAACCTTTTTGTTTACTATAATGTTACAGTAGGAGACCATGTTAAGTTTGTGTAGGACATGGAGAATGATTATGCGTGATTTATATTTTAGTTTCTCTAACAATGAGTACATATGTGGCTCCAGAAAATAAGGAGGAGTAATTTTGTCCCCACAAAATATTCCAAAGTATGTTCAAAACACTTTGAAGAGGAATGTTTAGACAGGGAAAAATTTGGAAGTGTGTGGCTGAAGGTAGATGCTATACCAGCTATTTTTAATTTTCCACAGCACCTACTACCAATTTCTTCAGCTTAAATACATTTGCTGCACAAATCAACTAATAACACAATAGTCTAGCTAATCAAAGTATACATTCATCTTCTTTGTGTATTTTGCCTTCAATTTAATTTCTTCACCATTTGATTAAGAAGCGTAACATATTAGTAAACATGTCCCCAAACTCTTTCATTTGTCTCACTTTCCACTTCTCGTAACGGTGTTGTATGGGTTTACTGTTACATGACCAATTGTATTTGCTTTACAGTACATTTATTCTCTGATTGCCTTTTTCCCCTTCTTACTCCGTCTACTATTTATTTAATAAACTGGGAGCAAGTACGTAAAATGCGTTAAGGGGAGCCAGAGGTGCCTATGCTGCCCATGTTAAAATCACTAAGTTTGAGGAACATTCATGAATAAACTACCAAATAGAAAAATTTGAATTTTTTTCACATATAGAGTGGTTTAGTATTGCAGTTATGACAGAGGGATTTTGGAGTATCTTTTCTAGTTTCCTTCCAATTATTTTTTTTATTAATCAACTAAATTTTTTTTTACAAATAATTGCTTTATAATTAAACTGAAATGAAACTACTGAACATATTGCCAAATGGCTGTGTTATAATGTAAGTTTGACCACTAGGAGTGCTGTATAAAAATTTCATCTCTCTAGCTTGAGTGGATTTTGAGAAAATGTTCCTTATATTCGAAAAATTCTAATTTACAGGAAATGGCTATCAAAGTTTCTCAATACATTCCTGCACTATAGGATGGATTATCAGGGTCTTCTTCTTCATCCTCCAAAAGCTTCCTCTTCTGTCTTCTTTTCTGGCCTGTTGTTCCATCATACTTCATATGCCTTTCTCTTCTTTCTGCTCCTCTTGTCCTTTCTCTGTCAATATTCCTTAGTGCTCGTACAGTGTTCACCCCAGCTGTAAATCCTAATGCCTTCAGAACTTCACACTTCACATTGTTCCCTTGGTTGTAGGTTGCTATTGCATCATAAATGTCAAAGTGCATTGTTTTTATGCTTACAAACACCCTTTTAGGAATCACTTTCCAAATCAAATTGTTTACGCTCTCATTAAGATTCTGCGTCTTTCCGTGTAGATATTTGTGTAACAATTCTGGCTGTACTAAGTCACGAAAAATTGGTTTTATTGCATTTATCACAGCTGCTGGCAAACCATGTTTGTGATCATAGTCCTTTTTTGCATTATATTTGCACCAGGAATCTTTTGGGCACAGGCTGTGATGAGGGTATTCATTGGAAGAGGCAGTATGAAGGAACAATGCCCACACTGCTTTTTGCATGTCACTAATATTACTAGTATTTTGCCTTATAGCATACCCATAGTATCTCTGTAGACGTTCAATCACCTCATCAGTAAGCCTGCCTCTCCCTCCTATTGTCTTTCCATCACTGAGCTTACTTGAACCCAAAGTTTGTTTGAGCCTTCGAAGCCGTGCACCCATACGCTTTTGCAGATGCCCAATGCATTCCAATTTTTCAACTACAAATTCATTTCCATATGGTTTCAGATCCTCTATAGTCTTGAGGCCTTTGGAGTCACCATCCCCAAGGTAGTATTTGTACCTAACGTTGTATCTGGGAACTGAACGTTCAAAAATTTGTTTCACTCCATCCACTTCCATTGCTCCACTTGATCCACTAAAATTTGCCTCACAGATTCCACTGTGCTCTCCTTTGATTTTATTTTTGCACCTACAATGTTTTGATAATATTACAACATCTATCACTTTTGCACTATCACCACAAGTAGCAGTTACAACCCAATTCAGGGATTTATGACCCCTCTTTTGCCAGGAACCATCTAATGCCACTACCAAATCACTAAAACCACCGTTCATTTCTACAGATTCCTCCACTGATTCCTTCATGGTTTTCAAAGCCACATCTTCAACAGAGGATCCTACCAGTTCACAGTAGTACCCAAATTTGCTTGGAGGCAATGCCCAAGTTCATAATACATCGAAACAGTTTACCAGCAGCAGACCCTTTCCCAATTGATCGAAGACCATACACAAATCGAACATTCACATCAAACACTCTAGATCGTCCATTTTCACCAAAGAGACTGTCATGTGAATTGTAGAAAGTCACTTGATACTTGCAACATGCACAGATTATCTTCATCTCACAAGCTAAACCAAAGTGCTTTGTTATCTCTAGTCCCACTCCTACACTTGAACACATTTTGCACAGAACGCTTTCTTTTAGCACAGAAGATAATAATCCAATATTAAGTACTTCGTTAATATCATCACTGTCACTAACATATTCACGAAATCTGTCACTTCCACCAGTCAGCTTCTTGCTAGAAGATGTCACAGGGCTATGGCCGGCCATGTGTTGCTTAGCAGAAGAACGCACTGTTTCAGTAATTGTAGTATCGCAACTTGGTATTAGTGTTAATTTTCTTTTCCCTACGTTCTTCCTCTTCTTATATACACAGGTACTACAACGTCGCATCGTAACCAGAACAACGCTTTACACAAGAAGTATAATACTACCAACAACATGCGCAACACTGAACTAATTCGAAACGGTAAACAGCAGAGAGACGATGTTCTGCGCTCTTAGCGCTTCATTTGTCACAGAAAACAATGTAGCCAACCATTGCACACTCGCTGTATGCGTAACATAAGGCGCTGTATGCGTAACAGGCCGAGAAAATCCCAAGCAGTTCGCCAGGAAGTCACGAGAGGGTGTTAGATGCATTCAGCGGCCGCCCATTTCCTCTGCAGGCGTGGGGGAAAATGGTAATAACTCCACTTCTAGGGCGAGTAGAACAATAATTCAAAGTTTACATTAAAGAGGAATGTTCCAATTAATTTTCGGTAGCAAAAAAAATCGTAATTTTTTGGATTTGACCACCTCCGGCTCCCCTTAAATAAACACTTCAAAGTGTCACCAGTAAGAAAAATTGTGCTTCAGGTCGCAAAAACGAGAAAAGAAATACACAGAAACAGCAGAAGAAAAGGACGAATTAACAGGGATATACTCGCTAATATGTGGCAAATTCGGTATTTTTCGGACACTTGCAAAAGTACTAGCGTACTGTCGTTTTGCAAGACTATCACTGTAGTACTATAAAGTGCCGTATCATACCGAAAACTACCAAAAATCGAGTGCATCTCAACTGTGACATCTATCGCAAAGAAGTAAAATGCAAATCGCTTGCCCTTAAAAGTTGCGTAGCTGGTTTATTCCCGGTATCAAATGGATTCTGTTAAAATGTCTGCGCAACATATATAAATAATCCACGACACGTACGAAAAGAATCCGTCTGTACTAGGGATGTAGTGACATTCGAAATATACAGGGCGTTATACGGACAAACACACGACGTTTCAAGAGCACGTGACCAGGTCGGCAATGTATGTTGACAATACAAAATCTATTCTGCGCATGTGAATACTCACTCCAGAGATATTTACTCTATGAATATTTGATCAAATCTAGGGCGTCGCTGTAGATTTGATCAAAGAAGTCGCTTCTCTTCTGTTCACTGCAGTGTGACATGTTACCATATGGAGCGCTAGCATTGCTGCAGCGTTCTGTCGTCTGTAGTGTTTTTATAAACATTGCCGGTAAATACAATTGGTGTGTGTCGACGACTACAAAATTAATAGAGATGTATGAAGCTGATGAGGCGCTTTACAACGTGAGGCACCCTGAACACAAAAATAGATTAATAAGATTGGAGACCCAACCTAACCTAACCTAAACCTCTCCTGTAGCAAGGAATCGGGGTGTTAACAGTGAGCCTGTCTTCTGGAGATATAGCAGTTCTTAAGTGAATATTGTGCTCTGTGAGATGAGGATACACTTCACTGAGCACATACAGAAATGTATGCTCATCCATTCTTAAGTAATTGATGTACGACTTGACGTCCTCTGTTATAAACTCACGTAACAAGTTTCGTTGAATACTTTTATCGTGTCGTCGTAAAACCCACGGCTTGACCCAGGTATGTTTCCTTTTTTTCGCTCGCTTCTCTTCCGCATGTGCACACAGTGCAATTGTGGTACATGCCACTGCTGCGGTTAATAACAAGTTTTTGTTGTCAGCTATCTTGAACTTTGGCGAAAAATATGATGATAGTGTACTACCCCTTCCAGCGCTATTTCAAAGATTTGTGTCAAATATATTTGACGGAATATTTGATCACATCTTCGATCAAATCTTTGACAAAGAAATTTGGTAGTGTAATACCGTCCCTATGCATGAATTTGGTATGAGACTAGATTCAGTCTGAAGGGAAGTAGGCGGTAGAAATAAGGAATACGCCCTATATACGTGTTTTAAACTCGTCAGCGGGTTTTATGACGTCATCTCCGATATCGGTGTCTCCATACACTTTCAGACTCGGCTCCTCAGTCTCTGCCGCCGCTCCTTCAACTACAATCTCGTCGGTTTAGTTTCTCGTCGATTTCAAGATGACTATATCAGTGTTGAAAGGAAAGCGAGTACATGACTTAACACGCACAATCCTTGACTCGCGGTCTCTCCACCACATTCACAACTGTTAAGCATTACTATTATTATTCACTAATACACTGATAGATCAGTTACCACTGAATATTGTTCTGTACAAAATTTCGAAGACTGCTGCAAAATTATTATTTATTTGCGTTGGACGAACTTTTTATGTTTCCTGTCTGAAACCCCGGACTACTGCATCAAACTTCTTCTAGACGTTACTCTTCATCTTATGGAGCAAATTTGCAGTTGTATACAGAGCATGAGCTAATTTTCGTCCTACAGCCTTTACAGTCGCAAGAAACACAACTTCGTTACAGCCGAGAACCGGTCACTTTCGCACCACAACAGCAACTCTCGTGCTATGTCACTGTTTTACATTTGTACGCGCGTTATTTAAAGGGAACGAGTCGACGGGCAGTAAGCGACCAGATCGCCATCATTCTCTAACTCGTCACACTCGCGGGAAGGAAACCAGTATAGCGCTGACCTAATAGCTGCACCTTGATTTCAACACTGAACTCTTGACTCTCATCTCTATGAGGTGGGTATGATATCAGCAGTTACAGAAAGAGATCTTCCTAACGTGCCTTTATAAAGTCTAACGGTCAACTGCGCGTCTCTTCTCCACGGCGGTAATTTCCATGGACAGTGCTGTAACTTCTACACGACTATTCAATCCGTCATAAGAACGGCACAAAAGTTCGTGTAATGAAGGTCTTTTTACTTTTTAATTTCTTGTCAGACTCGAAGAAGAGTTACATCACAGAATTTGTCTCACACACATTTACTACTCTGGGGCAAAAAAAGTTAACCCCGGCGATTAATCAGAGTTGAGAAAACGCGATAGGTTTTGTTGCATGAGCCTCCACTCTCTACTCGTCTAGCTGAAGAGAAATTGTGAATATCTTTAAGGAGTCTAAGTTAAGCGAGTCGTAAAAATTAGCTGTCTCATCAGGGTGAGAAGTAGGCTAACCCTTTTATACCACGAGTGATTCAAGACATCGCAACGAGGTTTCCGGCATGTAATAGTAGGTAGCTCTCCGTCTTCAGGCCACAAGTGGCCCATCGGGACCATCCGACCGCCGTGTCATCCTCACGGAGGATGCGGATAGGAGGGGCGTGTGGTCAGCACACCGCTCTCCCGGTCGTTATGATGGTTTTCTATGACCGGAGCCGCTACTATTAGGTCCAGTAGTTCCTCAGTTGGCATCACGAGGCTGAGTGCACCCCGAAAAATGGCAACAGCGCATGGCGGACCGGATGGTCACCCATCCAAGTGCCGACCACGCCCGACAGTGCTCAATTGTCGGTGATCTGACGGAAACAGGTGTATCCAGTGCGACAAGGCCGTTGCCATAATAGTAGGTAGTGGCGCACGTAATTACATTTCCTGGATAATAGACTTAGCTCTTTTTGCCTATAGAATACTGAAGCGAGAATAGTTAGTAAAAGTGTACAGTATACTTTCAACGGCATTCGAAAGCCCTTGAAAACATCAGTATATTGGCATAATGCCTATTAATGTTAACGTGGAAACTTTTCGAAAAAATACCCGAGAAATGCGCTGAAACGGAAAGGTAAAAACCCTTGAATCGGCTATTGGAGTATAAATACCGCCTAGTGCGCCTCTCAGAGCCCCAAGGTCCGTCATTAAATCGACTCTTTCGTCTTTCTTCTTGTTCCCGAAAAAGCTGTTCACTTAAACACGAGTGCATACATACGTTTGAAATAATCTTCCTAAGCAGCTTCTGATGCGGTACGCTAGAAGTTAGCACGTAGTTCCATTTGTATCACTACTAGCTGATCCTGTACCTATGCCGCATAAAGCAGGCCCAAGTGGAAATACGTCTTACCCTAGCTTTGCAGGCCTACCTTCTTATTGCGTATGGCGACGGAGCTTGTGACTTAGGCACGTATGGCCCTAGTTGTTTTTTTGCGCCCTAAAGCAAAACAAAAACAAAACAAAACCAAACTAAACGGGACCCCACTGGACGGAATTTATCCAACAACAGCCGATTCCGGTTGCCCTGCCTTTTAATTTTACATTTCTCAGATACTATGGCGAAAAGTTTCAATGCCAAAATTGACGAGCGTAGTACCACTGTACTCGTCTCACTTCCTTTTGTATCCCGTCTGGAAGGCGGCGCGTGAGTTTGCTCCTGAAAACTGAAAGGTTGGCCGAATGTAGGAAGTGAGGAGGAGCAGGAAAAGGTAAGACACGTCGGTACTGCGTTTCAACTTATAGGTTTTTTACTATAGGCACAAAACAAGTTAATACGTGATTACATAACTTTGCAATGAGGTGCGAAGTCTTAGACCCGTCGTAAGTAGAGCAAGGTCTCTTCCTGAAGCGAAGTGTCCCGGCCGTCTGCTCTTGATCAGATGGGCAGACTCTGTAGCAGAGCTCGTAGACTTCCACAGCACCGGCTAGAGAGCGCTGACGTCGGTGTCTGTCGTAGTGCCAACTTAAGAACTTACACCTACGCCGTGGCATCGTAGCTATCAGTACCACACTTCCGAATTCCATTAGAAAGTACATCTTTCCATTAAAAATAACCATAACTGCTTCAATGCCACGGTCGATTTTATAGTTACGGGTGAAACATCCCCCTCAGAAAAATTTTATAAATGACAGTGCTGGAAAACCTCTACGTTATTTGATTTTCAAACAGCTGAGCAAAACTGAACGTACTCAGACATTTCTCTCTTTACTTATTCTGACCATCACTAAACTGACACACAATATTTTTAACGCAACGCAATCTGACTTTCAATAATCCCTACAAAAGAATGGCCCTGACTGACAATAGCTATACCTTTCATGAATCACTTACCTCACGAAAATCTTCGTTACTCGAACTACTGCAATACAGCGAGCGCCAATACTGCCAACTAAATAAAAGATTCTAACTACTGAAGGCACTAACTACTGATAGGCATACTTAGCAAATGAAAGATTTTAATAGAGAACAATGTATTTACCTTAATAGTATTCAAAAGTCATAGTATATATATCAGTTCATGAGATCCAGTCTTACAAATTTACGGTCTCTGATGGACACACGTCCAATCGTCCGCTGTCAAAATTCTGCCATCTCTCTCCCCACATCCTCCACTGCTGGCGCCTCACCTCCAACTGCGAAACGCTACGCGCTGTTCACATCCAATGCTAACCAGCCACAGACTGCACACAGCACAACCAGTGATTTTCATAGAGAGCGCTACGTGGCGTTACCAATAAAAAAACCTAAACAGCCTACTTACACGGGTATTGCCATATACCTGAGCGTTCTATAATTTGCCAAAAACCTCGTGTGGATGTCTTGCACCGTCCACGAAATAAGAGGAGTTGAAGTTTTAAGTTACTCACCCTGTATATCACGTTTATGCCTTTTTTTTATGACTAGAGCAAGGTAACACCCCATTTAATTCCCACACTCACTATGCCGCAGAAGGACTGGAACTATGAGCTGTGCTCTACGAAGCAGGGATGCTACCTTGCGAATATTGTTGTTGTTGTTGTTGTTGTTGTTGTTGTGGTCTTCAGTCCTGAGACTGGTTTGATGCAGCTCTCCATGCTACTCTATCCTATGCCAGTTTCTTTATCTCCCAGTACCTACTGCAACCTACATCCTTCTGTATCTGTTTAGTGTATTTATCTCTTGGTCTCCCTCTACGATTTTTACCCTCCACACTGCCCTCCAATACTAAACTGGTGATCCCTTGCTGCCTCAGAACATGTCCTACCAACTGATCCCTTCTTCTACTCAAGTTGTGCCACAAACTTCTCTTCTCCCCAATCCTATTCAATACCACCTCATTAGTTATCTGATCTACCCATCTAATCTTCAGCATTCTTCTGTAGCACCACATTTCGAAATCTTCTATTCTCTTCTTGTCCAAACTAGTTATCGTCCATGTTTCACTTCCATACATGGGTACACTCCATACAAATACTTTCAGAAACGCGGCCGGCCGCGGTGGTCTCGCGGTTCTAGGCGCGCAGTCCGGAAACGCGCGACTGCTACGGTCGCAGGTTCGAATCCTGCCTCGGGCATGGATGTGTGTGATGTTCTTAGGTTAGTTAGGTTTAAGTAGTTCTAAGTTCTAGGGGACTGATGACCACAGCTGTTAAGTCCCATAGTGCTCAGAGCCATTTGAACCATTTTTCAGAAACGCCTTCCTGACACTTAAATCTATACTCGATGTTAACAAATTTCTCTTCTTCAGAAACGCTTTCCTTGCCACTGCCAGTCTACATTTTATATCCTCTCTACTTCGACCATCATCAGTTATTTTGCTCCCCAAATAGCAAAACTCCTTTACTACTTTAAGTGTCTCATTTCCTAATCTAATTCCCCCGGCATCACCTGACTTAATTCGACTACATTCCATTACCCTCCTTTCGCTTTTGTTGGTGTTCATCTTATATCCTCCCTTCAAGACACCATCCATTCCGTTCAACTGCTCTTCCAAGTCCTTTGCTGTCTCTGACAGAATTACAATGTCATTTAGAAAAGATTGCTGTATGGTGTGGCAGATGGCAGTTGACGCTAAATAACGAAAAGTGTGAGGTGACCCACATGAGTTCCAAAAGAAATCCGATGGAATTCGATTACTCGATAAATAGTACAATTCTCAGGGCTGTCAATTCAACTAAGTACCTGGGTGTAAAAATTACGAACAACTTCAGTTGGAAAGACCACATAGATAATATTGTGGGGAAGGCGAGCAAAGGTAGCGTTTCATTGGCAGGACACTTAGAAGATGCAACAAGTCCACTAAAGAGACAGCTTACACTACACTCGTTCGTCCTCAGTTAGAATATTGCTGCGCGGTGTGGGATCCTTACCAGGTGGGATTGACGGAGGACATCGAACGGGTGCAAAAAGGGCAGCTCGTTTTGTATTATCACGTAATAGGGGAGAGAGTGTGGCAGATATGATACTCGAGTTGGGATGGAAGTCATTCAAGCAAAGACGTTTTTCGTCACGGCGAGATCTATTTACGAAATTTCAGTCACCAGCTTTCTCTTGCGAATGCGAAAATATTTTGTTGAGCCCAGCCTACATAAGTAGGAATGACCATCAAAATAAAATAAGAGAAATCAGAGCTCGAACAGAAAGGTTTAGGTGTTCGTTTTTCCCGCGCGCTGTTCGGGAGTGGAGTGGTAGAGAGATAGTATGATTGTGATTCGATGAACCCTCTGCCAAGCACTTAAATGTGAAATGAAGAGTAACCATGTAGGTGTAGATGTCATCGGCGAACCTCAAAGTTTTTATTTCTTCTCCATGGATTTTAGTACCTACTCCGAATTTTAAGCCCAGCGAAAGATTTGCGCCAGCCATCTCGGCTAAGAAGACGCGGCATGCATGCGGAGCCCTGTTGGTTTTCCCTGCAGGAGACATACCGAGCTGCGTGGATAGTTGGTAGTGTATCGCGGCCTGCGGAGCTTCTCGGTCCCTGAGGATGTGCATAGTTGGCGGGGCTGGCGGATAGTTGCAAGCTAAGACCGCAAGCCGCCCCCCACGGTATCGAGCGCCGCCCGGCACCTGCCACCGGCCACGGCGCATTCCGCCCGCCAGCCCTACCAAGAAACAGCGGAACCCACCGCCCTGTTCCCAAGTACCAGCAGTGCCGCAATTCCATGTGGCGAACCTCTGCTCTAGGTTTCTTCGTAAGAGCCTCGAATAATCACTTTATGTGTTTTCGGCTAAGTATTTTATAGTCATTGTCACATGAATTTAATTGATGAAAGGAGAAAATATAAAAATGCAGTAAATGAAGCACGCAAAATGGAATACAAACGTCTCAAAAATGAGATCGACAGGAAGTGCAAAACTGCTAAGCAGGGATGGCTAGAGGACAAATGTAAGGATGTAGAGGCTTAAAAAAATGGTTCAAATGGCTCTGAGCACTATGGGACTCAACTGCTGAGGTCATTAGTCCCCTAGAACTTAGAACTACTTAAACCTAACTAACCTAAGGACATCACAAATATCCATGCCCGAGGCAGGATTCGAACCTGCGACCGTAGCGGTCTTGCGGTTCCAGACTGCAGCGCCTTTAACCGCACGGCCTCTTCGGCCGGCTGTAGAGGCTTATCTCACTAGGGGTAAGATAGATACTGCCTACAGGAAAATTAAAGAGACATTTAGAGAAAAGCGAACAACTTGTATGAATATCAAGAGCTCAGATGGACACCCAGTTCTAAGCAAAGAAGGGAAAGCAGAAAGGTGGAAGGAGTATATAGAGGGTCTATACAAGGGCAATGTACTTGAGGACAATGGAAGAGGATGTAGATAAAGATGAAATGGGAGATACGATACTGCGTGAAGAGTTTGACAGAGCAATGAAAGACCTGAGTCGAAACAAGGCCCCGGGAGTAGACAACATTCCATTAGAACTACTGACGGCCTTGGGAGAGCCAGTCCTGACAAAACTCTACCATCTGGTGAGCAAGATGTATGAGACAGGCGAAATACCCTCAGACTTCAAGAAGAATTAATAATTCCAATCCCAAAGAAAGCAGGTGTTGACAGATGTGAAAATTACCGAACTATCAGTTTAATAAATCACAGCTGCAAAATACTAATGCGAATTCTTTACAGACGAGTGGAAAAACTGGTAGAAGTCGACCTCTGGGAAGATCAGTTTGGATTCCGTAGAAATGTTGGAACACGCCTTATCTTAGAAGAAAGATTAAGGAAAGGCAAACCTACGTTTCTAGCATTTGTAGACTTAGAGAAAGCTTTTGACAATGTTGATTGGAATACTCTCTTTCAAATTCTAAAGGTGGGAGGGGTAAAATACAGGGAGCGAAAAGCTATTTACAATTTGTACAGAAACCAGATGGCAGTTATAAGAGTTGAGGGGCATGAAAGGGGAGCAGTGGTTGGGAAGGGAGTGAGACAGGGTTGTAGCCTCTCCCCGATGTTGTTCAATCTGTATATTGAGCAAGGAGCAAAGGAAACAAAAGAAAAATTCGCAGTAGGTATTAAAATCCATGGAGAAGAAATAATAACTTTGAGGTTCGCCGATGACATTGTAATTCTGTCAGAGACAGCAAAGGACCTGGAAGAGCAGTTGAATGGAATGGACAGTATCTTGAAAGGAGGGTATAAGATGAACATCAACAAAAGCAAAATAAGGATAATGGAAGTAGTCTAACTAAATCAGATGATGCTGATGGAATTATATTAGGAAATGAGACACTTCCAGTAGTAGATGAGTTTTGCTATTTGGGGAGCAAAATAACTGATGATGATCAAAGTAGGGAGGATATAAAATGTAGACTGGCAATGGCAAGTAAAGCATTTCTGAAGAAGAGAAATTTGTTATCATTGAGTACAGATTTAAGTGTCAGGGAGTCTTTTCTCAAAGTATTTGTATGGAGTATAGCCATGTACGGATGTGAAACATGGACGATAAATAGTTTAGACAAGAAGAGAATAGAAGCTTTCGAAATGTGGTGCTACAGAAGAATGCTGAAGATTAGATGCGTAGATCACATAACTAATGAGGAGGTATTGAATAGAATTGGGGAGAAGAGGAGTTTGTGGCACAACTTGACCAGAAGAAGGGACCGGTTGGTACGACGTGTTATGAGGCATCAAGGAATCACCAAGTTTAGCATTGGAGGGCAGCGTGGAGGGTGAAAATCGTAGAGGCAGACCAAGAGATGAATACACTAAGCAGATTCGGAAGGATGTAGGTTGCACTAAGTACTGGGAGATGAAGAAGCTTGCACAGGATAGAGTAGCATGGAGAGCTGCATCAAACCAGTCTCGGGACTGAAGACCACAACAACAACAACAACAACAACAACTGACGAGGGTTATCTGCAACATCAACAGTATACACGATGAAAATGAAATGAGACAGCATGTTCGGCTCCTAGTAAAATTGCTTGCTTGTGGAATATCGTCTCAGTTATGTGACTGGATTTGCGATTGTCTGCCAGAGAGGTCACAGTTCGTAGTAATTGACGGAAAGTCATCGAGTAAAACAGAAGTGATTTCAGGCGTTCCCCAAGGTAGTGTTATAGGCTCTTTGCTGTTCCTTATCTATATAAACGATTTAGGAGACAATCTGTGCAGCCCTCTTCGGTTGTTTGCAGATGACGCTGTCGTTTATCGACTAATAAAGTCATCAGAAGATCAAAACAAAACTGCAAAACGATTTAGAAAAAAATATCTGAATGGTGCGAAAGGTGGTAGTTGACCCTAAATAACGAGAAGTGTGAGGTCATCCACACGAGTGCTAAAAGGAACGCGTTAAACTTCGGTTAAACGATAAATCAGTCTAATCTAAAAGCCGTGAATTCAACTAAATACCTAGGTATTACAGTTACGCACAACTTAAATGGGAAGGAACACATAGAAAATGTTGTGGGGAAGGCTAACCAAAGACTGCGTTTTATTGGCAGGACACTTAGAAAATGTAACAGATCTACTAAGGAGACTGTCTACACTACGCTTGTCCGCCCTGTTTTAGAATACTGCTGCGCGGTGTGGGATCCTTACCAGGTAGGTCTAACGGAGTATATCGAAAAAGTTCAAAGACGGGCAGCACGTTTTGTATTATCGCGAAATATGGGAGCGAGTGTCACAGAAATGATACAGGATTTGAGCTGGAAATCATTAAAAGAAAGGCGTTTTCCGTTGCGACGTAATCTACTCACGAAATTCCAATCACCAACTTTCTCCTCCGAATGCGAAAATATTTTGTTGACACCGACCTACATAGGGCGCAACTATCACCACGATAAAATAAGAGAAATCAGAGCTCGTATGGAAAGATATAGGTGTTCATCCTCTCCGCGCGCTATACGAGATTGGAATAATAGAGAATTGTGGAGGTGGTTCGATGAACCCTCTGCCAGGCACTTAAGTGTGATTTGCAGAGTATCCATTCTCTCCGCCGCTATACGAGATTGGAATAATAGAGAATTGTGAAGGTGGTTCGATGAACCCTCTGCCAGGCACTTAAATGTGATTTGCAGAGTATCCATGTAGATGTAGTTTTAGATGCTGGCTTTCGTCAAGCTTCTCTGACACTGTATGCGCACACTGCGCATACAAAACAAACGCCAACTGACGTCCAATTGAAACTTCCTGGCAGATTAAAACTGTGTGCCGGACCGAGACTCGAACTCAGAACCTTTCACACAGTTTTAATCTGCCAGGAAGTTTCATAGCGCACACTCCGCTGCAGAGTGAAAATATCATTCTGGTGACGTCAAATTGCTCGTCCGCAGGCATAGGTGTCAGTCCGCAAAGAAGGGTGGCGGGGCGGAGGCAGGGGGCGATTCCCCCTCCCTTGGAATCTGAGTACAGAGTTTTTGTTTCTTACAGTAATCTCATACATTTCTACATGTGAATGGATAACCATCAATTCACAGGTGTAAAACAAGTTTTGTGTATCACCTATAAACTCAGAAACATACTCTGCGGCCTGTAATACGTTTGTTTCTTCCTGTTGTTTGCCGTTGTCTTCAGTCGGAACACTGGTTTAATGCATCTCCCCAATCTAGCCTATCGTGTGTAAGTCTTTCTGCATTACCACTGCAACCGACATACATTCGAACCTGCTTACTGTACTCATACCTCTGTCTCGCTCTACAGTTTTTACCCTCCCCCCCCCCCCTCCTTCTCCTCTCCCATACAGCTCTGGATTTCTCAGGATGTGTCCTATCAATTCAATCCTTCTTTTCTCCTCAATCTGATTCAGTAACTTCTCATTCGTTATCCGATCTAACAGTCTAATTTTCTATACTCTTCTGAAACATCACATTTTCTAGACGCTTATACAACAGATTTCCCCTGTTGCAGCAGAATGGTTCCCAATTCTTCTCTGTTCCGCTTACACAATTACCTTACCTCGTCATGTGCCCGCAACGTCACCATGCAGCATTCATCTCGCGGTGGACAATGCTCATTATGTTTTGCGTCATCAGTGTATATGTCGCGGTTGCACTGTTTGGTTCTCCTGTACATTCCAGGCTGCCCTATTACTGATATTTGCAATCTGTACTATTCTCTACGAAAGTACTAACAGCAAATTTTGCAACTAAGGAACGACGGAACATACATAAAACGATGATTTTATTCGATAATTTCTCGCATATTAAGGGGGAAAGTTCATGAAATTGACCAAAAATATCAGTTATCAATTCCTTTAAGATAGACAATTTCACTCAACACATCTTGAGAAAAATATATTTACAGGGCCTCTCTGTAGCTGAAAAGTCAGCTGAGGACCAGGTAAAGGAAATAAGGCAGAAAACTAAAAACCAGAGGAGAAGCGTTGAAGGGAAGAGGACTCTGAGTACAAATCTGGGGTCTTCTAAGAGGAGACGTAAGAAACATTTTGTATAAATTTTATATTACACTTACAGTACTATGATTAAAAATTATCAAAATTCTATTCGATTCACTGAAAAACCCTCATGAGAGAAACTTACTACATGCAAAGAAATGAAACAGAGAAGATTTTGTAGAAATTTTTTGAATAGTTTCTTGAGAAAAAGTACATATATTATTTTTTGAAGATAAAATTTTTTAATTCCGTAAAAATTAAATATATATAATAAAAGGAGATTAACAGTAAATGTGTTCATTTCATGTAAAGCATGGAACAAAGGTACATTGTCCTATATTCAAAATTGTGTATTTCGTGCATCTTTTGAATGGTGTATGTTTTTCATGAACATGCTTCCTTAAACAATCTAGCAAGTAATTGAATGTACTGTCTTACGCATGCAACGGATACACAAACACACACTAAGCTTCATATTTTTGCTTGTGACACTTTGTACCATACAGGAAACAAACGTAATTCTAACCCTTCTAGTACGACCAAGTTACTCCGGGGGTTACTCCTTGTTGTAAGGCACATGCTGTAGCGACAACTTGTAATGGTACTTGAATTACACAACCATTACGGCACCTCACGTGAACCTCTCGATACCAGCAATATTTTACTGTATTTCTGTAAAGTAGTTAACATATTTCTGAGACAACATTCAGATTCGATTTCATTAATGTAGAGGTACTTTGATACATCGATATATTTATATTGCAATGATATTATTCTTATGTGTATTGTTTCTTTTGTCACTATGATCTTTGACGTACTTGTAACTCTGATTTTAGGGGGCGTAAGCGATTATTAGTTAGTCAGTAGTTAGAGTCGGACCTTGAAAAAAGTCAAGTCTTGGACGTCATGTTGGAAAGACGCAAAACGTAGTCAGCTTATAAAATGTGAACTTTAACAGTGACTGTGAGGAAGATGTTTTCAAGTATGTTTTGTATTGTGAAGTGATGTTTTGTGTGTTACGTGCTATCGCAACAAAAGCAATAAAAAAGGAAGTGTAACTTAAATTCGGAGTGCTGATTATTATTTTTACATCACTATTGTGCTAACTTTGAAAGGTTTAATCTTCAAGAATGGTTTGTGAAGCGCATCTACAAAACTTTTGAATACAGCAGAATAAAACCTAGGCCTCTTTGCATCCGAGCTTGGCATCGTCAGCGCCTAGATTTTCGACGATTGAGCCATGATTTTACAACGAGACCAGCGTTGGAAATTCGAAAAGATGAGTGCCTAGTTTATTCATTATTACGTGAAATGACTTAATTAACTGTGCTCTAATGACACCTGCCACATGCTAACTTTGTTCTTGCCCGAAAATGCAGTATTTAGCAGCGTGAGCAATACCACTATCAATATTAAATTTTGACCTTTGTTGTGGTAGGGTTGTTAGAAACTGTAAAACTTTCCTAAATTAATCCGAGTAAATAATTATCAATAATGCACCGTTTTTGCGTGCAATTTCACACAGGACCCTGCATTCGCATCGTCCTGTACCATCGTCAAGAGGAAAATGAATCATTCGAAAACGCTTTCACAGAATGTCTGAGATCTTTGATATTGCACAGCACGTATTTTTTTCCACGTTCTGGCGTCATAAATTTGTTACGTTGCACGGTGTCGTTCGAATTCCAGACTGTATGAGGGCGGCTTTAGGATTCGCAGCGTGGCACTCGGCCGTTGACCCACCATTCTGCACGGAAGCGGAGTAGATTGCCAGACTTTTGCATCCTCGGCTCGGACGCAGCGAGTGGAATGGAGTAAGCGCGCGATTTGTCAGGGGACCGCCATTAGGCCAGGCTGGACCAGACCGGACTGGACTACCATCTCTAGCGACAGGCTGATGCAGGGCTCTCTCAAAAAGGCACATCTCTCTCTCTCTGTCTCTCTCTCTCATGTTTTATGCGCCCAACGCAGCGCCGGGCTTTATTTCAGCTCCAATTTATGCAGAGCAGCGCTCTGGGATCCCGCGCCATTTGTCTTTTATGTGATCAAAAATGCAATAACTCTTGCATACAAAATGCAAGCTTTACAATGACTTTGAGGACGGCGGGCGCCGGTGGGCAATATTTATGGCCGCTCGGGCCTGCCTGCATATTGCATTCACACAGCGTTTGTAGATCCGGCGATGGTCCTCTCGCCCCCCCTCTGGCTCGCTCCTTTGCCCCCCTCCCCCACCCCAGTCTTTTTTAATCGCCGCAACAATGGCGGCGGCGGCGGATCAATGCTATCGGACAAAGGGGGCGCGGTCGCCGGGGACCTTGGAATTAGCGACGCAGCCATTCAGGGGGCGATCCTCATGCAAATACGGCGTGAGTCATGACGCCGCGCGGCCCCGCTGGGATGGGCAGAACAGGTCCCAGCGAGCGCTCGCGTGGCCGCTGGGGCGCGCGCTGCAAGATGCACGAACCGCGACACCAGCACCTCAGAAGTTTGTCCAGCTGCGTGAGGGCGACTACAGGGCAAAAGCGACACAAGATAACGGCAAATGGGCCGAACGCAAGGGAAGGAACAAAACAACCAGGGAACATGTAGTAAAAAGAGCCTAAAAATAAAACTAAAGCAATTTTGTCATATGATGACATGATGGAGACCGTGGCTGTTGTTTGAAGACAAATGTTGATGGTGTTAGGACAGCAACCAGACACAAATTTACTTTCAGTTCCTTTATTCAAATGCTACCGTTACCGGTTTCGAATCGTGATTCATCCTCAGACGGTTTACATGCTTTCTTTATGACATGTTTACATATTAACTGTCCTAAAATATAAATAATACATAATTATAAACACGCCACACACAGATGGTTGCGTTACAGATTTTCATGGCATGTGACTTACGTGAAACGTCGGTTTCGAGTGTTTGTTTTCATAAAATTCGTCCAGCAGATGTAAATGAATTCCCACTGCATTCTTATTGTTGCACACGTAAACTGTTCTCACTGAACACTTAAGATTTGTCACTGAGATGATTTCTACCACGCACCACATGTTTTGATACATACAAAGAGCTTACAAACATATGAGTATCACAGATGCTATGATATATCGTAACATTTGACGATGATGTCCTATGTTTGGGAAGGATCATATGTTCATTTACACAACTGTAATGCCTTTTACACTAGTACAGAGACATTGAATTTTTTTTGAGTTGATATTGCTAAAATAATTATATATATATATATATATATATATATATATATATATATATATATATATATATATATATAGAACTGTATAGGTAAAATAGTATATAAACTAGCCCGAATAACAGCCATTCCAGAGAAGATTTGCTGTGACAATTCGTTCTGAAGCGTTGTGGTTATACAAGCCACTTTTTTTTGTTTTTTTGTTTAGAAATTTAAGTCGCAACTGTTCAATATATTTTTTCTTGGCGCTAACAATCCTTGAAGTTTTGCTGTCTTCAGTCTGAAGGTTGGTTGATACTGCTCTCCACACCAGTGTATCATGTATCATTGTGCAAAACTCTTCGTCTCTGCGTAACTACTGTAATCTGCATCTATTTGTAACTGCTTTCTGTAGTCTGAAGCTCTTCCCCTACGATTTTTAACTCCCCCCTCTTTACCGCTCTCTCTCTCTCTCTCTCTCTCTCTCTCTCTCTCTCTCTCTCTCTCCCTCCCTCCCTCCCTCCCTCCCTCCCTCCCTCCCTCCCTCCTTCCCCCTCTCCCTCTCCCCTCGACACTGGATTTCTGATTTCCTGTCGCAGAGGTCACAGTTCGTAGTAACTGACGAAAAGTCATCGAGCAAAACATTAGTGATTTCTGGCGTTCCCCAAGGTAGTGTTACAGGCCCTTTGCTGTTCCTTATCTATATAAACGATTTGGGAGACAATCTGAGCAGCCGTCTTCGGTTGTTTGCAGATGGCGCCGTCGGTTATCGACTAATAAAGTCATCAGAAGATCAAAACAAACTGCAAAACGATTTAGAATATCTTTCAGAATACTACTGCGCGGTGTGGGATCCTTACCAGATAGGACTGACGGGGTACATCGAAAAAGTTCAAAGAAAGGCAGCACGTTTTGTATTATCGCGAAATATGGGAGAGAGTGTCACAGAAATGATACGGGATTTGGACTGGAAATCGTTAAAAGAAAGGCGTTTTTCGTTGCGACGGAATCTTCTCACGAAATTCCAATCACCAACTTTCTCCTCCGAATGCGAAAATATTTTGTGGACACCGACCCACATAGGGAGGACCGATCACCACCATAAAATAAGGGAAATCAGAGCTCGAACGGAAAGATATAGGTGTTCATTCTCTCCGCGCGCTATACGATATTGGAATAATAGGGAATTGTGAAGGTGGTTCGATGAACACTCTGCCAGGCACTTAAATGTAATTTGCAGAGTATCCATGCAGATGTAGATGTAGACTCCATTACCAAACTGACAATTCCAAGGCGCCTCAGGATATCTTCTATCAACTTATACTTAATTTTAATCATGTCGAACCACTTTTTTTTCCTCTCCCTTATGATTCGTTATTTCTTCATTAGTTACCATGTCTATTCTTTCTTCAGAATATTCTGTAGCATCACATTTCAAAAGTTTTTGTTCTGTTTATCGTCCACGTAAGTAAAGCAAAGCAGTCATCAGTCCGAAGTGTATTTAGAAAACCACAGTGTTTTACTAGGCACGGTCCCGTTGGAGGTCGTGTTCCGTTGCCTTCCTCCGACCTTTCAACTGCTTACCCAGCCGGTTATAAGGGCACCTACAGTTAAACGTGGATTATGTCGCACGGTGCAACTCGACATTTTTCACATCAACAGACACTGCCAGTGATAAAAGGAGTGATAAGTGACAGATAAAAGACCCTAGTATCGCCGGGGATCGAAGCCGAGACCTTCGGATTTTCAGTCTGGCGCTTTACCTCACGGCCACACTTAACTTCTGTACAGGAGTACAACGTAGAACAATTAGAAAAAAACTCCCTAACTTTTAAATTTACATTCTTTGTTAACAAATTCCTCTCTTTCTGTGACGCTCTTCTTGCTTGAAGTGTGGGGACATGGTGAGGTCATGGCTACTGTTTCAATCAGACATAATCGAGACAGTCAGGAGCTTAGCGTTGAAAGAGAAGTGAGCCAGTAATATTCCGAGTCACGAAAACAGTTCTCACCAGTGCCAGACGAAATTATCATAACCTTGAACTGGGAAAACGAAGAATGAATACGCGTTAATCGAACATACCTGAGCCACCTTCGTTTTACATGCAATCTAGCTTTGGTTTACTTTACTGAAAAAGCACCATCACCTGTTGCAAGTATACATACACACTGTCAGACGGCTTGCGTTCCTGTACCAAAACTCATGGTAGGCTGATTTACAGGCGAGTTGCCGTGAAATAGTCGCTTGGAAAATGTTTTCTCAATGTCTGTCTCTAGCGAACAATATTCACGACGTTTTGATGTCTTCTGATTCATTCACAATGTTTCTCACTATCATTCGCGACATTTGTACAATAACACAAATTGTCGAGAAGAACCGCGTGTGCTGACTCAATTATATTAAATGAAAGTGAATGCAAAGCGTCAGAGATGACTTGATACAGTGAAAAAGTAGAAAGGTACTTGAATTTTATTCGTTGGAGAAAGACGACGAAAGAAAATGTCTCGGGCGATTATTTCAAGGCAACTCACTTTTCAGTCAGCGTGCCATGTCTTCTGACGTATCCCCTCTGGTGATCAGTGTGTGTGTGTGTGTGTGTGTGTGTGTGTGTGTGTGTGTGTGTGTGTGCGAACGCGCGTGCATGCGTGCGTGTTTAATGGAAACTGGTAACGGTGTTTTTTCAGTAAAGTAAACCAAAATCAAGTTTTGGATGGTTGCTGGTGTACGTTATAAACATTCGGTACCACTTAACAGCCACGATCTCCAACAGAGTCATTGCTTGATAAAACGGCACCTCAGTTTCGCCGATGGCATTTTACAGTTTATCTCTAGTGTAGATAACTTCAGCAACGAATGGAAAACTTAAAAAGAGGAAATTTGAAACGAATATTGTATGTTACAACAATAAGCCTAACTAATCTACAAAAAAAAAGAATATATTGTAAAGAAAGAAATGCGAATAAACAATTAAGACTCAGAATAAATGCATCAGTTCTTATATTAAAAAATAAATTAGCAGAAGTTTAAAAATGGCCCCGAATGTTTCTGGTACACTAAGTAACGATTTAAAAAAAAAACAGAAAAAACGGTTCAAATGGCTCTGAGCACTATGGGACTTGACTTCACCGGTGGGAGGGGCCGAGCGGTTCTAGGCGCTTCAGTCTCGAACCGCGGGACCGCTACGGTCGCAGGTTCGGATCTTGCCTCGGGCGTGGATGTGTGTGATGTCCTTAGGTTAGTTAGGTGTAAGTAGTTCTAAGTTCTAGGGGACTGATTACCTCAGACGTTAAGTCCCATAGTGCTCAAAGCCATTTGAACCAGACAGGTGTGATTTAAACCATTTGAGCACTGTCCCATTCATATCACAATACTTGAGCAGTAAGCTACGTTAACCTAGTTCAGTGTTTCTCAAACTGTGCATCTTGAACTTAACTTCTGAGGTCATCAGTCCCCCAGAACTTAGAACTACTAAAACCTAACTCACCTAACGACATCACAGACATCCATGCCCGAGGCAGTATTCGAACCTGCGGCCGTAGCGGTCGCACGGTTCCAGACTGTAGCGCCTAGAACCGCTAACGATTTTAAAACTAAGTGTTCTTTTCGTCTGAAAAGAACTATTTACAATTTACGGATATTAATATATTTGTCTCTTGACAGTCAGATATTAGGTATAAAATGGACTGGCGAACAGTTTCGAACGGGAGATGTAATTATGACCGTAACTGAAACGAAAGAGAGATTGCCTGGACATGAAGCCACGTGGAAGGACGAAAAATATGGCTCTGAGCGCTATGGGACTTAACATCTAAGGTCATCAATCCCCTAGAACTTAGAACTACTTAAACCTAACTAACCTAAGGACAACACACACATCCCTGCCCGAGGCAGGATTCGAACCTGTGACCGTAGCAGTCGCGCGACGTGGAAGGAAGGTGAATGGACCAAGAAAGTTCATTGCTGAATTCGTAGGGATAAGAAAAGATTGAGGTTACGACTTAATGGAAGGTGGGTACGTGGAATTAGACAATTTTTAGAAGTGACACGGATGTGTACACCCTGAAGACCATGGAAAAATGTAGAGCTCGTTTTATCCAAAACTGGATGAGAAATGATGAATGATGATGAAGAAGAGGCTGACACCAGATTCGATTTCAACAATAATTGTTCCGACAATTCTTCAGAAACAAACCATTGAATAAGATACGTCAGTATACTGAGTAATATTTCCACCAATGTTACAGCTGTCATTACATTTCATCTGAACAGTGAGGATTTAGATCTGAAGGAGAAGTTAGACACGGCAAAGAGATTCCGTACCACCAAACCTTGCGCTAGTAAGCCAGTGTTCCGCCTATTAATAACCTCGCTTCCTCATCCATAGTTTTTAAATTTGTTGGCTTGACCGTCCTACTTTTTGAGTGGTGCCTGTTACGTCATGTAATCCGAAGAAACGGATAGCAAAGAAGCATTTCAAAGGCACTACACAGGTTGGTGAAGGCCAAGCAACGTTCCACAGTACCGCGACCTTCCGGCGCCATCTTTTTGTGACGACTCTTCGACGAAACTTGCGGTAGCATTTCCGGCCCTCGATTCTCTCTGGCGGCAGCAGAAAAGTGAAGCTGCTGTTACCAGGAACAGGAGAAACGATCCATTCGCGATCCCTAACAAGAAGTATCCGTAGACTTGAGATTCTGTGTTTTGCGCTGCAGTGCCAGCTGTCCGTAAATAAGTAATGTTCCAACCTCCTGTCTGGCAGGAAATCCCTTGGCGCTGCTCACCGACCGAGTTTTTCTTCAGACTCTCGCACAGTGTGCCCTTCTGCTAGACAAGGAAAGAGCTGGGTGCCTAGGAGTGTAGCTGTTCATAATACAAGAAGATGAGTATGCGAGAAGAACTTGCTCCCAGCACGTAATCCACCTTTTTTCATGTAGTTGGTCATTAACAAAGAAACTCCTCTGTACTCAACGCAGGAATTGTGTAGCAGTGGTGGTGGTTGTATTGCGGCGGGGGGAAGGGTGGGGGCGGGGGGGGGAAGAGGAGGGGAGTAGGAGGAGGAGTAGTCCTGCCATGGTCTCTGGCTGCATTCACCCCGGCGTCAGCAGTAGATTAGATTAGATTAGTACTTGTTCCATAGATCATGAATACGACACTTCGTAATGATGTGGAACGTGTCAGGTTAATAAAAGATGCCTATACAAGATATTACATTACACAAAATATTACATGACACTCAATATTTTTTAATTTTTTTTCTGGTGGGGGTTGGGAAATTACCCACTTCCTATATCCAAAAATGCATCTAATGAGTAGGAGTTGCCATTAAGAAATTCTTTTAATTTCCTTTTAAATGCTATATGGCTATCTGTCAGACTTTTGATGCTATTAAGTAAGTGACCAAAGACTTTTGTGCAAACATAATTTACCCCCTTCGGAGCCTAAGTTAGATTTAACCTTGAGTAGTGACGAACATCCTTTCTGCTAGTGTTGTTGCCATGTACACTGCTATTACTTTTGAATTCGTTTGGATTGTTAACAACAAATTTCATAAGCGAATATAGATATTGTGAGGCTACAGTGAAGATTTCTAACGCTTTAAATAAGTGTCTGCAGGATGATCTTGGATAAGCTCCAGCAATTATTCTCATTACACGCTTTTGTGCAATGAACACTCTTTTACTCAATGATGAGTTACCCCAGAATATGATGCCATACGAAAGCAGAGAATGAAAATAGGGGTGGTAAGCTACCTTACTCAGATGTATATCGCCAAAATTTGCAATGACCCTAATAGTATAAGTAGCTGTACTCAAACGTTTCAGCAGATCCTCAGTGTGTTTTTTCCAGTTCAACCACTCATCGATGCATACACCTAGAAATTTTGAATATTCTACCTCAGCTACCAATTTCTGATCGAAGTCTATATTTATTAATGGTGTCATTCCATTTACTGTGTGGAGCTGTATATACTGTGTTTTGTCAAAGTTCAATGAGAGCCCATTTGCAGAGAACCACTTAATGATTTTCTGGAAAACATCATTTACAATTTCACCAGTTAATTCTTGACTGTTGGGTGTGATAGCTGTACTTGTGTCATCGGCAAAAAGTACCAGCTTTGCATCTTCGTGAATATAGAATGGCAAGTCATTAATATATATTAAGAACAGCAGAGGACCCAAGACCGAACCTTGCGGCACCCCATTCTTGATTGTTCCCCAGTTTGAGAAATCACCACTTTTTTGCGTATTATGTGAACTGTCTATTTCAACTTTCTGCACTCTTCCAGATAGGTATGATTTAAACCATTTGAGCACTGTCCCATTCATACCACAATACTTGAGCAGTAAGCTACGTTAACCTAGTTCAGTGTTTCTCAAACTGTGCTCCAGCTTCCAGCGAACCATGGGAGATAGCTCAGCTGTTCCGCGAGACTTACGTGCCTTTCAAGAACGCAATTTAAAAACAATAAAAATTAAAGACTCTCTGCAAAATGAAAGGAAGAGAATAACAAATAACCCTCGCTTCCACCTACTAATTCGGATAGGCGGTATGAATGCGACATCAACAAAGAATAAAGCTGTTTTTATCAGAGACTAGAAGGCAACCTTGCATACTGCAAACTCAACAATGAGGGAACGACTGCACAGTTATAGCAGGCAATTTTGAATGATGCTTTCAATCAGTCTTTCCAAATAAAGAGGAAATTAAATACTAAAATGAACTGTGGATTAAGAACCCGTTTACTCTCATTGCACGATCTTCGAAACTTTTATTGAACTGACATCTGATTCATCGCTCGAATCTAATCTGTCACAGATGCATAGATTTTGAGAAAACTTTTAGCTAAATTTCTACAAAATCTGCGCTATGAGCCCTCAGACTTATGTGAGTATAGTAAAAAATATACACATGAATGCTATTACTTCCATTAGATATCAGGATAGAGTGATACTGAGAGTTGAAAAGAGAGTTAGACGAAACTAAACTATTCTCAATTCCCCTTGAGGAAGTTTTACTATCCCTAAGCTGGGGAAAAAATGAATGAGCACATGTTAGTGGAACAAACGTGATCGACCTACGTTTTGCGGATGCTATCGTAACGTTTGCCTTTAGTGTAGGTGAACAACTACTGAATAAATAACTTAACACAGCAAGTCTGGAAGTATACCTGAAAATCAGTTAGACTAAAATAATGTGCAGTCAACACATCATAAGACAAATAGGGCAAATTAAAGGTCGTAGTACCAATTTTGTGTTTAGTATAGTTGAAGTCGACCACTGAATGAACACGAAAACAATAACCAGAAGAGCAGAAATGGCGTGGAGTGCTGTTGGTGAACTAAATAAGACAAGGATACATGGAAGTCGCTTATTTAATTTCAGGATGGTGCTGCGACGTACACTGGAAACCTGGGCAATTGGGGTTTTCAACATATGCTAAGAACACTTAAATCTCATAAAATAACGGAGTTACGTACACCTACTCAAGTCCTCTGTGTCACATACACCGCTCATGGGAAGACATACAAACGCAGCCCGGAATGGAGATAGCCCGTTACTGTGCAAAAACTTAGTAGTGTTTTCGGTGATAATTTTCTTAAATCTTTTTCATCAATAATAGATATTGCAGTTATATGTGTTGTGTTTTACATGGTTAATAATAATAATAATAATATATTCCATCAAAGTCGAAATCTAGGAATCAGAAGAAGACTCAAGAAGCTGATGAAATAATCGACAGCATACTGAGTAGCTGCAGAAAGATCGCACGGACAGATTATAAGAAGAGGAACAACGTTGTTGTGCAAATGGTACACTGAAACTTGTACCAGATCATCTGCCAGTGGAAAAGAACTGGTCGGATCATAAATCAGAATATGATGTCGAAATAAGCAAGCCATTACACTCTAACCCAACACGCCGAACACATGTGGATTTTGGACATTACTATTTCAGACGAGAGCGGAATCGACGAAACGGGAACGGTTATTAAGTAGGAAGATCTGAAAATAAAATTTCGTCACTTCTGGCGTAAGCCAGCAAAAGATATCCCACTGGATCTTGGCACACTGGGTGCACCGCCATAAAATCTCAACAGCTTCTCATAAAATATCCATCTCACAACTGCAAAACCCCTTTGCTGTGATCTGGGGGCGTTATCCGTCGTTACGTTACGAACTGCTAGGCGCTTGGAAAGTACCAGACTGGCGAAAAAAATACGAAATTCAGTGTAGTAATGTTGTTTTCTGCCTTTACTGTCCTCTGTTATGTCAATATTAACAAACTTTTTGACTGTCGAGTACTGACTGCTTCCCAGCAGTGGCATTCTACGTCTACGTATATAAAAAGAGTGACAGAGGCTATATTTTTTGTATTGTGTCAGATTTCCAGAATTCTTCACGTCTCATAATGGCTACAGTGTAGGAAGAATGATGACTAATAGCGCTTTGTGTGAGCTACTGGTCATACGATTGTATTTTCTCGTACAATCTTCTTGGAATTTTCTAAATTTTTTTCTCGAAAGCTGTTAGTCAGCTTTCTGAGAATGTTAGCTACCTGAGATTTTCTAGCAGTTCTGTTATACTTACCAGGAAACTCTTGGCGATTTATGCAAATACTATAAAAGTATTTTTTGGATTACGAAATAAATTAACGACTCAAGACATTCGTGGCTGTAACAGTGTTGATTTGCGTGAAAATGTGTCTCTTGTACACCAGTGTGTCCCGTAACGCTACGTGGAACAAAGTACTAACAATTATTTTTGGTAAGTAATCAGTTTTTGTAAATACGGTGTACTCGCGTCTTTGCAGGTGGGCCGTACGTTTAATTTCTCAACGATCTCGCGATAAATCTCGATGGCGGCGCGCAGCGTTGTTGAGCCGCACCTCCAATCAATTTTCAATTAACACGATCTTGTGATTTATAAGAAGAGGAATTTTAAAAGCGTTCCCAGGCAGTTTAATTAAATCTACAGCGGCGTTCTATTAGGATCACCAGCCGTCCGTCAACATTTTTCCGTTGTTATTCCGCAGGCATGCCTCTCCTTTGTGAACAATTCGTGCAGCCGGCCGGATATTAATCGCGTAAAAGGCAGTCGGTATGAAGGGAATGTTTCAATATGTTCTGATGGCCCGCGGCGGACTCCACATTCTTGCCGCCATTTTGTCCCCCCTCGCTATCTCTCCAGTTCTTTTTCATTTTGCCCACTCTTCTCTTCCACTCTTTGTTCTTCCGCTTGTGTCGCCATCTTTTTACCTCACTTCCCGTGGGATGCGGCGTGGAAACTAGCTATTTGTTCCGCCTCCATTAGCCGCTTTCCAGAACGATTTGCAATTTCATCATCGAGAATAACTTGCCATTTTCTTAAAATGAGAAAAAGGAACCTGTTTGCGTCGGGCCTCGGTTGCTATTTTTGTGTGGATGCGCATTTGAGGGATGAAAGAAACAGTACCCTCTAGTTTCGCAAATTTTTATAGTGATGAAGTCGAAAAGAAAATTGTCTTGCAGATACCTGCATGCTGCTCCCTGTTGCGTACCTACGACAGAAGCGGGCTGGTTAAAAAAAAAAAATGACGGCTATACTGATTTTTTTAACTACAATACTTTAAGTTCCTTAACTAAATCAATCTTTCGCAGTTTTCTAATTCCTAAGCAGATTTTTATCCTTGATGAACTGGTTCACACACTTTAAACATTCCTTGCTTCTAAGATATTTCTTCTTCGCTGCAATTTTAAAAGCCCTTTAACTACTACTGAACCTTGTTACACTACACTCAATCTTTCCTTTCGTCTAGTATGAATTTTCAAAAGACTTGTTTCTTCACCTATCATTTGTGTAACCGACTAATTTTGGTTGGGGTTGGGTTATTTGGGGCAGGAGACCAGACAGCGAGGTCATCGGTCTCATGGGATTAGGGAAGGACGGGGAAGGAAGTCGGCCGTGACCTTTCAAAGGAACCATTTGCCTGGAGCGATTTAGGGAAATCACGGAAAACCTAAAACAGGATGGCCAGACGCGGGATTGAACCGTCGCCCTCCCGAAGACTCATTTTGGATCTACCGTCTATTTAAATTTGGAGGTCCAATATTATCAATGCGTGCTTTTCATTTCCACGTGGGACATCTTCCTTCGCCGACGATGGAGTGAAACTTGATGATGACCTACAAAGAATGTGTGTTCTGTAACCTCATCGTAAGTTGCGACTGCTAAATATCGAAACGAAAATGAAAGTGTTGACGTTCTACAGCAAAGATATTTTAAGATACAAATATCCTGATAACGTTATGGATATTGAGGAAAACTATGCTAACTTAAGTCCAGTTATTCGGAGAAAAAGCTGTGAAAATGAGATAAAAATTAAATTTTATAAAACGATAGTTCGTAACAACGCTTCCGTATCGTTGCGAAACTTGCAGGAGACGTTCATGTATTTCGGAAGTATATTCCTTCTTCACGCCTTCTTAAAATGAATTTTAAGAACAGTGTAATTCTCAGTACCGATTTCGAGTAAAATCATACTAACCAAATAATTTGAACTACAAACACACACTTACCAGGCATGTGATGTTATTAAAAGCTTGCGAAAGTCAGCAGAATGGGAAGAAAACTGTTGTCTACCGCTGCAACACTAGAACAAAAAAATACTTCTATTACTTATTACTAAATGCGTCAGTGGCTTGCAATGAGTTCAACATACAACCACAAACATCTCTGATTATTTCCTTGATAACAAATAATGTCTGACGGATAGCAAAGCCAAAAATCGTGCCTAAAATAATTTTTTCTTGTCAACTCCTCCTACTCCATAGACAAAATTTCAACTAACAATTGGTAGTATGTGTAACTAATGAAAACTAAACTGAATCGTAACTCTACTTATATGAGAAGTATTAAAGACTAATGTTGTTGTAGTGGTCTTCGGTCCAGAGACTGGTTTGATGCAGCTCTCCACGCTACTCCATCCTGTGCAAGCTTCTTCATCTCCGAGTAACTACTGCAGCCAACATCCTTCTTAATCTGTTTAGAGTACTCATGCCTTGGTCTCTCTCTACGATTTTCACCCTTCGCTCTTCCCTCCAGTACTAAATTGATGAGCCCATGATGCCTCAGAACGTGTCCTACAAACCGATCCGTTCTTCTAGTCAAGTTGTGAAACAAATTTCTCTTCTCCCCAATTCTATTCAACACCGCCTCATTAGTTACGTGATCTACCCATCTAATCTTCAGCATTCTTTTGTAGTACCACATTTCGAAAGCTTCTATTGTCTTCTTGTCTAAAATGTTTATCGTCCATGTTTCACTTCCATACAAAGCTACTCTCCATACAAATACTTCCAGAAAAGACTTTCTTACATTTAAATCTATACTCGATGTTAACAAATTTCTCTTCTTCAGAAACGCTTTCCTCGCCATAGAAAGTCTACATTTCATATCATCTCTACTTCGACCATCATCAGTTATTTTGCTCCACTAATAGTAAAACTCATTTACTACTTTAAGTGTCTCATTTCCCAATCTAATTCCATCAGTATCATCTGATTTAGTTAGACTACTTCCATTATTCTCATTTTGCTTCTGTTGATGTTCATCTTATATCCTCTTTTCAATACACTGTCCATTCCGTTCAACTGGTCTTCCAGCTCCTTTGCTGTCTCTGACAGAATTACAATGTCATTGGCAAACCTCAAAGTTTGTATTTATTCTCGGATTTTAATTCCTAATCCAGATTTTTCTTTTGTTTCCTTTAGTGCTTGCTCAATACACGTTGTGGTTGCACCTAAGGTACGGCTATCTGTATCATTGAGGCACACAAGCCTCCCCACCAACGGGAAGATCCATAAGACTAATACGTACATTTAAGCCAGTGTGCTATTTAGTAACCAGGAAATGGCCATCACGAATATGTAGCGTGAATAGTTGCACACGATTTCGGTAACATTCGAGCTAACTGTCTACAGAATGTAGGACTAATCGACTGACTTTCTATCAGGACAGAGGGACACAAGTCCAAAAAGTCCTTGAACCTCCGTTGTATAGCAGGATTGTTGTACAAGACAAATTTTAATACCTACGAATGTTACGACGGACATTACTGCGTCGTAGGCTCATAGCAAATGACTCTCGTGATCTAAGAATATGACAGTTCGTTTTGTTAAACTTGATTCTGAAAATCGGGAGCGTCCATTGGATTAAAGTTTCTTCGGTGTAGATTCACAATCAAGTAAACATGTGTCAATTGGTTCAAAATCATTTCATTCTGGTGTATATTTTAGCTACCTCTAACAACTAAAGTCTTGATATATTTTAATACCATTGTTCTTTTTCAAAAAGTGTGTTCTGGATAAAAGCAAGTTACCCATATTTCGCATTAAAAGGAACAACGTAATTGTTCTTCACTTTACGGTTTGCCTGGTGTAATGGTCAGCATAGTTGCCTTCCAAGCAGTTGATCTGGGTTCGATTCCTGGCCACCGCAGCCGTCTTTTATTTTTGAGTATGAGTGCTTTTGCCACGCGCCCTTAAATTAATGTTTTTTTTCTTCCTTCTTACTCCCTGCAGGCCACCCTATAGTGTGTGTGTCTTCATCCAGACTGTTCTTACCATTGTTCCCAAGGTCAACTTTTGTTAGTCCTTCTGGTCTGTATTTTTTTGTTAGTTTTGGAAGTTTTCCCTCATTTAGTGGTATGATCTTTCCATTCTTCCTACTTCTATTTTTATTTCAACTTCGATAACATTTAATTCTGTTCGTATTTTATGATTATTTAACCTACCCAGTGTAGAGCATCCTTCGACTCTTCTTAGAAATCTCATTTGCATTCTCTGCATATTGTTTTAATCCCACCTTAATAAGATCTACTACGACTCGTTCTCTCATATGTCAGAAACACCGTCATTATTTTGTATATTTCGCTGTTGTACCTTTCCTAGTCTTCTTATTCAGCATTCTGGTGGTGGTTCCACACACACGTTTAACACTTCGTATCTTTATTGCGATATAAGTGCTCATATCGTAAATTACGTCAACATCTACGTAATTGTAATGTGACATCTGTCCGATAGAAGTGTTAAGGAAAACTATTTTTGAGCAGATAAGATATTTACCTTGGAATCTACCACTTTGTGGAATTGATATTTCTAGATCTTACCTGTAATGTTTTGCAATTCTAATACGTACATGGACCATTAGAGGTTGTCTTTTGATTTATATACCGTGGTAACATCGTATGTATCTCAACTCTTTTTATTGTTAAAATAGAATGGCGTCAAATGTTAAAAAGGAGAAACGAGACTTTTATTTTACATTGCTATAAAGTTGTGTTCTTTGGCCTCGAAAACATTCAGGTGTAGACTTACTTCTGTTTGCAACCGCTGTCTGTAATTTATTTCGTAACGTACGACAGCATTGCATTGTTAGCAATTTCATACACGTGTCATACGGTATATTTAAGTTTAATCAAATAGCTGGAGGTGAAGTAAACACTAAACCACAAGCGCTACTGCGACGGTCGCAGGTTCGAATCGTGCCTCGGGCATGGATGTGTGTGCTGTCCTTAGGTTAGATAGATTTAAGTAGTTCTAAGTCTAGGGGTCTGATGACCTCAGATATTAAGTCCCATAGTACTAAGAACCATTTGAACTAAATCACAAAGACTTCTGCAAAACAGTGAAACAGCACCATAACAGGTCCGGGAGAAAGGGGAAGATGAAAAAGGGAGGGAGGTAGATCCTAAAGTTTTGAAAACCAGTGAACGTTTTGTATGGTCAGTGTTCGGTTTGGAACGACGTTGGTTAGCTGCAGTAATGAGAGGTGTATTTGTATTGCGTTGCTACTTTGTGTTTGTGCTGTGCGAGCGCACTGACGTGTGCTGTTGTGTTTTGCAGGCTTCCACCTGAGCGGCGTGGTGACGACGCCCCGGTCTGCCAGCCCCACCTCCTCCTCGTACAGCCTCGAGCCCGACAAGAAGTACAAAGTCTCCGTCAGCTTCGACAGGTAAGCACACTGACCATTTATTATATCCTCTCTGCATTTCGCTGCTGCTCTTGAGTGGAAATGTGCTCTCGTCTATACTGACTAGTCAATTATTCGTACCACATCTTGGATGATCAGGTCAGATGAAATCATGTCATATCATTTACATTTAGAAATAGCGATACTTCTATCGTAAGTGGCTGTGAGCTTAAACAAACGGTAAATTGGACCGCCGCGGGGAGGGGAGCCTGCATCCTTGATTTGTGCTTCTGTGGAAGCAGAACTGACACGTGGTATAAGGATTCCTAACCTTACTGAAAGACCTGAGTCGAAACAAGGCCCCGGGAGTAGACAATATTCCATTAGAACTACTGACGGCCTTGGGAGAGCCAGTCCTGACAAAACTCTACCATCTGGCGAGCAAGATGTATGAGACAGGCGAAATACCCTCAGACTTCAAGAAGAATATAAGAATTCCAGTCCCACAGAAATCAGGTGTTGACAGATGTGAAAATTACCAACTATCAGTTTAATAAGTCACAGCTGCAAAATACTAACGCGAATTCTTTACAGACGAGTGGAAAAACTTATACAAGCCGACCTCGGGGAAGATGAGTTTGGATTCGCGTAGAAATGTTGGAACACGTGAGGCAATACTGACCCTACGACTTATCTTAGAAGAAAGATTAAGGAAAGGCAAACCTACGTTTCTAGCATTTGTAGACTTAGAGAAAGGTTTAACAATGTTGATTGGAATACTCTCTTTCAAATTCTGAGGGTGGCAGGGGTAAAATACAGGGAGAGAAAGGCTATTTACAATTTGTACAGAAACCAGATGGCAGTTATAAGAGTCGAGGGGTATGAAAGGAAAGAAGTGATTTGGAAGGGAGTGAGACAGGGTTGTAGCCTCTCCCCGATGTTATTCAATCTGTATATTGAGCAAGCAATAAAGGAAACAAAAGAAAAGTTCGGAGTAGGTATTAAAAGCCATGGAGAAGAAATAAAAACGTTGAGGTTCGCCGATGATATTGTAATTCTGTCAGAAACAGCAAAGGACTTGGAAGAGCAGTTGAACGGAATGGACAGTGTCTTGAAAGGAGGATATAAGATGAACACAAACAAAAGCAAATCGAGGATAGTGGAATGTAGTCGAATTAAGTCGGGTGATGCTGAGGGAATTAAATTAGGAAATGAGTCACTTAAAGTAGTAAAGGAGTTTTGCTATTTGGGGAGCAAAATAACTGATGATGGTCGAAGTAGAGAGGATATAAAATGTAGACTGGCAATGGGAAGGAAATCGTTTCTGAAGAAGAGAAATTTGTTAACATCGAGTATAGATTTAAGTGTCAGGAAGTCGTTTCTGAAAGTATTTGTATGGAGTGTAGCCATGTACGGAAGTGAAACATGGACGGTAAATAGTTTAGACAAGAAGAGAATAGAAGCTTTCGAAATGTGGTGCTACAGAAGAATGCTGAAGATCAGATGGGTAGATCACATAACTAATGAGGAGGTATTGAATAGAATTGGGAAGAAGAGAAGTTTGTGGCACAACTTGACTGGAAGAAGGGATCGGTTGGTAGGGCACGTTCTGAGACATCTAGGGATCACCAATTTAGTATTGGAGGGCAGCGTGGAGGGTAAAAATCGTAGAGGGAGACCAAGAGATGAATACACTAAGCAGATTCAGAAGGATGTAGGTTGCAGTAGGTACTGGGAGATGAAGAAGCTTGTACAGGATAGAGTAGCGTGGAGAGCTGCATCAAACCAGTCTCAGGACTGAAGACCACAACAACAACAACAACAACAACAACAACCTTACAATAATCTATCTGCCTAATTCTCTCCTAACAGGCATTAACGAACTCCTAGAACCAATAAACCTCTTCCCCTTTACCCTCCCAAATGAGCACATCTGTTTTGGCCTGGTCAAAGACAGACTCAACAAAAGTAGTATTCCTGGACACCGAGAAAGCACTCGACATGTCTGCCACGATGGCCTCATTTACAATCTTGATCGCCTTCTGCGCCGACCACATACTCTGGATTACCGACACAGTCGTCGCGAAGCGGCAGTTCTTAGTACGAAATACACTGAATCGCCGAAGAAACTGCTACAGGTAAGCGTATTCAAATACAGAGATATGCAAACAGGCAGAAGACGGCGCTGCGGTCGGCAACGCCTGTGTAAGTGTCTGGCGCAGTTGTTAGATCGGTCACTGCTGCTACAATGGCAGGTTATCAAGATTTAAATGAGTTTGAACGTGGTGTTATGGTCGGCGCTCGAGCGATAGGACACAGCATCTCCGAGGTAGCGATGAAGTGGGAATTTTCCCGTTCGACCATTTCACGAATTTATAGTTAACATCAAGAATCTCGTAAAACATCAAATCTCCGACATCGCTGCTGCGAAAAAGATCCTGCAAGAACCGGACCATCGACGACTGGAGCACATCGGTCAACGTGACTGAAGCGCATTCCTCAAATTGCTGTAGTTTTCAATGCTGGGCCATCGACAAGTGTCAGCCCGCGAACCATTCAACGAAACATCATTGATATGAGGTTTCGGAGCTGAAGGCCCACTCTTGTACTCTTGATGGCTGCACGACACAACGCTTTACGCATCTCCTGGGCCCGTCAAAACCAACATTGGACTGTTGATGACGGGAAACATGCTGCCTGGTCGGACGAGTTTTGTTTCAAATTGTATCGAGCGGACGTGTAGGGGTACGGAGACAACCTCATAAAGCCTTGGATCCTGCATGTCAGCAGGGGATTCTTCAACCTTGTGGATGCTCTGTAATGGTGTGGGGCCTGTGCATTTGGAGTGATATGGGATCCCTGATACGTCTAGATACGACTGTGACAGGTAACAGGTACGCAAGCATCTTGGCTGATAACTTGCATCCATTCATGTCCAGAAGGGTGGCGAACTCGTTACGAATTTATTCAACCTTCCCATCTTCTTTAAAAATGGTTCAACCTTCCCGTTTTCTTTACAAATGTTAAGGAGCCGATTTAAATGTATTATAGGGTTGGGTAGCCCTTATGGACACACTTTGCTGAGTTTTTTTTGGCCATTACTTTGTTTATACACGGTTGACCAACTGACGAAGAAACGCATTAGTAGTAGAGTGCTAGCCCTGATGACAGTCCGTGAAGTCGTGACATGCACTCCACAGGACACAAATCGTTGGGGATCCATCCTGACACAATATCGCTGAAACTCGATGGCAGGCCGGCCAGTGTGGCTGAGCGGTTCTAGGCGCTACAGTCTGGAACTGCGCGACCGCTACGGTCGCAGGTTCGAATCCTGCCTCGGGCATGGATGTGTGTGATGTCCTTAGGTTAGTTAGGTTTAGGTAGTTCTAAGTTCTAGGGGACTGATGACCTGAGATGTTAAGTCCCATAGTGCTCAGAGCCATTTGAACTCGATGGCGGCCTCAAATGTACGTAACACTGAAATCAGGTGTCTGATTTATCTTCAGCTCTTACACAGCTATCTCAACAGCACAACAAAAATGCGCGTTATCAGCAAGGTAAAATTCTCTCTGTACCACTACGTAACACTGCCGTGTTCCCAAAATCGTTTCCTGGGTCAGGAATCCGACTTTGGAACAATCTTCTTCAACTTAATTAGGGAAATAAAATCCTTTTAAAACTTCAAGACAGTTAATGATCCACCTTCTATCACAATAGCCATTTCTTCCATATAACTTGTCTGCAGCTCACTCTCGTCAGCCCTCTCCTGTTCTTTCTTAGCAGCCATTGTCACTGTTATTTCAATCTTCTCGTCTTTCATTATCACTTCTGCTTCTGACTATAGCAACGTGTTAGCCCTCCAAATGTTCTATCTGGTCAATGTAATTCTTAATGCCGTTTATTATTATTATTATCATTATTAATACTTATTATTATTTTAATAATAATAATACAAATATCATTATTATGGATGTTTTGTACCATTTTTAGTAAGTATTGTTCCTGGTACGTTGCAACAGAGGCCTTTAAGCCCTAATCTGGTGAGGCTAACTAAGCAATAAATAGGCCGGCCGGGGTGGCCTAACCTAAGGACATCACACACATCCATGCCCGAGGCAGGATTCGAACCTGGGACCGTAGCGGTCGAGCGGTTCCAGACTGTAGCGCCTAGAACCGCTCGGCCACTCCGGCCGGCTGTATGATATCATTAGACGATCATTTCCAATTACAAAATGATCTGGAGAGAATTTCTGTATGGTGCGAAAAGTGGCAATGGGAACTAAACAAAGAAAAGTGCGAGGTCATCCTCAAGGGTACTAAAAGAAATCCGATAAATTTTGGGTATACGATAAATCGCACAAATCTAAGGCCTGTCAATTCGACTAAATACCTAGGAATTACAATTACGAGCAACTTAAATTGTAAAGACCATATAGATAATATTGTGGGGAAGGCGAAACAAAGACTGCGCTTTGTTGGCAGAACACTTAGAAGATGCGACAAACCCACTAAAGAGAGAGAGCCTACATTACACTTGTCCGTGCTCTGCTGGAATGTTGCTGCGCGGTGTGGGATCCTTACCAGGTAGGATTGACGGAGGACTTCGAAAAAGTGCAAAGAAGGGCAGCTCGTTTCGTGTTGTCGCTCAATAGGGGTGAGAGTGTCACTGATATGATATGCGAGTTGGGAAACAATGGCGGTTTTCTTTGCGGCGAAATCTATTTACGAAATTTCAATCACCAACTTTCTCCTCCGAATGCTAAAATATTTTGTTGACACCCATCTGTGTAGGGAGAAATGATCATCATCATAAAATAAGAGAAATCAGAGCTTGAACGGAAAGATTTAGGTGTTCCTTTTTCCCACGTGCCATACGAGAGTGGAATGGTAGAGAAGTAGTATGAAAATGGTTCGCACTCAAGTGTGATTTGCGGAGTAACGATGTAGATGTAGATATATTTCGTTCTGGACAAAATTTTTTTTTTTTGGGGGGGGGGGGGGGTGATCAAGTTAAATGGGTATCTGGGAAAAATTATTAGTTTTGCATTCCTTGTACATGAACGTGATGGCACGTCTGAATGGATATAAAAACAGGGATAGCGTGAGGTGGTAGTAAAGTCAGAATCTAATATGTTTCTACCCATTTTACTCACAGTCGTCTTCAATTATTCTTAAAACAGCGTTTTATAAGGAGTAATGGGTATAAGTACAGATATTTTTATTGATGACCGAGAACAGTGCACAGAACAACATTAAATCCGTATTTACTGCATTTGCAGACTAATAATTACAACTAATAGGAGTAGTATGTTTTTCCGTTGGTTAGTACCTCGAGATACTTGTGGCAACAGCAAGCCATTGACGCTGGGCAGCATGTCAGGTGTTGAAGTGTGGACACGTAACGGTTCGTCTACACTGCGGGTCCAGTCCGCTTAGTGGTGGTTACGACTGTTCCGAAAACATCAGGGACTGAATTTGTGATGTGTTTGCGGAAAGACTGCCTGACGCAGAGAAAAAACAGCCAACACAGAAATGTGCGTACATATTAAAATAGGATATATATAAATATGTGCACTCAGGGCCGCTTTTTAAGGTCCAAGGGGCACAAAGCCAGCACTTGGAGGGCCAAGGTAAGAAGGCCGCCACAGGCATCACAACTTTTAAGATTTCCATACAGGACGTAAAACAACTAGTAGCGGTGCCCAAGAGTAAGATTTTTGTACATTTGTGTCACACTTAGTAGCGAAAACTAACGTGGGTGAAATTTACGCGGAAAAAGTGGGAGGGGGAGAAAAGGGGTTTGCTAAACGCGTGGAAAAATTTTGTCGGGCCGGCACTGTCTGAGATTATAGCCGTTACACCCTTTTTATGCTCGCGACAATGATACTCACTATGTGTTTTATTCAAGGTAGTGCTATGAACGTGGATGTGACAGGAAATTATTTGTTATGAAACATACGCAGTTTACAAATACAGTCTCACACATTGTTCGCTCGAGAGCTCCTATAGCCTGGAACATCCATTTAGGACCAACGGCTGACTCTAAATGTTACGGACTTCGCGACTAGCTTTGCCTAGAAAGAAATTCGGCTCTCACGTTGGACTTCTTTCCGCCCTCTCTCTCACCCCCTCGGCCGGGGCTGTGGTGTCATTAGTGACGTCAGAGGGAAGCGGCCGGCTGTTGTCTTTTAATTACTTCGATGTCTGCGCGTTGTTGTCCTAACTAATCACCAGGAGCGACTTTCATTTGGCAAGGCGCAGACGCGGGCTCGCCGTAATGAAGTTCATTTGTCCGCGCGGCTCGGCGCGGCGCGCATTTGTAACGCAGCCACAAATGGCCGCCAGTCCAGCCCGTTTAATAGCGGAGCAGACCGCCAGTATTTCTGCAGAGGCAGGCGAACAGGGCGTGCCGGCCCATGCCGCGATTCCCGAATAGGTTCCGCGCGCTAACCTCGAAGAGTTTTCCGCGAGGAGGAGTTGCCACTGCAGAATAAACAGCCATCAAACATTTTTGCTCAAGAGCCGATACAGACATTTTGTGCCGATCTCACTTGTTAACTGGTACCTAAGTAAATTAGTGTGTTATGAGTTCCCAACAGTCAGTCTGTAGTAAGGTCGCGATAATTTGGTCGCTGGCGGCCAAGTACTGATCGTTGAAAGACGGCTCTATTCGAACATGAGATAAGTTGCAAAATACTGACGAAATCTTTAAAATGCACTGTATCTCCATGAGCAGCAGCACAAACATCTAGACGGTAGCTAAACTCATCACAAACTTTAGACATGTATTTGCTTTTACAGAAGTTATGGCAGCTAGTATTCTGTTCTTCACTTCTTTGTCACGAGGTCAAGGGAAGAGGAACACACTTTCCTTCACGTATCCCCACAAGAAAAAATCGCATGGGGTCATGTCTGGCGATCTTGGAGGCGAAGAATGCAAGGTTACATGTTTGGTGGCGAAAATAAAACTGGCCCGGAAAATGATTAGAGTGAGGCATCAAATGCCTTATCGTAGGTAATGAACAGAACTGCTCACTCGGAACATGGTAGAAATGGACACGGTTGACGATACAACGCAATACGTGACTTACTGTACGTAGCAGCTCTGCCTGTCGGACGGCACAATGCCCTTTCTCAGTCTTCCATTGTGTGGTAATTATCTAAGTACACCCTAGCCTTCCACATGTTCCTCAGGTGAAAATCGCAAGGAGAGAGACAAGGCGCTGTTTAAGGACAAGAAACTTCGCTGCTTTTGCGCGTAAAAGTTGTCATTAAAAAACGTATTCCGCAATTAAGACACCCTCGCTGAGTCCAGTGTCAACCACAGAGTCAACTCATTCTGTGAAAGATTCGCGTCTAGTAAACTTGTACGAAGTAAGAATATTGTCAATCAAGCAGCAGAAACAACCGATTTTGCAACAACTGCAATAATAAATCCAAATGCTAACTGTAGTCAAATACAACTAGATGTACCTGCTACATACTATAAATGTATTTTGGTATACTTCCCAACAAACCCGATCATTAAGGGCCCGGGTTCGATTCCCGGTTGGGTCGGAGATTTTCTCCCTCAGGGACTGGGTGTTGTGCTGTCCTAATCATCATCATTTCATCCCCATCGACGCGCAAGTCGCCGAAGTGGCGTCAAATCGAAAGACTTGCACCAGGCGAGTGGTCTACCCGACGGGAGGCCCTCGTCACACATTTTTTTTAAAATTGTGAGTAGACACTGGTTCCGTAAAATTTCATTCAAATCTCTTTACGTTCAACCATTTGCAAGAAAGAAACTTAACTTTTAAATGTATTTTTACTTTTCGTGTACTTGTCAAATGTGCAGCATAGGTTTATAGCTGAAATTCTTCCGACTCGAGTTCCTATTCTAACCAAGAAAACTTAAGGGCAAATAAAATTTTAAAAAAAATGATGTCGATGATTGATAAGAGTATTAAAACTCGATTGTCTGTTTTGTAAGTCCCGTGTGCGACTAGTAATCCGAATTAAAACAATTTACGAATATCCTTAACGTGTCAAAAGACGTTTTAGGTAACACACAAGTAAGCGTAATAGGCCCGACTGGATTGCAGCACGCGTTGGCACGCCGTTACCGGGATTCGGGGAGGTGCCCCGGCGCCGCACCGAATCCGCCCGGAGGATGAGCGATGAAGGTCGGTTTGCCGGTGACACTAGATGTGGTTTCTAGGCCGTTTCCCACATCTGAGCAGGTGAATCCTGGCTTAGTACCCACGTCCTGCCTCAGTTACATGATTCAGAAACATTTCCAAAACGTTCTCACACTTTCACAGTGTATAAGAGTAAATGCAGACAGACAGACTATACAAATTCCTTTCCGGTGATGCGGTGACAGGAAGAGCATCCGGGCACCCTCTGCCATTAACAATATTAAGTCCAGAATAGCCGGCCGTTGTGGCCGAGCGGTTCTAGGCGCTTCACTCTGGAACCGCGCGACTGCTACGGTCGCAGGTTCAAATCCTGCCTCGGGCATGGATGTGTGCGATGTCCTTAGGTTAGTTAGGTTTTAGTAGTTCTGAGTCTAGGGGGACTGATGACCTCAGATATTAAGTCCCATAGTGCTCAGAGCCATTTGAAATCCAGAATAACATGCCGCATTCGCGAACAAACAGCCAGGAGAAAGAAAGACGAACGGTCAACTTTGTCTTGTGGCGTCACTCCATAAGACGTTATGGGACAGTCAACTTTGTCTTCTGGCGTCACTGCATAAGATGTTATAAAGAGATTTCAAATTTAACCCGATCTATTGCCGGCCAATGTCCAGCAAAAACAAAATTCCTTAGAAACGACTATCCGAAATCTCCACTCCGAGCATTATTACCTACCACGACCAAAGCAGAGCGGATGTTACCAATCTGACAATACTTGTGAAAATGGAACTGGACAAGGCCACGATATAAATGACAGAGGAACTCGCCACGCATGCGCCGGAAATGGAACTGATCCGAGCATATCCAAGACAGCGCGTTCGGAAGAAGTGACCTCCTTCTGTGATGGCGCTGACAGCACACCCGCGTCATGGCGGCCCATTTCACCGTTATGCGTTCCCGCCCGCCCGGTCTATTGTGACGGCCTTGCAGATTCATGTGCATTGTTGGCTCGACTCGGCGCGGGGCGCAGGTGTACATCTGTTGTTTAGGGGTCCTGCGAACAAGTTGCATTATGCTCACCCCGGCTGTGGGGGACTGGCCCGTGCAGGGCGTTTTATGCGGGCCCTCTTCCTGTCCCCGGCTTACCTGGGGCCCGCCACTTCCACCTGTCAGTGGGTTTCCCGTCCACATCCAGCAAGGTGCGAGAGCACTCAACTCGTAGTCGGGAAGAGCGGGGCTCAAATCGGGGGTCGCCGTCCTCATTTACATCCCCTCTGATCTCTCTAAACAACTTCAGAAAACTGCTCGCACACTTATCTAATGGTCTAATACTACGTCCTCAATGAACTTAGTGCCAATAGGGACGTTACCTCTACATCTACTTGTACGTACACTGCTGCATGCAACAAGCGTCAGATTGGCATTAACCGTACTGCGTGCCTCGATATGCAAGTGATTACCATTTTAGCACAATCGTACAAAGTACGCTGTATCAAGGAAAAATTATGCAGCATGTTTCTCATTGAGAAATTATATTTTAATGTTGTTTATTTATGTGAAGATTGTGTTATAAATCGTGTAAGAAGCACAAACGTCTATCACAACGTGTCGGAATCGTACCCTATCGAAAGTGTTTTATTGTCTCGTAATACCGCTGCTCGCGTTGGTTGCGCCGCTATGTACACTTGTGCTCATAAATTAAAGATAATGCTGATACATGGTGAAACAACGCTCTGATGGGCGGTCTGCGGGTTTAAATCACCTCGGGGTATGACCTTGCGATGCATTTGACCTGCGGTCGTCGCACGGTGGCGCTGGCAGCAGACCACATACGCAGCGTTGTATTGGTGCGTGTCAGAGACGGCCGGGGTGGCCGAACGGTTCTAGGCGCTACAGTCTAGAACCGCGCGACTGCTACGGTCGCAGGTTCGAATCCTGCCTCGAGCATTGATGTGTGTGATGTCCTGAGCTTAGTTAGGTTTAAGTCGTTCTAAGTTCTAGGGGACTGATGACCTCAGAAGTGAAGTCCCATAATGCTCAGAGTCATTTGAACCATTTTGCATGTCAGAGTATGGTGCAGCGAGTAAGTGTGCAGACGTTTCCAGACGTGACTGTGTGTGGAAAATGGCTCAAAGAACACACATTGATGACGTTATGAGAGTTAGAATACTAGACTGGAGGCTGTCAAACACAGCAGGTCGTAGCACGGACCCTCCGTGTGCCACAAAGTGTGATCTCAAGATTATGGCAACGATTCCAGCAGACGGGAAATGTGGCCAGGCGCTACAGTACAGGACGTCCACAGTGTACAACACCACAAGAAGACCGATAGCTCACGATCAGTGCCCGCAGACGGCCACGGAGTACTGCAGGTAGCCTTGCTCGGGACCTTACCGCAGCCACTGGAACAGTTGTCTCCAGACACAGTCTACAGACGACTGAACAGACATGGTTTATTCGCCCGGAGACCTGCAAGGCGCATCCCACTGATCCCTGCTCACAGGAAAGCCCGTAAAGCCTGGTGTCAAGAACACAGCACATGGTCATTGGAACAGTGGTCCCAGGTTATGTTCACGGACGAGTCCAGGTATAGTCTGAACAGTGATTCTCGCCGGGTTTTCATCTGGCGTGAACCAGGAACCAGATACCAACCCCTTAATGTCCTTGACAGGGACCTGTATGGAGGTCGTGGTTTGATGGTGTGGGGTGGGATTAAGATTGGTGCACGTACACCCCTGCGTGTCTTTGACAGAGGAACTGTAACAGGTCAGGCGCATCGGGACGTCATTTTGCACCAGTATGTCCACCTTCGTCCTGATGGATGATAACGCGCGGCCCCAGTGAGCTGCCATCGTGGAGGAGTACGTTGAAACAGAAGATATCAGTCGAATGGAGTGAACTGCCTGTTCTCCAGACCTAAACCCCATCGAGCACGTCTGGGATGCTCTCAGTCGACGTATCGCCGCACGTCTTCAAACCCCTACGTCACTTTAGAAGTGTCATCATGTCGTTTTAACAGACAAGGCCAGATTCCGTGTGTGCAGGCTCCGAGGAGCCAGATTACATTCGTCATCGTGACATGGGTCCAGTGCCTGGCGTAATGGTATGGGTGCCATTGGGCACGCCTCTGGTTCACTTAGCCGTAATCTGGACAACAGGTTTTCCATTCTTGACTGTTAAAGCTGGTGGCTGTGAGCCTGTCTTTCAACAATATAATGCAAGACGCCTTTACTGTCACGGTCTTCCTCGATACAGAGCGTGTTCTAAAGTCCCTCTGGCGATCAAGTTCCCCAGATCTCCTAGCCACCGAAAACATCTGGTCGCAGAGAGACTGCCACGCCACCATTCGCCAGTCAATACGATTGGTGAACTCTCGCACAGAGTTTGAATTGGCATGGAATGATGTTCGGCAAAATGCCCAGCCAGCGTAAGGCCACTGCCGCCGTCAGAAATTGCAGCTCTCTGTACTAAATTTCGCACCATGCATCTTTAACTAAATCACCTACAAATTTAATCTTGCATTCTTCCCTCTGTTCTGAATATGCATAATAAGTAAAATTTTGTAATTATTGGTGGTGGTACAACTGTTATGGCCTGTAGTGTAGATGAGGACTAGAGTGAGTACGAGCGGCATTCAATAAGTAATGCAACACCTCTTTTCTCGGTCAGTTTCGGTTGAAACAAATGCGAAATTTGCTGTGTGACATCGTGGAATATTCCCATTTCAGCTCCTACAGTTTCATGCGGGTAGCCTTCAAAATGGCGTGTGTAAGGCATATGCAAACAAGGAACTGCCAACGAGTTTCTTTTGCCGGAAAACCAGAGCACTGCAGATACTCATAGGCTCCTGCAGAATTTATACAGGGACCTGACAGTGAACAGAAGCACGGCGAGCCGTTGGGCGAAGCGTTTCTCATCATCGCAACAAGCTGGCCAAACCTGTCCGATCTCCCGCATGCCGGCCGGCCGCACACAGCTCCAATTCCTGCAATGTTGGAACGTGCGGACACTCTAAACTGAGGTGATCGAAGGATCACTGTCGAGCACCTCGCTGCGCAACTGGAGTTATCTGTTGGTAGTGTTGGCGCACTCGTCCACCTATTGGGGTACTCAAAAGTGTGTGCCCGCTCGATTTCTTGTCATGTAGCAGAATACCATATGTAGCAACGAAGGACCACCAGTGCGTTACGAGGCTGGTGGTGACAATTTCTTGTCGAACATCGTCACAGGCGACGAAACATTAGCTCATCACTTCCAATCAGAAACAAAAGGGCAATCAATGGAGTGACCCAATACCACCTCTCCTCCGAAGGAAAAGTTCAAAGCCGCACCCTCAGCCTGCAAGGTCATGGTCATAGTCTTCTAGGACTCTGAAGTAGATTTTTATGTTCTCCCTCGTCGTACAACGATCAACTCTGAAGTTTATTGTGCTACCCTAAGGAAATTGAAGAAACTAAATCTGCGTGTTCACCACCACAAAGCCGGCCGGAGTGGCCGTGCGGTTCTAGGCGCTTCAGTCTGGAACCGGGCGACCTCTACGGTCGCAGGTTCGAATCCTGCCTCGGGCATGGATGTGTGTGATGTCCTTAGGTTAGTTAGGTTTAAGTAGTTCAAGTTCTAGGGGACTGATGACCTCAGCTGTTAAATCCCATAGTGCTCAGACCCATTTCAACCATTTTGCCACCACAAACATGCAAAAGAACATTTCGTTCTCAATTACAACGCAACGCCCCACTGAGCTGCATCGCCTACCATGAAGCAACAAATAGTGGATAAGATGAATAAGTCTACTGGGAGATCAGAGTGGTGTTTGGAAAGGAAAGCTCGCCCTAAATCGTGTACACACACACACACACACACACACACACACACACATGCGGTGGGTATCGACCCTGTGGCGGCGATGCGTTGGCTGGCTGTGACGCTACCAGCGAACTCGGCGTCCATCGTCCGTTTTGCGGGGCCCTGACCACTCGAAATGCCGATCTGTTATTGGCACCTATAAATATATTCGGCGCGGCTCCCACTTAATCACGCGCGGGCAAAAAATTTCAATGTTCCATTTTAATGACGTATTACCGCAGCATTTGCGCGACACATTCAAAGCCATCAGAGGACTACGAAAAATATGATTAGTCGGCGCGCGCGGAATTTTTATTTGCGACACGCTTTGTAATTGCTGCGAAATCAGCTTCGGTCGGACGCTGCATAAATAACCGATATACCGCCTGTCTTTGATTGCAGTCGGTTGCGCATGCATTCGCTTGGCCAGAATTTAGCCTCTTTTTTCCCTCCTCTCTACGCATAACTGCATCCTTTTCAGTCCTCGCCGGGATGTGCGTTATTACTTCAAGGGAATATTTACGGTTTTCTTGATAGCGGAGGCATCTGACTCAGAGAAATCGGTCGTGTCTTAGTCAAAGGAACCTTCCCGGAATGCGCAATGAGCGATTTTGGCAAACCTAAATCAGGATGGTGTGACGTTTGTGGTAGCTGTAGGGTGAGGTTGTGATGTGGGAAACGATGTTGGAAAATTTTTAATATTCATAAGAGATTCTTAGCAAGGTCGACAATTGAATACATCCCACAATAAGAACATAGTGTGAAAACAACGTTACATTAATCATTGAGATGCTCAGCAAATTATTATTATAATAACCCACAATTAAATGAATTGAAGTGTATGGAGTAGAGAATGCTCTTAATCTGAACAATGCAATGAGCGTATGGCATCTGTGGCCGGGCTTTCCCTTCTGGGAAATTTTGGCCCCTTGGTGCAAGTCTTTTTAGTTTACACCACTTCGGCGACTTCGCGTCGATGATGATAAAATAATGATGAGGACAACACGCACACCGAGTCCCGAGCTGTGTCCATCCTTCACTTTTACGACTGCTTGAACTCTGCTGGGGACCTTCTCCATGAGGTATGCAAATGTCTGTGGAGGAATGGCAGCCCATTCTTCCTCGACAGCTGGAACCAGAGACGGCAGTGATGTTGGACGCTGGAGTCCAGAACGGAGTGGACGCTCTAACTTATCTCAAAGATGTTCCACTGAGTTGAGGTCGGGACTAAGTACAAGCCAGTACATTTCAGGAATATTGTCCAAAACTCATCCCCTCACAGATGATGCTTTATGACAGGGTGAATTGTCATGCTGATAAAACGATCGTCGTCTCCGAAATGTTCCTCTAATGTACGCAATACACAATGCTGTAACATGTCCTCAAATCCTCAGGTGTTTGCCGTTTTTCTTTAGTGCAGTAAGCCGACCACACTCTAATCACAAAAAACATCCCCATACCGTAACACCACCTCCTCCGTACTTCTCTGATGGCACTATACGTGACACTGGATAACGTTCTCCAGGCATTTGCTAATGGCAAACCCTTCCATCGAGCTGCCACCGGAGATAACGTGATTCGTCATTCCAAATCACTCGCTTCCAGTCACTCACTGTCCACTGCCGTCGCTGTTTACACCAACTCAAACGTCACTTAGCACTGAGTACATGAATGTGTGGCTTAAGGGCAGCTGCTCGAACGTTATACCCCATTCGTTTCAACTTCCTGCACACAGGCACTGCGCCAGCTGGACTACTGGTAACACTTTGAAACTCACGACTGAGTCCTTACGCTGATTTCAAGCGATTTTTTACGACTACCCTCCTCAAATCTCAGCGATCACTGTCTACCTGTATATGCGGTCCGCCTGGTCTTGCTTTAAATTCAAATGGTTCAAATGGCTCCAAGCACTATAGGACTTAACATATGAAGTCATCAGTTTCCTAGACTTAGAACTACTTAAACCTAACGAACCTAAGAACATCACACACATCCATGCCCGAGGCAGGATTCAAACCTGCGACCGTAGCGGTCGCGCGGTTCCAGACAGAAGCGCCAAGAACCGCTCGGTGACACCGGCCGGCCAAAAGAAACTAATCACGGACAGTAAAGGAATGAACATGATGCAAATGCCCAAGAAAGAAGAACAATTAGCGATACGTCACAATGTCCGGACGAGGATTTGAACCGCCGTCCACCCGAATGCTGATCGGATCCAGTGTCGCGCCACTGCGCCACCTCGCTAGGTGCTTTGCCCAGTGCGCCTATTGTGAATGTGGGTGGGCGGCGTGGGTGTAGCGAGTGGGCGGCGCGGCTTCGCACCAGCGAGTGCACCACGCCGCCTGCGCACTGTGCAGAACGAGCCGCCTGCCGGCTCCCACGAGAGCCACGGCCTTGGCGGCTCTTGCACTTCGCCCGCCGGTCTAAGTAGTCGCCGCCACAAACCGGCGCCGGTCCGTTTGGCGCCCGTCCGACAACTGTTGACGCAGCTCGCAGGCGGCATACAGCTGCCAGCACCTCCTCAGCCACACGTCCAGAATTATATAAAAGTGACGAGAGTCGTTTAAAAGCAAGCTAAGTTTTCTTTGCAGCTACAGGGTGGCGCACGAAATGTGTTACCATTTTGTTTTTGATTATAAACTTTATTGTCAATACAATCTGACAGGGACATATACTACAATGAAGAGCCATCCATGGATATTTGTTCTATCTCAGCACATGCTCAATATGTCCACCATTTCATTTCCTAACTTCCTTCAAACAAACACTGAAGTTAGTGATTACCCTATGGCACACGTCTTCTGTAATTTCACTGCAAGCTTGAAGAATAAGTCTTCTGAGCTCCATTAAACCACGTAGACGTTTCGGAAAATTTTTTTCCTTTAGGTACCCCCAAAGAAAAAAGTCACATGGATTGAGATCTGGACTATTGGGGGGCCAATTTCGTCCGTCATTGAAGCGACCTGGAAATCTGAGTGAAATAATCCACATGTCGAAATGCTCGTGTAAAAACTCCAACACAGTGTTTGCAGTATGTGGCCTTGCTCCATCTTGCATGAACCACTGCGTGTTGAAGGGCAAGGCAGTAGCAAGAAGCTGTGGAATGAAGCTATTGCGAAGCATGCTCAAATAACGCTCGCTGTTCACAGTTTCTTCATAGAAAAAGGGTCCAATAAGTCCGTGACTGGAAATTGCTGCCCACGCTGTAATCCTCGGAGCATAAGGTTGTCGTTCGTGAAGCACTTGTGGGTTTTCAGTGGCCCAAAAGCGTACTTTTTGTTTGTTAACCACACCGTCTAAATGAAAATGCTCCTCGTCTGAAAACCAAACGTTGTTGAGAGTTTCTTCCCTATTCTCCGCCCACTGAGCAAACGGTAGTCTCTGCTGCTTGTGTTCTTCAGTGAGCTTCTGTGCACAGGTCATCTTGTATGGGTACATATGGAGGTCACTTTTAAGAATGCGTTGAACGGAGCGTCTGGATATTCCCAGTTGCACTGCTGCCTTTCTACACGATTTCTCGGGACTTGTCTGTACAGCAGCTTGTACCGCTTCAATATTCTCTGGCGAACAAACAGGCTTAGGCCGGGTCGCTTCGCTTCCAATACTGTTCCTTCCTGTACAAGTTAATCGTACAACCGGTGGATGGTCTTCTTGCAAGGGACTCATCGTGTGTTAAACTGTTGTCGAAAACGCCTCTGAGTCACAATAAGGCTTTCCGTTTCATGAAAAAGTAACACTATTGCCGATCGTTGCTGTGTCGTCAGTCTGCCATTGTCAGCCATTGCTGCTTACTAGTCTCCTAGCGGCAGTATCGTGAATTACACGTCATATCGTTACTCATTTGTTTTTCCAAGCTCTGCTGGTACTGCTGTAGAGATCCCAGCGGGATATCTAATGTGCGTCATAAATTGTGAAAGAAACAATTGGTAACACATTTCGTACGCCACCCTGTATATGTCAGCTGGAGATTTCTCAGTCAATTAAATTCCCAGCCTGTCAGCTAAATAACATTCTCGTCTTGATGCAACGTTTCTGCAAGCATACAATGAACTGACAAAAATCATGGGATACCTCTTAATATCGTGTAGGGCCTCCTTTTGCCCGGGGTAGTGCAGCAACTCGACGTCGCGTGGACTCAACGAATCGTTGGAAGTCCCCCGGAGAAATACTGAAGCATGTTGCCTATATAGCCGTCCAAAATTGCAGGATTTTGAGCAGAAACTGACCTCTCGATTATGTCCCATAAATGTTCGATGGGAAGCATGTCGGGCCATCTGGGTGGCCAAATCATTCGCTCAAATTGTCCAGAATGTTATTCAAACCAGTCGCGAACAACTGTCGTCCGGTGGCGTGGCGTTTGGTTATCCCTAAAAATCCCAATGTAGTCTGGCAACGTGAAGCCAATGAATGGCTGCAAATGGTCTCCAAGTAGCCGGACATAAACATTTCCAGTCAATAATCGGTTCACTTGGATCAGAAGAACCAGTCCATTCCATGTAAACACACCCCACACCACACCCATCACCAGCTTGCATAGTGCCTTGTTGATAACTTGGGTCATGGCTTTGTGGGGTCTGTGCCATATTCGAAACCTACCATCTGCTCTTGCCAACTGTAATGGGCACTCATCTCAGCAGGACATGGGTTTTCTGTCTCTAGGGTCAGACCGATATGGTCAGAGCGCAGGACAGGCGCTGAAAGCGATGTCGCACTGTTAGCAAAGGAACTCGCGCTGGTCGTCTGCTGCCATAGCCCATTAATGCCAAATTTCGCTATGCTGCCTAACTGATAGGTTTGTCGATTTGTGTGTGTGAAATCCTATGGGACTTAACTGCTAAGGTCATCAGTCCCTAAGCTTACACACTATTTAACCTAAATTATGCTAAGGACAAACATACACACACATGCCCAAGGGAGGACTCGAACCTCCGCCGGGACCAGCCGCACGTTTGTCGATTTCTGAGATTATTTCATGCAGTGATGCTTGTCTATTAGCACTGACAGCTCTGTCCAAACGCAGCTGCTCTCGGTCTTTAAGTGAAGGCCGTCGTCCCTGCATTATGCGTGGTGAGGGGTAATGTCTGAAATGTGGCATTCTTGGCACACTCTTGACACAGTGGATTCGGAATATTGAATTCCCTAACAGTTTTCGAAATGGAATGTCCCTCTGCGTCTAGCTCCAACTACCATTCCGCGTTGAAAGTCAGTTAATTCCCAAATTACGCCATAATCACGTCGGAAATCGTGGCACATGACTCACCGGAATACAAATGACAACTCCGCCAATACACTGCCTCTTATATCTTGTGTATATGATACTATAGCCATCTGCGTTTGTGCATATGGCTATACCATTACTTTGTCACCTCTGTGTATATAAAAGTGCCACGAGTCTTTTGAAAGCAACCAAAGTTTTCTTTCCAGCTATAAGTCAGTTGGGCATTTCTCGGCGAATTCATTTCTCGGACTGTCAGCAGAGTAATGTTCTTATCTTGATGCAACGTTTCTGCAGGTTTCCAAGCTCCCATCTTCTGCGACAAAGCTAATGCCAGTCCTAAAAGTTTCCAAGGATAGAAGCAGTTTCCAGTTACTAAAAGGATGTTCAATCAAAGGCACGTTAGGAGAAAGTACGTTGTGCGTGATATCCCCTTAATGTGGTTAGCAACTGTATCGATATTTATGAGCCGGTTCTAGGCGCTTCAGTCTGGGATCGCGCTCCTGTTACGGTCGCAGGTCCGAATCCTGCCTCGAGCATGGCTGTGTGTGATGTCCTTAGGTTAGTTAGATTTAAGTAGTTCTAAGTTCTAGGGGACTGATGACCTCAGATGTTAAGTCCCATAGTGCTCAGAGCCATTTGAACCATTTGATATTTATGACTGCATTTAGCGACATAACACTGGATAAAACGGCGTGGCATCAGCAGATGTTAGTTATTTCAGTTATGGAGGTATATATAAGGCATGCTCCTCTCTGCTGTGTAGGGCACAGACGATTTTCTTCTCGAATCCAAGCTAGTGCTCCGTCTCTAATGGCCTACTCGTCGGGTAAACTCCAGGGGGTAAACTCCAACCTCCCTTCCTTTTTTACTACCGCAGAAGGTCGTAGGTTATAAAATACACTCCCTCTCTGGTATGGATCATATACATACCCTGACAAAAAATAGCGAAGCTCCCAGAATACATTGTCAGGTGTCAATATGACCTCGTACATATTCACAGCAAAATCGAGTGTTTAAATGATTAGAATTGCAGTTCTCTGTGACAGGTAGAGCATTATTGTCCTTACTAGTCATGGTAGGGTAGCTAAGGGTGTGAACTACGTCAGGGGTTGAGTGACCAGTGTGACGCAAACAGAGGTGCCCCGCACTCGTATGGAACAGCGTTATCAGCATCTGACAGGGTTTGAAAGTGGCCTCTTTGTGGGTATCCATTTGGCCGACTGGTCGAATGGTACAATATCAAAATTTGCGAGGTATGCGGGAGTAACATTGGTCCGACTTTCCACTGTGTTGGAATGTGAGTGCAGGCATATTCGTCATTCGTCGACAACGTCTGACTACCAAAAAAAGAGGGCTGCCGTGTTGTGCATCAAGCACTTCGTTAGCCCTTCTCGCCTGCCGCTGCCATCCGAGGACAAGTCACTGCAATGTTCTGTGTCATCCCGCACCATTAGTCAGAGTCTAGCAGCAGCCCGATTAGGGAATTATTGTCCCATGCACAGCACAAACGGTTACGTTTGGAGTGATGCCGTGACTACGAAGCGCGGACTGTTGATGAATGGCGTGGCACTGTGTACAGCGATGAATCGCTGTGCTTCACTACCCCAGATAACCATCGTCGGCGTGTGTGGCGTCGAGCTGAGGAGACGTCCCATTCTTCTTTTGGAGTGGCACACGGGTGTTTCTCCTAGTATCTCTGGCGTCAGGTTGTGATGGACCATCGGGTACATCTCACACCTGGTAGTGACTGAGTGAGCTGATGGAACGACGGTAAGTCACGGGCATGCTGCATCGTCATGCATTACTCGGATCTCTCATGCGAGAGTGTGGTGGCGCCGTTTTTCAAGAGAACAGATCTCGTCTGCACATGGCACGTGTCTCTTTGAATTATCTGCGTGATGTTGAGGTGTTCCTGTGTCCAGAAAGATCCCCATATTTGTCTCCGATAAAAAATGTGTGAGACAGGCTCAGATGTCTACCCCATCCAATTGCAAGTATCCAGGATATCTACATCTACATCTACATCCATACTCCTCAAGCCACCTGACGGTGTGTGGCGGAGGGTACCTTGAGTACCTCTATCGGTTCTCGCTTCTATTTCAGTCTCGTATTGTTCGTGGAAAGAAGGATTGTCGGTATGCTTCTGTGTGGGCTCTGATCTCTCTGAGTTTATCCTCATGGTCTCTTTGCGAGATATACGTAGGAGGGAGCAATATACTGCTTGACTCTTCGGTGAAGGTATGTTCTCGAAACTTTAACAAAAGCCCGTACCCAGCTACTGAGCGTCTCTCCTGCAGTCTTCCACTGGAGTTTATCTATCATCTCCGTAACGCTTTCGCGATTATTAAATGATCCTGTAACGAAGCGCGCTGCTCTCCGTTGGATCTTCTCTATCTCTTCTATCAACCCTATCTGGTACGGATCCCACACTGCTGAGCAGTATTCAAGCAGTGGGCGAACAAGCGTACTGTAACCTACTTCCTTTGTTTTCGGATTGCATTTCCTTAGGATTCTTCCAATAAATCTGCCTGGCATCTGCTTTACCGACGATCAACTTTATATGATCATTCCATTTTAAATCACTCCTAATGCGTACTCCCAGACAATTTATGGAATTATCTGCTTCCAGTTGCTGACCTGCTATTTTGTAGCTAAATGATAAGGGATGTATCTTTCTATGTATTCGCAGCACCTTACACTTGTCTACATTGAGGTTCAATTGCCATTCCCTGCACCATGCGTCAATTCGCTGCAGATCCTCCTGCATTTCAGTACAATTTTCCATTGTTACAATCTCTCGATACACCACAGCATCATCTGCAAAAAGCCTCAGTGAACTTCCGATGTCATCCACAAGGTCATTTATGTATATTGTGAATAGCAACGGTCCTATGAGACTCCCCTGCGGCACACCTGAAATCACTCTTACTTCGGAAGACTTCTCTCCATTGAGAATGACATGCTGCGTTCTGTTATCTAGGAACTCTTCGATCCAATCACACAATTGGTCTGATAGTCCATATGCTCTTACATTGTTCATTAAACGACTGTGGGGACTGTATCGAACGCCTTGCGGAAGTCAATAAACACGGCATCTACCTGTGAACCCGTGTCTATGGCTCTCTGAGTCTCGTGGACGAATAGCGCGAGCTGGGTTTCACACGACCGTCTTTTTCGAAACGCATGCTGATTTCTACAGAGTAGATTTCTAGTCTTCAGAAAAGTCATTATACTCGAACATAATACGTGTTCCAAAATTCTACAACTGATCGACGTTAGAGATATAGGTCTATAGTTCTGCACATCTGTTCGACGTCCCTTCTTGAAAACGGGGATGACCTGTGCCCTTTTCCAATCCTTTGGAACGCTACGCTCTTCTAGAGACCTACAACCTATCACAGGCCATTTACAACGTTAGTGGAACAGCTTGCCTCGGGAGAGGAAATAAGTGCTTTGCGACACCCTTCTTAAACGAATCAGTGCATGTATTTAAGCCAGAGGGAGTGCAACGTCGTACTGATAAGTGAGCTTCAAAGTTCTTTGTTACGTATCCCAGCACTACAAGGGCGGCCACACAACCGAAGCTCTCTTCTGGTCAGTGGTTCACCTCGGTGAAGCTTAGTAAAGGTCATGTTACCCCTTTCATCCTCATGAGGCTGGGACACCGCCCACCTATACCGATTGAAAATCATCGCTTCTGGCCGCTGTGATCAGGACACAACGGCGGTGACCGATCTGAATTGGTTGCGAGGGGGCACCTCCTCTCTACAACTGTAACTGCTTTGCTTACTAGCTCGCGAACTATTTAAAGGACACCAGTATCCGACTTTGACCTATCACTTGTGTGGATATTGTCCTCCCATAGTACCAGCTGGGTTCGAAAACTGGGACGTCTGTGTCTGTTTTTCCTTTGCATGAATAACTTATCTTCGTAAACTACGCCGTTGCAAAGCTGTGGATGTCATTCTCCTCTGGAACCGGCCCGGTTCGAACCCTGGGTCGTAATTCTGCATTTTTAATTTATAAGATGAACTTATCTTTGTGTTTCACTCTGTTATCATTGTTCTATTGTGACAACTGCACTACTCTTAACTTGGAACTGTTATAACTATTGTTGACTGTATGGTGTTCGTTTTTTAGTGTTTTTATTTTGCATTAAGAACTTATATATGTACATGCAACTTGTTCTGCTGTGAAAATTGCATTTGTGTTAATATGACGCTTTTGTAACCACTGTTGACTGTATGGTCTTTGCTGCCCCAGGCTAAAAACAAATACATAAAATAAAAAAGTTCTTTGTTAATTTGACTCTATATTGTAATCACAGAAATAATATGACGTGTTTTCTGAATATGAAGTTTCATCCCTATCCCTCGTCACCTTCTGAGTGTTTCCCTTCTTGGTTAGGTGGTGTAGAACAGACCATATACAGCACCAATGAGAATTGCAGTATACACAAAGGCTGCTAAGACCTAATCATTCTTCCTTCGTTCTTTTTAAACGCGAATCCTATATTCGAGTACGCATTGTGTCTCTTAACTAATGATTTTGACCTTTCATACCCTACCTGTTTCAGGCCAAGGGAGTATTACAGTATTCACGATGTTCAGGGTGCACCATGATAACAAAAACTGGGCACGGATGAAAATATACGGTAATAGAAGCAAAACCGTTCAGGTAAACGTGGTTCCACAATCGAGTCGTTTGCGAAATAACTGCAATTGTGTGACTACGAGCCGCCACTGACTTCAGTATGAAATTCTGTCTTTTGCAAAATGCATAATTCTCTGGAACACAAAGCAATTCGGGAAGTTAAAACAGTAGGGACAGGTTTTCTCGTTGCAGTGACACAGTTATAAAGTACCTAGATACACTGCTACCAACGAAAGCAACAGATGACGTAACATCAAAATAAACTAAATTAAAAGGAAAACCCAACACACAGACGAACCATACAAAAAAACGAAGAGAAAAGGCTCCACCTTCGCGCCCATCTACCGCTGAAAGTGAAAATTTAGCTCAACCGATCATCCTAAAAGCATAGACCGCCAATGGCTGCCCTTCAGCACACACAACTCACCAAAAAAATAAAAAAATGCCGAGTTATAGCTTTATGGCGGAAAAGGCCAGTCCCCCTCACCAGAAGCGCTGCTGGTTGTTCACTTTACAGACTGTGGTGTGCGTACTGTAAGACCTTCAGTACACACACCATCAGATTACTTGACTTGTCGCTCTAACGAAGTTGTTAATGTTTTTGGGGGAAGAGACCAAACAGCGAGGTCATCGGTCTCATCGGATTAGGGAAGGATGGGGAATGAAGTCGGCCGTGCCCTTTCAAAGGAACCATCCCGGCATTTGCCTGGAGCGATTTAGGGAAATCACGTAAAACCTAAATTAGGATGGTCGGGCTCTAACGAAGTAAGCGAGTGTCAGCAATATGTCTCGTGGGCTTATTGCGGCGTGTTTATCTTCCGCCGTTAGGTCAGACGATAGAAACGCCACTTGCATGCTTAGAGTAGCAGATTGACGGTGACCAACTTTAAACAGAACTTGATGAATTTTCACACACATTTATTAAAATAATAACAAGCATAAAAATTACTTAACTTGCTTCTGGATGATATTTACAATTGACAATCTGAAGTTCCTTTGGTATTGGTACGTTAACCTTATTCTCACATATATCTCTCATACTTGACAAAAGTGTCTATATATTTATCTTCATGGCTATGTACAGGAATATGGTAATCTTATTAGGCGCAGACTGAAACTTGACTATAGACTGGTACAGACTAATGCTGACTGACCAGTCGGAGTTCTGTACACTCGTTATAATACCTCGCGCGTTCATGTATCACTGCGCGAGTCTCATCCGCGGGGAGAAAAGGTTCTACGTTAACAGCAATCTCATTGGCTGCGTTACATATTAATACGCGCATCGGCGGAAGCAGAATTTGGTCCGTCTCTATGGCAGCGCCATCTCGTAGTGCGGAGACGGACGAGCGCTGCGCCTGCGCTGTTGTGCTTAGAGGGGCGCGCTCTAGTGGGAAAGTTGTGTACGCGCTGACTAATAACAGCAAACCGTTGCAACTGCCCCCCCTCTGAAGGAATTTTCCGCAATGTCTTTCCTTACTTGCACAGCGAGGTAGCGAGATGTACTACTTTGAGCTAGATCGTGGCTACGGCGAGTGAGTTGCCGCTAGGGTTCGCTAAACAGGGAAGCAGGGAGAGCGGCTTTTGGCAGCGCGCACGCGGCGAGTGGGCGCCGGCGCGGCCGACGTGGCAACAGCGAAGCAGCCGCCGCCTCTGCCGCACCCCCGGGCAGCCTCAATGGCTCTCGGGTCCCCCGGTGCGGACTCCCCAGCCCAGTCCAGCACCTGTGCCCGGCGTGACTCAGGCACCGCCGCTGTGCGCTTATACTCTCATCCACAGCCCCCTAACAACACTGTAAACACCTCCTCGCCTGTATAAACACGGTTTGACGATTGCTCTAGTTAATGACAATGCAACATCTACTCTTCATTAAAAAAAAAAAAAGAAACAGTAGATCGCGTCCAGTTATCGAATTTAGAGCTAAGCGCTGCCCCTTGTAGCCGAGACAGAGAAAATTTGGTTTCTTTAAAAAATACTTTTTCTACTATCAACCACGACTTATTTTTTCTTGCACGGCGGGTTTCAGGAAGAGACTCCCATTTTTAGTGCGTTTTCCGTGTATTACGTCCTTCACGCGTGCTGTTTTCGATATATTTGGTGTAGCAGTGTTCTCTAATTTTTACTGTACTATACAGGGTGTAAATTTTAAGTTAAGAAACCAGAATAACTCAAAAAATCAGCTTCACACGAAAAAATGTGTAGAATCTAAAATTGATTATTTTAGAGGGGAACGTCTGCTAGCGCTAATATTAGCCCGCCACCCCAGACCCCTTGGGATGGGACGGGAGGCAACTTCGAAATTTCAAATGGGAACCCCCATTTTTATTGCAGAATCAGATTCTAAAATCCATGTTTCAGGAAGAGCTTCCCATTTTAAGTGCGTTTTCTGTTTATTACGCCCTTCGCGCGTGCTGTTTTCGATATGTTTGGTGTAGCAGTGTTCTCTAATTTTTACTGTACTATACAGGGTGTAAATTTTAAGTTGACAAACCAGAATAACTCGAAAAATAAGCATCACACAAAAAAGTGTGTAGAATCCAAAGTTGATTATTTTAGAGGGGCACATCTGACGGTGCTAAAATTAGCCTGCCACCCCCCTGACCCCTGGGGTTGGGGCGGGAGGCAACTTTAAAATTTCAAATGAGAACCCCCATTTTTTATTGCAGAATCAAATTCTACATAAAAAAAACTACGTTCATTTTGTCTTCAACATTTGTTTTGCTTCTCGGTAGTTGGCGCTGTAATTCAAGAAAATCCATGTTCTCATTTCTGCGTGGAAAATGGTTACGGATAAATAAAAAATGCTTATTTACTTCGTAAATTTTGATTCGCTAAAATTAAAACTCTCCCTCTCTCCCCTTAGGGTGGTTTGAGAGATAGGAATTAGAGTTTTACAAATTTTGACCCAAATATTAATTTTTGTCGCAGATTCAGGTAAGTTTTGTTTGTTTCGTGGTGTCTCAGTGCATAACATTAGATGATTAAATCATCGACACCCCCTTATTTATCTGACTCGATCAAAATCGCGCCGTGTAGCAGATCTGACAGAATTCAAAGGGTAATGGCGGTTTGAAAGTACCGAGTGGCAAAGGAACAGGATCATCTGAATTTGGCTTTATCAAAAGTTCCAAACTAATATTTACATCTGCAGATACAATGATTATTATGAAATGATGAACAGTGATGTACTTAAAAACTGGTCTTTAAATTTATAATGTGGTAAACAGGAGAAAATTCCTAATTCAAATACAAAGAAGGAAGAAACTGCACTGTGGCTAGAGGAAAAAACGATTTCCACTTCAAGCTGCTATACGAAAGCGGAGATGTTGGAGGAAGTTTGAGCCACAAGCACTTTTACAACAAATGTGAAATTGACTGCTTAGCAGCAGAAGAGGATCACGAGATTGTAAGACTGTCCCCTTATCACTGAAATACAACCCGGTAAAAATGTTTGGTCCGTAGTGCAAGGAATAACTGTATCCAGCTACCGGGGCGGACACTGTATGCAGAAATTGCACACTGACAATGAAAGATGTGCAGAATTTGCCTTACCGAGTGATTAATGTTGTCACGATGGAAGATTGGGTTAAGCGCGTACGCCATGCTGAAAACCTACAAGAAAAATAATTTCTAAACGAAAGCATCCATTGCTTCAAATGACTCGTGGGATAGTGACAATTAAACAGCGACAAATTGCAAACCTCTCTCCCCACAACATTTATGAATTCAAGGCAGAACAGCGGCTAGGTGTGTACTGCCTGTGCTGATATGTTTGTCAGTGCTACTTGTGGGGTGCAGGACCCGTGTTTTCTACTCTGAAACGGTTAAATATTTCCATAATCAAAGTACATACAGCTTTATAATTTAACAGAACAAAAGTAATAGTAATGCATTAAGCTGTAATATATCTCTAAGTTACAACAGAATGCATTAATATTGGGAGGCTGCCGTTTCCTACAATATTTCCTAAACGTTTGCTTGACACGGTGTTTCGCAGCCATAAAAAAGTGCTTAAATTAATTCACTACCCACCCATAAAGTATTATTCCAAAGTGCTATCTGCCGATTGTGGGTATCGAATCTTTTTCATGTGAGTGTCTTGTAATGAATTGTGCATATGTGTGCCAGATAGCATTTGTCTTTTGACGTTTTCTGGCCTCTACGCGCTCCCCGAACGCATCGCACTTGAAAAACGCGAGGTTGTGCGACGAGGCAACCAATGGGGGTCGCCACTTTCGCTGCTCCATAGTATAATCGTGTAATCACACTCTATCAAGTTCTTTATTTTTGTCATTTGCAGTATTTTGTATTCATCCAATTTTTGAGAGGTCTGTCATTCATTATACCAAGTGAAAAATTAGTGTAAAACTTTCTAGATGTTCTTATGGTCGCTCAGAGACCCTACTTCCCTATAGACATCTGAATCATCAGTGCTGCTGACCCAATCTTATAAATCGTGTAGAGGGTGTCCCAAATGTCTAGCGCCAAAATTTCACACATGGTACAAGTTCCTAAAGTGAGTGCTTTGAGATGAGATATCAATGGTCGAAAATAAATATTTCAGGCGTTCTGAGGGCTTCAGCGAACAGGACGTTTACGGCACGTAATTCTTTAAATGCGTGTGTTTCATAGTGAACGACTGCCTACAGAAATGAAATACTTTTTGTTACCTCGAGATGAAAAAACAATACATAATCGTCTATGCTACGTCCAAGGTGCAATTTGCCACTGTCTATAGCCTCTGACTGGTTGTTGAAAGGCATTTCTCGTTACAGGAGCTTGCAGAACTCCATTTAATGTACGATGCAGTAGGCTGTAGTGCCCGGTAATTCAAAAGAATACACAAAGACCAGTTTCGCAAAAGATTCCATCCTGAAACTTGCTGCCAGATTAAAACTGCCCTGGTTAAAACTGACGGAAGTAAAGCTGTTAGAGAGGGTCTTGGGTCGTTCTTAGATAGCACAGTCGGTGGAACGCCTATCCGTGAAACCCAAAGGTCCCAGGTTAAAGTTCCTGCCCGTCACACAATTTTAATCTGCCACAAAGTTTCAAATCAGCGCATACACTGTAGCTGAGTGAGAACTCATTCAGGAGTCACCCTAATCGGAAGACGAAGAAATTATAACTTACCATTAGGTTCAAAATATCTCTCACAATTGTTTTTATTCGCAAGCATTGCCGATTTCTTGCAGCAGCATGCGAGACGTCAATGGAAGATCTGGGCTCCGCGAGGTTGTGTACGTGTCACAAGACGTGCGCGGGCCAAATGCACACATCTAGTGCCCTGCTGATGGTCGAAGTAGAGAGGATATAAAATGTAGACTGCCAATGGCAAGGAAAGCGTTTCTGAAGAAGAGAAATTTGTTAACATCGAGTATAGATTTAAATGTCAGGAAGTCGTTTCTGAAAGTATTTGTATGGAGAGTAGCCATGTATGAAAGTGAAACATGGACGATAAATAGTTTGGACAAGAAGAGAATAGAAGCTTTCGAAATGCGGTGCTACAGAAGAATGCTGAAGTATGGGTAGATCACATAACTAATGAGGAGGTATTGAATAGAATTGGGGAGAAGAGGAGTCTGGTTCAAATGGCTCTGAGCACTATGGGACTTAACATCTATGGTCATCAGTCCCCTAGAACCTAGAACTACTTAAACCTAACTAACCTAAGGACATCACACAACACCCAGTCATCACGAGGCAGAGAAAATCCCTGACCCCGCCGGGAATCTAACCCGGGAACCCGGGCGTGGGAAGCGAGAACGCTACCGCACGACCACGAGCTGCGGACAAGAGGAGTTTGTGTCGCACCTTGACAGGAAGGGACCGGTTGGTAGGTCATGTTCTGAGGCATCAAGGGATCACAAATTTAGCATTGGAGGGCAGCGTGGAGGGTAAAAATCGTAGAGGGAGACCAAGAGATGAATACACTAAGCAGATTCAGAAGGATGTAGGTTGCAGTAAGTGCTGGGAGATGAAGAAGCTTGCACAGGATAGAGTAGCATGGAGAGCTGCATCAAACCAGTCTCAGGAATGAAGACCACAACAACAACATCCCTCCATTTGGAAACTGTGGTCTTAACAATTTAACTTAATTATAAAATCGTTCAACCAAAAGGCGATAAATTCTCGTTTATTGTTGTGTACATGGTTAAACATGCCTTCTTACGGCAACATGAATATTACCAGTTACTTAGAGATTCAGAGAAACAGAATCATCACTGAGCACTTCGCTCATACCGTGTGTAGCCCTCAGAAAGCTCATTTTCCGTTCTTTTCGTCTGTCTGCCTCACCTGTTTGGCGCACATCCTTGTCGGATCCATCAGTGTGCTGTCTCAGTTCACGAACCGCGTTAAATTCCGTGCGCAACTTGTTGCCTTTGGAGACGTGCAGATTCAATTAGCATCAATTTCTTGCCAAAGTGGCTTTGCGCGACGACTACAGATCTTGATGAAAACACAGTCGGCATTGAAACTGCATATTCTCGTGCAGACTTTCGCCATAAAATAAAGAGCAACATAGTTTGTCGTTAGAATAAGTTTCTACCTAGGTCAACCGCAATGCCACTTCCGCTAATGAACCTAACAAAATGCTACAGGCGTTTGATAATTTTTATTTTGTGCATCCATCATGTAATATTTTAGGAATTTACTGTCTTTGATTGTGTGACTTGGCAGCAAGTCCACTGGTACGACCTCAAGACCGTACCCTTGATCTGAGCAGAACCTCGTGGAAGGGGAGGAAAGATGTCTTAGAAAATAAATAAAATATCTTCGTCTGCAGTTCAGGTCCGTGCCTTAGACTTTTCGTGAAAACGTCGGGATAAAACCAAAAGAAGAATCTCATATCGATACGTAAATTAACTATCAATTTCTGTAAGACAGTGATTACCAAGAGTAGTATAATGGTTGGAGAACAGATACATCACAAGTTTGGACTGTCGCTAGCCGCTATATGTCCGATGTGCCAGTACCGTAATCGCTTTGCGCCGTTTCTCGTTTCCTTTTCGACGCTGCACCGGACTTTTTTCGGCTTTTTAGATTTATTTCGACTTGAGCTTTCCTCCAACTTGCGCTTTCTGCAATTCCGAGCATACTTACGAGTCTTGTGAGACGACGTTGTTCATTATTTTAAGTAATTTTGAAATTGGGGCTAATTTACACTTATATTCCCGTGCTCCGCAATCTCTTCACAGTGACACCCGAATCAACGCCCTAGCTTAACGCGTTTCCACGTTACACCAATTTACAACTTCACAAAAAAGCTAATTCGTAACAATCAATCATGCACATGCGCCTAAACTGGCACGATAAAGTTACATGCGAAACAAACATGCAACAAACGCGTGCTGACATCTATCCGTTGTGCGCACAACCAACACCTTCTTTTAGTCAAGTTGCGCCACAAATTTCGTTTCTCCCCAGTTCGATTCAGTATCTCATCATTAGCTACCTGACTATCCATCTAAATTCCAGCTTTCTCCTGTAGCACCTAGCGCCACGTGTCAAAAGCTTTTGTTCTCTTTTGGTCAGAACTGTTTTCTCGTCCACGTTTGACTTGTGTACCATCAGACGAGACTTACACGCACTTAAATATATACGGTATTCGATGTGAACCAATGTTTATGCATTTTTAGTCTCGTAGTTATCAGCTGTTAGCTCTGGCGGTATTTTCCCACATACACGAACAGACGTTCTCACACTGAAATCAGAACTTGAAAAACCGTGTTTATTAATCACCAATCACACTAATGCTAACCTTTTACAATAGATACCTAGTATTTCAGAGCTAGATCAGAAATGTAAGGACTATGGTATGAAGATTAGCATCTCCAAAACGAAAGTAATGTCAATGGGAAAGAAATATAAACGGACTGAGTGCCAAATAGGAGGAACAAAGTTAGAACAGGTGGACGGTTTCAAGTATTTAGGATGCATATTCTCATAGGATGGCAACATAGTGAAAGAACTGGAAGCGAGGTGTAGCAAAGCTAATGCAGTGAGCGCTCAGCTACGATCTACTCTCTTCTGCAAGAAGGAAGTCAGTACCAAGACTAAGTTATCTGTGCACCGTTCAATCTTTCGACCAACTTTGTTGTATGGGAGCGAAAGCTGGGTGGATTCAGGTTACCTTATCAACAAGTTTGAGATTACGGATATGAAAGTAGCTAGGATGATTGCAGGTACTAGTAGATGGGAACAATGGCAGGGGGGTGTCCACAATGAGGAAATCAAAGAAAAACTGGGAATGAACTCTATAGATGTAGCAGTCAGGGCGAACAGGCTTAGATGGTGGGGTCATGTTACACGCATGGGAGAAGCAAGGTTACCCAAGAGACTCATGGGTTAAGCAGTGGAGGGTAGGAGTCGGGGCAGACCAAGGAGAAGGTACCTGGATTCGGTTAAGAATGATTTTGAAGGAATAGGATTAAGATCAGAAGAGGCACGAATGTTAGCACTGAATAGGGGATCATGGAGGAATTTTATAAGGGGGCTATGCTCCAGACTGAACGCTGAAAGGCATAATGTCTTAAATGATGATGATGATGATGATGATGATGATGATGATGACCTAGTATCTACAATGTACTAACGTGGGAGAGTATGATTTGAACATATTATGCCGTCAGGCAGAAAATGTTCAGACGCGTCGGAATACTTTCACTAAAATGCTAAGGGAAGTTTTTAGAACACAGTTATAATGGGAATAGCGGTGACAAGGTTAAAGGTACGTAGTTGAATACAAACAAGCGATACTGTTAGATTTATCTTTGAAAATGAGACACTAGAATTTTGCCGTTTGGACAGTAAAAACAACTGATAGGGGTCGAAGTAGAAAGGATATATAAGGCGGACTGGCAATAGCAAGAAAACCTTTTCTGAAAAAGAGAAATTTTTCGACATCGAACACCGTATGCACACTCTAAGAGAGAAAGATGGATAGAGAGAGAGAGAGAGAGAGAGAGAGAGAGAGAGGGAGAGAGAGAGAGAGAGAGAAAAGGCGCACCATAATCCGAATAGGGCGTAAATCGGTAGATGTGATGTACGCGTACAGACAAACAAATGACTAGAATTTCAAAAAAAATGGTTGGTTTTTTCAAGCGAAACAGGTTCACAGGCCGGCCGTTGTGGCCGAGCTGTTCTAGGCGCTTCAGTCTGGAACCGCGCTGCTGCTATGGTCGCAGGTTCGAATCCTGCCTCGGGCATGGATGTGTGTGATGTCCTTAGGTTAGTCAGGGGACTGATGATCTCAGATGTTAAGTTCCATAGTGCTTAGAGCCATTTGAACCAGCTTCACAGATTGAGCAAGTCAATAACGCGTTGGTCCATTTTTGGCCCTTATATAAGCAGTTATTCGGTTTGGCATTTATTGATAGAGTTGCTGGTTATTCTCTTGAGGAACAACATGCCAAATTCTGTCCAGTTGGGACCTCAGATACTCAAAATCCCGGTCTGGTTGCACGGCCCTGCCCATAATGCCCCCGACGTTCTTAGTTGGGGAGAGATCTGGCAACCTTGCTGGCCAAGCAAGCACGAAAACAAGCAGTACAAACTTTTGCGGTGTGCAGGCGGGCATTATCTTGCTGAAATATAAGCCCAGGATGGGTTGCCATGAAGGGCAGCAAAACCGAGCGTATATTATCGTCGACGTACAGCAGTGCTGTATGGGTGCACGGATGACAACAAAGGGGTCCTGATGTGAAACAAAATGGCACCTCAGACCATCACTCCCGATAGTCGGGCCGTGCCGCACGCGACAGTCAAGTTGGTATACCGCCATTGTCCGAGGCTGTCCAGACACACCTTCACTGGTCATCGGCGCTCATTACTAAAGAAAATCCATTGTTTGTCTTCGTACTTGCCAAACCGTTGCTTGGCCAACAAGGTAGTCGAATCTCTCGCCAAATGAGAACGTTTGGAGCATTATTGGCAGGGGCCTCCAACCAGCTTGAGATTCCGACTATCTAACGCGCCAATTGGACAGAATTTGGCACCATATTCCTTAGGAGGCCATCCAACAACTCTGTCAATCGATGCCAAGCCGAATAGCTGGTTGCATAATGGGCAGAGGTGGACCAACGCGTTACTGACTTGCTTAGAAGCGCGTTTAAGTGTCTGGAAGTCTTTTCTGAAGGTATTTGTCTGGAGCGTACTCTTCTGCGGAAGTGAAATGTGAAAAGAGTTCTGAGAAAAAGAGAACAGATTTTTTTGAAATATGTTGCTACAAAAGAAAGCTGAAGATTATGTGCATACTTAGGTAAGTAATGCGGAGGTACTGAATCGAAATGAAGAGAAAGGAAATTTACAGCACAACTTGACTAAAAGAGGGTGATAGGACAGATAATGAGGCATCAAAGAAGCGTCAATTTGGAACTGTAGGAAATTGCAGCAGGTAAAATATTGTAGTGAAATACCAAGGCTTGATGACCTTAAGTAAGTTCAGATTAATGTCAGTTGTGGTAGTTACGCAGAAGTGAAGACAACTGCACAGGATAGACTAGGGTGGAGAGCTGCTTAAAACCAGTCTTTAGACCGGACTATAACAAACAGCCACAGAAGCTGACACCTCAATGTGCAGTATCGTACTTCAGAAAATCTCTGTGTCCTACTTGGTGTCTCCGAGCAGCTTGTGACGTCGGTCTCAAACAACAAATGTACTTGGCTCTCCTACGGAAAGCAGCCCATCTGCATTCGTTAGCAGGCAACGCCCTCATACACAGATGCTAAACGTGCGCGCCGACTGGTTGCCACATAGGGGTCAGCCTCGGCGAGCGGTCCTCCCGAAGCCATTCTGGTGGGTCCCGTTGCCTGGACAGCCGACAGTGACGAATGGAGCAGGTAGTGCGTCCTGAAGGCTGCCGCCGTTACCTCTGCCTCACGAGCATTTCTTTCTACCGACTCCCGCCGCTATAGCGTCGCCTCGGTTCCGGGTTCGCTAAGTAAAAATCCTGTTGCAGCAAGCCTGCAGTCCGTCGGCCGCAGTGGCCGAGCGGTTCTATGCGCTTCAGTCTGGAACCGGGCGACTGCTACGGTCGCAGGTTCGAATCCTGCCTCGGGCATGGATGTGTGTGATGTCCTTAGGTTAGTTAGGTTTAAGTAGTTCTGAGTTCTATGCGACTGATGACCTCAGATGTTAAGTCCCATAGTGCTCAGAGCCCTGCGAGATCGAGCCTACCTGCTTCTCGCTTGCGAAATATATGCTCAGAAACACACACACACACACACACACACACACACACACACACACACACAAAGCCAGAACATCTAAATAGTTACTGCTGTTAGGAAGTAACAGGATAGATGCCCGCATCTCGTGGTCGTGCGGTAGCGTTCTCGCTTCCCACGCCCGGGTTCCCGGGTTCGATTCCCGGCGGGGTCAGGGATTTTCTCTGCCTCGTGATGGCTGGGTGTTGTGTGCTGTCCTTAGGTTAGTTAGGTTTAAGTAGTTCTAAGTTCTATGGGACTGATGACCATAGATGTTAAGTCCCATAGTGCTCAGAGCCATTTGAACCAGGATAGACAAGTAAACCAGAACATTATTTCTAGAAGTACGGCAACTAGCCAGCTTTTGCTAAAAAGGAAGGAGAATCAGAGTGTGACGTCCCGTTACGGACGGACTTTCATGTGTAATGGTCTCCGCGATGTATCAACTGATACTCGCAGTAATTGTGGCTGAGTGATAAGAACACTGTCAGTGTTAGGATTTTCGTCTGTTTGCATTACACGCACTTAAATATGGTTTGGTATTAAATCAGAGTGTGTATCAACGTTTCCCTTAAATACTCTTACAAGTGCACAGCGCAACTCTTTTATTACACGGAGAAATGCAGGACGTTAAAATCAGATAACGTTATATGTACCAGTGCTGTAGACATGTACCCCGCAAACGATCAAAAAATTTACGCCTTAACTATATTTTTCGAGCTGATAATTAAAACATTGATTACCCACCTCAAATATATAATTTAAACAGGGTTCCTTCCCTTATTTTGTGGTCCAGCGTCCGTTGTAAACTACTATTCCCACGAAACATCTAAATCTGTAACGTTTGATGCAGGGTTCCTATAACGTATGGTACGTGATGTTAGGTTCAAATATGTTAACTCTATAGACTTCCTCAATTATCCTGTTGTGATAAATTTATTTTTGCTGTGATTGTGTTTTCTCCGTGAAAAGCCCATTGTTTTGGTCTCCTCCGTAAATATTTTCATGTGATATTATGTGACAACATCTTTTAATGTATATAATGCCCCTAGTTACGTGACTTCAGGTCCGTCTATTAAACACACCACTGTTCATTTTAATGCCGAAACCTCCTTCGGTATATTTTTGGCACCGGAATTGGGTATTTTATTCAGGTCTTATTCTGTAGAATAATATTTCGTGCAGGACATTCTTTGTGTTATTAAAAAGCTTGCCACAGCTATTCTCGACGTACCTGTTTTCATCTGCATGCTCATCTGTTGTAGAAATGCTCACAGTACATGAGCATGTTTTTACTGAAGCACACTGAAATTAAACATAAACACCTGGTTTTCGTGTGCATTTCTACAACAGATGCGCATGCAGTCGATGGCAAATAACAAAAAATAACTGTTGTTGTTGTTGTGGTCTTCAGTCCAGAAACTGGTTTGATGCTGCTCTCCATGCTACTCTATCCTGTGCAAGCTTCTTCATCTCCCAGTACTTACTGCAACCTACATCCTTCTGAATCTGCTTAGTGTATTCATCTCTTGGCCGCCCTCTACGTTTTTTACCCTCCACCCTGCCCTCCAATACTAACTTGGTGATCCCTTGATGCCTCAGAACACGTCCTACCAACCGATCCCTTCTTCTAGTCAAGGTGTGCCACAAACTTCTCTTCTCCCCAATCCTATGCAATACCTCCTCATTAGTTATGTGATCTACCCATCTGATCTTTAGCACTCTTCTGTAGCACCATATTTCGAAAGCTTCTATTCTCTTCTTGTCCAAACTATTTATCGTCCATGTTTCACTTCCATACATGGCCACACTCCATACAAATCCTTTCAGAAACGACTACCTGACACTTAAATCTATACTCAATGTTCACAAATTTCTCTTCTTCAGAAACCCTTTCCTTGCCATTGCCAGTCTACATTTTATATCCTCTCTACTCCGACCATCCTCAGTTATTTTGTTCCCCAAATAGCAAAACTCGTTTACTACTTTAAGTGTTTCATTTCCTAATCTAATACCCTCAGCATCACCCGATTTAATTCGAAAAAATAACTATGCCAAGCTATATAATAACACTAGGAAGGTCCTAGAAAACATATTCTACAGGATAAGACCTAAATAAAAATACCTACTTACGATGCCAGAAATACGCTGAAAAGTGTGTAGACATTAAAAAGAATAGTTGTTTCCGTGACAGATGGGCCTGAAATTCCAATATTTAATTTAGAAACCCTGCTGCTTTTAAAGCTTTAAGAGGAACCCATGATGATGTCTATTGTATTTCATGTTCTGAACCATGTACGACTAGCCGATCAGCTGCAAATGCTCTGTAAGAGATAGGCTTAGCTGCCGTCTTGCACAGTGTGTGCCAAGATGACGACAGTGCGTGATGTTACAGGTGCAAGATCACGTCGGTGACATGCAGCTGCGACACGAAGGACATCTTCTGGTGCCAGCACGTGGTCGCGCTCTCGCTGTACCGCATCCGCAACGCGGAGAACGTCCGACTCAGGGTCCCAATCTCCGGTAAGTAACACACTGCTGAGGTCCCGTTCATTGCAAGCCCTTACAGCTCCAACCAACAGGAACACACAAACAAGGTCAGAGATGTGTCGGATTGTCACAAGCTAGTCCAAATCCAAATACTGACGTAAAAGGCAGGCACCTGGAAGTGGTTCGATGCAGATCCAATCTCACTCACATAGGTGGCCTCAGTGAGTATGTATATATTTGGAGTTGCAACGATTCGTGAAGGGTAGTAGTGCCTTAAGGGGAGGTTTACTATCTTTGATCCGAAAAAAGCATGTTCTTTGAGAATTATTTTCTCGGAATGTGTTATAGATTTGAATGTCAAATTTGGTCAAAATGTTCATTGATATTTCCTCTACGAACTGGAATTTTTTCGACAGGAAATGTCGAAGAGCAAAGGCGGAAGTGCCGTCGGAACGAAACAAAATTTCGATGTACACCTCCACGCGCGGTATGTCACAGGTCCGCCGGCTCTTCTGAAATCAGAATTGAGTTGACTTTAGCGAAATATATAAGATTCTTTAGGAGTTGTACCACGCTTAAATTATTTGGACCATAGGAAACGAAATGGCGGCCATTTTTAAAAAAATAGTGTTTCTTTCATCAATTTTCCGACTTCGTTAGCCAAGTAAAAATATTTATAGTTGATGAATCGGAATAAAAGGAGTACAACTCCTAGATAATTTAGCTAGCTTCGTCTGAAACAAAGAACCATACCAATCGGTTCAGTAGATTTGAAGTTACCGTACCGCGCGATAAAAAAAAGTCATTTCGAGAAAAACGGTTGGCTCTGAGCACTATGGGACTCAACATCTTAGGTCATAAGTCCCCTAGAACTTAGAACTACTTAAACCTAACTAACCTAAGGGCAGCACACACACCCATGCCCGAGGCAGGATTCGAACCTGCGACCGTAGCAGTCCCGCGGTTCCGGACTTCAGCGCCAGAACCGCTACACCACCGCGGCCGGCGAGAAAAACGGGTTTGAAGTTTTGACTACATATAAACGCAATATTATGCAACTTACGTTAAATCTGCTATTCCGGGTCCATAAACTAGTCCTTCCTCTTCCTCAACGAGGGCGTTCTGCTCGATGTGGGCCATCCTGCGCTGCTCCAGAGCCGCTCGAAAGGCCGGTTACAATCGGTTTTCGGCAGCTTGAATCCGGTGGTCGTCCGAATGCTTGGCGAACTGCGTCGAATAGAGTCTCAGGTTGACGTCCATCGTTCTCATGGTCTTCATAATTGCTGAACATCCTTCGTTGAAGCTGCTCGCAGCCAGGAAAGTCGCAATCTCCACGGTCTTCGCATCAGAATGCAAATGCTTGCGGGCTAACTTCCAAACACACGCGTTCAAACTTTCATTTGAATTTTGTGTATTTCCTCCCAAGCACCGGTACAATAACTCATCCTCCGAAAGAAAAAAACTGGTGCGTGAAAAAGGCCTATTTCAGGCAGTTGCAATTTTTTTTTTTTTTTTTTGTTCAACTGTGAATAACACACATTTCCGTTCTGCATTCGGAAAAACCGTTTCAGGTGTCGATTCTAAACACTTTTATGGATCCAAAAATGCAATTTAAAAAAATCCATTTTTTGAAGGAAAGATAGTAAACCTCCCCTTCATGTTGCCACCATACGATCGTGTTGTTAGGCCTGACAAAGTAAATGATAGACGAGTGCTGCGTCAGGACAGTGCGCAATGCGAAGGACAACATTATCAACACTGGACAGCGTTTGAAAGAGTTACCACTGTGGGTCTCTTGTGGGCGGTTTTTGGAGTTGTGTGGTATATGGTGTAGAATTCCCTAAAGAGATTAAATAAACTGCGGTTCGCTAATGATATTACACTACTTGCAAATAGTAAAGAATAACTTGAAATACTGGTTAGCGAACTTGTGTCAGTCTACTCTTAAGTTGGCCTAAAATTAACTATTATAAAAAGAAGAGGGAAATATATTTGTTGGGAGTACGTAACGTCAAAGGGTCACAGAATATATCTATCTGGGTCAACTGCTAAATATGAAAGGGGATCTAAAACCAGAAATATTTCGACGTATTAAATTAGGCTGGCAAACTTATGGAAGACACACCTCAGTTTTGAAGTCCAAAATGTAGGCCGAGCTGAAGAAACCAGTTTCCGACCAATGTATACTGCCAGTAATACCTTATGGCCGTGAGACATGGACATTAAATGAGTTCATTGTCAGGAAACTAACAGTAGCCCAGGCGGAATGGAAAGTTCAATGCCGGCCGGTGTGGCCGAGCGGTTCTAGGCGCTTCAGTCTGGAACCGCGCGACCGCTACGGTGGCAGATTCGAATCCTGCCTCGGGCATGGATGTGTGTGATGTCCTTGGGTTAGTTAGGTTTAAGTAGTTCTAAGTTCTAGGGGACTGATGACCTCAGATGTTAAGTCCCATAGTGCTCAGAGCCATTTGAACCATTTTTGAAAGTTCAATGTTGGGCTACTCAAAGGAAGACAAAAAGAAAGCAGTTGTCAGGCAGACAACGAAAGTAGGTAACATAATGGAAGAGTGAATACCTTGAAATAACAGTGGGCTGGTCTTTTCGCTTGTAGAAAAGATGGCAGGTGGTCAAAACAAATACTAGACTGGTTCCCAGTTTACCAAAACAGACCAAAGGGAAGAACACCGGACTGATGGGACACAACTTATAAAAGATAGACGGACTAAAGTGGCAACGGGAAGCTCAAGATAAGCAGAAATGGAAGAACCTACAGGGATCCTAAGTTGCACACCAGCTCAAATGGGCCACGCCACCAAGTGATCGAACTGGCTGACGATGATGACGACAATGATTACTTAAATGATGCCGAAATATTTTCATTAAAATTGTTACGTCTAATTAGACCTTATTCTGCCCATCACCCTCTAAAGTCTAAATAGTCCCTTTAGGAGCCAAAACATCTGTTCCAACATTTTTATCAGTTTGGAAATGCATCGTGGGAGTCTTTTTTGGTTAGTGTGTTTAGCACCCTCTGGGATTCCGTGCAAACCTCTTTCATTGTATCAAACCTTTGCTCTTTCAACTCGATTTTCATCTTGGGGAATAGGAACAAATCATATGGAACTACCTCTGTCGAGTAAGGAATGCAGGGTGTGGTGTCACCGCCAGACACCACACTTGCTAGGTGGTAGCCTTTAAATAGGCCGCGGTCCGTTAGTATACGTCGGACCCGCGTGTCGCCACTGTCAGTGATTGCAGACCGAGCGCCACCCCACGGCAGGTCTAGAGAGACTTACTAGCACTCGCCCCAGTTGTACAGCCGACTTAGCCAGAGATGGATCACTGAGTACTACGCTCTCATTTGCCGAGACGATAGTTACCATAGCCTTCAGCTACGTCATTTGCTACGACCTAGCAAGGCGCCATAGCATTGGATATTATTTTATATTGTGGTTATAACGTGTATCGTCAAGAGAGATGTTCTACAAATGTGGATTAAAGTTAAGTATTATATCAACTACGTACTTTATTTGCTACTATTAATTCCTTTAACTGTTCCAGACCTCACGCCAATCTGCGTGAGCTTAACGCGTGCCTTTCGGCTTCCTCTCATTGTGACTTGGCTGTCTTGCCAAGTCACAACATAGGGAACAACTATCATCTTATTTTTAATCAAACACTCTTAAGTAATGTACGTTGTGAGTCATGGAATACTCAGTCTTTTGTAGACCACTGTAACCTCCCCACCGTAATTTAAAAGAAAAAAAGACAATACTTAATAGAAATGGGAGCCGAGTGTAACCTCCCCACAATATTTTAAATGTAATGACAATAGTTAATAGAAATGCTACTGGACATTGCTCTAAGCGTAACCTGCCCACAATGAAATGTACTGACAATGGCAACAAAAATCTGAAATTCGCAATCTGACTCAAATATAAATTCCTCACAAAAAATTAAAGTCCATTCAGTGACAAGAAAATTCAATTAAACCGAAACATTGGTCTTTGGCCCTGTGTAAAACAATCAGAATTAAAGTCTTACCTCAGAATAACTGGATGTCAAATTTCTGCTCTTATTTCTGCGCACGGCTTGGAGGAACTGCATTGCAAATAATAATATTCCTTTTTTCTGTGAATTTACTGAAATTTTTCTTCAAAAGAAGTGGAATGAAATGGGAAGTGCAACGAAATCTTTAGTTCAATAAAAAATTAAATTTTTGAAAAAATGCTTTTGAAATAAAAATTATTATTGGGGGACTTGTTGGAGAATAATTACAGTAAATAGATTTTTACATTATCTAATGATTATATTAATTAATAGTATACCTCATTCACCATCTTGACCAGTGTTGCCGACCGCCTACATCACACAACCGCACTGGGCTGCTACTACTGACCGACCGCTCTGCATGACGACTACTAGCGTACAGCACTGCACGACTACACAGAGCTACAGACTCGCAACGACTGACAACAGAGTACTGAGAACCGCTCGCAACACTCGCGCGGTCAAGCGCAAACTCTCTGGTCACAGATGCTACAATGCCTCGCCATCGCTGCTATGTTACATACGTGTTTCATAACCCTCCACTGGGGGGGCAAAAATTTGGCAGCGATGGTGAGTCATTTGGACTTGCCAAGCGCGGCAAAATTTTTCTTTAATTAACAAAATTCTTCAACTTACAGAATATTTAAACGTTGTGCACACGCACTAAGTACAAAATATATCAGACAAAGACAAAATGTGAGTACAAAACATAGTAGCAAATCAGAAAAAATGCATATACAAATTATTTGACAGATAACAAAGTGCACAGGCACTGAAAAAATTCTTTAGCATATTCAGAACAAATAAACAGACTGGTAAGAAAAAATATCATGATGACAAGTGACATAAGTGTACTCGCATTGGAGTTCAGCGAATCGAGAAATGTATAACCTATGAACATAAATGATGTTACCAAAAAATTTTTTTCTTTCTGTGACAAGAATCAGGATAGGAAAGGGAAGGATTGCATCATGGTTGTAGCACTTTAGATTGCACACAGCTGTTCTGAAAGTCCATATGTTTCCACAGAAGTACAACACCAAGTGACACAACTTGAAGTTCTTTTCCCATCAGAATTTATCAGTGTAGCCAAGACACTGAACTGTCGTAGTAATGTTCCATGTTTTCATTTTGGCAGTACATTACGTACACCAAACAGTGGGACCATAATAATGTCTTCATCGCTCACGGTGGTGGACAGCATGTCGTGTCAACACCACGCTCTTACAAGGCACACCAACGTAGAATTAGTGCAAAACCAAATATAGTGCTCCATGATCACTAGGATAAACAGGACAAATGGACATTGCAATAATTCAGGGTAGTTAGCTCATGAGGTGAAGGACATTATGTCACATACCATTGACAATTACAGTCTTCATTAGTAGTTTGCGGCATTCATAGCCCAGTTATTGAACATTTCTGTACCAAGTATGCAGTATTACAGAAAAATGTTCATTAATTGTTTTACATAGAATCAGTAGCCTTCTTTTCCTGGTTACAAAGTATTATGAAATAATCGCATTCTTTTCAGTTACAGAGTATAATTAAGAATCATTAACCTTCTTCTAATTACAAAGCATTATTAAACAGTCACATTCCTTTCTGGTTACAAAGTATCAACATTGGAAACAAGAGCTAATCAATGGCATAATTAATAACAATTCGTGGAGTGACATTAATTATTGGCACTCAGTGGCCAGCAAGTATTGAATAGAATCATCATTCAGTATTATTCAGATTATTACGAAGTCATTATTAAAAATCAGTTAATTACAGTCATAGCATTAATAATCATGGGCATTACAAGTACTCATTACAATAAACAGTGTTCCTCATTCAGTAGTATTCAGATCATTACAAAGTCATTATTAAAATCAGTTAATTACAGTCAAATCATTAATAATCATGGGCATTACAAGTACTCATTACAATAAACAGTGTTCCTCATTCAGTAGTATTCAGATCATTACAAAGTCATTATTAAAATCAGTTAATTACAATCAAAGCATTAATAATCACAGGCACTATAAGTAGTCTCATTACAATAAACAGTGGCAGTTATTAGCTAGTGACAAAGCATTATCTTAAATATATACCTTTTTTTTTGTCTCATTAAGAAGTCATTACTCAAGTGACGTACTATTCAGAGCTAATCAGTATTATTCAGAATTGTCTCAAACTGGTATCACTACTTGGGACTGGTAATACATTTTATTATTTCCTTTTTTTTTTTTTTTTTGTTAGCAATGCATTGCGTTGGGATCGATAATTAATTGCTGAGACATAACACTATTTGCTTTTGACCTATTGCTGCAAATGAGGATAGGTAACATCATTCGTCATGAGTCAGCTGTAGCAAGGTTATGTAACAAGGCAGTATATGTGATCACATTTATAAATGATAAACACAAATGGGTAAAAATACAAAAAAATGCAAGTACTAGAACAGGTATAATAAGTAACAGGTTTAGCAAGTATCATGAAAAGCTTCTCCTGGAAAAAATACAAAATGGATTATTGACCTGAAAGAAGAAACGCACACTATGCTGAAAAGTAGTGAACGTCGAATTAACAGGTAGTGAAATGTGTATAAAAATGTGTTCCATAGCTGTCCTTTCCAAAACTTTCCGTCATCCTACTATGCAATATAACACCTGCTGTCAAAACAAACTGCAACAAATACTTAAATAACTACATAGCATAAATATAAAACTCCAACATTATCCTCATCTGTAAAGAAAAAACTTCATTATCAATCACTTCATTATCCACATTATCATAACTTCATTATTATCATCACCTGTAAAGAAAAACTTCATTATTCATAATACCATTTCCTTCATCATTATTCATCAGTATTCATTATCATCTGCAAAAAATCACTTCATTACTCATTACACAACTATTCCTTATCTCTAGCATATTTCATCACTAAAACTAAGATGTGTAGTTCAGTCTGACAGCCTGCATCAATCACCTTGTATTCTGAAAGAAAAAATTAGTTAAGACTGCTATTCTGTGATGAGTATAGTATAGTCTTGTTAATGCTTGTTAATCCTGATCCATTTACTCTTCCTCATAAAGTTATTGCATCTTCTTTCGTTTATTCCGTAGGTGAAATTCCCATTTCTGTTGAATTTATTTCTTACACGCACCATTTCTTACTGAAATTGATGAACAAAGATTAATGTCCTGCATTTAAATCATGTACCCACTAGATAATGACTGGTTTATGGTGACATAATTAACCATACAGCATAACATGACAGAAAACGTAATATGTCAAAAACATTGACAGTGTTCAAATGCAAAAATATACACAGAATAATACAATGCAGCAGCAAAAAAAAATGTGAAACGGTCACGATGTTGAGATATCATAGGGCAAAAAAAAAAAGTCAAAGTCGACTGGTGTGTGTTATATCTTAACTATTTCACAGTACATACAAACAAAACTGGAGTACAATCATATACACAAAAAAGTGGAAAATGTGCACGGTCTGATGTGTAACGACAAGAAAAACGACCTGCTAACCTTACCTTGCCGGGCACTTGCCAAGAAAAAATACGATAATCATCAGTAATTAGTCACGTGAAATAATTGCATTAGTAAATGGCATCATAGTGTGTTGAATCATACAGTGGTTTCACTCAATAAACGGTTTAATGTTTGAGATATGGTGATTGCCTTTCGATTTTCTAGTTCTCAAAGTTTCGACGTGTACAACATTGGGGTGAGGGATGCTGCGAATCCGATACGGACCTGCGTATAGAAGTTCAAATTTACTGCACTTACCTTTTAATTTGCTGGATAAATAGTGTGTACGTACTAGTATCTTCTGTCCAACGTGAAAGACGCGGCGTGTACAAACCTGTTTTTGCTGTCTTCTCCGGCGCTCTGCGGCACGTTTGATGTTGTTCAGCGCAATGTCAATTATTTCGTGGTGTCGTAATCGACGAGATGTAGGAAATGTTATTAATTCTTTAATTTTGTTAGGTGGTTCAACATTTTTCAGTATAACAGACGGAGATAGCATAGTGGATTCATTTGGAATGGAATTAATTACATCTTGGAATGAGAATATGTGTGTGTCCCAATCAATATGTCTTTTGTGGCAGTATATTCGGCACAGTTTACCAATTTCTTTCATTAATCTTTCACAAGGGTTCGAAGAAGCGTGGTACTTGGATATATAGATCGGAGAAATGTTTCTGGCTCGTAACATGCGTGTCCATACGCTACTACGAAATTGTGATCCATTATCAGAAATTACTTTCATTACATGCCCTACATGAGATAGAAAATGTTTTACAAATGCATTTGAAACAGTTTTAGCAGTAGCTTTGCGTAATGGAGTGAAAGTAACAAATTTTGAAGTGAGCTCAACAGCGACAAAGATGTAGCAAAAACCTCTGTTAGTTCTCGGAATCGGACCAAAAATATCTACTGCGGCCATATGTCTTAATTTAACAGGTATAATGGGATATAAAGGAGGAATATGTGAAGTGGTGTCTGATTTAGCTTTCTGGCAAATTTTACAAGACGCTAAAACTCGTCGTATACGTTTCTCCATGTTAGTAAAATAACAGTTCTGTCTCAGTATAAGAAAACATTTTCGTGCTCCGTAATGTGCGTAGCTTAAATGAGTGTACCAAATTAATTTGTTGACCAGTTCGTCAGGAATGCATAATAACCAATTGTTGCTGTCAGGATGAGAGCGGCGAAACAGAATGTCATTGCGTATAGTGTAGTGGTTCCTAATCGTAACATTATTCTTATCTTGCCAAAGGTGTTTAATTTCTTTCCACACATTGTCTTTATTTTGTTCTTGTGCTATGTCCTGTAATGACGATGAAATAAAGTTTTCAAATGCAACTTGCTGAATGTACATGACACTGAAATTTGTTTTGCAGAAGTTGGTTGCTACGTCTTGCTGATTGTTGCCGAGAGAACGCGATAGTGCGTCTGCTATAACATTTTGTGTGCCGGGAATGTGAACTATTGTAAAATTAAATTCTTGTAAATAAAGTTTCCATCTACTTAACCTGTCGTGAGTAAATTTAGCCGAGAGTAAAAATTGTATCGCTCTGTGGTCTGTGTAGACGGTGGTATGTCTGCCATAAAGAAAGTGCCTAAATCTCGTAAAAGCCCATACAACACATAATGTTTCCAGTTCTGTAACGGAATAATTTCGTTCAGCAGGTGACAGAATGCGGCTTGCAAATGCGATGTTTTTGATTACTATTGAACCATCTTCTTCAATTTCCTGGAAAATATGTACGCCTAAGGCGGTGTTGGAACTGTCGGTGGCAATGGAAAAATTTCTAGTAAGATCTGGGTGCGATAATAGTGGTGCATTCAACAAAGCATGTTTCAGGTTCATGAATTCAGAGTGTGCTTGCTTATCCCAAGACCAAATACTGTTTTTACCTGTTAATTGGCATAGTCTAGGCGTGTCTAAAGCAGAATGGTGAATAAATTTACGAAAAAAGTTAATTAAGCCCAAAAAACTGCGTAATTGCTTCTTCGTCGTAGGAACGGTAATGTCACGTAGAGCTTGAAGTTTTTCCGGATCAGGTGCAATGCCTTCTGCTGAAATTACGTGTCCAAGAAATTTTATGGAAGTTTTGCCAAAGTGCGATTTACTAAGATTAACTGTAAGTCCTTGTGCATGAAAAGTTTGTAACAGTTGTTCAAGAATCAGATTGTGTTCGGACCAGTTAGCTTCTGCCATAAGAATGTCGTCTACATACGTCGTAATTCTGTCTTTAAGTTCTGTCGGAAGTATAGTGTTCAAACCGCGAATAAAAGCTGCAGAAGAAATAGTTAAGCCGAACGGTAGTTTGCAAAATTGATAACAGTCGCCGAAACAGAGAAAAGCTGTATATTTTCTGCAGTTCGGATGAAGTTGAATTTGCCAAAATCCCGATTTCAAATCTAGTGTAGAATAAATAGCTGTACCATGAAATTTCTGTAAAAGTTCCTTTAGTGTCTGTGGTCGATCTGTTTCGTTAATAATAATGTCATTAATGTGACGTGAATCAAGTACAAGGCGAAGTGAGCCATCTTTTTTCTTAACAATATGTAACGGGTTTATGTACGGACTAACTGCTGGTTCAATAATTCCTTGATCAAGCATATCCTGCAATTCTTTTTTAACCTGTTCTCTGTGAATGTATGGAATAGGATAATGCTTTGCTTTAAATGTGTCGTGCGGTTTGACTTGAAATTCATACATAAAGCTGGACATAGTACCAGGAATGTTGTCAAAAACTGGAGCTTGCTGTAAAAGAATTTTATGTAATTGCGTTTGTTCGTCGTCTGTAGTTGCACTGCTCTCTTTAACCTTATCAGAAATCAATTGTATTACGTCGTAGTCAGCTTCGTCTGGAGTACTATAGTTGTGTACGTACGTATCCGTTAACAATGTGGGATTACAGTCTATGTCACGTGTTGCGGAAATGACCTCTGTGCGGTTGATTGTTTGTTCTTCCGCAGATAATGAGTGCTGAAATTCTAAAGCAAGTTGTACATTTTCATCCTTTAACATTAAATAAGAATTCTGAAAATCGATAACTGCGTCGTGTTGTACCAGAAAATTCGTGCCTAAAATAACGTCTGTTGTCAATAAAGGAACAATCCAAAAATTAGAGTGAAACGTGTGACCTGCGATACAAAATGATAAATGCGTCTGTAATTTAACGTCTACTCCTTTACTCGGTACTGCTCCTTTCACTTTTGTTTTGCCTAAAGGTAATGTCGGATAGGTATTCTCTTTGTTGCACTCGTTGAAAGTCTCCTCATTTATTACTGATATTGGTGATCCGGAATCAATTACTGCTGAGAATTTCGATGAACCAATTTTAATTTCGATAACAGGATGTGAAATGGTTTTCTGAATAACTGGTCTTTCCTGTAAAAGAGTGTCTCTGATGTCGTCAAAAGTAATTACATTTTCGTGAACAACATTTTGCGTGTCTAAAGTAGTGCTTGTATTATTGGAAGATGCGATCTGTGCAGTATCTAGTCAGATTCTATCTGACGCGTTATTATTATTAGGAGGATGCTGTGGCATTTCGACTATTTGAACTGTCCTATTACTTCTTCCAGACGTATTACGTTCTGGATGGTACCTACTGTCGGGTTCATTCATGAGAATAGGTCCTTGTTGATTATTTTGTTGCTGGTGAGACCGACTGTTATTATATGTACGCTGATAATTCTGCTCATCGTTTTTACGTCTGTCGTGATAGTCATTCCTATACGGTGCATTACGATAGGCATTGAAATACTGTCTTCTCTGTACGTAATTGTTTCCTTGTTGCCGCGCGTTACTATTTGTTGGATCTTGGGCTATATGCGCACGCGGCGGAACATTAAAGCCTGGTTGACCTTGTGCATTACATTGTTGGTTATGTATTCCAACCGGCTGACTTTCATGCTGTTGTGGTGGAAAACGTCTATTGTTACCAAAATGTGTTTCCTGTTGCTGAAAATTTTGACGATATTGATAATCTGAATTCTGTCTGTTATTAAAGTTTTGGTAGTTGTCGTTCCTAAAACGTCTGTTATCTTTCCGATTGGAATTACGTCCCTGATCATAATTGCAGTACGGTTGTTGACCTTGGTTGTTACTCAAAAAGTTTTTGTTTACAAAAGAATAATCAGATTGCTGTACTTCCAAGAGCTGTAAAAGATCTCTGAATGCTGAAATGTTTTCTTTTTGCTGACCTGTTAGGAGTGACACTCGTAATGACCGTGGTAATTTGGAAATGCATAATTGTATCAGTGCGGATTCACTGTACGGTTCACTTAGGTACTGGTTTTGTTGTACCATGTGCTCAAAAAATTGCGTTACACTGGGAAAATTTGAGTTTTCATAGTTTGGCAAACTAATTAGTTGATCTTTAATTCCGCGCTGTGTCGTCTTCGACCAGTACGCTGACAGAAAAGCATTCTGAAATTCCTCTACCGAGTAACACTGTCTCGCGATTGGTCTCATACGAGTTGCCGGTTCGCCTTCCAAAAAACTGCAAATAAATTCAAGTTTATGTGTTACAGGCCAAGTCGGTGGAAGAGCAAAGCTAAACTGTTGAATCCAATCCAGTGGGTGAATCTGCGTTCTATCGTTTTTGAAAACCTTAAACTTTCTCACTGACAGAAAATGTTTGTAGTCGAAATTATCATCTCTGTGTGATGGAACAGGTTCAGGATCGTAAGAGAATCTATTGAACTGTGGTTGATCGGAATCTAAGTCCCGTACTCTCTGTAGATTACCCAAATTATACGCGCTGCGTGAGTCTGACACATGTTCATAAAGTGGCGTCTGTTAGGGTATGTTATTAACTGAAATGTTTTTGATCTCTGTTACTTCTTGTTGTAAATTTGACAACTTCCTACGTAACGTATTGTTAGATGAATCGATCTCATTAATTGTCTGCTGTAAATTTTGAAATTCAGGTGTTTGGTTAAATGAAACCGGTGCAGTATCGTCTGATTTATTGTCATTAGCACTTTCGATAGCATCAATACGACTGGCCAATTCATCATATTTTTCTGTCAGTATTTTTGCCTGATCATCGGTTTTAGAATCGGACGCATTAATCTGTTTTTGCAACTTACGCGTAGTTTCGCTCAGTTTTTTAACATCAGCTTTGATGACATCGCAATCCTGTGTTAGATCTAATTGTTCGAATCTGTCTGTCACTGTTTGAATATTTACTGTATGTGTATCTGTTTTTGATTTAAGATCAGAAATTTCATCCCGTAATTCCGCGTTCAACTGTTCTATGGTATTAATTTTGTCGGACACTGTAGTAATATTATTGTCTACATACGTCTTCGCTTTCGCGAACATTTTACGTTTGTCCTCTTGTCTTTGTGCAGTGATTGTTTCCATAACCTGACGTTTGACTTTATTTTGATCCTGAATAAATTTGCGGAAACGCGTATCACTGTTCTGTATGTGCTGATTAAAGCGCTCGTTAATCTGAGTGTTCTGCTGTTCGAATTTCGCGTCAATCTTTTCATCCATTGTGCGCGAAAGTTCTGTTGTCATTGCTTTAAACTCGTCCCGTAATTGTGTAGCTTTTTCAGAGCATTGTTTAGCGACTCCGCTAATTTCGTCTCTGAGTGTTTCTGTTGCGGCTGTCTGCATTTCCCTTAATTCTTGCGCAACAGACTTAATTTCTTCGCTATTTTTTCGTGAACAAGCCTCAATTTCCGTGCGCAACTGTTCCTTAGTGTCATGGCACTGCGCGGCAACGGCTCTAATTTGTTCACTAAGCTGTCTGGAATTGTCGTCTAATTTTTCATTTAAGTGTTGTTTGAGATTTTCATTATCTTGTTTGTTCTGTTCCCTAAGTTGTTTAAAATCTTCACTCTGTTGTCTGAAATTGTTGTCTGTTTTCTCACTCTGTTGTTTGATATTTACGTCATTATTGTCAAGTTTTTCATTAATTTTATTAAATTTTTCGTTCTGTTCACTAAGTTGTTTGCTCATTTGTCGCAACAAAGCCATAATTGGATTCGACTCAAGGTCAGCATTTCTATTCTCTGTGCTGTTCAATAGTGGATCTGGAATTGTTTCACTTTCTGTAACCATTTGGTCATTTTGAGATTTACAAAAAGGTTTGTCAGTCAAATGTATACTATCAGTCATTGTTTCGGAATTAAATAAATCTGTCCTACTTTGTGTATCCTGTTCATTTTCATTAGACAAATTTGTCTGTACATTACTTGGATTTTCTAAATCGGGTGTGTTAAGCTCGGCAGCGCTCATTACTATAGAGCGTCCCGCGTCATCAATTGTCGTCAAATTAACAGACGAGACAATTGAGTTCGTTTGTTCATCATTAAGACAAAAGTCATCATTAGTGGTTGGAATGCACTGATTGTTAGTGAACGCAGGATTGTCATCATTACGTTGCGTATCACAATTACTATCGGTCACGTTGTTTAAGTCGGTAATTTCATTCACAATACTTCGCGATACACTATTCACAGTCTTTCGCGGCATTTTTGCAATAGTCACAATTATTCACAATACAAATAAGCACAATGCAAAAGCAACACACAAATACAACAGAGCAACGAATTGCCGTTGACCTGTAGAAAGAAAGTCACAAGTTAATAAAAGCGTTGCGCCAAATCCTAATTATATCTAAGCAAATAAGAGCAGATATCTGACTGTCGCTCAAAAGACTCTCAACGAAATACGATCCTGGACTGGGTGTCGCCAAGTGTAACCTCCCCACCGTAATTTTAAAAGAAATGACGATACTAATTAGAAATGGGAGCCGAGTGTAACCTCCCCACAATATTTTAAATGTAATGACAATAGTTAATAGAAATGCTACTGGACATTGCTCTAAGCGTAACCTGCCCACAATGAAATGTACTGACAATGGCAACAAAAATCTGAAATTCGCAATCTGACTCAAATATAAATTCCTCACAAAAAATTAAAGTCCATTCAGTGACAAGAAAATTCAATTAAACCGAAACATCGGTCTTTGGCCCTGTGTAAAACAATCAGAATTAAAGTCTTACCTCAGAATAACTGGATGTCAAATTTCTGCTCTTATTTCTGCGCACGGCTTGGAGGAACTGCATTGCAAATAATAATATTCCTTTTTTCTGTGAATTTACTGAAATTTTTCTTCAAAAGAAGTGGAATGAAATGGGAAGTGCAACGAAATCTTTAGTTCAATAAAAAATTAAATTTTTGAAAAAATGCTTTTGAAATAAAAATTATTATTGGGGGACTTGTTGGAGAATAATTACAGTAAATAGATTTTTACATTATCTAATGATTATATTAATTAATAGTATACCTCATTCACCATCTTGACCAGTGTTGCCGACCGCCTACATCACACAACCGCACTGGGCTGCTACTACTGACCGACCGCTCTGCATGACGACTACTAGCGTACAGCACTGCACGACTACACAGAGCTACAGACTCGCAACGACTGACAACAGAGTACTGAGAACCGCTCGCAACACTCGCGCGGTCAAGCGCAAACTCTCTGGTCACAGATGCTACAATGCCTCGCCATCGCTGCTATGTTACATAAGTGTTTCACCACTTCTGTGGACATTTCCTCTTAACGTCCTCCTTCACATGTCTTAGAACCCTTTAGTGATCGTATGACCACATCAACGAGGGCTTAATGCTGTTTTTTATTTGTCGAGCTGTTTTTACCCAAAGTGAAGAGGCCTCTTGCAGTGCGATGATTGCTGCTTACTTTCAGGGTCCTAGCTATCTTTCGTAACAAGTGACAACCACTGAAAGGAAGTTCGGATGGCCTTGAGGTAGTTGTCTAAGTTCCATGCAGACTTCTACGCGATGTTGCTTCTGATCGTCTTGAAGCAGTCGTAGCAAAAAGGCTTCGCCGCAGTCCTTCTCAGGTTCAGTTCTCCTGATATATTACGTTTATCTGTACCACACGTTCCTCCCAAGATGCTGCAGAGGTCTTGGACGGTCTGTCTACGATCCTGCCGAATCAGATCGCTCGCTTCCCATCTTTTGTTCGATGTGTGATGTTTTATTTCATTTCTTGCTCTGCTTCGAGCTGTGTAACTGTTTTTATCTGTGGGTGTAATTCACCAGAAGAAACCAAGACAAGGCAGTGTACAACACTATATACTGTCACCAGGTAGAGAAATGATCGTCCGAAGAGTACACAAAAATTAGTACCGGAAAACACAGCCACTAGGCGGAGACAGTGAGCATACAGCAAAATCGGAAGGCGGCTGGAGAACGTACAGGTCGATCGTTCCTGGCGACAGTTGCTCGTGCGTCAATATTGGTCACGGGTTTCCTCCACGTGACCATCTTTTTCCGCTGTCTGGTTGAGACGCTGTCAGTGCCTCCAATAGCTGGCACGTGAAACGCTCTTCGTCTCGTCCTCGAAGATGCCTTGGCGTTGCGCGAAGTCTCACTTCCACTCTCAGCGATGTGTGGCGTGCAAGTCACATTACGCGACATTGATTAGTAAGTAAACTTTCATCAACGTATCCAGGTCATTTCTTCCCACTGATACACATATCAAACTTTTTAAAGAAAATTTCCACCCTTTGGCTGTTTGTTTCCATCCTCATTTATTTCACACAAACATGATTTCAGCTTTTACAGCCCTTATCAGTTGCAAAGCTGAACTAAAACTCAGCAAAATGTGTGGATGGTATAGTGCATGACATAATGTGAAGAATATACACTCCTGGAAATTGAAATAAGAACACCGTGAATTCATTGTCCCAGGAAGGGGAAACTTTATTGACACATTCCTGGGGTCAGATACATCACATGATCACACTGACGGAACCACAGGCACATAGACACAGGCAACGGAGCATGCACAATGTCGGCACTAGTACAGTGTATATCCACCTTTCGCAGCAATGCAGGCTGCTATTCTCCCATGGAGACGATCGTAGAGATGCTGGATGTAGTCCTGTGGAACGGCTTGCCATGCCATTTCCACCTGCCGCCTCAGTTGGACCAGCGTTCGTGCTGGACGTGCAGACCGCGTGAGACGACGCTTCATCCAGTCCCAAACATGCTCAATGGGGGACAGATCCGGAGATCTTGCTGGCCAGGGTAGTTGACTTACACCTTCTAGAGCACGTTGGGTGGCACGGGATACATTCGGACGTGCATTGTCCTGTTGGAACAGCAAGTTCCCTTGCCGGTCTAGGAATGGTAGAACGATGGGTTCGATGACGGTTTGGATGTACCGTGCACTATTCAGTGTCCCCTCGACGATCACCAGTGGTGTACGGCCAGTGTAGGAGATCGCTCCCCACACCATGATGCCGGGTGTTGGCCCCGTGTGCCTCGGTCGTATGCAGTCCTGATTGTGGCGCTCACCTGCACGGCGCCAAACACGCATACGACCATCATTGGCACCAAGGCAGAAGCGACTCTCATCGCTGAAGACGACACGTCTCCATTCGTCCCTCCATTCACGCCTGTCGCGACACCACTGGAGGCGGGCTGCACGATGTTGGGGCGTGAGCGGAAGACGGCCTAACGGTGTGCGGGACCGTAGCCCAGCTTCATGGAGACGGTTGCGAATGGTCCTCGCCGATTCCCCAGGAGCAACAGTGTCCCTAATTTGCTGGGAAGTGGCGGTGCGGTCCCCTACGGCACTGCGTAGGATCCTACGGTCTTGGCGTGCATCCGTGCGTCGCTGCGGTCCGGTCCCAGGTCGACGGGCACGTGCACCTTCCGCCGACCACTGGCGACAACATCGATGTACTGTGGAGACCTCACGCCCCACGTGTTGAGCAATTCGGCGGTACGTCCACCCGGCCTCCCGCATGCCCACTATACGCCCTCGCTCAAAGTCCGTCAACTGCACATACGGTTCACGTCCACGCTGTCGCGGCATGCTACCAGTGTTAAAGACTGCGATGGAGCTCCGTATGCCACGGCAAACTGTCTGACACTGACGGCGGCGGTGCACAAATGCTGCGCAGCTAGCGCCATTCGACGGCCAACACCGCGGTTCCCGGTGTGTCCGCTGTGCCGTGCGTGTGATCATTGCTTGTACAGCCCTCTCGCAGTGTCCGGAGCAAGTATGGTGGGCCTGACACACCGGTGTCAATGTGTTCTTTTTTCCATTTCCAGGAGTGTAAAAATCAGTACATATTAAAGGAGCCTTACTTACAGACATAACATGTTCGACATGTCTAAATGACAGATCATCAACGAAATATTACAACATATAACTAACGTGTACACCCGTGTTCGCATTACGTAATGTGAGTCGAACTAAAAATAAATAGTGCGGCCGACATTGTGCACAGTAGAGACAATTTATCACACTGTATTGTGTTTATGACGACCGAAACAGTGCTGTGTCATGCACTGCAGTTGACACATCAACTAACATTAACATCTTCTTAAAACGCTGATATGATCATGTGCTGTATACGATTTCATCGAACACCAAGCCAAATAAATAATCGTGTTTCCCTTGGTGGTAATGGCATTGGCACTAAAGACATCATATAGCTCACACGGATGTTCAAAATGGTTCAAATGGCTCTGAGCACTATGGGACTCAACAGCTGAGGTCATCAGTCCCCTAGAACTTAGAACTACTTAAACCGAACTAACCTAAGGACATCACACACATCCATGCCCGAGGCAGGATTCGAACCTGCGACCGTAGCGGTCGCGCGGTTTCAAACTGAAGCGCCTAGAACCGCTCCGCCACACTGGCCGGCCACACGGAGGTGTTGCTTTGTAACTGAGGTGGCTTTGACAAATTTTAACATTTATTGATGTATGGACATGATTTGTACGTGCCACAGCACTATTTAGGTCACCATAAACACAACAAAATGTGTTTAAGTTTTACTGTGGTGCACAGTGCCAGCCGTAATATTTATGTTTGGTTCGTACTACCATCCTGTAATGCGCTGACTGGTATATATAACCACATATATGTTGTCAAATTCCTAGGATGACATGTCATTTAGACATGTTGGACATTTTATGGATTTTAAGTAATGCTCCTTATATATGTATTGATTTCAACGCTCTTCACACTATGCTCTACACTTTAATTATGATCTATATCCATATACATAAGCGGTCTGGCTGCCGCCTTCCTCAATAATTTTAGAAATTCAAATGGAATGTTATCCATCCCTTCCGCATTATTTAATCTTAAATCTTCGAAAGCTCTTGTAAATTCTGATTCTAATATCGGATCCTGCATCACTTCCGCATCGACTCCAGTTTCTTCTTCTATCACTTTATCAGATATTGCTTCCTTACACAGAGGCCTTGAATGTACTCTTTCCACATATCCACTCCTAATCACCGTCTCCACGGGCTCTGAATTGATAAGTTACAAGCGGAGTCGAAATCCTCGCTTGGCCATTATGTTTTAGGTTTCACGTGACTTCCCTAAATAATTTCGTGTAAGGGGTGAATACCTCCTTCGCTAAGACCCCAGCCGATTTCTCCCTGACTCCTTGTCTCTCTGCCTCTAATAGACGTCGTTGTCAAGTTCAAATCTGCCTTCAAGTTGAGGACAGTTTCGCGAAGAACGTATCTGCTTCGCACACGGTAGTGGCAGACTTATTTGGAAGTGGAACTCCCCGCGCAGCTGTTGGGATGCTCCTAATACGCAGCGCGGCCGAGCTGACATACTCATCATCAAGGACGAGCAGCCGACACGTGTGCCAGAAATGGAAAACAGACATCGTTTGCTGCTGCTGCCGCCACAAAAGCTGCGCGGAATGCCTGGCAGTGTACCAGCATTTTTTTTTTTTTGAGCACGTCGCTGCCAGCGCTTGCGTTAATTCTCTGCTCGTCGTGTTACGATTGCTTCACTGCAAAGCTGCCGAGGACGAACCAATGACGGGCGATACTCCAACGTTTTCCAGCACCAAACACGAGTGAACGTCGTTAAAACCTGCAAGGAACCAAAAATATGTTCTCACTTCTTCACAGCCTTTGATAATCTTTCTTGCAAAATGACATGAAGGTACCGTGCTTGCGCGGGGCTGTAACGTGGTTGTTTTTTTCAATCCGCGACGAAGGTCACACGAGTTACGTTTCTTCCCGGGAAGCAGTGCAGGACGAACGGCTGGAATGAGCTTTCCCTTTGAGCAGTTACCGGACAGAACATTCCGAGCGAACATAGCAAAGGGACAGGCTTCAGTTAGACATTATGAGTCGTTACCTCGCTTAAGGCCATGGCTCTTAGCGGGACATAAAGCTACACGTCTTCAATGGTCCAAACAACACAGTAGCTGGGCAGTATCTAACTAGGGGCGTCTAGTTGGTTTAAGCCGCCGTGTGTGGAGGACATACACTCCTGGAAATGGAAAAAAGAACACGTTGACACCGGTGTGTCAGACCCACCATACTTGCTCCGGACACTGCGAGAGGGCTGTACAAGCAATGATCACACGCACGGTACAGCGGACACACCAGGAACCGCGGTGTTGGCCGTCGAATGGCGCTAGCTGCGCAGCATTTGTGCACCGCCGCCGTCAGTGTCAGCCAGTTTGCCGTGGCATACGGAGCTCCATCGCAGTCTTTAACACTGGTAGCATGCCGCGACAGCGTGGACGTGAACCGTATGTGCAGCTGACGGACTTTCAGCGAGGGCGTATAGTGGGCATGCGTTAGGCCGGGTGGACGTACCGCCGAATTGCTCAACACGTGGGTCGTGAGGTCTCCACAGTACATCGATGTTGTCGCCAGTGGTCGGCGGAAGGTGCACGTGCCCGTCGACCTGGGACCGGACCGCAGCGACGCACGGATGCACGCCAAGACCGTAGGATCCTACGCAGTGCCGTAGGGGCCGCACCGCCACTTCCCAGCAAATTAGGGACACTGTTGCTCCTGGGGTATCGGCGAGGACCGTTCGCAACCGTCTCCATGAAGCTGGGCTACGGTCCCGCACACCGTTAGGCCGTCTTCCGCTCACGCCCCAACATCGTGCAGCCCGCCTCCAGTGGTGTCGCGGCAGGCGTGAATGGAGGGACGAATGGAGACGTGTCGTCTTCAGCGATGAGAGTCGCTTCTGCCTTGTTGCCAATGATGGTCGTATGCGTGTTTGGCGCCGTGCAGGTGAGCGCCACAATCAGGACTGCATACGACCGAGGCACACAGGGCCAACACCCGGCATCATGGTGTGGGGAGCGATCTCCTACACTGGCCGTACACCACTGGTGATCGTCGAGGGGACACTGAATAGTGCACGGTACATCCAAACCGTCATCGAACCCATCGTTCTACCATTCCTAGATCGGCAAGGGAACTTGCTGTTCCAACAGGACAATGCACGTCCGCATGTATCCCGTGCCACCCAACGTGCTCTAGTAGGTGTAAGTCAACTACCCTGGCCAGCAAGATCTCCGGATCTGTCCCCCATTGAGCATGTTTGGGACTGGATGAAGCGTCGTCTCACGCGGTCTGCACGTCCAGCACGAACGCTGGTCCAACTGAGGCGGCAGGTGGAAATGGCATGGCAAGCCGTTCCACAGGACTACATCCAGCATCTCTACGATCGTCTCCATGGGAGAATAGCAGCCTGCATTGCTGCGAAAGGTGGATATACACTGTACTAGTGCCGACATTGTGCATGCTCTGTTGCCTGTGTCTATGTGCCTGTGGTTCTGTCAGTGTGATCATGTGATGTATCTGACCCCAGGAATGTGTCAATAAAGTTTCCCCTTCCTGGGACAATGAATTCACGGTGTTCTTATTTCAATTTCCAGGAGTGTAGTTCTGGCCGGAGGTGGTTCTATGATGTTTTGGAGTGTTTTTCGTATCTTGACTTGGGTCGACTCATTTGGCCGCTGTGAACATTCTCGGTGAGCAAAGTCGCACGTTCTACTTTTTCACGATGAGTGTTGTGACCGTCCTGTCGGCCAGGACGATAATATCCGTGTTCAATGTGCTGGATGCGTACGTTTCTAGTTTGAGATGAACACTTTTTGACAGCCTACCTTATCTCGATTGGCCTCCTCAGTTACCAAGTCTTAACCCATAGAAAATGACTGGATTCAGCAGAACAGTGGGTGAAATTATAATTTAACGTGTCCGTAAGTTGATAGTGCTCAACCTTTTTAGTCTTGAGATCTTTCACGTGCAATTTAGTCCATTTAGAGTTCTACTGACTTAAAAATTCACAAAGGTTTAAGCGCACAACAATAATGTGGCCAAAACTAACAATCTGAACTACAAAAAACACGTAGTGTATTTCTCTCCATCGAAAGTTGTTGGCCTACTATTCAATTTTCAAGATATTACACATGTGAAAAAAATTAACATATACACCATCACAAATGTTGAAAAAAGTGTGGTGAAATATTTGGCTTTGCATATCAATGGCAACTTTATTACAATCTGGTGAATAATCTGTCACAGCCAACTTTACACAATCTGAAAGATGAAGGACCACTCACATTATTTTTACACTTAGATTTCACTGTGTTCATCGTTGAAACCGTTGCCTCACATTGATAAGTTGATCTAAAAAACAATGAAACATAACATGCGGCTTTTGCAGTGTTAGAGTTGGTTTTTACCCTCACTAAATCCCAAAACTTATCTTCACTGTATTCTGAATTGATGGCAATGGCATTTTAAAAATGGAATTATTTCCGTTCACATTCAGTCTTACTACAAAAGAAAAGAGTACTCATTTTCCTTGATATATCTTCCACATCCACTTTTTGTAAAGGTTGAGCTATGAAAGATATAACAGGTTCCATTGCCTTGAAATCTGAAAATCGATCGATTTTCAAACTCTGTCCTCAGTGCTGTCAGATTGGCCGTATACTTCTTTCCGGCTTATTGATCCAATGACATTGTTGATCCAACAGTTTTGCCTGTATTTGCGGAAAGAGTTTCACATTTAATTTCTGTAGCTGTGGTATACAAAGGTCAAGTTTTTGCATTAAACACTTTATTAGAGCAAGTAAGAGTTACGATGTTTTCGTGTTTTCCTTGAAGTTCTATGTTTAACTCGTTTAGTTTTACTGCCATATCAGTTACAAATTCCAGATCCAACACCACCTCAAATCATACAGTTGTCAGTTAATTTCCTCTCTCTCAGACACAAAAGATTTTATCGCTGGCAGGAGTTATCTATGTCTTTTTAGAACCATACGTTTATTCAGCCATCAAACTACGGTGTGCAATAGCAGGTCTCCATATTGCCTGTCCAATTCTTCTAATGATACTCAAAACTTGCTTCTCTGCCGGACTGTGAGCGAACTGAATCCACAGTTTTTTCTTCTCTGTAGTGACTATGAGCGAAATCAATTCACAGTTTTTGTGACAGTACACATAAGACGTGGCAGTTATAAAACATGTCCACAAAGCACTTGCTAATGCACGATACAAGTAAACTGAAAAAGAAAGCCAAGAAGGTTTCGTCCTTCGCAGTCAAGCTAATAAATTCTTTGTATTTGCCTACCATGCAAGGCGCTCCATCAGCAGTAACAGACGCAAGTTTCTAAATTATCGAATCATATTCAGAAATGAAGGGCTTGAATGCAGTGTAAAAATCTTCTACTCGTGAAGTATCTTCAAAGGTCAAAATTGTAAGCAAGTATTCTTTTACACTGAAATCTGAAAACATCAACCTTACAAAAATTATAACTTGACTGAATCAGCTCTAACTATTGACTCGTCTAACTGCAATAAGAAACACAAGCAGGATTGTAAATCTGTAATCGGTTGACCTTTTGTATTTTCCGCCATTAATTCCACCTTTTCTTGTTACAGTAGGTCTTGACAGTGCCATGACTCTGACAGCTGATATCTCTGACGGCTGATATTATCTCTGACATGTTTCTAAGTGTGGAAAACAAGTACTCACTAGCTACCAGAAAACAATTAAAGCTTTGCCATCGTCAAATGATTTTGCTTGTTTCATCAACATTGCTGAAACACGAAATTATATGAAACTGCCTGGCAGATTAAAACTGTGTGCCGGACCGAGACTCGAACTCGGACCTTTGCCTTTCGCGGGCAAGTGCTCTACCAACTGAGCTACCCAAGCACGACTCACGCCCCGTCCTCACAGCTTTACTTCTGCCAGTACCTCGTCTCCTACGTTCCAAACTTTACAGATGCTCTCCTGCGAACCTTGCAGAACTAGCACTCCTGAAAGAAAGGATATTGCGGAGACATGGCTTAGTCACAGCCTGGGGGATGTCTAGAATGAAATTTTCACTCTACAGCGGAGTGTGCGCTGATATGCAACTTCCTGGCAGATTAAAACTGTGTGCCGGACCGAAACTCGAACTCGGGACCTTTGCATTTCGCGGGCAAGTGCTCTACTCCTTTGTTTCAGGAGTGCTAGTTCTGTAAGGTTCGCAGGAGAGCTTCTGTAAAGTTTGGAAGGTAGGAGACGAGGTACTGGCAGAAGTAAAGCTGTGAGGACGGGGCGTGAGTCGTGCTTGGGTAGCTCAGTTGGTAGAGCACTTGTCCGCGAAAGGCAAAGGTCCCGAGTTCGAGTCTCGGTCCGGCACACAGTTTTAATCTGCCAGGATGTTTCATCTCAGCGGACACTCCGCTGTAGAGTGAAAATTTCATTCTACGAAATTATATGTTTGATGATATACTTTTTTGTACAAGTTTTATAAAAAACGACCGCTGGGATTGTAATTTACTTTTAAGATTAGAAAGTTTCTTCCTCCTCATCTCGCTACCAACAGCTGCTTCGGATTCGAAATATTTGTGAACTGTTCTAAAATCGCGTGCAGTATTTCCCTTTTCAGGTACGGCTAAAGAAGCATTTCATATCATGGAAGTGGTGAGTTTTCCTGTTTTTAGCTGCATACATTTTTCATAAACTCATTACTAAGTAAGTACTATAATTTAGCTACATTGTGGCTGAGTTGTGTTGTGTGTGTTGTTGCGCTATTTTGATCGCGACTGTTTCAAAAAAATGGTTCAAATGGCTCTAAGCACTATAGGACTTAACATCTGAGGTCATCAGTCCCCTAGACTCAGAACTACTTAAACCTAACTAACCTAAGGACATCACACACAGCCGGCCGTGGTGGCCGAGCGGTTCTAGGCGCTTCAGTCTGGAACCGCGCGGACGACACGGTCGCAGGTTCGAATCCTGCCTCGGGCATCGACGTGTGTGATGTCCTTAGATTAGTTAGGTTTAAGTAGTTCTAAGTTATAGGGGACTGATGACTTAGTCCCATAGTGCTCAGAGCCATTTGAACCATTTTGAACATCACACACACCCATGTCCGAAGCAGGATTCGAACCTGCGACCGTAGCAGCAGCGCGGTTCTAGACTGAAGCGCCTAGAACCGCTCGGTCACAGAGGCGGATGCGACTATTTCGAAAATGAGTGATGGTAGACGGTTATTTGACATGAAAGTACAAACATAAATCTCAGTTTCGATAACATAAAGTATTTAACTGATCATTACCTGTGTCGTGCACTTTGTTGTTTGTAGATGCTCGGAAACAGAGATCTGTTTTGCCCACTGGAAGCGGAGCTTGTTCGTTAAAGGCGGTGAAAAGCAGATGGAGCCGAAAGCGGCGGAGACAGTGATGTCAGATTTACAGCATACCGTGTCAAACACTCATTGTCAACAAACTAGTGTTTTTCAAAAACAGCTCATTTAAGCAGATATCGGACAAATGTTTTGAAAGATCGTCTCATAACGCCATGGAGATCGACCGACTGAGCACATCTGCTCTACGGGATGTAATCATCAGCAGAATGTGGCATACCAGAAAACTCTTTTGGACCCTGTGGTTCAGGCTAGAGACGGTGTTACGCGATATTAGCGTAATATTTCTTACGTAAGACTAATTTTTTGTGCGATGTGCAAAGCTGTTGTTGTCTGTTAATTTCATCTGTCGTGAATATTAATTATTTAGGCACCACATAACGGAAAACATCGCTATCCGTTGGACACCCACTGTTAAAGGCCTCCTTTAGACTTGTCATGCATCACAGTCTTCAGTTACGCACACCGATGCAGGTTCTGCAAGTTTTCTAATGTCATCTGATCGTCTTCCATTAGGTCATCTCCTCGGTCTTTTCGGTGGCTCCTGGTATCCAACAAAGAACTTTCTTGGTTCATCAGATATCCATTCGAATGGCTGCCTGACCCCACAACTGCATTTCATTTTCATTACAGAAAAAGTTACGTCTTCGGCTCCAGCCTGCTCAGTGAGTTATTTATTTCTCGCCATATCCCTCTTAGTATATGCCAACAAGCTCCTCTCCAGTGCTCTGTGAACAAACCTCAGATTTTGATTGGTTTTCGCATTAAAATTTTGTATCAGAGTGCCATAAGTAAAATCACGTCATAAGCACTTACTGTAAACTTTCTCGGCGAGACTTTGCGGGAGCTATGTTTTAGAAACTCTCTTTTGTTTACCAAAAGCCCTCTACGACATTTCTACTCTTTCGTTTCATCTCTTCTGCTGATCGCCTAGTCGTTGTCTTCAAATATCCTAAATATAGAAACTACTTAATTCATTCTATGACTTCATCTTTAATTTTTATTATTTTCTTTTCACAATAGTGTTTAAACACAATTTTAGATTCGTACTTTATTTTCAGCCCTAGTTTCAGACGTGTTCTATTACGTTCTTTCTGTTTTTCATTAAAGTTTATGCTCCCAAACAGTACAATGCTATCATCAGAATAAAGGCGTTTCACGTATATTAACATTAAAACAGTTCATTATTACATTATTCCCAGTTGAAGAACATGAAAACTTCATTTGGTGCTATTGAGAGTAGTTTTGTTGATATGCAATCTCCTTGCCTGATTGCATTATGAATTGCCCGCTAAAAATGTAATGGAAGCTATAGCAATGGTGTATGCGTCTTCTCCGTTACGGCAGACCTCCAACATCCTATCAGAGTGGTAATTTTGTAATGTAAAAGCAACATTTTTGTGGATAGTAATCTTCAGTCACAGTCTGTGGTACCATTTCATTTCACATCAGTACCCCTTTGACTGTTATCCGTGACACTCTTACAGCATATCGTTACGTCGTTGTTATTCTATGCCCCGTTTTGTTGGCCTTCATGGCACACTATCCTGGGCTTACATTCCAGCAAGATAATGCGCGTCCGCACACGGCGAGGGTTTACACTGCTTGTCAATCCTACCTTGGCCGCCAATGTCGCCGTATCTCTCCCCAATTGAGAACGTACGAAACATTATGGGCAGGGGCCTGTAACCAGCTAAGGATTTTGACGATGTAAGGAGCCAATCGGACAGAATTTTGCACATCCCTCAGGAGAACATCCAACAACTCTGTCAGTCAATGCCAAACCGAATAACTGCCTGCATTAGGGCCAGAAGTGGACCGACACTAGAGATGGGCAAACTCGTTCATCCTTGGGAACTAGTTCACTGCTGATCGTTCTTTTTTGGGAACCGTTCGTTTTTACTCGGTCACCGTTCATTTGTGCTTGGTATACGATTCTTATGAAAAACTGAAAACTAGTAGTGTAGGTGACTGGAGGATGGAGGGCACCAAGAGGGGGCACTTGGCTCCCCCCCTGGAGTATAGAGTTTTTATTCATTACAGAATTCTTACACACTTTTAGAAGTCATTTCTGTGATTCTGCAAAACCTCTCGCTTAGCCAACTGTAGCGTTGTGTGGCTGATCGCAGGGGAATAATATAGCGTGTCGCACGGAAAACCGGCCCCGAGTACAAACTGTTCGCCAATTACGGACGATGTGTTGCCCGTTACGAGCAGATACAACAAATGGTTCAAATGGCTCTGAGCACTATGGGACTCAACTGCTGAGGTCATTAGTCCCCTAGAACTTAGAACTAGTTAAACCTAACTAACCTAAGGACATCACAAACATCCAAGCCCGAGGCAGGATTCGAACCCGCGACCGTAGCGGTCTTGCGGTTCCAGACTGCAGCGCCTTTAACCGCACGGCCACTTCGGCCGGCGCAGATACAACAAACAGACAAACATGTAATAATTAGGCAGTGAAGAAATAACAAGCTAATGCAAGCAACAATTGCGAAACAATCGATGACGATGTGTAGAGAGTTGGAGAAGAGAACATGAAAATCTCACGCGATGCGCATGGGCAATAGCTCATGTAGTCTAGCTCATGTAGTCTTGTAAACCTGTTGGCGGCTGTTTCCCAACTTAATAGACCACAAGTCTCTTGAATAAAATTCTTCGTTTCGACTTCCACTACATAGCTACGCTACTTTGTAAACAAAAATCGTTTACACTCTATATATACTTCACGTTGTCTTTGAGTTCGTAGGCGAAGTAGAGACTTTATGGAAGCATAAAATAAAATGTGGTTTTCTCATCATACTTGCGTCACATGCTTAGTAAAAATTAGGTTTTTATGTTGCATTATTAAAGTTAATGCAGCAATAATAATAATAATTAAGTTCGCAGTAATAAAGTTTTTGATTTGAAAGCTCCTTCTGAACAAATGTTTTTGAGATAATAAGTAAATACGATTTTGTGCAATCTATGTCTTTTCAAATGGAGAGGCACAGCTTTTCCTACTGAGCTAAAATGACCCTCAACCCACTTTTCTTTTCTTTTCTTTTTTTTTTTTTTTTGAAAGAACCCAAACTAGCACGTAATGCAAATTGGAAACAACCAAACTTAAAAACAATTAGAGCCTTCCGAAATGTAATGTTTTGTATGTGAAAGATACACGAAAATCGTTTTATATGAATTTTCTTACATTAAAAATTAAGCAAATTATTGAAAGTTAGTTGCTAAATCAAGTCGATAAAACCAAAAAATATATGAATAACAAAAAAAACTTGCCTTGTTATAAGTATGTCTTCTGCTGTTCATCGATATAATGAAGTGAGCTGATATGCCCTTTTGTTACCTGAAAAGACGTACCTATTAGATACATCGTAATTTTTATGTAATTTACGTAACTATAAAATACTTTTTGATTACCGGTCGTGGACGCTGAATAGCGGGAACCAAGTGCAAGAACAGTTTGGAACACGTAAAATGGGCGAGCGCAGTGAACGAAACGAACAACTGGATACTGAACTAACTAGGAGCAGTCGGCAGTGGAACTGAGACAGGCGGTCATGCGGCCGAGGGAGACCGAGACTCAGACGAGCACGCCACCGAGGCTGGAACGAGAACTGCCAAAGTGACCGCCGCAACCGAAGTGAACTATGAACCGATCGTTCCTCGTTCCCGGGAACTATAAGTAGACCGCCGCGATCGAAGTGAACTATGAACCAGTCGTTCCTCATTCCTGGGAACTATAAGTAGACCGCCGCGACCGAAGTGAACTATGAACCGATCGTTCCTTGGAATTCATTCCTCGGTCCTTTCGTTCATCTCGGTGAAACGTTCCTTTGCACTCGTTCGTTCGCGAACTACCCATCTCTAACCGACACGTTATTGACTCGTTCAATTTGTGACGGGCTTTCTCTTGAATAAATCATCCAATTTTCCTTGAAATTGTAGTCATCTGGTTGTCTGTACACGCACACCGATTACCATCCCATTCAGATAATTCCTTCGTCGTGCGTCCTGTTTTTTTGTCTTAGAATGTATTTCGAGAACACTGCTGGTTGAGTGAAAAGATGCCAGATGCTACGTAAGCAGAGAGAGAGAGAGTAAAAGTGAGAGAGAGAGAAGAGAGATCGGGAAGAATCCAAGGAGCCAAGGTGAGTTTTTAGTCGCGATTTGTGCGCCCTTCTTCTCCGCCGCGTGTGACAGCATAGGACGGTGGAATGAACAGAAACATTACCTCTGCACGGACATGGCTGCATTTCTCTCGTGCGCTCACTGCAGACAGTACGATTTACGCAGTCGCTGGAGAATGCAAAACGCCGCGAAAAGCACGCGGAGAGCAGCTGAGGAGCGGTTGGTGGTGGCGGCAATGGCGGGGGTAGGAGGTGGTGGGGGTAGAAGGCCACATGCCTTGCGCGCACTCCCCTGCCCCCACTCCTTCCACGCCGGCCTGCTACTATTTAATTAAAGCCGTAATTCTGCTGAGGGCGGGCGCCCAGATCGCCAGAGGCGCTGCGGTGGCGACATTCTGGCTCAGCTCGCTTCCTCTGCACTGGTCTACAGTCCGCTGTCTACACTGCAGCTCCGCAACACTTGCTGCGAGCTATCTGGCTGCTACCAGCGACTCGTCTCTAGCTCGCCCGCACTACACTCATCGCACTGAACTATAGTTCTTCTGCACGTTACAATAGCAACACTTTGAGGTCCGTGACAGCAGGAGCGCACAGATCATGCTTTACTTACATTTCTGGGTAATGAAACCCACTTTGGCCTTCCTGGTTTAGTTTCTCTGTTGATTCCCTAATAAACAAATGGCGAATGGCGCCACGGTCCTCCCAAGTGGGGAAAAAAAGGCTCATTCCGCCGCCCATTCTTAATTGTATCTGTTTACAAAGGGAATTTACCCTGCCACAGTTTAGGTACATGAAAAAAAAATGGTTCAAATGGCTCTATCCACTATGGAACTTAACTTGTGAGGTCATCAGTCCCCTAGACTTAGAACTACTTAAATCTAACTAATCTAAGGACATCACACACATCCATGCCCAAGGCAGGATTCGAACCTGCGACCGCAGCAGCCGCGTGGTTCCGGACTGACGCGCCTAGAACCGCTCGGCCACCGCGGCCGGCTTAGGTACATGAAACAGACACAAATATCAACCAATATTATAACTCGAATAGGTGGGCCTTCGTCAGCGGAGACTATAAATTGCACATCGTAATCTTCGAACACAGCACGTGGCTTTTCTGAAAAACATGCCTAACCAATCCAGACGACAACTGGGATTAATGGGCCGACATTGATGCGAACACTATTACCTCTACACTAGTTTCAGCGACAAATGGCCTTCATCAGTGTCTATTTTTAATTACATTTTTATTTCAAAATAAATTAACAGCACGTTTTATTACTTATATGCCTTACATGTCCTTTTCTATGGCCTAATGTTACCAAAATTTACTTCTGACGTTAAATAAACTCTGTTCAAATGGCTCTGAGCATTATGGGACTTAATATCTGAGGTCATCAGTCCCCTAGAACTTAGAACTACTTAAACCTAACTAACCTAAGGACATCACACACATCCATGCCCGAGGCAGGATTCGAACCTGCGACCGTAGCAGTCGCGCGGTTCCGGACTGAAGCGCCTAGAACCGCTCGGTCACCGAGGCCGGCTAAATAAACTCTCTACCTTTAACTAAACGCTGTGGAGTACTGCTGAAAATTAGATGTATAAATCAGTCAATTAATGAGAAGATGTTGAATCGACTTGGGGAAAAAAATAAATGTACAGCACATCTTGACTTAAAGAAGGGATCGGGTGCTAGAACACATCCTCAGAACCAAGGATGTAGGTTGCAGTCATTATGCAAAGATGAAAAGATTTGCAGAGGATGGACTAGTCTTTAGATTGGACACAACAATAACGACGACGACGATTATGCGACACTTAAGACAGCTTTAATATCCTATCTCACCTAAAGTATCCAGACACACATACGTAATACGGAATTGACCATGTCAGGAGAGCTCAGTGACTTCGATCGTAGACGACTAAACACAAAAACAGGAAGAAGGTGCAATGAACTGTGAAACAACAAGTAAAATAGAAACAGTGAACGGTTCAAGCTTAAGATGTGCACCATCGAGCTAATTTGAATAGCGACGGCGCCATTGTCATATAGTCACGGTGCTGACTGCGAATGGGGAGATCAGAGTTTAGATCTCTTTTTTTTTCACAAAATTATGAACTGTCTGTCCCGTCACTGACGTGTCTGTTCGCTTTATTCAAATCTGTATCTACGTCGTGGTGAATCTTCCGTTTGTGACAGCGAGGTGTAAGGAGGGTCTTTCAAACGTACGTACCTCCTATCTGTTCAACATGAGTACCACGTGTTATGACTCTTGCGTTCCGTTTTAGAAGTTCTGACTCCTGAATTCCTTTGTTGTAACATAGTTCACACCCATTTATTTGTTGTGTTAATATCAGTGACAGGTGTATGCGGAATCTCACCTGCTCACTATTCATCACATTTTCTTGCGACGGTAATAGATTCTTACCGCATGACTCATACTCTGTAACCAATGTACTGTATGGCAATTACCAGGAGCACAGAAGGAGAATACACAAGTCAATGACCGACGGACAGTTCACAATTTTGTGAAAAAAATGGGGCACAAGGGGGATCTGAACATGAATCTCCCGCTTTACAGTCCAACACCGTGACAGCACAAGCACGAGGCCTCGGTTCTTGCAGTTCGCTCGACGTTGCTCTTCTTGAGCTTGGGCCGTTCCCTGTTTTTATTTTGCTTCTTTTTTCACAGTTCAGTGCACTTTCTCCCTGTTTTCATGCTTGGTCTGTGTTCAGTTTGGACGGGCTATCCACTTGGCTATTTTATCACTAAATGTGGCAAGGAAGGGGGGGAGGGGGCGATGGGAGGTTTCCCTGGTGAGTAACAAATCCGTTACAAACATTTCAACTCTTCTGAAGCTGCCCGAGTTGACTACTGGTGATGTATTTATGAAGTGACAAAACTACACCAACATTAGGTATACATTATGTACTGACGAACAGCATTGTAGAAGGTGGTTGTTAAACCTATCATGAAATCAGCAGAAGGAATGTCTCTTGAGTTCCGAAGTGCTACCAGCTAGCTCAGTGATCGTGCTTAGGGATTTAAAAAGAATGAGGCATAATGGTGCAGCAGCTCCTCGTAAGCAACATGTTGCTGTAGTCAACGCTAAGCGTTGCTTGAGGTGGTGTAAACTCGACGCTGGTAGACAGTGGATGACTAGGAACTTGTGACTTGGAGTGATGAATCACATTATACCCTGTGGCAATTCGAGGGAAGAGTTTGCTTTTTGCAAATACCTGGAGAGCGTTTTCTGCCATCACGTGTGACGCCAACATTGAAATACGGTGACGTGATGTTACGGCACGGGGTCGTTTTTCGTGATTAGGTTGTGGTCCCCTTATTGCCCTAAAGAAAACGCTAGACGCGTAAGGGGTGTGAACACGTGATACTGTGTACAACAGAGGAAAAGTTCCGAGACGACGATCGTTTTTATTAGCATGATAATTCACTCTGTGATACAGCAGTATATTTCAGGGAATTTGTGAACATTCCTTGTTCAGATTCCTGAACGCAATGGGACACCTCTGTTATGAGTTAGAATGTCGATTTCGCCCAATACTCCAGCGTTCAACATGGTGCACTGGTTTCGGTTTTTGTGAAAGAATAGGCAGCCAATACTCCACAGACGTACAGACACCTCACTGAAAGTGACACCAGCAGTGTTGAAGCCGCCCTAAAGGAGAACAATGCATGGATTCCATATTAATGATCATTAACAAGTGTCCGGATACTTTTGATCAGATAGTGTCACTCAGGCGTTTACCTCCATATAAGTGGTGAAACGAATAAAAGAAAATAGAATTAATTTCACAGCCTGGCCCAGAACTTACCATCTTATCCTCGTGTGAGGAGCAATCGATAAACAGGGAATGTGTACTACACTCCTGGAAATTGAAATAAGAACACCGTGAATTCATTGTCCCAGGAAGGGGAAACTTTATTGACACATTCCTGGGGTCAGATACATCACATGATCACACTGACAGAACCACAGGCACATAGACACAGGCAACAGAGCATGCACAATGTCGGCACTAGTACAGTGTATATCCACCTTTCGCAGCAATGCAGGCTGCTATTCTCCCATGGAGACGATCGTAGAGATGCTGGATGTAGTCCTGTGGAACGGCTTGCCATGCCATTTCCACCTGGCGCCTCAGTTGGACCAGCGTTCGTGCTGGACGTGCAGACCGCGTGAGACGACGCTTCATCCAGTCCCAAACATGCTCAATGGGGGACAGATCCGGAGATCCTGCTGGCCAGGGTAGTTGACTTACACCGTCTAGAGCACGTTGGGTGGCACGGGATACATACGGACGTGCATTGTCCTGTTGGAACAGCAAGTTCCCTTGCCGGTCTAGGAATGGTAGAACGATGGGTTCGATGACGGTTTGGATGTACCGTGCACTATTCAGTGTCCCCTCGACGATCACCAGTGGTGTACGGCCAGTGTAGGAGATCGCTCCCCACACCATGATGCCGGGTGTTGGCCCTGTGTGCCTCGGTCGTATGCAGTCCTGATTGTGGCGCTCACCTGCACGGCGCCAAACACGCATACGACCATCATTGGCACCAAGGCAGAAGCTACTCTCATCGCTGAAGACGACACGTCTCCATTCGTCCCTCCATTCACGCCTGTCGCGACACCACTGGAGGCGGGCTGCACGATGTTGGGGCGTGAGCGGAAGACGGCCTAACGGTGTGCGGGACCGTAGCCCAGCTTCATGGAGACGGTTGCGAATGGTCCTCGCCGATACCCCAGGAGCAACAGTGTCCCTAATTTGCTGGGAAGTGGCGGTGCGGTCCCCTACGGCACTGCGTAGGATCCTACGGTCTTGGCGTGCATCCGTGCGTCGCTGCGGTCCGGTCCCAGGTCGACGGGCACGGGTACGTGCACCTTCCGCCGACCACTGGCGACAACATCGATGTACTGTGGATACCTCACGCCCCACGTGTTGAGCAATTCGGCGGTACGTCCACCCGGCCTCCCGCATGCCCACTATACGCCCTCGCTCAAAGTCCGTCAACTGCACATACGGTTCACGTCCACGCTGTCGCGGCATGCTACCAGTGTTAAAGACTGCGATGGAGCTCCGTATGCCACGGCAAACTGGCTGACACTGACGGCGGCGGTGCACAAATGCTGCGCAGCTAGCGCCATTCGACGGCCAACACCGCGGTTCCTGGTGTGTCCGCTGTGCCGTGCGTGTGATCATTGCTTGTACAGCCCTCTCGCAGTGTCCGGAGCAAGTATGGTGGGTCTGACACACCGGTGTCAATGTGTTCTTTTTTCCATTTCCAGGAGTGTATATTAAATCAATTATTTTGAGGCTAGAACCGTCTGCTCGCAGCTCAATAAAAGCGATATTTGTTTCACCAGACCCGTATTAATTAGTGATAATTACCGCAGTGGCAGGAATCTCGCGTGATAGGCTGACACCGCTGCACGCAGCGGATGTTTGGTGAACGGCCGTAGCGCGGACCCGGGGCCGTCTCACAGCCTGACGCAACCAGTTCCGTCACGCCCTCGCGCGCGCCACGGACGCCCCTAGACACGCCAGCGTATGCGTCCCGCACGACACAGCTGGCAAGTGGGATGCGGCCCGTACTGCCCTACAAGGCGTTAAGCTCGGAACAAAGGGATCCCACCTCACATATTGGAAAGTACGATTACCTCCATTTTTTAGAACAACTACCGCGCGCACATAGCAGTTAATGCCGCCACGAAGTGAGGTCACATTAGAAACGCCAGAATTAGGGTGAATTTTCGGTCCAGGAATTCTCACTCGCAAGAGTTCTTTGTCTTTTAAATGCGAAAACCTTATGTTAAACTACGAGTTTACTGTAACCAGCCACAAAATGTTTTTGTTACCACTACTCGTTTATAGGTTTAGACATTCATCATCAGGTGGATTTATGTCAACAACATGTGCATTTGATGGTGTACAACATTTGGGTAACTTCTAGCGTTGTTCAGTGGTAACAGGCTCTGTTGACATATACATCACATGCACTTTTGTATACATTCATTCAAGTGTATACAAACCGTATGTTGTGTAAAAATCATCGGAAAGGAGTCTGTGACCACTGGAGACAGTGCTGCAGGTTGTCCAAAAGTCGTACGTTCACAACACATGCACGTGTTACTAACCTAAATTCACATGATTACGAAAATTCTCAAATATCGTACGCGTAGTGAAACATGGACAGTTTGTGACTGGTTGCAGTAAACTTGTAGTTTCAATAGACTTTTTGGTCCCATAGTCTTCTTACAAACAACAGAAGTGGCACAATGGTTAGCACACTCGATTCACGTTGAGGAATAGCGGCGTTGAAATCCATCCAGCCGTTCATAATTAGGTTTTCCGTGGTTTCACAATAATCCAGTAAGGCAAACGACAAGGTCGGTTTCCTTCTATTCTTGTTATTTCCGAGATTTGCTTTCCGTCTCTAAAGACCTCCTCATCGACGGGGCATCCGTCGCCTTTTTACAACTTTGAAACTTGTATGAGGCCATCCAAACATCCCCAGCGTGTCTGTGATCTGTTCGATAGACCGAACTCAGATTGTTTCCAGCTACGTAGCACCATCATTTTTGTATCATCCAAGCTATAAAATCTGTATTGATAAGAGACAGTTATGGGAGAGTAGTCTACACGAGAAACTCGTTGAAAAGTCTCATCTTTAACATAAAGCTCGGAGAGTACTTGAACAAATCATCCGTTTTGTAACTTAAGTGTATTAAAACTAACCACTAAAGACTGCTAACAATTCATTGTCGCAGAACATAACAATTCATATAACTGGAACTCAAGAAGTATTTTTTCATTCCAATCTGTGTCATTGACAAGTTCGATTAATGGGTTTCAGAGACATCGGTCACACGAGCTTCGCTTTGAAATCGATAGATCAAAATAAATGAAGGGTTTGAAGAGGAATGTTCTGCCTTTAGAACTGATCAGGTGTGTTTGAAATAAAAAGAGATCCTTATTCAATGGTATGGAGATATTCCTGTAAGTCATTGCAAAACAAGCACGAAATTCAATAATTTTTACTCACAACGAAAGTGTTCGAAAGTACGTGTGTACTCTTCATCCCAACTCTCACGATTCCGTCTGTGTTATGCAAATGCAAGAAATATGTTCATTCGCAGAAACATACTTTCGTAAAGGGGCACACGGACTAAAGAACCCTACATAACGGAAGTGGCGACAGACGAAAGGGAACGCGCACACGCAGTTAGCTGGTTAATTATTTCGCAGTTCTGTGTATTGATGTGTTTTATACCAGTTAAAACTATTTACTGCACTTATAGTGTGACGTTTGAAGATATGTTGAAGCGTGCTGCAGAATATTTTAGTCTGAATTACTGCTTTCAGCTTTAAAGGCTTAATTGTTGCTTCTACCGACAATTGAGAAGCCTTTTGGTTGTGTAGTATGGCGTCTTTGTTGTGTTATTTGCAAGAGCGACGAAATGAATTCACTCTGAGGTGACAATGTTTCACTACAAGGTATGCATGTCCGAAAAGTTTGCGATAAAAAAACTTCTTTGGCAGTCCTCCACTGTTTCTGAAACAGTATAAATTATACACACAATTTTTTATAACTTTGCAGTTTAAGCTCTTAATTAACCTACTCTGTCTTTTGTTATACTTTTATGGCCCTCCTCCACGGATCTTGCCGAGTCTGGATGGATTGCGTATCCCAACGATACAGATGGCCGTACCGTATGTAAAACCACAACTGCGGGATATCTGTGGAGAGATCACACTGCCCCGTCGTTCCTAAACAGAGGCAGCAGCCTTTTATGTACTTGCAGATGCAACAGTCTGTGTGACTGATTGTTCTGCCCTTAGTCGTTATGGACTTGCAGTGTTCGTACAGCGAACATCTTAAAACAAGGGGAACTTACACCCGGTTTTTTTCCCGGGGACATGCTGCTCTGCTTATGGCTTAATGATGATGGCATCCTCTTGGTTAAAATATTGCGGAGACATTCCCCAATTCGGATCTTCGAGAGAGGAATATTGAGGAGAATGTCGTTTTCTGGAGAAACAAAACTGGTATTCTAAGGGTCGGACTGCGGAATGTTAGATCCGTTAATCGGGTAGCTAGATTAAAGAATTTAAAAAGACAAATGGATAGTTTAAAATTAGATACAGTGAGGATTAGCGAAATGTGGTGGCAGCAAGAACAGCACTTCTGGTCAGCTCAGTAAGGTGTTAAAACCACAAAATCAAACAGGAATAATGTTGGAGTAGGCCTTATAATAAATAAAAAAATAGGAATGCAGGCCAGCGGGTGAGAATAGCATAGTGAACGCAGTATCGTAGCCAAAATAGATTTGAAGCCAACGCCTACTACATTAGTACAAGTTTATATGCCAAATACCTCTGCAAATGATGAAGTGACTGAAAGAACATATGATGAGATAAACTAAATTATTCAGATAGGTAAGAAAGATGAAAATTTAATTATGATGGGCGCCTGGAATTAGGCAGTAGGAAAAGGAAGAGAAGAAAAAATAGTATGAAAACATGGACTGGGGGAAAGGAATGAAAGAGGAAACCGCTTGGAACAACTTTGCACAGAGCATAATTTACGTATCGCCTACACGTGCTTTCAGAATCATGAAAGAAGGGTGTGTACCTGGGACAGACGTGGAGACACTGGAAGATTTCAGAATGATTATACTGTATGATGTTCAAACAAAGCTTTCGGAACCATATTTTAAACTATACGACGTTTCCAGGGGCGGATGTAAAGCCTGACTACAATTTAGTGGCTATTAACTACAGATTAAAACTGAAGGAATTGCAAAAAGGCAGGAAATAAAGAAGACTGGACCTAGATACATTGAAGGATTCAGAAATTTTTGAGAGTTTCAGAGGGAGCATTAGACGAGATTGCACGGAAAGAAGGGAAAGGAATACAATAGGAGACGAATGGGTAACGTTGAGAGACGAAATAGGGAAACCAGCAGAGAATTTGTAGATAAAAAGATAGGCCGATTAGAAATCGATGGATAATGCAGGAGATACTGAATTTCTATAGGAGAAAATAAAAACATGCAGCAAATGAAACAGGCGAAAGAAAATACAGCCGTCTAACAATTAAGATCGATAGGAAGTGCAAAATGGGAAAGCAGGAATGATAGAAGACAAATGCAAGGATGTACAAACATGCATAACTAGGGGAAGATAGATGTTTCCTACAGGAAAATTAACAGCCCTTTGGCGAAAAGAGAACCATCTGTGTGAATATCAAGAGCTCTGGTGAAGTCAATATTAATCAAAGAAGGGAAAAGTCAAAGGTGGAAAGAACATTGAGGTTTGCTGATGACATTACAATTCTGTCAGACACGGCAACAGACTTGGAGGATTAGTTGAACGAAATGGATAGAATGTAGTCGGTTTAAATCAGGAGATGTGAGGGAATTGGATTAGAAAATTGCACACTAAAGGTAGTAATTAAGTTTTACTGTTCGGGCAGGAGAATAACTAATGATGGCCGAAATAGAGAGGAAATAAACTGTCGACTGGCATCAGCACGACACATTTCTGAAGAAGACGAATTTGTTAACAGCTAATGTAAATTTAACTGTATTGTTTGGGGTGCAGCTACGAATGGAAATGGAAGGTGGACGATAAACAGTGCGGACAAAAAAAAATAGAAGTTTTCGAGATGGAGTGCCACAGAAGAATTCTAAAGATCAGGTAGGTGGATCGAATAACAAATGAGGAGATATTGAATCGAACTGGGGAAAAATGAAATTTGTGGCAACAAATGATCGGTTGATAGGATGCATTCTGAGGCACCGAGGAATAGTTAATTTGGCAATGATCGAAAGCGTGTTGGGGAAGGGGGAGGTGTAAAAATTATAAGGGAGACCAACAATTAAATAGTCAAATGTATGTGCGTTGCGGTAGTCATGCAGAGATAAGAGGCTCGCACAGTAGAGACTAACATTGAGAGCTGCATCAAACTAGTTTTCAGACTGTGAAATCTTACAGAATATTTGTAGATGTTACATCACCAGAAGGTGTAATTCGTTCATATTGATACGTCTAAACAAGCGAGCGCGTCAAATAGTTTGCAACATTTTCGTATTGCGCTATATATATAAAAATCGGCTGTGTAGCTAAGTGGTCAGCGTGTTTGACTTATGCGGAGGACCTCGATTCGATGCAATTCCCGGTACTGCCAGGGACTTTTCCGTGGCAAGAGGACTGGAAAGGGGTGCGCTCCGTCTTATGATGTCAACTGAGGAGCTACTTGAGTGAGAATTATTGATTATAAGGACTGAAAAGCCGGCGGGGAGAGCGGTGACCGGATACCATTTCGTGCCGCATGCGAATGACACCATTTGCAGAGGGCGACACGGCGGTCCGTAGAAACTTTTTTAAATTTAAAATTCGCTGATCTATGAAATTATTACACAAATATGACAATTACTAGGAAGACAAATATAATAAAGTTACTGTTTACAAAGAAGTATCACAATTACATCGTGGAAGATTGCAATGACATCTGCGGAGCAAATTAGTATCACATTTACATCTTGAAAGGTTGCAATGACGTCTTCGCAGCAAAAGAAAGCTTCTCGTAAAGAAAAGAAGAATGATAAAGACTGAATATTGGAATCGCCGTTAATTTCGAGGAAGTGCTGTATAACCAATACCTTTGACACTCAAATATCGCGTGACAAAATCATCTGTACAACGTAATATTGTCACTAAGTTTGTTTTTCATAAAAATAGTAACTTTATATTCCTAAATATAGTAATACCATACAAAAGTCCTGAAACTATATACGAAGCATGAAGTCTGAAATGTGAAAGTGCAGGATTACTAATGGAGCTAGAACATGGAGCACATTGGGAAATAGGATAACATGATACTTTCAATACAGAAGACAAGCAATCCAAGAACTTATAATCAGGTAGAGACACTGTCTGAAAAAGGACTATGTTTTTCGGACACAGAATCAAAATGGAACAGACATGTTGACGCAATGAAATTTCTTGCAAAAAAAAGAAGAGATCCAAGGTACAAAGCAATCCTGAAGAAATGGGAATACAGCCGGCCCCTGGTGGCCGAGCGGTTCTAGGCGCTTCAGTCTGGAACCGCTACGGTCGCAGGTTCGAATCCTGCCTCGGGTATGGATGTGTGTGATGTCCTTAGGTTAGTTAGGATTAAGTAGTTCTAGGGGACTGATGACCTGAGATGTTAAGTCCCACAGTGCTCAGAGCCATTTGAACCAAATGGGAATACAGCAAACGAGAGGTCTACAGCAAAGTAACTTCCGGATAAAAAAAGAGGCTGTCATGGGTTTCCAGGTCAGAACTAGAACCAAGGCAAAATCATCATGGACAGAAGAGCGAAGAAAGTTGCCAAGTATGTGATTGAAGGAACGTAGGACAATGATAAAGACCAAAAGAAAAGAATATGAACTGATTCAAAGTGGTCCTCAGATGACCAAGACGGAAAGAAGAAGAAGAAGCATTCGAAAATGTCACAAATTTCTTAACGTGTTCATTTGTTTTGGCGCATATGTGTGAAACAGGCAGGCATTCTTGTGCCAGTTCGTCTCATGTGGCGAGCAGAAGTGAAGACATTTCATAAAACGCAACGGCAGGGCATTTAGCTGAGTCCATCAGCTATGAAAAGATATAAATATCACTCACAGTTTGCCAGAAATAGACGATGATGACCAAGGAAAATTTTGTGGCACGAACCTTTCGGATGCATTCATCCTGAAGTGAGGCACTGTCATGCCACTATTAGGGAGAACGATGTAGCTATCTCCCACCCCGTTTCTCGAGCGTCGTCACGGCGGTGTTGCATCAGTGCTCCTCAGTTCGTACTGCAACGCCGTTTGATTCTCGCTTCTGGTCATTTTTTAGCAGTTGTGGAAACAGATCTGAACAATCGTGTTTACCAAGACCATATAGAATGTCCGGTTATCATGTGGTAGGTTTTGGTAGAATGCATAGATATGTGGTCGACACAATTTTCTATGTTCAGTTCCGCCGCTTACGGCCGTGACTGCGCGCGCGGCGCTGTGACATAACTCGTCCTTGGCCGGCCAGCTGGCGGCGCGTGACGTCACCGGGCACGCCTCCGGGCTACGTCACGCGCGTCGGGTGAACGACTGCGGCGCTAGCTGTAAACAATAGAGCGCCGACGCGTTGTTGCCACGCCGAGTTCTCGGTGTCGCATTTCCGGAGCAAACGGCCTCGAGCGCAGGACGCGAAAGAAAGCGACTATGCAAATTCACTGGTTTATTAATTCGTACGACATAACTGTTGATTGTGGGTATTGTGTCACGCACGTAGCTAGACAGCACCTTCTGTGCGCTTGAAAGAGATAGTGTCGATACAATATTGCGCGACGCTGATGCCATCTGTCGTTGGTTCGCACAAACTGGTCGCCCTGAGCTGCCGCTTTTCCACTGGCGTAAGGAACTTCCCTGTTGCCTTTGCTTAAGGAATCTTAACACTGTTTTTTTTTATTATTATTATAGAACCCCGAAACTATTTTTGAGCAATGATTGGGAAAGGACTGTTAACCTTAGATACAAATAAATATATATTCAACACTTGCCTGTTCACTTTGCGATGCACATCATTGCGATGTAAATTTGACCGTAATAGCGAGTATTGTCATTTTGTGCATCCAGCGCACAATATTTAACAACAGGAGAGGAGAAGATTCTTCGTTACGCCCTGAGCTGCCGCTTTTCCACGGGCGTAAGGAACTTCCCTATTGCCTTTGCTTAAGGAATCTTAACACTGTTTTTTTTATTATTATTATAGAACCCTGAAACTATTTTTGAGCAATGATTGGGAAAGGACTGTTAACCTTAGATACAAATAAACATATATTCAACACTTGCCTGTTCGCTCTGCGATGCACATCGTTGCGATGTAAATTTGACCGTAATAGCGAGTATTGTCATTTTGTGCATCCAGCGCACAAAATTTAACAACAGGAGGGGAGAAGATTCTTCGGTACGCCCAGTCCACGAGATTATTACATATCCAGTCGCCTCCTTTTCTTATCAGTAATTCGAGTAGTTAACATCAACAACTTCATTTAAACTGGAATGTGGTTTTTAGTCTACGGTTTACGAGAAAATAAAGGCCGCGAGAGTATCATATAGTACTCGAAACTTAAAGGTTGATTTTTTTGCGCTGGAAAGACAGGAATGTTAATAACCGTTGTACATGATACTGCACGTATGTCATATGTCATCAAGTCAAACTGCCAACGGTTCAAATGGCTCTAAGCACTATGGGACTTAACATCTGAGGTCATCAGTCCCCTAGACTTAAAACTACTTGAACCTAACTAACCTAAGGACATCACACACATCCATGCCCGAGGCAGGATTCAAACCTGCGACCGTAGCAGCAGCGCCGTTCCGGATTGAAGCGTCTAGAGCCGCTCGGTCACAGAGGTCGGTCTGCCAACGGTGTTCCATCTCATTTCAACGGATCGAAGATGAATAATTTTGCTATAGGCATTGCGTAAGGCAGGGACTCCCAAACTTTTCCCTTGAGAATCATGGTACTTCGATGGATCACCTTGTTTATTTTGAAGGTTAATAAAATTTTTAAAAAATGAGAAAAACTAGTTTTATTCATTGATTGCTTCAGGTCTGAACAATAACTAATAACACAGAAACCACATGGATAACACTGGCGAGTAATGATTTAACAAAAATGTACCCACATAAATTATAATACCTAGATCGACAAAAACACTGTTATCGTTGCTCTTCCCAAAGTTGCTTAAAATGCGACAGTATAGCTGGATAATGGGGGACACACTCTTTTCAGCTATCTGCAGTGAGGCAGTATATGTACATACGAGAGACTGTGAAGAAGTTCGCTGCTAACCAAAGCAACTATTTACAGCGGAGAGAGGGAACACATGTTACATGAGTATCAGCTGAATATCTTTTAAATGTATATGTGTGAGTGCGGCGAAAATCAGGATGCCAACCACACCTTTGGCTGTCCGAACAGATTTATACAAGAAGTCAACTACTACAGCATGTGGTCAGCATGGGCTGCCCTCAGCCGACTTCTGTAGTCGTGCTGCTCCAGATCACACACTTTTCTTCTATAATCTGGGGTGCTACAATGGCTAAAACGTTTTACGCGTGTTATACTCATTTTGAATTGCAGGTTACCTTATGTAATGCAACTGTAGTCTATGTTGATAAACATTGTGTTAAACTTTTGTGTGTGTGTGTGTGTGTGTGTGTGTGTGTGTGTGTGTGTGTGTGTGTGTGTGTGTGTGTGTGCGTACGCGCAAGACGCAAACAGTTAGTTGAACTGTGAGAGTCCCTATTCAGTTGCCAAATAAAAAACCTAGATATTTTTTAAGAAGTAAAATAGGAAAAAAAGTTAATCAATTCTGCTAGTATTATAAACTTAGAAGTTAATTTGTGCGTATCCTTAATCACTATTGAGCGGGGTGGCGCAGTGGTTAGCACACTGGACTCGCATTCGCCAGGGCGACGGTTCAAACCCGTCTCCGGCCATCCTGATTTAGGTTTTCCGTGATTTCCCTAAATCGTTTCAGGCCAACGCCGGTTTGGTTCCTTTGAAAGGGCATGGCCGATTTCCTTCCCTAATCCGAGCTTGTGCTCCATCTCTAATGACCTCGTTGTCGACGGGACGTTAAACACTAGTTCCCTCCTCCTCTTTAATCACTTTTAACACAGAAAAACAAAAATAGTGGATTTTCATTATTTTGCTATCAGTTTGCAACTTTAGTGTTGTAATAACATGCAACAAGAGCTTAAATGGGTGTGATAACTGCAATTTTGGTAAAGGGTTGCTTTATTTTCGCTGTAGCTATCATCCGATATTACGTTACTTCTTGCTGAGCGTATTGTGTGATTCTGTAATGTCACTTGTACGTTACTGAGCACTTTATGAACGGTTCTAGTTTAACAGTAGTATGTTCTATCCAGTTAATAATATGCAAACTTGATTATCCACTCATATTATTTGAGCGTAAAAGTTCGTAGTTCATGTTTAACCGCCGCAATAACAGAGTCTGGGGAAGTGTACTTTACGCCTCCCTTTTGAAAATATTGAAGTCTAATCAGATATTTCATATTTTAAAATTTTGAAAAAATATTTATTGGTTTTAATGAAGACTTCTACCAGATTCCATAAATGTTTTAAATTTTTCAATTAACCCAAAAACTTAATTCTTAGTAATACATGGACTTCTCACAATGAATGACATATTCAATATTTTACATCAGTACATCAATATCTCTTTAAAAATTATGTTACCAGAAAATATCAACAACAATTAACGAAATCTCTACTTTTTAAATTTTTTGTATGGTGGTCAGAAAGCACATTTTATTGAAAGCGTGTTGTTAGGGTTACGAGTATGTGCAGGTTTTCGACCTTACACGTCAGCACCTCTTTAAAATGTATGTTGTTAATAGATATCAACAACAATCCATGAGTTCTGTTTTTTAATTTTTAGGGTGAGCTTAAAGTAACCTCTCTCCCTTCCCCTGGTAATACACGTTACTGAAAATGGGGTGATAGTGTTAGGGTTAAGCCTGAAAGTTTGTAGTTCATGAGCTGCGAATTACGAATTGTTTTTTCTTTCTACTGCTAAATATTCTTTTCCACATCCTCGCTTTCTGTTCTTACTGTTGATTTTGTTAACTAACTGTTGAGTACTGATCAATACGAGAAACTGGTAGTTTTAAAGTCTTTGCGGAGCTTTTTACATTCCTTACAAGTCCCTTTTTTTTAAAAAAAAGTGAAAAGTCTATTGCAGTCTAGCGGCGTTATGGGTCTTCGTTATTAGATCGAAATGGCTGTTACATTTTTTTTTTCTTTCCTAACATGTTAGATACGTTACAACTGACTAAGAATCAGTATTCGAAAAGAAATGATGATTTTCACTGATGAAAAACCGAATCCTTAACTATGCAAAAGCATGTTATCAACAGCCATTGCCGACGAATTTCGCAAACCATTTTTCACATGACGTGTTTACATGTTAAGACCTCATGCGAATTTCCTACCCCGGTCAAATATGTTGTCCGGAAAACAGTGGTTCCAGATTCTGATTTAATCAACTGAATCATTAGTTTTGTTCAATTAAATATTAGAGGTGTAGGCAGCTTCTTGCTCAGTCTAATATTTCTATGTCTTCTTCACTCTACAAAAAGTCGCTCCGTCCATACTAGCCGAATTTTTTTTAAACACAAGGCGTAACCTGATACTCTAACAGCGTATCGAAAACGGTGCGCGTTTACATGGGAGCGAAAATCACTTGTGGGTGTGCAAAACCGGCTGCTGGAACCGGATTTTGAGAACTGATTTTTGAGTGTTTACGAAATCCGGTTTTGGGAGCCACATATAAACATGGGAAGCGAGAGAGAAAGGGAGGGCGCGGGAGAGCTGCTTTGGTGTGGATTTCCTCATGCGGAGTCCATTAAATCATTAACTACTCCTATAGATACAAAGAGCATGCCTTTTGCCCAGCGAATCATACTATTCCTATGTCAGAGGTTCTAAAACACTATTTGCGCGAAAAAGATGCTTGTTCCTGTGCACATTAAAACGAGCAAATGCACAATTTCCTATCCTTCACCACGGTTTACGCTCGTGCTATTCATCTAAATGCTGTTGCTAATTATGAAGAATGGAAGAAAGTGAAAAGGGCCAACGTGCCGTTTCCGTACTGAAAACAGCTGCTGCAATCTATAACCAAGGGAGCTGCTTCATAGAATTGTAATAAGGTTTTACGGTGACTAATGCGAGGCGTGAGTAATCTTCCGTGTCCACGATGTCGTAATCACAAAAGTAAATTTATATTTGTTACTATCAAACGTGGTTCTTTTACTAACAATGAAAAGCTAAGATTAGTCTCTGTTTACTTTTTAACTAGAGTTGTTTTCAACTCAAGTTATCAGTCATCAGGAAACAGATTTAATGGCGGGTTGGTTGTTACTTGCTTTTTTTTCCACACCAGCTGTACTACAAAGAGTAATACGGCAGAAGAGACAGATAGAATGATGCATCAGCACAGACTCTTGCTGTCGAAATGACAACATAATTTAGTACCTGTTAATGGAAACGGGTCCGAAACATATTACGTTAATTAATAAAGCAAACCATGAACTAGGACAGTGTTCTATTGTTCAAAATAGAATAACATTTCCGTGTTGGAAGCTGTGGCACTACCAAGTATGTTTACGTTTGCGGTGCTGTTTTGATACCGAGAAGTATGGTTCAAATGGCTCTGAGCACTATGGGACTTAACATCTTAGGTCATCAGTCCCCTAGAACTTAGAACTACTTAAACTTAACTAACCTAAGGACATCACACACATCCATGCCCGAGGCAGGATTCGAACCTGCGACCGGAGCGGTCACGCGGTTCCAGACTGAAGCGCCTTTAACCGCACGGCCACACCGGCCGGCCCGAGAAGTATGGTTAAGTTTACGGCAATTACGTGATACCCATTTCAGGCAGTGCTGATTGTAAAGGAATCATACAAGAGAAATAGCTCTCAGACTGGGCGAAACTCTCCCTTCTATTCTGAAAAAGATGTACATACCAGCCTCCTCGAAACCTGTGCAGTACATACATCTCTCTCTCTCTCTCTCTCTCTCTCTCTCTCTCTCTCTCTCTCTCTCTCTCTCTCTCTCTCGCCCTCGTGGGGACGGGCAATTAATTGGAATTAATCGATTAATCGTAATAATTCTTGTAATCGATTACAGGTGCACCGATATTTCTTTAATGTCAATTAATTTTACGTAATGGATTATTCTTACGATTAATTTTTCCAATTTCCCCTTTTTTGTTGTAAATGCTGTTGAGTATTGCCTTGCTGTCTTCTCTACAAACGAAAAACGAACTTAACGGATGGTTTGTCACGTCCGCAACGACCAAACGCAACGATCAACAACGAACAAAATGAAAAAAAAAAGTACTCATCGTGTAAAGTCGGGGCATTTCGTGTCGACTGTGTCTTGCTTACGATTGCTCCAAAGATGTTATATTATTCTAACCACCTTGACCGCTGCCAACATCGGCTCCTATTTAGCGTATCGAGTAGTACCGTACATAAAGCAACGTGTCAATGCTTCATCTGAGCTTTGCCAAACTTCAAACATCTGCTGGAAAATGAGTAGGTGAAATTCGTCAGCTCATTCACCATTGCCCCACAAGATGGAACTCGACATTTTCAATGCTTCAACATTCATATCTTTGTGAAATATAACGAGCACTGTTTTGCTGAAACAGCCTGAAGGTCCAACATCTTCAATAGTTACGGAATTCCAGGTAAAAAAGAGGCCATTACACTTTTGCAGCCGTTACACCAAGTAACCGAAATAATCTTTGGTGAAAATTACATAATGTGAAGCAGAGTAATACAATTTATTTGTTGGCAAGAATGTTAATGGACACAAACATTTCGACACCAGAATGAAAATGTCTCGAAGAGAATCTCTAACAACAATATCCAAGATGTTTTCAAAATGTTGAGAACTCCAGATTGTTATTACTGTGCACGACAACAGACCTTCGCTTAAAGCGGTTCCATTTTCAAGATCCCTTGACAGTTATCTACTGCAGTTAGCGCGTTAAATATCCTTGTTTAGAGCAAGAATACATAGGAAGTCGAAGAATCAAATGTACAGTCACCATTTACTGCAAAAGATGATTTGTGGAACGTACATGAGGCATCAATTCTAATACAAAGACGTACAGGTCTACCACAGTAACAGCAGACAGCCAGGATTTAGTCTCTTGTTCGATTCTATTTAGACTAACTTGTAAATCAAATGAAAATCGTCTTTCTGCAATTCAGAAAGCCAATGAAATTGGCTTCCTCTGTGCATTCTGAGAGACTGGTTGCTAACGCAGGGGACTCAGTAACAGTTTCCCATTCAAGAGTCAGTGGAGAAACATTACATACATTAATGATCCTCGGTTCACTTTTGCTGCTTGTAAGTATATTTTTACAGTATCTGTGTTAAAAACAATTAGCTTTAGTAATAAATGTTAAATAGGTATACATTTCTACTAAAAATAAAAAAAATGGTAATTACATTTCAGAATGTTGAGAACTGCAGTCAGTTAGCACTGTGCACGATTATACACTCCTGGAAATTGAAATAAGAACACCGTGAATTCATTGTCCCAGGAAGGGGAAACTTTATTGACACATTCCTGGGGTCAGATACATCACATGATCACACTGACAGAACCACAGGCACATAGACACAGGCAACAGAGCATGCACAATGTCGGCACTAGTACAGTGTATATCCACCTTTCGCAGCAATGCAGGCTGCTATTCTCCCATGGAGACGATCGTAGAGATGCTGGATGTAGTCCTGTGGAACGGCTTGCCATGCCATTTCCACCTGGCGCCTCAGTTGGACCAGCGTTCGTGCTGGACGTGCAGACCGCGTGAGACGACGCTTCATCCAGTCACAAACATGCTCAATGGGGGACAGATCCGGAGATCTTGCTGGCCAGGGTAGTTGACTTACACCTTCTAGAGCACGTTGGGTGGCACGGGATACATGCGGACGTGCATTGTCCTGTTGGAACAGCAAGTTCCCTTGCCGGTCTAGGAATGGTAGAACGATGGGTTCGATGACGGTTTGGATGTACCGTGCACTATTCAGTGTCCCCTCGACGATCACCAGTGGTGTACGGCCAGTGTAGGAGATCGCTCCCCACACCATGATGCCGCGTGTTGGCCCTGTGTGCCTCAGTCGTATGCAGTCCTGATTGTGGCGCTCACCTGCACGGCGCCAAACACGCATACGACCATCATTGGCACCAAGGCAGAAGCGACTCTCATCGCTGAAGACGACACGTCTCCATTCGTCCCTCCATTCACGCCTGTCGCGACGCCACTGGAGGCGGGCTGCACGATGTTGGGGCGTGAGCGGAAGACGGCCTAACGGTGTGCAGGACCGTAGCCCAGCTTCATGGAGACGGTTGCGAATGGTCCTCGCCGATACCCCAGGAGCAACAGTGTCCCTAATTTGCTGGGAAGTGGCGGTGCGGTCCCCTACGGCACTGCGTAGGATCCTACGGTCTTGGCGTTTATCCGTGCGTCGCTGCGGTCTGGTCCCAGGTCGACGGGCACGTGCACCTTCCGCCGACCACTGGCGACAACATCGATGTACTGTGGAGACCTCACGCCCCACATGTTGAGCAATTCGGCGGTACGTCCACCCGGCCTCCCGCATGCCCACTATACACCCTCGCTCAAAGTCCGTCAACTGCACATACGGTTCACGTCCACGCTGTCGCGGCATGCTACCAGTGTTAAAGACTGCGATGGAGCTCCGTATGCCACGGCAAACTGGCTGACACTGACGGCGGCGGTGCACAAATGCTGCGCAGCTAGCGCCATTCGACGGCCAACACCGCGGTTCCTGGTGTGTCCGCTGTGCCGTGCGTGTGATCATTGCTTGTACAGCCCTCTCGCAGTGTCCGGAGCAAGTATGGTGGGTCTGACACACCGGTGTCAATGTGTTCTTTTTTCCATTTCCAGGAGTGTAGATCGTCGCTTAAAGCGGCTCCATTTTCTACTTATGTTAGTTAACTTATAACACATACAAAAAGAGAAATATGAGAGTGATAGCATCGCTCTATTTTTTACTGAACAAACCTTTTTATTATAAAAATAGTTTTGAGGTATTGCTTATTGATCTAAAAATAAAGAGGTAACATATCAATTAACCAATTCATTTAAATAATCGAAAAGACCAATTAATTGACTATGTCTCATAATTCTCCCCTCCCCTCTTCTCCCAAACATCTGACACTGACCAAAACTAATGTAATTGGGAAGAAGGCATAAAATGACATTTTTCTCAAGAAATTGCTCATGCAGGTCGATTTCAGTACAATCTTGATACACCTGGATGAAGAAAGACTGTTAACTGAACAAAAATTATTATCATTGGGTATTGTTGTGACCTGCTTGAGATTCAGATTATATGGATTTTGGTATCTTATTGCAGAAGTTAAAACGTTGTGGAATAGTAGACACAGCTCCTACATGGTTTTCAACTTACCTGTATTACAAAATTCAGTGTTTCAGTCGGTATCATAGAGCAATAAGCACTCTGAATTAGATGCAGTCATATAACTGTGATGTGCTACAGGAATCTAATTTGCATTTTTTGTTGTTTCTAACATATGTAAATGACCTATTTTCATAAGTTGTAAAATTTAGCATTTTTCCAGTTGATACATATATGGGAGTAAAAGTAGCAACTATTGTCTCACAGAAATATTTGGATGTATCTCCACATGTTACAAGGAAAATGTATTACCATTAAAATCTGGCAAGGCCCACTGCATATAGCCCAACACTTTTCATAAAAGGAGTTGTAAACATAGTCAACAACGGCATAAAAGAATAGAAATGAGTTTGATATATATATATATATATATATATATATATATATATATATATATATATATATATATATATTCGCGAAAATAATCATTACTGACCAAGAAAATAACTCGTGAAAATAAAATTTCAGCTATAGAACATATCAGTGTTCATAGTCAAATTAGTTGCAAACATAGTCGGGAAATATGAGATCGAAATTTCCTAGCACATGTTCAGTTCAGTTATGTTCTGCAAAAGGCTAAAAATCAGGAAATAAAACTATACCAGCTGACTTTGTCCTCATTTGAACCAAATATAGTGTCCACTTTAAGACAAAAATTACACCGCCGATATGGATGTGCATTGCCTGGGCTGCTCTTCTATGAGCAGCGGAAAGCCGTTGAAGAATGTAGATCGTTCTGTTTCAGAAGAAATTGTATGTCCTTCAAATGTCGGGGAATTAAAATTTTATAAAAGTATGAACCATGAAGCAATATCACCATCTTACTCCGACATTTTGAACTGTTTATGAAATAGTCTGCGTGCAACTGTGCGTATTACCGTCAAATTTACAAATTAAATATTAGAATTACAGAAAAAGAGTACTTAGGGATAGGACCAGAACCAACATTTTTGCGAATGGGGTCAAACTTAAATTTGCTACCGCTTCTTTGACGCCCCTCATAAAAATAAATAACTTTATAATAGTAATTTAGGCAATATATATCGAAATAAATATCACCATCTCATGACATTAACTTGTCTTATTGAGTGAATTAAGGTCAACGTCAAAACAAATAAAAAAATTACAAAATATAAAAAATAAAACATGATTACTCATTCTACAAATAATAAATTTAAAATTTCACTTTCCGAGCTTTTTTGCAGCTAAATGATCTCATCATAGTTTATAGAAGCAGCTCGTTTGTGCCCTATGAATATTATAATCATATTTGTTAACCTTAGTTGACCAGTCTTGCTTCTCGAATAGGTTTTAATTAATTTCGGTTTGTAGAAAATATGTTCTGCAGAGTAAACAAATTGGGACGGTAAGGAATATTTTTAAGACTGTAGTAAGGTTGGGATACCCCTCCCGCAATTATTTTTTATAAATTAAACTTAATGTGGATGAGGCAGCGGCGTTTTGTATGCATCTTTCTATTGCCATCACGAGTTTATGCACCTTTCTGTTGCCAGCACGTGTTGTTTGAAACATTCAGTTTCAAAAATAAATTCTCCCTTGTTAAGATATTCTAAATATGTATTTAACAATTCCACTGTTTTGGCCTGTAAGTCCTCCATTTACATTTCTTGCATTTGGGCATCACACACATATAAACTTTGCAGTAATTTTCTTCAGCCCCTTAAACCTGGTACTCAGCTCTATTATCACTCTGTCAATTACTTCTAACAAGAATATCCTGAACAAATATTCCTGTGAATATCCGACCAATTCTACATCTACAGACATTGTCCGCAAGCCACCGTACGGTGCGTAGAGGGGGGTACCTCGTACCTCGCTACTTGTCATTTCTCTTCCCGTTCCACTCGCAAAAAAAAAGCGAGAGAAAAACGATCGTCTATATGCCATCGTACTAGCTGTAATTTCTCTCTTAGCTTATCTTTGTGGCCCTTACGCGAAATGTACATTGGCGGTAGTAGAATCGTTCTGCAATCAACTTCAAATGCCGGTTCTCTAAATTTTCTCGATAGTGTTCCTCGAAAAAAAGTCGTTTTCCCTCCAGGGATTGTCATTTGAGTACCTGAAGCACTTCCGTAATATTTGTGTGGCGTTGGAACCTACCTGTAAGAAATCTAATACCCAGCCTCTGAATTGCTTCCGTGCCTTCCCTCAATCCGACCTGGTGGAGATCCCGAACACTCGATCAGTACTAAAGAATGGGTCACACTAGTGTCCTATATGCGATTTCATTTACAGACTCCTTGAACCTTACGAGCAGTAAGGTCTTATCTTTGCAGAAGCTGACCAACATGATAATTTTTTAACATTGCTTAGCAGAAACAAAGTAATGAAATCGAGTTTTCTCATGTTCTTTAAAATAAGTTTTGCCTCAGTTTTGGTTCCTGTGCTGACAAGTTACAAGTGACAACTTCTTCCACAGCCCTTATAACTTCATCAAAATATTTGAAAACAGCTTCGAGCACCTCTACTCTTGCAGATCATGTGCTTATTCTCTGAAACTTTAATGTTATAGCCTCGTGTTTTTGTAAGATTTCACGGCTTGAAGTTGGAGCCACAAAGAATAGACATAAACGATAGACAGCCTCGTGTTTTTGTAAGATTTCACGGCTTGAAGTTGGAGCCACAAAGAATAGACATAAACGATAGACAGCACCGAAAAAAATTGAGCTTCAGCTGATGTGTCGCCTGCATGCGCTCCTATTAACTTTAAAGAGTGAGCAGCACATGGTGCAAAACAGGCTAGTACAATCTTTTCAAGTAATCTTGACTTGTCCACTTCGTACTTTTACGTCAAGGACATTCTCTTGTTATATTTTCGGAAAAATAGCTTGTGGCGTTCAGTATCCTGACGAAAGGGGATATGAGATCAAAGGTATTTAGAAATTTGCCACTCTCTGGATAACCAAAATCCTTTGTCCCTCTACACGGACTCCCTTGCTTTGCTAAAAAAAAGAACAACAGCAATAATACAGAGCAACCAGCGGCAGCCTACTAGCATGTCCTAATGTGCTACAGCACACTGTAAATGTGGCACTAAAATTCGCAATTTCTATTTGAATGCAGGCCGGAAATTGCACTAACATTACGCCATTTGTCTTCGAATGTGTGCTTGCATGCGAATAAAACGAATGAAAACATGTTTTGTAGCGCACTTTCTGCAATAACTAGAAACCAGTCTCGCGTGCTGAAACGATGGTCACGGTATCCATTACGAATTGTATTTATATTTTATAATGTTACCTTATATTTTGTCTTCACTACTGCAAGCAGTTCTCGTGTTTAGGCCTTTATTACATTATCAAATTTCTTTGTCAAAGTTTGATCAAAGATGTGATCAAATATTCCGTCAAATATATTTGACAAAGAACTTCGACGTAGCGCTAGAAGGGGTATTACACTGTCATCATATTTTTCGTCAAAGTTCAAGATGGCTGACAACTTGTTATTAATCGCAGCAGTTGCATGTACCCTTCGACTATAGATACTAATAGACTGGGCAAGCAGTGCAGCGGCTATACATCTGCCGTGGCTGCAACATAGGATCACGTGACTGTTGGCAGAACGTCGGCGGGAGTTCAAGGCAGCATTCTGATTCCTGATTTCACTTCCAGTATTTCTCAGTGGATTTCCTGCTAACTTCACCACATTAAATGTAGCTTATGTAAACACAGCTAGAAGTGATAAATTATTGCGTAACCACTGTACAAATTTAGTTTTACAGCCATTACTTCACAATGAACTTTGTGAGCTGCTGAAACACTTTCGATGTTCGGCAATATATTCGCCGCGAATATTTCAGTGTTACCAATTATGAGATGCATTCTCTACTAACAATACGCGTTATGCACTGCATAAAATGTAAATATTGCGTGCGTGTGTTTTAGTGCCTTGGTTGTAGAAAGTGTTATAGACTTCATAAATCGGCATAAACAACGAAACCTTTAACGTAAACACACGTGTTCACATCGAATGTAACGAACTCAATTGTGTCGTTCACCCACAAAACGTAAAGCAGTTTCATTTAAAAGCTCTTTTTTTGTTTAAACAGTTTGTTTCGTAGATGTATCAAATAAGATATCTACAAAATCAGTACCTACTTACATGAATACTTGTTCCACAGATCACGAATACGATACTTCGCAATGATGTGTCAGTTTAATGAAAGGTAGACCTATCATTACATGACAATTCTTCCAATCACTTATTTATACCTAAAAAAATCGTCTACTGAGTAGGAGCTGCCATTCATAGATTGTTTTAGTTTGATTTTAAATGCTGGTTGGCTATCTGTCAGGCTTTTAATGCTTTTTGGTAAATGACCAAAGATTTTTGTAGCAGCATATTATTTATCCCATACATTACAGCTTATTATCTGGAAACTAACATTAGGCCATACAACTACCTTTTTGCAAATGGTATTCAGTATCTGTTTCTGATATTCGTATGTTTTGTAACTGGGAAGTACAAAATAAAACTAAACCCCTGATAAGAAATCAAACCCCTAACTTGTTTTTGCAAATTGTTCTTTAAAATAATACCAGCATAATTCACCCCTTTTTGTACCAAAGTCAGATTTAATCCAGGATAGTAACAATCATCCTTTCTTCTTATGTAGTAGCAATGCACATTGCCATTGCTTTTGGAGTGGGAAGGGTTATTGGTAATATATATATATATATATATATATATATATATATATATATATATATATGTGTGTGTGTGTGTGTGTGTGTGTGTGTGTGTGTGTGTGTGTGTGCGCGCGCGAGTGTATACCTGTCCTTTTTTCCCCCCTAAGGTAAGTCTTTCCGCTCCCGGGATTGGAATGACTCCTTACCCTCTCCCTTAAAACCTACGTCCTTTCGTCTTTTCCTCTCTTTCCCTCTTTCGTGACGAAGCAACCGTTGGTTGCGAAAGCTTGAATTTTGTGTGTATGTTTGTGTGTCTATCGACATGCCAGCGCTTTCGTTTGGTAAGTCACATCATCTTTGTTTATATATATTCTTCAAAGTGCTTCGAACAGATGCGTGTGTGCGCAGTAGGCTTGAAATCTTTTCGTTTCACTGCCTGTATCCACATCTGCCTGCGCCCTTCATCCTTTGGAAACCTATACGAAAGAGAAAAAGCAGCTTTGTAGCTTACCATTTCATTTCAAGAAATATATACGATTGCAATGTGCGCCTGGAAACACACACAGCACTTCAAACCGCCAATTTACGTAACTGTGGCGTTCTGGGTAAGGATATGATACACACAACAGCTTATCAGTATTCAAGAAATGCCGCTAAATTAAACTAATAATACTTACACGTGAAATTTAATGTTACTTCCCTTCACAAAACGCTCGGTACAACCATAAGCACAACAGGATACCACCATTGTTTTGCCAATAGTCACGTGGTATAGCAGTAGAGATGTTAGTGCCACGAAATATACGTCATGACCAGTCTACCAACATCTATGGTCGAAGCATGTACCACAATTGCACTGTGTGCATATGCGGAAGAGAAGCGGGGAAAAAAAAGGAAACATACCTGGATGAAGCCGTGGGTTTTACGACACTATAAAAGCATTAAACAAAACTTGTTACGTGAGATTATAGTGGAGGACGTGAAGTCGTACATCAATTACTTAAGAATGGATGAGCATACATATCTGTATGTGCTCAATGAAGTGTATCCTCATGTCACAAAGCGCAATATTCACTTAAGAACTGCTACATCTGCAGAAGACAGGCTCGCTGTAACACTCCGATTCCTTGCTACAGGAGAGGGTTGGGTTAGGTTAGGTCAGGTCAGGTATCCAATCTTCGTAATCTATTTTTGTATTCAGCGTGCCTCAAGTTGTAAAGCGCCTCGTCAGCTTCATACATCTCTATTAATTTTGTAGTTGTCGGCACACACCAATTGTATTTACCTGCAATGTTTATAAAAAACACTACAGACGACAGAATGTAGCGATGCTAGCGCTCCATGTGGTAGCATGTCACATTGCAGTGAACAGAAGCCAAGCGACTTCTTTGATCAAATCTACAGCGAGGCCCTAGATTTGATCAAATATTGGACGACATTTGACAAAGTTCCCTATTACACCATCAAATTTCTTTGACAAAGATATTGGACAAAGATATTTGACAAAGAAATTTGATATTGTAATACCGGCCTTAGGGCAACACCTCACACTCTTTCTTTTTTCTTTCGCTGTTTTTCTGTATGTCGCTCCACTACTTCGTTTTCGACCATCCATTATTGTAAAACTTATTACCAAATTTAAATTCACAAATATTAACAAAACAATGTAGATCAATAAAACAGCAAGCAGTTAACAAACAATGGACTGTCATATGATAGCAGGGGATGGGCTGCGAGCGCATGATGTACGAAACCATATCCATATCAGCTTGGAGGAACGTTAGTTTTATTGAATGATATCGCTTCTTAATTGCATCTGTTTTACATGTACATGACAATTATTTTTATTAAAATTTAGCATAACATATCTTTTATATTTAACCAAAAAATAAAATTTCGCCCAAAATTTGTCACTCCCTGAAAGCCGCCCTCCTCCCACCCCCCCGCCGCCGCTCCGCTTCGGAGAGTATAGAGAGAGAGAGAGAGAGAGAGAGAGAGAGAGAGAGAGAGAGATCCTGCGCTACTTTGGGTATCTCATCAAGCTACGGTACTCAAAGTAATACATTTGATTATAAGGAGTGATTTCCTATGATTGGTACAGGAGTAATTCCTTAGTGACCTTGACACTTGTACGCAGCTTGAATCGTTGGTTGCTTGTTGTGACGTGGAGTGCCTCAATTAGAACCACAGCGTGGAGTTCGGCGAGGCAACTGCAGCGTGGGAGCGGGCGAGCGAGCAACCGTTTATTCTATCGATCCTGTCCGCTAAAAACTGCTTAAAGGGGAGCTGTCGTCAGGGAGCGGCCGCCTTTAAAGCGGCAGCAATTAATAACCTCCCGTCTAACAGGTTACGGCGCTTCTTCGCGCTCAACAAGTGGGGTGACGTATTCCGACCTCGCAGGCTGACCACGGCACGGTTGATTGTATGGCCACCATGATAAACCCTACCACCAAGAGAATCCCCACATTACCCCAGACCCAGATATCTCAATGAAATGACAATGACCTCATTGCAGACACGGTATGGATTGGCGCGCGTGTCGCCGTCCTATTTTTAAGAATACGTACTTTTTGGAATGGTATGTGCTTAATTCCGTATTGTGAAAACTGCAATTAACTGACATTAAATGAAAAAAAAAAGAACAGTACTACAGTGTAATTACGTTACAAAGATTGGTTTACTATTTCCACATTTATTGCAATAACAGCAAGTAATTAGCTCCAGATAGTGCCTAGTATATTTTTTATTTATTTATTTTTACCTAACAGCTTCAAAAGCTAAAATATGGATCAGCCATCCGAGTTAGCAAAGGGCAACTCTCATTAATTTCATGGAAGGAAGGATACACGTTTGTCTGTACATGTACATCACATTCACAGATTTCCACCCCATTTGGACAATTCCATCATGGAGCTTTTTTTCGCTTGTAGTGTATATAAAATACACTACACAAATATTCAATTTTAAACCAAAGGAGTAGTTTAACCACGCATTGAAAATGACATTTGAAATATATGGTGGTAAATAGTTGCATATGTGGCTCTGTGGCTCATACAACTGGTGTGTAAGCCAATTCAAAGATCAGAGGAAGGCAATGGCATACCACCTCTAATAGGACCATGCCTAGTGAAGCACCGTGTTGTTCACTAGGTTGATTGTGGGTGTACTTTTTTTTATCTTAAATAGTTTTACAGCACTACTGTGACTAACCAGTGCTTCTTTCAAGTTCAGTTGTTCTACACTGAACTAGGCCTAACTGTTTTGTTTCATACATCTGCTAACTGTTGAATGTAACTGTTGAATGCTAGCCTGATAAATGTTTTGAATGGTTGCTTACAAATGTCTTTCCTTCTTACATTAGCTAATATTTTGACACTACCTGTATTTCTTCCAGTTTGCTTTATTTCCATCATATGAGTGTTGTCAAGTATAAACACCAGAACTCATTAACCCATTAAAATAAGAAAAATACACTGTTTACAGAACATATTTGGTAACTAGAGGCTTAATGTTCTGAGAAATGAAATACAGCACTTGTCTGTGAGTCATGGTGGCAATGTATTCTTTTCACACTGAGAAATGATATACAATGAACCCTAAGAAATTTTGCTCCTTGAACTACATTCAGTTCTGTTGGGTGTGCTTATATGTTGCTCTTCTGTTGCTCCTGAACAGTAATGCTTTAGTTTCCTCAGAACTGAACATTGGGTGTTCAACCACTGAATGGCATTTCAAGTATCACAACTGCTGGTTTAAGTGTTAAAATTTGATGATTATTTCATCTGTTATTATAATTAGTTTATTATTACTAACAGTTTTTTTAATTTTTTTTCAGAAACACTTTTGCAGATGGATCGTCAGCAGTTGCAGAAATTCATTCAGTATCTCATATCAGAACACCACACCGAAGTACTACCCACAGCTCAAAAATTGGCTGACGAGATTTTGCAACAAAGATCTGAAATTAATCAGATTCCAGGTGAGAATTACATAAATTTGGAACTTGAAATGTACACTTTAGTCTTTAACATTTACTACATAGTATAAATTTTAAATACTGTACATTACTGAAACACAGTAGGCTGTGCTGCATGTGTGTAGTGGGTGCTACTCATGAGAGATATTTGGAAATCAATCTTAATTTGGTTGTGAATAAAATAACATTATCAACAAAAAGTAGAAAATTCGAAGAAAATCTTTTCCTTTACTGTTTTACGTAATCACATTACACATTTTAGCATTCATCATGTTTTTTAATTAGGTGACAAATTAGATCTCATAAATTTCTGTTACCTGAAATCACAGACAGCCCAAGGCAGCAACTTGAATTTTTTTCTTGGACTCTGTGTTGGGAGTCAAGACATTCATGTGCGCAAAGAGACAGGAAGCACATTGAGCCAAGATGGAGCAATAGGATGCTTGTTCAAAAGTCCCACTTGAGCTGACTCAACCATTCCTCCTGTTAGTTATATCAATGAATACTTGAGATGATTATGGAGAATACACTTGCATTTCCCAGAAATTATGGTAAAGTTTTTTGTCTGACTTTATTTTTATGTATTTCACATTGTGCAGATTTATGCGTATTCATTCCTCTTATTGGAAAAAATTATGAAAAAACTGAATTTATTGGCACACACATGGAATGATTGCCACTGGAAACATCAAAACTGGTGCTAACTCATAACAGTGTTCGCCAAGTGGCGTCACCTCAAAAGGCTTGCACCAGGCGACTGGTCTACCCAATGGGAGGCCCTAGCCACACAACATGTCACTTCTATTTGCTGTTTCTGTATAATTTGGAAATTACCTGAAGATTTTGAGTTGTTTCTGCTACTATTGTCCAAGGACAAAATGACGATGAAGACATACAGTATATCTTACATGAAGAATTATGAGAAAGGTCACTGGTTTACTTTTACAATTATGTTGCTAGATGACACTATTTGTCATGCAGTATTCTCTTGTATGCCTTTTCTAAACACTGTTTCATGTACATTAAGCAGTATGAGAATGCATGGGCCTCTGTCTGGCTGGACTTCATATTCTGCAACATTTTATGATCCTTTCAGTCTTCTCTTTCCATAATTTTATTGTTCAGTGTTGGTTTTATTTAGTTTCTGGAATTGAGGATGGCTGTAGATCAAGGCCAAAACAGATTATTGCGCAAATAAATCAGTGATTTCATTCAGTAAATAAAAAAAAAAAACAACTAAGAAGCATAGGTTTTTAATCACCACATGCTAAAAGATTACAATTATGTCATATTTTACAAATTTATAGGAAAACTGAGCAAATTGAGTGCTGCATTTGTTGAATGCTAGCTAAAAGAAGATTCTTTTCATTATAACTGAACTGATTACAAGTGCTGATTTGGTATTGTGGATGGAATGTTAATCCACCGCTTTGTGCCAGAAATTAAACAGCTATCAAGAAATGGGAGGAAGCTGGTGGCTTGTACCTTAAAGGTAATGTTGAATTCCTCTACCAGCAAGCTACAGCCATTGTTTCGCAGGTTACAAAATGGATTCTTCCTATAGTTGCCTTGCAAAGAGTAAAACAGTAATTGCAAGTATTGCAGAAGTCTCTTGGACTAAATGGAAGAAAGTAGTATGAGAGAAAATATCTGTACTGTGAAAGAAATCAGTCTTCAGGACCATGTGCCTGCCTACAAAATTGCTTCAATATGGGAAAACTGTGGGATCTGAAGTGCAAATTCTAGGAACATCTCTGATTACCATATTTGGAATCCACAGTCACTAATGTGGTATGGCATCAGCCCCTTGGGCATCACTTCAGTGAAGAGGAAAATGTTGTTTCACAGAGGTGTGTAAAGAGAATAATACGTGGCATGCACTTTAGACCCTCTTGCTGATATCTCATTAAACAGCAACGCCACAGTCCCTTTTCTGTCTTTCTATGTTTGTTGTCCATAATCAATCACAAATTAAAAACAACAGCAATTTTGATAAATACAATAATGAAAGAACAAATGCCCCATCTTCAAACCCCACTTGAAATCATATAATACTTGACGGATACTGGTGTGTGTGTGTGTGTGTGTGTGTGTGTGTGTGTGAGAGAGAGAGAGAGAGAGAGAGAGAGAGAGAGAGAGAGAGAGAGAGAGAGAGAGAGATGAAACACACAGACAACTAATTAACTAATTGTATGAATATAATAGAGGGAAACATTCCACGTGGGAAAAATATATCTAAAAACAAAGATGATGTGACTTACCAAACGAAAGCGCTGGCAGGTCGATAGACACACAAACATGTTTGTGTTTGTTTGTGTGTCTATCGACCTGCCAGCGCTTTCGTTTCGTAAGTCACATCATCTTTGTTTTTATCAATATAATAGAGGGAAACATTCCACGTGGGAAAAAATATATATAAAAACAAAGATGAGGTGACTTACTGAACGAAAGTGCTGGCAGGTCGATAGACACACAAACAAACACAAACATACACACAAAATTCTAGCTTTCGCAACCAGCGGTTGCCTCATCAGGAAAGAGGGAAGGAGAGGGAAAGACGAAAGGATGTGGGTTTTAAGGGAGAGGGTAAGGAGTCATTCCAGTCCCGGGAGCGGAAAGACTTACCTTGGGGGGAAAAAAAGGACAGGTATACACTCGCGCACACACACACATATCCATCCACACATACAGACACAAGCAGACATATTTGTCTGCTTGTGTCTGTACGTGTGGATGTATATGTGTGTGTGTGTGCGCGAGTGTATACCTGTCCTTTTTTCCCCCCAAGGTAAGTCTTTCCACTCCCGGGATTGGAATGACTCCTTACCCTCTCCCTTAAAACCCACATCCTTTCGTCTTTCCCTCTCCTTCCCTCTTTCCTGATGAGGCAACCGTTGGTTGCGAAAGCTAGAATTTTGTGTATATGTTTGTGTTTGGTTGTGTGTCTATCGACCTGCCAGCACTTTCGTTCGGTAAGTCACCTCATCTTTGTTTTTATATACATCTTTGTTTTTAGATATATAACTAATTGTATGTATTCTCAAATCTTAACAAGGAAGGAAGGTATTTGTGGTTTAACATTCTGTTGACAACAAGGTCATTATAGACAGAATATAAGCTTGAATTAGAGAAGGATGGTGAAGGAAACTGACCATGCCCATTTTAAAGGAACAGTTCCTGCGTTTACCTTAAATTATTCAGGGAAATCATGGGAAACCTAAATCTGGATGTCTGGATGATGATTTGTGTCCATCCTAATGCAAGTCCAGTATGCTAACAACTGTGCCACCATACTCAGTACACTTAAAGAAATTTATAGTTCATAATTGTTTTGTGGATGCAGTGAACAGGTCACAATAACCATGGAATGATACTTATATGTCTTGCAGGAGATTCAGAAGGATGTAGGTTGCAGTAGGTACTGGGAGATGAAGAAGCTTGCACAGGATAGAGCAGCATGGAGAGCTGCATCAAACCAGTCTCAGGACTGAAGACCACAACAACAACAACAACAATGTCTTGCAGGATCAGACTTCAGACACAGATTATGCTCACTCTAAAACATTGAATTGATCTAAAAATGATACTACTTTGAAAAAGTAATTCGTTCATCTTTCCCTAGCAATATATTAGGTATGCCAATGTTCCTCTGTGTGTGAATTATCCTCTATCTAATATCCAACAGGAAAAATTAGTTCTTTCTGTGAATGACACTAGTATTGTAATCAATCCAAGCATACAAACAGCAACTGAAGATATGATAAATGATGTTCTTAACAACATCGTTCATTGGTCTTGTGTGAATGATCTCGCTCCCAATTTGAAAAAGACACAACATATTTAATTCTGACAAACTGCCTATTGGCTTCTGTCTCGGGTTCTTCGGCCGACATTCATCTAATGATTTTTCTGACGTTTTGCCAGCACGAGTGGCTGGCATTGTCAAAGCTTGACCCTCCATTGCCAGTGGTGAACAATGGAGGGTGAAGCTTTGACAATGCCAGCCACTCGTGCTGGCGAAACGTCGGAAAAATCATTAGATGAACGTCGGCCGAAGAACCCGAGACAGAAGCCAATAGGCAGTTTGTCAACAAGTGGCCACGAAAGCCTTAACAATTTTATATTTAATTCTGCACATTTCAAGGCACTAGCCCAGTGATAAGTGTAACATACGGTGAAAAAATAGTAAATAGGGTGGAAACTTTAAAATTTGTAAGTGTCCATATTGATAAGAATTTAAACTTGAAAAAACACATTTTAGAACTCCTGAAACATGTTACTTCAGCCACATTTTAGCTTAGAATCATTGCAAATCTTGGGCAGAGGCAAATCAGTATGTGGACATATTTTGCATATTTTTATTCAATAATGCCATATGGAATTATGTTCTTGGTAAGTCATCTTTAAGAAAGAGTCTTCATTGCTCAAAAACGTGCTATAAGAATAATTCATGGTATTCACCCATGTTCATCTTGTACATATCTAGTAGTATTAGTAGTAGCAGCAGCAGCAACAGCAGTAGTTGCTGCGTTGTTTTTTTTTCATCTGTAGATGTTTATACAAGGATGCTGGACATGTCAGGATATTACAATTTAAGAACAAAAATAAAGTAATTCACATGTACAGACTTACACATCTAATATGACAAGGATGGGACAGGTAGTAGGCCATGACCTTATAGTAGGAACCATCATGGCATTTGCCTGAAGAAATTTAGGGAAGTCACACAAAACCTAAATCAGCCTGGTTGGATCCCCGACTCTCCTGAATACAAGATTGCTCTGTTTAAAATAGTGCAACCTCATTTGTTTTACTCCTATGATAAATACTGTTTTGCAAATAAGTTGTTTAATAATGAAAAAGGCTAATGCTACATTGTTCATTCATTTCCCACTCTCAGTCACTGCACACCCTAAATGTGCTGTAAACATATTGTTTCATAACAGTACACACACTATCAGCCATTGTCAGGAATGCCTATATTAATGTATTTTGTTTCTGATAACTGTTTTACTGAAAGTTTAGACTTATTTGATAAATGTTATATCTCTACTGTTTGTATGCTATCCCATGTCTGCTAACTATGGTTGTCACCAGTCATTAACTACTCCTCTTATTCCTAATGGTTCTGGCTTGCATTTAGTAGAATCTTAGGGTCAACAGTACAAAAAGCTTTAGAAAGATCTAAAAAATATCTGTTTAAGGAGTTGGACATTCTGACTACTGCTTTACAGTATATTTATTCCTTGATGAATATAGATATAAATAGTGCACTGCAGTTGAAAAGGAACAAAGATGAACACAATTACAATACCAGAAGAAACAATGACATTCGTCACTCCACCTTAAGGTTGTCTTCAGCACACAGATGGGTGCACAATACTGCAACTAAAATTTTTGAACATTTGCCCAGTGATATAAAATGTCTGACAGCAATGGAAAATTTTGAATCAAACTAAAAAATGTTGTCCTTTGACAACACCTTCTATTCTGCAGAAGAATTTCTAGTATTGTAATGTGTAAAAGGTGGTGGGTAGAAATTTCTACCTGACATCTGTATATTTAATAGGGTGAGGAGGTGGAGGGGGAGGGGGGGGGGGGAGGGAAGCATAAATGCTCTGCATGTAACCATATTTACAATTTGATTTGTGATGTGAATGTAAAATGACTCATTTCACGTCATTGCAATTTATCATGCAAGTGAGCTATGTAACATGAAACTAGCAACACACAGAGCAAAATGGACATATTAAAATTGTATTAATTTTCACGGAACACAACTTTTCTTGCTCATTGAATTACTGTCAGTATAGTGTGCATTTGTAATGAAAGGAGCAGATCACCGTATCAGAGTGTTCATCAACTGCTTTGTTTGGTAGGTGCACCCGACCCAACAGCTGGAGCAAGTGCAGATGATGATCATAGCTGGCACTTGGATGAGGAGCAAGTTTGTGAGCAGGTGAAGTCCTACCTGTCACAAGGCAGCTACTACAATGCTAATAAGCAACTAAACTCGCTATTTGCAAAGGTAAATTATTGTACCCAGATTTAAATATGAATTGGTGTATAGTTTTGTAAATAGTTTCTGAATGATTAGCTGGCATCTAGTTTTAAGGAACCATTATTGTCTTCTAAGTGTCCTCCCTGGTGAACAATATGCAGTGTTAGTTACTGTAGTTAATATTACATAAGTTAATATTTAATTGTCCCAGTATACATACTGTAGGGCGTTAAACACATAACAGCAGCTGCGAGGTTCATCAATATTAACATCAAAATACAGTTACACTGAGTGATAAATAAAAATTTACTATGTGAATTGTTAGACTGGCCTGTAGTGAAACCTGAGGGAGTGTGATTAATGTTCAGTAGAAAGCAACAGATAAAAGTAGCAGGTGAGTAGCACTAGTTTTCTTCATCCATTCTGATAATTACACTCCTGGAAATGGAAAAAAGAACACATTGACACCGATGTGTCAGACCCACCATACTTGCTCCGGACACTGCGAGAGGGCTGTACAAGCAATGATCACACGCACGGCACAGCGGACACACCAGGAACCGCGGTGTTGGCCGTCGAATGGCGCTAGCTGCGCAGCATTTGTGCACCGCTGCCGTCAGTGTCAGCCAGTTTGCCGTGGCATACGGAGCTCCATCGCAGTCTTTAACACTGGTAGCATGCCGCGACAGCGTGGACGTGAACCGTATGTGCAGTTGACGAACTTTGAGCGAGGGCGTATAGTGGGCATGCGGGAGGCCGGGTGGACGTACCGCCGAATTGCTCAACACGTGGGGCGTGAGGTCTCCACAGTACATCGATGTTGTCGCCAGTGGTCGGCGGAAGGTGCACGTGCCCGTCGACCTGGGACCAGACCGTAGCGACGCACGGATGCACGCCGAGACCGTAGGATCCTACGCAGTGCCGTAGGGGACCGCACCGCCACTTCCCAGCAAATTAGGGACACTGTTGCTCCTGGGGTATCGGCGAGGACCATTCGCAACCGTCTCCATGAAGCTGGGCTACGGTCCCGCACACCGTTAGGCCGTCTTCCGCTCACGCCCCAACATCGTGCAGCCCGCCTCCAGTGGTGTCGCGACAGGCGTGAATGGAGGGACGAATGGAGACGTGTCGTCTTCAGCAATGAGAGTCGCTTCTGCCTTGGTGCCAATGATGGTCGTATGCGTGTTTGGCGCCGTGCAGGTGAGCGCCACAATCAGGACTGCATACGACCGAGGCACACAGGGCCAACACCCGGCATCATGGTGTGGGGAGCGATCTCCTACACTGGTCGTACACCACTGGTGATCGTCGAGGGGACACTGAATAGTGCACGGTACATCCAAACCGTCATCGAACCCATCGTTCTACCATTCCTAGACCGGCAAGGGAACTTGCTGTTCCAACAGGACAATGCACGTCCGCATGTATCCCGTGCCACCCAACGTGCTCTAGAAGGTGTAAGTCAACTACCCTGGCCAGCAAGATCTCCGGATCTGTCCCCCATTGAGCATGTTTGGGACTGGATGAAGCGTCGTCTCACGCGGTCTGCACGTCCAGCACAAACGCTGGTCCAACTGAGGCGCCAGGTGGAAATGGCATGGCAAGCCGTTCCACAGGACTACATCCAGCATCTCTACGGTCGTCTCGATGGGAGAATAGCAGCCTGCATTGCTGCGAAAGGTGGATATACACTGTACTAGTGCCGACATTGTGCATGCTCTGTTGCCTGTGTCTATGTGCCTGTGGTTCTGTCAGTGTGATCATGTGATGTATCTGACCCCAGGAATGTGTCAATAAAGTTTCCCCTTCCTGGGACAATGAATTCACGGTGTTCTTATTTCAATTTCCAGGAGTGTATTAGTGCGGATGTATTAACACTAACCATAACTTTTTGTTACTATACTTTAGAGACATTATGTGCAGTGGCTACTTCTGCTTGTTATTGTATAATTAGATAATTTCCACATTCTTGAAGGCTCTCCTGCAGGATGGACTTCAGAACATTATGTGTGTTTGGAAGAATGACTGTGACTTGTTTGACTATAACTTACCAAAAATAATGTGGAATCATGGGCTATCAGAAATTAATATTCTTTCTGTGTAAGCTAAGGAGAACATATACAGATTTAAGAAGATAGAATAGCATGTGAAAATAATGAGATCATTTGGAATTCATGCCAGTATTTTCAAAGAATTGTCTTAATTTTCACTTTGCATAAAATGTTTGCTTCACATATCATGGAAACTGAGCAACATACAATTGACAGTCTTCCAAACAACATAAAAAATACTGAGTAACTTAGATAACAATGGCAGTGTAGTCCAAAACACTTTTCACAAGTATGCTACTAAGGCAGTTCAGTTTTCACAGTAGTTATGTGTGTTTGCTTTTTCTATGAATAAAACTGTGTCATTCTTGTAAGTGAAGTATCGTTTCATTAAAGAAGTTAACTGTGTGCTCAATAATAATAATAATAATAATAATAATAATAATAATAATAATGATCTCCATCTTTATTTGCCCAATAATAACTTTACAGTTGTGAACATACTCATTTTTGTAAGCATTAACTTGTTAATAAAATCATACTACAAATATGATGAATATGTATAATACTAAAGTTCAGATGTCTTTAAATAAATATTTCACGCCAGTAATATTCTGGAACTGATAAATGTAAAAGATAATACAACACAAAATAGGGTCAGAAATTTTCAAGCGAATGTGAACATCTTCTAACTAATAAAAATTTTAATTTGCCCTCAAAAAGATTTACATGGAGTTACTATATATCTCCAGACAACCTGTTAAAGCGATGTCTTCCAGAAGCAAGTGGATTATGATTTGAGGCTCTTTTGTTGTTCAGTATCATGTGATAATGATCTAAGGTATATTCTGTATTATATTGATGAATGTCTGTAGTCATTACACTATCTCCTGTGTTCTCTTTTATGAGCAGAACTATCTTAAGAACGTACATGGGTTATGCATCTAGTAATTATACTTAATAAAATAATTCTTACATCACTGACACTTACTTATATTTACAGTTATTCTAACTGCCCTTTCTGGAGCCCTAATACCCTATGCATCTAGACTCCAGTTACCTCCCCCTCCCCAAACCTCATTCCTATTTTGCAGATGTAAGTGCCTGAATGATCTTGATTGTTCCAGGTGAGAGAGATGCTGAGAGCTAGAGATTCAAATGGAGCAAGAATGCTAACTCTCATCACAGAACAGTTCCTTTCTGATCCAAGACTGATGCTTTGGAAGACCCAGGGGACACCTATGACAGATAAATGCAGGCAGCTCTGGGATCAGCTAGGTAAGGAAGAGACGAAATATTGTGAGCAAATTTGTGTGCTTAAGGAAAATTTTTGAATACATTTTTCCTTGTATAATTGAAACTGAGCTGTCCTTTCTGTTGCCTACAGGTGCCCTATGGGTCTGCATTGTTCTGAATCCACACTGTAGTCTCCAGGAAAAGCAACACTGGAAAGCACTGTTAGAAAAGTGGACACTAATAGATGTTTGTCCACAAGAAGACCCAGATTTCAGACCTCAACAACCACCTCGCCAAGATGCTGCGGTATGTTGTTCCTTGAGAAAGTGGTGAAAAAGTAGTTTTATCTTTCATTTGCAACAATAAGTAGGACAAGTGTGCTTTAGCACTAAAATACATACCTAACATCATAACGGATTTTGAATGTTCCCAAAAATTTGTTTGGCATGGGAACACGAGTGTAAAAAGTAAACTGTTGGAGTGTGGAAATATGTTGTGTTTAAACTATAAAGACTGTGGATATTACAAAATATCTTTAAAACACTTGAGTAATGTAGTACTGGTGAATGCAGCATTTGTTCAAAGTTTCAAAAGGAATGAAGCCCTGAAGAAAAGGTAAGCAAAATGTGGGACAGATAATAAATGTCTGTGGGTACTGTAAGTACCTCTTCTTGTTCTATACGATTACTATGTTCCCTATGTATTACCCCTGCTTAAGATTAATTAATGTTTGCAACACTGGAGTATCAATGTGTGTTTCTTCAAAAAAATTATTTGTACTTCTTTCAGTTTCTTTTATCTTTCTTTCTCAACCAGAGATAGTGATAGTTCTTGTCGAATACTCATTATACCATCTGCAGTGTAACAAAACCTCATACTTAGTAATGGACATTCCAGGGTGGAACCACAATAATATAGAGGAGGCATTGAGTTGCAGACAGGCACAATGAAAATACTGCTAAACATTTAAGCTTTCAGACACAAAAGTCTTTCTTTGAAAATAGAAAATACACACACATTCACCACAAGCCTGACTCAGACCACAGATATAATGGTGATATGTGGATGAGTTGTGCTTGTGTGAATGTGTGTGTCTTTTTTTATTTCTGAACAACTCTTTTGTCCAAAAGCTTAAATGGTTGGCAGTCTTTTCATTGTGTCTGTCTGTGACTCACTGGCTCTTCTATATCATGAGCAACAATTTATCCTTTTCATAAAACTCATATTTTATGCAGTAATGGATAACTAAAGGACTAATCAATCCAACCGTCAGAGTGTATGGTACTGTCATTGAGTAGACATTGTTTTATTGGAGATGCCTTCATTCAGCCTGTATAATCAGTGTAGTTTGCCAGTTCTGGGAAGGTTTTTCCATTTTCTGTGTGCTCTGGTAAATGAAAATACCAAAAGATTTGCTGAAGGTGAAGGTTAAATTGAAAGAAAGTCTTAGAACCTATGGAAATTCACATTCCAGGTTTCTTGATCACTGTGCTGGGGCCATAAGAATTCAATATATACGTTATATATGCTAATAAATGAATTTGGAAGCATTAATTTTTGCTAGCCACAGATATTTGTTTTAATACATCTCTATACAGTGTAATTTCATTACCATATTTTACGGACTATAAGACACAACTTAACTTTTAAGCACTTTTTTAAAAAATAACATTTTTACCCTTTTTATTATTAGACCGTAAAGTGAGACAAAAATTCTTAGTTTATAAAACCGAATTGACCTTCAAAATCTCTGAAAATCATCTGAACTTTCTTCTTCTTCTTCTTCCCTCTTCATGGCCATTGTCCTCTTCATATATAAGATGGTCTTCACTGCCACCAAGAGATTTACTTATCCCCCACTTCTTGAAAGAGTTAACAGTAATGTCTTCTCTCACTCTAGAACACAACTGTTTTGGCCACTGACACATTTGTTTGACTGTAGGACATTTTAAAGAACACTTTGGTGTGAATTCATCTTGGGTTTCATCCATCATTCATTTGTTACATTACTCTCCTACACAATTTAAAAGATTTATTTGTCGAGACATCAAAAAGTTGCAATTGTGAAGTAAGACTTCCCAGAATAATAGCAAGCTCTGTACTTCCCTGTCTCAATGTCTCTTTCACAGAAGTTATCAAATGACCACTAAACTGATCCAGCACAAGAAGAGAACTCTTCTTCAATAAAGCACCTTTCCATTATCTCCCATACTCTGTTAATCCATAATTTCATACCAACTTCATCCACCCAGCTGTTGTCATGTACATGAACAACAACACCTGGTGGTGTTTCAGAAGGATTTGGCATTGTTTTGGGCTTGAAAATGATCATTGGATTAAGTTTAATATCATCAGCATGAAATAAAAGAACAACAGTGTAATGCAATTTTTCATGTTCACTCATTTTTATAGTTACAGTTTTTACAGTTACAGTTTTAGCACATTTCATGGCAACAGTTCTGTTACTCGGCATATCAAATGTCAGTGGAGCTTTGTCCATATTAACTATTTGGCTTAGTTCCACATTGGTTTTCTTTTCATGTTGAATAGTAAAGTGATGGAAAGATAATATTTTCTCTCCATATTCTTGTGGCTTTCTGTGAGATATTTTGGTTTTGGTTCACATACTAAGTCCATGATACTTCATAAAGCTGTAGTACCAACCAACTCCACCCTTAAAATCTGTTAATTTCCACTGTAATGCTAGTTTATGACCATGTACTGGAATCACTTTTGTATTAATTCTAACACAATTTTGACGGTGTATGTAAATCCATTTCAATACGCTATCTTCTACTTTTGGCCATTTTGCATTCAGTCCTCTATTTGCACATTTACCCTTCCTTATTTTTTTTCTGTTCTTCCTTACTAGACCACCAGTCACATTTTTCTGTTGGTGGAGGGTCGAAATGCTGCTCAGCTGCACTGGTTCCATGTCCTTGTGCATATTCTATTACTTTCAATTTATAGCCTGCATCATACGAATACCTTTTATTTTTTCCCATCACGAAACTAGTTACCAACAAAAATATTGTACTGTTACTGATAACATAAATGACTATCAGTTCAAGTTCACTGGCACCATAGACTGCTATTACTCATCATAGGCTAGACAGTGTTCCAGTTTTGTGATGATGGGGTAGGAGGGAGACGGTGTTAGCAAGCTTGTGAGTCCCCACAACTTATGTTCGTTGCATCAGTGCACTGCTGTTGCCAGTTGAATCCAATTTTGCCAGATAGAGAGAGGTTTCCCGTGGCACTGAGTATATGGCCATTTTTAAGACTGTCAGGAATTTTGAATCAAACAGTTCTGAGTATAATAGAGGGAAACATTCCACGTGGGAAAAATATATCTAAAAACAAAGATGATGTGACTTACCGAACGAAAGTGCTGGCAAGTCGATAGACACACAAACATACACACAAAATTCTAGCTTTCGCAACAAACGGTTGCTTCGTCAGGAAAGAGGGAAGGAGAGGGAAAGACGAAAGGATGTGGGTTTTAAGGGAGAGGGTAAGGAGTCATTCCAATCCCGGGAGCGGAAAGACTTACCTTGGGGGGAAAAAAGGACAGGTATACACTCGCACACACACACATATCCATCCACACATACAGACACAAGCAGACAAATGTCTGCTTGTGTCTGTATGTGTGGATGGATATGTGTGTGTGTGCGAGTGTATACCTGTCCTTTTTTTCCCCCCAAGGTAAGTCTTTCGGCTCCCGGGATTGGAATGACTCCTTACCCTCTCCCTTAAAACCCACATCCTTTCGTCTTTCCCTCTCCTTCCCTCTTTCCTGATGAGGCAACCGCTGGTTGCGAAAGCTAGAATTTTGTGTGTATGTTTGTGTTTGTTTGTGTGTCTATCGACCTGCCAGCACTTTCGTTCAGTAAGTCACCTCATCTTTGTTTTTAGATATAGTTCTGAGTATAAGATGCACCTGATTTTTGGAGGTAAATTTTTGAAGAAAAAAGTGCACTTTATAGTCCTTAAAATACAGTATATTTTAAATGCTACAATTCCTTCATTTTCATTACATGTCTGTGTATTTCTGTGCCATTTTTATGTGTGCATATGGTTTATGTAGCTGTAATTACAATTTTGTGTGATATTTTCCATGAGTTAAGTTTTCTCCTTTTACCAATTTTAGCAGATGCATGTGAGTGATTCCTCAGATAGTAGTTCTGATGATGAAGGGGGAGGTGATGGAGGCTACCAGGGTATAAATAATAATGGTCGTCCTCGAACCTCAGGCCACAGAAGTCATCATTCAAGAGCCACTACCTCAGCTGTACCTAGAACAGTGTTCCACAGGTACCACTTACTTTACCATTTGTTTCTGTTTTGTAATACATATCAAAACTATAGCAGTCACATAGACACTTCAGTTAAATACACTTGTATTTTAAACTTTTTTAGGGCAATGGATGCAGTTGGAATGTCCTGGGACAACTTGCATTTGAAACACATTCTCTCAAGTGATACATACTGTAGCCATGTTCCTGATAGTTCTCTGCTTTGTGGAAGTTTCAACTCACAAGGGCAACCATTGTGGCATGGTAAGTTTTTTTATTCAGTTATTTAATAGCCTTAGCTAGCTATGGAGTATTAATTTCTTTACTCTTTTGCCAGAATTTCTGGCTCACTCTTCTTCGGAGAATAGTGTTCTCTCTTCCTATTCTTGCTGGTTTCTCATTAGATAGATCTACCACTTATGGTATTTTTCTCTGAGATGGAGAGAAGTCTCATATATCTTTCTTACTGAGCCCATGCTTCACTAGATCTAGATTCTGATGTACTTCTTTCATCCATAGGACCCATGTCTTTTTGTTCTGCTGATAAGTGAATAAAATGAATATCTTATTTGCAGCTCTTTTTGTTTTTGTGCTTTTAGTGTTCTTGAAAAGAATATCTTTTTTATTGTATTTGAGATTTGTTCAAACTTTTCATTTACTTTCTTCTCTGACCTAAAGTGAAATGTAGCTCATTTGCTGTTACCATTTTTTGGGTCCAGTATTTTCTTTAAAATTTATTTTATATTATTTTTATTTATTTATTTATTTGTATTTATGAGACTTTCTTTATGGTAGTTGTCTCTGATGGATGTTAAGTTTAAGGATTTACCATGGTCCTGTGGTGCCAGATTTCATGTTTTGAAAGTTTTGACATCATACACTTTAACTATCTTCTCAGGTATGCATATTATTTCTTACTGTATACGGGCATGTACCTCTTTGTCCAGTTTTATAGTGTGCCAGGCTTTACTGACTGCAGTGTGTCTGTACACTGTAGGTCTTACTGAAGTATGTAGTAAGTAGAGATTAAGTAATACACTAGACTCCCGCTAATCCAGCCATTCCTGGTGCATATGGGTGCCAGATTAATAGATTGTAGAGTGTCTGAAATTTATTTTATTCATTTATTTTGTTTGTTATTTATTTTGAAAACATAGGGGATATCGTGTAGTGTACGTTATTAAACCAAAAGATACAATTTTAAAACGTAGAGGATATACTTTATTAAATCCAAAAGTACATTAATTTTCAAAGAAAACTTAGTCCTTGAATGTATACTGTACATAATTATACAGTCGTATCACTCATTAGGAAACATGTCCCTAATTTTTAACTGTCGCAATGATGATACGCGACGGTGGCATGCTTTAACACGCACCCACTTTACAAGCATTACATCAGTACAGCATGTATCTGATTGTTGCGTAATGTGCTCCAGGAAGATCTCAGCAGCTTCAGCACCACCAGTGTGAGAAATCTTCATGCTCTCTTGTCCTGTGTCCTCTTCTTCATCACTTTCATCATTACTTTCTTGCATACTTTCGATTATATCTTCATCTGTTAAAGTTTGGTCCGTATCACAGTTTTCCTCATTCAGCCACTTAGTAACATCTTCATCATCAATTTCTTCCCCTCCTGGAAGATCGTGGAACATGTCAGTGTACAAAGTTATTGATAAATACGAGTTGACGGGCTCATCACTGTCACTCACTACTGGATCCAACTCGGCATCAATGGATGGCCACAAGTTTATTCAACGCTTCATTATGGTAGCGCACTCTACTTTATCCCATGCTTCGGCTGCTTGGAAAACAACATCACGTATAGTCTCAATAGAGTAGTTTTCACTTTTGTTCAGCAAGGAGATGAGAAATGAATGTCGATAATGATGTTTAATTGATTTCAAAATTCCCTGGTCCATGGGCTGAATTAGGGCTGTCATATTGGGTGGGAGAAAGAGTGCTTGTATACCATCGGACTTTAGTGAAACATCTGAAGGATGACTGGGAGCATTGTCAATTATAAGGATAGCTTTAAATGGAAGCTTTTTCTTCTTTACCTCTTTTCTCACTGTTGGTACAAGCATTTCATGGAACCACTGAGAAAATATTTGTCTGTCCACCCACGCTTTTTTCTGAGTGCAATACCACACTGGTAGAGTATTTATGTCAAAGTGTTGAAAACAACGTAGATGTTGTGATTTTCCAATCACCATAAGCAGTATTTTATGACTCCCATTTGCATTATGACACGCTATTAATGTTACGTGCTGTTTTTGTTGCTTGTAAGCACAAGCTTCCTTCTCGTTCTTGGCAGCTTATGTTTTTGAAGGAAGCATCTTGTAAAAGAGTCCTGTTTCGTCAGCATTACACAAGGCATCAGCAGTTAAATCTTCTTCCTCTATTATCTTCCGTATTATCGTGCTTACATATTCATTAGCATCCTTATCATTAGCTGAGCAACTTTCCTCAATGACTGTCAGCTGCTGAATGCCATGTCATTTTTTATAGTTTGATAGCTAACCTTCACTCACTGCAAACAAGATACTATTGCCAAGTTGTTTGTTAAATCGGCTGCTTTTTCCTTTATAATCGGGCCGCTGACTGGAATTCCTTTACTGTTGTGTGAACCATCTGTAAACAGCTACATCCAGTTCTTCATAGTTACTCATCCAACATTGAACTCAGCAGCAATGGCTTTATGTGAAGAACCTTGATTTAACTTATCTAAAATTTCAAGTTTCTGCTTGAGGTTAGCGTGACACATTTCTTTTTAGTAGACATGATTCCGAACTGCAAAGAAAGCTGCAATTTCAAATAAAGTATATAAAGCATTGTTTAACTAAGCATTGTTGCGCATGATAACTCATTGTGCACATGTTTTTGGATGTGCGCCAGATTACTGAGAGGCCGGACTACTGAGGGCTGGATTAGCAAGAGTCTAGTGTATATAATGGCACTATTTTGTTTCAGAACCACTGCCGACATGTGCAGCTCGCGTGGATGCTCTGCGTTCACACGGCCACCAGGGAGCTGCCTTGAGGCTGGCCGTGGCAGTCGTCCGCACGATGAAGCAGCAGCAGCTAGCCGCACAGCGCCGTTGGCATGAGAGCCGCCACCGCATGCCCGTGCTGGGAACGCCATGCTCCTCCCGCTGCCCGGCAGCCATTCCTGTTCCCCCTACAATCCCTGTCCCTACACCAGGACCGGCTGCTGGAGTGTCTGGGACAGGCTGGGGGGAGGGATGGGTCGGTCACCCTCTAGACCCAGTCGGATGTCTGTTCGATACGTTGGCTGAAGCCTCACTGGTCCCAGATGATCAGACTCCTCGTACACCATCTTACTTTGGTAAGTGAATTGAAAAGTTTTTCTCTTCACATGACTTTAGTCTGAAATGAGCTTGATGTAAATGGAACTGTGGATGGGGGCTGGAGGTGGGGATCAGATAATCATCTGTCTTCTGGCTTTTTCCATCCAGTACATCTCAATTTTGTCTCCTATGCCACTTTCCTCATCTCAGAATGGTACTTTATTTGCACTACATGCAAGGGGTAGCCATAAAGTGTTAATTATGACCTTGAAAAAACAATGTCACATAATTAATTTTTTGTTTGTCTGCAGATACAGTTTGCAGTCGTAGTACACATTCAAATCTCTGTGCCACTGTACCTCAGCACACCACTAGAGGCGCCATAAAACAGTGGTGCAGCCCATTGATAAAATGAAGTATCATGTCTCAATTTCTTTTTGGCTACAGCCGAAATGTTGCACCTGTGTCAGGCTAATCCAGATTGGTAATTAAGTCATGTGTATTAGTCTGACATGGCTGTGACATTTTTGTTGCTACCAAAACAAACTGTCTCATGGTACTGCATTTTATCAACAGGCTGCACTGTAATATAACGTTTTAGTGTTTTATTCAGAGGGATGCATGTCTTGTATATATTTTTAGTCAAATCATATGCTCTTTCCATTTTGTATGCCCTTATATGTGTAGTTGGTCTTTCTGATTAATTCTGTTCTATGCTGTCTTCAAGATACTTAAATCCAGTAACCCTTTCTATTTTACCTATTTATGTTACTACAGTAGAACCTCACTAATCCGTCCCCAACAGTACTGGAGCATGGCCGGAATGCAGAAAAGGTCAGACTATCAGAGTAACACTTTGATTGTCCCAAAACATCACAATACAGTACAGCACAACTTTAATTTTCAACTGGAAATACTGTCTGAAATGTTGCTCCTTGTTAAAACAGTAATAAAATGTAAAGAAAACATTTACACACTAAAATTTCACAAAAGTGTTATGCACAGTAGTGCATGTACTGTAAAATATATATGTATCGTACAATAATATACTGTTGCTGTAGTTGAAAGTTCAATATCTATACATACGTTATTACATTACTGCATTGACATGAAACTGATTTGTGCTTAACTGTTTAAAACATGAGAAATAACCCAGAAGAAAATGTTCCGGTCTTAACCAAGATGAAAAAAGTCTTTAATGTCATTTTGCTTAGCATACGAGAGTTTTGATTTAGCCAGTATGTTCTACCATTTTATAATCTGCAAAATGTCTATTGGGGTAGACCTATACCTTTGTTCAGTATATTGAAGGGCTATATCAAGTGCATTCTTAGCATCTGTAAGTGATATTCGAGCCGTAGATTCATTGTCTTTGTTGTCGTCATGTTTCTTGTATTCATCAGTTGTTCGAATTACAGTGTCAATGAGATGCTTCTGTTGTGTAGTTGCACTGATCCACTCACTTATGTCACTGGGCTCATCGACTGCTTGTAAAGGCAGTACCACTTGTTTACATTTAGTTGGTGCCATTATTTAGTTTTACACACTTTAATGTGTAAGAAGAACATTGCCAATAATTTACACTTAAGAATTGAGACAGAAACAAGTTATTTCATACTAAAAGTGATCGAACTATTCCACCTAGCGACAGTCAACTGTCTACTGCTCCATTTTGCAGATAATGAGCCATCAGCAAATCCAGTCTTGACTGTAGCAGTGATCCATGTAGGTAAACAAAGACTGGAAATGGGATGATTGGACTAAGTGGGGAGCCGGACCATCTGAGGTCAGGTTAGCGAGGTTCTGCTGTGTATATTTTAGAGCGTTTTTATGTTTTTTGTGTATGTAGTTTTTTGACTCAAATTCTGTAATCAGTTCTGTTTGCAATTTTCTCTTAAAGATTCATTTGATTAATTGTTTCTGTTAGATTTTCTGAAGTTATTTCAGAGCTATCCATCAATGTTAAGAAGTTGACGTAATCCCTGTCTATTTTCTCCCGAGAATTTTCGTTCACATTTTGTTATTTTTGAGCTCCTCATTTCATATCCTTATACTTATTTTCCTGTCTTTGTTGCTGCTTTTTCTTTTTATGAACTGAACCTTTTCTTCTCTGTGACACTGAAAATGTTCTTTTCATTGTCAAGCTACAGCACTAAGGAATGATTCGCTCATTGTTGGTGTGTCACTTTCATTCATAGGTTGCCAGGTTCAGTGCAGTACATGCATACCAGAATTAGAATCTCACAAAAAAGTGGATAGAAAAGTTGTTGTGTCTCCCTGTTACATGATTGTTCACTCTTGTCTGCAGACCCTGTTGGCGTTGATGACACAAGTGCCAACGTTCCTCCTCGGTACCACCATGTTCCTGTTGTGGCTTCTCGTGATCGTTCAGAAACTTACCTTACCCTTGCAGTGGAAGTAGCTCTCATTGGACTGGGTCAGCAGCGTATTATGCCCACAGGACTTTATGCTCAGGTAAGAACCAGTTAATATATTATTGTTTATATTTATTTGATACTCAGATAACTGCCTTTTTTGCAGTATAGTTTTTACTGACCAACTGCCATATGTAATTGATCTTTAAGGAAAAAAGTAATTTTAATGTGTAAGGTATTATTGGTTCTTCAAGAATAATATAACCTTCAGGTCACTCCTGGTGACTGGTGCAATTTCAGGTGTATTAATTATCAGATGTTCTGTAACTGAGGAAGCCAGTCTAATTATTCTATTAAATTAATGGACAATTTCATGAATGACAGTATTTACTAAATATTTACATGCATGAAACATTTTTTAATCAACCATAATGGAATTTTGTCTTCAGTGTTATTTCTGTATGTAATTTTTGTTTCCTAGATGTTTTGTTGGACTCCATAGTGCATCTATTATGCTGTATTATGTTACTCCAATAATTTTAAAAGTTAACACTGTATCCTTGAGAAGGAAGCTTAGGAGAAATTTAAAATATACGTTCTAGAATGCCGCTGTAATTCACATTCATCAACGAAAACAAAGATCGGATTCACTTAACTTAAAAAGGACAACAACTTTAAGCAATAATCATATCACTTTGTTTTCAACAGGAGAAATCCTGCAAACAAGAAGATCGTCTGATTGCAAAGCTGCAAGAAATAGAACTGGACAACAGCCTGGTTGCGGTGCTACGGCGCCAGGCAATTGTATTACTTGAAGGAGGCCCTTCAAGTGGACTGGGTATTGGCATCCATCCAGAAAGCATTCCAATGCATACTTTTGCTAGGTTCCTGTTCCTCTCACTTCTCAACTACTACCCTGACTTAGCCTATGAGGTTGGTCTACGTGCTATGAGGTTAGTGCCTTTTGGTAATTCTTTCTTTTGCAGATTCTATCAATGTTAGAAATGTTGTAATGTGTATACCAACACTGATGGAGACTGTGGAGAGAAAAAGATAATTTTTTTTGGAGGAATGAAACTAGTTTTCTCAATTGGAGAAATGCAAGCCAAATAACACTAAAAAAACTCAAAGGAAGATTTTGTTTTTTTCCTGGCTACTTACAACAAAATGTTAAGCGTCTGGACAGCTTACAACTGCATGCTGGACTAGGGCTTGAGCCTGGAATCTTGCCTTTTGAAAGCGATGCACTTACCAACTGAGTACCCAGGCATAACTCACAATCCATCCTTACTGTTTCATTGCTGGAGTACCTCTCTCTTACTAAGCAGAATGTGAAGCTGCAAGCAGAAAAAAAAATAGAGCAACAGTTGATTGAGCTCTCTATTGTTTAGACAGTCAGTTAATTTACTTGTTAGGTGATGAGAACCTATTGCCTTGTCCTTGATTACACCAAAGATTCCTGAACAGTCTCTGTTCCAGTCTCTGATCAGTGATTTTTTCAGAATTGTTTACCAATGTGAGTTGAAGTATGTCTTAACATCATCATATCATTTGTTATTTCCAAACAAAAATACGTGTTGTTGCTACTATGAGATTGTCTTTTGAAAGTGGGATACAGTTCACTAAAATTGAACTGTATGTTGTAGGTTACCCATTTTGGAGGAGCATGAGGATGCTGATGACCCAGTCAATGCAAATGTGAATTCATTAGTCCTGAGTCGATATCCTCGTTGGTTTACACTGGGCCATATTGAAACTCAACAATGTGCATTGGCCTCAACAATGCTCAGTGCAGCAAAAGGTATTTTTATAACAACATATCTACCTATTTTTTGGCCTGAAGGATTGTATTGTAATTCGTCTGTCGCTTAATTATAAAAAAAAAAGAACTGAAAATGATCAAAGAAACTTCATTAAAAGAATAAATGAGATCCTAGTTTAAGTAGTGATATTAGTACAAAACAACATTCATTGTATACTGGAGTTGTTGAGCGGTAGACAAACAAGTAAACAAGAGCTAGAACATAACTCAGCTTAAGAACTTGCACTCTTTTTTCACACAAACAGGTAAACACACACTGATAAGCTAAAACATGGGACCTGTGTTAGTAATCAAAGACACACTGACAGCTGTGAACCACTTGCATCCATTCATGCTTGGTATCTTCCCTGACGGCAATGTCACCGTTCAGCAGTATAACTGTCCATGTTCAGAGACAGAACCATGCTACTTTCATTTGAGGAGCATTATAGTTAACTCACATTGATGTCTTAGTGAGCGAATTCACCTGATGTAAATCCTATGGAAACCATCTGAGTCACTATCACTGTGCATGCAAATCAGTGGCATGTTATTTACATAAATTACGGGAGCTGTGTATAGACTTCTAATGCCACATACCTCCAAAAACCTACCACAAACTGTCAGATACCTGATACTCAGAATCAATGATGTATTTTATTCCAAAGACAGACAAACAACCTATTAAGCAGATGTTCATAATGCTTTGGCTCATCAGTGTATAAACACGCAGTTACATATAAATACGCAGTTACATTGAGGTGGCATTATGACTGCAATGTAATAGATCGCTTCGTATGCATATCTTGTGTGCTGTTGAGAAGATAAAAAATTCATAGAGTGATTGATTTTTATTTATATGGCTGTCCACCTTTAACAACTGCTCTATAAAATGTGTGGTGGTTTTCACTCAATCAGTTTACTTTGTTTTACCTCCAGTTTGTTCCAGTATTACATTAATGAGACCACTGTTTCTTTCAATTATGTGAGTTTGCTCTTTAATGGATAACATTACTTCTTACAATGATGCTATTCTCATTTCTGTATCATTTTTATTTTACAGGTGATGTTCTTAGACTCAGAACTGTACTCGAGTCGTCACAGCGCCATATACATAGTTCCTCTCACTTATTTAAGCTAGCACAAGATGCCTTTCGCTTTGCTACTCCAGAAAATGGGCCTAGGCATCCAACACTATTGAGTGTAGCCTTTGAATTAGGACTGCAGGTAAGAAACTTGAAAGAGAATGCATTATTTGAGTGTTAAAAAAATAAAAAGTACTGGTTTTAGTTTGCATTTTGAGTGGTTTATAGTTCCAAAGAAGATAAAAATGGAGCATGCCATTCATCTCAGTTGATTTACCAGAATCCGTTTTCAATAAGGCTCTCGATATTGAGGCAGCAATTATTTTCCTTCCACATAAATGTAAAATAATGCAAACCAGAACAGGTAGCTATATGTCGGTTTTGATCATGCATTCAAATGAATGGAATTCATATTTTGAAACTAATGAAAAAATTTGTTTCTGAAAGAACTTACTGTAAAAAGGCAGATTGAGTTATTAAAAAAAATACCCACATCCAAAACATAAAGCTACTCTTTTCTTATTATTCTTGAAGAGTCAAGTTTGCCAAGATTGGTAGAAATTCATTTTATTACTATTACCAGTTTTGGTAGATAAATGCTGTCATCATCAGCATATATCTGTTGAAACTGGTTATAGTAATAAAAAGAATCACTAGCAATCTCGGAAAACTTGATTTTTCAAGAATAATATAACCTATAGATCACCCCAGTGACATGCAATGTCAGACAAGTGTAACTAATTTTTTTTTTAATTTCAGGTTATGAGAATGACATTATCCTCTTTAAATTGGAGACGTCGTGAAATGGTACGATGGTTGGTAACATGTGCTACAGAGGTGGGTGTAGAAGCTCTTGTCTCAATCATGCAGAACTGGTATCAACTCTTCACACCTACAGAAGCGACAGGTAAATGTTTGTGTCATGTGTATTGGAAAATGGATTAAAAAATTTATACACGGACATATCATGTTGTTTTCAAGAATGGTTATTTTAAAATATTTTATGAATTACTTGTAAATGAAATGCTTAAAGGAGGTCCTGGCCATGGAAGAAACTATCTTGGACACTGACTCCATACAGATTGTTGTGATGTGATGTGCTTATTTAACTGCTTTGATTATGTTGTTTGTATTGTTCGCATTATTCCTTGACATGAAATTCTTCACATTTATAAGCTACTACTAACCCTTGGTTATAGCAGTTTATGTAATCTTCACTTTTGATAATCAAGCAGTAACCTTGGATGTAGATAATAAACAACTATACAGGTGCCTTATTCAGGCAACCTGATACACATTGCCAAGCTTTGTACAAATGCAGTTTTCATCTGTTTGGAACAATCTCTTGTCACGGAGCTTATGCCAAAGATATTTTTCGCTGCTTGGCAACTGGTGTTACTCTATGCTGTCATATTGCCTTGTGCTGTAAAGTCAATTTTATTTGTGCTATGCACTTAATAAAATTTTCATAACAATAAATCCTGTATTCAGCAAAGCTTTCTGGTTGCAAATCTCTTTGACAGTTTCGTGGAAATCGTATACACTTTGGTGTCCCTGCAAAGACAGTTTCTGTGAAGCATGACTAGCAAGATAATCTTTGCATATATATAACATGCATTGTATGCACAACATTGGATAGCTTTCCCTCTGCACTATAAAGATGCATTTTCAGATTGCCTATAGATATGGTTCTGAGCAAATACCAAGGAACATGAACTTACAGAAAAAAAGAAATAATTGTGTATGAATGTATCAGCAAACATCTTGAAAGTTAATGTACACATAGTGTTTTTTCAAAGTCACTCGCAGTCACTCAGGAACAAAGGTGCTGAGTGGAAATAGGGCCAAAATTTATATCACTTTAGGGATCACTTCAGAGTTGTGTGTGTTGATAGTTTCCTGTGCAAGCACGGAATGTAAATGCAGACAATTTCCTCACCCTACGCACATAGCTGCATGCATTTATCATCATTCTGTTTGTCTGCAATGAGAAGGGGAAAGTAATGATGGTGCTGATGGAAGAGATGAATGTACAGTTTTCCAAGATTTTCAGGTTGAGTAAGTAGATGGTGTGAAAATTATGGAAGGAGGGACAGGATGCTAAGAGTAATTTGATTGAGATATACACCCCAAAGAAGAAACAGCAAACTGTTGACTTTAAAGATAAGATTAAATTTGCTGTTAGATGGTAATTTACGCTGATGAACCAAAACATTATGACCACCAGGTTAATAGTGCACTGTCCACCTGTGCATCAGTTCGACAAGTCCTTGGTAGGTTTTTGGATGTATGTGGCACCACATGTCTATCCACAGGTCAGAAATTCCTGTAAATTATGGGCTGGTGGTTTGTGAGTGCAGAGCTGGCACCTAACAGCATCCCAGACATGTTCCAGGACATCCAGATCAGGCAAATTTGATAGCCAGGGCATCAATGTGAGTTCACTATTGTGCTCCTCAAACTGCAATTGGATGATTCTGGTCTTGCAAAATGGACAGATATCCTGCTGGAAGATGATGTGAAGATATAAAACGTGAAGGGATGCAGATGGTCCACAGTACTCTTGACATAGTACACAGCTATCAAGGTGCCTTCAATTATTTCCACAGGTTCCATGAAAACCCCAAAGACTGTCCACCACGGCATGATACTGCCTCTACTGACCTGCATCCATGTTACACTGCATGTTTTGAGCAGCTATTCATCTGGATGACAGTCTTTCCAGGTTTTCTGTGGTTTTCCTAAATTGCTCTAGGCAAATGCCAGGATGGTTCCTTTGAAAGGGCATGACCTATTTCTTTCCCTTTCTTGGAGCATTCAGAGCTTGTGTACTCCATCTCTAATGATCTTGATGTCACCATGATGTTAAACCCTAATCTTCCTTTCTTTTTTACAGCATATCTAGATATGATCATCAACTGGTGTAACAACAAATATGATTCATCCAGGTGACATGTTTTCATTGATCCATGGTTCAGTATTGATGATCCCATGTCCTCTGCAATTGGAAGTGACAAAGTTGCTGGGTCAGCATGGGAACACATATAATTGTCTGCTGTGGAAGTCTATGTTCAACCATGCATGTTAAACAGTGTGCTTTGAAACACTTGTGCTTGTGCTAGCATTGTATTCTGTCATCAGATTTGCCTGTACTTCTTTACACAGCAAGCAAGTTACTGACTTCGACATTCTTTGATGAGGTATGAGCATCCAACATCTCATCGCCCACTCATGGTTTCAGTGTCCCTCAACCACATCCCATTGATGCTGAACAGCTGAGCAGCTGAGCAGCTTTGCAGTTTATCAGTTGCTCATTCCCAGATATTGGGCACGCCCACTCATGGTTTCAGTGTCCCTCAACCACTTCCCATTGATGCTGAACAGCTGAGCAGCTGAGCAGCTTTGCAGTTTATCAGTTGCTCATTCCCAGATATTGGGCATAACGATTTGCCCTTTGTCAAAGTTGTATATGTGAGCCTGTATTGTTGATAGAACATTTGTCTCTGCTCCACTTATATACATTCTCTATTGGGTCATGTGGCCACAATATCACCACACAAATGCAGTCACACAATGGACAATGGTCATAATATTTTGATTCATCAGTATATGTGGTACTAAAAGCACTATTAGAAGCTATGAACTCTACACCTACATAGATTGTGTTGTATATACAGGATTAAAGGCATCAGAGTCATTCTTAGAAAAAAATCTGTTTACAATATTTTGCTTTAAAAGATGTCAGAATAAATAAGTGATAATATACAAGCCATGCCTGGAAAGTTGGTAACATCTTGGGAAATCTCAGAAAACCATTTTTTTCTAACCAAAGTTTATTTTTACAAGAAAGAGGATTTGTTAAACTATTTTCCTGTAAGTTGCCACCCTTGTTCAGACATTTGTCGTAGCAGGAAACAAACTTTTCTGTGCCGTCTTCCTAGAAAGATGCTACTAGTTAAGACAAATACTGCTGAACACCGTTTATTGCATCATCACTGTCAAAGTGCCTTCCTTCAAAGTCATGCTTGAAGTTCAAGAACAAGTGATAGCCAAAAGTTGTGAGATCAGGACTGGATGGCATGTTATCAAACTGCTCCCAGTAGAATTGTTGGATAAAATTTTCAGTGATGCCAGCAAAATGGGAATTTGCATTGTCATGAAGCAACCAATGCACTGACTGAGCATTCCACACCTTTTGTTCTGAACTGAGCACCAAAGTTTACTCAATGTTTCATGGTATTGTACTGCACTGATGGTTTCACCTCTGGGAAGGAACTCAACAGGCAGAGAGCCTTTTCTGTTCCAGAACACAATTTATATGTTTTTTTTGGGAGGGGGGGGGGGGGGGGGGTGTGTCATGAGTGCCTCCACTCCATAAACTGTTGTTTTGATTCTGGAGGAGTGACATGACAAACCCAAGTTCCATCAGTGATCACCATTCCATTTAAGAATTCATCTCCTTGATCACTGTATTGGGAAAGAAATGTTAAAACACTGCCAAGTCGCTTCACTTTTTGAACATGCAGTAGCGTTTACGGAACCTAAGAGGAGCACAGTTTGCAAATATTTAAATGATTTGTGACAGTCTCGTGAAAAACAGTTTTTGATACCTGTGGAAACTTATCACAAAGCAGTCTTATAGTTAACTATCTGTTTTGATGAATTTTATCATTCACTTACTCAGCCAAACCATTATTGACAACAAAAGGCCGCTCACTCTGTGCTTTGTCATGAACATTGGTTCATCCACCATTGAACTTTCTCACTCAGTTTCTCACCATTGCATGAGTCATTACATTTTCACCATAAATCTCTACAAGTTGATGGTGAATTTCAGCTGGCTTAACATTCTTTGTGTTCAAAAACCATATTACACAACACATTTTGCTGTCAGCAGTTCTGAGATTCTCTTAAATGTTTTGAATGATCACTAACAAATCTAAACACAACACAGTTGGACTGTAATGGTGTCAGTGGAAAGAGAGTGAACCAGAGAGACAAGTTCAAATGTACATAACTGCGACACTAGTGCTGCAGTGATGGTAAAACAAAATAGTACTTACTTTCTGGACTTGCATCATACAAACAACATGACATGGTTATGAAAACAAAAATGAATCATTGCATATGAAATGACTAGTTGATTCGCATATGTATTATTGTGAATAAATGTTGATAATATGACAGTGTGTGGAAAACAATCTCAAATAAAAGTGCTGATCAATGTTTAATTGTTGTTAGTTGTGTAATAATAACTGAGCATATGCTTATCATGTATCCATCTCTGTCTTTCTGCATAGTAAACACAATGGTTCTGCTACTCTGGCTGGGACCTCAGTTGGCTTTCTCACCTTTTAATGTAGCATATATGTAAATCATGAATCAATTGTTTCAAAATACTCACAAAAAATATCATTTCAGGATCTCATGTGTGAGGAAAGAGCTGTACAGTCAAACATCAATATAACGAATTTCATGGGACCATGAAAATTAAATTATTATACTAGAGTTATTGTTTTAATGAGGTTTTTTTTTATCATGATGTGGAGCAAGGAGCCATGTTTTTGTGGCTGAGAAGTACATTACTGTAATACTTTTATGATGAAAAATAACATTAAAAGACAAGTAATGAAACACATTTTGTTCACTTCATTTATTAATACTGTACCTGTAGAATATCTTACTTTTGTGTACAGACAGATTCACTTATTTTCCTTTGTTTCTTTTTTCTTAAAGATTCTCTTGTGGGTGTATATTGTCTTTATCTCCTCTCACACAATCAACTGTTGCGCTGTAATACAAGGGATTGAAGATGCTACTTGCTGAATGGTTTCCAACTGACCTATTAGCCCCATCAGTGGAGGGGGATTTACGCTTATCACTCCTTGACAATAGATTCGTTGGTATATGCTTCAAACATCAACACCTCATCATCCACTGACAAGTATTCAACTACTGAAGCATCTATGGTTTCACCAGTAACTGTTGAATAAATCTCCAGACCACTTTGAATATCATCCAGCGTTATTTCATCCACCACAACATTCTCACCAACATCTTCCCTTTCAGAAATTCTTTCATTTTTCCAGCAGTTCATAATCACATTAGACTGTACACTGTTCAGGAACTAGCAATCATGTCACAAGCCTGCTTCACATTGAAACTGTAGGGACTGCTCAGCTTTCTTTCAATGTTTGCGAACATGTGTTGAACTAAACGTGAATGGTATTTTATCTTAAAGTTCTTAATTACCCCCATATCTAGTGGCTGAAGAATCGAAGTACAGTTTAGGGGGAAGTAGCATAGTTCAACATTCTTCAGTGCTGGTATGTTGTTATGCGCACTACAGTTATCCACCAGCAATGCAATTTTCTTATTCTTCATTGACATCTCTTTATCAACATAAGCAACCACTCACTAAAAAGAGTAGACGTCATCCATGCTTTTCGATTTGCCTTGCAACTGACTGCAATAAAAGAAATCACATTTACAATATGACTGTAGCAAAACATTACAGCTGAAGCTATACTGTTCTGAATTAAATTATAAATTAAAGGAAGGTAAAATAAAATGTATAATGTCAGTTTGTGTGTCCCTGACGCATTTCTGCAGAGAAGAACAGTTAGGCATCCTTCAGGCTGCTTCCTTCCTTACACTTTTCTCCTCTAAAGGCCATCATCTTCTCTGGCATCAGTTGATAAAACAATCCTGTCTCATCTCCATTGCACAAGTTTTCAGGACTGTATTTTTTTAACAGTTTACACATGGTGTTTATCCTCCAAAATTGTGCATCACCTAAAGGTGCTGAATTTTCTTCTCCTGAAATCACTTTAAAAATGATCCAATGCCTGTCCTTAAAGCTTTGCAACCATCTGTTACTTGCCTTATAAATAGAAATGCCAAGCAACTTAGTGAAATCTAAGGCTTTTTGACATATCAACAGACCATTAATTGATACATTCTGTGCATGCATCTCATTAAACCACCGCAGTGTAGCACTGTCCACATTGTTAGCAACAGCTGTCTTCATTCTTTTTCTTGAAGGGTTAAATTTGCCACCTACAAAACTTTCTTCAATTACTTTTCATTTTTTAAGAAATGTAGCTGATATTGATTGTACAAGTCTGTACTTCCTCGCCACATCTACTTGTTTCATTCCATTATCAATGTCTTTGAAAATCTCCATTTTTGTCTCCAACCTTATTTGTTTCCGAGTTCCAGCAACTGTCCAAATCTTACTGAAGTCCAAAGCATTTACATCAATTAAAAACATTCACAGATTCCAAAAATCATGGAAATAAGCTGCATGAGAGCCCAGCAAAACATTTCTGTCTGCTACTGAAGCTCAACAATGAACAAACTAAACACTCATTCAAACAAAGGAACTCTTTGATGTTTGCTGCTCAGCACAGCTCGCCTGCTGCTGTATGCTATTCTCTTTACCACTAGAATAAATACAGTACTGTAGCATGCAGTGAAGCTTCTGGAAATAAAGTGCTGAAAGTCTAGTAGCTAAATAAACAATACCTACGGCTATAGTGAATTCTTAGAAGTAGGAAATATCAATTCCCCAAAATTTGTTGCTAAATTTACTTCATCATTGTAATGAGGGGTAATTAACATGGTACATATAGGAAATCAGCGGGGGCCATATAAAATTATTGCTGTACCTGGGTTTATCGTTGTATAGGTAATCATTATATGGAGGTTTGACTGTATATTATTTAAATAAATTGCTATACTTGTTTGGACACCATTTCTTTATTCCTGTGTAATATTTGATACATTTTATTAATTATAGGGGTTAGCATAATCACTTTCAACATGGATGAAACTATTTATGTTATTTATGTTACCAGTCAGTAAAAAAAATGTCTGAATTTTCAGGCCCTGTTGCTACCACTATAATGTCCCACAGCACTATTATGAGACTAAATCTGTCCTATGCTCAGCAAGAAGAGCTCTCAAGTTGTGCCAGAAATCTAGCACTGCAGTGTGCTACAAAAGTAAGTTACGGTTCTATTCTATAAACATGAAACATTTGTTGTCTTGGAATGTGTTGCAAGTTCAGTTAAATGCAAGAATCTAATGTCACTATTCTTGTTTTCAGGATCCACCAAACTGTGCCTTGAACGCATTAACATTATGTGAAAATGAAGCTCTGGCCTTTGAGACAGCATATCAAATTGTTATCGACGCTGCATCTCATATCATGACTTCATCACAGCTCTTCACAATTGCGCGATACATGGAACACAGAGGCTATCCTACCAGGGCTTATAAACTAGCAATGTTGGCAATGAAAAATGTCCATCTTGCATACAACCAGGTAATGTCAGCATATCCTCCAAATATATGATGGGCCCAATAGGACCAGACGAGGTACAACCAGTCAATGTCGCTTTTGATGGTTGGCCTTCCTTTGTGTCCAGATTCGTTTCATCCTTTCAGAATGAAGTCTTTATTAGACTATGGTGTTCCAGTCTGTTTTTTAATTTCCCTCTGACCAACTTTCCAATCAAATATCTTTTGTCTGAATGTTTTTCTGTCTGTAACATCTGCTTGAGTTACACCGGCTACTTTATGACCTTCCTTAATCACAGCGATCCATTCAATTGGCTCAGTTTCGGCCTTACTTCTGTCTTCACAGAATTCCACCACTTCTTTTGTCAACCTAATGGGTGCCATTCTTTTAATGTGCCCATGAAATTTGTCTTTGTTTTCTCATGTCACAATGTATGCTGGTGTATACTTGTATTTCCTTATTACTTCTCAGCCTATAAGTTTCTTCATCAGTAATTTCGGGGCCTAATATTTTCCTAATCACCTTTTCTCCTTTCTTTTGAATTTCTTCAATATCCCTTTTTCTATTTAAAATTAAAGTTTCTGCTCCATAAATACATTCAGGTTTATGATTTCCCATAAGTATTTGAATTGAGAAACACTTTTTATTTTTTCATACTTCATGTTCAAAAACTTTGGTGCTTATTTGTTGCATGTCATATATTCTGTTTTTTTAAATGATATTTACAGTGCTACTTTTTCCGCAACTTCTTTAAGAGCAGTTAAAAATTTTTTTTTTTTTGAGTTGTGGTAATATTAATAGTTAAAATTGCCATATCATCTGCAAAGGTGAGGCCGTCTACGCTAATATTATTACTACCTAATGTGATTGATCAATCTATAGTTTGACTGGACTTTCGCTCTCCTTTTCCAAAATACAGTTAAACAGTAATGGGGAGAGTGCATCTCCCTGTCTATCACCAGTCTTTATATCAAATGGTTGAGAAATTTCTCCCATGAATTTAATTTTAGAGCTAGTGTTAGTTAATATTTCCTTAATCAATGTTAGAACTTTATTATCTAGCCTTTGTTCCTTTAAAATTTGGAAAAGATATTGTTATTTTTCCATGCTTGTTTTTAGTTGCTAGTACTTTACAGCCAGTGTGTTGTTTTGTTATGCTGTACTTACTATGATACTCAAAACTGAATTATTGATTGCTTACTCTCATTCTGTCAGTGAGCTATAGGGATAGCTCAAAAATACAGCCAGTTTAATTGGTTGGGGAAAGGAAATATATGAACCTGCTCATGAATGAATGTACTGCTTATAAACAAGTGTAAAACAAAATGCAGCTACAGTAACATTTGCTTGAAGTCACTTGTAACACAAAATTTATTAATTTAAAATGAAGGTTAGGTAAAACTAAAGACAGTTATAGATAGTATGGGTTTCTAAAATCCAAAAGACATAAGTAGTGAAAATGATATCAATCTTTTTTTTTACTGCAACCTCACGTAACAATGAGGGGCAAAAGCAGGTATCATCAAAACATGTAGAGCAGTTAATGCCAGTTACCACAGATGTTGCTTTACCAGTGAAGAAAACTGCACTCGGTGAAATACTTTTTTTAAAGTTTAATCTAATTAAGACAGAAAAAGACAAGCAATAGTTGTTGTATAACAGCTGCTGCAAAAGATAGCCACCATTAATAAACATGTTAGTATTTCTTACACTTTAATACTGGTGATTATTCCTTTTCCTAAAAAAAAGAACTATCATTTTTTAAAGAAGGAAATTAAAAAGGAAGAAAGCAGTGCTTATGTGTGCCTTGCAGTTGCATTTTTTTTTTAATAATGTGTGAATACTGCCTCTTTTTCAGGACACGCATCCAGCAATAAATGACATCCACTGGGCCTGCGCACTGAGCCATTCACTCGGAAAATCGGAACTCACGAACATGATACCATTACTGGTCAAGAACGTTCAGTGTGCTACAGTGCTGTCGGACATACTACGCCGCTGCTCAATGACTGCTCCAGGAATGTCCTGCCCACATCCTGCTCCTGATGGGACAAAGCACCACCACCACCATCACCACCACAGAGGGGGGAATAGAGGAAGCTGTGGCGGCGGTATGAAACCATTGTCTTATGACAGGCCACCCCTGCGTCAGCTGCTGGAAGCTGCAGTTGCAGCATATGTAGCCACCACACATTCAAGGCTCACTCATATTTCGCCCCGGCACTATGGTGACTTTATAGACTTCTTGGGTAAAGCCAGAGACACATTTATACTAGCCCATGATGGGCATGCTCAGTTCACGCAGCTTGTTGAAAATATGAAAGTGGCATACAAAGGCAAAAAGAAACTTATGTTTCTTGTAAAAGAAAGGTTTGGCTGATCATAATCAAAGCAGAAACTCATGAGTAGATTATTTTTTGTGTTTGCATATGTTTATTATCTTGCCAGGTAGAAATTTATTATTCAGAAAAATGTGGAAATATTGGTATTGCTTATTTTGTTTTTACCATAAATTTTGATTTCGTTGGAGAAAGAAAGTGTCTGCTTTGCAGCTGGGTTATTATTTACATAAAAATTGTGCTAATGTCTGCATTTGACAATGGCAGTAAATCATCATCATCATTATTTTATTTTCCATTTGTTCTCTAGATTATGCAAAAGTGTACTGTGGGAAAAGAGTGAATTCAAGGAAGAATGAAAGCTGACTCCTTATACTTGCCTTATATTTGAGATTTGCATGTAATGTCTTGCATAACAGACAGTTTGCATGACTGTAATACATATTCTACTCATTTCTTTCTAAGCATTCTTCAATGTGAGAAAAAAATTAGAGAACAATTTTTTATAACTGACTTTTACATACTCTGCACAGTCCACATGACAGAGATAGCTAAACTGTCTGAAAAAAAAAAAAAATTATAATAATATTTTGGATTACCATTTGATGAAGTGATTTCCTTTCACTTTTAACAATTCTAGCACATGGAATGAGCTGAAAATGAGTTCTTCCCATACTGAATTTTTTAATTTTGTGCTTAGAAGACCTAGTTTCCTCTGTTATGGCAATTTCTCGCAGATTCTGGCAAATGATTAGAAAAGCCTTTGAAAGCAGATCATTATGGTAGTAGGCATACTCTTACAGTGATAGTGATTGAAAAAGACACATAGTGACTGATTGAACATATTGTAAGTCAGATGACCCACGTGAAGTGCTACAGTTCTTGTGGTCGCTCCAGTCATCTCACTGACATGGACTAAGACTGCTTCATGTTAGGCTCAAGGACAACTGCTGAGCCAGAAGGAAAAGAAATAAAAGGGAGATATTGATTATCTTCATTGTGACAGTTCCAAGGTTTGTAGTTCCATGATTTTGTTGTCACTGCTCTTTTAGTATCTTTCAGTTTTGAAACATTTTAATTATGAAGTGACGGAACATTTAAATTTCTTTACTGCCAAAATCCCTAAACTCATTCTTCTGAAACTATTGGTATTCTGGAAGTCAGGATTTAAAAATGTGTTACACCTTTCTATAACTTTGATACTGTCACCACCCACTCCTCATGATCAGACAAAATGTTCTGATCTTCTGGTCCACATTACTAGTGACCAACTGACTTCCAATACAACCAATGTTTAGTTGAAGAAATTTTCTGAGAGTTAAGAAATAAAATACAAGATCAGTATCTGTTTCTCTGCAACAAGTGGAAAATATTAATCCCAAATCCCTCTTAATTATGTGTCAGCCTGCTTGAAAGGCTACTCACAATTGCAGTGAACTGTAATCACAACATTTACAGGTCATTTTTTCACATATGTTTTTTATGTAAAATCTGATGCTCATAATCTAACACTAATACTTTACTGGGATGACTTAAAACACTTAGAATTAAATATGGGGCCACATCACAGTAGATATTCTACGTGCTGTGTTAGATTTTTTACTAGCACCTCCATGATCACACAATGAGGACTCCTCATGAAATTCTTCTAATTTATGATGTAGGTGTTCCTAGTGTCCATTGGCGGGTCTAATGGCAAGCCGCTACTTAATTAAACTTACCTGAGTGGTGATTTTTTTTACTCAATTTGAACTTTTCCTCATTTTTTGAGAACTGTAAACACATGCTGATGAGACATTTTTGGTTCTTTTAATAATGTACAAAATGATAGGAAAAGTGATTCTGATATTATTTTTCTGAAGAATGAAAAAAGAAAATAATATTCTGAAGAGTATAGGAAAATAATTTGTTGTTGCCAGCAACTTTCACCCCACTGGTGTTTGATTCACTTTAGAGAGGCTGAGCCTAAAAGTGAAAATTCTAACTATGGCTTCTTATTTGTCTTTGAAGCTATTGACTAAAAAGTAATACCAAAAACACTAGAACATTAACAAATTGATAATAGCTAAAAATAATATTTAAAGTACATTAACTGTCCTTAACAAAATTATATCAGCTGGTATAAAGCTGAAGCACTACCAATATTAACACACATTTGCTGAAAAATTGCTTGTATTGTATAACTGATCACTAAATATCTAAACAATAAAAAAACCACTATGGCTCAGTTTAGCAAATATTATGCTGTAACTGAAAAGCACCACTGGATCTCAAGAGATGGACTGTGTTAATGTTAGGCAATGCTAACATAGGTGTGTGAAACAAGCTGAGTGCAAATGGATATGAAGATCGTCAATAAAATTTTTATGTATTATTTGTATATATGATTATGCAAACATGTAAAAATATTATTCTTATGTTCTGTGTTTTTGTATGTGATATTTATGTTTACAACCAAAGATCGTTATTTGTAAGATGACTAGTATAAGATTAAAAACTTTTTAAAATTACATTTCATACCAAAATGTCCTTGGAGCATAAACTTGTTTTGCAAACCAGTTTTGGTCTTCAGGAATTTTACTGTATCAGGCTTCCTATTCTATATAATAGTAACTATTTCCATATTTTCAAGTACAAAATAATAATATCAGACTAAAAGCATTGACAAAAGCTTTATATAATCATCATTGTCAATTGCAGAATTCCGTAAACTACCTCTGTCAGTGATGTAGTCATGTAGCTTTCTCTTCCCTTAGTTATTTATTGTACAAATTGTTTTAATTCTCTTTCTTTATGTAATTATGTTATTTGTTATTATGCAATAGGTATTCTGCAGAAAGTCAAGATAAATGTTAAATTAATCTGTGAACAAGAAATTGCTTTGAAGTTCAGTATGCTATGAAATATGCTAATAGAGGAGGTTTACTAAATTTTTCCTCAAAAGTAAAATGCAGGAGCCATTGAAATTGATAATAAGTACCCATAATGTGTATAATAAAATCTGAGTCTTGATGAATTTCTCGTACGCTTCACATCTACAAAGCAAGTTTTGGCGGATATCAGTGAAGCAGTAAAACTCCTTTAAGTTTTGCATATTAATGGTATCTGAACTTCTTGGCAAAATATGATGCCAAGGATATGTGTGCCCATCCATAAAACAATTTATAACACAAAATTTAATAGTATTTATTCATTAGAGAATAATTTCTACTATAATGACGTCAAACTGATACTTCTGAAAACAAATATAGCAATAGTAGACAAATGAACTGCTTTGTAAAAGTATTTTATTAATATGTTAATAGCTCAAGTGTTTCTCATGAAGTTAAAGCAAATACATTACACATAATAGCAATTGTTTATATACTGTGGTGGCAATATCTGTACAAAAATAGTCTGCTATTGTGACAGCTATCTGCTTAGGTATCACTTGTGAACAAGTTTATATTAAAATGATTTTAAAAGTATATTTATATATAAATATAATTTATTTACTAGTTTACTGTTTTTTGTTAATTACAGAATATGAGAATTTGTGTCATGGTCATAAAATTGAAAGTCCAGTTACTCTGTTTTTAAACTGGTAAATGTCTCTGCTGTAGAATAATTTACCAGTACAAATGAGCAGACTCCAAATACAAAAGTGCAGCTTAAATTCTGAATACTTAATTTTTATAATAAATACCATAAACATAGTCTTATGGTATCTTAGGGCCATAAATGATGACCAAAGCCCAAAGCTTGGTCCCTGTCTCATATGTTCACTTTTCAAATACAACAGCAATATGTACGCCATTTTGATTGGGAATAATTGAAGTTAAAACAGCTGAAAGACACATTTCAAATGAAAATAAGTGTCAAATATTTCTCTGCAATAAAACCATCTACTGAATAAATCAGTCCATCTGCTGAATCCCAATCACAGGACATCTCAGTATGGAGTCGTACATTAATCAGCAGAAGTAAGCATACATAACCACTGCATATTATTAAACACAATTTTGCCTCTGTAATAACAGTTTCAAAACATGGATTCTCTCTCACTACACCAGTAACAGTGATCAGTGCTGGATTTAGGACATAATTTTTGTGGTCATGTTTTAAATGATCCAATTCTTTAATTAATATGTGCTAAATATCAAATGCTACAGCACACCAGTATTAAAGAGACTTAGAAATGAGATGAGTTATAAGGCAACTGGATAGAATTTCATAAAAATTTTTGTTTGAGAAAACTTTTTTGCAGTTGTAGCGACACAGCTATGTGTAAATTTATATGAAATAACTAAATGTGCTTGTTAAGTATGAATGGCATTGTACATATGTACATACATAAATTTTGTTTTGCAATTTTGTGTGTTTCAAGATTACATTATCTTTTGCCACCATCATTTTAGTTACACAAAAGATTTATGTGTAAATACATATATTTTTACTACTAGGTATTAAGTTTTTGACGTGGCATCTTTTGTGTTGGCTGTTTAATTGTTCCTGGAAATAATATAATACAATTTATGAGTCATATAATTGTGTGTCTGTGTGTGTGTGTATATGTATATAAACAAATATCTATAGAAGCATTGTGTAATTGACTTTTGGAATAGCGTAAGTTGGAATAATTGTAAAGTCAAATAAATGTGCAGTGCTGCCTTTTCTTATAATCATTCCATTTTGTATCTGGCAATGGCCAACATTGACACTTTGTTTAGATACTATTATTTTGCTTACTTTTGACTGTATGTAGCTATGTTTATCAGTGTAAGCTTACTGTGGGTCAGAAGATGGAGCATAACATCTTTCCACTCCCAAGGATTTCAGCAGATCATTAATGAAAAGTTGTCTGAATCATAGATATTCATTGCAGTCTTCCTTACTGAACAGAAAACAGTGCCAAGGTGATAAAAGTTGTTCAGTGTGGTTTCTCTTGTCTTATGTTATAAAGAGACATGCATATTTTGATTGCATCACCCAATCTCATATTTATTTATAATTTTGTATTACCAAGTTTGTAGAGAGTCAAATGTTCTTGTAATACTGTAGACAGTGCACATGTATGTGAGTGATCTGTTGTGATAATATATTTAGTTATTTAGTTGTTAAACATGCCTCCTTTAAAACGTAATTCTGTGTTCATAATTCTCTCGCTTGATATGGCTCAAAAATCCCAAGTCCCTTGATATATTTCACACAACACAGCTGAATGTGAGAAATGATCCATTTATGTTCTGAACTTGGTTAGGGATGACATAACATGTCCTGTGTATTTCACATCTGTAAGGGATTTCACACTGTACGAACTGTGCTTCCTGATTTAGTGACATCTGATGTTAGTAGCTGCATATTATCTTTACTTACACACTACACAAATTTAAAATAAGGTAGGACCTTATTCAGTGCTCATTAAAGTAGTACCTTTTTGCAATGATGAGACATAAAAATGACAGATGCGCACATAAAGTGCCCATTTCTTAAAAGAGTCAGGCTGACTGACAGTTGAGGGACAGTAATATATTATAACATTGTGAAGAAGAGAACTGTGGGGGAAGAGAACCAAATATATTCCAGGATTGGATGGAAACACAGTTTTATGTCAAACTGGTGAAAAACTGGATCAGAGTAATGCCAGTCAGAACAATTTTGCTGAATGCTCCTTTACGTTTCAGAACATAACCTCATATAGATGCTGCATAAATAAAGGGTGTAATAAGGAAAATATCAAGGGTGCACACACAGCTTCATCCATTGTTAGTAACCAATTCAGCATAAACCAGTCCGTGCAAATTGCAAACTTCCCTCTGCCAAGTGAATACCTGTTATATGGTGGTCATACGATACAACATACATGTGCTCAAGGTTATCATCTCCATATGATCAGACTTAAGGTTGTTACTGATGTGTATAAGTTCATGAAAAGCTGGAATGTAATGAATTGGTACTGAGGAATGTGTTTTGTGGTAAAGATATTGTTCATTGAATGTTGACATGCATCTCCCAATAATATAGATGTCAGGCAGTTCAAGAGAAAATTTTGACTCAGCAACACTTATCATATTAATCACATTAAAATTTGATCACATTAACACTGATAGGTTTTGAAAGAGAAAACTTCCTTCTTCAGACACACACCACCACAGGAATACCTCATCAAATAAAATATACAAATTGATACATAAAAAGGTTTTAAGTCAAAAGTGTCTTCCATCACTTTTTCATGGCAGTCTTATTGTTGACTACCAGCTCCATCATGAAAATACTGTATGTTAATCTGTGCAATGTACTTGGTCAACAACATTTATTACTTTGCTTCTAGCAGCTTATCTTCCTACACATCCAATACACTGGGACTAAGGCTTATACCAAATGCACACACCTGCTGCTCAGCAGAACCACCACATGTTTGTAGTAAACTGTGAAGCAGCTACTCACCAAATATAGACTTGTGAAACTAATAAAAGATTACATTTTCATACATAAGTTCAGTATACCACTGTTGTTGTTGTGGTATTCTTCAGCCCAAAGACTGGTTTTATGCAGCTGTCCAAACAACTTTATCCTATGCAAGCTTTTTCATCTTCGAATAGATGCTGCAACCCACATTCATTTGAACTAGCTTACTGTAGGCCTTTCTTCATTTCCCTTTGCAATTTTAGCCCCTCCACTGCCCCCCTTCCCCCTCTCTTAAACACACACTCTCTCTCTCTCTCCCCCCTTCAATACTAAACTGACAATTCCTTGAAGTCTATGAATGTGTCCTACCAATTGAACCCATCTTTTAGTCAAATTATGTCACAAATTTCTTTTCTCACCAATTCTTTCCAGTACCTCCTCATTAGTTATGCAACCTACCCGACTACTCTTTCACATTCTCCTGTGGAACCACATTTTAAAATCTTCTATTCTCGTCTGAGCTGTTTGCACAGTGCACATTTCACTTCTGTACAGGGCACACTCCTGACAGATGCCTTTAGAAAAGACATTTTAACACTTAAATTTATTTTTGCTCTTAACAAATTTGTCCTCTTCAGAAACAATTTTCTTGTCATTGCTAGTCTAAATTTCATATCTTATCTACTTTGACAGTCATCAGTTATTTTACCGAACAAATAACAAAATTCATCTACTGCTTTTAGTGGATTGTTTCCCAATCTGTTCCCTTATTTTGCTTTTGTTAATGCTCATCTTATATCCTTCTTTCAAAACACTGTCCATTCTGTTCATATGTACTTCAGAGTCCTTTGCTGTGTCTCACAGGATTACAGTGACATCAGCAAACCTCAAAGGTTTTATTTCTTCACCCTGAACTTTAATTCCTCTTCCAGTTTTTTCTTTGGCTTCCTTTCCTGCTTTCTCAATGAACAGATTGAATAATGTTGCGAATACCCTATAACCCTGTCTCACTCATTTCAAAACAACTGAAGCATTTCGTTCCCTTCGGCTCTTCCATCTGGTTTCTGTATAAGTTGTAAATAACCTTTCACTCCATGTATTTTACCATTGCTACCTTCAGTATTTCCAACAGTATATTCCAGTCAGCATTGTCAAAAGCTTTCTCTAAGTCTACAAAACATACGAAAAATAGGTTAAACTTCCTTTAACATATCATCTAAGATACATTGTAGGGTCAGTATTGCTTGATATGTTCCAGTGTTTCTACAGAGCCCAGAAAGATCTTCCCCAAGGTCAGCTTTGACCAGTTTTTCCATTCTTCTATAAATAATTTGTGTCAATTACTACATTCTTCTTGAAGTCCGAGAGTATTTTGTCTGTCTCATGTATCTCACACACCAGGTGCAACAGTTTTGTCAAGGCTGGTTTTCCCAAGGATATCAGCAGCTCTAAATGAATGTTATCTATTCCAGGTTTTTTTTTTTTTTAAAAAAAAAGCAAAATAGAAACAGTGAATGGTCCAAGGACCACAAGTGCAATATTGAGCAGCACCTAATAGCAATGGTGTCATGGTTTAGTGGTCATGGTGTTGTACTGACATGCAGGTGAGCTGTGTTCAATCCTCCCTCATGCTATTTTTTTTCTTTTATTCAAATTTGTATCTGTGTTATGGTGCAATGTCCTTTTGCGACAGCGAGGTATAATGACAGTTGATTCTGCGCAACTGCATTACATATTGGAAGTTCTGAATCTTGAATTCCTTTGTTGTAACTCAGTTCACACCTGTTTATTTACTGTTTTCATTTGTGTGAGACGTCTATGTTGTAGAATGAGATTTTCACTCTGCAGCAGAGTGTGCGCTGATATGAAACTTCCTGGCAGATTAAAACTATGTGCCGGACCGAGACTCAAACTTGGGACCTTTGCCTTTCACGGGCCAGTGCTCTACCATCTGAGCTACCCAAACATGACTCACGCCCCGTCTTCACAGCTGGCAGAAGTAAAGCTGTGAGGATGGGGCATGAGTCATGCTTGGGTAGCTCAGATGGTAGAGCACTTGCCCACGAAAGGCAAAGGTGCAGAGATCGAGTCTCGGTCCGGTACATAGTTTTAATCTGCCACGAAATTTCATGTCTATGTGGTAACTCATCAGCTGTCATTTTTCATCATGTTTACTTGCAATGGTAATGTAGCTTTACCATGTGACGAATATTCTATAATCAATGTATAGTATGACAACTGCCAAGACTACAGAATGAGAACAAATATTTCAGTGACTGGATGGAGCGTTCATAATGTTATAAAAAATAAAAATAAATGGCATGAGGCATGTGTGAACATGGTTCGCCCATATGGTAGCCCAACACATAACCATCTCCCCACAACACCGTTGCTATGGTGTGCTCCTAATAATGCTCTTATCGTTCTTGGACCCTCTTTCTGTCCCCCCCCTCCCTCCCCCCCCACACACACACAGTTCAGTACACCTTCTTCCTGTTTTCATGCTTGATCTGTATTCAGTTTTTGATGGACTGTCCACTGGGACCTCTTACCACGAAATCTGAGGAGGGTGCAATGGGGAGTTTCCCTTGTTAATATTGGTTTTCCATCTGAGCTCTTGATATTCATATAGCTGCTTCTCTTGTTTCCAAAGGCCTCTTAGGTTTCCTACAGGTGGCATCTACACTTTAATACAAAAAAGATGATACACTGTGAAGGAATTATCTGAATGGGATGGAAATCGATAGATGTGATGTACATGTACAGATGATATCCCTCAGGCAGACGTCCAACAACCCTGTTCAATGAATGCCAAGCTGAATAAGCTGAACATCATTTGGAATGAGCAGATCATCCTGGTTTAAAGTTCTTATGGATTTCCTGAATTGCTTAAGGCTTTGAAAGGAACTTGAATAGTTTCCATGCCCATCCTTCTCCAGTCTCAGTCTGTTTTCAATCTCTACCAAAAATGTTGTTATAGGACTTTAAACTCAAATCTCACTTTTTCTTTAACCATATTTGGAAAGACGCCTACTGACCACATAGTCCATTAGATTAATAGTGTCTCGTAGTGACAATGTTACACTGTAGTTGTTACAAAAGTCACCAAGAAAACATTGTATGGGCATTAATGTTGATAACTGGCATCCATTTGTGGCTGATATCTTCCCTATTCAAAATGACATTTTCAGTGGAGCAAGGTGTCCGTGCCAGAGGGCAAGAATTTCGGTACAGTTTTTTGAGGACTATGCTGAATAACTGGATTGTTGTGGCACCCAAAGTCAAAAGTACAACATATGGCATGTTGTGCGATCTATCCGAGAGCATTCTTGGCATCGAACAAGATATATTAGCTATTTCTGTGCTTCTGTATTAATAAACTGTTGGTTTATAGCCATAATATTGTGCACTCACTGCCCAGTGAGATAATTCCACAAACATGATGCTTACAGAGTCTTCAACAAAATAAAGAAATAAGAGCTTACCAGTTGGTGAAGAAGGAAAGGGGGGAGGGGGAGGAAGTTGGTTTACACACAGTAAGTACTAAACTTGCTATGGCATCAAAGCTGTACATAGCATGTCCCAGAAGGAAAGGGAAATTTGTGCATTGTAACTTCTGGTCATCTGGAGAAAAAAGAATTGCATTGACAAGTTTTCTATTCTGAGTGGTTGCCATGATAAACACATTATCACAGTGGAATGGTTTCCTCTTGTTACTTACCTGTATGCATTAGTTATGATTTATTTGACAGGTTACAAATATACAACAGTTTGTAATACATTTTTACAGACAACAATATAAAATTACAACAGTTCGTAGTTTTAAATTGTTTAAAATAACTTTTCAGAATTTCTATTGAATGTTTTTTGTACTCTAAGGAGAACATGTTATTTTCACTTACGTTACTATTACTATGAAAACAGCATTGTCAAAGATGCAACAGAGTAATTGATCTCATATATCCTTCCACCTTTATCTGAACAATTAAACCAAAATCTAATGGTACTGGGTGTGAAGATCTGGGTGACTAGGTAATGGGTCTGCCATCAGCGATCCACACATACATTATCTGATGTGGAAACATGTTAATGGACATCCTTCACCGATACGGCAACTTGAACGCCGTTGGGGATACTTTCAGTGAGATGTCTGCAAGTCTGTGAAGGAATGGTAGCCCATTCTTCTTAAAGAACTGGAATTCAGGTAAGATAGTGATGTTGGACTCTGGGGTCTGGAGCAAAGCTGATTTTCTAACTAATCCAAAATGTGATCCATCGGGTTCAGGTCTCGGTTCTGGGCAACCCGTACATTTTAGGAATGTTATTGTCTAGAAACCAATGCCTCACAGATGCTGCTTTATGACATGGTACATTAGCTTGATAATTTAATCAATCATTGTCTCTGAACTGTTCCTCTACTGCACACAGTACACAGCACAGTTAAACGTGTTCATATCCTTCCGCATTTAGCAAGTTCTTAAGCAAATAAGGAGATCACACTATAATCATGAAAAACATCCCCATACGACACCGTCATGTCCTCTCTACTTCACTGTTTTCACTAGACACAATGCCAAGTAACATTCTCCAAGCCTGCCCGGTTGGCCAAGCAGTCTAACACACGGCTTTCCGGGCGGGAAGGAGCTCCTGGTCCCCGGCACGAATCCGCCTGATTGATTTGTGTCAAGGTCTGGTGAACCGGCCAGTCTGTGGATGGTTTTTAGGTTGTTTTCCATCTGCCTCGGCAAATGCGGGCTGATTTCCCTTATTCCAACTCAGTTACACTATGTCGGCGATTGCTGCTCAAACAAGTTCTCCACGTACGCGTACACCACCATTACTCTACCATGCATCCATAGGGGTTACACTCATCTGGTGTGAGACGTTCCCTGGGGGGGGTTCACCAGGGGCCAAACCGCACAATAACCCTGGGTTCAGCGTGGGGCGGTAGAGGGGTGAAGTGGACTGCGGTAGTTGTCATGGGGTTGTGGACCACTGCAGCTGTGGCGGAGATGGAGCCTCTCCATCGTTTCTAGGTCCCCAGTTAACATACAATACAATTCAACATTCTCCAAGCATTCGACAAACCCAAGTCCTTCTGTCCGATTGGCATGGGGATAGTACGATTCATCACTCCAAATCACTCATTTTCATTCATCCACTGTTTGTGTAAAGTGAAAGTAAAAATGTGCTGTCTTCTTTCCATCCAAAATTAGTGTACACACTTAAGAAGAGAAATAAAACTGCAAATTTGTTTTCAGTGAACTATTTGGGTTATCTTATATACATAAACATCTATTCTGATTTTAATTGATTAATTCTTATGAAAATGTGGTGCTACAACAAAAAAAAAATCAATCTACTTAAAGTGTATCTTGTCTCGGAAACCAATGAAAATGGAGCAACATCAATATGAACGTCTTTGCTTCAAAGGACATTACCATGTTACATAAAACATTAATAATGAGAAGAATTCAACAAGATCCAGCATGGATAAAATAACATGTGAGAGGCGTACATATATGGACATTAGCATATTCTTTAGCTTCTTGTGCATATCAACAATTCAGGTGGCATCACACTGAATAAAGTGATTTTTGATACAATAAAAGCTTTTTGCAGTATGCTAGTCTGTTTCTTGCCACATACGAGTTATATAGTTAGATGGAACATAATCAGAATCTAAAAAATGCGGCAGTGTACTATAATTAAAAAAAAATACTTGTTTTTAATAGGTGTACAACTACTGAAGCAATGTTAAGGCCGATAATGACACCATAACTTTTAAGATTCCACCAGAACACAATTTTACTATCTAATCTTAAGAAGCATACAAGATACTTGAATTCAGTTTTAGATGTTGTTATCACAACATAATCACAAGTTTTCATGTAGCTGTTTGTGTTCTCTAGCTGATGACTGAGATGAGGCTAAGAAAAAGCATGACACATTGTAGAATATGAAACCTCTTCCTGCTGAAAGATGCAGGAGGGACTGGAAAGGTTAATGCAATAATATCTGTAGTTGTTACCTCTACTGTTCTGTTATGCATCAATATCTCAGAGCATGACAAGAGGTTTGTAGTTTGTTTCCAAGACAATGGACTTTAGCCTTTTGCATTTTTTGGGATCATATTTGTGACAACCCTCCATGATGTGAACCACTTCAGTAGGTTTATAGATAAGATATACTTTGCTGTGAAAACATGGCTGTATACTGGCCATTTACACTATGAGACTTTTACGAAATCTTAATCTACAACAAAATCTGATATATGAGGTGCGACAATAAAGTAATGAGACTGATTTTCTTTGCAAGATGTGGCAACCCTGCAGGCTTGTGTAGGCACAATATCTTTGACCTTGATCTATAAGCTGCTTCTAGTCCAAGCGGCACATCGATGCAACTGCTCAGTCATGAGTTGTGCTGTAATAAGTTAACACGTTTTTGTGCCTCTTATCACAGAAATGGAACCACATAATATTGTGCAATGCCATTTCTTTTTGCGTTAAATTGGGTGAAAACGCGACGACAACTTACGGTAAACTTCGGAAGGCTTTTGAACAGGAGTTTGCCAAGAGCACAAATTTTTCATTGGCATAAAATGTTTAGTGAAAGCAGAATGAATGCTGAAGATGAAGACTGCAGTGGATGGATGTCAACTTGGCCAGGGTGTGTGAACTCGTACAATCTGATTGAAGATTATCTGTGAAAATGATTGCAGAAGAACTGAACATCAATTGAGAAATGGTTTGTCTAATAATGACTGAAGATGTTGGTATGAGAAAGATTTGTGCAAAAATGGTCCCCAAAAATCTCACACCACAACAGTGAGAAATACGGAAAAATGTGGCAGCCGATCTGTTAGAGCAAATGTAAATCAATCCAGGATTGGTGAGCCGTGTTATCACTGATGCTGAAAGTCGGTTTTTTCAGTATGATCCAAAGACAAAACGCCAAAGTGTGCAGTGGTGCTCAAAGGGATCACCTAGACCAAAAAAAGGTTGTGTGTCAAAGTCAAAAGTGAAATGCATGCTTGTGTGCTTCTTTGATTCCAAGGGAATTGTTCATAAAGAGTGGGTGCCTCCTGGACAAACAGTTAACCAGTATTACTACAAAGAAATTTTAGAAAGACTTCGTAAAAGAGTTCTTTGTGTTGGTGCCAACATTGCTGATAATTGGATTCTGCATCACGATAATGCACCCCATACTGCTCTATCAGTACAGCAATTTTTAACCTCAAAACAAATTTCAGTACTACCACTGCTACCTTATTCACCAGACATCACTCCATGTGACTCTTTTCTATTTCCAAGAGTCAAAACGGTGGTCAAGGGACACCATTTTCAAACAACACAAGATGTCCAAAAAGCTGTGATGAGGGTCTTGGAGGATATTACAGAAGATAAGTTCCAGAAATGTTACCGTCAATGGCAGAAGCGCTGGAAAAAATGTATGCAATCAGAAGGGAACTACTTTGAAGGAGATAACACTAAACTTGACTAAAACAGTAAGCAACATTTTTCTTCACATCAGTCTCATTACTTTATTGTCGCACCTCATATGTCAACCAACTGCATACATGCAACCCATTTATAACTTCACCAGAGGAATAGGAGTTGTCAATTAGAAATTATTTCAACTCATTTTTAAAAGTTTTGTTGTCCACTATTGACTAAGGATGTGAATACTGTAGGGTGAGTCAAGGCATCTCCAGAAAACTTATCGAGTTGATAGATCCCACAATGAGCATAATTTGTTGTCACCCATCATATGTTTCCTACATCTTGTTTAAGAACTTTGCATTATTTTCTACAACTTGTTTAGAGCTTGTGTGTTACTGCTTCAAGCAAAATTTACAAGAAATGTACTCTACCAACAAACATGCATCAAATCTGTTTATATCTGATCTCTATGCATTGCAGCAGATAATATGAGTAAGACCTGCAATCAGAACAGGACAGTAACCTGTTGCAATACCCACAGATTTCTTTGAGTGGGATGTTCACCGCTCTCGTTGATACTACAGAGGAACTAACTGCACAATTATTTTTTATTTTTGAAAAAAATGGATACATACAAAATGAGATGCAGGGAAGGCTTTTTATTTACTTATTCATGCATTCATTTCAACTAGCAAGAATTGTACTTTGGAGCCCTCTCTTACCTTTACTAGACATCCTTACTAAGTAAATCACAATTTATAGCTGTCCACAACCAGAAGGTTAGTTTCAACATCACAGTATTCTACTAGGCATGGTCCTATTGGAGTACAATGTCCATGCATTCTTCTGAACTTCAAACTGACTTACGTAGCCAATTTAATGTGGACTGTGAACCATGGTGTAACATGGCATTTTTCACATTAATAAATAATTTCCAGAAATGAAAGAAGCACTAAGTGACAAAAAAATCTGAGTATTGACTGGAGGTGTGAACACCGGACATGTGAATCTGTAGTGTTGCACTTACCGACCAAGCCACACACATGAGCTGCATATATTATTGAATGATTTTAATAACAATAGGTACAGTAATTAATATATGATACTACAGAAATACTAGTCTTATTAAAACCATGTGTAGTAAATTTTTCATTATGTTCTTGTCGAATGACAGTAATGATGTAATAACAGATATGCACTGTAGTAGTAAAGAGGGGACAGAATCTGGAAAGTTTGCTGGTCTGAATGAGAGTGAAAAATAATAGGATAAAGTTATCAGATGAAATGTTAGTAAGAGACGTGGACAGAAATAGATTCTAAAATAAAAGATGGAATGGCATAGATAGTATGACATAAATACTGTAGCTGGTGTCAGGAACAATAGCAGTTGAGATTGTGCTTATTCTGCACACCTATACCACGCATTTTCTGACACCCAGTGCACCTTCAGTAAAGTTCTGAGTGCTCTGCTGTGAATGTAGTAGCCAATGTAAGCATAAAATGTGATCATACCTGTTTTATTTAGTGAATTTTTATTCCAATTGTTGTGAGCTGTCATTGCTGTTGTGGTGGTAAATGATAAATTATACATAAGCAAGCATAAGACATAATTTGCAGGCTACATGCTTTCTTCAAGCACAAAGCACATGTATGTGCACGTCACAACTGTTACTTGGAACCAACAAGAATGTGAACCCTGTCCATGCTTCAACCTGCACAAACCACCATTGTTCGTGAAGCAGACTACAGTTTGGTCCAAGACTGGTACAGGGTTGTGTGGGATGCATATCAGCTATGAACTGTGAGGCTCCTACCCAGCAAAGAGAGCTCATATTTTTGAAAATTTTATTTTACATTTATGTAATATGTTATGGTGACATATAACAAAATTTTATTTCACAGATTTAAGCATGAAAGATGCTATAAACTTTTGACTTTTGAAACATCATCTGACTGAAATAATAAATGTTAGTCAATACAACTAAAACTACCTATCAGAGTTGACTTAGTCCCATTCACATAGTAGCAAAAGGCCATTGTTTAGACAAGTGAATTGTTAAATTTCCCTTCTTAATCAGAAAATTGTTAACTGCTGAATTAACCTGTTGAGACTATCAGATTGTGGAGGAAACTGCTGTTTCAATTCATCCAAGCTCATTCTGAGCTGATTCTGCTGGTCAGTTTCAGTGTGTTTTTCAGGCAGTTACCCATACTCATGTAGGCAGTGATGGGCTGGAAGTACAGATCTATATCAGTTACACTTTATATAAACTGAAAGATTATGAAAAACTTATCTACACATGCCTGCAGACAGAAAGATGTCATACCTCACATTCTGAGGTCCTGTCAAGCCAGTGTTACAGCAAGTCAGTGGATGTTAGGCTTTCTGCCCACTTGCAGAGATTGTGTTTACATGGTCTGGGAATCACAGTTCACAACAGGCATTACCTTCTTAAGCTAGGAGAAGCCTATGACAGAAATCAAACACAAATATGTAATGACAATCAGGAGAAGAATTGGTCTTCGTCAGGGATTTATGGATATTTTACTGAGATGCAACCAGGTCACCCACACCTGGGTGAAGGTAATCCATATCCCCATATTACAAATTGTCATTCGTGAAAGCACTATGACAAGTATGCCAGCTGTCTGCCACCATATATGCATTAGCATTAAGGAAAATCTTCTGTGCCTTACCATGTCTCCCCTTTCAAGGAATTAAATTAAGACAGCTGGCATGTGTATGCAGACAATGTGTAATTATTAATAATGGACAAGACTTAGCAGACCTCCAGAAGATCATCCAAGGTTAGGAGAAATATAGTGGAGCATGACTCAACATGAACAAAACAGTAGTAATAGAACTGACATCACCACCTGATGGCTGTGTCATGCAACTGAAAGGAAGCTACTAAAGCTAAAATTATTCTGTAGCCACAAACTATGTGGTTAGCTAATTTGGATGGATAGAGTAGGTCTAGTTCGAGTAGTGATCAGGGGAAGCAAAATAATGGCAATGGGCAGGACACAGGAAAGTCTTCATTAACTACTACATCTTTTATAGGTTGCAGCAATCTACTCTGCATCCAAACTAACAGCACAGCTTATACTTGAGGCATTCACTTGGCATATTTGGAGGGCCAGTATCTTTGTGGTTCCCTTCATAGCAATGGCAACAAGGTTTTGACACAGAGGCCCACTGCAAAGGAATCTTTCAGTTAGCACACTAAATTCACATGGCAACAGAGGGCTCCATTCCCTTTCCCATTGATGTGTCACAATAAATTCCTGGATTTGACTACTGGTATGTCAACACACATTACATAGAGTAGAGATATACTGAAGCGGAAATGCTTTGTTTATTTATTTCATCTACTTATCACTAGTTAGCAACTGCTTTAAAGCACAGGGAAGCTCTTTCTCCGAGAGTCATAAACAGGGAGAGCTCAGGTTGAGAGCTTTGGGAGAGAAAACCTAGTAACATTGGCAGCAGAAGTGGAGACCATCAGTACAGTACAGCTGGCTGATGAAGCATTCTTATCTTTCTGGCAATTAATGCAGAATGAAACCACTGAGTGGAGGTGAAGAAGGATCTTCAAAGACAAAGGAGTCACAGCTGATAGAAAATCCTAAGATGAAGTAGGCTTAGTAGGCCAGATGAAGGGTAACTAACTCTTTGTCATTTTCAGCCATAGAATGAGCTGTGAATGGAAAAATAATTCAACCTTTTATGTCTGTGTAATGAATGAAAACTCTCTGGAAATGAAATGAAATCCAGGAAGAAACAACACTCAATCTGGAAGCAAAAAACATACAGACTGAGAGTGGAAATCCTCAATGTGATGACATAAACAGGAAAGACAGAGGAGATATTGGATATGACAGAAAGGAGGAGGAGTCATATACTATGGTTTAGTGATACAAAGTGGAGGGGTACTAGTTCAAAATTGTTGAGAGGGCATTATTATTTGTAATGGAGTGGCCAAAGAGAGAAGTTATTCCACAAGAATGTTATTCCTGTCAATGAAATAATTGTTATTAGTGACAGAATAATCAAAGCTACAATAAATGTGGAGGACACCAGGTTCACAATATTTAGTGTATGCTCCTTGACATGGGTGTGACAATGAAGAGAAATTATACTTTTTCAAAAAGCTAGAAGAAGAAGTACACTAGGAAACACCATGACAATAAAATATTTGAATGCACAAGTTGGATAGGTCTTGTTGTGAGAAACAAGGAATAGTGAATAAGGAAATGTCCAAAATTTTTGCAAAAGAAATAATCTTGTGATAAGGAGTACATTCTTCAAACAGCAGGACAGTGACAAGATCGCTAGATATAGTTGGGATGGAGAAGTTTAAAATAGCTATCAACTAGTATTAATATATAAACATTTGAGAGAAAAAGTAAGAGACACAAAAGTCATCCTGTATGAATGTTTGGACAGTGACAACAGGCATCTAGTATCAGATCTAAATTATACAGAGAAATGTATAACTGCAGCAAGAAGAATCCTAAGGATGAAAGATGGAAGTTGAAAGAGCAACAAGAGAACCTTCCAAATTTCAGAATTTAGTAGAGCAAAAAGTGCTTTAGAATTAGCCATGAAATACTGAAAATCAATAGAATTTATTCAAACCATTAATAGTCCACTGTGCTATCAAAGTATACAGGCAAGCAGGAGGTAAAGCAAAGGAAAAAGAAATGAACTGGTGGAACAAAAGAGTAAAAGATATTAATTAGAACCAAAATATGGAAAAGAAAAACAAAGATATAGACAAACATAATCAAATAAATGGTCTTGTGCAACAGGATGTATTAAAAATAGCCAGATTTGAGTATGTATACAGAGATAAGAAACTCTAGAATAAATGAGTCAGAGAGAAGAAAATGATATCAGCTGGGATACCTTCACCCAGAAGCTTGAAATTGACAGAGGAAATCTTAAAATACTTTAGAGGTTATTAATAAGTATGGATACAGAAGGATAAAGCATGAGGGCAACAGAAACAGAAGAAAGAGCCACCATCAGAGACATATAGGGAATAAATGGAAAGATAAATATTTATTTTGAAATGCTATTGAGCAAGGAACATGAGAAAGGACATGAACCCAAAGCCTCTGATCTACTTGAGGAAGAACCACCAATTACCTGGTCAGAAACAGAAAATGCTCTGCAAGAAATGAAAGGAAATAAGTCTCAGAGATGATCAGTTACATGCAGTTATAACAAAACAATTGGAGGTCAATGAAATGCAATGGTTTCATTGAATCAGGACAGTGATATGGAGAGAACAATGGATACCCAGTGACCAGAAAAAAGAATTATAATACCAATTTTTTTAAAAAAGAGGTGTGTCAATTAGAAGGGGATCATCTTATTGCCATATTGCCTAAAAATTTGGAAAAGAGGTTGAAGTTTCAAACTTCAGTTTGATGAACAACATGGATTTAGAATGAGCAGAGTGACAACTGACCTTATTTTTGCACTCAGTCAAGTAATGAAAAATATTGGGACAAAGGAAAAGACTTGATAATTGTGTTCCCAGATTTGGAGAAGGAATATGACAATGTGCAGAGGCATAAAATTGCAAATGCTTGCTAAAATGACATTTCTTCAAGCCTTTAATTACGAAAATCAAGATGCTGAATGACAAAGCAGCTCCCTTTTGCTGTTACTTCACACTCATGGATGCTGTGATGAAGGATATCAAGGAACTACTTAAATGCTCTTGTGTTTGCAGATTACATTGTCATTTTGATTAAAAGCGACATTAAGGTACAGAGGAATCTGGATCTGTGGAACACCTATTTCAAAATATTGGGGTTAACTGTGATTAAAAACAAGACACTGGCATTGTGGATGAGAAGACTACCCACTCCATGTAACCTACTTTAGGAGGGGAAGAAGATTGTTGTTGTTTGTTGTGGTCTTCAGTCCAGAGACTGGTTTGATGCAGCTCTCCATACTCTACCCTGTGCAAGCTTCTTCATTTCCAAGTAACTGCTGCACCCTACATCCTTCTGTCTCTGCTTAGTGTATTCATCTCTTGGTCTCCCTCTACTATTTTTACTCTCCACACTGCCCTCCAATACTAAATTGGTGATCCCTTGATGCCTCAGAACATGTCCTACCAACTGATCCCTTCTTCTCATCAAGTTGTGCCACAAATTCCTCTCCTCCCCAGTTCTACTCAGTACCTCCTCATTAGTTACATGATCTACCCATCTAATCTTCAATATTCTTCTGTAGCACCACATTTTGAAAGCTTCTATTCTCTTCTTGTCTAAACTATTTATCGTCCATGTTTCACATCCATACGTGGCTACACTCCATACAAATACTTTGAAAAAAGACTCCCTGACACTTAAATCTGTACTCAATGTTAACAAATTTCTCTTCTTCAGAAATGCTTTACTTGCCATTGCCAGTCTACATTTTATATCCTCCCTAGTTTGACCATCATCAGTTATTTTGCTCCCCAAATAGCAAAACTCATCTACTACTTGAAGTGTCTCATTTCCTAATCTAATTCCATCAACATCATCTGATTGAGTTAGACTACTTCCATTATCATCATTTCGCTTTTGTTGATGTTCATCTTATACCCTCCTTTCAAGACACTGTCCATTCCGTTCAACTGCTCTTCCAAGTCCTTTGCTGTCTCTGACAGAATTACAATGACATCGGCAAACCTCAAAGTTTTTATTTCTTCTCCATGGGTTTTAATTCCTACTCCAAATTTTTCTTTTGTTTCCTTTACTGCTTGCTCAATGTATAGATTGAATAACATTGGGGTTAGGCTACAGCTCAGTCTCACTCCCTTCCCAAACACTGCTACCCTTTCATGCCCCTCCACTCTTATAACTGCCATCTGGTTTCTGTACGAATTGTAAATAGCCTTTTTGCTCCCTGTATTTGACCACTGCCACCATCAGAATTTGAAGAAGTATTCCAGTCAACATTGTCAAAAGCTTTCTCCAACTCTACAAATGCTAGAAATGTAGGTTTGCCTTTCCTTAATCTATCTTCTGAGATAAGTCGTTAGCTCAGTATTGCCTCACATTTTCCAACATTTCTATGGAATCCAAACTGATCTTCCCTTGGTCAGCTTCTACCAGTTTTTCCATTCATCTGTAAAGAATTCGTGTCAGTATTTTGCAGCTGTGACTTATTAAACTGATAGTTCAGTAATTTCCACACCTATCAACACCTGCTTTCTTTGGGATTGGAATTATTAAATTCTTCTTGAAGTCTGATGGTATTTCACCTTTCTCATACATCTTGATCACCAGATGCTACAGTTTTGTCAGGGCTGGCCATCCCAAGGCTATCAGCAGTTCTAACGGAATGTTGTTCACTCCAGGGGCCTTGTTTCAACTTAGATCTTACCGTGCTCTGTCAAATTCTTCACGCAGTATCATACCTCCCATTTTATCCTCACCTACATCCTCTTCCATTTCCATAATGTTGCCCTCAAGTACATCGCCCTTGTATAGACCTTCTACACACTCCTTCCACCTTTCTGTTTTCCCTTCTTTGATTAGAACTGGTTTTCCATCTGAGTTCTTGATATTCATTCAAGTAGTTCTCATTTCTCTGAAGGTCTCTTTAATTTTCCTGTAGACAGTATCTATCTTACCCCTAGTGATATATGCCTCTACATCCTCACATTTGTCCTCTAGCCATCCCTGCTTAGCCACTTTGCACTTCCTGTTGATCTCGTTTCTGAGACGTCTGTATTCCTTTTCATCTGCTTCATGTACTGCACTTTTATATTTTCTCCTTTCATCAATTAAATTCAATATCTCTTCTGTTAGCCAAGGATTTCTACTAGCCCTTGTCTTTTTACCTACTTGATCCTCTGCTGTCTTCACTATTTCATGTCTCAAATCTGCCCATTCTTCTTCTACGGTACTTCTTTCCCCTGTTGTTGTCAATCGTTCCCTAATGCTCTTTCTGAAACTCTCTACAACCTCTGGTTCTTTCAGTTTATCCAGGTCCCATCTCCTTAAATTCCCATCTTTTTGCAGTTTTTATAGATTATAGATGTAAATAATTTCACAAACCTTGGAAGTATTGTGGCAAGTGATGGGAGTGCCAGTCTCGAGGTTCTGAACAGGATAACATGAAAGATCTTAACTCTTAAATAGAGCACAAATACTTATCTGGCAGAAGGATGTTCCTCTAAGAGCTAAACAAACCATGTGTAAAACTTTCCTATTGCCCATCATACCTTATTGTCTGGAGATCTGCATTTTAACCAAAAGGAATGGAAGTCAATTACAAACACGTAAAATGAAGTTCTTTAGACATTATTAACAAAAGACAAAGAGAGACATGATCAGAACATGCATATAAGGATAGATCTCCAAATGAAAGTGCAGGAAAGTCTAAGTACTGTGGGACTGAAATTGATTCAACCTAACTGATTTCCCCATCAGTACTTGGAAAGGGATGTGTCAGAGCAAAGACCTTCTGGATGTTCAATAAACAGATGGTGGGACCAAATTAAACAAAACCTTTAACAGAAAGGAGAGATATGGGCTGCTGTGGTAAAGGAAGAAATCTATCAAGACAGAAACAGATAGAGCATATTATTTAAAAACACCAAACCCATCTTATTGGAAGGACTCACTGATGATGAACACCCCAAGAAAATAAAACTCCTGGCAAGGAATTTTCAATGCTCGCAAAAAAATATACCACCAGATCAAAAGGATCTGGACACCTATTAGTGGACCAAATATGGGATGTGTCCACCACTCACCTTTATAAATGCTTGAACTCTGCTGGAGGTACTTTGAAAGAGATGTCTGAATGTTTGTGGAGTATTGGTGCCCCAGTCTTTATCAGAAGCCAAAACCAGATAAGGTAGTGATGTTGTACACTTAGATCTGGAGTGAAGTCAACATTCTAATGCATTCCAATCATTGGGTTCAGGTCAGGACTCTGAAGTGGCATGTAAATTTCAACAATGCTACTGTACGCAAACCACATGCTTGTGTCTGTATATGTGTGGATGGATATGTGTGTGTGTGCGAGTGTATACCTGTCCTTTTTTCCCCCTAAGGTAAGTCTTTCTGCTCCTGGGATTGGAATGACTCCTTACCCTCTCCCTTAAAACCCACATCCTTTCATCTTTCCCTCTCCTTCCCTCTTTCCTGACGAAACAACCATTGGTTGCGAAAGCTTGAAATTTTGTGTGTGTGTTTTTTTATTGTGTCTATCTACCAGCGCTTTCCCGTTTGGTAAGTCATGGAATCTTTGTTTTTAATATATTTTCCCATATATATATATATATATATATATATATATATATATATATATATATATATATATAAAGAAACATTCCACGTGGGAAAAAATATATATAAAAAACAAAGATGATGTGACTTACCAAACGAAAGCGCTGGCACGTCGATAGACACACAAACATATGTCTTCTTGTGTCTGTATATGTGTGGATGGATATGTGTGTGTGTGCGAGTGTATACCCGTCCTTTTTTCCCCCTAAGGTAAGTCTTTCCGCTCCCGGGATTGGAATGACTCCTTACCCTCTCCCTTAAAACCCAAATCCTTTCGTCTTTCGCTCTCCTTCCCTCTTTCCTGACGAGGCAACTGTTGGTTGCGAAAGCTAGAATTTTGTGTGTATGTTTGTGTGTCTATTGACGTGCCAGCGCTTTCGTTTGGTAAGTCTTTCCGCTCCCGGGATTGGAATGACTCCTTACCTTCTCCCTTAAAACCCACATCCTTTCGTCTTTCCCTCTCCTTCCCTCTTTCCTGATGAGGCAACAGTTTGTTGCGAAAGCTTGAATTTTGTGTGTATATATATATATATATATAATAGAGGGAAACATTCCACGTGGGAAAAATATATCTAAAAACAAAGATGATGTGACTTACCAAACGAAAGCACTGCTAGGTCGATAGACACACAAACAAACACAAATATCACACAAAATTCAAGCTTTCACAACCAACGGTTGCTTCATCCGTAAAGAGGGAAGGAGAGGGAAAGACGAAAGGATGTGGGTTTTGAGGGAGAGGGTAAGGAGTCATTCCAATCCCAGGAGTAGAAAGACTTACCTTAGGGGGAAAAAAGGATAGGTACACACTCGCACACACAAACACATCCACTCGCACATACACAGACACAAGCAGACATTTGCAAAGGGCCTTTACAAATGTCCACCCGCGTCTGCGCATGTGCAAATGGACACATGTGTGCGCGCGAGCGAAATAGAGGGAAACATTCCACGTGGGAAAAATATATCTAAAAACAAAGATGATGTAACTTACCAAACAAAAGCATAGGTATGTTAATAGACACACAAACAAACAAAACCACACACACAAAATTCAAGCTTTTGCAACCCACGGTTGCTTCATCAGGAAAGAGGGAAGGAGAGGGAAAGACGAAAGGATGTGGGTTTTAAGGGAGAGGGTAAGGAGTCATTCCAGTCTGCTTGTGTCTGTATATGTGTGGATGGATATGTGTGTCTTTGTGTGTGCGAGTGTATACCTGTCCCTTTGTCCCCCTAAGGCAAGTCTTTCTGCTCCCGGGACTGGAATGACTCCTTACCCTCTCCCTTAAAACCCACATCCTTTCATCTTTCCCTCTCCTTCCCTCTTTCCTGATGAAGCAACCATGGGTTGTCCAAGCTTGAATTTTGTGTGTGTTTCTGTTTGTGTGTCTATCAACATACCAACGCTTTCGTTTGGTAAGTTACATCATCTTTTATATTAAAAAAATTGTCATCTCCAAACTGACCCAGTACTGTATCAGTATTCAGTGCTGTAAAATATGTTCGCATCCTTCTGTATTTAGCATTTTTTTAAGTACAATAAGGTACCTTGAAGGAGGATTATGCACAGATCACTGCCTACAACTGAATCATGCAGTGAGCCAATTTTTCTGCCACAACCACATACTATGTTCAGGAAGGAGGCTATGGTGATGGTATGGTGATGGGAACTGAGAAGAAGCATATTTGCCAGACATGTAGTTATTCATTACAAACTGATATACAACCAACTGACAACTCAGCCCCATTTGAAAATGTTATTGTACTTGCAATCATGTGGCTGCAATAAATGCCAATAGCACAAATAGTTCATTTTTGTACACATCACAGGGACTGAAGATTGGTCCAGGAGGGTGTATGCTCCTCAGTGTTACACGTTTGTTGCCCAATTACGTGACCAATGGAAAACAATGGTCTCATGTCCCAAGCAAACAGATCAAATTAACTTCTGCATGCATTGATAAGGAACCTGTAGTAGTTCAACCACTGTGGTCCACAGCTAGCAGAATCAGACTCAGCAACCCACTGTATGCATGAAACTGTAGTTCAGCTCTCACTGCTTTGTCTGCCTCACCTCATCTGTGACATATCACTGCCAAAATTTGACCTATTGGTAAATGCACACACAGTGTAAACTGCAATTCTGCCATTCACACATTTCTGTGATGAGGACACATTTCTGTGATGAGGCTGCCACACAGATCCTCTCTTGGGAGAGCAGACCTTGGGAGCTGTGAGAAAGTGTAGGCAATCACCCTGCAACCAGCATAGATCTGGGGTGTAGATGCCTCATAGTTACGTCAACATGACTGCAGTAGTGGCAGACACTTTAGCAAAGATTGGCCAATGGCCCATGATGTCAGCACATGGAGCCCTATGTACGAAGGACTCCAACAAGGAGAGAGGCTCTGTTGTCTGCTTCAGTAGATGATTCCAAACAAGTCTAGTCAGAAATATGGAAAAACATTATGAAAATTCCTCCAGTTTATATTGTCAGTACCATAATCAGGAATCATCTATACACAAGATCAAAGTTTATTTTTTAGTTTTTGGGAAGATTTTTTTATTTTGTGAACTTTATAGTTTACAAGACGTTTTTGTCTTTTGTTTTCAAGATTCATAGTTTCTAATAAGATTAATTCTCATGAAGCCTTAGAAGAAGGTGAGCTATTTTAAACAGAATGGCCTTTTATTCAGAAGGATGGAGGCTCTGGCCATCTTGATTGAGTTTCCCTAAATTAATTCAGGCAAATGCTGGGATCGTTCAGTTGGTTCCTACTATTAGTCTATGACCTGTCCCAGCTTTGTCATATTAGATTTATGAGCATGCAAATGCCTATGAATGTGAATTACCATACCCTTTCTTCTTAAACTATAACATCATGATATGTCCAATATAAAGATTTTAGCTTTCGAGAATTTTTTATAGTTTTCAAATGGTTTTGGTTCTAGATGAGAATTCTAATTAGATTTTTATTGTTTTATGACTCTTATGCACACAGAACCTTCATTGAGTTATATTACAGCTCACTACTCTCATTCCCAGAAGTGAAAATGTCACAAGAAGGCAAACACTGATTTTAATGCAAGCTATTTATAGTGAGTTTAACATGGGATAAAAACTGAGTAAGATGAGTAAAAAAAGATGGAAAAATGGAAGAAAACAGTAAAAGCTATTGCTTGCAAAATGCAGATCTGGTTCAGAACCCCTTGTCTGGGGAAAAATTATGATAATAATGGTCACACTGTAATCATACTGCAAATATTCCGAAATGTGTCCACTGTATCTGGAAGACATTTGATACAGTTCTACACTATCACCTAATGAAACAAATTTGAGTGTACAGAATATCAGACCAATGAGTGATTGGACTGAAGAGTTTTTAACAGACAGAGAGCATCACATATTTCTCAATAGAGAGAAGTCTTTAGACATAAAAGAAACTTTACTCATGTCCAAGGTAGTGTCATAGGACCATTAATTTTCACAATGTATATAAATGATGTAGTAGATAATGTAGAAATTCCATGAGGCTATTTGCAGATGATGCTGTTGTATATACAGCAGTCACAATGCTAGAAACTGTAGCAAAATAGGAAATATCTGAAGAGATTCAACACAGAGTGGCAGCTGACCCTCAACATAAACAAATATAACAAATTGTTACTACAAAGACAGAAAGATCCTTTATTGCACACAATTGCAGAACAATTGCTAGAAGCAGTTGGGCATAAAATATCTAGCAGTATGCATACAGAGAAATCTGAACTGGAACAACCACATAAAATTAATCATGGGTAAGGCAGATGCCAGACAGATTCACTGGAAGAATCCTAAGGAAAATTAGTCCATCAACAAAGGAAGTAGCTTACAAAACACTGCTTGGCTGTATGGGATCCATAGCAGATATAATTGAGACAGGAAATAGAGAATATCTGAAGAAGAGCAGCACATTTTGTTACAGTTTCATTTAATAAGTGCAAAATCATTATGGAAATGTACAGTGAACTCCAGTGGCAGATGCTGCAAGGCAGGCATTAGGCATTACAGTGTGTTTACTATTAAAGTTCCCTTTCGTAGAAGAGTCAAACAATACATTGTTTCTTCATATGTATATCTCATAAAAAGGTCATGAAGATAAAAATAAAGAGAGATTTGAGCCCACACAGAGGCTTACCTGCAATTGTCCTTTTTGTGAACCATTCGTGAGCAGAAATAGGAGGAAGTGGCATCGGTACACAGAGTACCCTCTGCCATATACCATAAGGTGGGTTATGGAGTATAGATGCAGCTGGAGATAAGTTTATGTCCCTATAAATTAGGAGAACAAGAACATTCTCCCACATTTACTTGTAGCCAGACTATTACACTGAGGTGACAAAAGTCATGGGATTCCTCCTAATACTGTGTTGAACCGCCTTTTGCTCAACATAGTGCAGCAACTTGACATGGCATGGACTCAACAAGTCACTGGACGAATATTGTAGAAATATTGAGCCATGTTGCCTCTATATTCATCCATAATTGTGAAAGTGTTGCTGGGCAAGGATTTTGTGCACAAACTAACCTCTCAACTAAGTCCCATTCATGTCCAGTAGGATTCATGTTGGACATCTGGGTGGCCATATCATTTGCTCAGATTGTCCAGAATGTTCTTCAAGTCAACTGTCAACAATTGTGGCCCAGTGTCATTGTTTGGGAACATGAAGTCCATGAATGGCCACGAATGATCAACCCATTTCGACCAGATGCCCAGACCATTCCATGTAAACACAGCCCACACCATTATGGAGCCACCACCAGCTTGCAATGTCTTGTTGATAACTTGAGTCCATGGTTTTGTGGAGCCTGAACCACACTCAAAGTTTACGATCAGTTCCTACTAACTGAAATACAAACTCACCTGACCAGGGAACAGTTTTCCATTGGATAGCATCCAACCGATATGCTCACAAGCCCATGAGAGGTGCTGCAGGTGATGTTGTTTAACGAAGGCACTCACGATGGTCGTCTGCTACCACAGCCCAGGAATGCCAGATTTCGTTGCACTGTTCATCTTACTCCCCACATTTATTTCTATGTTATTTCATGCAGTGTTGACTGTATGTTAGCACCGACAATTCTAAGCAAACACTATTGCTGTCAGTCATTAAGTGAAGGCATCAGCCACTGCATTGTCCGTGGTGAGAGGTAATGCCTAAAATTTGGTATTTCCGCCACACTCTTGACACCATGGATCTTGGAATACTGAATTCCCTTATGATTTCCAAAATGGAGTGTCCCATGCTCCAGCTCCGTCTACCATTCTGCATTCACAGTCTATTATTGCCCATTGCGTGGCAACAATCATGTCCCCTGAGTACAAATGACAGCCCTGCTAATGCACTCCCATTTTATACTTGTGGGCACAATACTATTGCTATGCAGATATCTGTGTATCACTAATCCATGACTTTTGCCACCTCAGTGTAGTGTCACAGGAGCTTGCCTTTTACGATAACAGGTTTCTCTACCCTAAAACTGAAATAAAATTTTTAGGGCCAACTCGAGTGTTCAATACCACTTGTCTGCATTGACCCATGTTGTAACTGTTTGGTGTTGTGTGCTCACCATTGTGGTGTGAAACATTTGAAATGTATCATCTGTGCAGAAGGTGTGTTGGAGTATGCAGTAGTGTGCTTTAGCATGGAATGTTTGTGTTTGCAAATTGTTTGTGGATGTTGTTAGTGATATTGGACTCCTTGAATGCTGTTTTGACAATAATATTAGAAGTGTTTGTGGTGGTTGTTAGTGATTTATCTTGATATTAGCAGTTATGGGCAATAGATTCAGTTTCAGGTTTAAAATTATTAATGATGTTTTTTATTTATGGTTGTAGATTTAATTTTAAGTTTTGTTTTTTGTTAGCTATGGACATGACAAGTGCACAAGTTCATCCGTGCATGTCAGAAGGGGGGATGATGTGTTGAACACAATTAAATTCCTTAATTTCTGAGTATGCAAAATTTTACATCTGTGGAGGAAGCTGCTGCATCTTGAACCAGGAACCAATAAATGTGATGTTGTCACGGGGACAACAAATGGAATTCTTTCTCGAAGGTTCCAGTTTGAGAGGCCTAAGCCTACTATTTAGGAGACTGTAATGGTGACATATTGTTTTTGCTATCGCTAGCTTGCTAAACGTATGTGTTGGATGACTTTGGTTGCTCATCATCATAATGTACATGTCATCTACCTACCTTCTATTTGGTCATCATCTTCATGTTTTCTTCTCTCTCGCATCCTTACGCCACCCACCATCCATTAACTTAACTACTTACCCCATACAATTCCACTTCAGTTTCATTAGTCATAATTACGTCTTCAACTCCAATCTGTTCCCTGCCCCATTTGTTTATTTTCCTGTCTCTCCTAGTAAGTCCCAACACATATCCTTCCTTTGCTCAGAGAGTGACTCTCAATTTTGTATTGTTTTCACATTTAAACTCCTTGTCTCACTGCTGTAAATCAATATAAGTGATGTAAGTACACTGATCTGAGCCTATTATAACATGCAAACTATACCAAAAGTGTGACAGAACATTTCCACTTTCCTCTTAATTCCTTTTGCTGACCTCTCAGTCACTATCTTCAACTGTCTTGAATACTAAAACTCATCAACTAATGTTGTGATTTGATTATTAAGTTGCAATCTTGTCTTTTTTATATGTATTTGGATCATATTGTAATTGATTTTCCGGCCTTCATGCAAACTTACTCTGTTAAGTTCATCCATTAATTTATGAAGTTCATCTGCACTAAAGGCACACATTATAATATCATCAGGAAAAAGAAGATTATTTCCATTAATCTAAATCCCTGCTTAATTTCAAAGTTTAAGGATCTGAAAACATGCTCTAAGACTCCTGAGGATAGTTTAGGTGATACGGAATCTCCTTGCCTGACTTCTCTTTCAGTTCTGAATTTCCCATGATGCACAAGAAGTCAAATTGAAGTATTGACATAGATATCAATATAATGGAAGGAAACATTCCACGTGGGAAAAATTATATATAAAAACAAAGATGAGGTGACTTACCGAACAAAAGCGCTGGCAGGTCGATAGACACACAAACAAACACAAACATACACACAAAATTCAAGCTTTTGCAACAAACTGTTGCCTCATCAGGAAAGAGGGAAGGAGAGGGGAAGACGAAAGGAAGTGGGTTTTAAGGGAGAGGGTAAGGAGTCATTCCAATCCCGGGAGCGGAAAGACTTACCTTAGGAGGAAAAAAGGACAGGTATACACTCGCACACACGCACATATCCATCCACACATACAGACACAAGCAGACATGTCTGTGCACGGGATATTTTGGTGAGATAAGGACAACATGTACACCTCTGTTACTATAAGTAATTACTATGTTTGTGTAACACTATATCAAATGTAGTTGTATAGTTTTTATATTGTAGCTCACTTTTTTCATTATGATGTATTTTTAGATGTACTTGAGAGCCCAAAATTAGTAGTTCAGAGTAAAGTAATTTCAAATACAGTCTGGCAGAATAACATCCTTCTTCATATTTATCAAGGCTGTGGTGCCCACCCAAAAAAAAAAAAAAATGATTTGTGAGAATGTAAAATACCCTCCAAGAATAGAAGGATTTCAAAGAAGGTATTTGCTGTTTAGTGTACATATTACTGAACCATCAGTTTATCAGTTATTTATCTGAAAAGATATCCTGTAAAAAAATGCTGTATGGATTCAAGTAGTCCTTGGTAGGTTTCTGGAGGTATATGGCACCAGCTGTTTATGCACAGGTCATTCAGTTTCCAAATTTACGGTCAGTGGTTTGAGAATGCAGAGAGAGCACCCAATAGTGCCCCAGATGTGTTCCACTGTATTTAGAACAGGCAAATTTAGTAGACAAGACATCAACGTGAGTTTATGACAATGCTCCTCAAACAACTGTAGTGTGACATGGACAGTTATCCAGATGGATGATACCATGAACATTGGGGAAAACATCAAGCATGAATAGATGCATGTGTTCTGCAATAATGTTCAACTACTCCAAAAATGTCATGGTGCCATGGAAGCCTAGGTGAGTGTTCAAAATAGCATAAAAATGCAGTCTCCAAAAGAGATTGCTTAGCAAACACTCTTGTGAGTCTTCCAAGAATATTTCTCAAATGTATGGATTCTGCATTAAATAGAGCTATCGGGAGATACTGACTGTATATGAAGAAGGGCAGCACATATGGTCACAGGTTTGTTTGATCCACAGTGTTGCAGCATATCAACAAGTGCCAGCATGAAGACAATGATCACAAGAGCAAAGAAGGCAGTGAGGCAATGTCAGCCAATAGCCCACTGACAAGGACCGCACCACGACAGGAGTGCCCTCTAGCTGAAGAGAATATAAGTGCCACTCCTGCCAGCCTTGGGTAGACAGTATTAACATAGTACTAGGAGAGCACTATGACAGCAGAGACATATGATCCATATCAATTGCTTACATGGACATGTATACAGCAAAGGACTTTCAATGTTTGCACGTCACCCATCACTTGCGACACTGTTAAGTAATGTCAATCTTCTTATTTGCAATAAAAACTATTAATGTGATTTGCTTGAATTGTTGTATAGCATTCTGAGAACACAGTATCCAATAGGCACCCTATAAATGACTATTGGACAGGACCCCACATTTGGTGACAAGGACTTCCAAATGAACTCCGTGCCTTAATTCTCTCTTGTCTTTACTTTGCAGGAGTGCTTATTTGCTTTAGCAGTTTCTCATAGTTTTTGATAATCAGTGTATTCAAGTGGGCATTGCAAAGATTTCTTTGGTTTCTTGCCTTGTCTGTTTGTTGCATTTGTGTCTTCCAAAATGCCGACCTCGCCTCTCCTACACCCTGCTCAGGTCCCACAGCTGCAAGCATTAGATGCCACTCAGCTAATGCAGATGTTTCAGTTCCACACGCAACAGATCTCCTCATTACTCAACACAGTGCAGCAGCTACTAGCCAATGCTGTGCACACCTGACAGAACAAGCACCACCTACTACAGCTGCTATATCACTTTTTCGACAATTTTGTGAACAAGAAGAGGAATGATTGGAGTAGTTACACCAATTTGAAACCCACCTACTAGCTCACAGTGTACAAGGTACTGTAAAACTTCTCTATCTGTTATCAACAGCAGGAAGTGCACTATTTAGGCTCATACAAAAACTATTCGCTAACTCCACTCCAAGTGAACTTGCTTATGACGAAGTGGTACCATGATTAACTACACTACTGGCCATTAAAATTGCTACACCAAGAAGAAGTGCAGATGATAAACTGGTATTCATTGGACAAATATATTATACTAGAACTGACATGTGATTACATTTTTACGCAATTTGGGTGCATAAATCCTGAGAAATCAGTACTCAGAACAACCACCTCTGGCCATAATAATGGCCTTGATACGCCTGGGCATTGAGTCAAACAGAGCTTGGATGGCATGTACAGGTACAGCTGCCCATGCAGCTTCAACACGATACCACAGTTCATCAAGAGTAGTGACTGGCGTATTGTGACGAGGCAGTAGCTCGGCCACCATTGACAAGGCATTTTCAATTGGTGAGAGATCTGGAGAATGTGCTGGCCAGGGCAGCAGTCGAACATTTTCTGTATCCAGAAAGGCCCATACAGGAGCTGCAATATTTGGTCATGCGTTATCCTGCTGAAATGTAGGGTTTCGCAGGGATCGAATGAAGGGTAGAGTCACGGGTCGTAACACACCTGAAATGTAACGTCCACTGTTCAAAGTGCCGTCAATGCGAACAAGAGGTGACCGAGACGTGTAACCAATGGCACCCCATACCATCATGCCGGCTGATACGCTAGTATGGCGATGACGAATACACGCTTCCAATGTGCGTTCACCACGATGTTGCCAAACATGGATGCGACCATCATGATGCTGTAAACAGAACCTGGATTCATCCGAAAAAATGACGTTTTGCCATTCGTGCACATAGGTTCGCCATTGAGTACACCATCGCAGGCGCTCCTGTCTGTAATGCAGCATCAAGGGTAACCGCATCCATGGTCTCCGAGCTGATAGTCGATGCTGCTGCAAATGTCGTCAAACTGTTCGTGCAGATGGTTGTTGTCTTGCAAATGTCCCCATCTGTTGACTCAGGGATTGAGATGTGGCTGCACGATCCTTTACAGCCATGCGGATAAGATGCCTGTCATCTCGACTGCTAGTGATACAAGGCCGTTGGGATCCAGCACAGCGTTCCGTATTACCCTCCTGAATCCACCGATTCCATATTCTGCTAACAGTCATTGGATCTCGACCAACGCGAGCAGCAGTGTCGCGATACAATAAACTGCAATCGTGATAGGCTACAATCTAACCTTTATCAAAGTTGGAAACGTGATGGTATGCATTTCTCCTCCTCACACGAGGCATCACAACAATGTTTGACCAGGCAGCACCAGTCAACTGCTGTTTGTGTATGAGAAATCGTTTGGAAACTTTCCTCATGTCAGCATGTTGTAGGTGTCGCTACCGGCACCAACCTTGTGTGAATGCTCTGAAAAGCTGATCATTTGTATATTACAGCATCTTCTTCCTGTCAGTCAAATTTTGCGACTGTAGCATGTCATCTTCATGGTGTAGCAATTTTAATGGCCAGTAGTGTATTATGACTAACAAGTGAATGTGGTAGCAGCTAGGTATCAATTTTTTTAACTGCAAAAAACAGTCAGAACAAACTTATCGTGAGTGGGTAACAGATTTGCAGGGTATGACAAAGAAATGCATATTCAAATGTACTTGTGGTACATTATATTCAGATGTTATGTTGTGTGATGTGATCATGTACGATGTACCTGATGTCAAACTCAGAGAACATATTTTGAAACAGTCTGATCCATCATTTCAGCAGGTAGTGCAAATACTAGATTAGTACGATTCTGGTGCCTTGTTGGCACATACATTTGAGCAGCCAGCTATTTGTCGGGTTGAGTCCCTCAGCTGCAATCAGCCCATTTGTCAGCAGCAGCAGCTCGCTAATCTGAGTAAACAGCCTTTCACACCACATAAGAAGTTTGCTACACAGGCGGCTACACAAGTAGACAGAATTAAGTCTTGCCCTCAGTGTTATTCATGGCACAAACGCCAAGACTGCCCCTCCCAACAGACTCAGTATTACACTTGTGGTAGGAAAGGACATGTACAGTCTGTATGTTTGCAATGGAAAAAACATAAGAATTTGGCCCACTCACAAAAATGTAGTCACAAGGCCCATGTCATTAATGCAGTATATTCAAAGCCTGCAACAAGCGTTAGCAAAACTAGCATGCATGCAGTTTCTTCAGCAATAAACCAATCAAACAAACTTTTTGCTCATTTACTTCTTCATGGGACACGTGTGTAATTTCAGCTGGACGTGGGTGCCTCTGTCACATTGCTGAATCGTCACACATGTGAACAGTTAGGTTCCCTACATCTGTCTAAAACTAGCAGCTTATAATGGACAAGACATTCCCATTCTTGGAAAATGTACTTCACCTGCCATGTATTGCTTGCATACACAAACAGTGACTTTTACAGTGCTCCAATCACGTGAGTGTGAGAACACATTTGGTCTTGATTCTTTTGATTTGTTTGGCTTTAACATCTAGGTAATGTGTTGTCAGTACCTGCATTCAATGCAAAAGACAGTGTAGCTAAATTGATAAAAGAATTCCTGGAACATTTTTTTTGAAGGTTTAGGCAAAGCTAACAATTTTGTTGCACATATTACACTGAAAGACAATGCTCAGCTTCAATTTTTCTGGGCAGAGCTGTTCCCATAGCATTACGGAACAATGTCATGGCTGAATTTAAAGAATTGCAAGATAACAGAGTTACACTGAACTAGTTAATGGGCAAGTCCACTGGTTTCGCTCCCCATACCTTCAGGCTGCATTCGCCTCTGTGTTGACTTTAACTAAGTCAACCCACAAACTGTGATTGATACTTATCCATTGCCAAGCCCAGAGGATCTCATGGACAGATTAGGTGCTGGGTGCCACTTTTCAAAAACTGATTTGCGTGACACGTATCTTCAACTACTGCTTGATGAAGAATCTCAAAAAGTGTGTGTAGTAAATATTCATTTGGGCTTGTTTAAATATTTGTGTTTGTCTTTCTGCAGCGCTTCCATACCCACCATATTCGAATGATATTTGGAACAGCTGACTGCACAAGTGCCAAACTGTTCAAACTATTTTGACAACACTGTCATAGCAGGTTGTACACCTGAAGAACATATTGCAAATTTACATGCTTTGTTTTGTGTGTTGTCTGATATGCAGGACTAAAGTGTAGACTGGACAAGTGTGATTTTTTTAGACCTGAGTTGCAGTATCTTGGTCATGTCATAAACAGTCATGGTGTACATCCTTTTCAATCGCATTTGTTAGCCATATGAGACTTCCTAGTTCCTTGCAATATCAAGCAATTGCAGTCAGTTTTAGGAAAAATGAATATTATATTCGGTTCCTACTAAATGCTGCACAAATTGCAGCTCCATTGCATTGCATTGCTTGCTTCCCAAGAACGTCCCCTTTGTTTGGACAGTTGAGTGCCAAGTGGCTTTTAAAAAACTTAAAGATGCATTGCTGAGTGATCAATGCCTAGTTCACGTTGGTACTGACAGTTTGTATTGCAAGTTGAGCTTCCTCTTACAGAATCAGTCCAGTGCTTTCACACAGAATTAGTGATAAAGGCAGACCTGTCACTTTTGCATCAAAAGTGTTGTCTAAAGCTCAGTGTAACTATTCACAAATTGAGAAAGAGGCTTTGGCTGTTGTGTAGGGCATCACCAAATTCCACCACTATCTGCCACAGAAATAGTGGTGGAATTTGGTGACACTATACACAATAGCCAAAGCCTCTTTCTCAATTTGTGAACAGTTACATTGAACTTTAGACAACACTTTCGATGCCACACAAATTCCACCACTATTTGTGTGGCAGAAACCTCTACTTAATAAGGGATCACAAGCCTTTGCAGTCCTTGTTTAATCCAATGAAACCGATTCCTGTACAAACTGCCCAAAAACTGCAAAGATGGACTTTGTTGTTGTCTTAATACCAGAATGAGACTGTGCATCATCCGACAGCTAAAGATGGTAATGTCGACGCACTTTCACATCTTCCGATTGGCCCTGATACAGACTTTGACGCTTCTGCTGCATCTTGTTGTCACATTGATGCTCAGGATTCTGAATTGCTTCAGTCTTTTCTGCTGAACTGTAAGAAAAATTGCACAGGCCACGGAAGCTGATTCAGATTTGAACATTTTGCTAACATACATTCACACATCTTCACCATATTCCTTGCATAGCGTACAGAACTCTGTGGTGTGCCGATACTTTGTCCATCAGCATAGCCTCGCTGTACAAAAAGGTGTAATACTTGTTCAGATTGACGGTGGACAGTCACGCATGTTGATCCCTAAAGCTTTGCGAACAGAAATGATGCAGTTACTTCACCAAGGACATCGGGGGATTGTTCTTACGAAACAGTTAGTGCATCGTCAGTGTACTTGGCAGGGTACAGAATAGAACATATGACGTACAGTGTCATGCATGTATGGAATATCAGTTTGATCTGCCACAAAAATTCTCCGCTTGGCCTAAGTCACAATCACCATTGCAATGTGTGCACATAGACTTTGCAGAAAGCCACGTGGGATTAACCGAGCTGTCTAAGGTGCTGCAGTCATGGACTGTGCGGCTGCTCCCGGCGGAGGTTCAAGTCCTCCCTCGGGCATGGGCATGTGTGTTTGTCCCTAGGATAATTTAGGTGAAGTAGTGTGTAAGCTTAGGGACTGATGACCGTAGCAGTTAAGTCCCATAAGATTTCACACGCATTTGAACATTTGAACTTTGCAGAACCTTTCTGGAACACTCGTTGATTGATTGTGGTTGACTTGAATAGCAAGTTTCCTTTTGCTGCGCCAATGAATTCAACAACATCATGTAGCATAATTCAGGTGTTGTCCTCTATTTTTTGCCTCTAAGGTTTACCTGAAGTCATAGTGCCAGACAATGGACCTCAGTTCATGTCAAATGAATTTGAAACATTCTGTGAACACAATGGCATATAGCATCTGACTAGTGCACCATTCCATCCACAGTCAAACGGTGAAGCAGAATGTTTTGTCAGAACCTTCCAGCTGCAGATGGTCCAACTTCACTCCACACACACCAGGGATCAAGCATTGCAACTGTTTCTCGCCTCAGATCACTTGCACCCAAGAGATGGACCACTGCCGGCAGAATTGCTTCACGGCACCGCCATTGGACACTGCTCCATCTCCTCCACCCTCCTTAGCATCCAGCACCCAAGGAAGACTGCAAGTATCGCTTCACACTGCATGATATTGTCCTTTACATGGTTTTTACAGCAGCAGACGGTTGGCGCAAGGTGAGATTGTCCATTAACTTGGTGCTTGCACGTACCTTCTTTCAGGTCCAGAGGGCTTGCACTGTCGCCATCAAAACCAACTTCACCTCTGTCATGTACACAATGATCTTTCAGTCTCTCTTTCCCCAGATTCATGGATCCAGAAGACAGTGCAGCCACAGCAGCTGCCAGACGGTGTCCTCACAACACTGGGGGACAAACTCATGGAGACGGAGTCTTTGCCTCCTCCACCTCCTCTCGTCTTACCAATGGAGCTGGACTCATCCACAATGCAGCAGTCACCGCCTTCTTCACCTGGTTCATGGCAGCAGGAGGTGGACACGTACCCTTCTCGTCATTTTCTGGAGGATGTTCCCGCCAGAGCACAAGCCCAATGGTGGGGTACAGCTGGATGCTTGACAGCCCCTGCAACCACAGCTTCTGGCCCGGCAATGCACCCACACTCCTGCCTCCCCCTGCCATGGTCGCATTCCTTACACGACTATGGTCTGTTGCTTTGGGGGAGGAGGGGGGGGGGGGGGGGAGAAATGTTCTGGCATATCAACAAGTGCTGGCATGAAGATGAAGATAACAAGGGCAAAGAAGGTGGTGAGATGATATCAGCCAACAGCCAGCTGAATAGGAGCACACCATGACAGGAGTGACCTCTAGCCAAAGAGAATATAAGCACTGCTCCTGCCAGCCTCGGGCGGACAGTATTCACATAGTACTAGGAGGACCCTGTGATAACAGCGACATGTGATCCATATCAATTGCTTACATGGACCTTGTATACAGCAAATGATTTTAATTGTTTGCATGTCTCCCATTGCTTGCAACACTATTGTAAATTTAAAGTTAAATATTGTCAGTCTTCTTATTTGTAATAAAAATTGTTAATGTGATTTGCCTGAATTGTTGTATAGCATCCCTGGAATGCAGTATCTGATAGGCACCCTATAAGCAGAGTCGGACCCCACACATGGAGGCACTGAAAATCATGAACTGAGGGAGTATCAAGAAGCAGCATTAAGTGAGAAATCTAAAAATATACTACAGCCATGTGAAAAGGATGGACTGCTACTCACCATCTAGCAAAGGCATTGAGTCACAGACAGGCACAAGGCTCTGAGCACTATGGGACTCAACTGCTGTGGTCATAAGTCCCCTAGAACTTAGAACTACTTAAACCTAACTAACCTAAGGACAGCACACAACACCCAGCCATCACGAGGCAGAGAAAATCCCTGACCCCGCCGGGAATCGAACCCAGGAACCCGGGCGTGGGAAGCGGGAACGCTACCGCACGACCACGAGATGCGGGCACAGGCACAAGGAAAAATTGCTAATACTTAATCTTTCAGACAAGAAAGTCCACCTTCAGAAACAGGAGGACTTTTTGTCAAAAATCTTAAATGTTAGGAGTCCTCTCATTGCGCCTCTCTGTGACTCAGTGTCCCCTCTACAGGTGAGTATCAGGCTACACTTTTCATAATATTGTTGTTATTCCATCCTGGATTTTCCATTGTTTAATGTACTACAACCCCCCCTTTTTATCATTCCCTTAGGAACTAAGAAGAAATTACACTTATTACACACTTAGGCATTAAAACATCATTTTTAGCATTCACCAAATGTAACCGGAATGGAAAGAATCCTTAATAAGTGGTGCAATGGGAAGTACACACTGCTATACATTTTACAGTGATTTGCAGAGTGTAGATGTAGATTTGAATGTAGATGAACAACAGCTGTTTAATGTAGCTGAAGAAGAAGCAGCTGTTTTCAAAGCAGTGGATTTCCTACATGGTTACAAGGATACTTTAGCTGGTATAAGCAATAATGGCATTAAGAAGTACAGCGATTGTTTATTATTAACACAGTGTATAGGTACATATTATGTTTCTATGAATAACTCCACTTTAGTTAATTTTTACTTTGATTTGTTCCATATTCATGAAGGTCCTTACCGGTGGAATCTATGGGGGACAATGAATACTTATATAAATTCACTACAGAACCAGCTGATGTGTTTTTGTGTTTAGGGCATTGAAGATAGACGGATAATAAAATAAATAAAAAATAATAATGGCCTAATGTGCTACAGTAAATTAATAAGGTTTTCAAAATCCAGCTTGCAATGTGTCAAAAAATTAAACTTTGTAGCCAGTGGAATTTTAATACAGAAACCATTCAAAAACAAAAGACTAATCACAGATCAATGCAGAGACTCAGGATGGGAATTATTAGGAGCAACATGGAGGCATATAGCTAAAGTCTAGAGGAGACTTTTATCTAGCAGCAGGGATCAAATGGCTGATGACAATGAAGTGAATTTTTTACCAGCAGTATAGTTTTAATTTATTTCTAGAATAAATCAAAAATATCTGGACACCTGGCTGAAAATTACTTACAAGGTCGGGGCACCCTCCATTGGTAATGCTTGAATTCAATATGGTGTTGGCCCACCCTTAGCCTTCATGAAATCTTCCACTCTCACAGGCATATGTTCAATCAGGTGCTGGAAGGATTCTTGGGTAATGGCAACCCATTCTTCACAGAGTGCTGCACTGTGAAGAGGTATCAATGTTGGTCAGTGATGCGTGAAGTTGGCTTTCCAAAACACCCCAAAGGTGTTCTATAGGATTCAGGTCAGGACCCTGTGCAGACCAGTACATTACAGGGATGTTGTTGTGTAACCATTCTGCTACAGGCCATGCATTATGAACAGGTGCTCGATCATGTTGAAAGACGCAATCACCATCCCCAAATTACTCTTCAACAGTGGGAAGCAAGAAGATGCTTAAAACATTAATGTAGGCTTGTGCTGTGTGTGATAGTGCCACACAAAACAACAAGGGGTGCAAGCCCCCTCCATGAAAAACATGACCACACCATAACACCACTGCCTCAAAATTTTATTATTGGCACTACACATGCTGGCAGATGACGTTCACCAGTCATTTGCCATACCCCCACCCTGCCATCAGATCACCACATTGTGTACCATGATTCGTCACTCCACACATTTTTCCACTGTTCAGTCATCCAATGTTTACATTCCTTACAGCAAGCGAGGTGTCATTTGGCATTTACCAGCGTGATGTGTGGCTTATGAGCATCTGCTCAACCATGAAATCTAAGTTTTCTCACATCCCACCTAACTGTCATAGCGCTTGCAGTGAAATCTGATGCAGTTTGGAAATACTGTGTGATGGTCTGAATACATGTCTGCCTATTACACATTACGACCCTCTTCAACTGTCGGCAGTCTCTGTCAGTCAACAGACGAGGTTGGCCTGTACGCTTTTCTGCTGTACGTGTCCCTTCATGTTTCCACTTCACTATCACTTCGGGAACAGTGGACCTAGGGATGCGTAGGAGTGTGGAAATCTCGCATACAGATGTATGACACAAGTGACACCCAATCACCTGACCACATTTGAAGTCCATGAGTTTCACAGAGTTCCGATGTCTAATGATCACTGAGGTCAATAATATGAAGTACCTGGCAGTAGGATATAGATAGTGTAACTATCTATATTCATTGCTACCTGAAGAACATAGTAATACTGTTTCTGTTTTATGCACAGTTATACACTTTTCAAAATAACAAGAAATGGGGATAATCACATTAATTATTTATTTACTTTCCTAGTTAAACTAGACTCAACTTAATTGCAACATTTTTAATAAGACACAGTAGTATCCACAAAAGGGAAGAGTTTTTGTGTATCTCCCCTTTTTAGCACCTAGAGAACTTGAGCTGGATGTCCCATTTGTGAGTTACGCAGTTCAGTAACTAAATTAGTAATTACTGGGATGAGACCTGCAGTCTCCCATGTTGAAAAATATTGTTACTGGAAAAATCATAAACTTAAATATTGCTTAGCATGGATACTTTCACCTTGCTCTGAATGATGGCATGGAGTGACATGACTGTAAGGATGGTCACAGTTCCATATGTAATCTAGACTGTGGTATAATATTTTACTATTTATGAGTAGATACTCAGAGCTTCATAAAATCTGGAAATGAAATTAACCATCAGAAGATAATCACACCACCTGCTGAAATATGCAGTCACAGTTTTCTGCAGGACTGCTTACTCCAGCTTTGGTGGCATAAATAATGCACACTAATACTATGACAATTACATTACTACTGTGACAATTCTAATAGCTGTACATTGCTGAAGGGGTGTGTCCCACAAGTAACAGAGTTATGACTTCTTCCTATGTAGCAATTTGTCAACATAGACTCAGTCTCAAATACCAAACACATTTTCAGAATTCAGTTGGGTGTTGGTTGCCCTTTTAAACTTTCATTCACTCATAAAGGTGGTGGTGTTGGATGGATGTAATAAGCACTGACATTGGAATCTGTAACTCACTGAGAGAGTTAGTTGTGGGGACATTATTTTCAGCACTCAGAAAATCTGGTACCACAGCTTTCTCCATGATATGTGGCTTCACTTTTACCATTCTGAATTTGAGGTTTGTGCAAGGTCTGTGAAAAACTGCAGTAACTACAATATGAACAGATAAATTTCTGCTCACTACATGAAAGAGCTGTTTAGTGGCAGACAGGCACATTAAAAGAATAGTGTTGGATACTGTAAGCTTTCAGACAGAGTTCTTATTCAGATACAGATACAGAAACACACTTGTACATATTTATACACATACAACTCAAACATACACATATGACCACTGTCATCTCCAGGCACTAATGCTTGACTAGTGAGCAGTGACCTGGGCTAGATCAGGTTGTGAGGGTACAGAAGAGGCATAGATGCTGTGGAGGGAGAAGGCTAACAGGATAGGGGTGGGTGAAGATGCTATAGTGATGCCTGTGGGAGTGTCTGGAGATGTGACAAGGACAGGATGATGGGCTGCTAGGTACAGCATCAGGAAGCTGTGCACAGAAGGAGATATAAGGAATGAGAAATAGCAGAGATAGCAGTTATATGTGAATGTGACACTGGAGTTGGAGAAGGCAAGTAAATAGAGGCATCTGGAGAGAGAGATTAGTGAAGGTTGAAGGATATGTTGTAGGGAGAGTTCCCACCTGCACAATTCAAAAAAGTTGGTGTTGGTGAGAAGAACTGAGATAGCATAGGTGTGAAACAGTTGTCAAAGTCAAATATACCATATTGGGTGTTGTGGCACCACCGTTCAGGATGGGGAAAGTTAGTTTGGTGCAATATTCTGAGCACAAGTTACAGCCAGGTGCAGGCCAGATTGCAGTGAGTTACGCATACCAGCAGTTGCAAAGTAGAATAGAGGCCACAGGGCCGTCAAAGTGCTGAAAGAGTATACATAGTGGTTTTGCATGTCGTAAATCATAGGCACAAGGAGCCAACCTAGCATGTTATGAGTATGTGACACGAAGCGGCACATATGGCAAAACAGAGGTGCACAGCTGTGTATAAACAGGTGAGGGTTTCTAACAAGATGAATTGAAGTGTGGCAGTCCTCCTGGATGGCAGAGCGTGTCACACCACCAGCTACACACAGCAGCAGATGGGGGCGCCAGCATTCCAGTCCACAGCGGGTCGCTGTTTCGACCCTCTAAGGCCAACGCAGGGTCCATAGGCAGCCAGCCAGTGGTGGGCCACTCTTCGTCTCACTACCGCAGGCAGGTGTCCTGACTTCCAACACATGCTGGAGGCATCCCAAGGCGAGGGCCGCAGATTCGGACACTGGATCTCTGGCTCTCATTGTCACCGCAATCTCAGCCATGCTGGCGAGAAGGACGCAGCTGGCCGCCTGCGGCTCAAACCAAGCAACGCTGAGTCAGCAGGGACACAGACCGATGAGTCAACTGCCGGCATCCTGATGATACTGCAACTCTGCTGGCATACAAGGCCGGGTCGACACAGCATAGCATTGCACGGGCCGCTGGGGTGCTTCCTCAGCATTGTGGGGCCCTGTGATGCAGACCGAGGTGTACGAGGGCACTGTAGTTTGAAACAATAAATCACTTGGAAAGCTCATACGAGTCTTAATACGATGCCTTCTACCTCTTCTCGCTACATTTGGTCTTCCTGATACATTCGGTGGCAGAAGTTGCCACTACATTTGGTGTCAGAATAGCAGACGGCGTCTCTCCAGTACAACGTTCAAGCCCACCACCTGCATTATGGTCACAAGATGTGGTGAGCTTTGACCAGTTTTCTTTTGAGTGTTGGACATTTTCTTTCTTGTTTGTGTTTTGAGTATGGCCTGCCAGGAGCCACATTTTAGATCTTTTGTGTAGGCATATTATTATTATTAGTATTGTCAGAATAAGTGTTAGAGTATTTGGTGCAGTAAGATTTATTATTATTTTTTTTCATGGGTTTCAGTTACTTTTGTATTGGTTTGAGTATGATGTTACCAAGTATGGTGATAGTGACGTGTAGCGAGTCGTGTTATTCTTGTACTTAAATGTTTTGTTTTGGTACTATCTGGGAACGAGAGCAACACAACGGCAGAGTCATGGACACGAGGTGTTCAGAACCAGAAGCGGTACAGATTTTGTTGGAAAAAGTAGCGCAATTGACAGCACACAATATGCAGTTGCGAAATGAATTAACATCTAGAAGTGACCGGGAAACCGCATCTGATCAGTCATTGTTGCCTAGGTTGCAGGAGATTGATCCAGCTGTTGCGAGTTTGATTATTCCGTTTTCTGGCAAGGCATCTGAGGATGTGCATTTGTTTATGGAGGACCTGGAGACTTCAGCAGTGGTGAATGGTTGGTCTGATGAGCAGTTGTTACATACGGCCAAGATTAGATTAACGGGTGAAGAAAAACATATGTAAGGTGTTCTGAGGCCTTAAGGAAGGCAGGACAGTTTAAGCAGTTAAAGGAAGGGCCTTTACAAAGGTACAAAAACAGAAGAGCACTTGTTACTTTAGAAAGAGGTTAAGTACAATCTCAAAAGACAGGGGAGATGATGGAGAAATTTGTGAACAGGACAAGGGAAATTAATGGGTGTACTTACGAGTTGGGTCAGAGTGATGAAGAGAGTAGTGTTCTGTTGCAGGAGGCCAAGCAAAGGGCACTTGATGTATTTTTGAGAGGGTTACTGGCGCATATGTCACAGAAAGTGCATGAAGGGACTCTGAAAGATTTGTATTCGGCCATTCAGCTGGCAACTCAATGCGAGGAAATAGACGTGGCAACAGGGGTACGCGAGAAGCAAACAGTGTTTACAGCAGGTGTGAAATGTTTTAAGTGTGGTCCTAAGGGACATGTGCAGAGGCAATATACCCAGTCACCGAGAAATAAAGGAAGGGGTGGAAATCGGTAACGGGGAGGATGGAGAAGTGGAGATAGGAGAGGTGAACAAGCGTTAAGCAGCAGAGGGGGCCCAAGACCCACCTAAGGGAGCTCCCGTTTAATTTCAATGCTAAAAATATGTATGCAGAGGTGGAATGTTCAGTGGTAAGATCCATAGGAAGCAAAAAGTTTAAGATTTTGTTGGACACAGGGGCGCAAGTGTCAGTGGCTACTAGGAATATAATGAGACGAAGGTTGCTAGACCCACAACGTTATAGGTTGCGTGGAATGGGGGATAAGGAGGTCACGCCTTTGGGGTCAGTGACAGTTAACTTTCGAATAGAGGAAGTCCGATTTAATGCATGCATGGAGGTAGTACCATGGGTAAGAGTAGATTTATTGCATCAACATTGTGCCAAAATTGACTTTGGACAATGAAGTGTGGAACTTGGTGAAATGTTATTTCAGCTAGGGGAAACTGTTGTCAATGCAGAGCTGTCGCGAGGGGCATTCAACATAATGAAAAAACCAATTGAACCGAGTACATTAGCATTAAGCCTTAATTCGCATGAGTGTTTGTCTGGTGGCACCGGGAAGTCACTTTGGGTAAGTGTGGAGTCAAATCTACCTGTGGGTACAGTATGTGTTATTGAATCATTGGAGGATAATGAAGTTTTGGCTCCATTGGGTTGTTTTGTGAAACATAGTGTTGTACGCGTTCAAGAGGGGAACAACGGTGAGTAGTTCCTGTGAACGTGGATAATTTTAGCACTGTAGGGAATGAAGCACCTGTTTACCATAAACCATACAGAATGCCAAGGTATTTGCAGCCGATTGTGGAGGATTTCATTGAACAGCAGCTTGCAGACGGTATTATAGAGCATAGTAATAGTTGCTGGGGAATGGGCATTGTCGTTGTGCCTAAAAAATCTATGGATGGAACTAAGAAATATAGGTTCTGTTGTGACTACCGACACCTCAATAATAAGACAGTAATGGACACGTACCCCATTCCTATCATATTGGAGACTTTGGATCACTTAGGACAGTGACAGTACTTTTCTATGATAGATTTGACAAGTGGTTATCATCAGTTAGAGGTGGCTCCAGATGATCATCCAAAAACTGCTTTCTCTACTCCTTGACACCATTACCAGTACATTAGAATGCCATTCGGTTTGAAAAACGCTCCGGCAACGTTTCAGAGGTTGCTAGACAGTGTCTTAAGGGGCTTGAAACCACAGCAGTGTCTTGTCTATTTTGATGACATTATAGTGTTTTCAAGTAGTATGGAGCAACATAGACAGAGGTTAAGGGAAGTCTTTATGAGGTTAAGAGCAGCTTGTTTGACGTTGAGTCTGAAGAAGTGTCATTTTGCTTTAGAAGAAGTAAAATATTTGGGTCTTATTATCAGTAAGGACGGAGTGCGAACAGATCCGAGGTTGGTATAGGCTGTAAGGGATTTTTAGGAACCGAAAACAGTTAAGGAGGTGCAGTCATTCATCAGAATTTGCAATTTCTATCGAAAGTTCATGAAGGGTTTTGCAGATTTAGCACAGCAGTTGATGCAGTTGTTATGGAAGGGTGTGAAATTTGAGTGGACAGACGAGTGACAGAAAGCATTTGACAAACTGAGAGAAGTGTTAACATCAAGTTCGGTTCTCGTGTTTCCACATTTTGAAAAGGAGTTTAGTATGCAATGCATCAATGCATTGAATCAAGCATTAGGGTGTGTTCTTAGTCAGGAAATTGATGGGAAAGAACATCCTGAAGCTTATGCATATAGGCAGCTGAATGCAGCAGCTCTCAACAACTGAGAGGGAGATGCTTAGCGTAATCTATGGAATCACATATTTTAAATGTTACTTATATGGGAGAAGATTTTGGGTAGTGACAGATCATGCTGCCTTCAATGCAGTTGTTATTGCCAGTCATATCAGCAAAAGCAATCACTTTCTTAGCAGGAGGCAGTGCAAGCACTGCGGTTGGGTCGAAGGATCTGTCCACTAGACTCACTAGATGGGCTGTGAGGCTTAGTGAATTCGACTACAAGGTGGTGCACTAGCCTGGGAAGAAGCACGGTAATGCAGATGCACTAAGTAGGAAGGTGGCAAAAGTAGAAGTCATAGGTTATGACCTAGCAGTATGGCAAGAATTACAGGATGCGGACAACGATTGTAAATTGTATCACACACAGCCACAGTTTAGTATGTACGATGGTCTTCTGTGCACGAAAACAAAGTTAGGGCCAAGGATAGTAGTGCCAGTGAAGCTGAGGGATGAGATTTTAAAGGAAGCACATGATCAAGTGTTATCTGGTTGGTTGGTTGGTTTTGGGGAAGGAGACCAGACAGCGTGGTCATCGGTCTCATCGGATTAGGGAAGGATGGGGAAGGAAGTCGGCCGTGCCCTTTCAGAGGAACCATCCCGGCATTTGCCTGGAGTGATTTAGGGAAATCACGGAAAACCTAAATCAGGATGGCCGGACGCGGGATTGAACCGTCGTCCTCCCGAATGCGAGTCCAGTGTCTTACCACTGCGCCACCTCGCTCGGTTCAAGTGTTATCTGGTCATGAAGGGTGTAGAGTGATGAGTAGGAGAGTGGTGGAGAGGTATTGGTGGACAGGTGGGAAAGCAGATATAGATCAGTATTTCAAGAATTGAATACCATGTGCACAGAGAGCAGATTTGAGTCGGAAACAGATACAGATACAACAATTACCGGAAGCAACATGTCCATTCTCTTTGCTGGGGATCGATGTCTTAGAACCTTTCAGGTGAACATGTAACAACAACAACGCTGTACTATTGTACAAATAAGTAAATTTTTTTCCATCTGATTTTTCGATAAATTGGTGTAATTGATGTTCTGATTTCATTTCTTTTTTGTTTCATGTCATTGTGTTAAGAAAACTGTAAACAAATTTCAATGTGAATATTAATGTTTATGTCAAATGTCAAGCAATATTGTAATAGAATTGAAATGTAACAAATGTTGAGACTGTTGTAAGATGTTTAAGATTGTGCGTCTGGTCCAAATGTAGGCAATGTGTTAGAATATGTAGAATGTAAAACCTCGGGTGAATACCCTGTCTGTAAGGGAGCGGTAAAAGGTGGATGGCAGGCGAGCGCGGGAAAATGGATGCGGGCACTGCACGGCACAACGGGCTCAGCAGTAGTAGTTGGAGTTTGGCATTGGTCTGAGCAACACATTCTGGAGCGAGGAGGCTCTCCTGGAAGATGTAGTTTCATTGAGGCTCGGGTATGCCGTTCCAACGCCCATACAGCATGGCAAAATTCCATAGGCACTAAACGGAAAAGTATAGCGACGCTAAGAAGAATTAAAGTGCCGATACGTCAAGAGCCATAGCTGTGGTTGTATGTGTGCTCTGTGCCTCGCCATCTCGCCGCCCGCCAACCGCCGCATCGATACAAGCAGGTTGAAACTTTTAGTACTGTATTCGCATGGACCAGATAATGACTTATGCAATAATAACTTAAATTTTACCAGAACTTTCCTATCATTTAATTATCCTCACAACTAACCTAGATAGGGTCCTTTCCAAATGTTGTGGAATCCGAGTGTCCCAAAATGAAAAATTAAATTTTGTGTTAATAATAATTACTGGCAGACCTAACTATGTAACAATGGTGTTTAAAGAACTGTTTTGTTAATGAACCAGTAAATGAATAATGAAGGTCTGATACAGTTGGAAGATAGCTTTAATATTGATTTAGTAATGAAGTTTAATTATTTCGAGACAGATATAAAGGTATTTAAATAAGCAGGAAATAAGACAAAAAAGAGTAGTAACTCATATACTGGAAATCTTGAGCGCATAATAATTTCAGTAATCAATTTTTTTAATACAGTGATCACAACAGTTTCGGGGTTCCCCCCCCCCCTTTTATATTCATTTGAATTCTGAGGTGTTCTAAATTGATTTGACCAGCAAAAGTTAAAGTCAATATAAAAGCCAAAATTTATCAGTGTTTTATCTTTATCAAAATTGACATTGTATGTGTGACCCGAAAGTGCTATTTCTAGGGTAACCTATGCCCGATTTTAATCTGATCAATAGACAGTACGAAGTTTTGTAGTATACATTATAGTGTAGTGTTATGTATTTATTGTTTTTCCATATCAGTACAGAACGTGAAACTATCAGTTCAATAGATTTTCTGGTTCTAAAATTCTACTATATTATGCAGTGTTACTACTTGTTGTTTTGCATGAACATACACCAACTTGTACAGGGAAGAAACTCAGTTAATGCCTAATTAGGCTGGCGACCGTATTATTAACAAATTGGTAGCATCTTCTGTGTTGTTTTTTTGTCTGTCCTGACGTGTAGTTGCATTTCGGACTTATTTGACGTATCATTGTTATTACAGAGTGGGTGTAAGTCTGATTTGCCTCCATTCAGGTACATATCTATACAAAAATCCTGTCTTGTAAGGTGAACCCCATTCACTTATCATAGTACAGGCTTTAAGGAGTATTGTGTGCCCCACGCGCACGTTACAAACACCATTGGGGAACAGATTCGTTCTGAGAATAATAGACCATTTTTCAAGGTATGAGGAGATGGTGGTTATGCCAAATCAACAGGCAGCAATGGTCACGCAAGCATTAGTAAACAACTGGATTTTGAAGTCTGGTACACCGGAGACAATAATTACTGACGAAGGGACCAACTTCATGTCAGATTTAATGAAGGAACTGTGTAAATTGTTGAATGTAAAGAAGCTGAGGATGAGAGAAATGCATCCACAGGCCAACGGAAAGACAGAATGGGTACACAGAACAACTTGAATGATGCTGAGTTTTTATGTGGATTCTCGTCACCATCAGTGGGATGAGTATTTGAAGGATATTGTATGTGCATACAATGCAAAAGTCCGTACAAATACTGATTTGCCTCCATATGAGGTAGTGTATGCATGAAAAATGCCGTCATCATTTGATTTAGTGAAGCTACATAGGGGAAAGACTGGTGAATCTGTACATCAGTTCACAAGGATAACTCGGGATGTTTGGAAACAGGTACAAAAGGTGAATACAAAGGCCTTGGAAAGGCAGGAAGATGCACTAAAGCAGAAAGGAAGTTTACCGCAGTATAGAGTGGGGCAATGAGTAATGCTGTCCAGCCCCTGTACACAAAAAGGGAAAAATGAAGAAGTTCCTCACAAGGTATCAAGGGCCATACCAAGTTGTGGAAACCACATCCCCCATTAATGTTAAGCTACAGCTGCCAACTAGAACAACGATAGTACACATTATGCAGTTACAGCCATTTAAGGGTTACCTGGATGTGATTCCTGGCATGTCATAGGAAGGAAAGAGGAAGAAAGAGAGAGTGAAGAGAGGTGCTAAGCATAGAGAAAACCACGAAGATAGAGTACAGCATGAAGTACCATATGCTTTGCAATCCAGAAAGTTGTAGAGTATTTGTAGCTTTTTTGTTTTTGTGTCATGTATCATTGGATTTGTGTAGAGTACTTAGGCATTGTATTTTCATATGTTGTATGTACTTTTTAATATAGCCTGCTGTGGACAGCAGTCCTTTTGAAGAGGGAGGAAGGGTGATGGTGATCCCTGTCCTCAGGTCACTAAAAAGGGAAGTGTAGTGTCTGACGTATGTGGAGTATTGTTGGAAGAGAAATCAAACGCAGTTCTGGAAAAATAAATGTGTCGGAGTAAATTTTGCAGCAAAGCTGTAATAAATATGTGTTGAATGATGTCAGAGTCATATGATTTCCTGTTTAAATTTTTAGTTATCGACAGCGTTGGGTCAGGAGTCGTGTTTATTGCACCAGTTCATATAATGTAAAATTAAGGATGACGGTAGTCACACAATCAGTGTTGAGTCTGGATCAAAAATAGTGAATGTTGGAGGAAAATTTGTGAAGCTACAACTGTGGGACACATGATGGTGCAGTTATTTTTAGCCAGGGGGAAAGGAACAGACCATCCAAGGGACATCGTGGAGCCAAAATTGAGCTTGCAATGGGTCGGGATGCATTGGATCTTCTCCACCTACGGGGTGCATTGGATCTTCTCCACCTATGAGAATTTGGTAGTAGTAGCAAGTTGTTTTGAGCAGGGAGTATTTGCAGAAGCAAAATGTATAGAGCTCGAGGGGAGTGGAATTTTAATCAATGGAACTAAGTGTAACATAATAGGACCAACCTTCCATCTGCCAGTGTCAATTTCAAGAGTCGCGCGATTGAATGTTACGCAGCCACAGCTGTACTGGCCAGAAGCCACTTGAGAGTTTTTGCCAACGCAGAATCTGACCCTTTTAAATCAAACTCTGGAGACAGGTCTGTTGAGATCTGTAAACCAGATCATTTTAGAGCAAGAGGGGTGCATACTAGCTGAACAGCTTGCGCAACATGTCGCCCAGTATAGGGAAAGGCAACGGCAAATAATGATCATTTTGAGCACCTCTGTGCCAATTGTCATCGCAGCCTTAACTCTGTTGTGTGTTGTTTTTTTCTGATCGGGCAGAGAGCGAATTCCAAGAGGGAACCAAGGGTGGTCCAAGTCCCAGTGGCTTGGATATGGAGGGTGTGAGATGAGTAGGTAAGGGGTTGATCGAGCAGTGGTCATCCAGTAAGGAATTTTTACGTTTTGTTTCATGTCATGGTTTTAAGGGGCACTAGACCACATTTAACTTTTCTAATAGTAAGGAAATATGCCATAGGTGCAGACCCAAACAATTTGACAGCTAGTTAAGGGTCAACCTGGGGAATGGGTCTTTCCGAAGAGGGGAATAATGTAGTAGCACCACTGTTTAGGATAGGGAAAGTTAGTTTTGTGCAATATTTTGAGCACAAGTTACAGCCACGTATGGTCGGATTGCAGTGAATTATGCATACCAACAGTTGCGAAGTAGAACAGAGGCCACAGGGCCGTCAAATTGCTGAAAGAGTATACATAGTAGTTTTGCATGTCACAAGTCATAGGCAGAAGGACCCCACTGGCCAAACTAGCGTGTTATGAGTACATGACGCGAAGCAGCGCGTATGACAAAACAGAGGCACACAGCTGTGTATAAATAGGTGCGAGTTTCTAAAAAGATGCACTGAAGTGTGGCAGCTCTCCTGGACGGCAGGGTGTCACACACCACCAGCTACACACAGCAGCAGATGGGGCGCCAGAATTACAGTCCACGGCGGGTCACTGGTTCGACTCTCTGAGGCCAGTGCGGGATCCGTAGGCAGCCAGCCAGTGGCGGGCCACTCTTCAGCTCACTACCACGGGCAAGCATCCTGACTTCAAACATACACCAGAGGCATCCCGAGATGAGGGCTGCAGGCACGCAATCTCAGCCATGCCGGCGAGTAGGACGCAGCTGGTCGCCTGCGGCTCACACCAAGCAGTGCTGAGTCGGCTGGGACGCAGACTGCCAAGTCAACTGCCGGCATCCTGGAGATGCCGCAACTCTGCTGGCATACAAGGCCGGCTCAACACAGCATTGAATTGCACAGGCTGCTGGTGTGCTTCCTCAGCATTGCAGTGCACTGTGACGCAGACGGAGGTGTACGAGGGCACTGTAGTTTGAAAGAATAAATCACTTGGATAGCTCGGACGAGTCTTAATTTGGTGCTTTCTACCTCTTTCCACTACATTTGGCCATCCTGATGCATTCGGTGGTAGAAGTTGCCACTATAGGTGGCATGCTTAGAAACTGGGTGGTCCAGCTGTCTCTTTCCCACTGTTATGCGGTGGCCATTCATGCTGACTGACAGCATCCACATAGAATGGCTCATGGTGTTTGCAGCTGAGTTGGTACACCATATCAATGTGGATAGACTGTCCTTACCCTCCTCATACCAATAAGCTATTTCCTTTGATGTTGATCTCTACCTCACAGATGGCACTAGCAGGATCTCCATTCACATAAAACTTATCAACCATCAACAATACCTCCATATTGATTGCTGCCACACATACTGTGCCAAGAAGTTCTTTTTATACAATCTAGCCAACTCTGGTTGTCACATCTGCTATGATGAGCAGTCCCTCTCCAAATATGGTGGGAGGTCTTCACAGACCGAAACTACTCTATCCACTTGTCCAGAAACAGACCTCCTGTGTATTGCCTCCTCATTCACCTACCATTCCCTACATACCTAGTAATTGGCCACAAAAGCCCATCTTGTTACTTAGTATCATCCTTGACTGGAACAACTGAAACATGTTCTCTGCCAGGGGTTTGACTATCTATTGTTGTGCTCTAGAATGAGAAATATCCTCAACATCCCATTTTTTCTCACCAACAACACATCTTCTGAATTGGGCATGTGGGTACTCTTCCTACAACATGATTTCTATTCCTGCAACCCTCTTGACCTCAACCTTCACTAGCCCCATTCCTCAACTGCCTCTTCCCTTTCCTTGCCCCATTCCAATCTCACACGCACATGCTATCTCCCCGAAGCATCTGCATAGTTATTTTCCCTTCTCTGCCTCTCTCCTCTTCCCTTTTCCCACCCAGCACAGCCTGTACCTTGAGCCCAGCAACCTGTCCATGCCCTGTCCCTATTGTACACTCCCACAGGCAGCACTACAGCATCTTCCCCTTACTCTGCTATCCCTCTCCCTCCCTGCCCCATGCCTCTACTGTACCCCACATCCCACGCCAGCCAAGATTGCTACTGACCACAGTGCAGCCTTAGCAGCGACAGGTGGCAGTGGCCACGTTTGTGTATGTGAGTTGAGTGAATGGATGGATGAGTGTGTGTGCATGTGTGTTTGTTTGTTTTACTGCATCTGAAGGAGGATCCTGCCTGACAGATTATAATATCCAGCAGCTGGTCTCCTTCTAATGTGCCTTTCTGCTGCTCAGCACCTTCTGTATGTTGCGAATAGCAATCTACCCATTTCATATTGTTCTTATTCCATCTCAGATTTTCCAGTGTCTGAAATTACAATAGCTTACACACAGTGTTCCGTTTTAGTCATTACTAACTAATTTAATTGGCATGATCCATTTCCATGGCACACTGTCATTTCAGGTGCTTTATTCTTGCTCTTCATGAATGCTTTAGAATTTCTGACTTCACATGCTTGGTTTGCAATATGTAGAGAATGTTTGATAGTTTGAATTTGCAGGAATATAATTAAATATTGAAATAACACCCCATTACCACAGCAATGGATATTAATACTTGTGAAGTACACACACACACACACACACAGTGTTACAGCACCACAGCATTTGACTCTGTGAATATAATAAAATATATTTACAAAGCTTGAAAGAGATTACAGAATTCAGTATATTACATCATTGGTGCAAAGACAAATTTATGACACAGCTTACTGTGAGTATTTTATATGGCAGATAAATTACTCGATAATGTACTCCTATCTGGAGTTTCCATTGTTAGATAAATTACTCACTAACAAAGACAACTTCAGTTATTCAGAAGTGTTTGTATTGTTCAGTCCTTTCATTTATAATTCTCAGTACACAATATGTAAGGCAACACTCACTGCTTGGCCAACAGTGGGTGGGAATTGTAAACACAGGGCTGAGGCTATTGCAAACTTTGTGAAGTAGAGTTGTGTTCCCAGGTGGCACTAGAGGAGCACTGGGCAAAAGAATTTCCCAGGCACCGTATGAAGCAGCTAAGTGACTTGCCTGACAATGAGACAGAACATGAAGCTATAATGCCAGGCCTCATGTCGAGCTATGAAAAGAACCTTCATCTAATTCTATATAAGTTCAAGATACACAAAAATGTTTGTACCAATGAGACAAACTCATTACAACTAACTAACAAGAGCTGTACTAAAAAATTAAGAAATTTACAATAGTTTGCAGAAATCAGTATTTCTACAACAAACATACAAAAGTTAACAGCACATACATGCATAAAGACATAGTCAAAAGCAATACATCAAATGACAGCTGAAAGTGCCAGTTATCATCACTGATCACCTTGTATCACAATTGGAAGTATAAACAATATAAACACACATTTTAATTATGTTTGATTGATGGAAATGTCCTAGAACTCTAAATCCTTAACATATGTATGTAATGTGAATACAGAGTTTTGAGGCCATAACCAGTCCCATTCTCCTAATGTGTTATATATGCTGATTTAAGATGTATTTAATAATTAATAAAGTAATTATTTATTTTAGTAATTAATAAAGTAGCATGTCATTTGAATATGGTGCAACCTAAGTAAATTCTAAGAGCACAATTGAAAAGACCTCAAGGAGCTATAAACAGGCCATGTTTATTTATAATTAAATATTTAATGAGGGTTCTTTCATTTACAGTGATGAGCACATGTGAGAAAAATACGTGTTTTGTTGTTTATTAGTGAGCCAGTAGATTTAGAATGGTCCACGAAAATGACCAGTGAGGACCTCATTTCCTCAAATAGATTCATTTTATGGCTGATATGATCTGTGTAAAATATCATTAGGTCATTTCATGTACTTGTGGATTGAAAGCTAGTTTCTTTTCTATGTGTTTCATTCTCTGATTTTGCATACCATTAGTTCTTAAGAAAATATGGAGTATTGTTAAGTAATGAACTGTCTCACAAGCATAATTCTTTTATATCCTAGATATTTATTCTAAAAGCCATTGTTTTCCAGAACGTTACAACAATTTATTATATGCATCAGCAGACGTAAATAACATTACATTGACAGCAACTAATTTGCAACACTTGTGATATGCTAGTCACAGTGCAGACAGTACTTGAGAATTCACTGTGGAGAATCATATAAACATGTCAGATATATTTCTGTGGATGACACTCACCAATGTTGATACCAGTCTGGAATTTTTGTCATTCATTATAAACAAATGCATTCCACATTATTGTCTTGCTGAGCAGAAAACATAAATTTAAAAGATGCTTATTTGACAAATATTTGAAAGGTCAAAGATAAACATACATAATCTAGTGAAAAAACAGGTCATTATTCTATTTACAAAGTAGATTCAAATGAAGAACAGATGTGAGAACAAACATTTATAAGTCAAATTTGCTTCTGAGGTAACTGGGTCCTTGTTAAAAATACAGAGAGCATTTGAAAAGCCACACACAAACTATTCTGCAGTTGTATGAGTGGTTATTACATTTTTGGCAATCAGAAGATGCCAGAAGAGTAATATACAGGATACAAAAGAAGAAACTTATGTTTTAGTCCTCTTTCTTTTGGCTGGTTTTTCAATAGCTTTTATACAAATATATTTACAGTTTGTCTATGAGTATATTCCCATTACAAAATTTTTTACAATATTTTGACAATGTTAAAGTATAGAACCCATAAAGTGTAGTTCCATGCTTTAGCAGTGAGGGTCACTAAGACATTTACTACTTTTGGATTCTTGAGAGTGACAGAAAAAAATATGTTTTGATTGTATTTTGTTCAATGAACAATCATGACAGTTCTTGAAATATGATGAAGATCATCAGTACACTGTATCTTTACCACTCTAAAACTGAACATTCTTCCAAATACTTTTCCATTGTCTTATAAAGATGTGTACGGGCTTGGAAGAGGTCATTCCTTTCATCTGCATAGCTCTGCAATGAGGTAATGACATAAATGTGATCAGTCAGTCAATTATCATGATTAATTGTAGTCTGAATACTAAAACTAGTCTCTTCAGAATAGACACTTACCATTTGCCTGAAAAGAATATTTTTACTCTGTAAGTTTTTAGCAAGTAGCATAGAATGTTGATAGTTAACATTGTCATCCATTGTTCCATGAATTAAAAAGAATTTTTTGTTCCTTATGTTCTCAGTATCGTTGAGAACATCTGATGTAACATAGTTCTCAAGATTATCTTCCACTGTAGGGAGGCCCATATACCGCTCTGTGTACATGGCATCTGGACAACATAAACATATTTATTAGACTAGTCAAATAATGTTACTAATAAACACTAAATTTATTTATTCATATCAGAACTTTAAAACATACGGTAGTGCAGCCAACTAGTTATGGGTGAAACAGCGATGCCGCACTTGAATATGTTTCCTTTATCTTTTGCCATGATTTGTGATGTCACATAACCACCATAATTCCAGCCCCATACAGCAATTTTAGAACTCTCAATGAAGTTCAATATATCCAAAAGTCTCCTAGAAACAATTAAGTTTACATGTTTTTCAATATAGTAGTTCATTTTGGTGGCAGTAAAGGTAAAATGAATGAAGCATTCACATTTTTTATGGCTTAACTTAAGGAATGTCTTTGCTATAAACAAATTACACCTTAAATATTCATTTACAGACAACAAGTTAAGTAATAAAAACTGTGAAAAATCCAGGATTGGATGTAACAATATTGCAAAAAGGGTAGCTGCTACTCACCATGTAGTGGAGATGCTGAGTCACAGATAAGCACAACAAAAAGTGACAGAAAGTGAGGTTTCAGCCAACAAGGCCTTTGTTGAAAATAGAAACACACATACTCGTGCAAATGCAACACACACACACACACACACACACACACACACACACACACACACACACATGACCACAGTCTCTGGCAGATGGAGCCAGTAGGGAAAACTGTATTACTTATAGATAAAATGGGAGACTGGAGACTGATGTGATCTACAAACGAATGAGTGGTGTATAGTTCTCATCCTGGCAATTTCTTCACTACAACAAGAGAAGCACTTTAAAAAGTTTTAAGGGAGAAAGACTTAAAAAAAGTTTTACATGAAAGCAAGGCAGCATATCTTGCATGTACAAACATTTTCTGAAGTAATCTACTTACATTGGAAACTACACACATCAAAAAAGTTTTGCATCAACCCGGTTCTCAGAACTCCAGAAGATAGACATTGACTGTGGATATTGTATCATAGACATAGTCCCTTTGACTGTTCAGAGATGTCACTAAACCTGCCCCAAGATACAAACAACCATGTATGAGCAGTGCCTATTAGACAGAGGGCATCCAACAGCCAATCAATTCCATTCATTTCCACCTGGAAGGAGGTACACAGCTCATGTTGTCCGTAGTTCAACCATGCCTAGATGGTCAATACCTCGGTTCAATCATGTCCGAATTGTTACTTTGTGCCAAGAAGGGCACTCAACAAGGGAAATGTCCAGGTGTCTCGGAGTGAACCAAACCGATGTCATTCGGTCATATAGGAGATACAGAGAGACAGCAACTATTGATGACATGCCTCGCTCAGACCACCCAAGGGCTACTACTGCAGTGAATGACTGCTACCTACGGATTATGGGTCGGAGGATCCCTGACAGCAATGCCACCATGTTGAATAATGCTATTCGTGCAGCCACAGGATGTCATGTTATGACTCAAAATATGTGCAGTAGGCTGCATGATGCGTAACTTCACTCCCGACGACTGTGGCATGGTCCATCTTTGCAACCACAACACCATGCAGTGCGATACAGATGAGCCCAACAACATGCCAAATGGACCGCACAGGATTGGCATCACGTTCTCTTCTCCGATGAGTGTCACATATGCCTTCAACTAGATAATTGTCAGAGAGGTGTTTGGAGGCAACCCAATCAGGCTGAATGACTTAGACACACTGTCTAGCAACGTGGAGGTTCCCTGCTGTTTTGGAGTGGCTTTATGTGGAGCCGATGTATGCTGGTAGTGGTCATGGAAGGCACCGTAAAGACTGTATGATAAGTGAATGCCATCCTCCGACCGATAGTGCAACCATATCGGCAGCATATTGGCGAAGCATTTGTCTTTGTGGGTGACAATTCATGCCTCCATCACGCACATCTTGTGAATGACTTCCTTCAGGACAATGAAATCACTCAACTAGAGGGGCCAGTATGTTCTCCAGACATGAACCCTATCGAACATACTTGGGACAGATTGAAAAGGGCTGTTAATGGACGATGAGACCTACCAACCACTCTGAGGGATCTATGCCGAATCACTGTTGAGGAGTGGGACAATCTGAACCAACAGTGCCTTGATGAACTTGTGGATAGTATGCCACGACAAATACAGGCATGCATCAATGGAAGAGGGTGTGCTACTGGGTCTTAGAGGTACCAGTATGTAAAGCAGTCTGGACCACCACCTCTGAAGGTGTCACTGTATGGTAGTACATGCAATGTGTGGTTTTCATGAGCAATAAAAAGGGTGGAAATGATGTTTATGTTCATCTTTATTCCAATTTTCTGTACAGGTTCCAGAGCTCTTGGAACTGAGGTGATGCAAAACCTTTTTTTGATGTGCGTATGTTTCCCTCACAGGAAGTGATGCATCAGCAAAGTTATTGATGTAACAACATTAGCCTTTTTGTTGTCGAGCTCAGTTCTGAAGCACTGTTATAGTGAGAAATCAGTTTCATGTGAAATTAAGAAGATAAATATGCCGTACTTTTACCTTGTAACATGAATTTGATCTTCAACTTCAAACTGACCAAGATTTCTATAAACTTCATGCATTATCCTGTCACCTTTGCAGCCTGATCCCCTTCCTTCAATGACAGCATATACAACACTCCTGTTTACTGTTAAATATGTTCGCCAGTCCACCTCATATTTATCTGTTATGTCACAGGAAGATGGCGCACTGAACCTGCAAATTAGATTTTCAATACGTTACATGATATTATGATAAATATTTTATTATTATAATAATACGCCGGCCGCGGTGGTCTAGCGGTTCTGGCGCTGCAGTCCGGAACCGCGGGACTGCTACGGTCGCAGGTTTGAATCCTGCCTCGGGCATGGGTGTGTGTGATGTCCTTAGGTTAGTTAGGTTTAAGTAGTTCTAAGTTCTAGGGGACTTATGACCTAAGATGTTGAGTCCCATAGTGCTCAGAGCCATTTGAACCATTTTTATAATAATACTGGAATACTTTAGAGCTAGTTGAAATGGACTTTCTTCTCACTCACCACAGCAATAGCAGATTGGGTATTGTTTGCAAGAATGTAAAGAGCTTGAAAAACATATATATCAAACTTTGAGAATATTCTTTTTCAGGAACAGGAGTATGGCAGAATGAAGAAAAATAGCATAAACTGATGCCAAAAGTTACACTGATTTGTATGGCAAGAGCAACTTTTGAGATTCAGAAATGAACTTACATGTACACATATACAAACTGTAAGACTCAGATTTAGGCTACTCAGTAGCATGAATAAACAATCACCAGGACAGAAATTTGGCCAACAAACAAGAATAAATGCATGGAAGAAGCACTGAAGCATAATTTTAAATCCACTGGTTGAGGTATTCCAATGCCAAATATACAATGCATATGTGCTAGTATTCAGTCATTCACACATTATGTACTATAAATCTCATCATGAAGGAGAGAAGTCAGGATGTGGAATTCATCACGTTATACATTAACAGGTGGAAGCAACTACCGCAGCAGACTTCTGTAAAGTATACTAACAACACGTTATGACTAGTATTAACCATCTCATAATGATTAATTGTGGGAATTTCTTCAAAATTACTTTATATGTGTTCTTCTATAATGAGAGAAAACCAGCTACATATTTTAACCACTGTCCCTCCTCTTCAATTACTAAGCTGCTGTTTTATCTGATACTGTAATTCGGACAAATCATTTATGTAACTTTACACAGAGCACTATCAGCTGTCTATATACTGGAAAAGAAATCATGATCTGTATAATTTAAATATTAGAATTACATGGAATATACATCCAAGAGTCCATGTATTCTGGTAACTATGAGGGGCATTCAATTAGTAATGCAACACTTTTTTCCTTGGGAAATTTAAGTTGGAAAAACAAAAAAATGTGGCATTTGTTTTGGTACATCATGGAATATTTACAATTCAACCTCTATAGTTACATGAAGTTCGAATAGGTGGCAACGCTATACATAGCCTTCAAAATGGTGTCTGTAATGTAGGTGCGTTCCAACCAGAATGCTGTCATTGAGTTTCCATTTGGCAGAAAACCAGAGTACTGCAGATATTTGTAGGTCATTGCACAATGTCTATGGAGACCTAGCAGTGAACAAAATCATGGTGAGTCATTGTGTGAGATGTCTGTCATCATCGCAACCAGATTGCTGGTCATCTGCACACAGCTGTGGATCCTGCAATGTTGGAACATGTGGACACTCTTATTTGAGGTGACTGATGACTCACAATTGATCAAACACCTTGCTGCACAATTGGGCATCTCCGTTGATAGTGCTGACATACTTGTTCATCACCAGTTGGGGTACTCAAAGGTGGGTATCCACTGGGTTCCTTGCCACCTAACAGAAGACCATAAAGAGCAATGAAGGACCATCTGTGTGGAATGTTTTGTGTGTTACAAGGCTGATCATGACAATTTCTTGTTGAACATCATCGCAGGCAATGAAACAAGGGTTCATCACTTTGAACTAGAAACAAAACAACAATCCATGGAGTGGCGTCACACGACCTCTCCTCTGAAGAAAAAGTTCAAAGCCACATCCTCAGCTGGAAAAGTCATACCGACTGTCTTCTGGAACTCTGAAGATGTTATTCTGTTTGATGTTTTCCCTCACAGTGCAACAACCAACTCTGAAGTGTACTGTGCTAACCTCAGGAAATTCAAGAAATGACTTCAGCATGTTCATTGTTACAAAAATGCAAACAAACTTCTCTTTCTTTATGACATTGCAAGCCCTCACACATGTCTGTGCACCTGGGAGGAACTCACGAAACTTGACTGAACTGTTTCTCCCCATCCACCCTACAGCCCAGACCAAGCACCTTCCTACTTCCATCTGTTTGTCCTAATGGAGGAAGCAGTACATGGATAATGGGGAGGTTATTGATGCAGCGAGATGTTGCCTCTGGTGTCAACCAGCAGAGTGGGATCATGGGAGCATACAGGCCCTCCCAGCAACGTGGCATAAGATGGGTCATATTGAATGGAGATTACGTTGAAAAATAGGATTTTGTAGCTAAGAGAGTGGGGACTTATATGGTGTACTGGAATCCTGAATAAAACCAACCTACTTTCAAAAATAAAATGTGTTGCATTACTTACTGAATGCCACTCATGAGTGTTGTAGGTGTAGTAAGGGCACTGACATACAAGCTACACAAAAGCTACACAAAAACAAACAATAAAATGTTTCATCAAATGATTTATCCAAAATTAAGAAAGAAAATATAGTGGAGAAACATTTTACATGACTTTGAATGAGGTGCCAATTAAGAATGCCATTCTCTTTCTTGATATTTGAAGGAATATCTATTGAAAAATTTTTGGATTGAAAAATTGCTGAAACTCTTTTACACCTTTAGGCATGGGTGATAGAAATATGTCAAGGCCACACACCAGTAACCTGCACAGTCTACATACTCCACTAGACAAATATCCTCTAGTGCTCTTTAAAGTTCTATGATTCTGAGTCAAACCTCAAACTTTAAATTCTCAATCAGCATCTCATTTGCTGTACATGGTTTGAAGTACATTTAAAGACATGTCAAATGTTTACAGAATGAGATTTTCACTCTGCAGCAGAGTGTGCACTGATATGAAATTTCCCGGCAGATTAAAACGATGTGACAGACCAAGACTCGAACTCGGGACCTTTGCCTTTCGCCGGCAAGTGCTCTACCATCAGAGATACCCAAGCACAACTCATAACCCATCCTCACAGCTTCAATTCTGCCAGTACCTTGTCTCCTACCTTCCGAACTTCACAGAAGCTCTTCTGTGAACCTTGCAGAACTAGCACTCCTGGAAGAAAGGATATAGCAGAGACATGGCTTAGCCACAGCCTGGTGGATGTTTCCAGAATGAGGTTCACAGAAGAGTTTCTGTGAAGTTTGAAAGGTAGGAGATGAGGTACTGGCAGAATTAAAGCTGTGAGGACAGGTCGTGGATTGTGCGTGGGTAGCTCAGATGGTAGAGCACTTGCCTGCGAAAGGCAAAGGTTCCGAGTTCGAGTCTCGGTCCAGCACACAGTTTTAATCTGCCAGGAAGTTTCATGTCAAATGTTTCTCTAATCTGTTTCTTCTTGGTTCTAGACAAATCATTTCACAATAAATATTACCAAACTTTTTTTTTTTTTTTTTTTTTTTTTTTTTTTTTTTTTTTTTTAAAAAAAAGCTTTAGTTTAAGTTTTGTTCAGAAAGCATGATCTTTTTGACTTCTCATCTGCTTTTATAGTGTAATGTCATGAATTTAGTATCTGATTCAAGGAAGTCCATTTTGAGAGTTAAATATCACAGTGAAATAATTTATTACGCACAAAACAACTGGGCCTCGATGAGATGAACTTTTTGACATCTCATTTGCCTTCCCAGCGCGCTCTGTTCTCAAAATGTCTTAAATTTAATACTTGATTCAAAGGAACCTTTTTGACAGTTAAACATCACATCCATGGAACTTTTTATGTGCAAAAGTAGCAAGGTCTTCAAGAAATGTTTTGATACTTCATTTACACAGGTAGCAGCTCATGAAATATTTCAATTTTCCCTCAAATAAATAATTTACTTTTTTTATTGCCCAAATTATTTTCAAGCAAATAAATGCCTTTTTATCAAAACTATTCCTCACAATGGTCAATTTGATGTCACATTTGTCCATTCCTCCTCTTTGTTTGGCTATGGAAATTCGAACAAAAACCCATTGCGTAATTTATAGTTAGGCTTACCATATGCCCAAGGTTAACCTGGACAGTCCTGGTTTCTTTGTACTGACCAGGATAATGTACAGGGTTGCAAAAATATCCAGGGATTGAGACTCTGATGACAGGAAAGAGGTTTTATAAAAATTGTAAACCTATATGTTCGATACTGCATTTTTAAGCATTCTCTTATGGCTGTACCTCTCTTGCCAATGATGAAACAAGCACTAATGTTGCAGGGGAAGAGTGGCTATGGGTTCCACCACTGCTTTACACTTAGTCATTTGGCAGCACAATAGGGGCAATGTGTTTATGTTTTTTTAAAATTATTTTATCTCTATTCCTTGTTTGTCTCATCATTCAGCAATAGGCATAAGAAAGTGTGTGTTTAACGTTAACTTACAAAAGGAATATCACTTTTTGAAATTATGTAATGACGATAACAAAGAACATGTTTGCTGCACACTATGTAACAGTACATAAAGGAAATGGTGATACTAAAGACCATGTGGAAACAGCTAAACATAGTAGTACTATTAATGCTACTGCCTCACCAAAGTTTGATAAACCCAAAGATGGGGTTAACGTGATCCGGAGTGTGCCACTAAAGATGCAACATTTTCACAGCAAACTGCTAGATATGAACACCATTTCTGAAAAGAGTCATGTGTAGAAAAAAATGCAGCTGAAGAAATAAATTTAATGTTTCACTAAACTGTTTTAACTAATTTCAAAAATGTATCCTGTGTCGGATCCAAAAAAATGTGGTAACATGTCTCGGGTTGGATTGAAAAATAATGGTAAACCTACTTATTGGGGGGAGTATGGTTTCCACTCTACTCAAACAAAACAAGGCAACAGATTATCTCATTCACAAGGAAAATAATTAGTGCATGACATCTCCCAAGTAGGAAGGTGCGCTTCCTTACATTCTGTGCAAAAATGCATAGCTGCCAAATCACTACAACTGTACGATTACCACCTATTCTGGGAACTTGACAGTGTTTATTATTATGTCAGCTTTTGTGCTTGTTTTATGCACCCAGCCGTGTTCATTCATGTACAAACTAAGTCACAAAACTTTTTCCTCCTGAATACGTTTTGCTAGATTAAAGATATTTGCAATCTATTTTCACATTAATAAACAGTCATAAATAGCTTTTAAAATAATGATCAGTGCTTTTTTTAGTCATATTAACCATCAATTTAAGACATCAACATTGATTTTCAAATAAAATTTTATATACAGAATGAATCAGAAGTCATAATCCTATGTGACAAAATCTACATTGGTGATTCAAAAGTTTTGGCCTGTAGGACAAAGTCATATTCAGGGAAACGACAGGAACAGTCATTCAAAGCAAAGAAGTGTTATAAACATGGCCTCTACAGTGCATATCTTAAGAGCTACAAGCACTTATTCATCTTTGATGCTGTTAAATGAATCTATTCTACTGTAAACTCTTTGCTTTTCATATTCTGGGAGGAAATAATGTGGACCAAAAGAAGAAAAAAATTTTCTAATTAACATGAGCTCTAGAATGCTTACCTTAAGAGCTAAGAGATGTATTTCATAGCAGTGAAGATGAATAATGAATACATCATAGCTCCTAAGGTATACATTTTAGTGCCCACGTTTACTCAACTTTTTTGCTTCATATGATCATTCCTGTCATATCCCAGGAAACGACTTTGTTCTACAGGCCAAAATTATTGAATCACTAATATAGACTTTGTCATATGGGACATGACTTCTGAATCACTCTGTATGTCTTGAGACCTATGAAAGAGTTATATTACTAGCACACACAAAAAAGAACAAATACATGTTTCTAAGTAACAGTTTTTGTCTACACAAATTCAGTGATATAACTGTTTTGTAGGTCTCATGACAAGTTATTGAATACAAATGCATTTACAATTTGGATTTTCTCTTTGATTAGCAGTGAGCTGAATACTATGGAACCCAGAATTTCATGCCACTCACAATGGTAACATTGGCATTAAGTGGGAAACTGGGTATTTATTGTCTTTCAGTCAATATGAATGAAGTGGCATGGAATCAATATTTTGAAACATAATTTTTTCTGGGAGCTATGTCAAAGTTAATTTAAAATATGTTGCTTGTGAAAAAATGTATATTTGATTTAAAATTCAGGAGAATGCTGCTTCTGCTGCTGAGTCCCAGTGAGCTGCAAATCATCCTACATAGGCTTCTGTACCGTACACAGTGCATGCACTGCCCATCACAGCTGCTGTCCTCCAAGCCTGGGCATGTGGTGCCACCCTTAGTAGAACACTGGCGGCAGTTATATATCGCACTGAGCCAATTGTCAAACTCACAGACTGGCCGGACTGAAGAACATTCTGTTTTGATGCGGGATAGTACAGGGTTCCACATGCTGCTGAGAGGAAACCCCTTGGCCCCTTTTAATCAAATTATCCACCAACCTATTTCAATTGCCTCTTTATAAACATTGTCCCAAAAATTTTAAAGTGTTGGCAACTATTGCAGTTTCATCAGATTTCTTTTCATACCATGACCCTCGTTTAAACAATGTTCTGCTACCACCAATTTTTCCAGCTGTTACAGCCTGATATGATGGCAATAATCCATGCATGCACCTAACATGAACTGTGCAAATTGAATGGCTGAAGTAAGCCTTCCCACAATGACATGGAATTTTGTGTATACCAGACTTCTGAAGCCTCAAATCATCTTTCACAGAGCAAAGTAGTGCCCTAATTTTGGAAGGTGGACAGAACACACTCTTAATGTTAAAATGCCTTAAAATTCTTCCCATCTTAGACGATATGCCCCCGGCATAAGTAATTAAGGCCGCCAATCTATGCACCTCCAGTGATGGTCCAAACTCCATAGCCCAATGAATCTGCTTCTCTGAGTAACCATTTTCCTTAAAAACAGCCATCAAATGTGCAAGTACTTGGGTTAAATTATCAGCATCAGAAATGACATATGTTCTGTGTACCATGGTCCTAAGGACTCCACTGCATTGGTATGATGGACGACAACTCGTAGCATGCAGGTACCGATCACTGCACATCGGCTTTCAGTGAACACCATGTCCCAGATTACTATTTGGTATTTTGTAAACCATAACATCCAAGAATGGAAGCATCCTGTCACTTTCAACCTCCGTAGTAAGTTTAATCTGAGTCATCACCTTTCCCTCCTTCAACCCTCTCCCCCACTGCCCACCTTCTCTCTCCCATGGTCCACTCCATCTGACACAACCGTCAGTGCCAGCAGCGGACAATGTAACCACACAGGTGTGTGTGTGTGTGTGTGTGTGTGTGTGTGTGTGTGTGTGAGAAAGAGAGAGTGCTCTCTGAAAAAGGATTCTTCCAAAACCTTGCTAAGTTTGCAGTTTTGTTTCTGTGGCTATTGACAATCTGGCACTCAAACTATTTGAAGAGTTGCTCTTTGTACTCCTTAAATTATTACATGTGCTTCTAATCAGAGATGGCACATAGATATATTGCAGCAGTTGGAAGAACCATGGTTTCTGCTGCTATGTTGACAAAAATTATTACTTCAGGCATGTTTTATAATTCAGAAGCTTCCAGAATCATAAAGCATTTTGACAATAAAAGTGAGAAGCCATGAGATGGACAGTGTGTATGCAAAATAATTTTGCACTCATATCTACTACTTTTGATCCATTTTGATGACGGTCTTAATAATTTAATATGATACTAACTGATTTTTCATTGGTACAAACCACTGTAGACCTAAAAATTATTTATGAATTAAAATGAATTGACAGGACAAATGTTTGACTAACACTAAATTGAAAACAAAATTTGACTTCCATTACAAATAAATCTGATCTATGAAGACTTTTGTTCCACTGCTCTTTACTAATTGTCCACAAATCAGCATCTCCTTCCTCCTTCCCAAAGTACAGGGTAGTTATAATTAAACTTTCACTACTTGAAAGGGGCCCTATGAAAAATAAGTGGCTGCAGGATACTGAAACTTTTTGGAAACATTTTTAAGGACACGCAGAAGAGAAACAACAAATAAACCATTAAAAGAAACAAATTTTAATTTCCGCATGAGAGGGTAACATCAGCTAATTGTGCACCATGTTTACATTCCAGGTTACAAATTTGCTCAATGTGATGAACATCTGCATCCATGACAGCCTGGAACCGCAGTAGAGATTGCTCTACTGCTACCCAAAACATCTCAGGTGGAATGCTGGACCATGGAATGTTCAGCTGTCATTATACAGATTATGTACTGCTTGAAGATCACACATTCAGCATTCTCAACCATGGCAACAGTCACTTTTTCAACAATTCATGGTGTAATTGACTGTCAGCCTCTTGCAGGAACAGTTTCCAGATTGCCATTTAATTCAAGCTTCTGAAGCATGTTCTTCAAACCAGTACAGAAAGGGGACTTCTCCATATTCCTTTAATGTATCAATACTCATTCAGAGCAGCAGCACTATTGCTGTTGTTTTTATAAAATAAGTTTATGAGTAAGGCCCTGCTCACCTATGTGGACTGTCTGCAACTGTAATGTACACTGCTGCTTGTGTTTCAGCCCTATGTCACTTTATTGAGGCTAACAGCAAGTCCTGACACAACACTAACACTATTAACAAGCAAATCCTGCAGCAAACAGTCTGGATGTCATTTCTAAAAAGTTGGGTATCCAGATAATAAATAGTTTTCTGTCTACCTGACTCGAATAGTGAACGTTTAACTATAACAACCCAGCATTTTACTAATGACAGTGATAAAGAGTGGAACATGTTGGTTCGAAAATGAGACGCCAGAAACATCAGTCACATGATGGCAAATTAATAAAGTAGGCCTACATGAGATGAAATCTGAATTCTTGATTATGTTAATGATTGGCTATATGAATTTCATAACAATGAATAATTTATAATTTCTTTGAAGGCCTTTTGCAGTTTCCAACAATATTTCCTTCTTTTTCTTTCTCTCTATGTTATTTGAAAAACAATACCATTTCAGAAAGTGGAAAATGCCATTATACTTTGACAATGTTGTCACAATGAATTCACCACATTGTTTCAAGAAGTGTAGTAACTGCACTTATCTCTATTGTAGTTCTTTTCAATTATTTTATTTCACATTTGTGACGAGTACTCTAAACTAGGACCAGAAAGTGGTGCTTGACCTTCCAGTTGAGCCTTTCATGCATTTCACATGGTTCTACTCAAATTTTAAGTTGGTATGTTTCTCTCCATGAATGCCATGCCCTCAGTTGGAAGAGCAGTGCCTGTAAAAGACAGGTGCCTAAGTTTGTGTCCCAACCCGACAACCAGCATTAATTTGTCACAAACGTGTAAAAATAAGTAGAAATATCTTTTCTCATAATTTTTTGGTCTTCTAATTATTTCTAGGTGCCCTATTCGGCTTAAATTAGTTATCAGTTAATGTCTTTTCAATTATTTTTAATAACAGTTAATTTAACACAAAATATACTCACACATCTACAACCAAAGGATACTTCATTTTGCTTATATCCCAGGTTGGAGGTAACCACAACCTGACCTGTGCTTTGTAATCCTCTGGGACATCAACTTGCAGATTCATAGTTGCTGGGAGAAGAGTAAGACTTAAACGTTCTTTCAGCTCTTTATTTTCTTCCCACACCATTAATCTCTTCTGCTCCTAATACAAGGGAAAAGGAAACAACACACTTATTGCCAATCTATGTTTAAAAACAACCATATGAGCAGGCCACAATTATGATAACTCACAACTTAAACTGCTGACAAGTAAACTTCTGATTTAGTTGGAGAATTCATTTTATCTTCAGAATGATGTCTAAGAAGTCAGCTGAGCAATATGTTAATTAAGCGCAGTTCACCTGTCAATGGAAAGCGATGCACTGATATACTGATAGGCTTTTTTGAGTCAGCAGCCTTCTGACTGGTTTGATGCAGCTTGACACAAATTACTCTCTGGAGCCAACCTCTTCTCCTCAGAGCAGCATTTGCACCTTACTTTTCAATTACTGGTACTTGTTCAGTGTTCTCAAATCTATGCCTACCTCTAGAGTTCCCTCAGGTACCATGGAAGTTGTTCCCTGATTTCTTAACACACATCCTATCATCCTGTCCCTTCTTCTTGTCAGTGTTTTACATATTTTCTTTTCTTCATTAATTCTGTGGAGAGTCTCTTCATTTCTAATCTTATCAGTCAATTAATTTCAGAAACCATCTGAAATGCCACATCCCAGATGCTTCACTTCTCTTCTTTCCCAGTTTTTCCACACTTCATGATTCACTACTGTACAATACTGTGCTCCAAATGCACTTTCTCAAAAATTTATTAGCCTTTGCCTGATAATAGCAGATTTATTTGGACCACAAATGCCCTCTTTGCTTATGCCAGTCTGCTTTTTATGTCCTCCTTGCTTTGTGTATCATGTGTTATTTTGCTTCCAAAGCAGAAAAATTCCTTAATGTCATCAGCTTCATGGTCACCAATTTTGATGTTAAGTTTCTCACAATTTTCATTTCTGCTACTGCTCATTACTTTAGACTTTCTTCAGTTTACTCTCAGTTCATATTCTGAACTCATTAGACTGCTCATTTATTTAAATGGGTCCTGTTTTGTTCTCTTTCAGTTAGGATAGCAGTGCCATCAGTGAATCTTATCACTGTACTAATATGTGTGGGCCATTCACCATCACTACCAGCAATGCTTCTCATAGCAGCATTATGCAAGTGGCCCAACTCAGTGAAGCCACAAGAGCCACATCAGCAGACAACAGAATATCATGCAAACTCACCAGGCTGGCAGGCAGCAGCAAGAACACCACCAGACATCACTTGCTTGCAGACCTGCCTGATTCCCAGAGTCATGTGGCCACAAATAGATTCAGCTACATGCTGGTGCCACTTAGGTGTTTGAACCAGCACAGACCTCTCCAGGGTAGTCTTTCCCTTTGAATTCTCTGGGACATGTTGTGATCACAGCAGTGGTCCAACAATTAGAGCTCTCACTAAGGAAAACATCGGAATCACTGACATCGTGCTACAGCCAGTCACTGCCACCAGTGGAGTTATCAGTGTTTCCCTCAAGCACTGCCAAAAAGTGGCCTCCCACCAAAGGTAGCTAAAGGATTCTGGTATTGGGCATTGTCACCACCTTACATTGTAACTGTTCTCCTACAAGTGAACTATGACACTGACTTCATCTGTTACTGGGGCCATCTGCCCATTTATGAACTTGTGCAAATTCAGTGATTACCACACACCACTACAAACAACTAATTAAGGTGCGTCAGGAAGGAGATTTTGTTTCTGTACTTATTAATAAATTTGTTCTACACCAGTTACGTGGGCTGTGTTTTTCATGTGCCTAAACTATTACAGGACACATCAGATACCCTTTCACTTGAGTTTGAAACTCATTCCTGAACCTTTCTTCTATTTCCATCATTTCTTCTTTGACGTATAGATTGAAGTGCAGGGCAAAAAACTGCTTACCTTCCTTACAGCCTATTTAATCCAAGACCTTTGCTTTTCATCTTCCAGTCTTATTGTTCCCTCTTTGTTCTTGAACATACTGTGTATTACCCATTTATCTTTATATCTTATTCCTATTTTTTCATGATTTTGAATATCTTACACCATTTTACACTGTTTAGGTTGACAAAGCCTATGAATGTGACTCAATTATTCCTAAGTCTTGTTTCCATTTCAAGAACAATGTCAGAACTGTCTCTCTGATTCTCCACCTTACTATAGCCCATCTGATCATCATCTAACAGATTCTCAATTTTATTTTCCATTTTTCTGTCATTACTTTTGTCAGCAGCTTGGATGCATGAACTTACTGTGCAATAGTTCATACATGTATCTACCCTCACTGTCTTTGGAATTGCGTGAATGATATTTTACTGAAGGTCTGATGATATGTCTTCAGTCTCATAGATTCTGCACACCAATGTGAATAGTCATTTGGCTGCCACTTCTGCCAATGATTTTAGAAATTCTGAAGGAATGTTATCTTTCATTTCTATATTTGATTTCAATTCTTCCAAAGCTCTGTTAAATTCTCTGTAGATTCTAAAACTGGATTCCCAATGTTTACAGTATCAACTCCCATTTCTTCTTCTATCACTGCATTGATCCCATACATCTTTCATATTGACTTCCATTTATTCTTCTATCACTTCATGAGACCAGTTCTCCACTTCATGGAGGCTTCTGATGTACTCTTTCCACCTATCCACTCTCTCCTCTGCATTTAGCAGTGCACTTCGCATTGTATCTCTTACTGTTGCTGCCCTTGCCTTCAATTTCACCAAAGGTTGTTTTGATTTTTTAGTGGTAAATTGGTTCATCAAATTACTATTTATTTTTCAGTTTATTTACATTTTTCTTGAAGCCAATTTGGCATTGGATTTCCTGCATCTTCTATTTATTTCATACACACATGACTTACCTTGCTCTTTTCCTGTATTGCCTGAACATTTCTGTGCTTCCTTCTTTTGTTGATCAGTTGATGTATTTCTTCTGTTACTCAAGGTTTCTTCTCTGTTACTTTCCTTGTACTACAAATGTCTGCTTGTGTCTGTGTATGTGCGGATGGGTATGTGTGTGTGTGTGTGCGATTGTATACCTGTCCTTTTTTCCCCCTAAGGTAAGTCTTTCCGTTCCCGGGATTGGAATGACTCCTTACCCTCTCCCTTAAAACCCACATCCTTTCGTCTTTCCCTCTCCTTCCCTCTTTCCTGATGAAGCAACCATTGGTTGCGAAAGCTAGAATTTTGTGTGTATGTATGTGTTTGTTTGTGTTTCTATCGACCTGCCAGCGCTTTCGTATGGTAAGTCACATCATCTTTGTTTTTAAATATATTTTTCCTGCATGGAATGTTTCCCTCTATTATTTCCTTGTACTATGTTTGTCTGTCTGGATTCTGTGATTGCTGTTTTTAGATATGTCCATTCCTCTTGAAATGAATTGCTACTTTGGTATTCATTATTACAATACCCACAACCTTGGAACACTTCCAACGCATCTCATAGTACTTCAGCTCCCCCCCACCCCCCACCCCCCCCACCCCCTCCCTCTTTTTTTTTTGCATCGATTCTTCTGGATGTGTCTCCTAAACTTCAGTCTTTCAGTCTACTCTTCGCTCTTCGTCATTAGTAAACTATGATATAAGTCCACATTTGCTCCATGGTATGCCTTGCCATCCAATACGTAGCTTCAGAATATCTGTCTGACCACAGTACTGCATAAAAATTAACTTGTAAAAATGAGGCAGAGTATCTCTGGATTGTAAAACAGCAGTACACACAGTTAGAAAGCACATACACAACTAAATACACAGAATTTGTAATAAGACTTTCCTTTTCTACTGCTACCATGGCAGTAAAACATTCCTCTTAATGCTACAGATTTCCTCACTTGGGTGTGAAATCATGAACTGCATAAGACAAGAATGGGTTTGATTTTCTAAACAAACAAAATTGTAATTTTTGCAAAACTGCTCATTGGATTTTAGAAAGTGAAATGCAGTTAAATTTTTTGCTCTGATCTTTGATACTAGCAATAGAGATACCAAGTTCCATTTGAAAGATCAAAGTTGATACCTATGCCTCTGCAATTAATAGAACTATGAGAAGAGGCTGTATGCCATTCAGTGAGGAGTTTCTTATAATTCATCCGAGCAAAAAATAGAATGATGATGTCTTAAATAGTTCCATAAATATTTATGGCAAACAGCATATCTGAATCACCGACTATACCAACCAGATCAGTAATTTCTTATTCTTTCTTCCAAATTTGATAACTTCATATATTGAGCAGAAGATACCATGATTACAGCTTTTTGTTTATCTGTTACATTTATGCTGTAAAAATACCCAGTGGTCACTGAAAATTCTTAACTAGGAAGAGAGAGACTGGAGAAAGGAGAAGAGAAAGTTGAAGGTGAAAGCTCCTTTTTCTGTATTCTGTTTTTACTTTTATGTGAACTTCACCCTTCTACATCTTCTTCCACTTGATGCTGCTGACAATATCAGACATTCTTCAGATTGGAAAAAATAAGTGTGCTCACCTTCTCAATACCACTGATTACAAAAACGAACTGATTTACTTGGACACTAAGAAATGACAACATTTTTTAGTATTTTTATACCCACCTGCAAGATCACTTGTAATGAATTTGTTTCCTGAGATTACATATTACAAGGAAAATATATTGTCTTCTATGATTACAAATTATATTACGTTAATTTGGAAAACCGTATATTTACCTACAAAGGTTATCATTCATTGAAGGAAAGAATCAGGAAAAAATATTTCGTAACAATTACCTTATTGTATATGTAAGTTTCTGGAACCTCAGGGCCTAGAGTTTGAAGAATGTAGTATGAATGATTTTTACTGAATATTGCGTTATGGTATCGAGAACTGAGATTACATGTGAGACACTGCACAGAATAGTAAGGGAAATTTGGCTTGTCTGATACACTGTGCAAGTGAAGTACTGCTGAATTTCCAGGTAAAGTTGCCAAGAAATATCTGAAACATGTCAAAATATTATTAACAAATAATAATATCAGAATTAAAACTGAATGATTCTTAACTAGCAACTAAAGCAGAAAGAAAAATCTGCAGAAATGTGAGAGACACATTCAGATAGGTAGTACATATAGATCAACCCATACGCTAAAATACTTTTCAGATGACAGCAACTTCCATATCACAGAGGCTTTTACACAATTATTTGTGTGTGTGTGTGTTTGTGTGTGTATGTGTGTGTGTGTGTGTGTGTGTGTGTGTGTGTGTGAGAGAGAGAGAGAGAGAGAGAGAGAGAGAGAGAGAGAGAGAGAGAGAGAGAGAGAAGGATATCACACAAAATGCCATCAGATGAGCACAGGAAAATATTCCAGAAATTTGCTATATATGTTCACAAAAACTGGATGCTATGTAGATGCGCGTGTTGAACAATCCAAAATATAAATCAGCCTTTCACTGCAAAAATGATAATGTGATTATAATAGCAAAAGCAAGCAATGTTTGTTGAACAAGAAAAATTAAGAGTGTAATCAACCCTTGTCTCCAATTTCACACAATTATTACTATACACAGCACCATAAAGATATGATGGATCAAGAGAAAATTAAAGTAGAAATGGATAAGAATCTCATGGTACAAATGCAGACAACTTCATATAAAAAAATGGAAACTCTGGGTTGGAATATCAACAATATAGGAAAAGATAGATTGCTGCCTACCATAAAGACACGTTAAGTTACAGATACGCACAATTAAAAGACATTTATACATAAGCTTTTGGCCACAGCCTTCATCAGAAAAAGAAAGTGAAACATACTTCACTCATTGACATAGTGTGAATCAATGGTGTGTCTGCAACTTAATTCATCTTCTTTACAGTAAGTAGCAGTCTACCTTTTCCTGCATTGTTGAGATTTTACGAAACTTTGCATGGCTTGTTAACAAGATACCAACCAGAGCTGTGTAAAATTTTGTATAATGTACTAGGAGCTCCATACCAAACAAAACACAAAAAAATTAAGAGTGTGCTTGTCGAACACAGCGTTTCAAATTAAAGTTGGTACAGCAGAAGCAAAATTTAAACCCATAGCAACAGGATGCAATAACATTAGCAGCACATTAGGTTTCACTAATATTATAGGAAATAATGGTATCAGAAGCTCCAGCAGTACTGTGGAAGCAGTACTACTGACTATATATGAACAATAAATTGAAGCAGTTAAACAATGGAAAGTCCAGGATGAAATAAAAACAATCTGGAAATGATAGAGTTTTACTCACCACACTGAGGAGGCACTGAGATGCAAAGAGGCACAATGAAGAAAACTGCTAAAATACATAACTTTTCAGACAAAGTCTTTCTTCTGAATAGCATAAGGACTACATCCAAAACGTTATATATTTCATCCGTCTTTTTTCGGTGTGCCTGTCTGCGACTCATTGCTCCTCTGCGTGGTGATTAGCAACAATATATCATCCAGAATGAGATTTTCACTTTGCAACGGAGTGTGCGCTGATATGAAACTTCCTGGGAGATTAAAACTGTGTGCCGGACTGAGACTTGAACTCAGGACCCTTGCCTTTCGCAGGCAAGTGCTCTACCATCTGAGCTACCCAAGCACGACTCATGACCCGTCCTCACTGCTTCAATTCTCCCAGTACCTTGTCTCCTATCTTACAAACTGTGAGGACTCACAACCCGTCTTCACTGCCTCAATTCTGCCAGTACCTCGTCTCCTATCGTCCAAACTGTGAGGACGAGTCATGAGTCGTGCTTGGGTAGCTCAGATGGTAGAGCACTTGCCCACAAAAGGCAAAGGTCCTGAGTTCAAATCTTGGTCAGGCACGCAGTTTTAATCTGCCAGGAAGCTTCAACAATATATCATTTCCATACTGTTGTTAAACCAAAGTAGTTGGTAGTTACAGCAAGGATAACATCACGTAAAAGTGCAGTCAATCAAGAAGATTAATAGAAATAACAAAGCAATAATTCAGACTCGAAGATGGTTTACATGAACTGTCACTGCTTTATTTAGACAGTTCAAGAGCCTCACTGAAATGCCCAAAACACTCCAGAGGGATATAATACAAGAAAGGCAGTGCATGTTGTGAAAGGCCTTACTCTCAAAATTCTTCTAGGCCACATCCCATTATGGCCCAAGAAAGATATTAATGTTACTTCCTCGAACATTCATCTCGCATAATGCTTATCATGGTAAAATTAGATCAACCAGGTTTAAACAGTTGGACTGTGACAATCTAATTTCCTATGTATCATATGTGAATGGAACAAAAAAGAGAGAAGAGGGAAATTGTAGACATACACTATGTGCCTTTGACCACATACTGTAGTGGCCTGCAAAGAACAAGATAATTTATATGTTAATGTAGGTAATTTGTACAATCAGACAGTCTCATTCAGGAGCCAGGAGCCACCAAGGTCAGTGTAATCTAGCTGCCTCAGTCTGTTTGGGATATTTGTAAATTGCAGTAGTATTAGTATTTACAGTCATAATGTTGAGGAATGTTGAGAACATGAGCATATGTACTAAGGTCTTACAAGTGGACATGTAATTGCAGTAGTCAGACAGATATATGTTTAAGGCACAAAGATGAGGAATGATTAACAAGATTAATAACTGGTATGGATGGAGGACACAACGCTTTGTTTATCCACAATTGAAGATGAGAACCCAAGGCTCAAAATACATCATGCATTGAAATAAAATCATGATAATGACTGTTGGTGGTTGTTCTTTATTTTACAATTATCTATTGTACCACTTATTAAGATTTTTTCTGTTCCATTTGTGGATGGAATAAAGAAGAATTACAGCTGCTGTATGAGATTTTATTAGCTTAATTTTAGCATCACCGTCTTGTGGGAGTAAAAAGATTGATTAATCAAGTGTGATCAGCCAAGAACCTTTTTGTAGGTACAGACTATCTTTGCTAGTTCTTGTCTGGTTTCTGTTATGTTGGATTCATGTATTCTGTCTGTGATAAAATAAAAAGGTTCTACTACATTTGAAATTAGTGTACATATTGTATGTAGGTGATTGTGTCTCTACATAACTGGTGACTCGAAGAAGAACTAGTTTTATAGCAGACAGGTTATTTTTATGCAGTTTTCAGCATTATGATTTCATCATAGAGGATGGGGTTAACCTATTGTGCACTGACAGTGATGAACTCCAGCATCTCTACCAGGAAATCAAGATTTTGGAGCCCTCCTCACCTGCATAATGGCCAAGGGATGTAGTGACATGCACCAGTATGATGTTGGGCAATATGCTGCCGGCCACGCTGAGTGGTCACTTTACCATTAGCATATATTTTACGTAAGACTATATTTCAGGCATCCCCACAATGGCAGGATGGGACATTAAGCCTAATGTGGCAGTTCTCTTTCTTTCATCTGTGTTGCAACCACATTCCGGAGCAACAGATTTTCTGCTACCTCAGTTGGTGCGAACATATCTCCAATATCCAATGGCCCCAAGCTTCACACTGTTCACACCCATGTCCTGCTATGTTCTGATTTCATTCCAGCCCTCCTATAACCTCCAAACACAACCTTTTCTGATTTTGCTCTATGGGGATCACACATTTGATATACATGGGCATGCTGAAAGATAATCCCTCCAATTTTCTTGTGCAAAATTTCATAATAATTTTTAAATAAAACAAAAATTACTAACATTCTATATCTTTCTTCTTCCTGTCTAAATATTTGCAGCCCTCTGCTGCTGGAGGGCTCTGAATTGTAGCGTGTAACATGATGGTATGTAACGTAAGTATATTGGTGCAAGAGAGACAGTGTGCTATAACCAAGTTTTGAGTTCAAGGAGTTAATCTACACATAGAGCACCCTCCCCATCAGCATGACAATAACTGAGCACATACAAGTGCTGCAACATTTGCAACAATCCAACGCTATGGATCCACTGTCATCAACCATCATCCATACAGTCCCGACTTGACCCTGTCAAATTTTCATCTATTTCCAAAACTTAAAGAATACGTTTGAGAAATTAACTTTGATAGTAATAACGCAGATCTCCAAAACTTAAAGAATACCTTTGAGAAATTAACTTTGATAGTAACGAAGCAGTGCAAGCAGAGGTAAGGCTGTAGCTCTGTCAAAGAAGGTAGACATTTTACAGTGGAGATATTAATAAACTGCTCTCTCGTTGGGAAAATGTCTTCATTGCCAGGATGACTACATTGAGAAATAAATATGTAGATATGAAGAATACAGATGTAAAATGTTAATAATGCTTGATTTATTTAAAAAGCTTTAAGAGATTGCACATAAAATATTTAGAGGGATTACTGTTCAGCACGCCCTCCTATTACAGAAAGATAGATGCAACAGAATATTCACTGAGAGGGCAAAACCTGCATGGGTCATACCTTTAGAGGGCAACACGCCTACGTCAATCAATATGCAGTGCACTGCCACACCCATATTGCTTACACCTGCTTTGCCAATGCCCTGAACTGACCATGCAGTGAAGTTCAAATCCCCCAATCCCCCTCCATCCCCAGTGCTCCACATCTAGTGGTGGGAGTCAGGGTGGGGTGGAAGGGCTGTGTGGCTGTAAAACAACTGATTGAGCCAACAAGTCCTTTATTGAAATTAGGCATCCCCCCCCCCCCCCCCAACACACACACACACACACACACACACACACACACCACACACACACTACCACAGTCTCTGGCTGATGAAGTCAGACTGCAAGCAGGAGAGCATGATGTGAGAGGCAAGGGGCTGGTGGTGGGAGTAAGGAGAAGACAGAGGCAGGGAGGGGGAGGAGTAGCAGGGTAGGGGTGGGGATTGGTTTATAGTGCTGCTTGTGGGAGCGTACAGGGACAGGGTGGAGAGAGGATAGAGCAGCTAGGTGCAGTCAGGTGGTTAGACGGAGGGTGGGGGATAGGTCTGTGTGTGTGTGTGTGTGTTGGGGGGGGGGGAGGGGGGAGGGGTTAATGAGAACAGAGAGAAGTAAAAAGAGTGAGGGTGCATTGGAGGAACGAAAGGGCTGTGTAGTGCTTGAATGGGAACAGAGAAGGCAGAGAAGGGTCTAGATGGGTAAGGACAATGACTAACAAAGGTTAGGGCCAGGAGGGTTACTGAAACGTAGGATATATTGCAAGGAGAGATCCCACATACACAATTTAGAAAAGCCGGTGTTGGTGGTGAGAATCCATATGTCACAAGCTGTGAAGCAGTCATTGAAATGAAGAACATTGTGTTGGGCTTCATGCTCAGCAACAGGGTGGTCCAGCTGTTTCTTGGGCACACTTCGTTGATGGCCATTCATGTCGACAGACAGCTCGTTCATTGTCATGCCCATGCACAGTGTTGCACAGTGGTTACAACTCAGCTTGTAGATCACATGGCTGATTTCACAGGTAGCCCTGCCTTTGATGGGACAGGTGATGGTTGTGACTAGACTGGAGTAGGTTGTGGTGGGAGGATGTATGGGACAGGTCATGCATCTAGGTCTATTACAGGGATACGAGCCTTGCGCCAAGGGGTTGGGAGCAGGGTGTGTAGGGATGGATGAGGATATTGTGTGGGTTTGGTGGGTGGTGGAATACCACTGTGGGAGGGATGTGAAGGATAGTGGTTAGGTAGGAAATTCCTCATTTCAGGTGATTTAGTAGCTCCGGTCCTGTGTGATACTAAGTCACTGCGGGAATGCTCCTTTGTGGCCAGATGGTGGGACTTTTGGGAGGTGGTGGGTGACTGGAGAGATAATGCATAGGAGATCTTTTTTTGTACGAGGTTGAGAGGGTAATTACAGTCTGTGAAGGCCTCAGAATATACTGATGGTCTCACTGAGGCCTTCACAGACATAGCTGTAAAACCATTCATGTGGTCTACAAGCTAAGTTGCAACCACTCTGCTGCATTCTACATGGGCATGACAACCAACAAGCTGTCATTTCGCATCAATGACTGTTGACAAACTGTGGTCAAGAAACAGCTGGACCACCCTGTTGCTGAGCATGCTGCCCAGCACTATGTTCTTCATTTCAAAGACTGCTCCACACCCATAAGACATCTGGATCCTTCCCAACAATCCCAGCTTTTCTGAATTGCGCAGTTGGGAACTCTCCCTGGAATATATCCTTTCCCATAACCCTCCTGGTCCTAACCTTCATTAGCTATTGTCCTTACCCATCTAGCCCCTTCACCTGTTCCCATTCCAGCACTACACAGCCCTCTATTTCACCAATGCACCCTCAGCCTTTTTACTCCTCTCCTTTTCTGCTACCCCCCCACTCCCAGCCCCTGCTCACTGTCTAACTTCCCAACTGCACCTAACTGGTGTGTGTGTGTGTGTGTGTGTGTGTGTGTGTGTGAGAGAGAGAGAGAGAGAGAGAGAGAGAGAAGGATATCACACAAAATGCCATCAGATAAGCACAGGAAAATATTCCAGAAATTTGCTATATATGTTCACAAAAACTGGATGCTATGTAGATGCGCGTGTTGAACAATCCAAAATATAAATCAGCCTTTCACTGCAAAAATGATAATGTGATTATAATAGCAAAAGCAAGCAATGTTTGTTGAACAAGAAAAATTAAGAGTGTAATCAACCCTTGTCTCCAATTTCACACAATTATTACTATACACAGCACCATAAAGATATGATGGATCAAGAGAAAATTAAAGTAGAAATGGATAAGAATCTCATGGTACAAATGCAGACAACTTCATATAAAAAAATGGAAACTCTGGGTTGGAATATCAACAATATAGGAAAAGATAGATTGCTGCCTACCATAAAGACACGTTAAGTTACAGATACGCACAATTAAAAGACATTTATACATAAGCTTTTGGCCACAGCCTTCATCAGAAAAAGAAAGTGAAACATACTTCACTCATTGACATAGTGTGAATCAATGGTGTGTCTGCAACTTAATTCATCTTCTTTACAGTAAGTAGCAGTCTACCTTTTCCTGCATTGTTGAGATTTTACGAAACTTTGCATGGCTTGTTAACAAGATACCAACCAGAGCTGTGTAAAATTTTGTATAATGTACTAGGAGCTCCATACCAAACAAAACACAAAAAAATTAAGAGTGTGCTTGTCGAACACAGCGTTTCAAATTAAAGTTGGTACAGCAGAAGCAAAATTTAAACCCATAGCAACAGGATGCAATAACATTAGCAGCACATTAGGTTTCACTAATATTATAGGAAATAATGTTATCAGAAGCTCCAGCAGTACTGTGGAAGCATTACTACTGACTATATATGAACAATAAATTGAAGCAGTTAAACAATGGAAAGTCCAGGATGAAATAAAAACAATCTGGAAATGATAGAGTTTTACTCACCACACTGAGGAGGCACTGAGATGCAAAGAGGCACAATGAAGAAAACTGCTAAAATACATAACTTTTCAGACAAAGTCTTTCTTCTGAATAGCATAAGGACTACATCCAAAACGTTATATATTTCATCCGTCTTTTTTCGGTGTGCCTGTCTGCGACTCATTGCTCCTCTGCGTGGTGATTAGCAACAATATATCATCCAGAATGAGATTTTCACTTTGCAACGGAGTGTGCGCTGATATGAAACTTCCTGGGAGATTAAAACTGTGTGCCGGACTGAGACTTGAACTCAGGACCCTTGCCTTTCGCAGGCAAGTGCTCTACCATCTGAGCTACCCAAGCACGACTCATGACCCGTCCTCACTGCTTCAATTCTCCCAGTACCTTGTCTCCTATCTTACAAACTGTGAGGACTCACAACCCGTCTTCACTGCTTCAATTCTGCCAGTACCTCATCTCCTATCGTCCAAACTGTGAGGATGAGTCATGAGTCGTGCTTGGGTAGCTCAGATGGTAGAGCACTTGCCCACAAAAGGCAAAGGTCCTGAGTTCAAATCTTGGTCAGGCACGCAGTTTTAATCTGCCAGGAAGCTTCAACAATATATCATTTCCATACTGTTGTTAAACCAAAGTAGTTGGTAGTTACAGCAAGGATAACATCACGTAAAAGTGCAGTCAATCAAGAAGATTAATAGAAATAACAAAGCAATAATTCAGACTCGAAGATGGTTTACATGAACTGTCACTGCTTTATTTAGACAGTTCAAGAGCCTCACTGAAATGCCCAAAACACTCCAGAGGGATATAATACAAGAAAGGCAGTGCATGTTGTGAAAGGCCTTACTCTCAAAATTCTTCTAGGCCACATCCCATTATGGCCCAAGAAAGATATTAATGTTACTTCCTCGAACATTCATCTCGCATAATGCTTATCATGGTAAAATTAGATCAACCAGGTTTAAACAGTTGGACTGTGACAATCTAATTTCCTATGTATCATATGTGAATGGAACAAAAAAGAGAGAAGAGGGAAATTGTAGACATACACTATGTGCCTTTGACCACATACTGTAGTGGCCTGCAAAGAACAAGATAATTTATATGTTAATGTAGGTAATTTGTACAATCAGACAGTCTCATTCAGGAGCCAGGAGCCACCAAGGTCAGTGTAATCTAGCTGCCTCAGTCTGTTTGGGATATTTGTAAATTGCAGTAGTATTAGTATTTACAGTCATAATGTTGAGGAATGTTGAGAACATGAGCATATGTACTAAGGTCTTACAAGTGGACATGTAATTGCAGTAGTCAGACAGATATATGTTTAAGGCACAAAGATGAGGAATGATTAACAAGATTAATAACTGGTATGGATGGAGGACACAACGCTTTGTTTATCCACAATTGAAGATGAGAACCCAAGGCTCAAAATACATCATGCATTGAAATAAAATCATGATAATGACTGTTGGTGGTTGTTCTTTATTTTACAATTATCTATTGTACCACTTATTAAGATTTTTTCTGTTCCATTTGTGGATGGAATAAAGAAGAATTACAGCTGCTGTATGAGATTTTATTAGCTTAATTTTAGCATCACCGTCTTGTGGGAGTAAAAAGATTGATTAATCAAGTGTGATCAGCCAAGAACCTTTTTGTAGGTACAGACTATCTTTGCTAGTTCTTGTCTGGTTTCTGTTATGTTGGATTCATGTATTCTGTCTGTGATAAAATAAAAAGGTTCTACTACATTTGAAATTAGTGTACATATTGTATGTAGGTGATTGTGTCTCTACATAACTGGTGACTCGAAGAAGAACTAGTTTTATAGCAGACAGGTTATTTTTATGCAGTTTTCAGCATTATGATTTCATCATAGAGGATGGGGTTAACCTATTGTGCACTGACAGTGATGAACTCCAGCATCTCTACCAGGAAATCAAGATTTTGGAGCCCTCCTCACCTGCATAATGGCCAAGGGATGTAGTGACATGCACCAGTATGATGTTGGGCAATATGCTGCCGGCCACGCTGAGTGGTCACTTTACCATTAGCATATCTTTTACGTAAGACTATATTTCAGGCATCCCCACAATGGCAGGATGGGACATTAAGCCTAATGTGACAGTTCTCTTTCTTTCATCTGTGTTGCAACCACATTCCGGAGCAACAGATTTTCTGCTACCTCAGTTGGTGCGAACATATCTCCAATATCCAATGGCCCCAAGCTTCACACTGTTCACACCCATGTCCTGCTATGTTCTGATTTCATTCCAGCCCTCCTATAACCTCCAAACACAACCTTTTCTGATTTTGCTCTATGGGGATCACACATTTGATATACATGGGCATGCTGAAAGATAATCCCTCCAATTTTCTTGTGCAAAATTTCATAATAATTTTTAAATAAAACAAAAATTACTAACATTCTATATCTTTCTTCTTCCTGTCTAAATATTTGCAGCCCTCTGCTGCTGGAGGGCTCTGAATTGTAGCGTGTAACATGATGGTATGTAACGTAAGTATATTGGTGCAAGAGAGACAGTGTGCTATAACCAAGTTTTGAGTTCAAGGAGTTAATCTACACATAGAGCACCCTCCCCATCAGCATGACAATAACTGAGCACATACAAGTGCTGCAACATTTGCAACAATCCAACGCTATGGATCCACTGTCATCAACCATCATCCATACAGTCCCGACTTGACCCTGTCAAATTTTCATCTATTTCCAAAACTTAAAGAATACGTTTGAGAAATTAACTTTGATAGTAATAACGCAGATCTCCAAAACTTAAAGAATACCTTTGAGAAATTAACTTTGATAGTAACGAAGCAGTGCAAGCAGAGGTAAGGCTGTAGCTCTGTCAAAGAAGGTAGACATTTTACAGTGGAGATATTAATAAACTGCTCTCTCGTTGGGAAAATGTCTTCATTGCCAGGATGACTACATTGAGAAATAAATATGTAGATATGAAGAATACAGATGTAAAATGTTAATAATGCTTGATTTATTTAAAAAGCTTTAAGAGATTGCACATAAAATATTTAGAGGGATTACTGTTCAGCACGCCCTCCTATTACAGAAAGATAGATGCAACAGAATATTCACTGAGAGGGCAAAACCTGCATGGGTCATACCTTTAGAGGGCAACACGCCTACGTCAATCAATATGCAGTGCACTGCCACACCCATATTGCTTACACCTGCTTTGCCAATGCCCTGAACTGACCATGCAGTGAAGTTCAAATCCCCCAATCCCCCTCCATCCCCAGTGCTCCACATCTAGTGGTGGGAGTCAGGGTGGGGTGGAAGGGCTGTGTGGCTGTAAAACAACTGATTGAGCCAACAAGTCCTTTATTGAAATTAGGCATCCCCCCCCCCCCCCCCAACACACACACACACACACACACACACACACACACACACACACACACACACTACCACAGTCTCTGGCTGATGAAGTCAGACTGCAAGCAGGAGAGCATGATGTGAGAGGCAAGGGGCTGGTGGTGGGAGTAAGGAGAAGACAGAGGCAGGGAGGGGGAGGAGTAGCAGGGTAGGGGTGGGGATTGGTTTATAGTGCTGCTTGTGGGAGCGTACAGGGACAGGGTGGAGAGAGGATAGAGCAGCTAGGTGCAGTCAGGTGGTTAGACGGAGGGTGGGGGATAGGTCTGTGTGTGTGTGTGTGTTGGGGGGGGGGGGGGGGGGAGGAAGGGGGGAGGGGTTAATGAGAACAGAGAGAAATAAAAAGAGTGAGGGTGCATTGGAGGAACGAAAGGGCTGTGTAGTGCTTGAATGGGAACAGAGAAGGCAGAGAAGGGTCTAGATGGGTAAGGACAATGACTAACAAAGGTTAGGGCTAGGAGGGTTACTGAAACGTAGGATATATTGCAAGGAGAGATCCCACATACACAATTTAGAAAAGCCGGTGTTGGTGGTGAGAATCCATATGTCACAAGCTGTGAAGCAGTCATTGAAATGAAGAACATTGTGTTGGGCTTCATGCTCAGCAACAGGGTGGTCCAGCTGTTTCTTGGGCACACTTCGTTGATGGCCATTCATGTCGACAGACAGCTCGTTCATTGTCATGCCCAAGCACAGTGTTGCACAGTGGTTACAACTTAGCTTGTAGATCACATGGCTGATTTCACAGGTAGCCCTGCCTTTGATGGGACAGGTGATGGTTGTGACTAGACTGGAGTAGGTTGTGGTGGGAGGATGTATGGGACAGGTCTTGCATCTAGGTCTATTACAGGGATACGAGCCTTGCGCCAAGGGGTTGGGAGCAGGGTGTGTAGGGATGGATGAGGATATTGTGTGGGTTTGGTGGGTGGTGGAATACCACTGTGGGAGGGATGTGAAGGATAGTGGTTAGGTAGGAAATTCCTCATTTCAGGTGATTTAGTAGCTCCGGTCCTGTGTGATACTAAGTCACTGCGGGAATGCTCCTTTGTGGCCAGATGGTGGGACTTTTGGGAGGTGGTGGGTGACTGGAGAGATAATGCATAGGAGATCTTTTTTTGTACGAGGTTGAGAGGGTAATTACAGTCTGTGAAGGCCTCAGAATATACTGATGGTCTCACTGAGGCCTTCACAGACATAGCTGTAAAACCATTCATGTGGTCTACAAGCTAAGTTGCAACCACTGTGCTGCATTCTACATGGGCATGACAACCAACAAGCTGTCATTTCGCATCAATGACTGTTGGCAAACTGTGGTCAAGAAACAGCTGGACCACCCTGTTGCTGAGCATGCTCCCCAGCACTATGTTCTTCATTTCAAAGACTGCTCCACACCCATAAGACATCTGGATCCTTCCCAACAATCCCAGCTTTTCTGAATTGCGCAGTTGGGAACTCTCCCTGGAATATATCCTTTCCCATAACCCTCCTGGTCCTAACCTTCATTAGCTATTGTCCTTACCCATCTAGCCCCTTCACCTGTTCCCATTCCAGCACTACACAGCCCTCTATTTCACCAATGCACCCTCAGCCTTTTTACTCCTCTCCTTTTCTGCTACCCCCCCACTCCCAGCCCCTGCTCACTGTCTAACTTCCCAACTGCACCTAACTGCCTCTCTCCAGGCATCCCTGTATGCTCCCACAAGCAGCACTTTACTGTCCACCACCCCTACCCTATTATCCATCTCCCTCCCCGCCCCAGCCTCCTCCTCACCCCACCGCCCAGTTGCCTCTCCCATCATGCATTGCTGCTTGCAGTCTTGCTTCAGCAGCCGGACACTGTGGACATGTGTGTGTGTGTGTGTGTGTGTGTTTGTGTGTGTGTGTGCGCGCGCGCGTGTATGTGTGTATGGTGTCCATTTTCGTTGAAGGCCATTTTGGCCAAACGCTCACATTCTGACAGTCTTTTTGTTGTGCCCATCAGCGACTCAGCGTCTCACTATAGGGTGAGCAGCAACTATCCTTATGATAATACTGTTACATTTCATCCTGGATTTTTCGATTGTTTAAAAAAGTGTTTCTAATACATTTGAAATTAGTGTATTTGTTTAATGTAGGTGACAGTGTCTCTACAGTCTCTATGCAGTCAGCGTGTAAGGAGCTTATAAATATTCATAGATTTTAATTTGAAAACTAATACTTGGCATGTTCTAAGTAAGTTTTTGATATATGTTGTTCATCTTTCTTTGAATGCCTGGAAGTACAGAGTTTTGAGTGATTCCAACATTCTCACTCAGATCGAAGGAACCTGTATCCTTCTTTGTATATATTAGTAAAATTAAAGCCTGTTAAATTTAAAGTTGTTAGTATTGACTAGGATTTACATCCCTGAGCCCAGATATCCTGATAAATTGTGGAAGAAATAGCTAATAATGTACTCTTTTACTTTACTTTGGAACACCTGGGCATTTCCAATTTCCTGTCTGAAGTCTGCCAGCAACCTGTTACAGACTATTGTGCTATTGCACAATGGGAGAAGCTGACAGAATACATGTGACTCATAACTCACACATTTACTCATAGAAAAAATTTTTACATGATTGAGAAAGGAATTAGAAAATATGTCAGGTTAGGGAGTAAATACTTTCATGACACTTTGCGACATGCCTAGCATGGCAAAGATCATAATTGTCTTGATGTAAATGGAGAGCTGGAAATTGACTGTAAGTAGCCTATGTGTTAACTCAGGGTACTGGCTACCTTTATTCCTGATTTCTTCCAAATCCATCCAGACATTTCAGTGAGAAGGAGTAACAAACATACTACGTTGATGAAGAAAGATAATAAGCAATTTCTAGTTTAGTGCAATGCTAATTTTATAATATTTGCACATACAACATTGTCATTGCCCTCATATGTGTGTTTGTTAACAAGAACTATGCTTGTATATCATAATCAACTCCAGCTTCACTAAAAGCCTACAAAATTCTGCATGAAAAGGCATGATGTGCCTCTGTTGTACAGCATTTAAATCAGGGCTTAACAAATGGCCGGTTTTTAACGCGAGTACTCGCGTCTGCTCAGGCACGTGCTCGCGAGCAGGTGCAAGGTCGCGGAGGGAGGGGAAATGCGCGCGCACGTTTGAATAGGGCTGCAGCGTGCCTATTGAATTCGCGCCGACTGTGTAACGTTTAAAGTATTACGATCAGCTCTAACAGTCACTTCGCTGGTTAAGAATCATGTCAAGTCGCCGTTGTGTAACCCCAACCATGCTTTTGCAGTTCAACCCCCATTGGGAGGAATTGTATCTGTTTACAGAAAAAGATGGTGTTGCAAAATGTTTAGTATGTCACAAAACGCTGAATTCTTTTAGGAAATTTAATTTGCAGCGACATTATATGTCGTACCACACGAAAGACTACGGAAGTGGAAAATGCGATGGACCAGATCGTGCACAGGAAGTTATTAAACTTAAAAGGAAGCTATCTGAAGAAGATCTGGACGACGAAGAAAAATCAACTCGGAGTGAGTTACAAAATTGCTTTGCTTTTAGCAAAATCCCTGCTCCCCATCACTGATGGCGATTTAATAAAAGAATGTTTGGTAGTTGCCACGGAACATTTGTGTCCATCTCAAGTTGAACAGTTTCGGATTGTGCCATCATCTAACATGACCATTATGCGTCGCATACAGGACATGGCAGACGACGTCCAGAGCCAGCTTGCAAATATCCTTAAAGATTTTATGGCGTATTCTCTATCTCTGGACGAAAGTGTTGCTATCAAAGGAACAGCGCAGCTTACCATATTTATTAGAGGTGTTAATAGAGATCTTCAGGTAAGGGAGGAGCTCCTCGATGTAGTAGCCATGAAGAACACTACAACCGGAGGTGATATTTTAAGTAGTGTTGAAGAAAGTGTTGAAAATATAGGATTGTTGTGGAATTCTTTAGTTTCAGTGTCTACAGACGGTGCACCAGCGATGACAGGGAAAAAATCAGGTTTCGTCGCGCTGTTGAAGGAGAAAATGCAAAAACTGACCGTGCCAAATGAAACAAGGGGCGTTCACTGGCTGATCCACCAGGAAAACTTATGTGCAAAGAGTATCACTCTAAAAAAATGTGATGAGTGTTGTTTTTCGTACAACCAATTATATAAGGAAGCATGGGCTACAACATAGGCAATTTAAAAGCTTTCTTGAGTATGTAGAAAGCCAGTATGGTAGCTTGCCTTATTACAGCAAGGTCCGCTGGCTTAGTCGTGGCAAATTATTAAATCGATTTTTTTGCGTATTAGATCAGATAAATATGTTCATGGAAATAAATAATATGCGTGTTCCTGAATTGAAAGAGCCTTCATGGAAATGTGATCTCGCGTTATTAGCAGATTTAATTAGCCATCTGAATGCTTTGAACATTTCACTACAAGGTAAAGATCTGCTAATTACTCATTTCATAGATTGAATACGAGCTTTTAAAATGAAATTGACACTTTGGGTGAGTCAGCTGGAAACAGGAAATCTAGCTCATTTTCCTACATTATCATCCATGCAAGATGTTCACAAAGACTGTGAATGTTATTCACATGCCCTTAAGGAAGAATTTGATCAACACTTTCAAGATCTGACAGCATTAGACAGTGATTTTGGTCTGTTCTTCTCTCCATATTCAGCGAATATTGAAGAGATTCGTCCTGAGCTGCAACTAGAAATTATTGACCTGCAGTGTGACAGAGAATACAGAGACAAATTTCAGAACAAGAAAAGCATTTTGGAATTCTACAGAGGCTTCCCTCAGGATAGATTTCCTCGTTTGCACAAACTGACGGCTACAATAATATCAATGATCGGTTCCACGTATGTTTGTGAACAACTGTTCTCTGCAATGAAATGTAACAAGACGCGCCTGAGAAACGCATTGTCTGATCGAAATTTAAATTGCACGCTGCACCTACAATGCACAAGAACAGTTACTCCGAACATAGACGCAATTGTAAAGGGCAAAAAGTACAAGATAACCAAGAACCCCTTTTATTGTGTAACAGTTCACAAATTAATACGAATGTAGAGGCAGTCACTAAGCTAATAAAATTATGTGGCACGTGTACACTCTCCTTTATTTGTTTCATCTGTCGCAGTAATAATTCGTGAGTGATATCCCTGCAGGTGCCCGCGGATTTACATTGACTGGCGGCAGCTGTTGTGTGCCCCACGTGGCTTTCCCCACTCTCCGCTCTGGTCCGGTAGTGGGGGTAGCGTGCTCGCACTGCTCCGTGCTCGCGCCTTGCTGCTCACGGCTTGCTCCGCGAGCACGTATGTTGTGAAGCCCTGATTTAAATGAAATTGTCGTGAGTCTTCAAGAGCCTCAGAAGCTGTAAGACATGTGTGACGCTTGGTGGATAAAATGCAATGGGCTTTTATGGATGTATGGATTTAACACTTTTAGGATTGCCTAAGCACTGTATTCATTACATTGAATCCTATTATGCAAGACATATTAAATAATAAAAGCATTTTCACAAAAACAGTACAGAATTTATAGCTTTTTTTTTTTAAGGATAAATATTGTTCGACATTTTGCATAATAATCAACGTCTTATGCTACATGCTTTTAAAAGTAGCCTATGTGTTAATTCTAGGTATAAGCTAATTCTGATCCAGATTTCTTTGAACTCAATCCAGCTGTTTTAGTGTGAAGGAGTAACAGACATATTCACACACAGGCTTTCACATTTATAATATACAGGGTGGTCCATTGAACGTGACTGGGCCAAATATCTCACGAAATAAGCGTCAAACAAAAAAACTACAAAGAACAAAACTTGTCTAGCTTGAAGGGGGAAACCAGATGGCACTATGGTTGGCCCACTAGATGGCGCTGCCATAGATCAAACGGATATCAACTGTGTATTTTTAAGTAGGAACCCCCATTTTTTATTACATATTCGTGTAGTACGTAAAGAAATATGAATGTTTTAGTTGGACCACTTTTTTCGCTTTGTAATAGATGGCGCTGTAATAGTCACAAACATATGGCTCACAATTTTAGATGAACAGTTGGTAACAGGTAGGTTTCTTAAATTAAAATACAGAACGTAGGTAATTTTGAACATTTTATTTCGATTGTTCCAATGTGATACATGTGCCTTTGTGAACTTATCATTTCTGAGAACGCATGCTGTTACAGCGTGATTACCTGTAAATACCACATTAATGCAATAAATGACGTCCGTCAACCTCAATGCACTTGGCAATACATGTAATGACATTCCTCTCAACAGCGAGTAGTTCGCCTTCCGTAATGTTCGCACATGCATTGACAATGCGCTGACACATGTTGTCAGGTGTTGCGGGTGGACCACGATAGCAAACATCCTTCAACTTTCCCCATGGAAAGAGATCCGGGGATGTCAGATCCGGTGAATGTGTGGGCCATGGTATGGTGCTTCGACAACCAATCCACCTGTCATGAAATATGCTATTCAATATCACTTCAACCGCACACGAGCTATGTGCTGGACATCCATCATGTAGGAAGTACATTGCCATTCTGTCATGCAGTGAAACATCCTGCAGTAACATCAATAGAACATTACGTAGGAAATGAGCATACATTGCACCATTTAGATTGCCATTGATAAAATGGGGGCCAATTATCCTTCCTACCATAATGCTGCACCATACATTAACTCGCCAAGGTCACTCATGTTCCACTTGTCGAAGCCATAGTGGATTTTCCACTGCCCAATAGTGCATAATATGCTGGTTTACGTTACCGCTGTTGATGAATGACACTTCGTCGCTAAATAGAACGCGTGCAAAAAAATCTGTCATTGTCCTGTAATTTCTCTTGTGCCCAGTGACAGAACTGTACACGACGTTCAAAGTCGTCGTGATGCAATTCCTGGTGCATAGAAATATGGTACGCATGCAATCGATGTTGATGTAGCATCCTCAACACCGACGTTTTTTGAGATTCCCGATTCTCATGCAATTTGTCTGCTACTGATGTGGGGATTAGCCACGAAAGCAGCTAAAACACCTACTTGGGCATCATCATTTGTTGCAGGTCATGGCTGATGTTTCACATGTGGCTGATCGCTTCCTGTTACCTTAAATACCGTAACTATCAGGCGAATGGTCCGGACACTTGAATGATGTCGTCCAGGATACAGAGCAGCAAACATAGCACACGCCTATTGGGCATTATGATCACAATAGGCATACATCAACACAATATCAACCTTTTCCGCACTTGGTGAATGGTCCATTTTAACATGGGTAATGTATCATGAAGCAAATACCGTCCGCACTGGCGGAATGTTACATGATACCACATACTTATACGTTTGTGACTATTACAGCACCATCTATCACAAAGCGAAAAAACTGCTCCAACTAAAACATTCATATTTCTTTATGTACTACACGAATATGTAATAAAAAATGGGGGTTCTTATTTTTAAAAAATGCAATTGATATTCGTTTGACCTATGGCAGCGCCATCTAGCGGGCCAACCATAGCGCCATCTGGTTTCCCCCTTCAAACTGGACGAGTTTCGATCTTTGTATTTTTTTCGTTTGATGCTTATGTTGTGAGATATTTGGCCTGGTCACTATCAATGGACCACCCAGTATATGGGGACTACAGTTAACTGATGTCCTATCAATATTCTAAGGCATCCTATTTGTTATACCCATGACTGTAATGATGTCATCAAACAATTTATTACTCTAACAGAAATTTGAGGATGAAAAGAAATACAAATGATGATAAACAATCATTCAGCTGGAGTTGATTGATATATGATACACAGACCCATATATAGAGCATCTGCAAATAACATGATAACTGAAATACCACAGCTCTGTAAATCATTGGTGTTGTGGTGCACAATATTTGCAACAACTGGTTGATTGAGTTTGTGGCTTGTTGCAGTCTGACAGCAGCCATTCATGAGGGAAGTCAGCTGGTTTCTTTTGATGTCCATGTAGAACAGTGCACAGTAATTATAGCACAGCTGGTATATGATATAGCTGCTTCCAAGAATGACTCAACTCTGACAGAAAACAGAATGCCTGTGACTGGATTGTTGTAAGAGGTGGTGAGTCGATGTATGAGACTGGTCATGAACAAGCGTTTTTCATAGAGGAATGAGCTATCAGGTGCAGGTCTGAAAGAAGAGATGCCAGAGGAATGGGCTAAGATAATGCATAGGTTTGTTGGTCAATGAAATTCTATTTTGGATGCTGAAGGTAGGATTGGGGTAAGAGATCCCTTATCTCAAAGTATGATGAGAGGTTTAGTTTCTCAAGCCCTAGATGATACTGAAAGATAAGTAGAGTGCTGGATCGTGGATCGTTCAAGTTAGATACGGGTATGTTGGTGTCACATAATAAAACAGTACAGGAAACATGTTTCTGAACTAGTTGGATAGGGTGTTGTGTGTCTGTAAAAGCTCTGGCGAAGTTACAGAGTGGTGCACGAAATGTGTTACCATTTTGTTTTTGATTATAAACTTTATTGTCAATACAATCTGAAAGGAACATATACTACAATGAAGAGCCATCCATGGATATTTGTTCTATCTCAGCACATGCTCAATATGTCCACCATTTCATCTCATTAACTTCCTTCAAACAAACACTGAAGTTAGTGATTGTCCTATAGCACGTCTTCCGTAATTTCACAGCAAGCTTGAAGAATAAGTCTTCTGAGCTCCATTAAATCAAGTGGACGTTTCGGGAAAATTTTTTCCTTTAGGTACCCCCAAAGAAAAAAAGTCACATGGATTGAGGTCTGGACTATTGGGGGGCCAATTTTGTCCATCATTGAAGCGATCTGGAAACCTGACTGAAATGATCCGCATGTTGAAATGCTCGTGTAAAAACTCCAACACAGTGTTTGCAGTATGTGGCCTTGCTCCATCTTGCATGAACCACTGCATGTTGAAGTGCAAGGCAGTAACAAGAAGCTGTGGAATGAAGCTATTGCAAAGCATGCTCAAATAACACTCGCTGTTCACAGTTTCTTCAAAGAAAAAGAGTCCAATAAGTCCGTGACTGGAAATTGCTGCCCACGCTGTAATCCTCGAAGCATAATGTTGTCGTTCATGAAGCCCTTGTGGGTTTTCAGTGGCCCAAAAGCATACATTTTGTATGTTAACCACACTGTGTAAATGAAAATACTCCTCTTCTGAAAACCAAATGTTTTTGAGAGTTTCTTCCCTATCCTCCGCCTACTGAGCAAACAGTAGTCTTTGCTGATTGTGTTCTTCAGTAAGCTTCTACGCACAGGTCATCTTGTATGGGTACATATGGAGGTCACTTTTAAGAATGCATTGAACAGAGTGTCTGGATATTCCCAGTTGCACTGGTGCCTTTCTACACGATTTCCCTGGACTTCTCTGTACAGCAACTTGTACTGCTTCAATATTCTCCGGCGAACAAACAGGCTTAGGCCAAGGTCGCTTCACTTCCAATACTGTTCCTTCCTGTACAAATTTATCATACAACCTGTGGATGGTCTTCTTGCAAGGGACCCATTGTGTGTTAAACTGTTATCGAAAATGCCTCTGGCTTTTCGTTTCATGAAAAAGTAACACAATTGCCAATCGTTGCTGTGTCGTCAGTCTTCCATTGTCAGCCATTGCTGCTTACTAGTCTCCTAGTGGCAGTATCGTGGATTACACATCATTTCATAACTCATTTGTTTTTCCAAGCTCTGCTGGTACAGCTGTAGAGATCCCAGTGGGATATCTAATGTGCGTCATAAATTGTGAAAGAAAAAATTGGTAACACATTTCGTGCGCCACCCTGTATTTGCATTTTTGGACAACTGCTTCTTTCTACTTCATATGGGAGCAAGGATCTAAAGAACATTGTTTTTGACATGAAACGCCTAACAGCTTTCAATGTGGAGGTAATTATTTGTGCTACACTGCTACCAGTAACTTTCTATTTATTTTATGTTGAATTTAACACTTTGCCTTGTGTTTTGAACATCTTTTCCTCATCCGTAGGAATGTTTATACACAGAATAAATTGCATTTAACAATAAAATTTTAAATCTAAAGCTAACAAAGACATTATGTAGCTTAAATTACATGCACCGTTCTGTTGTTGTAATGGCTGCCCCCCCCCCCTCCCCCCCCCCCCCCTTCCCCCTGCAGATTAATTCATTAGATTGTTTTGTTAAATAAGATTTATTTTGAATGCCAATACACATGAGGATGCTAAAAACATGCAAAAATTTGTTAAATTAAACATAAAATAAAGTGACTAGCCATACTGTAACACAAATAATTATTTTACATGGTCTTGGTTCTTACACATGTTATTAAAATGCAGGTAGTGTTGAAGAATGTTTCATTTTTCATGTACAGAGGATTTCATGGAGTTATCATAGAGGTGGATATCAAGATCTAGGAAGACAGCTCATTGAGTTAAGAAGGACTGGGTAAATTTTATTTTGGAGTACACATTGAGGTTCTGTAGCAAAGAGAAGATACTATATTGTCATATGTCCAGACTGTGATGATATCATCAAGGATTCTGAATCAATAGACAGGGAGGATTCCTTAGAGATGCTCATAAACATGTTGGTGTCAGATGGTATCATTTGAATGCTCAAAGCTGTCATGTGGATTTCTTGTGGGGTTGGAGTTTTGTGAGCCATGTGAGGAAATTGTCTAAAGGAGGCTCATAAACATGCTGGTGTAAGATGGTACATTTGAATGTCCATAGCTGTTCTCTGGATTTGAATTTTTGTGAAATGTGTGAGGAAATTACAGAAGGAAGTGAACTAGTGAATATACCTGAAGGAATGTGCTACAGAATGACTTAAGTTAGAGCAGCCAAATCACCAAAGTCAATGGAAGATATGCATCAATTACATTCAGTTCCGTTAAAAATTAAATAGAGTAAGCAAACTCCTCATTGTAGATCTTTGTCATGCAAGTAGAACAAACAATGTAACCCTGTCACTATGTCTGTGTTATTGATGTGGAGAACAACACAGACATGACAAATGTCCATTTCATAAAGCTGTCTGCCACAACAGCAAAAAGGAGTACAGCACTAAAGAATATTAACTGGGGAAGATGGATTCAGCAAATTCAAGGAAAAGAGCAAGTTACTGTATTGTCACAACCAACAGAGCAGGTTAATATGTCATAATAATATAGCAGAAACAATGAAAACAATGTAATCAATCCACTACATAAATGAATGTTTGAAAGGCACCAATCAAACATTTGCTAGTTAGTAGCTCAATTGGTAAGTGCCAGACTACAAATTCAAAGGTCTTAGGTTTGATGACAGTTAGCCCACAATTTTTTTCTGTCACATACCAATTCTTTCAACTGTGGGAATGATTTTTGTAAGTAAAAAATGCTTCAGCAATTCAAAGAACAGAGCAAGTTACTGTATTGTCACAACCAACAGAGCAGGTTAATATGTCATAATAATTTAGCAGAAACAATGTAATTAATCCACTACATAAATGAATGTTTAAAAGTCACCAATCAAACATTTGCTAGTTAGTAGCTCAATTTGTAAGTGCCAAACTACAAATTAAAAGGTCTTAGGTTTGATAACAGTTAGTCCACAATTTTTTTCTGTCACATATCAATTCTTTCAACTCTGGGAATGATTTTTTAAGTAAAAAATGCAAAGTTATATTATGATACAGAGCCTATGTTAAACTGTGGATTTTGCTACATGTGGATTAGTAAGTGAGTTTGAAAGTCAGAGGAAGGCAAGAGCATACCAACTCCAATAGGAACAAGTCCAGTAAACGAGTGCTGTCTTCAAACCAATATGTGGATTTGTCTCAGCTTTACCTTTACCAGCTCATCAGATACAGTGCATTAGATTTTTCTCCACTACAATCAGGAAGACAGTACATAAACAAGCTGTGCTTGGGTGAAAGAGTACTTCAACAATCCTAGACTGACAATGGATAGCAGAATCTGTGAAAGGAATTATTTTTGTTGAATTATTTTCTGCTCCTAACAAAATTTATTCATTGATCACTGCATAACTTTGTTTTGCTGCATCTCAAAAGGAGCAACTGGAGTAATTAGTTGCTCATTATGAGGGTGCTTTAAGTGATGTAGCAGGCAAGTTAGTAGGACCTCTAATCATGGTACACTTTCAACCTGAAGCTACACCAATTTTTTCACATGCCTGTAAAATACCTTTAGGCCTTTGAGAAAAATATGCGAAGAAAAAAGAACAAAAACTAGCATTGGGATTCTGTGTTCCACATTGTTGTCAAGAAACATGGAAAATTATGTATTACTGGTGACTACATGTTGACTTAAAATCCTCATATGCCTATACACATGTGCTAACATTGAATACATCAAAACACTGAATAGTCGCTGTAAAGATGACACACTGCAGGCAGGTACGATGAAAAGCCAGTTCACATTTAGCTTTCAGCCGAAGCCTTCTTCAGAAAAGGAAACCCACACACATTCACACAAGTAAGCACACCTATTGCACACATGACCAGTATCACCAGCAGATCGATTCAAGCTGCTGGTAATGTGTGCATGAGGTGTGCTTACTTGTGTGAATGTGTGTGGGTTTACTTTTCTGAAGAAGGCTTCGGCTGAAAGCTAAATGTGAACTGTCTTTTTGTTGCACCTGTTTGCAACTCAATGTGTCATCTTTATGGCGAGTAGCAATCTACCTTTTCCTTACATTGTTGATATTCCAACCCGTAGTTTCCATTATTCAACACACTGAATAATTCTTTATAACAACCCGTCTGACCAAAGCAGTATGCATCCTATCCAGTCATTCCCAGTGTATTTCTTATATCTTTTTAGGGTAAATTCATCCAAAAGATGGAATTGCTGAAGAAATACAGTTACAATTGAAACAGTTACTACAAAAATGTAACATTGCAGCCTGCACGTCGTAAAGTGTATGAAAGAAAATTCATCTAATGTCTTACATCAAAACATCAGAAACTTTATGGATCAAAAGAGATAAACTTCCTATATCCACACAGGAAAATGAATGAATAGATGAAATGTAAGCAGATTTATTGTGCATATCAGCTCATCACATGGAAATCACTGGAGGTGGACTGACCACTCTTGATGAAAATAAGGTAATATCATACTACTGTAGAACTTGTAAGAACTAAGGAAAAGTGACTATACAGAGAGAGAGAGAGAGAGAGAGAGAGAGAGAGAGAGAGAGAGATGCTTCAGGTTAATGCATATACATAACAGGAGAATTTTTCAGTAGCTCATACAATTATTATGCCTCTTTGTCAATCAGAGGATATTGCTGTTCAGTATCAGTTAGTACGTGGCTGACAAAGGCTATTAGGTGTTCATGGCCATTCTTAAGTTAATGTGAGAAATCAGCACCTAGTCCTATCTCACTTGTGGCTATTGTTAGCACTAGCAGAAATGCAGAATCATATGGCATCAAAAATTGTGGAGAACCCAGTGTATGCTTGACATCATAATAGGGAGCTTCCACAATTTTTGTACACCTGAAAGTGTCTCTAAGAAGCAAATCTCTCAGTGGGATGATTCTTTTTGATATGACTGGAATAATGAGAGAGTAGCATGTAGCTTTGCTTATGAGTAGTTGTAATTCTTCCTCTGCAGTTGGCTTTAACGCATATTGCCTCAGTATGTTCAGCTGGTTTTTGTATGTTATTGGAATCCATTTTGTGACCCAGAAACTGCATTATAGAAAGGATGAAGCTAGATTTCTTGTGGCTGAGGCAAAGCACATGTCATCACAATCATTCAAATGTCATATCAAGAACTAGCATTAGATTTTCAAATCCCTCTGCAAATAGCAATATGTCATTGAAGAAATTCAGTGCAATAACAAGTCCTTGTAGAACTGCTTCCATATGACATTGTCAAGTAGTGGAAAAGTTTGCTGCACCCCAGACTCATTCATTAATTCATTCATTCCACAGTTAAGTCTTCATAATCTTGTTAAAACTATTTTCAGCTGCTGTATGAAACTTAATTTTCGTCCTGTGGGTGGCCTGTTAACTGTCAGCTCCTCTTTTTCTTGACCCACTATTGTGTCAAAACATTCAGATAGGTGTTTAATGTAATATGCCTTAACCTGAAGAATCTCTCTCTCTCTCTCTCTCTCTCTCTGTATAGTCACTTTTCATTAGTTCTTGCTAGTTCTACAGTAGTGATATTACCTTATTTTCATCAAGAGTGGTCAGTCCAACTCCAATGATTTCCATGTGATGAGCTGATATACACAATAAATCTGCTTACATTTCATCTATTCATTCATTTTCCTGTGTGGATATAGGAAGTTTATTTCTTTTGATCCATAAAGTTTCTGATGTTTTGATGTAAAACATTAGATGAATTTTCTTTCATACACTTTACGATGTGCAGGCTGCAATGTTACATTTTTGCAGTAACTGTTTCAATTGTAACTGTATTTCTTCAGCAATTCCATCTTTTGGGTGAATTTACCCTAAAAAGATATAAGAAATACACTGGGAATGACTGGATAGGATGCATACTGCTTTGGTCAGACGGGTTGTTATAAAGAATTATTCAGTGTGTTAAATAATGGAAACTACAGGTTAGAATATCAACAATGCAAGGAAAAGGTAGATTGCTACTCGCCATAAAGATGACACATTGAGTTGCAAACAGGCACAACAAAAAGGCAGTTCACATTTAGCTTTCAGCCGAAGCCTTCTTCAGAAAAGGAAACCCACACACATTCACACAAGCAAGCACTGTTAAAACTACTTTCAGCTGCTGTATGAAACTTAATTTTCTTCCTGTGGGTGGCCTGTAAACTGTCAGCTCCTCTTTTTCTTGACCCACTATTGTGGAAGCTCCCTATTATGATGTCAAGAATGCACTGGGTTCTCCACAATTTTTGATGCCATATGATTCTGCGTTTCTGCTAGTGCTAACAATAGCCACAAGTGAGATAGGACTAGGTGCTGATTTCTCACATTAACTTAAGAATGGCCATGAACACCTAATAGCCTTTGTCAGCCACGTACTAACTGTTACTGAACAGCAATATCCTCCGATTGACAAAGAGGCACGATGATTGTATGAGCTGCTGAAAAATTCTCCTGTTATGTATATGGATGACATTTTATACTGACATTTAATGTTGACAGTAATTGCCTTAAATAACATAAAATTGGAGTTTAATCCTAATCTCATCCAAATCTACCAAAAATAAATGCAAAACATATATACCTATTTAAAAAAAGCAGATAAAAATTCACTTGACACTGTCCTGAGAAACAGTCTCCACTCCTTCCAAACTGACTATGTGGGCGCGGATGAGATGTGGTTCAAATTCAAAGAAATAGTATCAACAACAATTGAGAGATATGTACCAAATATATTAATAAGAGATGATAATCACCCCTGTGGTACACACAACAGGTCAGGACACTGTTGTGGAAGCAATGAAAGAAGCACACAAAATTTAAAAGAACAAAATCTCCATGACTGGCAATGTTTTACTGAAGTTTGAAACCTAGTGACTGAATTTAATTGATAAAAGGAGAAAATACAGAAATGCAGCAAATAAAGCAGGTGAAAGGGAACACAAATGTCTAAACAATGAGATTGACAGGAAGTGCAAAATGGCTAAGTAAAAATGGCTGGAGGAAAAAATGTTAGGATTTAGAAGCATGTATCACTAGGGGGAAGAATGATACTGCCTACAGGACAATTAAAGAGACCTTTGGTGATAAAAGAAGCAACTGTATGAATATCAAGAGCTCAAATGGGAGACCAGTCCTAAGCAAAGTAGGGAAAGCAGAAGGCTGGAAGGAGTACATAGATGGTCTGTACAAGGGAGATGAACTTGAAAGCAACATTACAGAAATGGAAGAGGATGTAGATGAAGATGAGATGGGAGATGTGATACCGTGATAAGAATTTCACAGAACACTGAAGACCTAAATCGAACCAAGGCCCTTGGAGAAGGCAATATTCTGTGAGAACTACTGATAGCTTTGGGATAGCCAGCTACGACAAAACTTTTACATCTGGTGTTCAAGATGTACGAGCCAGGTGAAATACCCCCAGACATAAAGAAGAATGTAGTAACTCCAATTCCACAGAAAGCCATGCTGACAGGTGTGAATATTACCAAACTATCAGTATAATAAGTTATGGTTGCAAAAAAATAAATACTAACCCAAGTGCTTTACAGAAGAATGGCAACACTAGTAGAAGCCAATCTCAGGGGGAGACCACTTTGGATTCCGCAGAAACGTAGTAACACACAAGGCAATACTGACCCATGGGTTAAGGAAAAGCAAAGCTATGTTTCTTATTTATCTTTTAATATGCACTTTATTTTTATTTTATTTATCTACAAATTCCATAGATCCTGTTATGCGTATGACACTAGGATGTAGAACGACTTGAGTAATATATGTTCACAGACCGTGGTATCAATTAGTTTACAAGAGCAGAACTAGACATAAATCACATAAGACTTGCAAAAATAATAATGAACTAAAATAAAGTTGTAAGAATAATACATTATGCAAAGTTTATCACATTGCAAAAGCCTATTTGTCACAGTATGTATATGGTTACAAACAGGAACAAAAAGAACATAAACAAACAACAGTAAATATAAATACATCCAAAGACTACTTTTCTCTGTTGAAGTATTCATCAAGTGAGTAAAACGTTTTCTCGATTAAATATGTCTTTAGATTGTTTTTGAATGATGCACTGTTACTACGTAGACTTTTTCTATAGCTCAGTAATAAGTTAAATATTTTGACACCGGAGTAATGCACTCCTTTCTGTGCCCAAGTTAAACTTTTTAGTTCAAAGTGGAGGTCAGCCTTCTTTCTTGTATTGTGATAATGGAAGCTTTCATTGGTTTCATAGTGGGCAGGATTGTCAACCAAGAAACACATTAGGGAAAAAATATACTGGCAGGTTGGGGAAAGTATTCCAAGTTTTTTAAAGAGCGTACGGCAGGAGGTTCTCGGGGGTACTCTGCACATTATACAGACTACTTTTTTCTGCATGAGGAAGATTTTTTTAGATGAGGGTGAATTGCCCCAGAAGATGATGCCATAACACATAATGCAGTGGAAGTATGCAAAGTATGTGGACTTCATGACAGTTATGTCTCCAAATTGTGAGATTGTCCTAATGGCAAAAATTGCTGAGGACAGCCTTTTTACAGTCTCGAGGACATGGTGGTCCCAGTTGAGCCTACTGTCTATGTGGAGGCCTAAGAATTTGTGACATAGAGAAAGCTTTTGACAATGTTGGCTAGAGTACAATATTTTACATTTTGTAGGTAGCAGGGGTAAAATACAGGGGGCAAAAGGCTATTTACAATTTGTACAGAAACCAGATGGTAGTTATAGGAGTCAAGGGGCATGAAAGGGGAGCAGTGGTTGAGAAAGGAGTGAGACCCATTATAGCAAGCTGTTACAAAAAAATGAAGTAGGAATTAAAGTTCAGTGAGGAGAAACTAAAACTTACAGGTTTGCCAATTTCATAGTAATTCTGTCAGAGTCAGCAAAGGAGTTGGAACAGCAGTTGAACGGAATGGACAGTGTCTTGAAAGGTCGATATAAGATGAAAAACAAGAAAAGTAAAACAAAGATAATGGACTGTGGTCGAACTACAAACACAAATACAAATATTTTATTTCACTTTTGAGCACATTTACATACAACTGATGTTGTCAAAGTTAACACAATAATAATAACAATAGTAATAATATAAACTTGGGTAAATGTCATTAACTATCAGAAAATAATCCAGGACACATACACTACACATTTAAATAAATGCCAATAATAACAAAAAGAATTAAATCAGGTGATACTGAGGGAATAATATTAGGAAATCAGACACTTAAAGTAGTTGATGAACTTTGTTATTTGGGCAGCAAAGTAACTAAGGATGGCTGAAGTAGAGTGGATATAAAATGTAAACTGGTAATGACAATAATAGAGTTTCTGAAGAAGAGAAATTTGTTTTAGGAAGTCATTTCTGGAAGAATTTGTGTGGAGTGAAAAGTATTTGTGTTGCTTGGAAGTGAAACATGGATGATAAACAGTTTAGACGAGAAGGGAACAGACATTATTTAAAATGTGATGCTACAGAAGAATGCTGAAGATTAGATGGACAGATTATGTAACTAATTAGGAGGTACTGAATGGAATTGGGGAAAAAAGAAATTTATTGCACAATCTGAGTAGATGACAGTATCAGTTGATGGGACAGATACTGAGATATCAAGGGATAACTAATTTAATATTGGAGGGCAGTGTGTGGGGTAAAAATTGTAAAGGGAGACCAAGATATAAATACAGCAAGCAGAAAGATTTAGGTTGCAGAGGCAAAGAAGCTTGCACAGGATAGAGTAGTGTGGACAGTTACATCAGACCAGTCTTCAGGCTGAAGACCACAGTAGCAGCAGCAGCAGCAGCAACGACAACAAAAACAATGACAACAGTGGATGTCAAACTGATACTTCATTTTTAGATTTCCAGCACCATCCCTTAAATGGACTTCTAATCAAACTGCATGCCTACAGAGTATCATCTCAGTTGTGCCATTGGATTCATGTTTTCCTGTCAGGGCGCTCATAGTTTCTAGTAACTGATGGAAAGTCATAATGTAAAACAGAAGAGATATTTGGCATTACTAAAGCAAGTGTTATAGGTCCTCTGCTGTTCCTGATCTATATAAATGATTTAGAAGACAATCTGAGCATTTCTCTAAGATTGTTTGCAGGTGATGCTGTCATTTACCATCTTGTAATGTCATCGGATGATCAGAAGAAACGGCAAATTGATTTAGGCAAGATATCTATATGGTACAAAAAGTGACAGTTGAGTTTAAATAATGAAAATTGTGAGGTCATCCGCATGGCACTAAAAGGAATCTGCTAAATTTTGATTACACAATAAGTCACACAAATCTACAGGCCACAAATTCAACTAAATACTTAAGGCTTAAAATTACAAATAACTTAAACTGAAATGATCAGATAGATAATGTTGTTGGGAAAGTGAACAAAAGACAGAAATTTGTTAGCAGAACACATTGAAGATGCAACAGGTCTACTGAAGAGACTGCCTACAGTACATTTTTATGTCCTCTTCTGGAGTATTGCTGGGTAGTGTGGGATCCGCATCAGATAGGACAGATGAAGGGCATCAAAAAAGTTCAAAGAAGGGCAGCACATTTTCTATTATTGTGAAATAGGGGAGAATGATAATAGAGAATACAAAATGGAGGCAAAGTTAGAAAAAGGGTACAACAGAGTAATGCATCTTACCAGTGTGTGACGGGCTTAGTCTGGGGAAGCAAGGTGCCAATGAAGTGTAAAAAAGTCCTGTACCAGACATAATTTACACCCAGACTTACATGTTCTTCAGAGTCCTGGATAGTACAAGAAGAGAAGGAAATAGAATCCAAGCCAATGAAATGGAATTTCTATAAAGTATGTTAAGGATGGCAATGAGGTACACAGAGAGAACTGAAGATGTTAGGAATGAAACTGGAGTAGAAACTCTGAATGAGTGAACTGAGAGTAATAGGTTCATATGGACTGGACGTGTAAAGAGAATGGAAGATTGAAGACTACCAAAACAAATAATGCAGATCAAGTTTGAGAGAAAGAGAGCAAAGGGAGACCTAGATAAAGGTGGATTGACTCAATAAAATGAATTCAAGGAAAAGGAATCTGGACTGGAACAAAACGGGTATAGATGAAGAATGGCAGAAAGATAGAGGAAAGTGGAGCAGTAACATAAATGTCCCAATCCAGCTTGATGCTGGATGAATGGGAAACAAAGACAGTAATGAGAGTGGAGAGTGCCACAGATATGATATGCAAATTATGGTGGCAATCATTGAAACAAAGACATTTTTTGTTGTGGCAGGAACTTCACATGAAATTTCCATCACTAATTTCTCCTTCAAATGCCAAAATATTTTGTTGGCACCCAACTACATAGGAATAAATTATCATCATCATAAAATAGGAGAAATCAGAGCTCGTGTAGAAAGTTTAAGTGTTTGTTTTTCCTGTATACTGTTTGAGAGTGGAATGGTAGAGAAATAGCTTGAAGGTATTCAGTGAACACTGTGCTGGGCACTTAACTGTGGATTGCAGAGTAATCATGTAGATGTAGATATAAATGTTGGTAAAACTGTCTTGCACAAATTCTACATCTAGAGAAATCATTACCCATTTTATGCCATAGCTGTATATCAAATTATGCAGATTATCCTTGCCACTTCTATTCTGACACTGAATACAGTCTGATGAAGTTCAATGCAAATGCTGACTGTTGCTTTTGTGTGCCAATAATAATAATAATAATAATAACATAAAATAAAAATAAAACACAGAAGCTGTTCACAGAACCATTACCCATAATTATCTATTTATTGTCTAGTTGTGATGTCATGTTTCCACAGGAATCTACCGGTCTTTTGAGATATCAGACCACCATAAAGAAGATAAATGAATCTTGGCATATCTTCCTCTGTTTCAAAGATAAAATTCTTCCCTCTAGGTCTAAGAGAGCCAGGTGTGTACCACATTCCTTGCAAATGTGGCATGTCTTATGCAGGACAACTAAAACAACCAAGCAAATCTGCTGTCACCAAGCACCAATTTGAATACGATTTTGAAATGAAATAAAATGAGACCAGTGTCATGGTGAAAATCTGAAGTTTCTGGAACACTGTAAGTGAAGAATCTATCAAAATAAAGATTCTAGAAAACTTGACAAACTAAGAGGGAGGATTCCATTTAAACAAGGCTTGGAGTCTGTCACTCAATGTATTAAGACCTCACTAGACATAACATCCTCTAGAGCTAATAAACACTGATAGAATGTGTGTTCCATGGAGTATCAGTGCAACTCTGAAAAACAAAAGAGGATCAAAGAGCAGAGTGGGTGTTGGGAGTTGAAGTCACAAACAAGGCACATCATCAATAATAGTTCATGTTCTGGAGTTCAGGCAGTAAGTACATGTAACAGTGGGAAACTGGGTTGTTCATCAAAATATTGTGCATTAAATGGAAACTTAAAGTTAGTTGAACACACAGAAGCTCTCTATCAAACAGTCATGTCAAGAAAACACCAGGCCATGACAAATTTGGTCAGTCAGTATTTTGTCAAATGGGACACCCAATGGTTGTACAATGGCTGAAGGCAGAAAATAACTTGGCATATGCTAGATACAAGCCATTAGGAGTTAATTATACACTGGCAGCTTTCCATTTAATGTTCCAGCACTGGATCATCATCATTCCCAGCACACTATGGAAAGCACTTCTGAATGATCTACATGCATCTCATTTAGCAATCTTTAAAATGAAGGACATTGCTCGTGCCTTCATTTACTGGCTTGCTATTGATGCAGCTATTGAACAACTTGTCAAATCTTGCAGTGAGTGTTGTAGACAAACACACTCTACTCCAAAAAGTTTAGGACCATCTTACAGGCATTGATAAAGCTGGACCTGTTGTGGGAGTGATGTTTCTCATCATTGTTGATGGCTGTAGTAAATGGCTAGACATGAGAGAAACTCATTTTGCCATTATTACTTTGACTATTTCAATGTGAGACAATATCTCCATTCCACATTCCTGAAAGTTTTTGTCCATGATGTGATTTACACAACACAATGTGTGAGTGAATGAATACCAAGCAGACAACAGAGAAGAGAAATATAATTCTGTCTTAAGTGTATTTAACTCTATTAAGACAGCTGATAGTAAATTAAGGAAAAAGTGAGAAGGAGAGGCATGTAACATCTGGAATCAAAGTATTTTATGACAGGAAGAAAAACTGGAGGTGGATTACAACTATTACTACAAAGTTATTCACTTAACACAAAATAAGAATTCTACATATCTTCTCATTTATTGTGGTGACCATGTTGATAAACATGAGAACTAGTGCCAGGACGAGGACTTGTAACATTATGTTATCCAAGCAGACCTTCTGGACTGACCAACTGACACAAATGCTCATTGTGATTTGATGTTTCCATCTTAATTTCTGAACTTGTATGTGTAGCAGTTTTCCCTCCATGGGAGTAGCACATCTGCAAGGTATTTTAACAGACTGCCTGTCTGCTAGAACATAATCTTGGGTGCTATGTGCATGACCACAAAATAAGGATTTCATGAATGTTATTAGTTACTGAAGTGACCAAGCTCACATATATCTAAAGGGAATCATAGAATGGCAAAGAGAATTTGAGTCAGTCCACAAAAAATACTTGAATGACAGACTTGCTCATCAAATGTAAGATCTCAACATTCAAGTATTCTTCTTGGCACATACTTTAGAGTGTCACTTTGTTACAAAAAAATAATGTATAGAATTAAGGCCAGCTACTGGATAATGATGTTTATGACAGCTGTTAAAATGATGTAATTGTAATTTATAAGCAAGAATAAAATATGTAACAAGGTACATAAATGTTTCAGTTAGTTGTAGCATTGATGGTATTTGTACAGACACAGTAGCATATAGTGTTCAAAGTGATGATACTAACATTTTGTGAAAATATGGGTCCCAGTCAACAATTTCAACAACTGAGTAGGTTCCTTCTGTCAGTGGCTTAGCAATGGGAAGGGTCTGTTTCATCTGCACCAGAGTGACATGCCTGAAATGTCCAGCATTGTTGTCTTGTTCATGGGCATCAACCAGTACCATCATTTTACCATCTGGAGAAAAAATTGGCAACTGATAAAAATCCACCCAAGCATTTCTGTTGTCTGTTGTGTAAACCTGCAAAAAGAAACTACTTTCAAATGCAGCTTAAAGTAAGTGACAAATAATTAATACAAAATAACCAATAAAATCAATAACATAAAAGCAGAAGCATTGAGTTGTCAAAAGGCATGTGCAAAAGGAAGAAAACATGCTTGTTTTGGAGTTACCCTTTGAACACCCACCCACCCACAAACAAAAACACACGCTCACTTCTACATGGTGCTGGCTGGACTAACAGTGCCAGTGCCAATGCTGTATTTCGGAATATGGACTGCTAGTGATCGGGGTAGTGTGGATGGAACAGAAGATGAGGGAGGTGAGAGGCAGAGAGAGGGACTGGTGGTGGGTGGCTAGTGTCTTGGAGGGAGTTAGTAGGTTTGCCAGTTGGAAATATGGGGGGGAGGGGGTGCTGGAACACAGGCTAGGCATGTAATGCACTATTGTAGGGGCTGGTGGGGAGCAGTACATGCTAACGGCACTGTGCAGATGTGAATTGGCAGAGGGTGACAGAGAAGAGGAAGAGGAAACTGTTGGAAAGGTCATCTGAGATGGAGGACAAGATGATTATGGGAGTGGAAGATGTGCTATATGCATAACTCACATCTTTGTATTCAGAGAAGCTGGTGATGGAGGGAAGGACCCAGATGGCCTGGGTTGTGAAGTAACAATTGAAACCGAGCATGTTGTGGTCAACTGCATGATGTGTCACCAGCTCATCAACTTTGTTCTTGCCAATAATTTGAGGATGGCCATTCATTATAGTGAGCAGCTCGTTGCTAGTAATACCAACACATAAAGCTGTGGAGTGTTTGTAGCACTGTTGGTTTATGACTTGGTTGCTTTGACAGGTGGCCCAGCCTCTGGTAGGCTAGGATAAGTCTGTGATGGGAATGGGGTAGGAGGTGCTGGGTAGGTGGATTTGGAATGTCTTGCACTTGGTCTGCCACAGAGATATGATCCTATGGTAAGTGGCTGCAAGTGGGAGTGGCAAAGGGATGGACTGGGGCATTGTGTAGGTTGCATGGGTGATGGCACATCACTTTAGGAAGGGTCAGAAGGATCTAGGGTAAGATGTTCCGCATTTCATGGCAGGATGAGAGATTAGAGATAAATCAAAGCTGTGGCAAAGGATATTTATTGTTCAGTTGTTAAAAGTCCAGAGTAATATTGGGTGACGAGGTGGGGCACACCTTTGTAGCTGATTCTTGGGGGTGGTGTGAGGATTGGCGATGAGTGAGGATATGGCATGGGAAATCTCTCTGTGGACTAGGACTGGGAGGTATTACCTGTCTGTGAAGGCTTTTGTGAGGCCTGCAGCATGATGGGAAAGTGAGTTTTCGTCACTGCAGGTATGCCATCCACAGGTGGGTAGGTGGTAGGAGAGGAATTTTTTGCTATGATAGGGATGTCAGCAGTTGAAATTTAGGAACTGTTGGTGATTAGTGTGTTTAATGCAGACAGAGGTGTGGACGGAGCAATCAGAGAGGTGGAGGCTAACGTCCAAGAAGGTAACAGGTTGGGTAGAGAAGGATCAGGTGAAGCAGATGGGTGTGAAGTTGTAAGGCTGTGAAGGGTTGTGGATAGTGGAGCCTTTGTCTACAGAGAGGATGATTATGCTAGGATCTTCTTTCAGGTTGTGTATCACTGTCATTTCTACTGTTGAAAAGTTAGTGTTCTTAGGAAGGGTCCAGGGGAAGGATGGTGAGGTCAGTTGGAGGTAAGGAATTCCTGGAAGGTGACCTGGTTGTGGTTAGATGGGAAAGTGGAAGGTCACACTTGAAAGGTGGTATGTTGTAAGGCTGTGAAGGGTTGTGGATAGTGGAGCCTTTGTCTACAGAGAGGATGATTATGCTAGGATCTTCTTTCAGGTTGTGTATCACTGTCATTTCTACTGTTGAAAAGTTAGTGTTCTTAGGAAGGGTCCAGGGGAAGGATGGTGAGGTCAGTTGGAGGTAAGGAATTCCTGGAAGGTGACCTGGTTGTGGTTAGATGGGAAAGTGGAAGGTCACACTTGAAAGGTGGTATGGACAGAGAGAGCCACAGTTCAGTGTTGGGATCAGGTTGACTTTGGGTGGAGGGATTGGTGGAAAAGAAGTATTTGCATTGTAGGGATCAGGAGAAGAGGAGTAGGTCTTTTATAAGTCCAGCATGGCTAAACTTGAGTGTAGGTCTGAAGGTGAGGCCTTTGGACAGAACTCGAACGTCTGTGGAAGAGATGTTTTAGGTGGGAAGATTAATAACAATGTTTTGAGTTTTCTTATTTTCTGTGAGTGTAGGAAGGGTTCTGGGAGGGAGTTTTGGAGGATGCGGTAAATTGAAGAGTACAGCTATCCAGAGGCTGGGGGCTATGGGGGAGTGAGTGGTTGCCGGGGGGTTCACTGTGAGTAGGATGGGTGTTGATGGATACTGGTTCCCCAAGATGGGTGTAGGATGTCAACAGATTGGACAATTTATGGAGGTGATGCCTGTAATCTCCTCCAGGTGTCTGAGTGCAAGAGGGCCTATTTTGGAGATGTTGTGTGTGTAGTAAGGATAGCACAGTATTAGTATATTTTTTAGGTTGTAGAGGTGGTTCTAGGATGCCTGTGCCATGAAGATTTGTTTCAGTACGAAGTTTATGAGGGATGAGAACTGATGGAATCTGAAAAGGTGAAGGTTGTTGTGAAAGGAAGGGTGGGGTCCAGAGGAGGAGATTTTTATGGTTTGGCCACTGAGTTGCAATTCCATGGCTTAGGAAGCATTTAAGGAATACTATGTGGTATGGTGTTTTAGCCACAGAAAGTGATACTTTTCTGAACTGGTGTAGAAAGGTGGATCAAGAGTCCATCATGGTGTTACAAAATGGGAAATGACATGGGAAATGCGTGAATGAAAGCATTATTTAGTTATAATGGGAGCTGGATAATACAGCATGAGTTCAGAAAATGAAAGGATGAAGGTAATTGTGCTGGAAGCAATAGCATAATTTTGTGGCATGAGGATATTTTGTTGCATGTAAGTTATCATCACACGTGGGAAAGAAGATGGACTGACATAAAATTCTAATGGGAGCCATGTGTGAGGAGGGATGGGCAGATTTGATGTTAAATGTAGAGATTAGCTGCTGGAAGGTGTTATAACAGTGATCCAGTGGACAGGTGGTACGTAGAACAGCGTAATATGCAACTGAAGCAGCTGCGACTGTTGCTGTAGGGTGCCAGAAAAGGCATGCCTCCTTTGTTACTATCTATAATCTACATCCTCTTTAGCCTTACTGTATTGGCCATCTGCATCTTGTCCTACAGTTTCCCACTTGACATTGTTATGCACAAGCTTTATCACTGCCAACCACCATGAACACGTGCAATTTTTATGACACCCTATAGCACTGGTCGTAGCCATTACGACTGCGAAGCACTCTGTTCTACATACTGTCTGTCCACCAGATCACAGTTATAACTCCTTCCAACAGCTGACCACTACATTTAACTACTGAATCCGCCCACCCCTCTTCACTAATTGTTCCTATCAGAATTTTATGTCTTTCCTTCTTTTTTACTGCATGTGATAACTGAAATGTGATCAAATATCCTCAAACCACTAAACCATACTATTGCTCCCAGCGCAATTCCTCCCTCTTTTTCACTCCCTGAACTCATGCCATATTATTCAGTTTCTCTTATAACCAACTAATGCTTTCACTTGCTCATTTCCCACATCATCTCGAATTTCCTAACACCATTCCTTCCCTAATGAACCCTGCTCCATGTTTCTTCACCAGTTCAGAAAAGTATTCCTTTCCCTGTTCCTTAAATGATGCTTAAGCCATGGAATCCCCCTAGAACAGTGTAACTATAAAAATCCCCTCCTATGGAGTGCATGCGTCCTCTCACAATGACCTTCACCTTTTGAGATACTGTCGGTATCTATACTGCACAACCTGGTACTGCAGAAACACTTCTCCATGGCACAGGCATCCCAGAACCAACTCAACTTACTCCACAAGATATTAGTACTGTGCAACCCTTACTACATATGCAACATCTGCAAAGTAGAAATCCTTGCATTCTAACATCTGGAGGAGGATTCCAGACATCATCTCCATAAATTATCCAACTTCTTCACATCCTACTCCCACCTTGGGGCACTACTATTCCTCAACACCCATCCTACTCACAGTGAACCCCTCCACAATCCCCTCATAGCATCCAGACCCTGGTTAGCTGTCCAGTTTGCCACATGCAGGGTTTGTATAAAAAGTAATGAAACTGAGCTTTTGAATCAAAATTTATTGTAGATATCGCTACAACCACTTATTACTCTTCAATGTATGATCCTTGAGAGTCAACAACTCACTGCATGCAAGATTCCCATGTTTAAAATGCCGCCGTGAATACTGAGTCTGAGATGGCCTCGCCGTGGTGACTTGGACCTTCTCCAGGGTCCCATGACGGTGTCCTTTCAGAGAAGTTTTAGTTCGGGGAACAAAAAAAAGTCTGGCAGGGCCACACCGGGACTGCAGGGTGGTGGGGGGGGGGATGGGGGGGGGGGGTGAGGAATCGTTGGAATCCCTTTCTTGACCCGGTAGCTGGCCACCATGAAGCAGGTGTGACTCGGTGCGTTGTCATGATGCAGCTTCCAATCATCAGTGATGGCTGGCCTCATGCGGTGGACCCTGGCTTTCAGTCCCTTGAGCACTTTACAATAAAAAGCCCCACTAACAGTTTGGCCTCGGAGCACAAACTCATGATGAACCACGGCCCTGAAGTCAAAAAACACAACAGCATGGCTTTCACCTTCGATTTGGTCATGCAAGCCTTTTTTGGATGTGGGGATGCTGTGGTGTGCCATTTGGCACTCATGTGCTTTGTCTCTTGGTCATACTGAAATACCCAGGTTTTGTCTCTGGTGATAATGTTATCTAAAAATTCTGGATCAGCTTCAAGGCTATGGAGATTGTATGGCAGGCATCCACATGTGCTTGCCTTAGCACATCTGATAAAATCTTCAGGACCATCTTTGTGCAGATCTTCCTCACCGACAATTCTTTGGTGATGATGATGCACACTGTCATTTTATCAGTCTGAGGTCGTCTGCTATCATCCTGACACTCATCCGATGGTCAGTGTTCAATAAAATGCGCATACGGTCGATGATTTTGTCAGTTTTACTAGTTGATGGGTGTCTGGAGTGTTCCTCATCCTCGACGCTGCCCCAGCCCCCTTTAAAGCTCTTCACCCACCTGAAAACCTGAGCTTTTGACAGGCAATCATTGCCATAGACTTGCCGACACACATCCAATGTTTCTGTACCCAATTTTCCTAGTTTCACACAAAACTTAATGGCATAACATTGATGATCATTTGCTACATGTTGTGCCACAACTGATGACTTTGTGACGTGTCCACTCATCAAACGATGCTGCCGAGACAAGAGCCTGCAGGCGACAGGCATGCTGTGCCCCCCGGGTGAGCAAGCGCTGTGAAGTACAGTCGCATCAGCAAAAAAATCGGTATCATTACTTTTTATACAAACCCTGTATTCACAAATTCTGTGAACCTTCACCCTCCCATCTAACTACCCACTGATCACCTTCCAGGAATTCCTTATTTCCAACTTGACCTCACCATACACATGGCTCCCCCCCCCCACCCCCCCCCCCCCCCCACCCCACCGGGTCCCTTCTTTAATACACAAATTTTTCACTAAAAGAAAGAGCAGCCATACACAGCCTGAAAATAGATCCTGACATAATCATCATCAAAGGGTCCACCACAGTTGTTATGAGTTGCAGTGGCTAACTGATAGAAAGCCTCTGCCAACTGTCCGACATCCACCTACAACATCTGCCATAGTGACCTCATCCCAGAAGTTCAACACAACTTCCAGTCCATACTGAAATCCATAGGCTCTTTCCAGAACCTCTATCCTGAGTCTTTCTCTCTCCTCACCCCAACAACACCTTACACACACACACCTTCTACATGCTCTCATAATCCACAAACCCAACAATCCTGACACCCTATTGTAGTTGGCTAATGTGCTCCCACTGAAAGAATTTCCTCTGTCATTGACTAATACCTCAAACTAAATGCCTGAACTCTGGCCCCTCATTTCAAAGTTACTAACCCCTTCCCTCACCAACATTCCACCATCCCCACCCCTTCACCTCCTGGTCCCTTACTCATCACTGTTGATGCCATCTCCCTGTACACAACATACCTCATGCCCAAAGCCTTGCTGCTATTGAACACTACCTGTCCCATTGTTCTTCAGACTGCAAACCCCTTACCCATTCCTTATACACTTTACCAACTTTATCCTAACCCACAAATCGTTTTCCACTGAAAAGAAAGTATACAAACAAGTCCACAGCATAGCCAGGGGCACTCTTATGGCACTTCCTGTGCCAACCTATTTATGGGCCATCTAGGATGAATCTTCCTAGCCTCACACAACTCCGAACTCTTAGTCTGGTCAGGTTCACTGAAGATGTCTTCATGATCTGGACTCAGGATCAGCATACCCTACCCACATTCCTTCAGAAGCTCAAGTCCTTTTCTCTTATCCCCCTCACCTGCTCCTCCTCTACCCGATGTGCCACCTTCCTGGATGTTCACCTCCACCTCTCTGATGGCTCCAGCCATGCCTCTGTCCACATTAAACCCACTAACCACCAACAGAACCTGCATTTCAACAGCTGCCATTCTTGTCACACCAAAAAACCCCTCAAATACCACCTATCCATCTGTGGATGATGCAGATGCAGTGACAGAAACACCCTTGCTGAGCATACTGCAGGTCCCATGAAGGCCTTCACAGACAGGCAACATTCCCACACCTAGTCCACAGATTTCCCATGCAAAATCCTCTTAAGTCCTCAATCCTCTCACCATCCCCCAGCAACCAGCTATGAAGGAGTGCTCCTCTCGTCATGCAGTATCAACCTGGACTGGAGCAACAGAACCATCTCTTATCCTGCCCTGAAATGAGGGACGTCCTACCCGAGATCCTTCCCACTGCAAAGTGCTGTTCTGTCATCCACCAACCTACACAACATCGTAGTGTATCCCTATGCCACTCCCACTCACAGTCTCTTGCAGCAAGGATCATATCCCTATGGCAGACCAATGTGGAAGACCCGGCATCTCTTACTCCACTAAAAAATTGAGCACTTAGTGATAACACGCAATTGAGCACAACACGCTCAATTTCAATGGCTGCTTCACAACCCAGGCCATCTGGATCCTTCCCTCCACCACCATCTTCTGTGAATGATGCAGACGGGAGTTATCCTTACAACACATCCTCTGCCCCTGTAATCATCCTGGCCTCAATCTCAGGTAACCTACTGTTCCCACACCCTCCACCCAATGGTTTTCCCTTCCTCCATCCTGTCACTACCTCCAAATTCAGGTCCTTACATCACCTTGAGAGTGTGCCACTACCCATTAGCTCCTACAATCATGCATTACATGCCTAGCCCATCCCAAAGCTAGAAAGCTTTCTTTCTTTTGTGTGTGCCTATTGGTGTCCCAAGGGTTCTGTTTTTTGATGTGTAGTCTCGTTTAATCTTACAGTATTTACGAATCAATAAGGTACATATGCATAGCCTGTAAGAAAGAAACAGTGGAGAATAAAAGGATAAATATGACTATATCAGTTCCAAGATAAGGCAAATATGTCTAATGCCAAAACTTTTTACTGCAAGCCCTCATTACAACAATCAATGCTGAGTGAAGAAGTTGACAGAAGGTAAATTACATTATTTCCTAAATTGATCAGTCATTGCTTTGTGTAACTGAAACTGAATTACATCGTTTATGAAAATTCAGTAGACAAATCCATAACTACAGCAATGGCTTACAGAATAACTACAGTTATGAAACCTTAGGCTTCCGAACTTTTAATTTCCATAACTGAAAAGCAGAACTAGACCATATTTTCTTCACTGATATTAATCTTTTTCACTGTCATACACAATGTTTTAACAATTATTTTGTATTTCATTGGAAAGATTCTGATGCAGGAAGTGAAAATCAGCACAGAAAGTACTGCTCTGTCAGAATGAGGGGAAACACTGTACAGGTTTAGATGCCTAACTTTTTTATCTCAAATAACCTTCAAATTGTTAAAGATATCAGTTACAACTTTTCACCTACACCAATACTGACCAAGGGCTCATGAAATACAGAACCAACATATTTTTGCATTTTCATTAATCACTGAGACACAGGCTTCCATTTTTTTCTCAGTTGAATTGTAGTATTCTTTTCTGGCAGAATAGAATATTTGTATGAGAAAATTTAGCGGCAAAGCTCCTTGTAACATATCATTCCATGGCTTCCCATGTGTGCCAGATTATTCACAGCTAGATTCTGGCTGTAGGGGGGGAAGAGGGTTTCTGTTTGGTCTAGAGGTGAGGGGCTGGTCTTTCTTTAATCTTCCTTAATGGGTGGCAGTCTGAGCTGACAAGGCTGACTTTAAAGCAACTAAATTCCTCATGACAAACAGTGTTTCCAAACTTTTTGCAAAAAAAGTTTTAAATGTATTGCCAGGAAGCATCATCTTGCAGAAGCACTATTGTGGGAGCAGGAAATGGCCAATGAAAATGCCGCAGGAAGTGGCCAATGAAAATGCCTACATCCCGCTCCTGAATCAGAATGGTTGGAAAGTGTGAATGTAAAATAATTTCATGAAGCAGTTTGGAGTCCAGTGACATTCAGGAGTCAGTTGGCAGCCCTCTTGAGGGTAGAAGTCATGTGTCCTCTGGAGCAGAGGTGGTGTTTCTGTAGCATATTTTAGAGGATGGATGTTGAAGATCCTGGGTGATCAAGCATGTTACTTAACAAGTATGGAAGACAGAGAGAATTCAAAGTGCATTCCAAGTGTAATGGAACTGTTGAATATACATCTTTTTTCTACAGTATTCAGAGAACACAGAACACTACAATTTAGAACGTGATCTGAGATCCAGACCACAAATTGTACACTTTCTATGATTTTAATTAAAAGTACATTGATGAAGCATACTGGTGACATAAAATTAACTATTTTATCAGAAACATAATAATTTTTGTTTCCAATATACTTCACAGTTTTGTTTATTTGTGAAGTCAAGAGTATTTAGATTTAGTATTACAATCATACTTATTGTCTTAATTTTGAGCTGAAAATTTTTGAGAGAAAAAGAATAACTGTAATCTGTGGAAGCAAGTTGTACCAATTTATATTCGAAAGCTGCGAAGTATGTGTGTATGAACATGCATAAGGAGAAGATTTGCAGTAGTGTACGGAATAAAGTACCATAGCTTGTGTTAATTAAAAAATGTAAGAAGCCTCCAAATGAATGAGTCTTTCAGAAGCAACAGTGATGTTTTTTTTAACCTTTGTCATGTTTTGTATGATAGAAAATTATTGGTAAATGGAATTTAAGATTATTTGGAACAGAATTATAGTATCTGTTTAAAATATTTGTGGGGAAATAATGTTATTAAATGTCTTCCAGGCTTCTTTGCTGTTTAATTTCATAGAAGTGTTTATGCATGTTTCTGGATACATTTGGACAATATCTGGTATCAGACTTGATCCTTTCCTATTTGCTGTCAGCACTTGAACAGAATTGTTAAGAAAAACTGATTCACTGAAGTGAATTTTATATTAAGTGTGTAATACATTAAGAGAGAAAGTGAGAAACTTACGCTATCAGTTAGTAAGAAAAAGAAGAAGAAGTTGATCACTTTGTCTATCTGGGCTCAGCGATCAGAAAGAGGTTGATTCTACACAGGAAATTCAATGCAAAATTGTTCTGGGTGGGGATGCTGCATTGAAGCTGAGAGTGATTTGGAAGGCCAGAACCCTAACCAGGCACATTAAATTAAGAGTGCTGAAATGTCTGGTGTTTCCAGTTTCCCTTCATGGCATTAAAATGTGGACAATAATGAAGGAGACTGCAAAAGAACTGATACTTTTGAATTGTGGACATAAAGGAGGCTGCAGAGAATATCATGGATGGACAAATGGATAAACAAATCAATGCTTCAAGAACTCATAGTGGAGAAGAGATTATCCAGCATTTGTTTCTAGTGAATCCTGCAGTCCTTTGGTCACATAGTTGACATCAGGAGGATAACTTGGGAACGATGATCATCCAGGGCAAAGTTGAAGGGAAATGATTGCAAGGATGATCACTGAGGCAATGGACAGACCAGATAAAGGAGAAGACACATCAAACATGGGGTCAGCTACTCTGAGGTGCAGAAGACCGGGAAAAATGGAGACAGACTGTTAAGAGGAATATATGATGGGTCATCAACTTTCAACTATGAAAGATGGAGTATTGGTCATGACATTAATCTGAGATCATGTAAAATAATTTTTTATCTTAACCTAGCCATGTTTTTGAGGAAAATGTTATTTTTAGAGAGAGAGGATTGTTTTTCACAACACAAAGGTAGAATTTTAAAATTATGTCATAAAATAGAAGTCAGGAAGCTATGAACAGAAACTGAATGAATTTGGAAATATATATGCTGTCTTCAGAACATTTTTATTTATTTTTGCTATCTGGAGGAGACTGTTGTAAGGTGTCTATGCTGAGATGATGATGTATTGGAAATTGATAAGAAGTATATGGTGTGGGAAGATGATGAAGTCAGGATTGGGGAACTGTATTTTTATAAATCATGTAGTATTGCCCGTTGCATAAATGAATACATATTTACATCTGGGAATGAGATGAAAGTACTTGCAGTGGAACTGACAGTTAAGAGGAAAATACTAACTGCATTAACTAATTTTGGAGGTACAAACATGTGATGGGATGCTAAAAATATTGAAATCATGGAAAATATCTGTAATAAAATGACGTATGCTGCCCAGGATATCTACCATCTGTCTGATAAGACATGTCTGATTATTTAAAAAGAACCTTCTTCAGCTTAGGAATAACACTTCTTTGAAACAATGCATGCAGAAGGGTAGAGATGATTCATAAAAACTTTGGAGTTGAAAGAAAAAGGCTTTTTACTGAAAAAAGAACTGAATACTTTCTCATATTAATAAAACATTGAAAGACATGTTTACAAGTTGTCAGGTATATGTACATATATGTAATTATTATTATTTTCATTTCTTGTCTATAATATCTAAAATAAATACATATAATGATGTAAATCAATCCCCCAGAGGAATGTACATTCACTTGTATTCAAAGCAAACACAGAGCCTCAAGCTGTTGTAGCAAAGTTTCACCCTCATTTTCTGTGCTGCATCCTCTTCCTCTCTGTTTAGATCTATTAATGTTATATCCTTCTAGCCACATGAACTCTCTTGCATTTAAAAGAATAATGATTTTGATGTATACATTTTCTTGCCTTGCGCATTATTTTATTATCTACCAGTCTTTCTCAATAATTCAAGTATGTCTGCAACATAATACATGTTGAATCAGCTCTCGTTACAGTCTCAGAATCAGTTGCTGAGGATTTATCACTTGCATATTTATACCAAATTCTATATTCATGTTTTTTTCTGTGTGTGAATACACTTATGTCCTTTTTGCATCTTCACTGCCATATAGAGTGAAGTGTCAGACAAACTCTTCAGTGATAACATTTCTTACCCCATTGCCTTATCACTGTTGCTATCCTTTCCACAAGGTGTTATTGGAAAGTTTTAAGAATGGATCTGCTACTGCTTACTGGTTTGGTGGGCAGGTACACGGAGGGTGGGGAGTGAGTCATTGCCTTGTCCTTGAATGCCCTCTGACAGGAAACTGCTTTTCCTTTAATTAGTTCATTGTGGCAGTTGGTTGAGTGCGGGTCTGTTAGGGCTTGAAGCCATTTTCTGTCTGCGTGAAAATGGACATAAAAACGGAGCAAAAAGTTTGCGTGAAATTTTGTTTTAAAACCAGGAAATCAGCTTCTGAGACTTACAAACTATTAAAAACAGCTTTTGGAGATATTGTACAAGGCAGTCAAATGTTTATGTCTGGTTCAACAGATTTAAAAAGATTTGACGATGAACCACTGTCCCGCTGTTCTTCCACATCAAAAATAAATGAAAATGTTGTGAAAGTTCTTGACTTAGTGTGCTCTGATCATAGAATTACAATTAGGGAGATTGCTGATGAATTTAATTTAAGTTTCTATGCAGTTCAGTCAATTTTAATGGAAGATCTGAACATCCGTTGAGTGTCCACAAAATTCATTGCAAAAGTGTTGTTAAGTGACCAGAGACAACACCGACTTGAAGTGTACCAAGAACTGATTAATCGGATTAAAATGATCCAGATTTGTTAAATAGGGGAATTACAGGTGACAAATCATGTATATGGATATGATCCTGAAACCGAATTGCAGTCTTCGCAGTGGAAGACTCCAGATTCACCATGATGGAAAAAAAGCATGGCAAAGTCGGTCGAAGGTGAAGGCAATGTTGATGATTTTTTTTTATTCTACTGGTATTGTGCATCATGAATTTACCCCTGGAGGACAGCCAGTTAACCAGGAATACTACAAATGTGTCCTTGAGCATTTGCACGAAAAGGTGCAGAAGAAAAGGCCTGCATTGTGGAAAGACAGGAGTCAATTACAAGCCCATTCTTAAAACTTTTCCAAAGGTGTGGTAAATGTAGTAGCTCTATGAGGCATGGCTTGGCAGCTACGAGGGCTGTGAGGGGGAGGTTTGATGGAAGCTCTTGTAGAGGTGACAGATAGTGGTGGTCCAAGGCAGGAATAGAAAGCGAACAGGTTGGAGAGCTTTTTGAGGTGGTACTGTGCATGATGCCCTAGTTCCTGAAGAGCAAGAGTTTCAATTTGGGACAGGGGATGCAGGAATTCGTCATTGCAGGGCAGGATAATTTTATGTATGGAGAAGAGATATTGCAATGTAGTTTGGGCCTGAGTTATTTCATTTTGTAGGACTAGATAGTAAGGGCTATGGACTGATGTAGTTTGAACAGATAGAGGTCTTTGAGGAAGAAGGGACTGCAGCTGGATATGGGTAATTTGATAGTTGAGCTATTTGGGAGAGGATTCCATGAGCTGGGCAACAATGCTGGAGCAGTATGTGGGATTGGGGGTCTGGGGGTCTGACTAGGGATAGGGAAACTTTTTTGTATTGGCACACATAGAAGGAGCAAGGATCCATAGTGGAGGATAAAAAATACATAAAAATAGATGGGGAAAATCACAGAGAGGGACAAAGGTGAAACCTGAGGGAGTAGGGCCTATAGAGGAAGACGAAAATGAACTAATATAAACATGAAAACACTATGACATCAGAGAGAAAAATAAATAAAAAGAGGAAAATAGTGGAATACATGTTGGTGGATGGATGTGTGCAAAGAGCAGAGCCAGCACATGGAAGTGAATTAGGTGGAGTCAGTACACGAGTGCCGCAATAAGGGAAGGAAAACAGAGAGAAGAGAGAGAGAGAGAGAGAGAGAGAGAGAGAGAGAGAGAGAAGAGTGTGTGTCTGTGCGTGCGTACGCTTGTGTGTGTGTGTGTGTGTGTGTGTGTGTGTGTGTGGTGTTTGTTTGTTCTGAGGTTAGATACAAAATACTTGTAGCATACAAAGGTACAGAAAAGCACATGAAAAGTAGGTGAGGATGAAAGAGGAAGTTTGATTAATTTGAAGGTCCAAGAATGATTATATTTGTGGGACACAAGAAGCTGCAACTACAATTTTCACGATCACATAGCTGTGTGTTGCCCATGGACAAGACTGTTGATTCAGGGTGGCTCAGATGTCAGCGCATGCGTGATATAGAAAGTGATGATAAAACAAAGAAGAGAAAGAAAAGGATGGACACTGAGTAAGTAACGAGATAGAAAATTGTAACAAAGGAAAACAGCATTAAGTTGTAGACTGGAAGGAAAGCAATAACACAAAATCAAACAATGGATGACCCAGGATGGAATAACAACAATATAGAAAGGATAAATTGTTACTCACCACATAGAAGAGGCACTGTGTTGCAGATAGGCACACTAAAAAAGATTGTTAAAATCATTTAAGCTTCGGAACAAAGTCCTTCATCAAAAATAGAAAACACACAGACATTCAGACAAGCAGAAGTCACACACTTGACTGCTGTCTCTAGGCACTGTGGCCTGACTGTAACTGCATCTGAAGCCACACCTCTCCCAGTGCAGCTTCCCAAGACTTCACTTAGCAGGCCTGTACTGCCCCATCATGTCCCTGCATGCTCCAATAGGCAGCACAGCGTCTTCCTCCACCCCTATCCTGCTATCCGTATCCTTCCACCCCCCCCCCCCCCCCCACTACCACCAACACTCCCCCAAGCACACTGCTGCTCATGTCAGACACAGTCAAAGTCAGGCCCCAGTGCCCAGAGATGGTGGCCATGTATGTGCGAACTGTGCTTCTGCGAATGTATGTATTTTCTATTTCAAAAGAACAACTTTATCCAGAAGCTGAAATATTTTAGCAGTCTTTCTCACTGTGCCTGTGTGTGACATAACATCTCCTCTATGTGGCAAGTAGCAATCTATCCTTTCCATATTGTTGTTATTGCATCGTGCACTTGCCATTGTTAGAGAGAAGGGGGGGGGGGGAGGGAGGGAGGGAGAGAGAGAGAGAGAGAGAGAGAGAGAGAGAGAGAGAGAGAGAGAGAGAGAGTGAGAGAGAGGGAGGGAGGGGAAGGAAGGAAGGGAGGGGGGAGGGGGGGAGGGGAGAGGGAGGGAGGGAGGGAGGGAGGGAAGGAAGGAAGGAAGGAAGGAACAAGCAAGAGACAAAACTCGGGCTTGGACTTGGGAAGGAAATTTTGGCTCTGACCTTTCCAAGGGAACCATCCTAGCATTTGCCATAAGTGATTTAGGGAAACATCAGAAAACCGTAACAGTAATTGCTGGATAGTGATTTGAACAAGAACAGTAATTATACAAGTCAGAAAACACAAAATGTCTTGTGCATAAACAATTTGATAGGCCAATGTGTTATACTACAAATGGGCATTCAGTGTGCACTTCAGTATTTTACATACTCTCATAATGATACTTACCTCATGGCAGTCCCCATCGTCAATCATGCAGACCATTATTTTTGCAACTGTCTGTACTCTATTTTTCCACAGAACTACAACTTCATTCTCAGATGGCCATGTAACACCACATAATATTGGGTCTCTGTGTGGACAAATAAAAACATCATTTCTGTTGAAACAAACTATTTTAAACTGCATAGCAGAACTTCTAACAAAAACTGCTGTATTCTTTTGGTGCAAAGAATATATTCATTACAGTAGATGACAATTACAGATTTGCACTACACTAGTGCAGCAACAAAAAGCTAAACATAAATTTTAATCATGTAACCAATAATGTACATTATACCTTTGTCAAAATTATTATCTGTACAATACTGTCTGTCTGACAAAGTCTCTCTCTCTCTCTCTCTCTCTCACACACACACACACACACACACACACACACACACACACAAGCACACACTGCAGATTACTGTTTAAAGACATAATTATTCAGAAACTTCATTTTCCTTGCAGAGTGTAAAATTTAGAACCTGAGGTTTTTCCATAAGCCAAATAAAGAAATAGCTTATTTACTTATATTGGACATGTGTTCCATGGATAAATTCAATCATGAGCTTGCCCTGAATGTACAATGTGTCAAGAATTTGATTTGATTACAAGAGATAGTTACTTGTATATAAGATTTAAATTGAATTCCAATAATATTTACAGTGGAGATAATACTGCATTACAAAAAATACAAACAATAAACAAGTATCATCTTCACACTTAAAAACTGTCTTGTGCACAAATAGTTTGGCATGCTTCAGAGTTATCATACAACTGGGCAATCAGTTCAACAATACTAGTCATGATACTGTTTAGTTTGTCATTTACTTGGAAAGCTCTCATGCACAAATTGCTCAATGATACAGAAAAAACTGATCCAAGAAATCCAATATAATTTAATTTTAAAAAAAGTTGCTTAAGATTTTAAGCTTTGTTGAAAGTTGAAAACTTCAGCATCAGCATACTTAGTACCTCACAGGACCACACAGTACACCTATCTAGCTGGTGCTTGTAGTAGTGGTGGTAGTACCAGTAGTAGAAGTAGTAGTTTTCTTCATCCACAGATCACTTTTACAAAGGTATTGGGCATGTCATAGTACAGGGCGTTTCAAAAAGAAAGAGCAGATTTCAAACATTTATTTCTCAAAAACTACAAATGATAGAAACACAATTCCAACGGTCCTTCACTCAATATGAGTACCAAATGTTACACAACAAATATCAAAACTGTACCTCAATATGAGCACCATTTGTTACACGACAAATATCAAACCGGTATCTCATTTCTTGCCACACACGACGCAACTGGTCTTTAGTTACCGAATTCACGGCCGCAACAATTCGATGTCGTACCTCTTGAAGAGTAGCGGGCATAGGTGGGACATAAACACAGTCCTTTATGTACCCCCACAAATAAAAATCGCAGGGAGTAAGGTCTGGTGACCTGGGAGGCCACAGACGATGACATTGATCTTGTGCTCCTGCTCTTCCAATCCACCGTCCTGGAATGGTGTTATTTAGGTACCGTCGTACAGGTTCAGAGAAGTGTGGTGGGGCGCCATCTTGCATGAAGATGAAGTGATTTGAATCTTCCTGAAGTTGAGGAAATAGCCAGTTTTCTAACATGTCCAGGTAAATGGTTCCTGTGATAGTTTTCTCCATGAAAAAGAAAGGTCCATAAACTTTGTTTACCGAAATTGCACAAAAGACGTTAACCTTTGGTGAGTCTCTTTCATGTTGAATAACGTCCCTCGGAGTTTCACTCGCCCAAATTCGTACGTTATGCCGATTAACTTTACCAGAAATGTGAAACGTTGATTCATCTGAAAAAATTAATCGTTCGGCAAAATTGTCCTCTTCCATGTCCTGTAGAATTGCAGTTGAAAATTCGAACCTTTTGTTGTGGTCGTCAGGACGCAATGCTTGCAATAACTGCAGTTTGTACGGCTTCATGTGCAGACGCTTACTCAGAACGCGCCATACCGTTGTTTTAGACATGTTTAGTTCGTGACTTGCCCGTGTCGTGGATTTTCTAGGGCTCCTTTCGTAAGCTGCACGGACACGCTCGACATTTTCATCCGATGTGCGTGGACGACCCGTGCTTTTTCGCTTGCAGATGCAACCATCTTCTACGAATCTGTGATGCCACTCATAAATTTGCTTATGACGAGGCGGCTGTTTGTTGAATTGACGGCGGAATGCACGTTGCACACCAACAATGGACTCTAACTTTGCAAATTGCAGCACACAAAATGATCGTTCCTGTGGTGTCGTCGCCATTTTCCTACAAACAAACGCCAGCGCCACTGCGGATTTGCATGGAACTTCTGCGCGGACCATTGAAAAACTTTGAACCTTTCTCTGACAAGAAACGTTTGAATTGTGTTTCTATCATTTGTAGTTTTTGAGAAATAAATGTTTGAAATCTGCTCTTTCTTTTTGAAACGCCCTGTATTATAATTTAATAATACCAAAAACAATGTAATTTATGTATACACGTCATGTGACTAGGGCCTCCCGTCGGGTAGACCATTCACTGGGTGCAAGTCTTTCGATTTGATGCCACTTTGATGACTTGCGCGTTGATGGGAATGAAATAATGATGATTAGGACAACACAACACCCAGTCCCTGAGTTGAGAAAATCTCTGACCCAGCCAGGAATCGAACTCGGTCCCTTAGGATTGACATTCTGTCACGCTGACCACTCAGCTACCGGGGGAGGACGTGTATACAGGTATTTACACACTTGCAGATTTATTTTGATAAGGATGGGGCGTTGAGGCATTATAGTATTCCTCATCCTAAGATTTGCCTGAAGTAATTTAGGGAAACTATGGAAAACCTAAATTAGGATGACTGAATGAAAACTGGAGCCTCCATCCAACTGAATACAAGGCTAGTCTGTTTAAAACAATATTACCTCGCTTAGTTTATCACTGGCAGAAAATATTGTTTTGGCAAAGAAGATACATAATAATGAAAAAGGCTAGTGCTATATTTTTCATTCCTTTCTCATGTCTAGTCCCCACACATACTGCATACACTATACACACATTATTTCGAAACTAGGTACACTATCTGCTGACATTAGGACCACAGTGACAATGTTTGGTTCCCATTTTGTGTGCTGCAGCATCCCATTTGCTATCATGAAATAATAGTTGTTCAACTATTCTTGTAAATGATTCCCTTTCCTCCTTGAGATATGACACTGTGTCTCTTTCTCTAGTTTATTGAACATGTAAAAATTTCTACTCATTTAAGTTATCCTTTGTGTTTTGGGTAGGAATTGTTGCTACAACTCTCTCATGGTCACTGACATCAGTTGTAGAATGGATATCCTCAAATGAAATCAATCTATTTGTTTCCATTAGATCTAACATATTTCTTCTGAACCATCTGTTCTAAGTAGATATTTAGCATTGTTTTGCAGGATGTCTGCTACTTACACAGCCTTAATCACCTCAGCACACTCCACACAGCTTGACTGGTTAATGTGTCCTCCAATGATAACAATAAAAATTGGGGAACACAGGAATTAGCACGCTGCGATTTTCTCTAAAGCTTTCGGTGACATCTGAGGGCGAACCCTTTGATTGATAGAAGGATCCAATTATGTTTCTACCCACCCTTTATACTGAACCTTGACCAAATAATTTAGCATGCACCTTCAATTTCTATCTTGGTGGATTTGGGTTCCTTACCTACTAAAACTAACATAACACATCTGTTTTGTATTAGCCTACCATTTCAATATACACTTACATTTACCCCAAATATTTCATTGCTGTAATTTATAAGTTTGAGCCTCCTTTCTGACATAGTGTCACTGGAGCTCCATTACTCATTAAGAGTACTTCAAATTCTGGTACTTCTTGGTGAATGACTCAGCAGCTGATCAATAAGATTTTAATAATCTCATTTGCAGGAGCCAAATCTCATTTGCAGGAGACATCTGGAATCTCATGCTGATGGACTGAATGGAGTCAACTAATCTAAAAAAAAAAAAAGAACTTTTGTGTAGCCCACATACAGTCAGCTAGCTGGTTACTGGCCTATGATGTATAGTGTGTCCCTAAGCTATTTAAGGGCACCCTACAGTTCTCAACCTTACGACTGTACCCTCAATACATGCACAGCCTCTTCAACATGTTGAATGAGGACCACATGCATAAAAACTGAGTGCACAAGATGATCATTCTTATGCTTTGCTGTCATTTACCTAAGAGGTAGTATTATCTTAACTGCTGAAGATTACTAGACTCCTACCAATATGTGCTTACTTCACTGACACTACCTAAAACATCCCAGTATCATATTATCTATGAGGGGCATTCCATATTAATTTACGCCGTATTTTTTTCCATCATTCATGGTGTACCATTTGAGTCATTATTGCAGTTGCAAGTATGTAGTACTTGGTATAACAGTAGGTGGCAGGACAATCACTAGAAATGAAATCCCTGCACAGTACAGCCCATTTTCTCATTGCATGAACAGACACCATGGACTGTATCATTGAGGTCAACACAGGATAATGTGGGTTCTGTGGAAGGAGGGTGTAGACACTGTGGATATTCAAGGTGATTGGCAGCAGTGAGTGGAGAGTTTGTATCATCATGAAAAAGTACTCTCACAACATGACACTACTCATATACATATTACAAGTCAGAAAATCACAGCTGCCATCACTGAAATGGTGTTCCAGATACTGCCCATTTTATTCTGCTGAATTTGCCCTTGTGATAACCAATTATTCAGGGCTACTTGTGAATTATTATATTCCTTCTAACTTGTTCTCATCTGTATTATTGGTACATACTTGATCGTCCTTGTAGGGTGTGTTAGCATAAGCATTCCACCAATTGACAAATAAGCCCAATTTCCATCAAAGTCATTTAAAGGCATGCCACCACAGATAAGGCATTCTCATGTCCCTGATTCTGAATCCTATCTTGCTCCTTTTTATTCGTAAAGTGCATCTTGTGGTAATTAGATAAAAGATGTGGTAATTTTCTCTGGAGAGTCCAGATTGTATGTATGTATGTGTGTATGTATGTCCAAGATCTCCATTCAAGCCCTTGGATCAATTTCGACCAAATTTGTCATACAAACTGCAAATTTCGCAAGTACCATCACTGTAGGGTTTGTAACCTCCTGATTCCAATAGGAGCACAGATGCAAGCAAAAATGCATTTTTTCAGCCTCTCCCATAAATACTGTACTGCACAACAGGCATGTTTTGTGGTTATAGTATCTGCCTGCCTTATGGGCCTGCTATGCAGGGGACAGCTTACATGTCAGGTTAAGAACTGGCTTTATAGCCCTCGAAGTGTAGGTTTATTTATTTATTTATTTAGTCCTTCAAATCCTACATGTATGGAATATATACAAGGATACTGGACATGGTTAGGTCTTTACAAGATAAAATACAGTTTGTATGAAAAGGGAGTTTCAGAAGTACTTCCAAGATTAGAAAAAGTGCTGGCACAATTGAATTATATCTGAGGGGATTACTTTGAAGGGGACAAATTCGATTTTGATAAATAATAAAGATTTTTTAAGAAAAAGAATAATTCCTGTTGTAACTCTTCAGGCTTTCCCAGCGAGATCTTGACATGTGGAAAATCGGGTCTACTGCCGGATGTTTGTGTTGCTCTGGCACGATATTTCAACCATATAACTCGTTGCCTTCTTCAGGTGCTACCTGAGACTGCCGTATTGGAGGATCTTGTCCAGTAAGATCCTTCAATACGGCAGTCTCAGTTAGCACTTGAAGAAGGCAATGAGTTACGTGGCCGAAATATTGTGACAGAGTGACACAAACATCCGGCAGTAGACCCGATAATTCCACATGTCAAAATTCCTGTTACTTTTAGATCACATCTTGTACATTTTGTCATCCTGTTCCTCCTGCTAATTAGTGTTTTCCTTATATTTCTTTCCCCACCAATGTTGTGGAGCAACTTCTCATCTCTTATCAATCTATTTCATTTTCAGTATCCTTCTAAATCACTATGCCACATGTAACATGTTTTTATGCTCTTCTTTTCCAGTTTTCTCATAACAAGCTTATGCATTTGATCAAAAAACCAATAAATCAATTAATCTCTTTTATCTTTTTCCCTTTCAGGCCCCTGACAGAAAACATCACACATCTGAAACCATGTATTTAGCTTTTCCATTTTTCTATTTTTCCCTTCTATTATTCATAAAACATGCCTCAAACCACACAATGTTTTAACTTTATTAATGAAAGCTATTGTATTAATATTGCTGTGTATGATATGTCTTACTGACACATGTGAACTAGTGCCTGTTGCTACAATTAGGAGATGGGGATATACTAGACATGGCCTACACCTGAATAGGAGAGGGAAAGTTACATTGGCTGAGCTTCTTCCAGATAATACGTGGGGGTTGCCATCACACAAAGCAAGTTCCCTGTGATTAATGATGTCACAGAGGCACCTTTCTTTAGGTCGGAATTCGGATTCAAGCGCCCTGTTTTGAAATAAATTAAAATAACGGAAGAGCTTCACAAAATACTTAAGAATGCACAAAAAAGTAGGTTTGCTTTATGTCATCAAAATGTTAGAGGACTGGGTAATATGGCAGAAGAGCTTCCCATCTTGAATGACATTTTCACTCTGCAGCGGAGTGTGCGCTGATATGAAACTTCTTGGCAGATCAAAACTGTGTGCCAGGCCAAGACTCGAACTCGGGATCTTTGCCTTTCGCGGGCAAGTGCTCTACCAACTGAGCTACCCAAGCACGACTCACGCCCCTTCCTCACAGCTTTACTTCTGCCAGTACCCCGTCTCCTACCTTCCAAACTTTACAAAAGCTCTCATATCAGTGCACACTCTGCTGCAGAGTGAAAATCTCATTCTGGAAACATCCCCCAGGCTGTGGCAAGCCATGTCTCCACAATATCCTTTCTTTCAGGAGAGCTAGTTCTGCAGGTTTGCAGGAGAGCTTCTGTAAAGTTTGGAAGGTAGGAGACGAGGTACTGGCAGAAGTAAAGCTGTGAGGACGGGGCGTGAGTCATGCTTGGGTAGCTCAGTTGGTAGAGCACTTGCCTGCGAAAGGCAAAGGTGCCAAGTTCGAGTCTCGGTCCGGCACACAGGTTTGATCTGCCAGGAAGTTTCATATCAGCGCACACTCCGCTGCAGAGTGAAAATCTCATTCTGGAAACATTCCCCAGGCTGTGGCAAGCCATGTCTCCATAATATCCTTTCTTTCGGGAGTGCTAGTTCTGCAGGTTCGCTTCTATAAAGTTTGGAAGGTAGGAGACGAGGTACTGGCAGAAGTAAAGCTGTGAGGACGGGGCGTGAGTCGTGCTTGGGTAGCTCAGTTGGTAGAGCAGTTGCCCGTGAAAGGCAAAGGTCCCGAGTTTGAGTCTCGGTGCGGCACTCAGCTTTGATCTGCCAGGTAGTTTCAGCTTCCCATCTGTTTGGAAAATTTAGAGAACTCTGAAAAGATAGACACCCAGTGCCTATCTAAGGACCACGTAACTGCAGAGTTAGATAAGTTACATATAAAAGATTACATTATTGCAGCTTAATCATGCAGAACTAATATTGAAAAATGAGTAGTTGTTACATATAATAAGGCAGAACACAAGTTCAAAAATATTGAGACAAGTATATTTTGTAGTAATCAGCATATAGAAGTGTGCATTTGTGAATTAACACTGAAAAATAGTTCACTTTTAATGTAACTCCATGCGGACCCCTCATGGAAATTCTGAACTCTTTATGAGGCCTCTGGATTCCTTACTGTGCCATCTGTCAGACAGCAGCAAACAGTTAATAGTCTGTAGTGAACTTCAGTGTGATTTTCTAAAGCATACTGACAGGAAGAAATTATCTGAAAACCTTATCTGAATTTGAAATCTACAATTTGATCTCCACAATTAACTTTCTATTATTGGTGGATAAGGACAGGAGGACTTGAACTGATGTATTCTTTGGTGAAGCTCAAAACAAGAAAATAAGTATTTATCCCATACCAAATGTACTCTCTCATCATGATGCACAGTTAATTAAGGTAAATAACACAGTGTCTTACAGTACAGATATGACTTAGTGGAAATTAGAATACAAGATCTGTTCAAAAAATTTTGGAACATTCATAGTTTCAGCCAGTGGTGTGTTGGAGCAAAATGGGGTTGGCATTCCTGCACCCCACTGAAAGGACGAAAATGTGCAATGATACACGAGGTAAAAGAAGATTTGCAGATGGTGCTTCATGTGATAAAGAAAGAGGTATTCAAAGACTGCTTCCAGAAGTGGAAGTGGCATTGGGAGCAGTGTATCGATTGTGGAGGAGGATATTTCAAAGAAGATCATGCACAATAAGTAGAAGGTAAGCATAGAAAAATTTTGGGGACAAAGTTCTGGAATTTTTTGAGTAGACCTTATAATTAATGACTGAGGGACAAATGTTTTTAAGAATAGTTTAAAAGTGATGATCTGGGGTGAAATTTATAATGAACCAAATGCTACCATAAAATGTAATCTAGTCCATGATAAATTCATATCATTAACTGAAAATAGCTTTTCACGTAAGCTAGTCAGAAAAGACATTAAACAGCCATGTAAAAAGCCATGGGTCACTGGAGGGATTAAAGTACCTTGCAAAAGGAAAAGGGAAACGTATCTATTGGCAAGAACAAGTGGAGATCCTGCAGTAGTTGCACACTACAAAAACAACTCAAAATTACCAAGAAAGGTTATCAAAAAATCAAGGAACATGCACATAATGTCAGGTATCAGCAAGTCTGACAATGATCTTAAGGCTATATGGAATGTAGTGAAATGAGAGAGAGGACAACCAGTCACAGAGCAAGATAACATCACTATCAATCTGAATGGAATGTCTATAAAGGAAGAGTCACAGGTAGCAAACATATTTAATGATCATTTCTTAAATATAGTAGAAAGGATATGGAGAAACAGTTCAACAGAAAAATCTCAGTAGTATACTGAAAAAGTAACTCTTACAGAAGTGTCACCAACTTTCCTTCAGGCGAAATTAAGAAAATTATACATTCTATCAAAAATAAAAGCTCATCTGGTTTTGCTGGTGTTTCTAATAAAGTACTAAATATTTGTTATTAGTTCCATAAAATAACACTGATCTTACCTGAAATATGTAATGCATAACTAACTCAAGGCTTTTTTTTTTTTTTCAGAGAGACCGAAATATGCCATTGTTAAACCTCTCTTTAGGAGAGATGGCAGTAACTATTGACCTGTTTCACTGCTGACATCATTTTCCAATCTCTTTGAGAAATGATATATTCTAAAATAGTATCTCAACTTAGCAACAATAACATCCTCAGCAAATCACAGTTTGGGTTTCAGAAGAGTTGCTCTACTGAGACCACCAATTACATATTTACTCACCAAATTCTACAAGCATTAAATAATAAAATAGCACCAGTTGGTATTTTCTGCGACCTATCTAAGGCATCTGTCTGTGTGAATCACAGCATTCTCCTAGATAAATTGAAGTTTTATGGGATTGGTGGCATAGACAATGTATGGATAACGTCATATCTAGCCAAAAGAATGCAGAAAGTTGTACTTAGTATTTCAACCAATACAGTTTGGGGATGCAATTCTGACTTGGGAGAAATCACTTACAGTGTTCCCCAAGGCTCAATATTTGGTCCAATACTGTGCCTCATTAATGTAAACAATCGTCTGTCTAATATACGCCAAGCAGAATTAGTTCTTTTTGCAGATGACACAAGTACTGTAATCAATCCAAGCATATATACAGAAACAGAAGAAATGGCAAACAATGTTCTCAAAAGTATCATTGACTGATTTCTATGAATGGTCTCATCCTATATTTTAAAAAGACACAACATATTCAGTTTTGCACATGTAATGGTACTACACCAGTAATAAGAATAACACCTGGTGAGGAAAGAATGCAGAAATCTGCACTTAGTAATTCACTGTTGACCAGAATTTTAATTGGAAAAAGCACATTTTGGAATTGCTAAAACAACTGAGTTCAACCACATTAGCACCTAGGGTCATTGCAAATCTTAGGAAGAGACAAATCACTGAGCTAACATGTTTCACATATTAGCATTTGATAGTGTCATATGGAATAATGTACTGGGGTAACTCATCTTTAAGAAAGAGTCTTCATGTTCAAAAATGTGCTGTAAGAATAATACATATCACTCACCAACAATCATTATTTAGATATCTATTTATGGAGTGCAGCATTCTTACTACTGCTTCACACTTTATTTATTGCCTCATGAAGTGTTTGTTGCAGATAATCCACTACAGTTCAAAAGGAACAATAATGTACATAATTACAATACCAGAAGGAAAAATGACATTCATTACTCCACTTTAAGGCTGTCTTTGGCACAAAAAGGGGGTGAAAAATAGTGCAACAAAAATTTTTGATCACTTATCTAGTGATATAAAATGTCTGACAGACATCAAAGTAAAACATGAAAACAAACTGAAATGTTTCTCCTTGGCGACTCCTATTCTGTAGAAGAATTTCTATTATTGTAATGTGTAAATGTGTAAAAGATGGTGGGTAGGAACTACTACCTCACATCTGTGTATTAAAAAAAAAAATAAACAAAATAAGAAATTACAAATATTCATCTTGTAGCTATGTTTATAAATTAATTTTTGATGTGAATGTAAAATGACTCATTCCACACCATTGCAATTTAGCATGCAAAATGATCCATGGAACATTAACTAACTAAACACATCAGTGAATTCAGTCTATGTGCTGCACTCACTACCTGTTATTCCATTTGTAAGAATGTTAGATATCAATTTTTATTGCAACTCCACCATTATTATTTAAGATAATAGTAGCCTTGCACAGAAGTGAAAAATCAAATAACAAGTAATTCATACAAGATGAGAACAGAAACCTTTGAAATGTGATGCTACAGGAAGATGCTGAATATTAGGATGGTAGTCTGGATAACTGATAAGGAGGTTCTGAACAGTATTTGGGAAAAAGAAAAATTTACGGCACAACTTGACTAAAAGAAAGGATCAGCTGATAGGATACATCCTGAGGCATCAAGGAATCATCAAGTTGGTAAAATGTATAAAATTTGTAAAAAGCCAAGAAAGTTTTACTACATTAAGCAGGGTTGAATGGATGTAGGTTTCATTAATTACGCGAAGATGAAGACACTTGCACATTATTGCCTAGTTTGACTAGCTGAATCAAACCCGCCTTCAGACTGAGGCCACAGCAACAACAAAACAGTATTATTATCATTATCATGACCATGATCAACACTGAACATTTTACCTGTTTTCGAAATCCTGTGGGGGTAAAATAAGTTTTGAGTTGTCCAAAACATCTTTCATTGCCAAATCCAGATCAATCAGTTGTACAGAAACTTCAGGTATTGGTGTTCCAGGCTTTTGTGGCAAACAGTCATGCAACAAGAAGTAGTTAATGCACTTGCAACATTTAGAAAGATTTATCAAAAAAGGGTGATTGTCCAGAAGAAGTTAAATATTTTGTAGTATACCAAAACAATTATAATTCATACCTTTGGATAATGAATGTTAATCACTTCAGGGTATAAGCTTCCATACTGGATTACTGGCATGGTATGAACTAATGTATCATTGAAACTTGCATATGCCAGGGTTTTTCCATTTGGTGAGAACCACATAGCTTCATCCTTAGGGTACCAAATTGCTGAGAAATTCCAAGAAAGCTGATCTTTAATTTGCTGCATATACTCACCAATGCTACTATAAATAACACACACCTGTCACCCACATGGAAACAGACTAAAAATCCCAGTTCCAAAATAGCACACAAAGCCAAAAAATATAGCTTTTACTTCAAACTATGGTAAAACAAAAAAATCAAAATTATAAGCTATAAAATAAAGGAAAGGCACCACTCATCTGTAGCTGACTGATGTGTGGTACACTGAAACACACAACACAAAACAGCAGCAACACTAGTGTTTGAGCTCTTGGTTTTTCTCTAGCAAAAATTCACACATTTACACACACAACCATCAGACACACAAATGCACACATCTGTGACTCAGGGATGTGATTTTGTATGTCTGTTTGTGTGAATGTGAGTGCTTTTGCTAGAGACAGAGCAATATCTCAAAAGCTAGTGTAAATTCTATTTTCTGTTGCATGTTTCTATGTGGCGCACATCAATCAGCTGTATGTGAACAGTTGCCTTTCCTTTATTTTATATATCATTCCATTCACAAATTATTCAGTTGTTGTTAAACCTTTAAGCTACACCTTTCTTTTTAATTTAAATGTGAAGAATATAAAAAATGGTTTCAGAATGCAATTGATGGCACTCGAAGATATACATTTGCTATTGAGAAGAGTACTTTTTTTTATTTTGTGATTGATGTATCTTCTCTGCTGTAATTTCCCTCAATAATTAAATAATAGTATGAAACACCCCAACATCCCTTGTTTATCTGATGACTGAAATCTGTCAGTTGGTTTTACATGGCACATTATCTTTTGAACAAAAAAACTAAATTGAAACTGAATACTATATAAGGTTTCTCCAGTAAACATGTAACATTAAGTTCACAGTGATCTATGAAGGTCATAAATAGCCACAAATTTACACCCTGAACTCTAATACAAAATATATTTACTTTATTAATAATGTGATTATCAATGTCCATTAAAAGAAGTGAGATGTTTTAAACAGAGAGATGTGCACCAATGAAAGCAGTCATAGTTTGCCCACATGTTCTTTTCAGCCTCTGTAACATAAATAAATTATAAGCCTACCTGTGATAGCCTTTGCAACAAACTGGCAAATTACACAATCATTTTCATTGCCAACATATCTTATGCCAAGCAACAGGTGATATGAATCTATGCAGCAGTATTTTTCCTAAAATGAACTTCCATGAAAATTAAAACTTGCTGATGAAACAGAACTCAGTGTCATCTCTGTAATTTGTTGGAAGTATTGCCCTGTCATTAAAGGAATTATGTACAAAGTGTAACAAATTGATAACACCAAATTTGAAAAATGGAGGTTCATTTGAGGAACAAATTGAGTATAGGCAGTCACGTCCAGAAACTTCATCAAACAATGTTACAGAACACTGAGGTTAGAGGGACTTACATTTGTCAGTTGACCACACTTTTAACTACACAGTGGGCTTTGATGCTCCAATCTTCAACCAAGGGAAAGTACAAGCTGGCTTTAGAAGTGGCTGTAGCACAATGACCTATTAACAGATTCTAAGTAATGTTATAGAAAAAAAGCAACAAATATCAGTTACCACTTGTATGGCATTTATGGGCTATGAGAACATATTCGACTCATTCACATTAAATCTGTGCTGGTAGCACTTGAGATCAAGAAATAGAATCTACTGAAAAGAATTCCTTGAGTGATATATACCACAAGTTCTGTCACTTGACTATATTAAGAGAATGAAACATTTCAGAACTGAGAAAGTTTTCTTCATTTCATCAAGCATATTCTCTGCAGTCAGTACAGAGGTTTACAAATCACTCAGCTGGGATGAAGAAGGACTCCATGTAAATGAATTTTACATAACAAACTTTGATTTGAAGAGCACATTATTTTATCTGCTTTGGATCCAGAAGAACTTCAGCAAAGGATGGAAGAATAACATAGCAAATATGATAGTAAGCAAGAAGAATAAATAGAGTAATACCAAAATAATGCAAAATCTGTGTGTTGATAGCATAGTAAAGATTAATGAAATTAGAGACATAATTGATAAACTTGTATTGTTAGGAAAACTGAGAACAACAACTAGCTGGGACCTTAAAGAAATAAACAGGAGGATAAAAATGTCTTAGAAGCTCATCTCACAAAGTGGATGCTGTCCCCAGAAGTAAATTCGTAAAAACTGTAACCAAAGAATACTGTTAGTACTAACTTATGGAAGTGAAATATGGACTTAAAAAACCAGCTCAAAAGCTGGAGACTGCCAAATAGATAAAGGAAAAATGTATGTTAGGCTTAAGAAGAAGGAACAGGAAGACAAAAAGTATAAGAGTAGAGATGGGGTTCAGCGATGATAGTGACTTTTTAAAAAACTGGAATGGAGATGAACATGCCATATAACAACACAAAATAATGGAAGATGAACTAAGAAGATTGTGTGTTAGATGCATCATGATAAGAAAAGACATAAAGGACACCCTAATGCAAGATGAACTGATGATATAAAGAAACAAGCAGAAAAACTAGGATGGAAAAAGATGAAGATCATAACGTGTGGATACATCTGGGGAAAGGCCAAAATCTAGTAGTGAGTAATACATGGCTGATGATATATATATAAACATGAGAGCACTGATTAAGGTGAGAATAGTTAATTATCAGAGTAACTGTGCTGATATATGTCTGATGTGATAAGTGAATCTAGGTTTAAGTCTTGATCCTCGCACAAACTTTCAATTGTCACTTCAGGTACAATCCATATTGTTCATAGTTCTCTTTCAAGCTTTGATCAACAGAAAACAACAAAGAAATGAAAAAATAAAAATAAAAACAATAATTACTTTATTTCTTACCCAAGTAATTTGAATCTGGTACACCATTGTACACAACATGTGGAATACCAGTTTGAGTAAGCTTGTAATCTTGTGAATCCACAGTTTGTCTATAATATATATTATTATGATAAACATATGCAAGCCCATTTCCTACTGGTGCCCAAACAACTAGATTTAGCAAATGCCTATCTTCATTCTTCTCCATACTCAGTAGTGGATAGCTTTCCCTGCAAAAAATTAGTTACTCTCAGTTTTAGGACTAAAAGTTACATTCCTCTTTGCACACACAACTATAAATAATATTGTTAACTGACCAACTGTCTGTCCTAATATAATGAAACAAATGCACTAAAGTTGCATCCATACTATGTGAGGGCCACTAATTACTTAGAAGAAAGTACAGATTGTCACACCATCACTATCATTTACTCTACCTACTTCAATAGCATGTGATGAATTGAGGAAAAAACAGCAGATTTAGCATATTCCTTAAATTAACTGTTGTAATGATCTCAGGGTGAGTAACATACAATTGCATGGAAAATGTTTGTATACATATGATAAGATCTTGAATTTCATGTCTCTCCTTATGCACTCTCTGGTGTGGAAAATTTAGAGAATTGGAATACCATCACCAGGGTTTAACAGCTTAACAGTAACATTTCTCAGTATATACAGTAAACTGAATCTGGCGGGATTGTATACATCTGGAAAATTCTGACTGAGGACAAGTAAGAATATGTCCTAGATCTGTTAATCTGTCAGTGAGAGGGGCATTAGCTGGCAGGCAATTACTGAAATAAGTTTCATGATGACATCAAATGTGTCAGGTACTCAGTGATGGAGACTGGCACAGTTCAGCAAGAAACAGAACACTACATGCAAAAAAATGTGTTGATAACTTTTTCAAGGAATTTGTCCATTGCTCCAACTATTTTTGAATGCTTAACTACAGTTTCATTATTTGTTAGGTTAGGTACACAGTGATATGTAGATGTAAAAGCATGTTTATTTGTATTTTCTTAAAATTATCATTCATAGCAAGTGAAACGAATTGATAAAACAGCAACAAAGATCATCTTTGCAACTTTTTACATAGGGTGTTCAATAAATAATGCAATACATATATTCTCAGCCAATTTTGGTTAAAAGAATTTTAATTTTGTTGGCAATGTCCTTAAATATTCCTACAACATCTCATATTATTTCTGGTAAATCCCTGTAGACAGCAGTACTATAAAAAGTCTTCAGAGGGTATCTGCAACTGAGGTGTGTTCAAACAAGGAGTAATTATTGAATTTCTTTTGGCAGAAAACCAGACCATCACAAATATACACAGGCAACTACAGAATGTCTACAGACACTGGGCAGTGGATAAAAACATGGTAAGTTGCTGGATGAAATGTCTGTCACCAGTAAAATGAGGAGAAGAGAACCTGATTGATCTCACATGTGCAGGCGGGCTGCACACAGCTGTGATGCCTGCGGTGTTGTTCAATGTGATAAATGAATAATTACACAACTCAGTGCTCAACTTGGCATGCCTGTTGGTAGTGTTGACACACTTGTTCATCAGTTGGCATGCTCATAGGTTGGTATGCAGTAGGCTCCTTGAAGCCTAACTAAAGAATACAAAGAGGAAAGAAGGAATATCTGTGCCAAATTGATTGCTTGTAATGAGGCTGATCATGATGATTTCTTGTCAAACATTGTCAGAGGCAATGAAACATGTATCCACCACTGTGAATCTGAAACAAAAGGGCAATCCAAGGTATGACACCACACAACATCTCCTTCAAAGAACAAATTCAAAACAGCACCCTCAGCTGGTAGTGGCATGGCAACAGTCTTCTCTGAAGGGGCTACTGTGTTCAGCGTCCTGCTTCATGGAAGAATGATCAACTCCAAAGTTTATTGTGGGACTCTTAGGAAGCTGAAGAAATGATTACAGCTTGTTAGTTGCCACAATAATGAGAACATGCTGCTCCTTCTCTGTGATAATGATAGGTCACATAAAAGTCTGCACACTCAAGAGCAGATCACAAAACTGCAGTGGACTGTTCTTCCTCATCTGCCCTACAGGCCAGATCTTACCTTCTGACTTCCACCTCTTTGGTTCACTGAAGGATGGACTCCATGGGAGACACTGCAGCAATAATAAGAAAGTTATTAATGCAACAATACCGTGGCTCAGACACATACCAATAGAGTGGTCTCATGATGGTATACAGGCTCTCACATTAAGATTGTGTAATATGTTAGGACTGAGCAGAGATTACACTGAAATGTAGCATTGTATTGCCAAAGAATTGGGGAACAATATGGTGTTTCAAACCATGAATAAAACCATCTTGCTTTGAGAAAAAAAAGATGTGTTGCATTTTATTTAGACAAATTAATAAATAAAATATTAATACATCCAGAACACACTTCAGCATGATACATATAATGGCATCACACACATTCTCCATCAAAACAGAACTCAAGGCATATAATGCAATGTAATTTCCAGGGACATTATATTGAACAGTGACTCAAGTACCAGAAAGCTGGGCAATAAAAAACAGTCAATATTGGAACAAAATCTTTACGTACTGTCTTTGGCCCAGTGCAAGATGCACATGGCTGGAAAAGAAGGAAGAACCAGGAACTTTATGAACTGATGTGTTAGTCAAACATGGTATAGAAAATGAAGGCAAGAAGATGCCAAGGAACATGTCTGCTTAGATGACCCAGGAAGCAACGATTGGACAAAACCAAGAAAGACCTATGACAGCTAGAGATTGAACCAAGCTCATAAAAGCTGGAAAAGTTTAAGTTAATTTGACTTTCAATTACTACAAACCACAGCTCTCTCTCTCTCTCTCTCTCTCTCTCTCTCTCTCTCTCTCTCTCTGTGTGTGTGTGTGTGTGTGTGTGTGTGTGTGTCTATTAACCATTACTGACTGAAATTTATTGCAGAACTCTATCAGTCTTTTTTTTCTCTGATTATTACTACTGAATCCACATTTTCCAGTAGCTCTTTCTTCTGTTCTCTCCCCTACTACTGATTTCCTCCTCTACTCTTTTGTTCCACTCCCCCATAATTATTAGACTTCCATTTCCCTTTACATCCTGTATTACCCATTCATTGTCCTCATATACTTTCCCTCTCTGTCTTCTGCTTATGGTGTCAGCATGTTGTTGGTGTCAGTTTGAGGTCAGTCCTGATGAGAATTATCCTACCACAGACTGTTCATAGTAACTCGCTCTCTGTCTTCCCTTCCTACTCATGACAAAGCCTACTCCCATTCCACCATTTCCTGCTGCTGTTGGTATACATATTTATTCAGTAGTTGGTCAACTATTTTCTAAATTAGAGCCACAGATCCTATACAGGCTACTGCCCACAGCTGAATGTTTGAAGGTCCTTGCTGAGGTATGACACTAACACCTTTTTGGCTAGTTAATGGAACATATAAAATCTTTCCACTTGTTTTACTTGCCTTCTGCAGTTGGGTAACCATTGTTGCTACAGTTTCCTCATGGTCACTGATACGCTTTTCAGCATGAAAAGCCTCTACATTTACATCTGCAAACCACTTTGATGTGCCTGGAAGAGGATACTTCCCATTGTATTATGTATAAGGGTTTCTTCTACTTTGCATATGGAGTTCAGGAAGAATGACTGCTCCTATGGCTCTGTACATGAGGTAATTAGTCCGACCTTCTGTTAGTTGGTTGTTTTTGGGGAAGGAGACCAGACAGCGTGGTCATCGGTCTCATCGGATTAGGGAAGGATGGGGAAGGAAGTCTGCCGTGCCCTTTCAGAGGAACCATCCCAGCATTTGCCTGGAGTGATTTAGGGAAATCACGGAAAACCTAAATCAGGATGGCCGGACGCGGGATTGAACCGTCGTCCTCCCAAATTTGAGTCCAGTGTTCCGACCTTTTAATATATAGGAGGCTACAGTATAGTCCTATGTTGTTGTTGTGGTCTTCAGTCCAGAGACTGGTTTGATGCAGCCCTCCATGCTACTCTATCCTGCACAAGCTCCTGCATTTCCAAGTAACTGCTGCAATCTACATCCTTCTGAATCTGCTTAGTGTATTCATCTCTTGGTCTTCCTCTATGGTTTTTACCCTTAACACTGCCCTCCACTACTAAACTGGTGATCCCTTGAAGCCTTAGAACATGTCATACCAACTGATCCCTTCTTCTGGTCAAGTTGTGCCACAAATTCCTCTTCTCCCTGATTATATTCAGTACCTCCTTATTAGTTACATGATCTACCCATTTAATCTTCAGCATTCTTCTGTAACACCACATTTCCAAAACTTCAGTCCTCTTCTTGTATAAACTAGTTATCGTCCATGTTTTACTTCCATACATGGCTACACTCCATAAAAATACTTTCAGAAATGACTTTCTGATACTTAAATCTATACTCGATGTTAACAAATTTCTTTTCTTCAGAAACACTTTCCTTGCCATTGCCAGTCTACATTTTATATCCTCTCTACTTCAACCATCATCAGTTATTTTGCTCCTCAAATAGCAAAACTCATCTACTACTTTCAGCGTCTCATTTCCTCATCTAATTCCCTCAGCATCACCTGATTTAATTCAACTATATTACATTATCCTGTTGATGTTCATCTTATATTCTCCTTTCAAGACACTGTCCATATTTTAATCCCTACTCCAAAATTTTCTTTTGTTTCCTTTACTGCTTACTCAGTACACAGATTGAATAAGATCAGGGATAGGTTACAACCCTGTCTCACTCTATTCTCAACCACTGCTTCCCTTTCATGCTCCTCGATTCTTATAACTGCCATCTGGTTTCTGTACAAATTGTAAATAGCCTTTTGCTCCCTGTATTTTATACCTTCCACCTTCAGAATTTGAAAGAGAGTATTCCAGTTGACATTGTCAAAAGCTTTTACTAAGTCTACAAATTCTAGAAATGTAGGTTTCCTTTCTTTATCCTATCTTTTAAGATAAATCGTAGAGTCAGTATTGCTTTGCATGTTCCAACATTTCTACAGAATCCAAATCAACCTTCCCCGAGGTCAACTTCTACCAGTTTTACCTTTTGTTTGTAAAGAATTCGTGTTGGTATTTTGCAACCATGACTTATTAAACTGAGAGTTCAGTAATTTTCACACTGTCAACATCTTTCTTTGGGATTGGAATTATTATATTCTTCTTGAAGTATGAGGGTATTTTGCCTGTCTCATACATCTTGTTCACCAGGTGGTAGAGTTTTGTTAGGACTGGCTCTCCCAAGTCTATCAGTAGTTCTAATGGAATGTTGTCTACTACCAGGGACTTATTTCAAATTAGGTCTTTCGGTGCTCTGTCAAATTCATCACACAGTATCATATCTCCCATTTCATCTTCATCTACATCCTCTCCCATTTCCATAATATCGCCCTCAAGTACATTGCCCTTGTGTAGATCCTCTATATACTCCTTCCATCTTTCTGCTTTCCTTTTTTTGCTTAGAACCATGTTACACTTCCTGTTGATATCATTTCTGAAACATTTATATTCCTTTTTGCCTACTTTATTCACTTCATTTTTATATTTTTTCCTTTCATCAGTTAAGTTCAATATCTCTTCTGTTACCCAAGGATTACTACTAGCCCTCATATTTTTACCTACTTGATCCTCTGCTGCCTTTATTATTCCATCTCTCGAAGCTACTAATTCTTCTTCTACTGTATTTCTTGTCAATCATTCCATAATGCCCTCTCTGAAACTCTCTACAACCTCTGGTTCTATCAGTTTATCCAGATCCCACCTCCTTAAATTCCCACCTTTTCACAGTTTCTTCAGTTTTAATCTACAGTTCATAACCAATAGATTGTGGTCAGAGTCCACATCTGCCCCTGGAAACGTCTTACAATTTAAAACCTGGTTCCTAAATCTTAGTCTTACCATTGTATAATATGTCTGAAACCTTTCAGTGTCTCCACACTTCTGCCACATATACAAACTCCTTTCATGATGCTTAAACCAAGTGTTAGCTATGATTAAGTTATACTCTGTGCAAAATTCTACCAGGCAGCTTCTTCTTTCATTCCTTGCCTCCATTCCACATTCAGCTACAACGTTTCCTTCTCTTCTTTTTCCTACGATTGACTTCCAGTCCACCTGACTATTAAATTTTCATCTCCCTTCACTATCTGAATAATTTCTTTTATCTCATCATGAATTTCTTCAATCTCTTTGTTGTCTGCAGAGCTAGTTGCCATATAAACTTGTACTACTATGGTAGGCATGGGCTTTGTGTCTATCTTGGCTACAATAATGTATTCACTAAGCTGTTCGTAGTAGCTTACCCACACTTCTATTTTTTATTCATTACTAAACCTACTCCTGGATTACCTCTGTTTGCTTTTGTATTTATAACCCTTTATTTGCCTGACCAGAAGTCTTGTTCCTCCTGCCACCAAACTTCACTAATTCCCACCTACATTCCTCACTTAACACTGGTTCTTGAAACTTTGTGAGTGGGTAGGATAGCTGGTGCCTATGTTCAGGTGTTGACCAGTCCAGGTTTCCCAGTATTTATAAGAAACACTCCCAGAGGCCAAACAAACTAGTCACCATTCACACTGTCTTTTTTGTACATGTAAATATAATGCATCTCTGTTTGGTTGTTTATGAGTACGTGTCTACCAACACACACAAAACACAAAGCTTTTCATTCGAATGCCAGTACACTGCACAGTTTTACTTGCTCAAGAAGTTTAGCTATAGATTACACTTCAATGCCAACCAAGATTTTCAAAAGCATTTTTGTTTATGCCAGCACTAGCACTCAACTATACATTGCTCAAACAGATGTTGAATTGTTGATTCACAAACTATTTGTCATACAGAAATGAAGAAGATTTTTGAATTGTAGATAAGATATACAGTAGGGTCATTCGTGAGGAAACAGACCCAATATACTGAATTTAAAATAATAACTTCTAAAATAGAGGAAATTATTTACTGCATTTGGTCCTTTAAAATAAAGTTAATTTATGAACTACAAGATACACGACATTAAAAAATTCACAAAACTATTGTTTGAAGTGTGTCACAAATTCAAAGCAAGTGATGACATTACTAAAATGTGTTGTACTGCTGTAGGTCAAAATAAAAAAATGTATATTGTTCACTGGTTTTAAGAAACTATTTATATCTATCAATATCCACCCTTCTAAGATTAATATCAACGTACACAACTACTATGAGGAGAAAGATACTTAAAATATACTTACTGGCGATCTATGTCAAAAATTTCATATTGTCCCACATATGATCTTGGAAGCTGTGGTGAAAAAGAGAGCAATAAACAATTAAAATCAAGCAATGTCAATGACAGCACAAAGCATAAACTGTGAATAAAAATAGCAGCTTCATTTCAATATAAAAGGATGTGTGATCAGTCTTTTACTGGAAAGTCTGCAAGGATAATTATGAACAAGAAAATGTCAGTGAATGAAATGAAAAAGTGTAATAGAGGTAAGGGTGCAAGATGACTACTCTGAGGTGATCTATTGACGGAAAACGAGGTACATATGGAAAAAGAGAGGTTAGTTCAATAGAAGCCTATGGAAATAAGGATGGAAGGAGTGAATAAAGAAGAGGAAACTGTAAGGGGTCGCTCCAAAAGTTTTGAAGAAGTAATGCACATTAATCCATTCATCATGGTGCGTTTTATCCAGCCGGTACTGATATGTCTCCAATTACCCAGAGAATCAACCTCACTTCTGTACTTGTGAATAGGATAATATTACGAAGTAGCACCCCTCTGCCCCCCCCCCCCCTTAAAAAATTTCATAAAGGTTTGAAATTGTGTGTAAAGTTTTTGCAATTCACTAAGTGGTCTCATTCTTAAATACTGGCCGAGTAAAGTTTGGGAATTTGTGCACTGTGAGCTATATTTCTTTCTCACACCCACCTCCACCCCATTGGTAGGTAGGTGTTTCTTACCTCCACAGAGATTCTTTCTAGGTAATAAGTTATATGTGTACTATGTTTGGTTGAAATTAGTCCAGTGGTTGAACAGGAGATGTGGCACATACCTACATACATATATTTTTATAGCTAGTTGAGAAACTGGGCATTGCCTGCTTATTTATTTATCCCCCTCTCTCTGTCCACCTCCTCCATCACTCAGTCTCTGTAAATCCCCTCCTGCCCCTCTCTCCATCCATATTCATCCTTCCTGCCCCCTTTCTCTGTCAATCTGCTCCTCCCCCTCTATCCACCTGCTGCTTCCCTCTGTGTCCATCATCTCATCCCCCTCTTGTTCCATCTCCTCCTCCCCCTCTCTTTGTCAATCTCCACCGCTCCCTCTCGCTGTCCATCTCCTCTTACCTGTCTCTCTATCCGTATTCCCTTCCACACTCTCCCTCTTCATCTCCTTCCCTTTTCTTTCTTTGTACATCTCTTCCTCACCCCTCTCTCTGTCTGTCTTTTACTCATCCCCTTCTCTGCCATTTACCTTTTCCATCTCTGTCTGGCCATCTCATCTTCTCCCATCCCTCTGCCTGTCTCTTCATCTCCCTCTCTCTGTCCATATCCTCCTCCTTCTATTTATGCCTATCTCCTCCTTCCCCTCTGTTTCTCCATCTCCTAATACTCCCTTCTCTTTCCATGTCATCACGCTCATCTGAATAGAAGCCTGATTGTTCTCAACCATACAGTATTTCTTTCCAGATTGTAACTAATATGTGTACCATCAAATATGACAGAAATCGTTTCGGTGGTACAGGATGAGCTTTCTACCAGCAGCTTTGCAAACATGTTCCACACATATGTAACATATTTCATGCTTATTTGTACACATATTTCACCTGTATGTTTAGGGAATTTCGCACTGCAGTTTCATTTTCATGCAGCTTAATGTTCATGGCATTGTGTCTCTGGAGCTATGCACTGTACAATGATATACTTTTGCAGGTACATTCAGTGGTATATTTGCCTAATGTTCTGTGAAATGTGTTGTGAAAGGAGTTAGTAGAAAAGAAGTAATAAACTAGAATGTTATGAATGATGCCACAGTTTCTCAGGCATGTCAGTGTTTATGATTTCATATCTCCTGAACTATGTGTCATAGAATGGTATACTTTTCTAAGTACACTCAGTGTGTGGTGAAGCAAGCTGGGATCTTTTTACTTCCTCTCTTGTTTTGCTCTCTGCCTCCATAAATTCATTTTATTTTCATTTTTGCCTAATTACCATTAACATACATGAGTATAATCTGCATTTCCATAAAAGAGAAAGGCTCGTCCACAGTCTTAAGGAATATACCACCAGATCAAATTTTGTGCTTAGTTTTGTGTATGTTGTTAATTTCCTAATTTATTTTGACCATTCTCAGTTAATATCTTTTATTATAGGATGAAATCAGCAATTTTTTCGTGACTTAGATTCTGTTGTTGACTTATAAACAAATATAAATTGTGTACTAATCATAAACATTTGAAAAAAGAACTACTAGGGTTTTTTAAATATTTATTTGGCTCCATTCAAAAACATGTCCGCCCCCAATAGCTGAGTGGTCAGCACAACAGAATGTCAATCCTAAGGGCTCGGCTTCAATTCCCGGCTGGGTCGGAGACTATATGTGATGGGAGGCCCTAGTCACTCGACATTTACATTTTTTTTATTCACAAAACATGTTAGCAAAGCCAGCCCTTATTTAATTCCGAAATAGTTACCAGATTTGTCAAAAACATTGTTCGGATAACTATATCTGTTAATTTCATTATTTAAACAAATAATTCAGCCTAAGCTTTGTGGTATAAGAAACTGTCAGAAAGAAGGCATTTTTCACTGGATTCAGTTAATTGATTAAATTATGTTTTAATTGTAATTTCTGTAACTTAAACACCGAACATTGCATAGTTTCAGTGCCTGTTATTGCGAGGATTTTTGATCCCAAGATAGACAGTCCACGGCTCAGTTAGAGAAATGCGTGAACTGAACAGTGGAATTAGTGTAACATAAATAAACCATGCGTTAAAACAATGACACTGTCTGTTCAATTTATTTGAGAAATAGTGAACTGTGTGGTTAGGTATTTACTGCTCATAGATGTTCAACATTAAGCTATTGCAGCAGTATGCTGATGTTTGCCTGCAAACTATTAATGAGGCTTATCAAAAGTTACCCAATAGTGAACTGGCCATATAACTGTGTAATATTGTGGGGTTGTGAACAGTGAAAGTAAAGAACTGTCAAAAGTAACTGTGCAACTGTCAGCTACATCATTTACAGTAGTCAGTGTTGAACTTCCGTCCCCCATTTTTCAGCCAGTTTAACAATGCAGTACGACGACACTGAGGACTATCAATGAAGAAATAAAGCAGGTGAAAATCACAAGTGGAATATGTGGATACTGCCTGTGAAACATGTTGCAAATAGAGCTAGTAGTAAAGAATTAATAAACTATAACATCATGCATAATGCGGCAGTTTCTCACACATCTCAGAGTTTATGGCATCGCATCTTTTGAAGTGTTTGCCATAAAATGATGTATTTTGCTAGGTACTGGTACAGTAATAAATTTAAATGTCTTGCCTGATTCTGTAGCTTTTATGCATTCAGTGTTCATGACATCATACCTCCTGAATTAAGTGTCGCATTATGATGTAATTTTTCTGATACTTTTAGTGATATATGTCAATACTGTCTGCAAAAGTGTCATAAAAACAGTTAGTAGTAAGGAAGTAACAAGTTAAAATGTCATGCTTCATGTGACAGTTTTACTGCATGAATAGCGAAAATATAGTCAGGGACGAAATTCTTTCCCTTCATCATTTTGTGGGGTTTGTCAGTGAGAAAAAGTTTCATAAGGGTTTGAATTATGTGTAATGTTTGTTGCAAGCCTCTAAGTCCTCTCATTCTCAAATAGTGGATAAGTAAAATATGGATATTCTTGTCTCATGGGGGATGGTTCTTGCCCCCACAGTCATTCTTTTCTGACAGAATATGATATGTGAACCAAATTTGATTCAAATCAATCCTGTGGTTCAGGAGGAGAGGCGGAACATAAATACATATGTACATCCACTTTTGCAATTTTTGTGGATATGTATGGACATGTTTCCTCTGAAATACTAAGGCAAGCTCCTTGACATGCTGTGAAGGTCTTGCAGATGTCTTACTAACCACTTTATCAACCTCTGCCTTACGGGGTCATACAGGTGTGGGATGGAGGGTCATGTTGTCAGCACACTGCTCTCCCAGCCATTTTGCAGACTTTCCAGACCATGGAGTTGCTTCTACACAGTTGAATAGTTGCTCAATGAGCATCTCATGACTGACTGCACTCCCTATCAGTCCTCCTATCAAGGAAAAATCCATGGCAGTACGGGGAATCAAATCTGGGTCCTCCTCAAGGCAGCTACGTATGCTGACCACTTAGCTATGGGGGCGAACTCTGAAATGGTTAGGAGCTAGGCAAAGCTATTTGTGGTGATCCAAAATGTTTCTTTCATTTCTAAAAAGGTAAAGACACCAAATGGAATCAGATCTGGGCTCTATGCTGGATGAGAAAGTGCTCAAATCAGGACTCTGAAAGAGGTGCTTGTGTTTTAATGACAAAATGAGCATGTTTATTGCCATTATGGAACAAGATTTTACAGAGGAGAATATGTGGCTGATTGTCTTGGGTTCTTTTAAAGGGCATACTCTACGATACCAGTTTATCAGTGTTACCCTACCTTCTTCTTGTGGTAATAAATGTGCTTAGAATGAAGCAAAGGCACATTTTCCTTTTTCTCAAATTTCTTGAGCTCTCTCACCTTGTTGCACACGAAGGTCATTTAAGAAAAGACCTGTGGATAGCTTCCAGTTTTGCCTGTGAGTCAAACTGATACAGTCACATATAGTAAGCAGCTATAATGTCATTATCCATGACCTGATGGAATTAAACACCCAAGCTCCTGTTTACAGGATTATAACATTAAGCACATTTTTACTTTGTTTAATAGTGTAGTATCCATCCACCTAACATTAGAACTTTCACATACACTCCTTCACTTTAGTCATAATTGTGAAAAGTCAAAAATCTTTAAAAAGAATTTAGTCATAAGCCATAAAAAGGAACAGCATTATAATACCCTTGTCACTTTCATCACAAATGTGCTACAGTGCCCTTCCTTCTCGTAGCTTGCAAATATATTCTTTTTAAAGAATTTTGACTTTTTACAGTTCATGATTAACCAGATCTGAAGATGATCATTAAATTTGATCGACACTAGTGACCAAGTGTCACTAATTGCAACTGAGAATGTTGCATTAAACATTTAAAAAAATATGTACAGTTGTGACATCTCTCGTGACAATTGTGTCATCCATTATTAAAACATAATATTAGTTAAAATATATTTGTTCCTTTTAATAATGTCATACCTTTTTACATATTATGTAGGAGGTTTTACATTTCTGTAGTATAATTCAAGTTTTTTACAATATTAAAATTTATTATAAACAATGACCTCTTTAAATTAAAGTAACTTTCAAATTATTGTACAATAAGTTGCTCTTAATCAGGTCCAATCAGCCATACAATACTGATTAACTGCTATATCAGCAGTACAAGGAGAAGGTAGATTGCTGCTCACCATAAAGATGGCTCATTGAGTTGCAGATACGCACAAGGAAAAGACAGTTACACATTAGCTTTCGGCATCCAGGCTGCCGGAGATGCTGGTCATGTGTGCATGAGATGTGCTTGCTTGTGTGAATGAATGAGTGTGTGTTTCCTTTTCTGGAGGAGGCATTGGCTGAAAGCTAATATGTAACTGTCCTTTTGTTGTGCCTGTCTGCAGCTCATTGTGTCATCTTTATAGTGAGTAGCAATCTATCTTTTCCTTATGTTGTTGATATTCTAATGTGTAGATTCCATTGTTTCATTTTGACTGCCTGATATGTCATTCTCCAAGTAACAGCATGACTTGGATGCATTGTGAAGCAGCATGCAACCCCCCCTCCCCCGTCGCCCACCCCCAGCCATTTTCCTATTTCCTTTCCAGACAATGGAGCCAATATTTATCACTTAAGTGTCTCATCAATTGGTCACATGAAGCTGAGTGCATCTTGTTCCAGCCTTCACACCAAGATAAATCTATGGTATTACCAAGAACTGAAGTGAGGTCCTTCACTTGACAGTGTGGCATGCAACAGGTCAGCTATGGAGCTGGACTCTAAATTACTGCGTATTAAGTAAGACCAATAACCCAACCCCCTTGATTATAAAAGATCAAACCCCCACACATAAAATAGCTTCGAAAATCTGATTGCAAATGAATTAATGATTATGACATCTTGTCTCTTAAACTACGTGTCATACAATGACATAATTTTGTAGGTGCATTCAATGATATCTACCTCTGCACCTACTTTGTAAGTAGGTTTTCACAGGACAGTTTGCATCTATACTCTGCAGAGGGTACATCCCAATATAGCTGTAATCAGGACTTTTTCCCATTCCATTCAGATACAAAGCACAGGAAGAATGATTGCTTAACTGGCTCTGTGCTTGCTGTAATTAGTTTAATCTTGTCTTTGCATCCCCTAACAGAACATCACATACGGGGTTATAATAAATTCCCAGATTCATCACATAAAGTTGGTTCTAGAAACTTTGTAAGTAGGTTTTCACAGGATGGTTTGAATCTATCTTCAAGTGAATGCCAATTCCGTTCCTTCAGCATCTTCATTACACTCTCCCATGGATAGAATGAGCCTATGGCCATTTGTGCTGCCCTTCACATCCGTTCAACATTCACTGGCAATCCTATTTGGTACAGGTCCCATACACTTCAACCATCTTTTAGGATGGGTCACACAATTCTCCTTTGTAGACTCATTGCACTTCCATAGTAATCTACCAATGAACCACCATCTGCCATATGCTTTGCAGCATGCCTGATGCTGAAGTTTTACTGCATGAACAGAGAAAATATAGTAGGTGACAAACTTTTTTTGTTTAATTATTTTATGAGGGGTGTTAGCAAGAAAAAGTTTTGGAAAGGTTTGAAATTATGTGTAAAATTTGTTAGAAGTTGCTGAGCACCCTTATTCTCATATACTGGATGAATCTAGATGGGTAATTTGTGTGTGCCACAAGATATGCACACAATTCCTAACTTATTTTGTTAAACCTTTAATGTAAGAGCACACCTCTGAATTTGTACATTACAGCAGCGCTTTAAAATTTTAAATTCAGTCAACAATTATATGAAATAATAGAAAAACAAATTTTTGTTGCCCCTGGAAGTATTTAGATAGGCAACCTCTACTGGGATCAGCAGACCATTTTAGCCACTTAGCAATACAGATAAAACACATTTCTATAATCAGGCAACTTTCTACTTCAAATTAGTGCCAGACATAAAGAGCATTCAGAAATGGGTAAATGAAAAATATTATTATGACAGAGATCATAAGGCTGCAATCTTCCTGAATCAGAAAAAGGAAGATAAAGTGAGGATCACTGATTTGTGAAAATACAAATAAAAAATAGTTTGGCTCACTTTTGCTTCATTAAAATGGCTAAGTGAACAATACAAAGAAACTGTTTCGACTTAGCACAGACATTGGAAAAGGTTGAAGACTATGGTGTTGATTTTCCAGGTGGACTCATCGAAGGAGGAATCAACATTAGCAGACAACTACCAAATGGTACTCCTGGACAGATTCATCAAACACCTGCTGAAAAAGTTCAAGTAAATGACAAATCACAACCAGGGGACAACTATCAAATACAAACATGATATGGAAAACAGAGCAATCATACAAATACAGGATAGTTTTTAATTTACAAAATAAATAGAGAAATCTTGCTAAAATTATGTAAAACAATATGAAATAGGATAAACAGCTGTGACTATATAGGCTTTCCCTATGTAACAATTGATAATTTTCTTCTCAGGTCTGCAGCCAAATCATGAAGTCATCTTAACAAAATATTTTTGCTGTCCACCTGGCAGCCATCTTCAGATGGTATGCTGTTGTACAAACTCACTGGAATGGAATTCAGACTGTGAGTGGCAGCTCCTTTAAATGCCACGGAGGGCCAACAGAACATGTGCAAGAAATCTATCTTCGTAGCTGCCCTCTAGTACATGTGAAGTTATAGCGCCACAGTGATGAAAGGCAGCAAAATCAATAAATCACTAGCAAAAACTATTCTGATGGCTGAATCAAGGACGGTTGTTTTCTAATGTCTGATAAAACCAGGTTCCAATTCTTACTTGCTCTGACTCTATTTATAAGATTGTTAGATAGTCAAATTTAAATGGATTCTTTTAATACACAGTCACAACAGTGAGACACACAGGCAATCACTTTTGTCTTTTCATACATTTTACGTCTCTCAGTAAAACAGAGCTCCGCCACTGCAGATTTCTCAGGTTGAAACAAACGCGTTTGGCACAGGTGCTCAACACATAGGTCCTGAATGTTACAAATTGTTGGACCAATACAACATGTCCCACAATGGCAGGGGCTTTTGTACACACTGGGCTCCCTCAATACCAAGTCATCCTTTACTGAGCTAAGGAGTTCTCTAAATTTGGTTGGCAGACAAAAAACACTTCTGATATATTTTTTTAAATTTTTGCTATTTTTGATGATATGCTCCTAGCAAAAGGCAGGAAAGCCACCAATTTACATGCATCTTCTAATGGTTCCTGTGAATGTCCAAACTGGAAAGCATGATGGATCTGTTTGTATAGCTGTGCTGCTTGAACACAACTTTAAGATGATCTAGCTCTTGTGTCGAGCTTTCTGCGTTGAAATGGCATAAGCTCATCTTACCAAAGTCCACAGCACCAGTGTGCATTGGAATGATGGATGACAGCTCAATGCATGCAAGTAATAGTATGTGTGCATGGGCTTCTGATAAACACCGTGTTCCAGGGTCCCATGATCCTTTCTGTAAACCAAGACATCTAGAAACAGAAGCTTGCCATTCCTTTCAATGTCCATCAAGAACGTGATACTGGGATGAAGGCAATTAAAATGATATAGGAAATTAGAGATGAATATTATCAGCATCTATAGCTAGACATTGAGTGGAAAGTCAAACGTTAGATATTATAAGCTGTTATGCAGAGTCCTCCTTCAGAGGTAGAAAAATACACAAATTCATATATGCACAGTTCATATGCAAACATGGTCACTGTCATCTCTGGGCAGTAAAGTTTGACTGCCCCACATTGAAACTAAGTAAAATTACACTTGTCTCAGAGTATACATGGTAGTAACTAAAAAGAAGAAGTGTGTTGTGTGTATTTATTCTTTGAATTGATCTGCACAAGAGTTTTTGAAGCAGATGAAATGGCAGATAACTAAGAACTTCTTGTTTTAGGTTAATCCTGCTTGAATATTCTTTCTGAAGTGTATATTAAAATACAGGTCATTAGAAAGGAAGCACCAGCTTAGACAGTGAGTGGCAGAGGCAGATATTGTCCATGCCATTTCTAAGATATCATTATGGCATTTGTGTGAAGATTGTTAAAGGAAACCATGAACATGAGTTCAAATAGAAGTTCAGCATCTTAACAATGCACTTCCTTACAAAGAACTGACTCATTTTCAAACTTTTCAGAGTGACCATTCGATAAGAGGAATAAACAAAAATAAACTGGGGCACAAAATATCAATATAAATTTGATGGAGGGTGAAGACTAAAACTATTGACAAAGCCAGGTGTTAATGACTGATAACAGAGATAAAACTGACAGTAGTATGGAAGAAATAAAGCTACACATATATTGTTAAATAACTTACACTACAATTGGCTTACACTACAAGTATTATAATCATACGTATTATGTAGCGGAGATGCTGAGTCGTGATAGGCATAACGAAAAGATTCATGCAATTATAGCTTTCAGCCATTAAGGCCTTTGTCAGCAGTAGACACACATACACACACGCGCATACACGCACTCACGCAAACCCAATTTGCACACACGTCTGCAGTCTCAGAGAACTGAAACCACACTGCGAGCAGCAGCACCAGTGCATAATGGGAGTGGCGACTGGGTGGAGGTAAGGAGGAGGCTGGGCCGGGGAGGGGGAGGCATAGGATGGTGGGAGTGGCGGACAGTGAAGTGTTGCAGTTTAGATGGAGGGCAGGAGAGAAGGTATGGAGGGGGGAAGGGGTAAGTAGCAGAAAGGAGAGAAATAAAAAGAAATTAAAAGACTGGGTGTGGCAGTGAAATGATGGCTGTGTAGTGCTGGAATGGGAACAGGGAGGGGGCTGGATGGGTGAGGACAATGACTAATGAAGATTGAGGCCAGGAGGGTTACGGGAATGTAGGATGTATTGCAGGGAAAGTTCCCACCTGCGCAATTCAGAAAAGCTGGTGTTGGTGGGAAGGGTCCATATGGCACAGGCTGTGAAGCAGTCATTGAGATGAGGGATATCATGTTTGGCAGCATGTTCATCAACAGGGTGGTCCACTTGTTTTTTGGCCACAGTTTGTCGCTGGCCATTCATGCAGACAGACAGCCTGTTGGTTGTCATGCCTACATAGAATGCAGCACAGTGGTTGCAGCTAAGCTTGTAAATCACATGACTGGTTTCACAGGTAGCCCTGCCTTTGATGGGATAGGTGATGTTAGTGACCAGACTGGAGTAGGTGGTGGTAGGAGGATGTATGGGACAGATCTTGCATCTAGGTCCATTACAGGGGTATGAGCCATGAGGTAAGGGATTGGGAGCAGGGGTTGTGTAAGGATGAACGAGTATATTGTGTAGGTTCGGTGGACAGCGGAATACTACGGTAGGAGGTGTGGGAAGGATAGTGGGCAGGAGATTTTTCATTTCAGGGCACGATGAGAGGTAATCGAAACCCTGCCAGAGAATGTAATTCAGTTGCTCCAGTCCCGGATGATACTGAGTTATGAGGGGAATGCTCCTCTGTGGCTCGACTGTGGGACTTTGGGAGGTGGTGGGAGACTGGAAAGATAAGGCACGGGAGATTTGTTTTTGTACAAGGATGGGACGATAATTACGGTCAGTGAAGGCTTCAGTGAGACCCTTGGTATATTTTGAGAGGGACTGCTCGTCACTGCAGATGCAATGAGCACAGGTGGCTAGGTTGTACAGAAGGGACTTCTTGGTATGGAATGGGTGGCAGCTGTTGAAGTGGAGGTATTGCTGGTGGTTGGTAGCTTTGATATGGACAGAGGTACTGATACCTCTGAGGTGGAGGTGGAGGTCAATATCTAGGAAGGTGGCTTGTTGGGTTGAGTAGGACAGGTGACGCAAATGGGGGAGAAGTTGTTGAGGTTCTGGAGGAATGTGAATAAGGTGTCCTCACCTTCAATCCAGATAGCAAAAATGTCATCAATGAATCTGAACCAGGTGAGGGGTTTAGGATTCTGAGTTTTTACGAAGGATTCCTCTAGATGGCCCATGAATAGGTTAGCATAGGATGGTACCATGCGGATGCCCATAGCCGTACCGCGGATTTGTTTGTAGGTAATGCCTTCAAAGGAGAAGTAATTGTGGGTGAGGATCATAGTTGGTCATGGAGACTAGGAAGGAGCTTGTTGGTTTGGAATCCATAGGGCGTCTGGAAAGGTAGTGTTTGATAGCAGTAAGGCCATTGGCACTATGAATATTAGTGTACAGGGAGGTGGCATCAACAGTGACGAGTAGGGCACCGTGTGGTAAAGGGACAGGAAGTGAGGAGAGTCGGTCGAGGAAATGGTTGGTATCTTTTATATAGGAGGATAGGTTCTGGGTAATAGGTTGAGAAGGTGTCGGTTTACAAGAGCAGAGATTCTCTCAGTGGGGGCACAGTAACTGGCCACAATGGGGCATCCTGGGTGGTTGGGCTTATTGACTTTAGGAAGCATGTAGAAGGCGTGAGTGCGGGGAGAGGTAGGGGTAAGTAGAGAGATGGAGTCTGAGGAGAGGTTCTGGGATGGGCCTAAGGATTTGAGTAGTGACTGGAGATCCTGCTGGGTTACTGGCATGGTTTGTAGGTGGAAGTATCTGACACCTGACGGAGCCCTTCTGCCACATAATCCTTGCGATTCAAAACAACAGTGGTGGAGCCTTTGTCTGCAGGTAGGATTATAATGTTGGGATCAGTTTTTAGATGGTGGACTGTGGTTCTTTCTATGGATGTAAGGTTAGTTTGCATGTTGAGGGATTTGGGGAATGATGGTAGGCAAGGTTAGAGGTTAAGAAATTCTGGAAAGTTAACAGGGGGTGGTTTGGAGGCAGCGGGAGTGGATCAAAGTTGGATGGAGGAGTGAACTGAGTTAGGCAAGGTTCAGTAATGGTCTTTGGTTGAGTCTGATTGGTCAGGTTGGTGATGAAAAAGTGTTTCCACTGTATGGACCGGGAGAAGGAGAGAAGGTCTTTAACTAGTCTAGCATGGTTGAATTTGGGAGTGGGACAAAAGGTGAGGACTTTTTAAAGGACTGATATTTCTGTGGGACTAAGGCTTCTGGAGGAAAGGTTCATAACTGTGTTGCAGGTCTGTTTAGGTTCTGGGTTCTGTGTGGTGGTGGGAGGGAGTTTTGGAGGGTGGGGTAAGTGTAGTAGGTCTGCGAGACAGGGTCTGTCAGTTATGAGGCAGCGTGTGGGACGTTGTTGTAGAAGTGGTGGACAATGGTACTCCAAGGTGGGAGTAGGAAGTGAACAGGATCGAGAGCTTTTTGAGGTGGCATTGTGCATGTTGCTCCAGTTCCTGTGGGGCAAGAGTTTCAATGTGTGATATGGGTTCCAGGAATTTGGGATTACATAGCAGGAGAATTTTGCAGATGAAGAGAAGGTACTGCAAGGAGGATTGGGCTTGGTTGATGTGGTTTTGCAGGACTCTGTTGGTGAGGGCTAAGGATTGGCGGTATCTGAACAGGTGGAGGTCATTGTGGAAGGAGGGTTGGCAACCCAAGAAGGGTAATTTGATGGTAAGGCCATTAGGGGGGATTTCATGAGCCAAGCAACAATGCAGGAACAGTATGTGGGACTGGGATCTGGCTAGGGATAAAGAAACTTTTCTGTATTGATGCAGATGGAAGGAGCAAGAATCCATGGTGGTGCAAAAAATGCGAAAAATTACATAAGCAAGTAGAATTACATCTGAAAAAATACGCAAAAATACTCCCAAATACGTGTGAAAAGGACAAAATGGATGCACAAGGGGAAAAAAGGGAGATGAAATCTGGGGAAGACGATGATAGTGGAAGGTGAAAACACACTAAAATTGGCGAGAAGCCACAAGGGTCAAAGTAGAGAATAACTGATCATTAATAAATATTTGTATATTACTATGGGTAGCAGGTTTGAGGGCAGATAAGCGTAAAGAAGGGGGGTGGCAGATGTGACTGGATGAGGTAGATTTAGAGGGCGCAAACAGGGATAGAATGGAGAAAGTGGGCGGGGGGGGGGGGGGGGGGGGGAGAGGAGGGGTTCATAGTTAGAGATGGAAGAGTGTGTGGCACCAGAAAAGTGTGGGAGATAACACACAAAAATACAGGAACTGACACAAGGAGCATGATCAGTTTGAAGGTTCAGTCATTAGAGTGCTTTACTGCTAAAGGTTTGAGTACTGCTCCGGTGCGGATTTTTAATCTGTGAGGAAGTTCCAAATGTGTTTAATAAACTGATCAACTGATAAATGAAAAAAAAGGTAGAAACAATTCTGATATACCAAAACTTAACTTGATCAGGTACTTACACGTGACACATTGTACATTATGAGAATGTATTTCAGATCAGGTGAAAGTCTGTACTCAGGGTCTGTCAGTGTTGAAATCTAGAAGCAAAATACAAAACAGTAATGGTAAATGATAATGGGAATGAGAAGTAATTATTTATAACATTAGAATACAGATTGTGATTAACCTAATGCAACAGTATTCAGATAGAGTGATTTCTCCTCCAAATTAAGGCTGATGTTTGATACTAGCACACTTCTTTTGAACAGAAATGGCCAGTTTACCGGTGCTAATCTCCTTTTCTGTCCTTGCTTTGTCAGTCATGCACTATTTTGCTCCCTAGGCAGCCAAATTCCTTTACTTCATCTACTTCATAGTCCCACATTTTGATGTTTGGCTTACCACTAATCTGATTTCTGCTACTCCTCATTTCTTTCATCTTTCTGTGATATATTCTCTAAACATAGTCTGTGCTCATTATTGAACATGTCTTGCATTTCTTCCTTTCATTGAGGACCACAATGTCTTCAGTGGATCTTAATCATTGATATCCTTTCACCCTGGATTTTAATTCCATTCCTGATCCTACTTTTTAATTCTATCAGTGCTTCTACGAGGTATAGCCTGAACCATACATACTAGTATTATATCATTTGTGATGTAAAAATTTCATTCTTAATCTTCAATTCTCATTTTTAGCTCTTGGTTCTTGTACACATAGCATATTATCCCCATAGCTTACACCTACTTTCCTGAGAATTTTGGATACCTTGCAGCATTTTACATTGTCAAATACTTTCTCTAGGTCAATTAATCTAATGGGAGCATCTTGATTTTCTTAAGTCGTTGTTCCATTATCAGCTGCAATGCTGAAACTGTCTCTCTGGTGCCTTTCCTCTTCCTAAAGAGAAAATGGTTGTCCTCTAAAAGATCCTCAGTTTTATTTCACATTCCTCTGCATTTTATAAGTTGTTAAGAGTATCGTTCAATAATTCACACCCTTAAACACTCTTTCTATCTTTGGGATTGCATGCAAGTATTTTCTGGAAGTCTGGTGATATGTTTCTGATCTGATAGATTCTGAAAACCAGCTTGAATAGTTGTTTAGTTGACACTTGCCTAATTATATGATAATTCAAAAGGAATGTTAGTCATACCTGCCACCTTATTTAATTGCACATTTTCCAAAGTGGTGTCTAACTGTGATCCTAATAAAACTGTATCCCCTATGTTTTCCGTACTGAGTGCCATTTCTTGTTATATCAGATCACCAGTTCCTTCTTCTCATAGAGGCCTCCAATGTACTCTTTTCACCTATATGCCCTCTCCTCTGTGTTTAGCAGCAGAATTCCTCTTGCACTCTTAATATTGACACCTTTGCTTTGAACTTCACTAAAAGCTGTTTTGAATTTAATATATATGCTGAATCAGTGCTTCTGGTGACCATTCCTCTTACAATTTCTTCCCATTTCTTATGCAGCCACTTCTTATTGGCTTCCCTGCTTCTATTTACTTCATTCCTATGTGACTTATATTGTTAGATTCCTGTCTTTCCCTGAAGGGTTCTGCACTTCCTTCTTTCATCAATAAATTAAAGTATTTCCCTTGTTACACAAGGATTCTTCATGATTTCCTTCTTTGTACCTATATTTGTCTTTTCAGCTTCTATGATTTTCAGAGATTTTCAGAGATGTTCATTCCTGAAATGCCTATTGTGTTATTCATTACATCATTAGAGAAATTCAAATGCATCTCATTATTCCTCAGTACTTCAGTATCCCATTTCTTTCCACAATGATTCTAGACAATTCTTTTAAACTTCAGTCTACTCTTCAGCATTACTAAACTGTGGTATGAGTCTACATTTGTTCCTGTGTACCCCTTACAATCAAATTTTTGATCTGGGGTAATCTGTTTGATGTAGATGTAATGAAGCTGGAACCTTGCTATCTCTATAAGCTATTCCCAAATATTCTTCCTCTTCTTTGAAGAGTGTATTCGCTATTACTAACTTTAGGAGTAAATGTAAGAATCCCAAGGTAGCTGAACAGGCTTTTGCAAAAAATGTCTGGTGTTCATCTTCACCTTATATTCTTATTGCATGCTTCCATATAATAAATATTTTTCCAACTAGTAGTACTTTAGAAAATCATGATACAGGGCAATTATGTTTGAAAGTACAAAAAGTCTGCTAGTAACTCTGCTTGCAAATCAGGACAGTGAAAGCTTAGTGTAATGTGGCCAGAATAGAGCTTTTTGGTTAATTCATGTATTTGATGGTAGCATATTAGGAATAGTTCCAAAAATTTCCTGATTATCTATATTTAATGACTGAAAACTCCTGTTATCTACAAGCTGAGCAGCAGTCTTCATTATTAAGCTGCATTACAAGTAGTAAAATTGTGTATTTTTAATGTTGTTATAGAGGTGCTGTGTAAATAGTTAAAACAGGTACACTGAAATACCGTGAGTGACGGCCACCACACATGCAAATAACTTGTCAGTCACCTCCTCAATTCCAAGCAGCGGCCACCAGGTGTCTTTCACCAACCAGGGCTATCTTTGGCTTCCACAGCACATCCATAAGTGCACCACATCCACTGCTAATGGTGTCACCAGCTACCACGGACAGTGCTGTCAACCATGGACTATTTTGCTTCCCAGAAATAAGACAAAGATCCTTCCACCAAAAGGAATAAAAGTCGATGCACTGCTGACACTCACCACAGTTCTTTCACAGCTTTGCCACACTTCCTACAATTACACCATAGAGCACAGTTCTAACAGTTCCATTCTGAAGTTGTTACCTTTTGTCTCTTCTACAGAGAGTTACGAAGTTCTACAGAGCAATAGCAGAGCATAGCTACTACATCATAGACTGCCAACAGACAGCAGAATTATTTAAATTAAATAATTGTGTTAGGTATAGAACACTAATGCCACACATCTAACTATTAAGAAAGTAAAATATGTTTGTAGTAAATATTCATTGTTAATAAGTGACATTTATGCTTTTAAACTATGTTGTTACATTTATGTTCTAGTTTGCCTGTCATGGCAGTTTAAGTTTAGTTATTTGGTAGCATGCATATACTGCCACCTTAAAGAAAACAATAGTAGGAATTTTGTTTTCTGATACTGTGGATATATAGGCTGCAATGATAGTAACATTCAGTTACCACATCCCAACAAGATGTAGGAAGTCTGTTCAAAAAGTTCCAGAACATTCGTAATTTTCCGCCAATGGTGAGTTGGAGTGAAATGCAGTTGGCATCCCTGCATACACTTGTGTTTAATCTGTTTTAACAACCAGAAGTTTCATTGTTGAATGTTTGTTAGTTATTGTTCAGTGCTGTATTGAGTAGAATGTCGTGTCACACAGTTTGCAAATTTCGAGGTGGCAGAGTTAGAGGAGCAACACATTTGCATCAAATTTTGCATGAATCTCATGAAAACCTTTACAGAGACACACCAAATGATTCAGGAAGCCTACAGTGATGAGTGCTTAAGCTGTACTCAGTATTATGAATTGTTCACATGGTTTAAAAATGGCCAGGCAGAAGTATTATGGAAATGGAAGAGGATGTAGATGAAGATGAAATGGGAGATATGATACTGCGTGAAGAGTTTGACAGAGCACTGAAAGACCTGAGTCGAAACAAGGCCCCCGGAGTAGACAATATTCCATTGGAACTACTGACGGCCGTGGGAGAGCCAGTCCTGACAAAACTCTACCATCTGGTGAGCAAGATGTATGAAACAGGCGAAATACCCTCAGACTTCAAGAAGAATATAATAATTCCAATCCCAAAGAAAGCAGGTGTTGACAGATGTGAAAATTACCGAACTATCAGCTTAATAAGTCACAGCTGCAAAATACTAACACGAATTCTTTACAGACGAATGGAAAAACTAGTAGAAGCCAACCTCGGGGAAGATCAGTTTGGATTCCGTAGAAACACTGGAACACGTGAGGCAATACTGACCTTACGACTTATCTTAGAAGAAAGATTAAGGAAAGGCAAACCTACATTTCTAGCATTTGTAGACTTAGAGAAAGCTTTTGACAATGTTGACTGGAATACTCTCTTTCAAATTCTAAAGGTGGCAGGGGTAAAATACAGGGAGCGAAAGGCTATTTACAATTTGTACAGAAACCAGATGGCAGTTACAAGAGTCGAGGGACATGAAAGGGAAGCAGTGGTTGGGAAGGGAGTAAGACAGGGTTGTAGCCTCTCCCCGATGTTGTTCAATCTGTATATTGAGCAAGCAGTGAAGGAAACAAAAGAAAAAATCGGAGTAGGTATTAAAATTCACGGAGAAGAAATAAAAACTTTGAGGTTCGCCGATGACATTGTAATTCTGTCGGGGACAGCAAAGGACTTGGAAGAGCAGTTGAATGGAATGGACAGTGTCTTGAAAGGAGGATATAAGATGAACATCAACAAAAGCAAAACAAGGATAATGGAATGTAGTCTAATTAAGTCGGGTGATGCTGAGGGAATTAGATTAGGAAATGAGGCACTTAAAGTAGTAAAGGAGTTTTGCTATTTGGGGAGCAAAATAACTGATGATGGTCGAAGTAGAGAGGATATAAAATGTAGGCTGGCAATGGCAAGGAAAGCGTTTCTGAAGAAGAGAAATTTGTTAACATCCAGTATTGATTTAAGTGTCAGGAAGTCATTTCTGAAAGTATTTGTATGGAGTGTAGCCATGTATGGAAGTGAAACATGGACGATAACTAGTTTGGACAAGAAGAGAATAGAAGCTTTCGAAATGTGGTGCTACAGAAGAATGCTGAAGATAAGGTGGGTAGATCACGTAACTAATGAGGAAGTATTGAATAGGATTGGGGAGAAGAGAAGTTTGTGGCACAACTTGACCAGAAGAAGGGATCGGTTGGTAGGACATGTTCTGAGGCATCAAGGGATCACCAATTTAGTATTGGAGGGCAGCGTGGAGGGTAAAAATCGTAGAGGGAGACCAAGAGATGAATACACTAAGCAGATTCAGAAGGATGTAGGTTGCAGTAGGTACTGGGAGATGAAGAAGCTTGCACAGGATAGAGTAGCATGGAGAGCTGCATCAAACCAGTCTCAGGACTGAAGACCACAACAACAACAGGCAGAAGTTAATGATGAGCCTTGTTCAGGATGCCCTTTGATGTCTACCGATGATACTCATGTCAGGAACATCAACAAAATTTTGCATGCCAATCAAAGGCAGGCTGTCTGAGAGATTGTCAAAGAATGTAACATTTCAGTTGGATCACGTCCTGAAATCCTGACACAGCGTCTTGGAATGCATCATGTTGCCGCCAGATTCATCCCACGGTTCATGAGTCAAGACTAGAAGACCAGAAAGACCTCCACCTCACAATCTTAGAAAAGCTTTTGGATCATGCAAATGAGAACAAGATGTTCCTTAAGAGAATCATTTCCAAAGTTGAAAACCCCATTGAAAGGCTGAAGATTTGCAATGATAGATGAGATAAAAGAAAATTTGGAGACAGTGCTTCACGCAGTCCAGCAAGAGGAATACCAAGACTGCTTCTGGAAGTGTAAACAGTGTTGGGAGTGGTGTATCAATTGTGGAGGAGTGTGTTTTGAAGAAGACCATGCACAATAAGTTAAAGATAAGCATAGAAAAAAATTGTGGACAAAGTTCAGGAATTTTTTGAACAGTCCTTGTACATAACTTTTTTATTTAATAATACTAACAAAATAAATATTAAGGTAGGCCTACCAATAGAACATAAACAGCAACTATTTAATATGACTGAAAAATCAACAGCTTTCTTCTTCATGTAGTATCCTTCCTCCTAATTTACTAGCTAATTGTAGCTGGCATAAGCAGAAATAATGTTGCAGGAGTACAGTGACAGTCAGTTAGAAACAGAGTATGCAGATTAATTTCCTATGAGTTGCTTGTCTTTTGTATACCTTGACTCATTTCACATCCCTGAGAATTCTCTTTTTTGACTGGATCTACCAAAGATGATGAATGAACGAATGAATAAATGACTGTGTAACTACACAAGCTGAAGCCAGAATAATTATTAATTGAATCTACAATCAAATATAGAAGGAGTTCTAGTTACTAAATAGCAGAATAAAGGTCCCTTCAACCACCAAAATTCAAGTAAAAATATGGTGAACAATATATTGGATGCTTCACTGTCTAGGAAACATGTCAGTAAAAAAATAGCTCAAGCAAGAAAACCAATGTGTTTAATGTTGACTTTTAAATAAATGGATATGTGGATGTAAATTCTCAAATATGCTATTCACAGTTAAAGAAGCAAATATCACAGAGACATCAAGCAACAGAAATTTCACATCTTACCAAGGATCTGTTTGCTGTCATTATTTGATGTCTTCTACTGAGCAAATCAAACAGTACAGCATTGTTCCTCTTGTCACGATAGAAGAATTTGTCATCTGTAAAAGAATTTTAATGTGTTGAACTCTGATATTACAAAAAGAAATGGTTTGCGGAAGCTGGTGATAGGAGTGGAAGACGTTTGCAGGGGAAAAGAGGGATGAGAAAACAAAGGAAGATAAATGTGAAAAGAATGCTCTATTCTGTTTTTAATAGTATTGTAAATGCAAAGTCAAGAAACTTGGTAACTATGAGGCAGTTGCAAAAGAAATACTGGAACCAGACAGTTGATTACTAACATTGCATTTATGGGTAAGAAATTAAATTTATCCAAAAAATGATTTATTAAATACTTAAATTTCTATTTTCTCTGTAAGTTTGCATTCACACCCATGTCTTCCAGACTTTTCTCACTCATAATGACCATACTGATCACATGTAAATACACTTCTCCCTGGAAATCTCCTACTGCCCCCCTCCTTTCTGACACTCCCCTTCTAACAGCACTATGAGGGGCGTTTGAAAAGTTGGTGTGAAGCCCAAGAGATGGCACCACCGGTGCATATCGAGGTCATGTTTCGTTAGTAGCATCTTTGGAAAGAACACACACCAGGTTTCAGCCATATTGGTCTATTTCTTTCTGTTTGGCATTTGTGTGAATCAAGGAAGTCAAGTGACTGTCAAAAAATGGACGAAAAAGAATTTCGTGTGGTGATTACACATTACTTTATGAAAGGAAAAACACCTCAGGAGACTAAAGAGAAGCTTGATAAACATTACGGTGACTCTGAACCTTCGATTAGAACAGTTTATAAGTGGTATCAAAATTTTTGGAGTGGCCAAATGGGCACAAGTGATGCTGAACTCCAGAAATCATTGACAAAATCCATGATATGGTGATGGATGACAGAAGAGTTAAGGTGTGTGAGATTGATAGTGCTGTGGGTAACTTGAATGAATGGGTACATAATACACATACACATTTGGATATGAGAAAGCTATCCGCAAGATGGGTTCCACAATTGCTCACGCCTGACCGAAAACAAAATCGTGTGAAGTGTTGCAAGGACGGTTTGCAGTTGTTCAGGAAGAATCCACAGGCCTTCAAGCGTCGTTTCATCAATGTGGATAAAACATGGATACATTACTATACTCCTGAGACCAAACAACAATCTAAACAATGGGTTACCAAGGGGGAATATGCACCAAAAAGGCGAAGACCATTCCTTCGTCTGGAAAGGTTATGGCGAGTGTCTTTTGGGATTTGCAAGGGATAATCCTCATCAACTATCTGGAAAACAGTAAAACTATTACAGGTGCATATTATTCATCATTACTGCACCGTTTGAAAACCGAGCTGCAAGAAAAACACCGGTGACTGGACTGCAAAACAGTCCTTTTCCATCACAACAATCCACCAGCACACATCTCAGCAGTTGCGATCGCAAAAGTAATGGAAATAGGATTCCAACTCGTTTCACATCCCCCCTGTTCTCCAGACTTGGGTCCCTCGGACTACTATTTGTTCCCCAATTTGAAGAAATGGCTGGTGGGACAAAGATTTTATTCAAACAAGGAGGTGACTGCAGCAACTAATACCTATTTTGCAGACTTAGACAATTCCTATTATTCAGAAGGGCTCAAGAAATTAGAACAGCATTGGACAAAGTGTATAAGTCTAAATGGAGACTATGTTGAGAAACAAAAAAGGTTTACCCCAAACAATTAAGTAGTTTTTATTCTTGCATGAACTTTTCAAATTCCCCTCACACATGCCTATTCTGGAAACTACTGCAAAGTGCATGCCTGAAGTATGTGCTTGAAAATAGCCTCATCCCTCTTTATTAATCCAGTAAAACCAGGCACAGAAGGTTTCAGTGGAATATTCTGGTCAGGGTATGACTCCCTTCAGTCCTCAAATAAATTTATCCCTCTGTGATATCATTCTCACAACAATCAGAGTAGCTTTTTCTCATGCTTGTAGCATTTGCAACATCCTTGTAAAGAGCCTGGCATTTTCAGAATGCTATCCCAACCACAAGGTTCCGTCCCCTATTAGTATTTCCATAGCAAAACTTGTGTTGGAATATTGCTGCATATGCTACAGTTTGAATGTTGTATGAAGTATTGTAACATGTTGATGAATATAGGGTATGTAACCTTCAGCACCAAAATCAGAGGAAGGGCAGTTTCTCAAAATACATTGTAAAAATTTCTGCAAGCTTCTTGATAAGGTTAACAAGCGACTGTAGTCTCCTACACTACAACTGTTAAAACCAAGGAACAAAAAATTTTCATATCCCTTCTGAAAAGTGCACAGATATTTTGTGGTCTGGATGACCTAAGACTTAGTGTTATTCAATGAGTGTCAGTTGGCCTGACAAACTGAAACAGTACACTTCTGTTATTAGCAAGATTTTATTTCATGAAGAACTCACATAATTCATTTAGACTTTTGTGTGGGAAATGCACTGGATGATTCTCTAATACACTGGTTACTAATACACTTGCTTTATTAATAACTTGAGTACACTTGAAATTACATCCATACAACATGGAACTTGACATATGGACTAACTGATATGGAGAGAATACACTTCACCAAAGAACAAAAATATTATTATTGTCAAGGACTGTAGTCCATTATATATTTCACATCTCTGATGGGTAAAGTTCCCACACAATCCACCCCCTTGTAGTGCAGGGCGCAGGGGGAGGTGGTTTAAACATCTTTTCTTAGTTGACAATGTAGTCATTGAGGTGAGGCGCTAGTCAACAGGTGCGATTGTAACGGTACTGCTGAGTGGCATCTGCTGCAGGGGGAGAAGGACCTGCAGGAGGCCTCACTTGCAGTGACTCTGGTCAGCATGGGGTGTTCACCTGCAGCTGTGATTTGCAGCCAATTTTGCAGGCTGGGTGTCCTGAGCATCAGCAGTATTGTGTAGAACCCTGGCAGGCTTGAGTCTGTGCACTGAAATTGTTGTGGGCTTGTCAAGGGGAAGTATATCAAAGGTGTTGTATCCCCCCCACAGGGTCTTGAGGGGGGCCACTGTATGGTACGGTCTCATGGCACAGCATTGTAAATTTGCAGTTTGCTAGGGCCTTATGTATGAAGATCTTGGGAGATCCTTGAGGCTCTGGCTATGGCACTCTAATGTACAAGATGTGCCTTTACACTTACCTGACAATGTCTTTTAACTGGTTTGGGACCAAGAGCTGTGGGTTCAAGGAACTCATCTGGTAGGTTCGGCAGCTTGCTGTACAGATGCCTGCAGGTCTTCCTTATAAACCAAATGTACAACCGGTGGCAGCCAGGGCAAGGATTCTGTTCGTTGACTATGTGGCACTTGAGTGCTGCTTTTAAGGTGTGGGTGATGCCACCACTCTACCAGTCTGTGGCTCTGCGGGTGATATAAGGTGGTGTGGTAATGTGTAACCCCACAAGGGTTGTACAACTCGGAGAACAGGGCCGACTCAAACTGTTGGCCCGGGTCTGGGGTAATGGTGGCCGGAAATGTGCATGAAAGCTCCACTGTGGTCTCTGCCACAACATCTGGTACAGATAATGTTTCAACCCATCATGTTACACAGTCTGTTTTCGAAATTAGGTATCTACTGTCACCGGACTCTGGGAGTAGGCCTACTAGAACTAGATGTACGTGCTGCAGTCTACCTGTGGGAATGTTGTACTGTATGGGTGTAGGGCTGCCATGGTGCCCCATTTTGCAGTGCTAGCATGCTTTTCAAGCCAGTGTCTACTATTCACAGTTGCGTTTCACATCTGCCCAAAGAAAATGATCAGTGACTAGTTTGATATAAGATCGAGTTCCCGAGTGAGATAAGTAGTGGACATTGTCAATGATGTGTTTCTGCATTGGAAGTGGAAGTGACATGTGGATTAAACCTTGTGACACGTCACACCACATTTGTTTCTCAGAACTAGGAAGAGTGTGGCATCAAAACTTCAGGCAGGTCGATTAGTTCTGCGGGAGCTTGCAGATTTGTGGATTCTTTTCCTTGTGCTGAGGTGAGGACTTAATAGATAATGTTTGTACATAGTGCATTGATGTATGACAGATAATCTGCCACTAAGTTTTCAGCACCCTTGATGTGTTGGACATCAGTGGTGAACTGACCAACATAGTCGAGTTGGTAGAAACGCCTCGAAGGACAGTCTTTAGCTGGGTGACATATAGCTTCTGCGAGTGGTCAACAGTCAGTGTCAACTGTGAATGGCGTGCTGCCCACATCCACTCTGAAGCACTGCAATGCCTCATACACAGCTAGGTGCTTGCAGCTGAATGCAGACCATTTGCATTGTGAATCAGTAAGCTTGTGTGAAAAGAACCACAACAGTTGCTGTTGTCCACTGATCAGTTGCTGGAGAACCATACCAACTGCCATGTCACTAGCATCATCAGTGATGGACAAGAGGGCATTGGCGATGGGGTGAGCCAGGGTTCTGGCATCCTGCAGGCAGAGTTTGATGTTGTCAAACGTTTATTGTATTTCCTTCGTCCATTGAGAGTCTGATTGCCATGTTTGCTTTTCCCCCCTGATTGCATCTGTAAACAGGACCTGTATCGTCATAGCTTTTGCAAACTGTCTTCCATAGAAATGTATAACTTCAAGAAATCTCTATAATTACCGAAAGCTGTTTTCTAGAGCAACTGATTGTATTACTTCAGCTTGTTCTGCTGTAGGTCCAGGTATGGTGTTCACTGTGGAGCTGGTGTCCACAAGAAATTGTCTGTTAGAGCCATAGTCCAGTATGCTCAGCCTTGCATCCACTCCTGCAGCTGTGTCAAACTGTTTGGCTATGTGTCCCAATCCTTAGGTGACTGCACTGCTTGTTGCAATCCAGAGTGCATCTTGTGAATCACTTTGGGAGTTTTCATGAGCGCTTCAAACTCTGGCACTTTGTTGCAAATGCTTCGGCAGTTTAGCATTAGGATTTTAATACTCTCACCTGTGTGTGTGTGTGGGGGGGGGGGGAGGCGGGGGGAGGACATTTCTTGCGGTCTTACAGTGATATTTTTGGGTTTCCTACAGCTATCGTTACCTAGAGCTGATGGACAATAGCCTAATCTAAAAAACCTTTGCGTGTACCCCACACACAGTCAGCTACCTGAGTGGCAGCATATAATGTGAGTGCACGCCTGACCTATTTAGGGAGGGGGCCACAGTTCTCAACCCTATGGCTCAAGTCCAGGAAGTCGCAGCCCAGCTTGCCACAGAACTTACGAAGTCTCCGGTTCAGTCCTTCTGCTTGACTCAGAACCAAAGGGCCATAATCAGTTCTGGGGACAATTGTGAGCTTCGTTTAAACTCCATTCTCCAAGTCTAGTCTTCTCAACCTTCTCTTCCAGTATCTGGTATGACCCAAGAATAACCGCGGAGCCCAGATGACAGGCATACTTTGCTTCCACGTGCGCCACAATCTGCAGTTGGTTGCACCCTGTTCCCTCAATGGCTGCCAGAATAGCCTCTCCAACAGGTTGAATGAGGGCCCCAGACATGCACACTGAGTGCACCTGGTGTCCTTTTCTGTCCCTTGCTACCATCATTAGGATTCACAGGAGAGGATATTATGTCAGGTACATCTGGAGCTTTTCCAACACACCAATTCGCAGCGGCTGTCAATTGTTTGACAGTAGTCAGAGCGACTCCCAGTTGCTTACAAATGTCAAGCAACTCATTCCCTGTTTGAGAACAGCATTCACAGTGGGGCTGCATTTTGGCTGGTGCAATGTATTACAAGGCAGTGAACAGAGGACTTTAAATTAAACCTGTTGATTATCATTTAATTTGCAGAGCTAAAAGTTTTCTAATTCCTATAAGAATTGAAGCAGATACAGAAAACGAGATTTCAGTTAAGGCAACACAAAAACCTGTCGTAAAATTATTAGTTTCCTAAAACGTTTTCATGTTAATTATAGTTGTTAGCAAACTCGGTAACTGGGTTAATTTACGATAAATGAAGATAATGCCGAGGTCTACTGCTCCTAAGGGAGGACTAAATGTAACACAATGTGTTGGAAATTCTGCTACACTAACTAAATCACAAACCCCGATTTGTTACAAATCGTCAAAGCTTGTGAAAATTCTGAAAACACATGTTCATTTGCGTTGATACACAATGAAATTCTGAGGTGATGTATACTTTGGCTGAATTGTGAACCACAAACGCTGACTGACTACGAATTAAATTACTTATCCAAAACACTCGTACCATTAACTTAACTGAAATACACTTTCGTAAGCGTCCGAAAATTCTGAAAGTAACCTATTTCTCACGTAATTGTACAACGACATTAGAGAAAGATTGTTTTGAAAGCGGATAGCCCTACTGTCCTTAAAAATTTAAATTAGTTATCCAAATAAAAATCACTCGCACCATTAACTTACGAAAATATAGTTTTATAAGCATCTGAAACTAACCTATTTCTTAGGTAATTGCACAACGAAATTAGAGAAAGATTGTTCTGAGTGAGGATAGCCCTACTGTCCTTTAGTTTAAGCCTAGAATTGACGATAACGATACTAGATTATCGCGGCACTCTAGAATGTTCGAAATTTCACAATATATAACAATATGAACGGGTATCGATACAATCAATGAAAGATTAAGCAGAAGAAGCGACGAGAACAGTAAAGTATGCGAATATAGAACTTTAAATCGACACACCATCTTGTAGAAGCGGTCTCAAACAAGAAAAATTGGTAAGTCAGCTTTTATATATAAATAAACGTGCATGTTGCACGGATTTTTCACTTAGCTTATTCTGTGCACACTTCTGCACTCGCGTCCCAAAGAACACTGCAGCATAAGCTTATCTCGATCAAAATCGCTAAAATGTGCAGCACCAACAAAACATGTCTTCTGCTTGTTGCAGCTAACAATGGAGCATTCCAATGCAAACGTCTGTCACCTGTCAGAACTCTCTTTTGGTGACAGAAGACATGAAGTTTCTCTATATTCTCTCGAAACTCGCTCCACTGCACTTTCACTAATACCGAGACATTCAAAGGTCGTCTTTTACTGGCCGTTATACAGAATTGCTCCTGCCCTGTTGCTTTTCGGCCTCAAAGTAAGCACGCGCACTGATCACCACACACTTTCCAAACTCCGTAAATGAACCATGGTTTCTCACAAGTACGAGGCAACTAATTGTGTTACGGAAAGTAGGGCATAGTAGATCTTTGCATCGCTAGGTGACGAGGGCTGCATATCTGATGAGTCAGTGTGCAGAGTGGCATTCAGCTGGGAGGACTTGTTGTGTGTTCCCAGTGATTTCCCTAATACTCTGTGTTGGGTATGTGGCGATTTTACGATGGATCCGCGAACAGAACAGCGCATGTGTATCAAATTCTGTGCGAATCTCGCCGGCCGCGGTGGCCGTGCGGTTCTGGCGCTGCAGTCCGGAGCCGCAAGGCTGCTACGGTCGCAGGTTCGAATCCTGCCTCGGGCATGGGTGTGTGTGATGTCCTTAGGTTAGTTAGGTTTAAGTAGTTCTAAGTTCTAGGGGACTTATGACCTAAGATGTTGAGTCCCATATTGCTCAGAGCCATTTGAACCATTTGTGCGAATCTCGAGAAAAATGCTACGGAGACTCTTGCGATGATTCAACAAGTGTTTAGGGTACAGAGAGTGAGCCATACATGTGTGTTTGAGTGGCATGCTCAGATCAGAGCCAGCCGTACAGACGTCGAAGATGATGCTCACACTGAAGGCCCATTAGCTGCACAATGCCAGACATTGTTGCCAAACTTCAACCTTTAGTTCGTGCGGATCGACGTCGAACCATTCAAGACCTTGCGGATGAAGAGGGTATTGGTTATGTAACATGTCAACAAATGTTGACTGATGAATTGGGCTTGCATCTTGTCGCCGCATAATTTGTGCCAAGGATCTTGACTGCCGATCAGAAGGCACAGCGTGTTGAGGTGTGCTCAGACCTCCGTCAGACTGCATCTGATGATCCAATCTTCTTGTCACAGGGTATCACTGATGATAAGAGCTGGATTTACGGTTATGACCCAGAGACAAAGCAAAAATCGACCCAGTGGAAGAGCCCGGGCTCTCCAAGACCCAAAAAAGCGAGGCAAGTGAAGAGCATGGTCATCGTTTTCTTTGATACCAAGAGAATTGCGCACAAAGAATTCGTCCCACCCAACCAAACAGTAAATTCCGCATACTACTGTGACGTTATGTGACGATTCCGTGAAAACGTGTGGCGATGATGGCCCGAACTTTGGAATCAAGGGAACTGACTCCTGCATCACAACAGTGGGCCCTGTCACATGTCCTTGCTCACCAGGACCTTTTTGGCAAAAAACAACATGGCGGTTGTACCCCACCCAGCGTGCTCGCCAGATTTGGCACCTTGCGACTTCGCACTTCACCCAAAACTGAAACTCAAGTTGAAAGGCCGTCATCTCGACACTCTAGAGAGGATTCAAGAAGCATCGGTAGCGGTGATAAACACCCTTAAAAACGTCTGACCAGTGGCAGAAGTGCTGGGACCGGTGTGTACGTGCGGATGGGAACTACTTCGGGGTGATGGTAACCACTAATCCATAGGTAAGGTTTTCAACAGATGGCAGCACTTGTCCCGAAAATTTTTGATAGCACCTTGTATAGCGCTGTCATCTATCAGAAGTTCATGAAACTATAGATGCTGAATCAGGAAAAATTCCACAATGTCCCTCAACAAATTCAGAATTTTTTCAACAGAAACTGGCCGAGGAAAAATGTGTTGCGTTACTTATTGAAAGCACCTCATACATTCGGCCCGTTCCCCAGACCTAAACCCCATCAAACACAGGAGGGACGCACTGCGGAGATGTATTGCAACACACCCACATGCACCGACGACCATCCAGCTGTTGTCAACCGCACTAGTGGAGACATGGAACGCCCCATCACAAGAACTCCTTACCAACCTCACAAGCAGTGTGGGAGCAAAGTCCAGGGCATGCACTGCCGTCTGTGATGGTCACACACCTTATTGGGAACCACGTCCCGAATTTTGTTATATCCAGGGAGGTAACCGAGCAGTCTCACGTGCTTTGTCACGGTTCGTGCGGCTTCCCCCGTCAGAGGTTCAAGTCCTCCCTCGGGCATGTGTGTGTGTTGTCCTTAGTGTAAGTTAGATTAAATAGTGTGTAAGTTTAGGGACCAATGACCTCAGCAGTTTGGTCCCATAAGACCTTAACACAAAATTTAAAATAAAAGTGTCATTTCTGTTGTCTCATTGCGTATTTCTTTCACTTACCTTCTGTACTATAGTGAAGCAGTTCTTTCTATGTATGGTCCAAGTTTCATCGAGTTACATTGCTTGGCAGTGAAACATCATGCGAAAATTACTTTTGTCCATAAGTTTTGCTCACCAGCGTACATTCAGCATATAAGAAAAGATTAGGAAGCGGGTTTCCCATGCAGAAATCGCATTTCGGTGTTGTTTGTTTGTGGGAAGATCTTGTTAAGTCTCGTCTGATAGGTGGAAAGATCAACAAGTACGTGTTGTATTTCAATGGTGAAGGGATCGTGGCCTATCGGGATTACTGTTTTCTGTTCCTGATATTGATGCTCGTATTGGTCGTGATCCCACAGCTGCCATGGTAATAAGAAACTGATGGGTTCAGGACGGTTACACTCACCACACGCAGTGTCTCGATGGACCAACGTGACTAGTGCCCGAGAGAACAGACATACCGTTTGTTTGACTCTGCAGGATTGTACAGTCATGTCTCGTTACCTGAGCCATGACACTGGCTTGTTTACAGCGGGACAAGTATCAAGACGGACAGAATGATGACGTCTGAAGCACAACAAACTGTCAACACCTCGGCCATCATTCCGCATTCCCCTGACAAGGCAGTGGAGAGAGGCGCCTGACAGTTCTGTGTATGTATCACGATGGGCCTATCCGTATTAGGAATAGGAAAAACCGACCTGTTAAAACCTTTGCCAGTATTTTAGTTCTGAATAACGGATATTTTTCGGTATTTGTTTGACATCGGTTATAACAGGCGTTTTTAAATTTTTCGCTCATAACCAAGTAAGAAACCTAAATATCAATTAGCCACAGCAGCAGCGCTTAAATTTTTCTTTTTTAAATAGCCCTTTTTTTTAAAAAAGAAAAAGAGTGATTTTTATTCGTAAAATTAGCATTGGTTTGATATATTGCATTATTATTGAAAATGGGAAAAGCGATCTGTTCTATTTTAATAACAATGTAGGCAGAAATAAGCGAGAAACACGTGACATAAGAACCCGGTACAGCGTTTCTGAGACAATAATGCAGTGTGTCGTGGCTGGAGGAGGAGATTACTGTTTAACATCCCATCGGCAACGAGGTCATTTCATTAGAGACGGAGCGCACGGATTAAGGAAGGATGGGGAACGAAATCGGCCATACCCTTTCAAAGAAACCATCCCAGCATCGGCCTGAAGTGATTCAGGGAAATCACAGAAAACCTGAATCAGAACTGCCGGACGCGTGTCTGAACCATCGTCCTTCCAAATGCGAGACCAGTGTGATAACCACTGCCACACTTCGTCCAGTTGCGGCCTGAGGCAAGCGTGTGTGTGACCCGATTTTAAATACAATTATTTATTAGGAAGAAGGGCTCAACACCTACAAATTGCCTACTAAACTACTCAGAAAAGACAGAAGTTTATAAAAATCCATCATAAATGTTCAATATATCCTCCATTGGCTGCACGGATGACATCTAGCCGATAGCCGAATTCATCCCAAACTGAGCGTAAGGTGTCTTCTGTCACTGAAGCTACAGCAGCTGATATTCTGGTTTTTAGTTCATCAGTGTCACGAGGTAAGGGAGGAACGTAAACACATTGTTTAACGTATCCCGACAGGAAGAATCACATGGTGTTAAGTCACGGGACCTAGGAGGCCAAGAGGTTAAATAAAGCCTGGTCTCGCAGTCCTGTACGCCCTATCCAACATTGAGGCACGTTGGCATTGAGGAAACTGCGCACGTTGTTGTGCCAGTGCGGTGGTGTTCCATCTTGCTGATAGATGAAATTGTCAGAGTCAAGTTGTGGGAATAACCAGTTCCGTAGCATTGCAAGATATGATTGTCCTGTTACGCCTTCTGTTGCGCGGCCGCCATATTGAGCGAGACTGGCTGCATGCTCCAGGTCAGCGCTCGTAGCGACATCTAGCGGTTTTTTTCTGAAACTCTATACCATGCCGATTACATCTAGCGCTGTTTCAGTTACGTAGTGACATTTTATTACAAGTTAAAACGCGTCATTCTTTTTGGGACACCCTGTATTTTTATAAAGTGACGTGAAATGAGGTACAATGCTACATTTGTTCAGAATATTAAACGTTTGTCTATTATTTCTGTGAAATAATAACAGAGGAAGGAAATTATGGTGACAGTCATAAATTAAAAACTTTACAACAATGATTCATAGTATAGGGTACAATAAAAACAGAAAGCAGCTGATCTGCTCCTGTGTCAACATAATATGCCTTTACTTGATAGAAGCTCTTGAAAACGGAGGAATTAACTCTAAAACGAGAGTTCTTCAACCTCTGTTTTCACCGTTTGGTACTGACTACTCGTAATGCCCAGCAGTGGGACAATCCCCTATTGCAACATGATTTTTGAGCAGAATTTACGGAAAATAGAATCAATAGGAGAATACTAGTGATATTTTTGCAGTAATTAACCGCTTACCACTTTTCGAAAAAATCAGTTAACTGTGGACGGACTGAAGATTCTTTTTTTTCTGTTTAATTTGATACTTTGATTCTATGTATCTTGAAACTGAGAGAGTCAACATTTTTCAGTCTTTGTTCCATTTCTACGTTTATTACAGGAAATAACAGGAATAAAAAGCTGATAATCTGTTATTTCAGGAACTGGTTATTTTGAACGGTTTTAAAAATGGTTCAAATGGCTCTGAGCACTATGGGACTTAACATCTGAGGTCATCAGTCCCCTAGACTCAGAACTACTTAAACCTAACTAACCTAAGGACATCACACACATCCATGCCCGAGGCAGGATTCGAACCTGCGACCGTAGCAGCAACGCGGTTCCAGACTGAAGCGCCTAGAACCGCTCGGCCACAGCGGCCGGCTGCTATCCTTCAACAACATAACATTAGACCACAAGTTGCCCATGCTGCACTGACGTACCTCGATACAGAGGGCGTTGGCCTGCCCAACACATGCTTCACATCTCCAGCCCACTAGAAACGTGCTTTGCCGAGAAATTGGCGCAACACCATTCGTGAATCACTACGATTGATGAACTCTGGGATAGAACTGAAGGACTATCATCCTGCACCCGTTTCCATCATCCGAGATCAGTTCGATTCGGTATTAAAGCATGATTAGAGCCGTTGCTGTTGCCAGAGGTGGCTACTCCTTGTCCTACATTTTACAACCTGTACACCCCAAAGCACCTACAAGTTTAATCATCTATTCTTCTCATTACTCCGTATGCACAAAATGTCGTTATTTCCTGTCTTTCGCGGCTGCAGCTTGCTCGTTTCTTTTGGTTCCGAAGGTATCGAAGTGAAAGAAACAAGTGATTTCTGCCTGCCACCGTCTTGAGTTCCATCAGATTAGAAGACCTCCTCTTTCTGAGCTCAACATCTCACTCATTATGGAGGGATGCTGACTCAGGTTTTCAGGATGGCAAATGGGAAGTTGCAGTACAGAAAATGGCCCAGAGATCACCATTGTGTATGTGTGCGCGCTCGCTTGTGTGTGTGTGTGTATGTGTGTGTGTGTGTAGTGAGTGAAGTGAAACTTACTGGCAGATTAAAACTGTGTGCCCGACCGAGACTCGAACTCGGGACCTTTGCCTTTCACGGGCAAGTGCTGCACCAACTGAGCTACCGAAGCACGACTCACGCCCGGTACTCACAGCTTTACTTCTGCCAGTACCTCGTCTCCTACCTTCCAAACTTTACAGAAGCTCTCCTGCGAACCTTGCGGAACTAGCACTCCTGAAAGAAAGGATATTGCGGAGACATGGCTTAGCCACAAGGTAGGAGACGAGGTACTGGCAAAAGAAAAGCTGTGAGTACCGGGCGTGAGTCGTGCTTCGGTAGCTCAGTTGGTGGAGCACTTGCCCGTGAAAGGCAAAGGTCCCGAGTTCGAGTCTCGGTCGGGCAAACAGTTTTAATCTGCCAGTAAGTTTCATATCAGCGCACACTCCGCTGCAGGGTGAAAATCTCATTCTGGAGTGAGTGAAGTGTTATGAAACAATGTGTGTATAGTGTGTGCAGTGACTGATAGTGAGATATGAGTGGACAGTGTGGCATTACATTGTTTAATAAGTTATTTGTAAAAAAAAGTATTGCATACCAGTAGTAAATCTAATGATTGTCTCTAACTAGAAGTCTGTAAATATTTGTGTATACGAATTAGTTTATTTTAAATTGATCTAAACTTGTAAATACTTTGACTTGTCCTATATCTTTGTAAAAAGAGATCTACGAATGAATAAAGCTACTAATACTACTACTACTAATACCTGATGATCTGCTGCTCTCCGGACCGTAATGGCGTCGGATTTACCTTTACATACTGCAGGATATCGATTGCTGTTTAAAAGTAATTGGTTAATGAAGGGAATACAGGGGGACTGGTAACAGACAGCTAAAAGAAAAGTAGTTATATTATCGTAAACATATTGAAATGAGAGGCAGTGTCTATACAAGTAGGTGGCAGCTAGTCAATCTACAATTTCGGACTACACGGACTATTCACAGGCTTATTGTGGGCCAAGTCACAGATATATAGAAATTCACGTAATATGAACGAGGACAACGATAACCATTCCAGTCACTAGAGAGAGATCTGATGCAGCTTAACGAAGATGAACTTCAGCACAACTTAATGAAACTTTGTGTTTTGCCTTATGGCAGGTCTTGTCACGGGAGAAGCCTCGTCAGAGATGTCCGCCGCATGAGCGTATAGAGAAGTGATTCCAGTAGTGGTTTCCTATTGCCTTCTACTGATGATGATCAAATGACAACGAGGACAACACAACACCCAGTTCCTGAGCGGAGAAAAATCTCCAACCCAGCCGGGAATCGAACCTGGGCCCCTTGGCGTGACATTCCGTCACGCTTATCACTTTTTTTTTTTTTTTTTTTTTTCCTTACCTCTTCCACTTCAGGCGTTGGCCCCTATCACCCATGCCACCCCCAAAAACCTATCTAGCCTAAAAACAAAAACAAAGCTAGTGCCACCGCCACTTTCATCCTGAAGCTAACTAGGACGGCAGTTCGCCGCCACTTCAGGTTCCGCCAACGAACAAAAATTAAATATGCCTCTGAACTTTGTATAAAAAAATAAAATAAAAGAAGAAAGGAAAGGGTATAATACTTTATTAAATTTTATTTGTTGTTCATTTTGTTCTTATTTTGTTCCTGTGTATTTATTTGGATTTGAAAGCAGGTTTCCTGCCCACGGTTTTTTTTTTTCAATGTGCGAACAGTCACAGTTAACCAAGCCTGGAAAACTAAAACAGAATGAAGACGCCATCGAAGATATGAGACATAAAGAGCATGAAAAGAAAGCTACCACGTCGTAGTGAGGCTTCCCAGCGACTGCGCCCACTGATAAGATTGTTCAATATATGGTCGTTTGCAGTTCGTTCTGACCTCATCTGCCACTGCCTGGAACATTCCAGCTACACGGCGGGCTGTGAAAGGCACTCCATAGGTAGTTTGCGAAGCACTGTCGATATCTGGTATGCCCGGAAATAGCATGATGTCTTTCTTGCAAATAGAGCCAAAAGTCAAGGAAATCCTTGTGTCCGTCACGACAGAGGTAATGGACGGCATGTCCACGTATCCAGGTGACAGAGTTGGTTCAAGTCTTGGGGTAAAATGTCTCATCCGGAAACAATAACGTGCGTGCAGATATATGCTCCGGCCTAACTCGCAAGAGATAAGCCAGCATCTGCCGCACTAGGTGCCAAACCGGTTCCGCCTCTCCACAGCTGAGGCGGTGCTCGTCAGAATCTACTGTATTACAACCCACACAATTGGGAGATTCTGTCATGTGGATATTGTAGAGACGTTCTTGCGTCACGAGCTTCCCATTAACGACGACGTACCATTGAGAAACAACATCGGAATCAAGCATGGCATCGTGTACAGTTTTCCACACCACGCGCCACCGTACGTCAGGATATTTTAGTTCGACCACATTTAGGGGGCGGCGTTGCAGCATGTCATGATATAGGCGTCGAGTTGTGGCCATTTGTGGTGTCGTGAGCGCGACACTGCAATAACTTTGTTCTAAATAGAAACGTCCTATATAAAAGAGGGGCGCTGGGATGTCCTGTAGTGGCACCGGCGCTCTTAGTGAAGCAGGGCGTAGCGCCGTCAGAAGCAGACTCGTGAGGCTCGTAGGACAACGGCGCAGCAGACTTAAATGTGAGCTAACATAGAGGGCAATGGTCCTATCATGGACGTTAACTAGGCCGAGACCACCTTTTTCCTTGGGGAGGGTAAGAGATACGTATCTGATCTTCAGTAACATACCAGTGGTGACGAAGCATCCCAGCGCTGCCATAATGCTACGAGCCAAGGGCTTCGGAATGGGTAGCGTTTGGGCGACATGTGGTATGCGGGACGCAAGGTATACATTGGCATAATACGCCCGCTGAACGATGTTGAGGGATCGCAAGCGCTGATTTGCAATTCCGGCCCTAATTTGGTTAAGAAGGCGTCGATAATTGAGCGTCGTCGCGCGTCGCATGTCGTTCATGAAATCTAAGCCCAAGCAGCGTACAGTATCACTGAAGCGTAAGGGGGCAATGTGTTCCTGCGGTAGCCCAATCCCGATGCTCAAGGCGACGGACTTGTCAACGTTGATTTGGCTACCAGAAGCTGTACCGTAGGTTGCAATCCAGTCCAAAGCCGCGGCCGTATCGTCAGCTCCTCGTATGACGATCAGCAAATCATCCGCATATGCGGTGCAGCGATAGATGGAGCCGCCGAACTGTATCCCAGTGAGCCTGTCTCGGAGACCACACAGCAAGGGTTCTAAGGCCAATGCAAATAACAATGTTGATAATGGACATCCCTGTCGTACTGATCGGCGGATCGGCATGGGTGCCGTCAGTCTTCCATTGACAAGAACTCGAGAAGTTGCACCATGTAGTAGGCGTGTCCACACTGTGATAAAGGGGTCGGGGTATTCCATGCGCCGTAAAACGGCCGTGAGGAAAGTGTGGCCCACACGGTCAAAAGCCTGGCTAAAGTCGATAGACGCGAGGGCTGCCGGCAAACTTCTCACCCGTGCAAGGGAGATGAGATCTCTGTAACGACATAACGCAGTTCTGATGTTGTTGGGTCCCCCCAAGGACGTCTGATCGCCGGACAAGACGTGCAATAGTGTGCCGCGAATACGTTCTGATAGCAGCCTCGAAAAGATCTTGAAGTCGCTGTTCAATAACGTTAAGGGACGATAGTCGCGGACATGATTCCGTCCCTTCGGCTTATGGATGGGGACAATCAGACCTTCCAAGAATGGTGCAGGCAATGTTATATCCGGGGACATCAATTCCTGGCAAATTTCAATCAAACACGGTAGCAACAGTTGTGTAAAGGCTCGATAGAACTCTAATGGTAACCCATCGATTCCTGGTGATTTATGGGGAGCACCTTTACCAATGGCGTCGAGCACTTCCTCTTCTGTCACTTCTCCCAGTAAATTCGGTACCATGTCTGGTGGAACTGTACCGTGGACATGTGCTGAAACGGTGTCTACCGTCGCCATATCAAGGAGCACTGCTGAATAAAGTTGAGCGTAATGCCCATAGAAGGCTTCTGCTATATCTGCTTGTTCTACCACATGTCGACCGTCGTCGGTTATCATGTCGGTTACCAGTGCCCTGCGGCGCCTCCTGCGTTCTATGAGCACGTGGTGCATAGATGGCCTTTCTGATTGTATCATGTCTGGAGCACGCAACCGTATAACAGCGCCTTGTAAATGATTGCGTGCTAAGGAGACGAGCTGCGCTTTCGCGCGATTGACTGTGATCTGCCTGTCAGGTGAGGGCTCCATAGCAAGACATTCCCGTAGGACGGTGTAATAAAAGTTTTCCGTGCTCCTCCTCCATGCCGCTGCTTCCCGGCCGTAAGCCATGAAGGTGCGTCTAAGAGCAGGCTTCGCACATTCAATCCACCAACTGAGGGTCGATCGGTACCGACCACGACGCCGTAAGGACGCGTTCCACGACTCTTCGACAGCACCTTTACATGCCGGCTCGTCCAGATGGGCGACGTTCAGTTTCCAGGGGGGCCTACTGCGCCACACGCGTGCAGGTTTGAGGGCAATGGTGCAAATATAGGCTGTGTGGTCGGTGAATGCAGTGGGCCAGAGCTCTGCTCCTCTCGTCGCCGTCGAAAGGGTGCTTGTGACGTAAATCCTGTCCAACTGACTTGATGAATGGCTTGTATAATGGGTGTAACCAGGAGCTGGGCCATGGATGTGGCGCCACGTGTCAATCAGGTGGAGGTCACGCACTAGCATTTCCAATTCCGCACACGGGACGTGATGTGGCTGCTGATCAGATGGAGATAATGTACAGTTAAAATCTCCTCCGATCACCATATCGTCTATGTGGCCCATAAATAGACGCGTAATATCTTCCGAAAAAAAGCGGGCCCGATCTCTCCGTCTCCCTGATCCTGAAGGGGCATATACATTGATGAGTCGTACACCGTTGACAGTTACTGCCATGGCTCTTGCACTCGGTAAGTACAGTACGTCCGTAGCCGCCAAACCGTCCCGTAACAGAACAGCCATACCACAATCGGTAGAAGAGGCGTGGGAGATGTGGGCGGTATATCCGTAGAAGTCAGGGAAACTAGCGACACATACTTCCTGTAAGAGGGCCACGTCGATGTCCGCCGCATCAAGCATGCGTTGTTGCATTGTCAGTTTGTGTGGTGCCCTTATCGCGTTGATATTGATTGTGGCAAGGCGAAAGGTGTGCTGCCTAGCCTCTTCACCTAGGGTAGACGCCATGGCAATAAAAGCTAACCGCAAGAGATGCCGGACCCACCAAACCCGTTACAAATTATGAGTCGTTCACGCTAGTAGTGGCATCCCCAATGCCGCCCCCTCCGCTGTCACCCGTGCCCTCTCCAGGAAGTTCCTCAACATCGTCCGACCACAGTGGGTGCAACACGATGCTGTGTGGCTGATCGGCACCTAAATCTCTCTCACGTACGTCGTCTTTGGTAGAGGTAGACGGATCGCCATCCATCGACGCGACCTGCCGCGTTTGTGGTGCAAGAAGTAACTGGGCACTCGTAGTATGGGCAAGTGAACCGTCTACACCACTTAGATCCTCAGCAGGCGCAGCATCCATGCTGTCTGATGAGATGTCACCTTCTTGACCGGCCGTGTGGAGGAGGCAATCGTCAGAAGGGGTCCGCCGACGTCGCTTGCGTCGTCGGGGCGAACGTTGCTTTCGAACGTGGACATCCGTATCCGAATGTGGGAGGCAATCCAGCGTCGTATCACCTTCCGCTAGGAAAGCCGCGGTCGGGACAATGTTCGCGTCCACGTCCATCGCGTTCTGAATGTTATGTTGCGTCTGGAGTCCGTGGGACTGTTGCTGCTGTTGTTGCTGTGGAGGGGGCGACATATGGGTTGGCACCGAGGGTCCTTCCTCTTCCTCCCGTGGTACTTCTGGCGTCGATGGATGTGCCCGATCGCCCGTGTCGTCCTCAGCTATGGTGCGCATCGTCGTCTGAGCGTACGTGAGGAGCAGGATTGTCGTCCCCGTCGGGGAAACGGAGTCTCCCACTGGTATCTGCGTAATTCTATGTTGTAAGCAGCTCGATCGAACATGGCCTTCCTGCCCACATCCGGAACAGGTACGCGGTTGACCGTCGTACATGATGATTGCACGACAGCCACCGATGTTCAAATAGGACGGCACATGTTTCTTGAGCTCAAGTTTAATTTGGCGCACACCATTGTAGACCTTATACGTCGAGAAAGTTTGCCACTATTCTGCAACGTGGCTGATAACATTGCCATATGGTCGAAGGCGTCCTTGACAACTTCCTCTGGGACCTCGAAGGGGAGCTCAAAAACTCTTACAGTCCTTAGGCCCATGCCTGCATGATCCACCGTCACTGCACCGATATGCCCGTCAGAATGTTTGAATCGGAGAGAGTTCGAGTATTTAGAAACCACTGTCGCGCAGACCTCTGCACTGGTCATTTTAACATAAACCACGCTCGCCGTTATAGAAAAATGTATTCCGACGACAGTCGCCGGATCTAAACGTAGATCGTCGCGTATGAACTGTTCTATTTCATAGGCTCGAGGACGCGCGTGATCTGGTTGGAAAGTAATTTTGATCGTATCGTGGCGCCATGTGTGTGCCATAATCGGACTGAACTTGGAACAAATACAACTCGCGCCGCGAGAAGGTAAACACAAGCAAGCGCTCACGGTCGCGCACGGCGGGGCGCAGCGGACGTCCTCGCCCCACCGCAGCCGAAAGCAGACTGTACTCAGCTATCGAGGCGGACTCAGCACAACAAACACTACCAAATTAACATTGATCAAACCCGGAGGCGATCTGTCGCGGTTCAAACCAAATACTGGTACTTACATCTTAAACACAGTCTACTTTCCTATGAACATTCTATCGTGAACGGTTGCCCTCATGACGGTGGAAACGAACACTTGCAGTGCAAAATGGCGTATACTACCGCAGGACAGCTGGTCACGTAATACAGCCTAGAATGTACTGTCACGAACCGACATCAACAAGCACTGCCACGAACTTAGGGCGACAGAGTGACTCTAGCAGAGGGGCAGTTCGCCCCCCTCTCCCCACCTCAAGCAGAGGTTGGCATTACTGGGGTGGCGCCAGACGTCCGCCCGTCAGAGAGCCCGGGGTCTCTTCGCGCAACCGTCGCCTTCCGTGGATTTTTTAAACCAACGGCCACTGCATCTTCTGCAATTCTACGCCATTATCCCGAACTTATGAATTAATTGATTTTTTTAATTCAGCAATTTATCCGTCTCAACCATTTGGATTTGGTAGTCTTGTATTCAGGCAACCTTTCTGTGGTTACAGATGGCTTGAAAAAATTACTTTTAATGCATAACCGAGCAAACTAAATTCTTCGTCTTTTTAATAAAGGAGTGTGCAGCCCCCTGCCAAATACCATTAAATTCACAATCGTACATATAAGCAACCCGAAAACCGGATTGGATCAGCAGGTTTAATGTTATGTCACCTCCTTCCTTTGTATAGGGAATTTCTTGGATCACTATAAATACTTCGACACGTGCTTTAAACATCCCTGGAAAGACTATGTTACATGGTGCTGCAGTTTTAATGGTCAGCAATGTATTTATTGCCTCTGACGTGTGGCTAGTAATCAGTTATTTACGGGCCGATTACTTTAGGGTGGTGATGTACAGTTAACAGACAGTCACATTGCATTTTCTCCGAACTCCAGTATAGTAGCCTTTGGAGCCGATAGCCGCTTTTTATGTTGCTTTGTTCTGTGCATAACGACTACGTTCTTACATTGCCCGTACCGCTGTATCCGTTTATTTCGCTTCAGGAAGTTTTGTGCAATGCTTTGTCCGATTCTGGCTCTGTGTACTGCACATGTGACTTACGGCGACGCACGAGTAAAGTGTAGTAACATACTACTTATCGTTTCGCTCCGTGAAGGACTTGAGTTCCGTTAACGTTTCGGAATAACGTCATTAACTGTGTACCTTGTAACGACCTGTTAGTACTTTTCTTCTGCGCCAGCGCCATTTCAGACTTCCTAGTTTTGTACAATCTGGCAGAACTTTTAATGCATCCTCACTGCACATCTTTGCTGTTTTTATGAGCGATTTGTGCTTTTCAGGGATCATCATTGAAGGACACTTGAAAACTGGTTTATTTAAATATATTTCACTAAATGTAGATTTTTACACAGTACATATGAACTGGTCATGTAACTCGGCCACTTTCCATGCTGCCTCAGACATATGTGGCCGCCTAAAGTTTCGTCAGCTAGCGATATCCCTCGTATCACCAACTTCACAGCATTGACGTAGATCGTCACAGAGCCAGTAGAACAGATATTTTAAATAGCCACACATACATAAATAAATACTCTGCCTGACAAAACGAGTGAAGCATCCAGAAGGGGAGAAGGAAACGAAACGATACTTTGTTGAGCCGTGCTGCGGCTCACGTTGGCGCTGTTTGCAGGTTTCCATCCTCTGTTGGAGGCCAGAACGTATCATTTAGCTGACATGGTTGCGGTTGTTTGTCTTCTTCTCGTGTGACTGGCGCCAGTTGGTTTCGCAAGTGTTGCCTGTCCGCTAGTGGCAGCAGCGGAGGCTATCGATATGTAGTAACTGTTGCCGCCAACAACGTCGTTGTTCTTCCGGGTCGAGTCAGTGTGCAGTTCGGTTGGGGACTCAGGAGGAGCCAGGTCGATGCAGTGCGTGGACACGCCGGGACTGCTGGCGGCGCGTATGGACTGCCGGATCGAAGGCCTGTGGTCACGAGGGTGCACGCCTCGTCATAAACCGGATCCTGCAAGCTTTAAGTTGAGTGCATTTGGATTCCAGTAGAGAAACCTCCACCATTGTAAGATCTTGCCATTCTCCAGTGACTTGGGTTCGTGTTGCTGCTCGTAGTGCTGCCGAGGCGAAGAGCAGTGAGTGGAGTGCTTGGGGAAGGCGGATCTGATTAGCTTTCCTGGACTTCTAATTACAATTTATTGCTTTCAGCTTGTTACTATTTGTTAAATTCAACCAGCGGTATTTTTCCTGCCTCGTGGCCGCTAACTCTCCAGTTACCTGCCCTGGGTGTATATAACAGCAGTCTACGTTTCCTCGCCTTGCCCCTGCTGTCCGTTGAGGTGTGTAGTTTTGACAGCTTTCTTGATTGTAGGTTGGTTGGCGATTCTTCTACTCTGGTGGTAGTGTTTCCATTGTCGTTCTGGGCGCTCTAAGCACAGTATTCTTCAGGCGGAGTCCAGACCGCCAGTTCTGCTTTGGCGTATTTTTACATCTCTGCATTTGGCTTATTGGACATCAGGTAGCCTCAGCAAGGTTATCATTAGCCATTCGTTAGACTGCCACTAGTCTGAGTTACCATCTTGTGAAGTGAATGCAATTCTTGGCTCTCTATCCTCTCGCTCGCGAAAGTGGTTTTTGCCTGTCCTACTCAGATGTCGATTCCTGGTGCACCGTCTGTGACTGGCACTTGTGTTTTATTATTGTATTTGCTGTTTTATCGTACGCTTCTAAATTTTTTATATAATTGACGTTCTTGGCGTTACGGCAGGTTTAAAAGATTGTGCCACCAATTTTATCGTCATTTTGTCTCACCCATTTGGTGATCAGTTGCCTGTCTTTTTAAATTAACCTTTGCTATTGCATTGCTGTTTTACAGTATGTTTGTTAAATTTTTTATAATTGCCGTTCTTGGTGTTAAAGGCCTTCAGCCGTGACTGTGGTTACTTGCCTTAAAATTCTGATTGGGATCACATTGGCTTGTTTTTAAAACATTATTTTCGGTGTCTGTATTTTATGCTCATTTGATAAATTGTAACGCACTGAAAACACTATTAATTACACAGTTGTTTATTCCTTCATTAATAACGTGTGATATCTTGATTTACTGCTGAGTCTGGTATTACCGTTTTAAAATAAATGTGTGTAGTTGCAAAAGGGAACCAATAGTAACTGATTACGGCTGCGTCCTCAATCGTAACTGAATCCTGCCTTCCTTGCCTACCAGGTTTCATTCATGATTTGAGAGGGTATGTGATGTTATTCCAGTAGTTACGAATTCGTAGCGTGACCAGGTACAATTATTTAAAAAGGAGGACAAACTGCTTCAACAAGGAGGACAAAGGAAGAAAACAGTGGACACATCAAACGGGTCAACTGCAGATGAGGATACCACCCGTCAGCTTAGGACAAGTCACGTGACTGCCGGGAATTACCGGTAAAACTAGTAGTTTATTGTTAGTGGTGGTCAGTTGGTGATTCCCAGAACAATATTTTTTACGAAAATTTTAAATAATTGATATTTGCATTCGCTTATAGGTTGATCAACGATAACATCGACGATCCTGGTGCCACCTACTAACACCACCTTCGTGCGTGTTTATCACGAAGGCTGTGCCAATAGCTAAAGTATTTAAGAAAAGAGCAAGAGAACGGGACGAATTGTGAATTTAACTGTATTACGCTCAATTTTGTGAAAAAGCCGGACACTGTAAAAATCCGTCCGGACCTCTGACAAGGAGCTAAAAATGAGGACATGTCCGGATTAATCAGGACGTCTGGTCACCCTACGAATTCGAGTCAAATTTGTAAAGAACTAGGCGGTATGAGCCCAATTATCCGTATGACGTTGCACCCGCTTTGGCCTGGATACATGCACTAATTCGGTTGGAAAGGGTGTCCTAAGAAGTGCGTGTGTGTGTGTGTGTGTGTGTGTGTGTGTGTGTGGTTTGAGGTTTTCGGGCGCTAAACAGCGTGGACATCAGCGCCCAAACGCATAGAAACAGGAACACATGCGGTGAAGGGACGAAGACGGACAGCGAACAAGGAGAACGGCTAAAAGACACAGGCCTGACGCAGTTCAAAATCCTCTTATGCAGAGGCAAAACAAGAGGAAAAGAAACGCACTAAAAAAGGAAAGGAAACACAAGGAAAAGAGAACAGAAATCGAAGTGAAACAAGTAGGTTATCGTGACTGGCGGACCTCTTACCTAAAACCTAGGTGAGCCAGTCACCCAGCAGCACATTAGAATCCTCTCTCTAAAATCCGAGGCAACAAATTGGACAGGACACAAAACCGTAAGACCTTAACCACAGTCGTTGCGTCGTCTTGCAGAATAGAGGGCAAATCCGGTGGCAAGGAAACCACCGCCCTCTGGTCAGAGAATAAAGGACAGTCAAGTAAAATGTGGCGAACAGTAACCTGGACGCCACAAGCACTGCAGATTGGGGGGTCCTCCCGCCGGAGTAAAAAACCATGCGTTAAGGGACTGTGCCCGATGCGGAGGCGAGTGAGGAGAACCTCATCCCGCCTGCACGACTGGTAGGACGTACGCCATGGCCGCGTGGTGGCCTTGACCAAACGCAGTTTATTTTCACCGACTGCCAGCCACTCCTCTTCCCATTGACGCATAACACGAAAACGCAAAAGGGAGGTAACAGCATGGAGGGGGACGGCACATTCAACAACTTGAGGGAGGGAACATGCATCTTTGGCAGCCACATCCGCCAGTTCGTTTCCCCTAATACCCACTTGCCCCGGCACTCAGCAGAAGGAAACCTCCTTCCCCTGCCGTTGCAGGTGGAGTAGGGCATCATGGATGTTCTGGACGACCGTATCCGCTGGGTACAAGTGTTGCATGGTCTGAAGGGCACTCAGGGAGTCAGAACAGATGAGAAACTTAAGACTGGGTGTCCTAAAGCTGTTGTGTCCTCTCCTGTGGCAAACTGGCCCACAACTGTTGTGTTTTGGATACTGCCACTGCGACGAAGTTGACGTCTGAGCTGGTCCCTCACACGTTCCATTGGGGAGAGATCTGGGGATCTCGCTGGCCATGGAAACCTCTCGACATCACGCATGCAGTTCATAGAGTCACGTGTCAGTGTAGACCAGCATTATTTCTTTCAGAAATGGCATCTGGATGCTGTTGCATGAGAGGTAAATCACGAGGATGAAGGATATTTGTGACGTATTGTTGAGCTATTAGTGTTGCCTCATCCACTACCAGCCGTGGCCTGAAGTCATATCTGGTTGCTCCCCACACCATGATGCCAGAAGTAACGCTGCTATTCCTCTCCAAAACGTTGGAAGAATGGGACCTCTTCCCAGATCACTGCCACACTTACTGATGTTCGTCATTTGGAGTAATGTAGAACCGTGCTCCTTCACTCAACACAATGCAATATCACCTGTCAACAGCTCCTGATTTCCCAACACAGTGCCACTCCAAGCGAAGCAATTTTGTTGTGGTGGGACAGTAATTTCCTAGTCTGTCTAGTGTTACTCTCTGGTCAGTGGTGTGCAAGATGACACTGCACGTCACATGGAGTTCATTGCCTGCTATCAGATGGCGGGCGCAATGTGAAGAGGTTAGGATATGCTTGGTACACAATACGGCAACCGTCCCTCGGTCGTGGTCAGGCGTGGTTGACCAGAACCTTGTCGACGAATATGCCTGGTCTCACACTCCCATGCAGTCCAAAATTGGGCCAGTGTCATATCCGAAAGCCTCATAAATTTTGAAACTGCACGATTCGACCAGTTGGCCAAATGGAGATCCCACGATGGGACCCCCTTCAAACTCTGTCAGGTTCTGATAACGCAGTTTCACAAAAGCGTGGAGCATCTCCATGTCATTCAAAACAAGCACTCAACATCTGACGCTGCTCACGCCCCTTATATACACTGATCAGCCAAAACATTATGACCAACTGCCTAATAGCCGATATGTCTACCTTTGGCACGGATCACAACGGCAGCGCGCATTGGCATGGAAGCAATGAGGCCTTGGTAGGTCGCTGGAGCGAGTTGGCACCACATTTGCATAAGCAAGTAAATTCTGGGGAGGGGGGCGATGAACTCTAACGCCACATTCAATCGATGTGTTCGATCGGGCTCACATCTGGCGAGAGGGGGGAGAAGACAGCATGTAATTAGAATTCATCACTGTGTTCCTCGAACCACTCCATCATACTCCTGACCTGGTAACATGGCGCATTATGTTGGTGAAAAATGCCACTGCCTTTGGAAAACATGATAGTCATGAAGGGATGGAGTATCGTCTCAGTTGTGTGACTGGATCCGTGATTTCCTCTCAGAGAGGTCACACACAGTTCGTAGTGACAGACGATAAATCATGGAGTAGAACAGAAGTGATATCTGGCGTTCCGCTAGGTAGTGTCATAGGCCCTCTGCTGTTCCTGATTTATATAAATGATCTAGGTGATAATCTAAGCAGCCCCCTTAGATTGTTTGCAGTTGAAGCTGTAATTTACTGTCTAGATAAATCATCAGACGATCAATTCCAATTACAAAATGATCTAGAGAGAATTTCAGTATGGTGCGAAAAGTGGCAGTTCGGCACTGAACACTGAGGTACTAAAGGAAATCCGATAAATTTTGGGTGTACGGTAAATCCCACAAATCTAAGGGCTGTCAATTCGACTAAATACCTTGGAATTACGAGCATCTTAAATTGGAAATACCACATAGATAATATTGTGGGGAAGACGAAACAAAGACTGCGCTTTGTTGGCAGAACACTTAGAAGATGCGACAAACCCACTAAAGAGACAGCCTACATTACACTTGTTCGTCCTCTGCTGGAATATTGCTGCGCGGTATGGGATCCTTACCAAGTAGGACTGACGGGGGACATCGAAAAAGTGCAAAGAAGGGCAGCTCGTTTCGTGTTATCGCGCAATAGGGGTGAGAGTGTCACTGATATGATACGCGAGTTGGGGTGGCAGTCACTGAAACAAAGGCGATTTTGTTTGCGGCGAGATCTATTTACGAAATTTCAATCACCAACTTTCTCTTCCGAATGCGAAAATATTTTGTTGACACCCATCTACGCAGGGAGAAATGATCATCATAATAAAATAAGAGAAATCAGAGCTCAAACGGAAAGATTTAGGTGTTCCTTTTTCCCACGCGCCATTCGAGAATGGAATGGTAGAGAAGTAGTATGAAAATGGTTCGATGAACCCTCTGCCAGGCACTTAAGTGTGAATTGCAGAGTAACAATGTAGATGTAGATGTAGAAGGGATGTATGTGGTCAGCAACCAGTGTACGAGACTCCTCGGTCGTCATGGCTCCTTGCACGAGCTCCACTGGACTCACTGATGTCCACGTTAATGTTCCCGGAGCATAATGGAGTCGCCGTTAGCTTGCCTCTGTCCCGTAGTAGAAGTACCAAAGATGGCCACCTGGAAGGCGACGGATTCACGTCCTCCCATCGGCATGATGAAAAAGGTATCGGGATTCATCAGACCATGCAACGCTCTTGACACGGCGCCAACGTCCAGTGCAGATGGTCACGTGCCCATTTCAGTCGTAGCTGCCGATGTCGTTGTATTGACATTGACACAAGCATTGGTCGTTGGCTGTGGAGGCTCATTGTTAGAAGTGTTCGGTGCGCTGTGAGTTCAGACACACTCGTGCTCTGCCCAGCATTAAAGTCTGATGTTGGCTCCGCCACAGTTCGCCGGCTGTCCTGTTTTACCAGTCTGCCCAGTTTACTACGTCCGACATCTGCAATGAGAGCGGCCGCCCAACTCCACGACGTCTGGACGTGGTTTCACCTTGGTTTCGCCACGTGTTGGGGACACTCACCACAGCACTCCTCGAACACCCAACAAGTCGTGCAGTTTGCAAAATACTCATGCCGAGCCTCCACGCCGTCACAATCTACCCTCTGTCAAACTCAGATGGATCGCACGCCTTCCCCTTTCTACACAGGGACAGCACGCACACTGATACTGGATGCACTGCGCGTGTGTCTGACAAGCAGACATGCCTCGCCAGACGACGGTGCTGTCACCTGGACAGGATAGTAGGTCAGTGGTCATAATGTTATGGCTGACCAATGTACATACCCACCGATGATGTGTAAAATGTACAACGCTACAGAAAAATCCGCCCATGTCACCTCGGAGCCTCATTTTTATTCGTCAGTCAGTGTAAATGACCAAAGACGATAACAGAGACGAAACACCGTCAAAACAAGACAGAGTTGATATCTCAAAAACAAAATAATTTATCAGAACACATGCAGGTTGCATACAAGTATAATTACAGATCTTCAAAATTCAAACTTTGCAGAAAAATTAAATTGAAGCGCTGAGAACCATATGGGCCTAAAGTACACTGTCATCGATGTTGAGATTTTAGCATGTATCGATGCCCTGAGATCTGTTAATCTGATGGCGAACCAGCTATATCAACAACTGTAGACCCACACTGTATGTAATGAACATTCACGACAAGCTGTCTCACCGATTTCTCTGATATTCATTTCCACATGGGCCCAAAGCACAAAGTATAATTTTGTTGCTCTGCACTGCACATTTGTTATAGGATACTCAACATAATTTAGTGTCTATATCATGTACGTGGTAGTAATACTTCATAAGTGGAGGCATATCAGCAGTTTTATCTGAACCTCAAGCCACAGAATGTGCTAACCGAAGATGATAATAATGACGACCATGAAGTGCTGGAATACCGGTAGGTCATAATTTTGTGCGTGCATGTGTGTGTGTGTGTGTGTGTGTGTGTGTGTGTGTGTGTGTGTGTGTGGTGAGTCACTGTAAGCTACTCCTTATTTGAAGATAAGAGCCCATTTCACTTTGTTTCCAGTTTTACTACACTACTGACCATTAAAATTGCTACACCACGACGATGACGTGCTACAGATGCGAAATTTAACCGACAGAAAGAAGATGCTATGATATGCAAATGATTAGCTTTTCAGAGCATTCACACAAGGTTGGCGTCGGTGGCGACACCTACAACGTGCTGACATTAGGAAAGTTTCCAACCGATTTCTCATACACAAACAGCAGTTGACCGGCGTTGCCTGATGAAATGTTGTTGTGATGCCTCGTGTAAGCCCGCATCTCGTGGTCGTGCGGTAGCGTTCTCGCTTCCCACGCCCGGGTTCCCGGGTTCGATTCCCGGCGGGGTCAGGGATTTTCTCTGCCTCGTGATGGCTGGGTGTTGTGTGCTGTCCTTAGGTTAGTTAGGTTTAAGTAGTTCTAAGTTCTAGGGGACTTATGACCACAGCAGTTGAGTCCCATAGTGCTCAGAGCCATTTGAAACCATTTGAAGCCTCGTGTAAGGAGGAGAAATGCGTACCATCACGTTTTCGACTTTGATAAAGGTCGGATTGTAGCCTATCGCGATTGCGGTTTATCGTAACGCGACATTGCTGCTCGCGTTGGTCGAGATCCAATGACTGTTAGCAAAATATGAAATCGGTGGGTTCGGGAGGGTAATAGGGAACGAGGTGCCGGATCCCAATGGGCTCGTACCAGTAGCAGTCGAGATGACTGGCATCTTATCCGCATGGCTGTAACGGATCGTGCAGCCACGTCTCGATCCCTGAGTCAAAGATGGGGACGTTTGCAAGACAACAACAATCTGCACGAACAGTTCGACGACGTTTGCAGCAGCATAGACTATCAGCTCGGAGACCATGGCTACGGTTACCCTTGACGCTGCTTCACAGACAGGAGCGCCTGCGATGGTGTACTCAACGACGAACCTTGGGGCACGAATGGCAAAACGTCATTTTTTCGGACGAATCCAGGTTCTGCGTACAGCACCATGATGGTCGCATCCGTGTTTGGCGAGATCGCGGTGAACGCACATTGGAAGCGTGTATTCGTTATCGCCATAGTGGCGTATCACCTGGTGTGATGGTATTGGTTACACATCTCGGTCACCTCTTGTTCGCGTTGTCGGCACTTTGAACAGTGGACGTTACATTTCAGATGCGTTGCGACCCGTGGCTCTACCTTTCATTCAATCCCTGTGAAACCCTACATTTCAGCAGGATAATGCACGACCGCATGTTGCAGGTCCTGTACGGGCCTTTCTGGATACAGAAAATGTTCGACTGCTGCCCTGGCCAGCACATTCTCCAGATCTCTCACCAATTGAAAACGTCTTGCCAATGGTGGCCGAGGGACTGGCTCGTCACAATAGGCCAAGCACTACTCTTGATGAACTGTGGTATCGTGTTGAAGCTGCATGGACAGCTGTACCTGAACACGCCATCCAAGCTCTGTTTGACTCAATGCCCAGGCGTATCAAGGCCGTTATTACGACCAGAGGTAGTTGTTCTGGGTACTGATTTCTCAGGATCTATGCACTCAAATTGCGTGAAAATGTAATCACATGTCAGTTGTAGTATAATATATTTGTCCAATGAATACCCGTTTATCATCTGCATTTCTTCTTGGTGTAGCAATCCTAATGGCCAGTAGTGTATTTCACATGCGTGAAGTAAATGTATCATCACTGCAAGTACAGTACGGAGTAAGGAGCGAGCGGTAGGTTCCCACACTGGCTAGGAGAGACTGTTGGCCATCAGGTACTTTCAGAGCCACTGGGATCAGGTGCCGATGTAGATGTGGAATTCGCTCGTGACGTCAACAAAGAGACACGAATTAAGTAATGACGCGAATTAAGTTATTGTCATTAATAAATATTTGCTAACGAATGTTGCTTTTTGCCACTCAGACATTAGGAGAAGTCTGTCTACAGGTCATAAATGTAATCTTTCGTTAATTTTACAATGTCAAGAAATGTTGATATTAATAACTAAAGGAATAATTTTGGTATAACCGAAGATATTCATTCTTATACGAACTATACTGATCGGACGCTCATGTTGCAGACTCTGCGCCATAGCCGGCAGTCGTCACTGGGACGCCTTTCGATATAGTCATGCGGTTGACCATGCTCTCGTACCGTTAACAGTTAGCTTATAATCAAAGTGAATTGCACAAAAAACTGCTTCCTACATCATTACGTAAAGCATAGACAGTAGTACTGCACCTTCAGAAGCCGACGGCGCTGCTACGTCTCCGCACAGACATAAAACTGCAAGAGCATCTCCACGTAACAGGTAGGAAGAATTCCTACGCGGCGGCTCACAGGCAGTTCAAGCACGGAGTGGCTTAACTATCGCAAAACCCGGGTGGCAAAGTGTGCCGGCGAGTTATACTCCACGCCCCTTATCTTGCCTTGTACGGATTTACTGGCTAAGCTGAAACGTTTCTGTAGGTTTAGTGCGAGTGGGGGGCTCGTGCGCTGTGTATGTGTATGTGTGTGTGTGTGTGTGTGTGTGTGTGTGTGTTTCGCGCATTTTGTGCATTTAGTGTGTGTTCTGATTTAGTTTCACATCAAATACAATTTTACAACTGTAAAAAGACACTATTGTCACTAACCTATATGTGGAAATTCGTGAAATAGCATTAATAATACATATAATGTTAAATATAAATCTACATAAACAAAAATCAATTGCCACATGTATGAAAAATCATCACTTCAGAAGGGCTGCTCCGATTTGGCTGATGTTGTTGTATTCGTAATTGTCAGGACAAGGTGCGTATGAACGAAAAATTTGGAAAAGCCACCAGGAAAGTCGGAAATCTGAATTGGATTTTTGTATGAAAATCTCAGGAAAGAAATGTGACGGTCTGTTTGACAGTTCTGCTGTCACATGTTTTCATAAAAAAATGTAACGTTTAGTTTGACAGTTTTGGTGTCGCATCTTTTCATAACAACAAATTCCGCTTTGAATATTGATATTTTGCGGAAACGAATACAATCGAAAGCGATGCTTCAGTTTGTTATCGCTGGTGAACATGTCTTTGGTGTGTTGCAAAGACTGAACTGATGACAATTCGTGCGTGGTTTTTTTTTTTTTTTAGAAAAAATGCCATCAGTGAGACGTCCAAATGTCGGTCGGCGTACGCACAACGTAGGCCAATTACATCGATCGTCGAGTCAATGAGACTGACGAAGAGCATAGACAGCGTTTGGAAGCTAATCGGATAAGAATTATACAACAAACACTTTCTGTTACACAGGCTGCGAGAAAGAGCATGCTAAGTTGTTCTGTGAAAATGTGCGGTTTTGTTTTCTTTGTCGCAGTTTGTAAGGGGTTCACCACCCAGATGGAGCACATGTAATTTCGATGTACTGCTCACGTGCTGCCTGCGACAGAAAATATCTTTGCTGCAATAGAGTCGCAGGTCAGAGCAGTCTCGGCAGTTGTTGCAGTCGCTCGCTGCTACAGGGCAGTTGTATTCTCTGTAATTACAAGTATTTTTGTAAGGGCCTTCTTTTGTCATTGCTGTAGTGACCACCGTAAACGTACTCATAACGCCTGCCACCAGAGTCGCGTAATCGATTTAGGATCGCTCGTTCGATATTTCTTTTTTGGACCACGCGACTTAGATAGGCAGTCATTCTTGGAAATTACCCAGCGCAGTTCATAGCCCTGTATTGTAAGGTAAATTTTAGTATTTTTATTCGCATGCGCGTAGTTAAGTCACGTGTCTGAGATGTTAATATGAATTTGTTTCAATCTTTTTGTGATTCGTCAACACCAGTTGAACCAGATTTGTAATATTCAATTTTTCATATAATGGATTGCAGATCTTTATCAATAATGTAAAAGATTTTCAGAATATAATTTTCCAGTGAACAAAAAAGGAAGGAATAATTTTGTCTTAAGTCATTACCAGTCCGATGTCCGTCCCAGTAGCTGAGTGGTCAGCGTGACGGATTGCCGTCCTCTGGGCCCGGGTTCGATTCCCGGCTGGGTCGGAGATTTTCTCCGCTCAGGGACTGGGTGTTGTGTTGTGTTCATCATCATTTCATCCCCATCCGGCGTGCAGGTCGCCCAATGTGGCGCCGAATGTAATAAGACCTGCGATATGGCGGCCGGACCTGCCCCGCGAGGGGCCTCCCGGCCAATGACGCCAAACGCTCATTTCATTTCCACCAGTCCGATCCAGTCATTTATTTAAATTTAAAGCTTGCAGAAATTTTCTCAGATCATAGTCATGTGTTCTTTAGTAATCACACGACCAGCAGTGTCAATAAGCAAAGTCAGTTATTCTAATGATTCAGCTCTCAGACAAATGTTGTCCAGTATTAGTAGATAGGCCAGCATTGCACTAAGCTGTGCCATTCACAAGCAGATATATGGACAGCGTATTCGGCGACACCATCATGAGGCAAGAATTTTTCAGTTTGATTAAACTGATTTCACAGGGCCATGACGTAGCGCTGCTTACGTCAAAATTTATCAGTTTTCATGAGTTAAGATATTAACAAAAAAATTCATTTTTATTATTTTATATGGGAAGGTTACAAGTTGTTTTCAACAGAAAATATGAAAGTTGGCTTTATGGTTAACTTTGTAATCCTGCCTGTTCATATGTAAAACGCATGCGAAACACTGTCATTAAAGCTATTGTCCTCACAGATTTGGCAGTTGGAAAGATATCTCTCATACCCAGTATAATAATGATTCAAACCGATTTACTCATTCATTTTGAGCTTCATTCCCAATCAAGGTTCCATTAGCAATAACAATAAATAAGGTCAGTGAGAACGAGGAGGAGAAAAGGATAGAGAAGTGGGGGGGGGGGGGGGAGTAAATGGTTATAAAGAAAGGGAAGGAGCATATGGACGGAGAGATGAGGAACGAGGAGATGGATAGAGGGAGTGTGGGATGAGAGGTGTACAGGGAGTGGGGGGGGGGGGGGGGAGGTGGTGAACGAAGATAGAGGTGCAGCGGAGGAGGGGGGGGGGGGAGGGTTGAGAAGGAGATGGACAAAGGGACAGGGGAAGAGGACAGGGATAGAGACAGGGGGGAAAAGGAGATACGGACGTATATCCTGTTCCCATACATATTTAACAATTGCGAAGCACTGCTGGATTCGCTAGTTAATATATACAATCTCCACTGACCATTATTCTTAACTGACCCTCATTTTCTACCCTGTAGTATGCAGGGTAATTGTGGTCAGATATTTCCACATCTTTTAATATTTCTAGCTTTGCAGCCGTCATATTCAGGCACAAGAAGCTCTTCTAGAGCAGTTGGGAAGGCAGCAGTGGGAAGATGTAATGTGGTGCGAGGTACCGATGACAGATGGTTTGATCGGTACGGGTATCGTGAGAAAGACCGCTTAAATTGCGGCCTTTCTCCGCGATTGGCTGTTGCATAGGGTAGCTGCGCGCCAAAGTGATAATCTTCCGTTATTAATATTAGAAAAACTAAACAGCGTATTCACTTACATTTCATTTTAAAGCAGCAGAAGAAGAAACAATTGCTAAACGAAAAGGCAGACGAAGCACTTAGCTGATTTTTATAATGCGCCTAACTTGGATGGCGGGCAAAGTGGTTCGGCTGTAAGATCAGAGCTGGTTCGGCAATCCTGGAACACAGACATGTTTCCTGCCGCGGTTGGTATAAATTAAGACTTTGTTAGCAATGCATGGGATAAATGTGAGAGATGGACTGACAGTCTTGGAGGACTGATACGTTGTCTACCGCCCTCTGCATCAGGTTAAGATTTCATTGTAGTTCGATCCACAAACGATGTCCGATCGCGCACGTCGAGGCACGGACGGGAATGGCATTGTTGACGTTTCCAAACGACAGTTGCGGTATGCGCATGTGCCTGCTTTCCGCTTGAAGGGAACGTATATCCTGCAAATTATATTTCTCGCTTGCTTTTATCACTTACCACCAACATCAGCGATGACAACTCGCAACAAATGACACAGAAATTCACTAATAACTAGCTACGATCACGTTTAATGGTCGCATTAGCTACAGCTTTCAGAGCAGAGCGCCCACGATACTGCTGAACACTCATTGGCTATCGCAGTGTGCGTGACGTAGGTGTGCAGAACAAGCCTAAACTCGAATGAAATTTTCACTCTACAGCGGAGAGTGCGCTGATATGAAACTTCCTGGCAGATTAAAATTGTGTGCCGGACCGAGACTCGAACTCGGGACCTTTGCCTTTCGCGGGCATGTGCTCTACCATCTGAGCTACCCAAGCACGACTCACGCCCCGTCCTCACAGCTTTGGAAGGTAGGAGACGAGGTACTGGCGGAATTAAAACTGTGAGGACGGGGCGTGAGTCGTGCTTGGGTAGCTCAGATGGTAGAGCATTTGCCCGCGAAAGGCAAAGGTCTCGAGTTCGAGTCTCGGTCCGGCACACGGTTTTAATGTGCCAGGAAGTTTCAAGCCGAAACTCGACCACCATCGTTCGTGACTCCAACTGTAACAATGTGTGGTTATGTGGATATGTAAGTGAGAACAATCTGATAGTAATTACGCAGATACGCCGTTCATTGTTTTGTTTTGATGAAAGTATGAAGAGTGGAGATTATTTGTGACTCATAAAGTGGGGTATAATTGTGCAGTTTTTCGTATTACGCTAATAAAAGGCGAGTGGCATCCTGTATAAATAGGCTAATTGGAAATTTAATTATTTCTAAAATATCAAGTCCTCGCTAAGAGTTTATTACAGCCCCAAGATAAAGGATTCACTACATACTGCGCAGGGGACGACAACTTTAGAAGACTGCAGGTTGGTCAACATTAATTACAACTTATGCATTCCACCCAGGGCGGTGCAAGCAAATAGGCACCTCGCGCGTACTGCAGCCTTAGTACAAATGACATCAATGACACGTCATCTGTGGTAACACAGAGGTGGTATGAAGCAGAAAAATTTTCAAGGGAAGGCGTTTACCATATGCACATAAAGGGTGATAATTATACAACTATGTGAAAAAAAAAGTTTATTGGTCACAAATTATGGCGTGCACACACTTTACTCAACACGTAAACGTCCCTACAGATACTCGGATTTAGATAATGCCATGTTTTTTATGCTTGCCATCATTGGCGATGATATGGCGCAGACGAATAGCGAAATTTTGCATGACCCGCTGAAATGTCAGAACAAAGACGCTGTCGATGACCTCCTGAATGGCTGTTTGCAGCTCAGCAGTGGTTTTGGGTTATTGCTGTACACATTGTCTTTAATATAGCCTCACAAAAAGGAGTCGCATGTGTTCAGATCTGGAGAATATTGCGGCCAATCGAAGCCCATGCCAGTGGCCTCTGGGTATCCCAGAGCCAGAATGCGGTGCCCAAAGTGCTACTCCAGGATATCAAACACTCTCCTGCTTCGATGGTGTCTTGAATGAACCGCATCTTGACGAAATCAGCGTCACTTTGGATAATGGGGATGAAATCATCTTCCAAAACCTTCACGTTCCATTCGGTAGTCACGGTGCCATCAAGGAATATCGTACCGATTATTCTGTGACTGGACATTGCACATCCGTCGAGGGTGAAGAGACTTCTCGCTTAGGGAATGCGGATTCGCAGTCCCCCAAATGCGCCCATATTGCTTATTGACGAACCCATCCAAATGAAAGTAGGCTTCGTCGCTAAACGAAACCATACAGCGCATACTAATTCCCAGCATGCTCCGCCTCCAACCAAGCAGTTTGAACTTCCTAACGCAAACCATTCAGAAGTTATGACGATTTTATTTCATATAGTTCAATAATTGTCACCCTGTGTGTATCACCCCCTCTTTAAACTCGCCATAATCTACCTCATCTACTAGCCGGCCGGAGTGGCCGAGGGGTTCTAGGCGCTACAGTCTGGAACCGCGGTACCGCTACGGTCGCAGGTTCGAATCCTGCCTCGGGCTTGGATTTGTATGATGTTCTTAGGTTAGTTAGGTCTAAGCAGTTCTAAGTTCTAGGGGACTGATGCCCTCAGAAGTTAAGTCCCATGGTGCTCAGAGCCATTTGAACCATTTACCTCATCTATTGTACTGTCTCATCATTAAATTTCATCTGACATGTATTCACATATCAGAAAATTACGTACGTTCCCCATCACTCTCCACTGACCATCGTTCTCCACCCTGTAAGCTGACCATTAACATTATGACACTTGACATCCATCACAGAACAATCTGAGTCTCCGATGTCAGAACACCAAATGTGGTGGGCAGATCAAAGTATTAAAGGCAGGTTGGTTTGTGGGATTAAAAGGACCAGACTGCTACTGTCATCGGTCCCTTTTTCCAAAAACTAAAAACACTCACAGGGAATAAAAAACGAACAACAGAAAAGACGGCAGACGACACAGGACAGAAAGACTCAGACAGAGATCAGATAAAAGGAATGAAAAGCACACAGAGTGTGACAGTGGTTGGCCGACCATAGAGATAAAAAAGGAAAAGCCAACCACCGAGAGACACATTAAAAACTCAGACTAAAATCGTAGGCCAAAGGCCAGAATCAACAAAATAACATAACCAACACTCAGATTAAATGATAAAACCCCCTGTCCGAATAAAACGCAAAACTGAGCCTGCCATAGCAGGGTCATCAGTTAAAAGTGCAGGGAGCGTATCAGGCAGCGCAAATGTCTGCCTGAGCACAGCTAAAAGCGGACAGGACAATAAAATGTGCACCACCGTCGTTGCCGTTTGTTGGTCGCAACAAGAAACTCGAGCATAAGGCATCAATTATTTTATTTTTCATTTTGAAATTTTGTAGAATAGCATGTAAAGCAAAACTCATCTTCGGCTACCACATATTTCTAATTTGTTAGTTACATTGCATAGGCAACAATTGCTTTTTCACTATTTATGATAGAGTATGTTTTCTACATGTTCTCATATTCCCTAACAATTCCATACAGTTTCCAATAAAATTTTCTGATGCATGAACATTGTTTTTAAAATAAAGAATGAAAACATAGTTGGGAAGTTTTTTAACTTTGGGCCATTTCACGCGGTACAGGTGAAGGTTTACGTTTTTTCTTAAGTGGGTGTGTGTTTGTTTCGCTGTCGTACTTTAGATTTGATTTTTAACAAAGAATTCAAATCGTTTGGATACTTTTGATCGTAGTGGAATATTCAGGTTATTCGGATACTTTTGAACACAAGGAAAAATACCTGTTCTGGGGCTACATTTCTACTAAAATACAATTTTGTGATTTATTTAAAATACGCGTGATTATAATTATTTAAATCATGAATGCCATACCTAGGCTTCGTCGATTACGACGAGTGGAACTGGCTGGAACTGGGCCAGCCTTGTGGCCGAGCGGTTGTAGGCGCTTCAGTTTGGAACCGCGCGAACTCTACGGTCGCAGGTTCGAATCCTGCCTTGGGCACGGATGTGTGTGATGTCCTTAGGTCAGTTAGGTTTAAGTAGTTCTATGTTCTCGGGGACTGATGACCATAGATGTTAAGTCCCACAGTGCTCAGGGCCATTTGAACCATCAAAATATCGTGGCAGTTCGACTAAAATTTCATGGAACCTGCCAAGGATAGCAGAAAAGTCTCAGTAATGGATTGCTGCACCAAAGTGAAACAGGCAACGGATGTCTAACGAGACAGACTCATTTGATAGGCTCGAGTAGACGACCACGTAGTACGAAAGATTTTTGAGACAGGTGAAATACCGTCCCACATGAAGAAAAATTTAATAATTCCTATTATAATAAAGGCCGATACTGACAGGTGTGAATTATACAAACTATCAGTTTAGTTATTGCTACAAAATGCTGACACAAATTATTTACAGAAGACTGGAATGACTGGTAGAAGCTAAGTTTGAGGAAGATCAGTTTGGGTTTGCTAAGGAATGTAGGAACATGTGAAGCAATGCTAACCCAGCAACTTATCTTTGAAGACAGACTGAGTAAATGCAAACATTTGTATATTTAGGGAAAGCTTTTGACGATGTTCACTGGAATACACTCTTGTAATTTATGGAGGCAGCAGAGATAAAATACAGAGAGTGAAAGATTATCTACAACTTACACAGAAATGAAACTGAAGTTAAAAAAGTCGAGGGACAATTGAAAGAGAAAGGAATGAGACAGGGTTGCAGCCTCTCCCTCACTTTATTCTGCGACCCAGGAGATGTTAGGAAAGGGAGTAAATGGAATGGAAGATCAGTTGAATGAAATGGATAATGTATTGAAAATAGGTTACAAGATGAATATCATCAAAATCAAAACAATTGTGATGGAATATAGATGAATTAAATTAGGAGATGATGACGAAATTAGGTTAGGAAATGAGGCACTAAAAATAGTCGATGAGTTTGGCTATTTGGGTAGCGAAATAACGGACGATAGCAGACATAAAAAAGATATGGCGGCCGGCATGGCAAGACAAGAATTTGTGGTAAAGATGTCTTTGGTAGTAACGAATAAAGATTTAAGTGTTTGGAAGTCTTTTCTGCTGGTGTTTGTCTGAATTACGAGGGTCACTCCAAAAGAAATGCACACTTTTTTTTTTAAATCCATCTTTTATTCTACATGTTTGCAAGTTTTACACTGTGTAGATACATCCTTTAGGAACAATATTTTAATTTCTCCATATAATTTCCATCCCTCTCAAGTGCCTTACGCCATCTTGGAACCAGCGCCTGTATGCCCGCACGGTAAAATTCTGGACCAACCTGTTGGAGCCACTGTTTGGCAGCGAGCACAAGGGAGTCATCATCTTCAAACCTTGATCCACGAAGAGAGTCTTTCAGTTTCCCAAAGAGATGATAGTCACATGGAGCCAGGTCAGGACGGTAAGGCGGGTGTTTCAGTGTTGTCTTTCCGAGTTTTGTGATCGCTTCCATGGCTTTTTGACTGACATGTGGTCGTGCATTGTCGTGCAACAGAAGAACATCCTGCTTTTGCCGATGTGGTCGAACACGACTCACTCGAGCCTGAAGTTTCTTCAGTGTCGTCACATATGCACCAGAATTTATGGTGGTTCCACTTGGCATGGTGCCCACAAGCAAGAGTCCTTCGGAATCGAAAAAACACCGTAGACATAACTTTTCCAGCAGAAGGTGTGGTTTTGAATTTTTTTCTCTTGGGTGAATTTTCATGATGCCAATCCATTGATTGCCACTTCGTCTCTGGTGAAAAATGATGGAGCCATGTTTTACCACCTGTCACAATTCTTCCAAGAAATACATCTTCACCATTCTCGTACTGTTCCAAAAGTTCGCTGCATTCCGTTTTTCTTGTTTCTTTGTGAGCTACTGTCAAAATCCTGGGAACCCACCTGGCACAAACCTTTTTTAACGCCAACACTTTCAGTATTCTGCAAACACTTCCTTTCCCTATCGCAACGTAGCGTGACAATTCGTTCACTGTGATGCGTCTGTCAGCAGTCACCAATTCGTTAACTCTCTGCACATTGTCTGGAGTGTGTGCAGTACGAGGCCTGCCGCTGCGAGGACACTCCTCAATATTGCCGTATAGCCGTGCCCGCTTTCATCACGTAAATTGCTTGCCCACCGACTAACTGTACTGCGATCGACAGCACCATCTCCATACATCTTTTTCAACCTCTTGTGGATGTTTCACACTGTCTCGTTTTCACAACACATGAATTCTATGACTTCACGTTGCTTCTGACGAACTTCAAGTGTAGCAGCCATCTTGAAGACATGCTGTGACGGCACCACTTACGAGAACAGGTTGAACTAAGTTTGAAAACAAGCGGGAAGGATGTATCTACACACTGCAAAACTTTCACACATGCAGAATGAAAACTGTATTTTTACAAAAATAGTGTGCATTTCTTTTGGAGTGACCCCCGTATAACCTTGTATAGACGTGAAACGTGGACGATAAATAGTTCAGACTAGAAGCGGACCGCAGTTAGAGCACTGCATTCACCTTCCCAAACCGCGTGAGTGGCACTCACTCGCCATCCAAGTTATTCTGTCACCCTCGCTATCACCACTCGCCGGCGCTTGACCTCTCCCACGTGGCTAAGCCACGCCACAATTGACTAGGAAGCTCAGAGAAAGCACTTCGAGGCTGCGAACGCTGAAACTTGGCTGCCTCTGCGCATCCGTGTGATACCTGAAACTCTGCTCAAAAATCTTATTCTAATGCAGGATCATGCTGCGGCCGCTGTGGCCGAGCGCTTCTAGAACCTTCAGTGCGGAACCGCGCTGCTACTACGGTCGCAGGTTCGAATCCTGCCTCGGGCATGGACGTTTATGACGTCCTAAGGTTAGTTAGATTTAAGTAGTTCTAAGTCTAGAGGACTGATGATTTCAGATGTTAAGTCCCATAGTGCTTAGAGCCATTTTTTGAGGATCATGCTGCTATTTGGGTATTACGAATAGTCAGTGCTATAGAGTGAAAACTGACGTTGATGAACTCCATTTTTCGGTTAATTTGTCCGTTTTGGCTACAAGCAGATGGAGTGTTATGTAGGCACAGGCAGCAGATCAGCTATTTCGTATTTTATTTGTACCCTGTACTATGAATGAATTGTTTAAAAGTTTTAAATTATTATTGTTACCATAATTACTTTCCACTTTCATTATTGTACAGAAATGGCAGACATGTTTAACCTTTTAAAGCAAGTGAAGCATTGATCTTCATTGCTGCATCACTTCTTAAAAATATTGCCATTCTGCAATACAACAGATACCCAGCGACGACACTGAGAAACTACCGTACAGAGCAGGTGGTACCAGGTCTTTCACACTGCACGTACAGGCGTACCTTAAGCCATGACACACGGCAACAGGAACATTACTGTCTCAGCAATGCTGTACCAATTCTTATGCCATGTATTTTTGCTCGTTTCCGTCGATATTGTTATTAAAATGGGACTGAGCTCTTTTCCCATGTTCTATAACACCGCAATATTTCAAACTAATGCAATTTTTCGAATAATAATTACTCTATTAAAAAAAAGGTTTATTTAAAAACGAAAAATTTTAGCTCGGCTGCTATGGCACCCAATGCCGAAAAATACCGGTTGTTCAGAACTAAAATACAAGTGGTTGGGTTTAACCGTTTGGTTTTTCTTATCTCTCCACCATAGCCGGGTGAACATTACACAGATCGGGCATGCACCGATAGCGCTACAACAGAAGCTTTTAAATGTGGTGCTACATGAAAATGTTGTGATCGGGTAACTTATGAAGAGACACTGAATCAGACTGAAGAGAAAAGAAATTTACGTGGTAACGTAACTAAAATAAGGGCCCGGTTGACAGGATACATTATCAGTCACCGAGGGCTCATCAATTTGGCAATGGAAGGAAGGGTGAATGGTAAAAATTGTAGAAAGAGACCAAGACTTGAATACAGTAAGCAGGTTCAAATGGATGTAGGATAGTCATGCAGAGTGAAGAGGCTTGCATGAGACAGGAATAGTGTGGACAGTTCTACCAGATCGATCTTCTGACTGAAGACTACAACAAACACAGGAATCCATACATATTACTATGTGTTGTTGTGGTCTTCAGTCCTGAGACTGGTTTGATGCAGCTCTCCATGCTACTCTATCCTGTGCAAGCTTCTTCATCTCCCAGTACTTACTGCAACCCACATCCTTCTGAATCTGCTTAGTGTATTCAACTCTTGGTCTCCCTCTACGATTTTTACCCTCCACGCTGTCCTCCAATGCTAAATTTGTGATCCCTTGATGCCTCAGAACATGTCCTACTAACCGGTCCCTTCCTTTCGTCAAGTTGTGCCACATACTTCTCTTCTCCCCAGTTCTAATCAATACTTCATCATTAGTTATGTGGTCTACCCATCTAATCTTCAGCATTCATCTGTAGCACCACATTTCGAAAGCTTCTATTCTCTTCTTGTCCAAACTATTTATCGTCCATGTTTCACTTCCATACATGGCTACACTCCATACAAATGCTCTCAGAAACGACTTCCTGACACTTAAATCAATACTTGATGTTAACAAATTTCTCTTCTTCAGAAACGCTTTCCTTGCCATTGCCAGTCTACATTTTATACCCTCTCTACTTCGACCATCATCAGTTATTTTGCTCCCCAAATAGCAAAACTCCTTTACTACTTTAAGTGCCTCATTTTCTAATCTAATTCCCTCAGCATCACCCGACTTAATTCGACTACATTCCATTATCCTCGTTTTGCTTATGTTGATGTTCATCTTATATCCTCCTTTCAACCCTCTGTCCATTCCGTTCAACTGCTCTTCCAAATCCTTTGCTGTCTCTGACAGAATTACAATGTCATCGGCGAACCTCAAAGTTTTTATTTCTTCTCCATGGATTTTAATACCTACTCCGAATTTTTCTTTTGTTTCCTTTACTGCTTGCTCAATATACAGATTGAATAACATCGGGGAGAGGCTACAACCCTGTCTCACTCCCTTCCCAACCACTGCTTTCCTTTCGTGCCCCTCAACTCTTGAAACAGCCATCTGGTGTACAAAGTGTAAATAGCCTTTCGCTCCCTTTATTTTACCCGTGCCACCTTTAGAATTTGAAAGAGAGTATTCCAGTCAACATTGTCAAAAGCTTTCTCTAAGTCTACAAATGCTAGAAACGTAGGTTTGCCTTTCCTTAATCTTTCTTCTAAGATAAGTCGTAAGGTCAGTATTGCCTCACGTGTTCCAATATTTCTACGGAATCCAAACTGATCTTCCCCGAGGTCGGCTTCTACCAGTTTTTCCATTCGTCTGTAAAGAATTCGCGTTAGTATTTTGCAGCTGTGACTTATTAAACTGATAGTTCGGTAATTTTCACATCTGTCAACATCTGCTTTCTTTGAGATTGGAATTATTACATTCTTCTTGAAGTCTGAGGGTATTTCGCCTGTCTCATACATCTTGCTCACCAGATGGTAGAGTTTTGTCAGGACTGGCTCTCCCAAGGCCATTAGCAGTTCTAATGGAATGTTGTCTACTCCCGGGGCCTTGTTTCGACTCAGGTCTTTCAGTGCTCTGTCAAACTCTTCACGCAGTATCCTATCTCCCATTTCGTCTTCATCTACATTCTCTTCTATTTCCACAATATTGTCCTCAAGTACGTCGCCCTTGTATAGACCCTCTATATACTCCTTCCACCTTTCTGTTTTCCCTTCTTTTCTTAGAACTGGGTTTCCATCTGAGCTCTTGATATTCATACAAGTGGCTCTCTTTTCTCCAAAGGTCTCTTTAATTTTCCTGAAGGCAGTATCTAACTTACCCCTAGTGAGGTAAGCCTCTACATCCTTACATGTGTCCTCTAGCCATCCCTGCTTAGCCATTTTGCACTTCCTGTCGATCTCATTTTTGAGACGTCTGTATTCCTTTTTGCCTGCTTCATTTACTGCACTTTTATATTTTCTCCTTTCGTCAGTTAAGTTCAATATTTCTTCTGTTACCCAAGGAGTTCTACTAGCCCTCGTCTTTTTACCTACTTGATCCTCTGCTGCCTTCACTACTTCATCCCTCAGAGCTACCCATTCATCTTCTACTGTACTTCTTTCCCCCATTCCTGTCAATTGTTCCCTTATGCTCTCCCTGAAACTCTGTACAATCTCTGGTTCTTTCAGTTTATCCAGGTCCCATCTACTTAAATTCCCACCATTTTGCAGTTTCTTCAGTTTTAATCTACAGTTTATAACCAATAGATTGTAGTCAGAGTCCACATCTGCCCCTGGAAATGTCTTACAATTTAAAACCTGGTTCCCAAATCTCTGTCTTACCATTATATAATCTATCTGATACCTTCTAGTATCTCCAGGATTCTTCCATGTATACAACCTTCTTTCATGATTCTTGAACCAAGTGTTAGCTATGATTAAGTTATGCTCTGTGCAGAATTCTACCAGGCGGCTTCCTCTTTCATTTCTTAGCCCCAATCCATATTCACCTATTATGTTTCCTTCTCTCCCTTTCCCTACTCTCGAATTCCAGTCACCCATGACTATTAAATTTTCGTCTCCCTTCACTACCTGAATAATTTCTTTTATCTCATCATACATTTCTTCAATTTCTTCATCATCTGCAGAGCTAGTTGGCATATAAACTTGTACTACTGTAGTAGGCGTGGGCTTCGTGTCTATCTTGGCCACAATAATGCGTTCACTATGCTGTTTGTAGTAGCTAACCCGCAGTCCTATTTTATTTATTCATTATTAAACCTACTCCTGCATTACCCCTATTTGATTTGTGTTTATGACCCTGTATTCACCTGAACAAAAGTCTTGTTCCTCCTGCCACCGAACTTCACTAATTCCCACTATATCTAACTTTAACCTATCCATTGCCCTTTTTAAATTTTCTAACCTACCTGCCCGGTTAAGGGATCTGACATTCCACGCTCCGATCCGTAGAACGCCAGTTTTCTTTTTTCTGATAACGACGTCCTCTTGAGTAGTCCCCGCCCGGAGATCCGAATGGGGGACTATTTTACCTCCGGAATATTTTACCCAAGAGGACGCCATTATCATTTAACCATACAGTAAAGCTGCATGCCCTCGGGGAAAAATTACGGCCGTAGTTTCCCCTTGCTTTCAGCCGTTCGCAGTACCAGCACATAAAGCGCTAAATGGTTCGGAAGTCAGTCGCAATGATGTTTATTGCATATCCAGATTTCGGTCACTGTGCGGTCATCTTCAGTGGAGTAAATTTAAGTTATAACATTAAAAACATTTGTATACGCGCATAGTCTAGTTGGAACTATTTTTGATCTTACATCTACCACACTGAAGACAGCCACACAGTGACCGAAATCCAGATATGCAAGAAACATCACTACGACAGATTGCTGTAATCTTTACCACTCGAAATGAATACAGTCGGTGGACACAACTGTTTCCCTATGGAATCAAACCATATAAAAATATATGAACGTATACGCGTACACCTGTGTGTGTGTGTGTGTGTGTGTGTGTGTGTGTGTGTGTGTTTTCCACATGTGCTCGTAAACCACTGAACCGATTTCCACGAAACTTGGTACACATATCCTTTGCTGTGAGGCAACAATAGCTGTGGGATTAAGAACCACGTACCCTACCAGAGTTTTGGAGATATGACGTCATAAGCAATCAAATGCGTGAAAAATTGCATCACTTTTAAATTTATTACGACTGTATTGCTAACTCTATGAGCAATAAAGTTTGCAGACAATATCCACATACGCCGCTAAATGCACCTATAAAATTATATCATTGTATCACACACAGTTCATAAACACTGAGATGCGTAAAAAATACGGTATCATGCACAAAGCTTTAATAAGTACGTGTATCTTTACTAACAAGACACTCCTACAGTCCCTGTAACATGGCAAAGCTTTTGACAGCTTTCGACTGAGAACTACAAACGGCTGTAAGCGAAAACAATCGCCATCTATAGAGCTATGTAGAGGCGTTGCCGAAGACGTTTACACACGAAGCTGCTGCGCCCAGCTTACAGAAATTGTCCGGGATATTACACTACAAAAACAGTTAATTTTTTGTTTTCGAGAAAATTGTCAAAATGAATGCCCGTGGAATGCCGGGTTTTCAGCTAGTGAAATAGGCTGAGGAGCCAAAGAAATTGGTACATCTGCCTAATATCGTGTAAGGCCTACGCGGAAGAGTTTAAACTCAGATGAGTGTTTCTGGAGCCACTCTGTAGCAATTCTGGACGTGTGGGGTGTCACATTGTCCTGCTCCAATTGCCCAAGTCCGTCGGAATGCACAATGGACACTAATGGATGCAGGTGATCAGCCAGGATGCTTACGTACGTGTCACCTTTCAGAGTCGTATATAGACGTATCAGGGGTCCCACATCACTCGAACTGCACACGCCCCACACCATTACAGAGCTTCCACCAGCTTGATCAGCCCCCTGCTGACATGCAGGGTCCATGGATTCGTGAGGTTATCTCCATACCCGTACTCGTCCATCTGCTCGATACAATTTGAAACGAGGCTCGTCCGTTCAGGCAACATGTTTCCAATCATCAGCAGCCCAATATCGATGTTGACAGGCCCAGACGAGGCGTAAAGATTTGTGTTGTCCAGCCATCAAGGGTACACGAGTGGGCCTTCGGCTCCGAAAGCACGTATCGAAAATGTTTCTTGAATCGTTCGCACACTGGCACTGATTGAAATCTGCAGCAATTTGCGGAAGGGTTGCACTTCTGTCACGTTGAAGGATTCTCTTCAGTCGTCGTTGGTCCCGTTCTTGCAGGATCTTTTTTCGGCCGCAACGATGTCGGAGATTTGATGTTTTACCAGATTCCGGTTATTCACGGTACAATCGTGAAATGGTTGTATGGGAAAATCCGCACTTCATCGCTACCTCGTGGATGCTGTCTTCCATCGCTCGTGCGCCGATTACAACCATCGTTCAAACTCACTTAAATCTTGATAACCTGCCACTGTAGCAGCAGTAACCGATCTAACAACTGCGACAGATACTTGTTGGCTTATATACGTGTTGCCGACCGCAGCGCCGTATTCTGCCTGTTTACAAATATCTGTATTTGAATCTTTCTTTCTTTCACTTGCACCTTTGTCCCGCAATGGTCGCAGGGTCGGCGTGGTTACAACGAATTGGCAAGGTCGTTTTAAAGGGGTGGCCGGGTGCCCTTCCTGCCGCCACCCCATACCCCCCAAGACGGAATCAGTGTACCCCAGCTGTCTGCGTCTAGCGTAAACCATGATATAGTGCGGAAGTGTTACAAATGTCTCCGTGTCGTGTAACTGAGGCGGGATGTGGGAACCAGCCCGGTATTCACCTTGCAGGATGTGGAAAACCGCCTAAAAACCACATCCAGGCATCCAGGCTGGCCGACACACCGGCCTACGTCGTATATCTGCAGGGCGGATTCGATCCGGGGCCGGCGCGCCTACCCGAGTCCAGGAAGCAGCGCATTAGCGCTCTCGGCTAACCTGGCGGGTATATCTCTGTATTTGAATATGCATGCCTATACCAGTTTCTTTGGTGCTCCAGTGTATAGCGAAATCTTGAACTGCAAAGAAGGGCATTTTTGACTATACCTGAAATCCAGGATCCATTGAATTTCCTTGCTTTGTAGTAGCCGGACAAGATGTTCTTCATGGTGGCGACCTCCTCCCTGACGCGAACGCCGAGTGCGCCGCTGAGCAGAGACGATGTGACGACGATGATGACCAGCACCACGACGCCGACCGCCGCTGCCAGTGCGATCGTCCGCCAGTCGCGGCGCCACTGCTGCAGCATCAGGATCTCCTGCGGAGCAAGCAGCGGCTGTCGCAAATAACTGACGGAAACTGGACGAGTATTCAGCGAAGTAGGCATTCGTTTGGACAAGCTATCTGATACAGTTATTAACTCATGGCAAGTACAAGCTACCATTTGAGCGTAAAATTTTCGTAAATCTGTAGTCAACAGCCATTCAATAGCAGCACGGACATCAGCTGCTTCTGCGTAAATACTTTTACTTAACTTCACTCTAATACTCATTGTTTGTGGTTGTGGAAATAATACCGTTTTTGTAGGTACTAGGAAAGACACGCACTCGTCCGCAGCTCGTGGTCGTGCGGTAGCGTTCTCGCTTCCCGCGCCCGGGTTCCCGTGTTCGATTCCCGGTGGCGTCAGGGATTTCAAAAATGGTTCAAATGGCTCTGAGCACTATGGGACTTAACATCTATGGTCATCAGTCCCCTAGAACTTAGAACTACTTAAACCTAACTAACCTAAGGACAGCACACAACACCCAGCCATCACGAGGCAGAGAAAATCCCTGACCCCGCCGGGAATCGAACCCGGGAACCCGGGCGTGGGAAGCGAGAACGCTACCGCACGACCACGAGATGCGGGCGTCAGGAATTTTCTCTGCCTCGTGATGACTGGGTGTTGTGTGATGTCCTTAGGTTAGTTAGGTTTAAGTAGTTCTAAGTTCTAGGCGACTGATGACCATAGATGTTAATTCCCATGGTGCTCAGAGCCATTTGAACCAAAGACACGCACTGAATCTGCTCAATTAAATCCAGATTTATTTTTTCGTCATTTTAAATGCTCTGCAGTTTTCTTTGTAAAACGACCTTAGTTTCATTCAAATCTGATGATTATTTTTCGAGATACTGATGGTTTTACAATACGTTCCCTGTCGAATGTTACGCCTAATTTCGCATTACTGTACAGTGAGATAACAAAAGTGATGAGATAGCTAGCTACACACATACAGATGGCGGTAGAATCGCGTACACAAGGTGCGAAAGGGCAGTGCGTTGTCGGAATTGTCATTTGTACTCAGGCGAGTCATATGAAAAACTTTCCGACGATGTAATGGCCGCGTGACGGGAATTAGCAGACTTTGAACGCGGAATGGTAGTTGCAGCTAGAAGCATGGGACATTCCATTTCGGAAATAGTTAGGGAATTCAATATTGCGAGAACCGCAGAGTCAAGAGTGTGCCGCGAATACCAAATTTCAGGCATTACCTCTCACCATGGACAACGCAGTGGCCGAAGTCTTCACGACGGAGAGCACTGTCGTTTGCATAGAGCTGTCAGTGTTAACAGATGGGCAGTTCTGCTTGATAAAACCGCAGAAATCAAAGCGGGTCACACGACGAATGTATCCAGTAGGATATCGCCTGCAGCGTTTGTCCTGGGCTCGTGATAATTTCGGTTGGACTCTACACAAGTGGGAAACTGTGACCTGGTTAGACGAGTCTTGATTTCAGTTCGTAAGAGCTGATGGTAGGGTTCAAGTGTGGCGGAGACCCCACGAAGCCATGGATCCTGGTTGTCAGCAAGGCGCTGTGTAGGCTGGTGGTGCTTCCATAATGGTGTGAGCTTTATTTACATGGAATGGACTGGTGCCTCTGGTCCAACTGAACCGATTATTGACTCGGAATGGTTTGGTGTGGGCTGTGTTTTCATGGAATGGACTGGGTCCTCTGGTCCAACTTAACCGATTGTAAGGTGGCTACAATTTCGCACCTTACAAGCACTCATCCACATACTTTGCGGTGAACTACAACCACAATTAGATATCATTTGATAGGTTGTACATCGTATATATGAATATTTAAAGGAGACTGACATTGTCACGTAGGCCTTGTAAATAATTGTTAACGCTTATTGTATGAAAGGTGACGGAGTGTCTTTATTATAAAAACGGCGTAATGAATGATTGCCTATACTAGTAGAGGTTGGAACGCCAGTGGAGATGAAACGGCAAGCAGAACTCAAGCTCTGGGTGGAAGGCCCGCACAGGTGTTGGTCCTGCTTAAACACAGGAAGTAGCTAGACGGACGTCGTGGTACCTGAGCTCTGGAGCACAATGGGGTGACGGCCGGCTGCCATTGTAGTAGGGGCCGGAAGGATAACTGGATAATACTTCCGAACGCTGAAAATCTAGGACGCAGGTGAGAGGAACGAAGAAGCAGCACCTCGGAAACCACGCAGGCTGGGTTGTTTCCAAGGATTTTTACTCAGAAGCGTACCATTGTACGAGTATAGATTTTTCCTCGCAAACTTTCCGCGCTGGACGACAAAAGACGAAAATATGGTTGGTCGGCGTTCGGAAGAATCTGTAGAGAGGGAGAATATTCCGCGGTTTCGGGAATATGATTCGTTTTCGGAATTACGAGGCTGGGGAGCCGAGCCTTGCTGGGAAGCCAGGGGTGGAGAGACGAGGTCTTCCGTTGTGAGTGCCCGTGTGTGACGGTCGCTCGATATCAGCTTTGTTGGTACAGACGGACTTGCTGCCTTTGCTCTCAGGAAAGTTTATAGTTAGAACAGTTAGGCACTATTCTGTTGCGAACCTACACGATTCTGGACTTCATCTCCGGGTTGGAAGTCGTCGTTGAGTACGCAGCGTTCAGTAATTAAGAGCACTTCAGCTGCCTATACTTACGTTGAGATGTTATCTGAACTCCGTCCTCGTGGCTGGGAGTTCGCATTTCTCGTCTGTAGAACACAGAGAGGAGAAGACAGTATTAGAGTGTATTAGTCAGAGGACCGCCTTCTGCCGTCCTAGTGTCTGAAAGAGTTTATTTGTGGCTGGAGTTCTTCCATCGTCGCAGACGAGTACAAGAACCATCACTTCGACGCAGCGGATGCAGTACATACGGTGATATCGCAAATTGCTTCGGCTTATTAGAGCTATAAAGCTAAACAGCTGTGATCACGTTAGTTTATTTCCACTGAGGTTCCACATCACCGTAGATCATCTTTGAAAGTAGTGCCTTCTAGTGTTTGGTGCGTAGATTATGTCCGTCATTTCATATTATTGTCAGTCATAATATGGGGCAGAATTGGGCAACTGATTAATAATTTTAGTTAGGAAATTTAGACAATTGCACTTTAAGAGTTGAATTTAATCTATAATAAATATATATTGAACAACAACGTTTATCATTTAGTAGTATCAGTTGCCTTCATCATACATTTATGTTTAGATTGTAATTTATGTATAAAAAGAGAATGAAGAGATCCTAAGATCTGCTTCAGGGGGTAGTCAGATAGGGCCAAATCATCATTTTAGCGTTTATTATTTTCCGTTGCGCACATTCATTTTACACCCCCTGGAGTAGCATCTTGGACGATTATTGACTCGGAATGGTTTGGTGTGGGCTGTGTTTTCATGGAGTTGACTGGGTCCTCTGGTCCAATTGAACAGATTATTGACTCGGAATGGTTATGTTCGGCTTCTTGGAGACCATTTGCAGCCGTCCGTAGACTTCATGTTCCCAAACAACGATGGAATTGTCACCGGGCTACAGATGTTCGCGATCAGACTGAAGAACATTCTGGACAATTCGAGCAAATGATTTGGCCACCCAGATTGCCCGAGATGAATTCCATCGAACATTTATGGGACATAATCGATAGGTTACTTCGGGCACAAAATCCTGCGCCGGCAACACTTTCGCAATTGTTTCTGCAGGGGACTTCCACGTCAAGTTGTTGTAGCAAGCAGGGCAAAAGGAGGTTCGACACGATGTTGGGAGGCATCCTATAACTTTTGTCACTTCAGTATAAGATTTCTGGCACATGACTTCGTGTTGTCTCCATGTGATGTAAATATCTTTGATTTATCTTTCAGTGGTTTCCCAGCTTATAACCCAGGTGAAAATAGAATGTTGTTTTTCGATACGAGACGAAGATATGGTTCAAATGGCTCTGAGCACTATGGGACTCAACTGCTGTCCCCTAGAACTTAGAACTAGTTAAACCTAACTAACCTAAGGACATCACAAACATCCATGCCCGAGGCAGGATTCGAACCTGCGACCGTAGCGGTCTTGCGGTCCAGGCTGCAGCGCCTTTAACCGCACGGCCAGAGACGAAGATATGTTTCTTCTGTTTATTTCGAAAGAAACTTGGAGGAAAAGAAATTTCACAAATTCTGATATACAGAAATGGCAAATTTATTACGGGTTAGCCAAAAGAAGGAACTGTAATATTTTAGAAAGTATGAAAAGAGGTATACGGGTAATTATGGATAATTGTTTTCCATACGGCATCAAGTGATGAAGCTCTACTATGTAGCCATTGTCCAAGCACTCTTGAAAGTTTGTGCAAATATAAACGGACATTATGTTCTGGTGCAAATCGTGAGCGGAAACTATCTGTACCACTTGCAGTTATGAGCACAATAATACCTATATTTAGGAATCTAGCTAATAATGATCTACCCAAGAAGTACGTACGTGGTATAACTCAAAATCGCAATGAAAGTTTAAAATCTACCGAAATCGGTGTTTGTTCACTCTGAAATTTTAAAATTTGTTGTATTAGATGCTCTTTGGGGTTTTAATGATGACATATCAAGAAAAATAGAAATGGAGGAGCGACTAGGAGTTGATGCAGGTGCCAATAGAAGACTAGCGTTATTAAATATTGATTTTTCAAGAATTCGTAAAGCAGACGTCGCTGCAATCAATTGCGCAAAAGACGTGAAGAAACAAAACAGAGCAAAGAAAAAAAAGAATAGAAGATTCATAAGATTCGCGTGATGCTGAGTAAGGTGCAGGAAAATGTTATTTATAAAAACTCTCATAAAAATTTATAAATAATACACAAATAAAACTTTAAACCAAGATTTCTCAAAACAAATTTTTTGCCTTGTAAGTACCATTATTTCCAGAACTGTGTGTCACAGAGACTTGAAATTTTCTGCAGTTGTTCCAAGACAACAAATGAACAAACAAGCACACATTTGGCTTTGTAAGTGTACTTCTTTTGATTCAGGCTCAAAAAGAGTATTCATTTTTTAAAAAAAATTGTAACCCTATTTTTAACCAAAATTCAAAAAAGCACTACAAATTCAATCTGCCTGAATCTGCACTAGACTAAAGCAATAATTACTCGAAATCTCGTTTCCAGGTTACAGAGTTCTGCCTTCAATTATTTGTTCAGAAATGATACCTAAATACCTTGAAAATTTGCATTCCTGCACGAGCGAAATAGCTCGTGCATGCTTCCCCCTAAGCAAATTGACACTCGTTTAGAGTAAGTATCTGATACAGTTATTTCTTCATAGCAAGTACAGACTATCTTTTGAGCGTTGAATTTTCGTAACAGTGTAGTAAACAGTGATTGAATAGTTACGTGGATATCCGCTGTCTCTACGTAAATATTTTTATTTAACTTTATTTTAGTACTCTTTTTTTGTGATTACAGAGATGACGTTCGTGGAGGTACTGGCAGCGGGACTGTGAGCTATGGACCAAACGAAACATTTAAATACAGAGTGAACAAGAAAGTTTTTAGTACCAAAACCGCTTTTCATTGACGAGTTATTTTCAAACTCCTTGGAATGCCAGAATGTGGGGGCAATCGCATTACATTTATGCCCTGCGAAACACTGGAAAGTGCAAGACAGAGGGTACTGCTTGAAAAACTACGTCTTAAAGGTTTCTTTTTGACCTCTTTTGTGCGGAGCGTGGGTAGAATGATTGCTTAGATGCCTCTCTGCATGCTGTAATCATGACGTTACTTACCATCATGTGTACAGCGTACTGTGAAGTACGGATGAGGTAGTGTAATGGGAAGGGGGTCTTTTTCGTGATTAAGTTCTGGTCCCCCTTTTGCACTTAAGAAAACGTTGAATGCGGAGGGATACGAACACTTTTTACAGCGTTGTATACTGCGTACAGTGGAGGAACATTTCGGAGACGACGACTATTTGTATCAACACGACATTGTACCATGACATAAAGCAACGACTGTGAGGCAGTGGTCCGTGGACAATAACACTCCTGGAATGGACTGGCCTGTCCTGAGTCCCAACATGAAGCCAACGAAACACCTTTAGGATGAGTTAGAAGCTCGACTTCGTTTCAGACCCCAGCGACCAACATCACTACCTTCTCTGGTTTTGGCTGTTGAGGAAGAATGGGCATCCATTCCTCTACAGACATTCAGACATCTCACTGAAATTATCTCCAGCAGACTTCAAACTGTCCATATTAAAACCCACTAATATATGTTCGGAATGATTTTGATCAGATAGTGTATATACACTCATGCTCATAAATTAAGGATAATGCTGATACATGGTGAAACAACGCTTTGGTGGGCGGTTTGCGGGTTTAAATCACCTCGGGGTATGACCATGCAGTGCATTTGACCTGCGATTGTCGCACGGTGGCACTAGCAGCAGTCCACATACGCAGAGATGTGTTAGTGCATGTCAGAGTACGGTGTAGCGAGTAAGTGTGCAGACGTTTTCAGGTGTGCTAATGGTGACTGTGTGTTGAAAATGGCTCAAAGAACACATACTGATGACGTTACGAGGGGTAGAATACTAGGGCGACTGGAGGCTGGTCAAACACAGCATGTCGTACCACGGACCCTCTGTGTGCCACAAAGTGTCATCTCAGGATTATGGCAACGATTCCAGCAGACAGGAAACGTGTCCAGGCGCTACAGTATGGGACGTCCACAGTGTACAACACCACAAGAAGACCAATATCTCACCATCAGTGCCCACAGACGGCCACGGAGTACTGCAGGTAGCCTTACTCGGGACCTTACCACAGCCACTAGAACAGTTGTCTACAGACAACCAGTCTGCAGACGACCGAACAGACATGGTTTATTTGCCCGGAGACCTGCAAGGTGCATTCCACTGACCCCTGATCACAGGAGAGCCCGTAAAGCCTGGTGTCAAGAACACAGTACATGGTCATTGGAACAGTGGTCCCAGGTTATGTTCACGGATGAGACCAGGTACAGTCTGAACAATGATTCTCGCCGGGTTTTCATCTGGCGTGAACCAGGAACCAGATACCAACCGCTTAATGTCCTTGAAAGGGACCTGTATGGAGGTCGTGGTTTGATGGTGTAGGGTGGGATTATGATTGGTGTACGTACACTCCTGTATGTCTTTTACAGCGGAAATGTAACAGGTCAGGTGTATCGGGACGTCATTTTGCTCCAGTATGTCCGCCTTTTCAGGGGTGCAGTGGGTCCGACCTTTCTCCTGATGGATGATAACGCACGGCCCACCGAGCTGCCATTGTGGAGGAGTACCTTGAAACAGAAGATATCAGGCGAATGGAGTGACTTGCCTGTTCTCCAGACCTAAACCCCATCGAGCACGTCTGGGATGCTCTCTTTCGACGTATCGCTGCACGTCTTCAAATCTCTACGACACTTCAGGAGCTCCGACAGGCACTGGTGCAAGAATGGGAGGCTATACCCCAGCATCTGCTCGACCACCTGATCCGGAGTATGCCAACCCGTTGTGCGGCCTGTGCACGCGTGTCTGGTGATCATATCTCATATTGATGTCGGGGTACATGCGCAGGAAACAGTGGCGTTTTGCAGTACATGTGTTTCGGGACGGTTTTCGCAGCTTATCACCAACATCGTGGACTTACAGAGCTGTGTCGTGTGTGTTCCCTATGTGCCTATGCTATTAGCGCCAGTTTTGTGTAGTGCCACGTTGTGTGGCACCACATTCTGAAATTATCCTTAATTTATGAGCATGTGTGTGTTAGCGGACGTAATGTTCGGTTCAAATGGCTCTGAGCACTATGGGACTTAACTTCTGATGTCATCAGTCCCCTAGAACTTACAACTACTTAAACCTAACTAACCTAAGGACATCACACACATCCATGCCCGAAGCAGGATTCGAACCTGCGACCGTAGCGGTCGCACAGTTCCAGGCTGTAACGCCTAGAACCGCTCGGACACTCCGGCCGGCGGACGTAATGTTTCTTCAGTCACTTTGGAACGGGGCATTCGGAATTCTGTGAGTTTTTTGTGGAACGACTACGATCGTTTCTGCGATATACTACTAAATAATCCCATAAACAATGGTGCTGCTCTTCTTGGAATCTTTTTCTATCTCTTCCGTTAATCCAACTTGGTAATGGCACCTGGCCTACGAAGAATACTCAAGAATTAGTCGAATGAGGGTTTAGTAAGTGACCTCGTCCGTGTCTGAATTTAACTTCCTTAGGATTCTCACGATAAACCCGCGCCCAATATTTGCCTTCCACACGAGTGAATTACTGTCGTTGTCCCACCTTAAATCATTGGAAACAGAAACTCATGGATACTTGAAAGTTGTGAGTGATTCCTATGGCTGGTCCCGTATTGTGTAATCAAATGCTGTCGGATTTTTTCTTAAGGGTCACCATGCGAGGCCATATGCATCTTCAGATTTAAAAAAAAAACATGAGTCAGTCATACGGGAAAGACGGTGCCAAGGAACTTAACGGGCAAGAAAACTGCTGCCGAAGCAGGTGCAGGGAGTTCACTGGCGAGCGGCACGTCACTGGATATTGTTGTGACTACTGCTTTCGCAGTTCGACATGGGGGACATTCTCTAAGCACTGAAGAATCGCCTTCAGTATGAGGCGTGCGAGGAGCAGTTCCGCACAACCTTTGGATCACTACCCTGCATCATTTTCGGACAACCATGATCTAAATATGAAATGTACATCCATTACAGTCCTCTTAAGTATGACGATATAAGGATCTGCCGATTCATAGGAAGCTACCTGAAAGTGACGATATAAGGGTCTGCCAATTCATAGGAAGCTACCTGAAAGACTCAGGCACTAATATTTAATTTCATTCTGTATTGAATGTTTGTACCTTTATGTGTAACCTAGTGTATACCTTCATGCAACATGTAAATTTAAAAAATGGATCATATTTAGAGGTACAAGCAACAGATAACGGATGAAATGGTGGACGCTACCTAAAACCAATAAAAAATGTAAGATGCGCAGGAGTGGCGACCAGGTGATGGTCATCTTCGGACATAAAGCTGAGGTTCCCACTGAGTGGACGTCGGCTCTGCCCTCGCGCTCTGCGTCACACGCGTTAAACTGCAGTTCCTGTGAACCGGCTGACGCACGAACTGGTAGCGTTTATTAGTTCCAGTCGTCTGCAATTGATAGAACTAGACGGCCAATTTTCACATAATCGCCGTTAACAGCATTTGTATTCATGTTGAGGTGTAAGCTCACGTGACTGCCCCACACGGATTCTACCTTGAACAAGCACAATTTTCTTCTTGTTTTTCATCCATAAATGTTTTATTTATGTTTCACAATCAATAGGTCCCCTTCATTTTTCTGTCAAATAACAGGTACAATTTTACTTGAGAGTGTATTTAGTTTTGGGGCTGTGGTTGCTATATTCAATATATCTTAACAAAATAAACTGACGGAAAAGATCGTAACCCCAATGAGATGTGCGGCGTCTCGTAAGAGTGGCCCCATTAGCGCCACCATGAGGATCTACATTTACATACATACTCCGCAATCCACCATACGGTGCGTGGCGGAGGGTACCTCGTACCACAACTAGCATTTTCTCTCCCTGTTCCACTCCTAAACAGAACGAGGGAAAAATGACTGCCTATATGCCTCTGTACGAGTCCTAATCTCTCTTATCTTATGTTTGTGGTCTTTATGCAAAATGTAAGTTGGCGGCAGTAAAATTGTACTGCAGTCAGCCTCAAATGCTGGTTCTCTACATTTCCTCAGTAGCGATTCACGAAAAAAACGCCTCCTTTCCTCTAGAGACTCCCACCCGAGTTCCTGAAGCATTTCCGTAACACTCGCGTGATGATCAAACCTACCAGTAACAAAACTAGCAGCCCGCCTCTGAATTGCTTCTACGTCCTCCCTCAATCCGACCTGGTAGGGATCCCAAACGCTCGAGCAGTACTCAAGAATAGGTCGTATTAGTGTTTTACAACCGGTCTCCTCTACAGATGAACCACATCTTCCCAAAATTCTACTAATGAACCGAAAACGACTATCCGCCTTCCCCAAAACTGCCATTACATGCTTGTGCCACTTCATATCGCTCTGCAATGTTACGCCCAAATATTTAATCGACGTGACTGTGTCAAGCGCTACACTACTAATGGAGTATTCAAACATTACAGGATTCTTTTTCCTATTCATCTGCATTAATTTACATTTATCTATATTTAGAGTTAGCTGCCATTCTTTACGCCAATCACAAATCCTGTCCAAGTCATCTTGTATCCTCCTACAGTTACTCAACGACGACACCTCACCGTACACCACAGCATCATCAGCAAACAGCCGCACATTGCTATCTACCCTATTCAAAAGATCATTTATGTAGATAGAAAACAACAGCGGACCTACCACACGTCCCTGAGCCACTCCAGATGATACCCTCACCTCCGATGAACACTCACCATCGAGGATGCAAAGAAAGTTTGCTTTAAATACACGCTTAACAGTCGTGAGCGTTAGCTAGCTTTGAGTCTGGAAGTGGTGAGTTGATGTTAGTCAAGAATGCCTTTGAGGCGACATAGATGCAATTAACACCTCACTAAGTGAACGAGGTCGTGTAGTAGGACTACGAGAAGCTGGATGTTCCTTCTGCGATGCTGCGGAAAGACTTGGCAGGAATATAGTCACTGTGCATGACTGCTGGCAGCGGTGGTCGCGAGAATACGCGGTCGCAAGAAGACCGGGCTCCGGATGGCCACATGCCACTGCTGAGGGGGAAAACCTACGTGTTCAGCAGTGGTCCACCGGACTGCAGCTGCAGCAACAATTTGAACAGCAGTTGGCACCACAGTGAGTTTATAACACCTATGTACGTACGTTGGGCCAAATATGACGTTAACGTACAATAAGTGTTACCCTCTGGGAGGAATTTTGAAGTTTGACCCTAAGTTAACCTAACGGACAGAGGGTATCGAACATGAATTTCGTTACTACGGGAATTAGTAGGAAACTGAAAGGCTTTAATTTTGTAAGTAATGAGAGTAGTAAAATTCACGTGAATGAAACACTAAACGGTCGCCAGCCTAATTAGGCATCATAATTTGAAACATTAAGTTCAAAGAATTTAAATATAATTTAGCAAAAGGGGGTTTCATTCTTTCTCTCTTGGTAAAGTTTAATGAACACACACAAATACCAGACGAACTGACCCGTGGTAAGCAGTAGTTATAATTTGCATAAATCGGCCCTCACAGAAAGATAATTAGCACTTTACTCCTATTGATAATAATCACCACCTCAACCATTAACCAATTCAGCACCAAAAGGTTATCAAAGACCTCACGAGACTAAATGAAGTATGACAAGAGTCCTGGTTTAACTATCACACACACCACAAATGCAGATAAATAACACTGTACAAACACTTTTTTTACCCTCTCTCATTTATGGAAATACTTCAGCTTTCTTTAGAAAAACACTCTTTAGTTTAACTTCCTCATAATAGAAAAGAATATAGTGTGGACCCATAAACAGTCACTTCCTTAATAAGGAAACTGTGCACACATTTCATAAACAATTTGCATCACACTAATACTGATTTCTAACCCTAATTTAAATTATTCATCTTTCAATCTCTGGGTCTCATTGGCAGGACACTTACAAGATGCAACAAGTCCACTAAAGAGACAGCTTACACTACACTCGTTCGTCCTCTGTTAGAATATTGCTGCGCGGTGTGGGATCCTTACCAGGTGGAATTAACGGAGGGCATCGAAAGGGTGCAAAAAAGGGCAGCTCGTTTTGTATTATCACGTAATAGGGGAGAGAGTGTGGCAGATATGATACGCGAGTTGGGATGGAAGTCATTAAAGCAAAGACGTTTTTCGTCGTGGCGAGATCTATTTACGAAATTTCAGTCACCAACTTTCTGTTCCGAATGCGAAAATGTTTTGTTGAGCCCAACCAACATAGGTAGGAGTGATCATCAAAGTAAAATAAGAGAAATTAGAGCTCGAACAGAAAGGTTTAGGTGTTCGTTTTTCCCGCGCGCAGTTCGGGAGTGGAATGGTAGAGAGATAGTATGATTGTGGTTCGATGAACCCTCTGGCAAGCACTTAAATGTGAATTGCAGAGTAATCGTGTAGATGTAGATGTAGATACCAATTTACACTAACAATATTCTTAATTAACCTCGGAAATAAGTTCAGGAGTTTCAAAATTGTGTACCTCTTTAATTACTTGTGAAGCAAGTGATTTTAACTAACAACATTTAGGCCCTTTAGCACTAAAACTTTGACACATTCAAAGCAGAAGCAATTAAAAGGAAAATAAAGCTTTTTATAAGATCCAAATTATGTGCCTCTCTCTTTACGCTGACAGATACTGTGAGACTCTGAAAAAACTGAAACGGACGATTCAGAATCGGAGAAGAGGAATGTTGAGCAGGGGCGTACACATTCCCCATGACAACGCTCGCCCGCACATCGCTCGGCAAACCGTTGCTCTTCTGCAATAGTTTCAGTGGAACATAATCACCCACCAACACTATAGTCCTGACTTGGCGCTTAATGACTATCACCTGTTCCCTAGGTTAAAAGAACATTTGGCCGGAAAGCGATTCACCTCCGACGACGAGGTGAAATAAGAGGTTCATAACTTTCTGAACAGCTTGGCGGCGAGCTGGTATGACGTGGGCATACAGAAGCTGCGACAGCGTCTACAAAAATGCATCGACAGAAATGGTGATTATGTCGAAAAATAGCTAAATGTTCAAGCTGTAAACTGATGTAAACCATTGTAGAAATAAACAGGTCTATGTACTTATAAAAAAATAGGCCTTACTTTTGGGATTACCCTCGTATCTGAACTCTTGCAGTTGGTGGAACAGTGGCGCAATAATGGTGGCAAGCACGTGTGGCAGCTAAGTGGTCTCACGCTCTTGAAGTTGAATGCTCTTTATAAATTCTTCTTGGCGACGTATTTCCTTGATTTCAGAGCCATTCCATGGTAACAAGAGCACCATACGACAGCCAAAACCACATCCGAGGCAATTTAAACATAAATTGGCTTCCAAATGCCTCATTGGCAGCCGCGTTGTTTACAGTACAACGTCTAGCTAACTGACTGTCTAATGTGCTCTCTCTCCTGCCGCCCAGATTGACCGCCAGATCCACCTTTTCCCACGCGCCAAGCCCCTTCCGTAGCGGAGGGCATGTTTTATAAAGTTTCATTATTTAAGCACACTGTTAATATTTTTCAAAATATCCATCACAAACTTCCACTTCCCTCTGGCAGTTCAAAGACGTTAATCAGTAATGACCAAACATTTCATAGTTACATGCATAAAATTACACAGCATAAATTATTTATAATCGATCTTGGCGTTACAAGTTCATTCTTTTTTTACATCTACGTTTACAAATTGGCCTGTTATCTAGTATTTAAGAAAAGACCGAGTGCTGACTACGGATTGTGTCTCAGCAAATCTACCAACTGATATCGGAACTCATCTGACCTGGCCACGGTTTACCAGTCGTCTAGGGTCCAACCGATATGGCCACAAGCCCAGGAGAGGCGCTGCAAGCGATGTCGTGTTTCTAGCAAAAGCACTCGCGTCGGTCGTCTGCTGCCATAGCCCGTTAACGCCAAATTTCGTCTCACTGTGGTAACGGATACGTACCTCGTACGTCCCATACTGATTTCTGCGTTTATTTCACGCAGTATTGCTCTGTCAGCACTGACGGAATTTGCTGTGGGACATCGTGCGATATCCTCGCTTCAGCCACTACAGTTTCATAAAGTTCCGATAGGCGGCAGTGGTATGCGTAGCCTTCAAAATGGCGTCTGTAACGGAGGTGCGTTCCAGGCAGAGAGCTGTCACTGTGTTTCCTTTGGCGGAAAGCCAGAGCATCGTAGATATTCATAGGCGCATGCAGAATGTCTGTGGAGACCTAGCAGTGAACAAAAACACGGTGAGTCGTTGGGCGATGCCTCTATCATCAGCGCAACATGGTCGCGCAAACCTGTCCGATCTCCCACATGCCAGCCGGCCGCACACAACTCACTCCTTAAATGTTGGTACGTGCGGACACTCTCATTTGAAGGGATCGACGTATCACAACACCTCGGAGCACAACTGGACGTCTCTGTTGGTAGTGCTGACACACTCGTCCATCAGTTGGAGTAGTCAAAAGTGTCTGCCGCCGGGTTCCTTGCCGCCTAGCAGAAGACCATAAGTACCAACAAAGGACTATCTGTACGGAATTTCTTCCCCGTTACGAGGCTGATGTTGAAATTTTTTTTTCCAATATTGTCACAGGCTATTAAAACATGGTTCCTCATTTCGAACCGGAAACGATATGGTAATCCATAGAGTAGTCACACTGCCTCTCCTCCGAAACAAAGTTCAAAGTCACACCCTCAGTCAGTAAAGCAATGGCGGCGGACATCTGGTCCAAGGCTCTAAGCACTACGGGACTTAACATCTGAGATCATCAGTCCCCTACACTTAGAACTACATAAACCTTACTAACGTAAAGACATCACACACATCTATGCCCGAGGCAGGTTTCGACCCTGAGACCGAAGCAACAGCGCAGTTCCAGACTGAAGCACCTAGAACCGCTTGGTCACAGTGACCGGCTCGGATTTCTGGGACTGGAATGGATTGTTATGTTTGATTTACTCCCTTAAGGTGCAACGATCAACTCTGAAGTGTATTGTGCAGTGCTACCCTCAGGAAAATGAAGAAATAACTTCAGGTTGTTCGTCGCCACAAAAATGCAAACGAACTTCTCCTTCTCCATGACAACGCAGGCCTCACGCAAGTCTGCGCACTCGAGAAGAGCTCACAAAACTTAATTCGTCTGTTCTTCCTCATCCAGCCAACAGCACGGGTCTACAAATTTGGATATTTGTGTTAGGGTCTTATGGGACCAAACTGCTGAGGTCATCGGTCCCAAGGCTTACACACTACTTAATCTAACTTAAACTAACTTACGCTATGGACAACACACACACACCCATGCCCGAGGGAGGACTCGAACCTCCGAGGGGGGGAGCAGCATGAACCGTGACAAGACGACTTTGACCGCGAGGCTACACCTCGGGGCCCGGATCTGGCACCTTCCGACGCGTATACAGGGTGTTACAAAAGGGTACGGCCAAACTTTCAGGAAACATTCCTCACACACAAATAAAAAAAAGATGTCCCTGTTGCTGTGTGCAATCACGTCATCAACACAGATTTTCTGTGAACGTTTGCGCAGGCATTGTTGGTGATGTCTTGATTGGGCCCCATGCTCTTCCACCTACGCTCAATGGAGCACGTTATCATGATTTCATACGGGATACTCTACCTGTGCTGTTAGAACATGTGCCTTTACAAGTACGACACAACATGTGGTACATCCACGATGGAGCTCCTGCATATTTCAGTCGAAGTGTTCGTACGCTTCCCAACAACAGATTCGGTGACCGATGGATTGGTAGAGGCGGACCAACTCCATGGCCTCCACGCACTCCTAACCTCAACCCTCTTGACTTTCATTTATGGGGGCATTTGAAAGCTCTTGTCTACGCAACCCCGGAACAAAATGTAGAGATTCTTTGTGCTCGTATTGTGGACGGCTGTGATACAATACGCCATTCTCCAGGGCTGCATCAGCGCATCAGGGATTCCATGCGACGGAGGGTGGATGCATGTATCCTCGTTAACGGAGGACATTTTGAACATTTCCTATAACAAAGTGTTTGAAGTCACGCTGGTACGTTCTGTTGCTGTGTGTTTCCATTCCATGATTAATGTGATTTGAAGAGCAGTAATAAAATGAGCTCTAACATGGAAAGTAAGCGTTTCCGGACACATGTCCACGTAACATATTTTCTTTCTTTGTGTGTGAGGAATGTTTCCTGAAAGTTTGGATGTACCTTTTTGTAACACCCTGTACACACTACTAGCCATTAAAATTGCTACACCACGAAGGTGACGTGCAACAAACGCGAAATTTAACCGACAGGAAGAAGATGCTGTGATATGCAAATGATTAGCTTTTCAGAGCATTCACACAAGGTTGGCGCCGGTGGCGACACCTACAACGTGCTGAAATGAGGAAAGTTTCGAACCGATTTCCCGTACGCAAACAGCAGTTGACCGGCGTTGCCTGGTGAAAAGTTGTTGTGATGCGTCGTGTAAGGAGGAGAAATGCGTACCATCACGTTTCCGACTTTGATAAAGGTCGGATTGTAGCCTATCGCGATTGCGATTTATCGTATCGCGACATTGCTGCTCTCTTTGGTCGAGATCCAATGACTGTTAGCAGAATATGGAATCGGTGGGTTCAGGAGGGTAATACGGAACGCCGTGCTGGATCCCAACGGCCTCGTATCACTATCAGTCAAGATGACAGGCATCTTATCCTCATGGCTGTAACGGATCGTGCAGCCACGTCTCGATCCCTGAGTCAACAGATGGGGACGTTTGTAAGACAAAAACAATCTGCACGAACAGATCGACGTCGTTTGCAGCAGCATGGACTATCAGCTCGGAGACCATGGCTGCTGTTATCCTTGACGCTGCATCACAGACAGGAGCGTCTGCGATGGTGTACTCAACGACGAACCTGGGTGCACGAATGGCAAAACGTCATTTTTTCGGATGCATCCAGGTTCTGTTTACAGCATAATGATGGTCGCATCCGTGTTTGGCGACATCGTGGTGAACGCACATTGAAAGCGTGTATTCGTCATCGCCGTACTGGCGTGTCACCCGTGATGGTTACACGTCTCGGTCACTTCTTGTTCGCATTGACGGCACTTTGAACAGTGGACGTTACATTTCAGGTGTGTTACGACCCGTGTCTCGAGCCTTCATTCGATCCCTGCGAAACCCTACATTTCAGCAGGATAATGCGCGACCGCATGTTGCAGGTCCTGTACGGGCCTTTCTGGATACAGAAAATGTTCGACTGCTGCCCTGGCCAGCACATTCTCCAAATCTCTCACCAATTGAAAACGTCTGGTCAATGGTGGCCGAGCAACTGGCTCGTCACAATACGCCAGTCACTACTCTTGATGAACTGTGGTATCGTGTTGAAGCTGCATGGGCAGCTGTACCTGTACACGCCATCCAGGCTCTGTTTGACTCAATGCCCAGGCGTATCAAGGCCGTTATTACGGCCAGAGATGGTTGCTCTGGGTACTGATTTCTCAGGATCTATGCATCCAAATTGTGTGAAAATGTAATCACATGTCAGTTCTAGTATAATTTATTTGCCCAGTCTGGCGTGAGGGTCGGTCGCTTGACGGTGCGCTTGGTGCGGCCATGTCCGTTGCCGGTGCGCCGTAACGCACGGAGGCTCGCACTAGGGCGTATCGCTTCTGGTCGGGCGTGCCGCGGCAGTCCTCACAAGGGGAAGTGATGCGCCTCAAACAGCCTCTCCTTCCCAAGTGGCTCTTTCCGCCTTCCCGTTGTGCCAGGCGTTAAGTTCGGCATTCTGCCTTGCGACAAAAGGGAGAGCTGCGACCCAACCCGAAGCGAAAGCGAATGGTGCGTGGCACAGGGGGAGCTGTGTCGAAGGACCGAACACCAGTCCCTTTCTGTTCTCAGGGCACAGACCAGCGGGTGCTCTGCATGCCAGCGACCTCGTTTGTCGGCGTGGGATCGTGGCGCGAGTCGGCAAGGGTGCTTCACCGCACCCCTGGGCAACCGGGGGTGTTCTGCCAAACCCAGGAGGTGGTGACACCGCCTATGCCAGGTCAGATGGATCGAAACCGCCGAACGACTGGGTGATCGACCCACCACCTGAGGAGGAGTGGGTGCTTGGCCGAGAGGTGGAAACTCGGGCTAGTAGGCGGCGAAGGACGAGAGGTGCATCCGCCTCTCCAGAGTGCGGGGTGCACTTGCCGAGGAGCGTCGGGTGAAATCATCGACGACGGAGCCACCGACGGGGACCAATGCGCTGACAACGGCGCGCTGAACCCAGCAGTTTGAGGGTACCCTTGGCCTTAGGGCGAGGCCGTTGGGCGAGCTGCATCAGCCCTCCCCCCCCCCCCCCTCCCCCCACGCTAGAGGAGCCAGTCTGGGGCAAGAGACGGGCTCCCAACCTTTTTCACTCGTCAAATCAATCATGGTTGACCAAGAGACGAGTGATTCGAGTGTTCTTTGGAGGTGTTCGATACTTACTGTTCCCATCCCTGAAGAGGGCCTGGGGCAGAACGAGAAAATGTAACCGAATGGCATACTAGAATTAACCAACTATTAGCTTCTAGTATTAAAAACGGAAAAATTAGTAATACAGCAGTACTTTCCATCAAAAAAGAACTCGCCGCCTGGGCTATCGCTAGTGCGAAGTTCGAGGGGCGACTAGAAGAATTGGAAAAAGAGAATGAACGACTGCGAAAACAGCCCACCAAAACATGGGCAGGAGTGGTCGCACAGATGGCCACAAAAACGCAGACAACCAAAGAGACTATTGCAAAAGTGTCCAAAAGACCTGACACGGCAGTCTTATTAAGACCCCTGCCAGATCAGGACATCAAAAAAGTACAATAAATCTTCACAACTACTGTAAACCCTGCAGCAGGTAAGATAAGAATAAACAAGGTAAAGGCAATAAAAAATGTTGTAATAGTAGACGTTGCCACTGAAGAAGACAGAGACAAGATACTCAATCATGACAAACTTAAAAAGGTTGTTAAGTGTGAACCACCCAAAAAGCGGAATCACTTAGTGATCTTGTATGATGTGCCTACCGCAATAAATGAAAATGACATTTACGAAACAATAAATCAACAGAACTTTGAGGACATGAGTCTGGAAAACTTTAAAAAAGTATTCAAACTGCGCTTTAGAACCGGACCCTGAGAGCGTGATGTTGTGCATCATGTAGCCGAAGTTTCGGAGAGTATGTGACGTAAGCTCACCACTATCGGCAGAATATACATGGCGTTCCACTCGATTAACGTAAGGGACTACCTCGTAGTTCCCCTGTATCATAACTGTGGAGACCTCGACCATGTACACAAACACTGTGAGCGAAAGCCGGCTTGCTCTAGGTGCGGCGCCAAAGATCACACCAGGAAAACTTGTGGCAAAACAGGGATATGTATCCCTTGCACAAGGAGAGGAAAATGAAACTGCAATGCCACAGGAAGAAACTGCCCTACATATAGGGTACTAGAGCAAAGACTTATCTCAAAGACTGATTATGGCTGAGTCCATTTCAGGTAACAGGAAGCCTAAAAGAAAGTCCCTGAGTAAAAGGGTAAGGGATGCACTAAGGGCCAGCAGATTTACAAAGAGCCATCAAAACTCAGACCAAAAAAGTATATACGAAAGATGCAGGTGTACAAACGGACCCCTGTGGTCAGATAAGTGCTCCCTCTCCCCAAACCGGGGACCAAGGTCGCTTGAAGAGCTAGAACGACCAAAAGGGCATCCTGTGGTAAAACAAATCTAAACACCAGAAAAACAAAAAGTACAAGTCAACACGATAAGTAGCACATCATTCTCTACAAACCCTTTAACACAAAAAGGTTCGGGCGTAGATCCCAGTAGGGTATACCCCAACCTAGAACACGCATTACAACTAGCACCCGTGGAGGAGCCAGCAGTCCTCACCACAACCATGAGACATGTGGTACATGTTAGTCATGAAGACGGCAGAGACGTCACCTTCTCGGTAATGGAGGCTGTTGATAGAATACAGCTGAAGACAATGAATCTCCCCACTGACTTCGGAGCCCTGCGTGACCTAGTCAAAAAAGTCTTTGAAAGGAGAAACGAGAAATTCGACCTCAACGAACTTAACAGTCAATCTGTCATTACAAATGGAAGACTAGCCCACGACTGGAGCAAAAATTGGCCTGAATCACACATCAGAACATACTTTGCACGTGAACCATTTAAAAGTAGGACATTAATTCACACAACAGTAAATTAGTCATGCAGGAACTCCGCGGAGTCGTGGGGGAGAGGAGTTTGGATGTGCTCTGTCTGCAGGAACCATACTCCCAGGCCGGGCGAATCCCATTTGCAGCAGCAAGTAGTTAACAGTGGAGTAGAACCCAGAGCAGCAATAATGATCATTAATAAAGCGCTAAGAGCCACAGTCCTTTATCAGTTCTCCGACGACCACTGCTACGTCGTGGAACTACAATCACCAGCCGGAGTACTGTACATCATCAATATGTACTTCCAGTACGGCAGGGCAACAGATGAATTCTTAGATAAACTCACACAAGTAACCATGGCGTTGCGGGGTCGTCGATGTGTCATTACAGCAGATATAAACGCTAAGTCCCCCCTATGGTTCAGTGGCACACGGGATGATTGAGGAGAAAAAGCCGAGGAGACCATCATGGCGTTACAGCTAATGGTCACCAACAAACAAGGGAACCCCCCCACCTACGCAGGAGGTGGGGTCGAGGGCACGAACATCGATGTCACACTGGTCACGACCAACCTTGCCACCAGAGTAACAATTTGGATGGTCTGGGATCAAGTAACAACCAGTGATCATAACCTCATTACTTTCTCATTGGGAGACGAGGAGTGCCGCAGGGACATGGGGTGGGAGACACAGTTAAACTACAACAGGGCTGACTGGGACCGCCTTTCAAGGGAGTGTGAAATACCGACATTGCCAGAAGGTGACGAGAATGTCGAAGGATACGCCGAAGAACTGGTGAAAGCAGTTGTTAGGGTGGCGAAAGCTGCCGTACCAACCAGGAGGAGAGCCGTAGCGGCCTCTCCGTCACCATGGTCAAACGAACTAGGACAGATGCGCCAGTCTGTAAGGAGGGCGAGGAGGTACTACCAGCGGAGTGTGGTCTGGGAGGAGAAGCAACGCTGGTTGCAAAGATACAGAGAGGCGAAGGAGCACTTCCAACAGGAGCTTAAGGCAGTAAGGCTACAGAGCTGGGAGAAGTATCTGCAAAACACAACTAGCTACGGACCCATGGGGCTTACTATACAAGTTAGTATGGGAAAAGATCAGGTCACCCATGGTGCTGTCTACCGTCAGGGATCAGGACAGGATGACGGAAACCTGGCAGGAACCTGCTGAAGTCCTCCTCCGTGTCCTGCTGCCTGACCATAGCGAGACTGACGACTCTGAGGCACAACAACAGATCCGAAGACAAGATCAAGAGGAATACTGGAAGAAGTAGCCGCTCAGATAAATGCCCTTAAAAGGGGCAAGGCTCATGGCCCTGACGGCATCACTGCAGAGGTGATGCAATTCCTGGCGCCCCAGCTGGTAGCACCTCTCACAAAGCTATATAACGAGTGCTTGCGGCTCGGGAAATTCCCCCAAATATGGAAAAAGGGCACAGTAGTAATAATTAAGAAGGGCCCAGACAAAGACCCCAAAGAAACCAAGTCTTACAGGTCCATATGTTTACTGGACACAGTGGGGAAACTTTTTGAGAGGTTGCTGGCAGACAGACTGGCAGCACACCGAGTATTGTGCGGGATGAGCGACAGACAGTTCGGCTTCAGGTCCGGGAGATCGGCGTCTGACGCCATCGCCCTGGCTGCGGAGGTCTGTGCCTCAACCCCGCATAAATATGCGGTCGGCATCATGGTGGATATCAGTGGCGCCTTTGACAACCTGTGGTGGCCCTCGCTCTTCTCCTGCTTGCGAAAGAAGGAGTGCCCAGGGTTGCTATATGGCTGTCTCAGGAGCTATTACGAGAATAGCAAGGTTTGGCCATCGTCCCCTAGCGGGAGAATAAGTAAAAAGATCACCAACGGGTGTCCACAGGGATCTGTCCTGGGGCCACTCTTCTGGGATATTAACATGGAACCCCTCTTGGACAACCTACAAAACAGCGATGATGTGCTAGAGGGCATAGCCTACGCGGACGACCTCCTCCTGCTGGTTGGCGGCCGTAGCCGCGAAGACTTAGAGCCAAAAATTGAGAGGGCCATATCAATCCTGAGTACATGGTACCACACAGCCAAAATGAAGATCTCACCAACCAAGTCTACGTACTTACTCCTGAAAGGACAAGTAGTCAGGAATCCGACCGTAAGAATAGATGGCTCCCCAGTTCTTCGACGCCATGAGGCGCGATACCTGGGAGTAGTCGTCGATGAGAGGTGGACTTAAGCATTACACATTGACACTGTTACACAGAGATCATTAGAAACACTCAACAATCTAATAGAGATTGAACATAAACGATTCCACCTGCCACCAGAACTAATCAAACTATATCATAACAGCATTCTGACATCAGTCGTAGGATATGGGTCAGGAATCTGGGCCCACAGACTCACGAGGGTCATGCCTGCCATGGCTGTGAGAAGAGTGCAGCGAAACATGCTTCTCAGATCAGTAGGGGCATATAGAACAACCCCAGGGGGAGCGCTAACAGAACTAATGGGGATCTGTTCGCTCAATATAAAGATCAGAGAACAAGCTACGTGGTATTGGGTTAAAATGGTAAACAGGGATAAGATATTTGATCTAATGGGGATTCACGTGGGAAACAAAATGGAAATCAAACGCGGGGGGGGGGGGGGGGGGGGAAGATCTCTGGCAAGAACAGTGGGACAATGAAGAAACTGGTTGCAGAACATACGAACTACTGCCCAATATCAGGGAGAGACTGCAACTAAAATACTCCACACCTTCACGAGGACTGCTGCACTTTCTCACAGGTCATGGACCCTACCCGGCATATCTATGCCAGTTCGGGAAACGGGCTACACCAGGGGCCACACCAGGCACCCCAGAACACGTGGTGTATGAGTGCCACCTTTCGACGACGTAGCGGCGCAATAATGCCACCAGTTACCCAACCACGACACGTACCACCTGCTCAGGCATGAGGACCATTTTTCAATCCTGAACAAACTAGCAAACGACATCTCACTTAAAGTCATAAGAAATTTCTTAGGAACAACGATTAAGACTTCATTGCAACCGATCTGACTCCGTGCACTTGTCCCGTTCCGCTGAGGCGTGGACTTGGCCAGCCGCCTCACGGCTGGAATCCGCCACGTCTGGGATTAGGGGGAGGGTGCGCCTTATTACCGATCCAGACACTTACCGATTTTGACATTAGGTTAGGTTAGGTTAGACGTAGGATAAGCTAGGATAGCAACACTAGCATAGCACTGCAGCGATCAACAACTCCGGCCAGCCCGGTGCCAGGGACACGTTCACCGGGATTAGCTGGGTGAACATGGCCAACATCATAGGTTTATACAACGCTGGCACATCTGTAACGCTGCAGGTAGAAGCAGATTAGCATAGGTAGAAACAGAACAACATAATCAAGACATAACAGTAGTGCCCATAGTGAGAGCAAAATAACTAACGTAGAGTAAGCTGTAGTATTAACACTTGAATTGTATCAATTAGGACCCACTAATTGCTTAAGGTGGTGGGTTGTTATGCATCATATACACTCCTGGAAATTGAAATAAGAACACCGTGAATTCATTGTCCCAGGAAGGGGAAACTTTATTGACACATTCCTGGGGTCAGATACATCACATGATCACACTGACAGAACCACAGGCACATAGACACAGGCAACAGAGCATGCACAATGTCGGCACTAGTACAGTGTATATCCACCTTTCGCAGCAATGCAGGCTGCTATTCTCCCATGGAGACGATCGTAGAGATGCTGGATGTAGTCCTGTGGAACGGCTTGCCATGCCATTTCCACCTGGCGCCTCAGTTGGACCAGCGTTCGTGCTGGACGTAAAGACCGCGTGAGACGACGCTTCATCCAGTCCCAAACATGCTCAATGGGGGACAGATCCGGAGATCTTGCTGGCCAGGGTAGTTGACTTACACCTTCTAGAGCACGTTGGGTGGCACGGGATACATGCGGACGTGCATTGTCCTGTTGGAACAGCAAGTTCCCTTGCCGGTCTAGGAATGGCAGAAGGATGGGTTCGATGACGGTTTGGATGTACCGTGCACTATTCAGTGTCCCCTCGACGATCACCAATGGTGTACGGCCAGTGTAGGAGATCGCTCCCCACACCATGATGCCGGATGTTGGCCCTGTGTGCCTCGGTCGTATGCAGTCCTGATTGTAGCGCTCACCTGCACGGCGCCAAACACGCATACGACCATCATTGGCACCAAGGCGGAAGCGACTCTCATCGCTGAAGACGACACGTCTCCATTCGTCCCTCCATTCACGCCTGTCGCGACACCACTGTAGGCGGGCTGCACGATGTTGGGGCGTGAGCGGAAGACGGCCTAACGGTGTGCGGGACCGTAGCCCAGCTTCATGGAGACGGTTGCGAATGGTCCTCGCCGATACCCCAGGAGCAACAGTGTCCTTAATTTGCTGGGAAGTGGCGGTGCGGTCCCCTACGGCACTGCGTAGGATCCTACGGTCTTGGCGTGCATCCGTGCGTCGCTGCGGTCCGGTCCCAGGTCGACGGGCACGTGCACCTTCCGCCGACCACTGGCAACAACATCGATGTACTGTGGAGACCTCACGCCCCACGTGTTGAGCAATTCGGCGGTACGTCCACCCGGCCTCCCGCATGCCCACTATACGCCCTCGCTCAAAGTCCGTCAACTGCACATACGGTTCACGTCAACGCTGTCGCGACATGCTACCAGTGTTAAAGACTGCGATGGAGCTCCGTATGCCACGGCAAACTGGCTGACACTGACGGCGGCGGTGCACAAACGCTGCGCAGCTAGCGCCATTCGACGGCCAACACCGCGGTTCCTGGTGTGTCCGCTGTGCCGTGCGTGTGATCATTGCTTGTACAGCCCTCTCGCAGTGTCCGGAGCAAGTATGGTGGGTCTGACACACCGGTGTCAATGTGTTCTTTTTTCCATTTCCAGGGATGTATATTGAAGAACAAAGATTTTTTTTTTAAAATATATACACTCCTGGAAATGGAAAAAAGAACACATTGACACCGGTGTGTCAGACCCACCATACTTGCTCCGGACACTGCGAGAGGGCTGTACAAGCGATGATCACACGCACGGCACAGCGGACACACCAGGAACCGCGGTGTTGGCCGTCGAATGGCGCTAGCTGCGCAGCATTTGTGCACCGCCGCCGTCAGTGTCAGCCAGTTTGCCGTGGCATACGGAGCTCCATCGCAGTCTTTAACACTGGTAGCATGCCGCGACAGCGTGGACGTGAACCGTATGTGCAGTTGACGGACTTTGAGCGAGGGCGTATAGTGGGCATGCGGGAGGCCGGGTGGACGTACCGCCGAATTGCTCAACACGTGGGGCGTGAGGTCTCCACAGTACATCGATGTTGTCGCCAGTGGTCGGCGGAAGGTGCACGTGCCCGTCGACCTGGGACCGGACCGCAGCGACGCACGGATGCACGCCAAGACCGTAGGATCCTACGCAGTGCCGTAGGGGACCGCACCGCCACTTCCCAGCAAATTAGGGACACTGTTGCTCCTGGGGTATCGGCGAGGACCATTCGCAACCGTCTCCATGAAGCTGGGCTACGGTCCCGCACACCGTTAGGCCGTCTTCCGCTCACGCCCCAACATCGTGCAGCCCGCCTCCAGTGGTGTCGCGACAGGCGTGAATGGAGGGACGAATGGAGACGTGTCGTCTTCGGCGATGAGAGTCGCTTCTGCCTTGGTGCCAATTATGGTCGTATGCGTGTTTGGCGCCGTGCAGGTGAGCGCCACAATCAGGACTGCATACGACCGAGGCACACAGGGCCAACACCCGGCATCATGGTGTGGGGAGCGATCTCCTACACTCTCCGTACACCACTGGTGATCGTCGAGGGGACACTGAATAGTGCACGGTACATCCAAACCGTCATCGAACCCATCGTTCTACCATTCCTAGACCGGCAAGGGAACTTGCTGTTCCAACAGGACAATGCACGTCCGCATGTATCCCGTGCCACCCAACGTGCTCTAGAAGGTGTAAGTCAACTACCCTGGCCAGCAAGATCTCCGGATCTGTCCCCCATTGAGCATGTTTGGGACTGGATGAAGCGTCGTCTCACGCGGTCTGCACGTCCAGCACGAACGCTGGTCCAACTGAGGCGCCAGGTGGAAATGGCATGGCAAGCCGTTCCACAGGACTACATCCAGCATCTCTACGATCGTCTCCATGGGAGAATAGCAGCCTGCATTGCTGCGAAAGGTGGATATACACTGTACTAGTGCCGACATTGTGCATGCTCTGTTGCCTGTGTCTATGTGCCTGTGGTTCTGTCAGTGTGAACATGTGATGTATCTGACCCCATGAATGTGTCAATAAAGTTTCCCCTTCCTGGGACAATGAATTCACGGTGTTCTTATTTCAATTTCCAGGAGTGTATATATATTCGCCCAATGAATACCCGTTTATCATCTGCATTTCTTCTTGCTGTAGCAATTTTAATGGCCAGTAGTGTATGTATTTGGCCCAGTGGATGGCACACTTCACGGGAAGCAGTACGCGGATGATTGGTAGGTTATTGATACAGTAAGACGTTGACTCTGACGTCGACCAGAAGCTTGGTAGCATGCGGGCATAGAGTTAAGTGGCGTGAGGCCGTCGCTTTGAACGGACATTATGTTGAAAAATAGGGTTTTGTAGCCAAAACAGACGGGAGTAATATGGTGTACTGGAGTCCTGAATAAAACCAGCCTGCTTTCAGGATAAATATGTGTTGCATTCCAGAATGAGATTTTCACTCTGCAGCGGAGTGTGCGCTGATATGAAACTTCCTGGCAGATTAAAACTGTGTGCCCGACCGAGACTCGAACTCGGGACCTTTGCCTTTCGCGGGCAAGTGTTCTACCAACTGAGCTACCGAAGCACGACTCACGCCCGGTACTCACAGCTTTACTTCTGCCTGTACCTCGTCTCCTACCTTCCAAACTTTACAGAAGCTCTCCTGCGAACCTTGCAGAACTAGCACTCCTGAAAGAAAGGATATTGCGGAGACATGGCTTAGCCACAGCCTGGGGGATGTTTCCAGAATGAGATTTTCACTCTGCAGCGGAGTGTGCGCTGATATGAAACTTCCTGGCAGATTAAAACTGTGTGCCCGACCGAGACTCGAACTCGGGACCTTTGCCTTTCGCGGGCAAGTGCTCTACCAACTGAGCTACCGAAGCACGACTCACGCCCGGTACTCACAGCTTTACTTCCGCCAGTACCTCGTCTCCTACCTTCCAAACTTTACAGAAGCTCTCCTGCGAACCTTGCAGAACTAGCACTCCTGAAAGAAAGGATATTGCGGAGACATGGCTTAGCCACAGCCTGGGGGATGTTTCCAGAATGAGATTTTCACTCTGCAGCGGAGTGTGCGCTGATATGAAACTTCCTGGCAGATTAAAACTGTGTGCCCGACCGAGACTCGAACTCGGGACCTTTGCCTTTCTTCTTTCAGGAGTGCTAGTTCTGCAAGGTTCGCAGGAGAGCTTCTGTAAAGTTTGGAAGGTAGGAGACGAGGTACTGGCAGAAGTAAAGCTGTGAGTACCGGGCGTGAGTCGTGCTTCGGTAGCTCAGTTGGTAGAGCACTTGCCCGCGAAAGGCAAAGGTCCCGATTTCGAGTCTCGGTCGGGCACACAGTTTTAATCTGCCAGGAAGTTTCATGTGTTGCATTACTTACTGGACGTCCCTCAAAATTGCGTGATATGGCCGTGACTGCCAGATGTAAAAGTATAAAAATAACTGATAAATAATACTAAAAAAATATACATAACATAAAAGCTGTGCTGTTTTTCTTTACATTCATGTTAATTAGCTGTGGAAGAACAGGATGGGACAAATAAGTGACCCAGAGAACAGAGTTTCAGATTACAAAAAATCTCAGCAGAGGAAAGGAAATACAGGAATAATCACACCGCAGCAGATGTTGAAAGTGACCACCATTCATCTTTTGGCACTTGGGCAGGCACGTTTCGGAATATTTTTTGACTTGTTCAAAACAAATCCTGTCTCACGCATTTTCGAACTAAGTTTTGGATGGCATCCTTGCTGGCACTTTGACACCATTAATCTTATCAGCAAACAACTGACCACACCGTTTTCACGACTCTGTTGTCACGTAATTTTCCATAATGAACAGCCGCTTCTCTGCTGTGAGTACCACCGTCCCCTTTGCACTGCTCCACTCACACTGACACAGCCTACACTACTATCTGGACCGGTGTGGATCACATGGCGGGCGTACACGTAGTGTGCGCGACACGGGGTATGCTTGTATGCATATATTCATCTCCAATCGTATCCATTCGCCTGGGCCGTTTTCTTTTTCCCCAGACGATACAACATGATAAAGATGAAAAAGTGAAACAGTTATAAGGCGACACTTGCGACTGTAAGAAGTTACTGGAAATCATGGATACTTATAGCAGTTATTCCCATAATTAAAATGCAAGAGATTGTAAACTTTCAACTGAAGAACGGCCTGAAGCTTCCACAAAATTCGTTAAATCACACCAAGGGAATATAAGCGAATTCAGTACAGAGTGTCAGAAACAAGTTAATAATACCAGGAAGTGAATATCTGAAGAAGACACCAGAGGTGGACGTGAAAGTGAATTCTGCAATCGGGAAACGAGGATCGCTAGTCAAGTCAGCTCTTCACAACGAATGACGTAGCTTAATGGCAGCAGTAAGTGTGTGACTTTGTTAATGTGTTGTGTCACATCCTGCAAACAAGCAGTTATAAAAAACTCTTCCTTTCACAAGAACATTAGCACGCCCGTAGAATTCCATCTCTCAACCTTGGCTGCCCTGTGAGAATGAGAGAGGCGCCGTACATCATGGTTGTTCCGCGTGGACGTGAATTCATAACCAGCGTAAAAGGTTTGAAAGAGTTCACTTGTATTCTGCAAGAACTTTTCTTAGCTTCTTTGCATTCTAATGCTACCTGTTTTTTTAATTGAATTTAGATTCCCCCAGGGGGGGGGGGGGGGTCGAGCTGGCAGCAGCGTAATATGCTGCTATGCTAGCTTACAGAAGAGTTAAAAACATAATGAGTAGATAACAACAACAAAAAAAGGCGATGAAACGGTGACTGTTTAAAACTGTAACATGGAGAAAAGTTGCGAAAGAGAAAATAGAAACAAAGGGTTGGTGATATTGATTAAAACACATAGTAATTAGACAGGCACAAGTAAGAAAAAAACATGGAAACAGTCTGGTTTCTGTTCGCAGGAGTAAAAAAACACACCTAGCGACAGTTTGGTGTCTGTTCGCATCACTTAAAAAAGGGGGACACACAACACTGAACACTCACTTGCCCGCATCTCGTGGTCGTGCGGTAGCGTTCTCGCTTTCCACGCCCGGGTTCCCGGGTTCGATTCCCGGCGGGGTTAGGGATTTTCTCTGCCTCGTGATGGCTGGGTGTTGTGTGCTGTCCTTAGGTTAGTTAGATTTAAGTAGTTCTAAGTTCTAGGGGACTGATGACCACAGCAGTTGAGTCCCATAGTGCTCAGAGCCATTTGAACACTCACTTAATCACTGTACTATAGAGTAGACACAAAAGCCGATGGAGGGTGGGGGGGGGGGGGGGAGGACCCATACAGATGACAGGGGAAAAGGCGGGGGCGATGGAGGGAGAGGACACATAAAAAGGGGGCAGGGTGGACTCAAGAAGGAGAGGGGAAGGCAGAGGAGGGAAAGCGGAAGGACGTGTGAGGAGAGAATGGAGTCAAAGAGAGGGTAGGCAGGGAAAAACAGAATGGAAGGGGGTAGAGGGAGCCTGGGAAAAGGGACTGAGGTAGTGAGGTAGGTGAGGCTCAGAGTTGATAGGAGGGATAAATGGAGGGAGATACACAAATCCGAATCACCATCACATGGAAGACCCGACGACACACGTAAATGCGAACAGTACATCGAACCAGTCAAATTTGTCTCGGGAGAGACAAAAGAAACAGGAACATACAGATACAAATCACGTCAATACCACCGGCAAAGAGTACAAAACGCTCACCAATTCCATGGACCAACGAACTCACGAGACTCAAACAAGATCCCAGACGCAAACGAAAATCATATTAAAGGGTGGTGATAGATAGAGACAGATGCATAAGACGTGAAGCGTATGGGCATGCACAAGATTTACCCAGACAAACATTATACAACACGCGTAAACAACAATGGAAACGATTTGTAACAACACAGACAGAGCTAAATATATGGGAGGAACCATACAAAATACTGACAGAGAGGATAAAAACCCCACTAGTACTGGGAACGCTGAGGCAGGATGAAGGCACGATGACGAGGGGTTGGAGAAATGTAGCGGAGTTTCTACCGTATAAACCGCTCCCTGACGACGTCATCGATACAGACACAAAATATCATACAACACTAAGAGAAAACCTACACACGACATACAACACTGCAACTGTCACCTGTCCTTTTGCGCAAGAAGAGGTTGCGCTAGCAATCTCAGAGCTCAAAAACGAAAAAGCACCTGGACCAGTTGGTATCCACTTGAAACACTGAAAAAACTAGCACTGCCGATAACCCGCTCCTAATTACGTTACTTAACGATGCCTTACGGCTGATCACGGTGAACCGCTTTTTCCCCTCCTCCTCTCGCATCACCACGTGAACCGCTTGGCGTCGTGTCTTCTTGCCTTCCGGCTTGCTCGTCTCAGGGAAGGAGCGAGGGAGAATGGCACATAGAGTTTCGGTAAGCGTGACTGTTCAGTTAGTGCCCTCGTGTGGATTTGTATTTTTAATTAAATTTTCTCTCTCTCTCCTTTTTTTTTTTTTTTTTTTAAATGGAGGTCTGGTCACCCTCACCAAAATTCCGACAGGTGTGTGTAGTGTACTGGCATTCGAAGTTCAAAAGATTGGTTTCATGTTAAGAAAATCGAACAACATTGAATACGTCGAACTGCGGTTTATTGATCCTTCCGAAATAAAACTGCAGTCACTCTGCATCCACTCATCTTAGATAGTGTGCTTTCGTATGCAACTGTAATTGTGCTGAATAATTCATACAACCTAGCAACGGAATCAATAAGCTCCTCCGTACTGCCGATTATTTCAAAATCCGCTAGTTTAATACTTAGCACGGGCAAATATCCGCTAATTATTTACGCGTCACACTATTGTCTATCGCGCGGCTACTTAAATCTGCGTGTTTTCAATTAATTCGGCAAAGTCAATCGCACACAATGCGTCTGAGCGCGTCTCATATCAAAGTGTTATTTGTTTTCTCTCTGTGACTTTAAACTACTCTCGTCGTCGTTATCACGCGACAGAACTGGATTAATGTACCAAATAAACAATGTAGCACTTTTCCCTAGAAATAATACGGACAAATCACCAAGACGAATTATTTATTCACGCACACGTCTTCGTCCAACAAAACAGAATAAGTAAAAGCGCCCTCTCCTCTGTCCACGACTGTGCGGCTGGTCCCGGCGGAGGTTCGAGTCCTCCCTCGGGCATGGGTGTGTGTGTTTGTCCTTAGGATAATTTAGGTTAAGTAGTGTGTAAGCTTAGGGACTGATGACCTTAGCAGTTAAGTCCCATAAAATATCACACACATCCTCTGGCCACGGAATAAACGCGGCACTTACATCTCGCCTTCCTCTGACGTGAAAATCCAAAACACTTCAATAAAGGTATCTACGCAATTCAAAGCCAGTCAAAACAAATATTCTACTGCAAATGGAATTATATCCCGTAATTAAATCACCATGTTGCAAAAATTTTTTATGTATATTTCAACCTTAAATTATTCTTATTTAAAAAAAAGTATTATTCTTTGTAAAATGTTGTAGATGAAAACAAAACAAAAAAAACTACAAAAATAAGTCAAACGAAGACTTAAGATGTACGACCTGTTTTAAACATCAGTTAACAGATCTATAATTTTGCAATAAATATATAAATAAATAAATAATAGTGGTCACAATGAATTCTTCAAACCTCGCACTTTATTTAACGCCAGTGAGCTTAGGGAATTGGATTGTCTTTGTCAGATTTTCTTTTTAAATGCATCTCCATCAAATCAGAAACTGTGAGCAGTGTGCAGTCAAGTCCACTTAAAATGCAAAGTCTGCAACCCATTCCGGATGTTGTAATATTCGTTCCTGCACAACTTTTTCCTTCATAAATTCAACAACAACGAGATTTAAATCGAAAAATCGTTCCAGATATGCCCCTTGACTTAACCAACGCATTTTGCAGTAATATACGAAGACTCCATACTCTTCGTTTATTTACATTGAAAATTGTTGCAACTGAAAATCTAATAATGGGTGCGCCTTCAGAAATATTACGATTCGTACCATCAATTTCTTCAAGTGATCCATGCTCGCAAATTTAGCACAAAGTGCTTCTTGATGTACAGAACAATGAATCCCCTCTGTCGAACGTCGTAATGCTTCGCTCTTTCAAAAATGGCTCTGAGCACTCTGCGACTTAACTTCTGAGGTCATCAGTCGCCTAGAACTTAGAACTAATTAAATCTAACTAACCTAAGGACATCACACACAGCCATGCCCGAGGCAGGATTCGAACCTGCAACCGTAGCGGTCGCTCGGTTCCAGACTGTAGGTTCCAGACTGTAGCGCCTAGAACCGCACGGCCACTCCGGCCGGCCTTTACTCTTTCATTGTCATCTAAAAGTTTAAATTCTTTCCGCACAGCACTACAGGGGCAGTTCTAGAAGTCGGTCAAGGGAGGTGGTTAGTGGCGGGGGAGGGGGGAGTTGAGGGTTTGGGGGGGTTGGGAGAATGGAATACCACTTAACAAAAGGAGAAGAGAGTTGGGGTCCTCTACCGACAAAGTGGTAAAATTTGGTGTTGCTTAAAGTAATTTTTGGTAACTGTTTTGGAGTTCAGGGTAAAAACGTGTCTACAGAATGTGTGTGCCCGGGAAAATTATACGATTTGACCCAGATGTCCGGCGATTTCTAAGTTTTTGTCTGGGGTTAGTTATTTAAGTGTTGGTAGGTATACCCGACATATTTAGCTTTCTTGATTACTGTAAGTGGTACTCGTACATCACTATACATCTAGTGTATATTAATAAATAATAAGACGCCCATTTTAAGTTAAATGATATTTATTGGTTTAGATGGTAAGCAATTTGCCGCTCTTATTCTTTTGTTAAAATGTGTTTGAAATACATTGCAACCAATACTGCTACATAATTATTAAAAAAAAAAGATTGAATCTGTTGAAGTAATATATTCGCTGATTTCTGAAGTCATTTTATCCATTGTAATATGATATTCCATTGGGGGGGGGGGGGCTATAGCCCTCATACCCCCCCGCCCTCCCACCTTCTTGCCACCGCCCTGCAGCACTATAATGTCGCTTCATAGCAAATAAGCTGTAGTCGTCGCTTATGTGAACTGAGAATTCTCATCCCTCTCTTCCATCATTCCCATTCATTTTAAGGATTGTCACGACAGATTGCTAGACTGCCTCTTTTTGTGCAGACAGCCACTGGACCTGTGAACGTCCTTAACGAAGAACAAATAGCGAAAGGAAAACAGCGTGGACACCATAATTCTGTCGAACTCGGAGAGTTGTGTCGGCCGCAAAGGGTTATCGTACCAAATTCTGTCCAACTGGCATGTTAGTTCGTAAAAATCCTGAGATGGTTTGTGGGCCTACCTATGGCTCTCCAAACTTTCTCAAATGGGGAGAGATCTGGGAACCTTGTTGGCCAAGGTAGGGTTCGGCAAGCACGAAGAAAAGCGATGGAAACTAGCCGTGCGCGGGCGGGCATTATCTTGTTGAAATTGAAGCCCAGGATGGATTACCAAGAAAGGCAACAAACTGGGGCATCGAATAACGTTGCTGTAAAGGTGCCACGGATGAAGAACAAAGGGGTCCTGCTATGAAAGAAATGCCACCCCAGATCATCACTCCTGGTTGTTGAGCTGTATGGAGGGTGACGCTGTCAGGGGCATCTCCAGACGCGTCTTCGGCCTGAAATCTCATTGACTAGAGTGGCATTGTCTTCAGTAATGATTCCCGCTTCGAAATGGGCTCTAATGACCAGCGAAGACGTGTCTGGAGACGCACTAGGTAGCAGTGGGTTATCATCCTGAATATCGCCCACCATACGGCCGGAAATCCAGGAGTGATGGCCTGGGTGGCTTTTCTTTTCATAGCAGAACCCCTTGCGCACAGTGGTGCGTCGACGATATTCTACTGCCAGTTTTGTTGCCCTTTTTGGTATGCCATCCTTGGCTTACATTTCAGCAAGATAATGGCCGCCCACACGCGGTGAGACTTTCTACTGCTTGTCTACATGTTGCCAAATCCTACCTTGCCCATCAAGGTCGCCAGATCTCGTCCCAATTGAGAACGTTTGACGCATTATGGGCGGGGCGCTCCAACCATCTCGGCATTCTGACGACATAACGTGCTAATTGGACAGAATTTGGCAAGTTACCCCTCTGGAGGACATTCAACAACTCTGTCAATGCCAAGCCGAATAAGTGCTCACAAAGGCCCAAAGCGTCTATACAAAGGCGATGTACTTGAGGATTATGGAAATGGAAGAGGATGTAGATGAAGATGAAATGGGAGATATGATACTGCTTGAAGAGTTTGTCAGAGCACTGAAAGACCTAAGACGAAACAAAGCCTCCGGGAGTAGACAACATTCCATTAGAACTACTGATAGCCTTGGGAGAGCCAGCCCAGACGAAACTCTATCATCTGGTGAGCAAGATGTATGACACAGGCGAAATACCCTCAGACTTCAAGAAGAATATAATAATTACAATCCCAAAGAAAGCAGGTGTTGACAGGTGTGAAAATTACCGAACTATCAGTTTAATAAGTCACAGCTGCAAAATACTAACACGAATTCGTTGCAGACGAATGGAAAGACTGGTAGAAGCCGAGGTCGGGGAAGATCAGTTTGGATTCCGTGAGGCAATACTGACCCTACGACTTATCTTAGAAGATAGAATAAGGAAAGGCAAAGATACGTTTCTAGTATTTGTAGACTTAGAGAAATGTTGCCTGGAATAATCTCAAATTTTGAAGATGGCAGGGGTAAAATACAGGTAGCGAAAGGCTATTTACAATTTTACAGAAACCAGATGTCAAGGGGCATGAAAGGGAAGCAGTGGTTGGGAAGGGAGTGAGACTGGGTTGTAGCCTATCCCCGATGTTATTCAATCCGTATATTGAGTAAGCAGTAAAGGAAACAAGAGAAAAATTCGGAGTAGGAATTAAAACCCATGGAGAAGAAATAAAAACTTTGAGGTTCGCCGATGACATTGTAATTGCCCCTGCTGTTTTACGAGAATTGTCAGTCTCTTGGTCAACAGAAAGGAAAGTTTTGCTGTCTCTTTTACACTGGTAACCATAAAAGATCAAGACAGTACAGCAACTGGAACGTCATGATCTACAATAACGTTCTAAATTTGTTCTTAGTCTCCTTGCACAGATAGAAAGTGATGAATGTGGCCAGGCAACGTTCTGTGGAGTGACAATGCACATTTTACACTACAGGGTGCAGTGAATACACGGAACTGACGAATTTTGTATGCTGTTAAACCGTGTGTTGTGCACGAAGGGCCACTGCACTCGCCGTGTGAAACTGTGTGGTGTGGATTCACAAGCACCTTTATTCTCTGTCCATTCTCCTTTGAAGAGAGCACACCCAGAGGTATTGTCAGGTGCACCGTGACATCTGGGAATTATCGAGACCTTCTTGTATAGCATGTGATTTCTGTTTAGAAAGGGCGCAACTACACTCCTGGAAATGGAAAAAAGAACACATTGACACCGGTGTGTCACACCCACCATACTTGCTCCGGACACTGCGAGAGGGCTGTACAAGCAATGATCACACGCACGGCACAGCAGACACACCAGGAACCGCGGTGTTGGCCGTCGAATGGCGCTAGCTGCACCGCGTTTGTGCACCGCCGCCGTCAGTGTCAGCCAGTTTGCCGTGGCATACGGAGCTCCATCGCAGTCTTTAACACTGGTAGCATGTCGCGACAGCGTTGACGTGAACCGTATGTGCAGTTGACGGACTTTGAGCGAGGGCGTATAGTGGGCATGCGGGAGGCCGGGTGGACGTGCCGCCGAATTGCTCAACACGTGGGGCGTGAGGTCTCCACAGTACATCGATGTTGTCGCCAGTGGTCGGCGGAAGGTGCACGTGCCCGTCGACCTGGGACCGGACCGCAGCGACGCACAGATGCACGCCAAGACCGTAGGATCCTACGCAGTGCCGTAGGGGACCGCACCGCCACTTCCCAGCAAATTAGGGACACTGTTGCTCCTGGGGTATCGGCGAGGACCATTCGCAACCGTCTCCATGAAGCTGGGCTACGGTCCCGCACACCGTTAGGCCGTCTTCCGCTCACGCCCCAACATCGTGCAGCCCGCCTACAGTGGTGTCGCGACAGGCGTGAATGGAGGGACGAATGGAGACGTGTCGTCTTCAGCGATGAGAGTCGCTTCTGCCTTGGTGCCAATGATGGTCGTATGCGTGTTTGGCGCCGTGCAGGTGAGCGCCACAATCAGGACTGCATACGACCGAGGCACACAGGGCCAACACCCGGCATCATGGTGTGGGGAGCGATCTCCTACACCGGCCGTACACCACTGGTGATCGTCGAGGGGACACTGAATAGTGCACGGTACATCCAAACCGTCATCGAACCCATCGTTCTACCATTCCTAGACCGGCAAGGGAACTTGCTGTTCCAACAGGACAATGCACGTCCGCATGTATCCCGTGCCACCCAACGTGCTCTAGAAGGTGTAAGTCAACTACCCTGGCCAGCAAGATCTCCGGATCTGTCCCCCATTGAGTATGTTTGGGACTGGATGAAGCGTCGTCTCACGCGGTCTGCACGTCCAGCACGAACGCTGGTCCAACTGAGGCGCCAGGTGGAAATGGCATGGCAAGCCGTTCCACAGGACTACATCCAGCATCTCTACGATCGTCTCCATGGGAGAATAGCAGCCTGCATTGCTGCGAAAGGTGGATATACACTGTACTAGTGCCGACATTGTGCATGCTCTGTTGCCTGTGTCTATGTGCCTGTGGTTCTGTCAGTGTGGTCATGTGATGTATCTGACCCCAGGAATGTGTCAATAAAGTTTCCCCTTCCTGGGACAATGAATTCACGGTGTTCTTATTTCAATTTCCAGGAGTGTAATTTGGCAAGTTACCCCTCTGGAGGACATTCAACAACTCTATCAATGCCAAACCGAATAAGTGCTCACATTAGGCCCAAAGGGTCTGTACAAAGGAGATGTACTTGAGGATTATGGAAATGGAAGAGGATGTAGATGAAGATGAAATTGGAGATATGATACTGCTTGAAGAGTTTGACAGAGCACTGAAAGACCTAAGACGAAACAAAGCCTCCGGGAGTAGACAACATTCCATTAGAACTACTGATAGCCTTGGGAGAGCCAGCCCAGACGAAACTCTACCATCTGGTGAGCAAGATGTATGACACAGGCGAAATACCCTCAGACTTCAAGAAGAATATAATAATTACAATCCCAAAGAAAGCAGGTGTTGACAGGTGTGAAAATTACCGAACTATCAGTTTAATAAGTCACAGCTGCAAAATACTAACACGAATTCGTTGCAGAAGAATGGAAAAACTCGTAGAAGCCGAGGTCGGGGAAGATCAGTTTGGATTCCGTGAGGCAATACTGACCCTATGACTTATCTTAGAAGATAGAATAAGGAAAGGCAAAGATACGTTTCTAGCATTTGTAGACTTAGAGAAATGTTGACTGGAATAATCTCAAATTTTGAAGATGGTAGGGATAAAATACAGGTAGCGAAAGGCTATTTACAATTTTACAGAAACCAGATGTCGAGGGGCATGAAAGGGAAGCAGGGGTTGGGAAGGGAGTGAGACTGGGTTGTAGCCTATCCCCGATGTTATTCAATCCGTATATTGAGTAAGCAGTAAAGGAAACAAGAGAAAAATTCGGAGTAGGAATTAAAACCCATGGAGAAGAAATAAAAACTTTGACCTTCTTGTATAGCATGTGATTTCTGTTTCGAAAGGGCGCAACTATATGAAAACCACTGTTTTCATGCAAAATGGGTAACACGTCGCTCGCCCAGTGATAGATCTACTGAATGCAACCTTCCACGAACATGTTTTCTCCAGAAGTTTTCGAGATGGATGACCTGCAGGATCACCTGATATGGATCCATTTGAGGTTTTTTATTTGTATGAACGCGTTTACCACGGACATGTTCGGTCTCTACCTGATTTGAAGGCCAGTATACAGGAATACGTTCCTCGGATTCCATCATAACTACTGCGAGCGACTGTTGATCACATCGTTTTACAGATGCAGCACACTGTCGACGTCTCTGGTGCTCATACTGAACAAACTGTGTAATGGTGGTTAATACTAAACCATCATCATGCCTTTCTCACTTGGTTGACCTTTTCTGCCCAAGTCCAGCTTCTAATCCTTTACACATCGAGAATTTTCTGTATGTCCTTCTTGCATTCATAGCGCCAGATTTGCACCGGGTGGCAAAATTGGAACCACTTTTTCTCAGTGTTAATTGATACCACATTAATCCATTAGTATATGTACCAAGTTTCGCTGCCATACGATAATTAAAGCCCAGACTGTATATCTGTGATTAGCTGCACTTTAATTATAGTCCATTTACTTGCCCTTGATGTGAGCATGAGGAAGATGCATGGCCACACAGTTAAGCCGTTCTCTCACAGGACATGTTTCTCATCGTGAAGCACGTCAGCCGTAGTGTCCGTCGCGGTTGCTGCATGCTGTGGAAAATCCTGCTATATCTCACTGAACATAACGTACTCTTCAACGTGATTTTGGACCGCAGCGCTCTCTGGCGGCAGTTGTCGGGTGCACCTGGCGCGCTATTCATACAGTTCGTTTACGAAGGTGGACGCGCGTGAATTGACTGTGTTAACCCTGTTAGTGATCGTCGAAGGAGATTGGAGAAAATCGTGAAGCAAATTCTGAGATTCTAGGCTCTTCAATAGTTATACATATATATACAGGGTGTTACAAAAAGGTACTGCCAAACTTTCAGGAAACATTCCTCACACACAAAGAAAGAAAATATGTTACGTGGACATGTGTCCGGAAACGCTTACTTTCCATGTTAGAGCTCATTTTATTACTTCTCTTCAAATCACATTGATCATGGAATGGAAACACACAGCAACAGAACGTACCAGCGTGACTTCAAACACTTTGTTACAGGAAATGTTCAAAATGTCCTCCGTTAGCGAGGATACATGCATCCACCCACCGTCGCATGGAATCCCTGATGCGCTGATGCAGCCCTGGAGATGGCGTATTGTATCACAGCCGTCCGCATTTGGTACCGGGGTTGCGTAGACAAGAGCTTTCAAATGCCCCCATAGATGAAAGTCAAGAGGGTTGAAGTCAAGAGTGCGTGGAGGCCATGGAATTGGTCCGCCTCTACCAATCCATCGGTCACCGAATCTGTTGTTGAGAAGCGTACGAACACGTCGATTAAAATGTGCAGGAGCTCCATCGTGCATGTACCACATGCTGTGTCGTACTTGTAAAGGCACATGTTCTAGCAGCACAGGTAGAGTATCCCGTATGAAATCATGATAACGTGCTCCATTGAGCGTAGGTGGAAGAACATGGGGCCCAATCAAGACATCACCAACAATGCCTGCGCAAACGTTCACAGAAAATCTGTGTTGATGACGTGATTGCACAATTGCGTGCGGATTCTCGTCAGCCCACACATGTTGATTGTGAAAACTGACAATTTGATCACGTTGGAATGAAGTCTTATCCGTAAAGAGAACATTTGCACTGAAATGAGGATTGACACATTGTTGGATGAACCATTCGCAGAAGTGTGCCGGTGGAGGCCAATCAACTGCTGATAGTGCCTGCACACGCTGTACATGGTACGGAAACAACTGGTTCTCCCGTAGCATTCTCCATACAGTGACGTGGTCAACGTTATCTTGTACAGCAGCAACTTCTCTGACGCTGACATTAGGGTTATCGTCAAATGCACGAAGAATTGCCTCGTCCATTGAAGGTGTCCTCGTCGTTGTAGGTCTTCCCCAGTCGCGAGTCATAGACTGGAATGTTCCGTGCTCCCTAAGAGCCGGTCAATTGCTTCGAACGTCTTCCTGTCGGGACACCTTCGTTCTGGAAATCTGTCTCGATACAAACGTACCGCGCCACGGCTATTGCCCCGTGCTAATCCATACATCAAATGGGCATCTGCCAACTCCGCATTTGTAAACATTGCACTGACTGCAAAACCACGTTCGTGATGAACACTAACCTGTTGATGCTACGTACTGTAGAGCAATGAGTCGTATGTTAACACAAGCACCGAAGTCAACATTACCTTCCTTCAATTGGGCCAACTGGCGGTGAATCGAGGAAGTACAGTACATACTGACGAAACTAAAATGAGCTCTAACATGGAAATTAAGCATTTCCGGACACATGTCCACATAACATCTTCTCTTTCTTTGTGTGTGAGGAATGTTTCCTGAAAGTTTGGCCGTACCTTTTTGTAACACCCTGTGTACTAGTAGAAGTTATTCGTTAACTCAACTGAATCCGCATCACATTTTCGGTTTTAAATTGAATACAGTTGAATGAAGTGGCTAATGTTAATCTGTATGGGCATAACATTTATATTCTCAATGGTGTATTCACGAACATCACTCAGAACTATTTTACTTGGTCATATAGCTTAGATTCATTTCGTAATTTCATTCGAATAGAATGTCCGCCCCTGGTAGCTGAGTGGTCACCGCGACGGACTGTCATACCGAACGGCCGGGGTTCGATTCTCGGAGGGTCGGAGAATTTCTTCGCTCAGGGACTGGGTGTTGTGTTGTCCTAATCATCATCATTTCATCCCCATCGACACGCAAGTCGCTAAAATGTCCTCCACTCGAAAGACTTGCACCAGGCAAACGGTCACCCGACGGTAGGCCCTAGCCTTGCGGCATTTCCATTCGAATGGAATAAGAGATTTTTTTAAAGCTACTCACCATCATTGAAAATGATGTTTACTGGCAAGAAAAAAACATGACACTGTCCATAAAATCAAGACTCAGGTACGTATCTTTTACACAGAGTTTCATAATGGCAAATATTTCAAGTGTGTACCTTGTGTTTACTTTCTGGCATAGACAGACAGTCACGTTAAGATTTATGGCCACTGGGGAAACATTTCAATCGTTAGTCTATGCGACAAGAATTGCAGCGAATACATTATTTGTAGTAAATGACATTGAGTACAGCATATAATACTTTTATTAAGTTAATAACCAAATCTCAGAATCTTTTAGCAAACAAAAGGTGAATAAAAAAGTTCAGGTATTCATCATTTGGATTTGCAGCTCCTTGTGCTGACCGTGTTTGCAGTTAAAATTGTAGGATGTGAAGTCCTCCAGTTATGCAAAACACCGTTTTTTCTCAGTATCCAAACATGTTTCAGCACCACTGTGCCATCATCAGTGGGTTTCCTTTTTTATTTATAAATAACTTAACATCCTACAAAAAAGAAGTTCAGAAGTAAACAGACACGACCCTCTATCTTTAACTTCACAGTTCATGACGCTATCAGCTACGCTATAGCTTCAACATGACAGTACTCTTTACGTTACATGGGATACGGTTCTGACAAATTTTACAGGCTGTAACTACAGATAATGTCCGCCCCCGGTAGCTGAGTGGCCATGTTTTAGTCTACGGAAAATTCCCGACTAATAGTCGACTTTATCGCATAGGACTGGCCACCTCCCCACTCTGTCCTGACTGTCAGCTCGAAGACACCGACGAGCACCGTCTTACGTGCCCCCTGAAACAAAACGTATGGCTCCTCATCCAACGAATCGTGGGCTTTTACCTCCGTGCCCCGCCAACGACGGTAACCCCGGATTTCCTGTTGTTGCCCCAGACATTTCACTACCCTCTTGCTAAGCACCATACCCTAATCTGGTTTCGAGGACAGGCTTTAGAATATCTCTTTCGGAGTGGTCCGCATACAGTCCTTGACTTCTGGTACAAAGTTGTGACCGCGCATAGCACCCTCACCCGAAAACCATCTTACAGACAAACTTTTGCCGGTTATCTCCGCAGCGTCTTCCTTGACCCCCCTCAAAGTTGGGGTGTACCATGCCTACCTGTCACATGATACAACACCCTTATCCACGTTCTCATGCATCGACCAAAAACAAACACAATTTTATTTTTTTTTTTATTTTATTTTTTTTTTTTTAAAAAGGAAGAAGACAGAATATGTTATATTTTGTTGTATTTAATGTTTTTCTTTTTTAATATTTTTTTTTTGTTTAACTAACAGTCATTTGTATATTTTTAAATGGTACCTTGAAGAACTCTTGCATAGTGAATATATATGTACTTTTAGTTTGTTCCATACAAATTTTTAAACAAAAACAAAAACAAAAAAAAAGGAAAACAGGATATGTTCTAATTTGTTATATTTCATGTTATTCTAATAATTTGTTTACCTAACACTCCTTTGTATATGTTTAACTGGTACCTTGAAGAACTTTTGCTTTGTATATATATATGTACTCTCCGTTTGTTCCATAATAAAGCACTTGCCGGCGAAAGGCAAGGGTCCCGAGTTCGAGTCTCGGTCGGGCACACAGTTTTAATCTGAAGAAAAAAAAAAAAAAAAAAAAAAAAAAAAAAAAAAAAAAAAAAGTGGTCAGCGCGACAGAATGACAATCCTAAGGGCCCAGGTTCGATTCCCGGCTGCGCCAGAGATTTTCTCCTCACGGGGATTGGGTTTTGTGTTGTCCTAATCATCATCATTTCATCTCCATGGACGCGCAAGTCGTCGAAGTGGCTTGAAATCGAAAGACTTACAGCCGGCGAACGGTCTATCCGACGGGAGGCCCTAGTCACACGACATTTACATTTTACTACAGATATCATTATTTGATATTTAACTAGGACAAATTCTACCAAAAACTATGCGTTTTTGATATATCATCATTGTGCCATAGATATAAAACGGTATACTTCCGTAGCACGTAAGTCATATCACGAAAATCACCACTACGACAAACCTTTAACTACTGATATATAGTTTGCTATATTTTATTACGAAAAGTCGAGACTAAAACGACGCGTTTTCGAGAGATCTTCAACTTACACTTGCTTTGAAACAGCTTGAATTCGTATCACCAAATACGGAGTTCAACTCCATAGGCCATATTGTTTAATACAATAAGGCGTCTCCTCATTTCTGCTTGTAATGTCAACGGACGCTGTATCACACTAGCCACCTTCCTGTCCGCGAGACAAAAATCTGACACGGCAGATTCTTTCTTTCACGCTTCTGAATTGTAGTGGAACGTGGAATTCCACACTAATAATTTGTAAATTTGACTATGTTGTAATCACTGAAATAACATCACATACGCTCTCAGCCCGTGATGATTTATTTCATTTCCTCCTCCTCTTTGGATGCTTCAATTTTTAAATCAGGCAGTGTATTACAATTACCTGAACGCCCATCCGAAACGATTCAATGAACGTATCAGTTTCGTCCCACATACATCTTGCAAAACGATCGCGACCGCAAAATCAGAGAAATTAGTGCTTGTTCGAAGGCTTGCCAACAACTGTCCGTTCCGTGCACAATTCGAAAATGGAACAGGAAAGGGCAGAGATAATAGTGGTTCCTGAAGTATCTGTCACCACATTCCATTAGGTGGCTTGCAGAATAGATACATAGCTGGCAAAAACTTCATGTTGTGCCACCTCAAGATGTATGAATTATGGTTGCACCGTCGAAACTCGTAGTGGGATGGAGGAAAAATTTTGTGAGTGTCGCAGAATTATATGTTTCCTTTTTCATATTTTCATTGCTCTTATGCTTTTTACAGTAATAACTACGTATGACGAAGGGGTAGCTGTTCTTTCGCCGGCCGGTTCACCGACCGCTGGTCCTTTCGCTCACCACACGACCTCTCAGATTACTCGTTACCGGCTCTGCACGCCCGAAACGTTGCGTTACGTCATGCTTCCAGTCGGCTGCCGCAACGCGTTCGTAAAATAGTGAATGGCTCTTTAAAAAGACACTTTTCCTTGCAACAATAGTCTTCCGGTTAGTTTTACGCGGTCCTTCAGTTCTTACTGCCCCCTGCCAGTCTTGTCACGACTGCTTTCTTGTGCAAACAAAGTTGACAGTAATCTGCAGGGCAACATGTAAAACTCATATCTTTCTGGAAACGTTGAAGATGTCGAAACAAGGCTTTAAATTAGCCAGACTACACAACGGAGCGAGTAGCATGCTGTATGGGCAAAGCATGTAGCTTTTTTTATCTCTATGTTACTGTCACGACCGTCGCTTCTGAAACTGACTACTTTTTATGAAACAAAAGAGTAACTGCATCGGATGTAAAGGGTCGTAAAGGATTTAGAGTTTCAACAGATCACAGACACGAATGATACAAAGTCTAAATAGATACAAACAGAAAAGGGACAGATTCGGCAGACACGAAGTTCAAATGGTTCAAATGGCTCTGAGGACTAGGGGACTTAACATCGGAGGTCATCAGTCCCCTAGAACTTAGATCTACTTAAACCTAACTAACCTAAGAACATCACACACCTCCATGCCCGAGACAGGATTCGAACCTGCGACCGTAGCAGAGACACGAAGTGCGAGTGATGAATGTAGATCATGAAAATTTATTTGAGAATAATAAGTATAGCAGATTGAACACACGTTCAGCAACTATAAAATCAAGACTATATGGACGTAAATAAAAGAGGTAATTCTTTAAGAAAGCTTCTTTGTAAAACAGCAAATGATGTAGTCGGTATGTAGAAAGGAAACGCAGAAAAAAATATGAAGTGGCGCAAAGCAGTTATTACGGAGAAGGAGAGTTTTTCAACCAAACGACAACTGTGACATCGTGTTATATGGAATATTAAAGAAAGCTACTCGGGGACCTCACCATCGAGATGTAAAATATTAGAAAACGAGACTCTTTGATAGCGATTTTAGCCTCCGCAGAGGGAATATCTTTGGCTCGTTCAGATCGTTGTTGGCAATGTACCGTGTACGCGTGTTTCTTTGTGTGTCCGCGTTTGGTGGTAAGGTAAACATAAAGTGTGCATTATATTGGCGTTCCGATTTTTCTTGCGAGCATTTTCAGATGGATTTTCCACAGCTATTTGGAAATTTCTTCAGGTGGACTTGAGAGGGTAGAATGATGAATTACTGAACGAAACAACTGAAGACAATAAGAGTTAGACTAACACGTAACAGAAACTTATGTTGGATCGACATTACGTTTCTCCGCTGAAGATGCCAGATGGCACAATAAGTAACAACAGCAGCGAGAAAATTGAACAAGCATTCGAAGATTTCATAAGAGTTCGATTAGTTCAAAAGAAGAACCAAAAACATAGGTAGTCAATAATGAAAATAACGATATTCCAGAAGTAAAGTCGTATAGGATGTCTAATGCCATTTGAGGGGACAAGAAAGGAAATGCATCTAGAGACGATGACCACTTACAGATCATACCAAACCAGGTACTACGAATCATTAGCAACACGATACACGCGCACCGTGGACATGGGCAATGAATTCCGCCTCGAGACCCTATGGAAGTAATCAAGAAACTCGCCACCCGACTGTACAGGAGCTCGAAACATTCGAATAACCCCTTCATTCTGAATGTAGGGGCTTACAATCAAAATCACAAGGGGAAACGTAAAAGACCCATAGTACTCTCCTATAGGGAAACTGATAACCTATGACAAGTTTAAACACGAACGCGTGCTGAAAATTAATGCCTCCTAATTTTTTATGTGAAAACCCTTAAAAGCTTTTAAATAAAACAAACATTATCTACAGTCTACATCTTTGTTCTTCATGTCCACATATTTTTTCTCAGAATGGCCAATCCGGCGAGGAACAAATTTCTCGTAACGAGAGACCAGTTTGTTGATACCCCCACTGTAGTATGGATGAATTTGTTGACAGAGCCACAACCTCAGCTCTGCTTGCACAGTTCATCACGATCAAGGCCAAGTCCTGGAAGGTGTCCTTTAAGGGGAGACGGAAGGCAAGTGGGCTTCAAAAATTCAATTTTTAGATTTTAGCATATCTGAAATGCTTGGTCTTTTCTGTGTGAAACAGTTTTTGTTTTATATAAATATTATAATTTTTTCGTAAGATATGATGGTTTTTCTGACACTTGGTGCACGTGCAGGAGAAGTGCCAGATATGACCACAAACATTCACCTGCTTCGGTAATGAACGAAGTTAAACCCGTATTTAGAGACCTTTCTAAAGATACCTTGTTGAAGACATGTCTTCATGGGAAAACCCAAAATTTAAATGAATATGAGAATTCTGTAATTTGGAGCCGGTTACTGAAAACTGTATTTGTTAGGCTTACAACCCTCAAATTTGGTGTTTATGATGCTATTTTATGCTTCAATGATGGTGTAATTAAAAAACCGGATGTTTCGGAATTATTAGGCATAAATCTAGTGGAAATACTACAAAATCCTTGGAGCAAATAGATAAAGAGAGAATCCGCAAAGCAGATATTGATAATTTAAAATTCACAAAAGAAGCCAGACGCAAAAGAAGAGGGACCAAGAGAAGTTAAGTAGATCAGTATGATTCAGATGATGTTCAGTATGGTGCAGGAACATATTAGTGGTACGTAATTCTCACCAATAACTACACTAGAACTGCGATATTAAATTTTAAATGGTTTTTTCTCAAAACCACATTTTTTTTTACCTTCAGGTACCATTATTTGATAAACTAATGGGGTTAGAAACATGAAATACGGTCAATTTGTACTGCAGATGGTAATGAGTTATTACAAGTAAACTGAGAACCACCAAACAATCAGAAACCGCTTTATGATAATTAATGTACAAAAAAAGTTAAGTTTTACTAGTGAAAGAATAATTTTTTTCTTCTTAAAAACCACAAGAGGCATTACGTTCATTTTACTTGCAAATTGAGGCATATATGTTATATATATGCAGTAAAAATTTCATTGTTTTATCACTCATAGTTCTTTTGAAAAGTGTACATATTCAGAGGGTAAAGTAGCATTGGCAGAATAGGGATAAAAATTGCCTTCCGTATCCCCTTAAATTTTAGTACCAGATGAAAATCGGGTGGGGCCAAGTCAGGACCCTATGCAGGATGGCCAACACAGCGAAACCCAGGCGTCGCAGCGATAGTGTGTGGTCTGATATTTTCGTGCTAAAGGAGAGGGTGCTGCATGTGTGGGCGAAGTCCTCTAATGCGTACTTTGAGTTTTGTAAGGGTCTCGCGGTACATCGACACATTTACGTTACACACCGCCGTGGTACATACTACAATTCGCAGCCCCCAAGTGGCAAAAGGTTGCAACTTGCATCAGCGCAGCGGCAAGTTGACCTAGTAATATCCATGATATTTAATATCTCCACAGATATTGAGAATAAGAATACAAAAATCAGAGACATTACTTTCCATCAAGCCCTCGTACAATACAAAAATGCCCAAAACATGACGTCGGTGACCCCTGTCTCTCAGCACCTGTAAAATACGTAGCCCAACATCAGACTGGCACATGGAAGCTGACAGCATGTAAATCACAAACAAAATACTAGTAAAATTTGCACTAAGAGGCCGATTTTACACCGAAATGCCAAAGAAACTGGTATAGGCATGCGTATTCAAATACACACATACGTAAACAGGCAGAACACGGCGCTGCGGTCGGCAACGCCTATATAAGACAACAAGTGTCTTGCGCAGTTGTTTGATCGGTTACTGCTGCTACAATGGCAGGTTATCAAGATTTAAGTGAGTCTGAACGTGGTAGTAAAGTCGGCACACGAGCGATTGGACACAGCATCCACAAGGTAGCGATGAAGCGGGGATTTTCCCGTACGGCCATTTACGAGTGTACCGTGAATATCAGGAATCCGGTAAAACATCAAATCTCCGACATCGCTGCGTCCGGAGAAAGAGCCTGCAAGAACGAGGCCAACACTGACTGAAGAGAATCGTTCAACGTAACAGAAGTGCAACGCTTTCACAAACTGCTGCAGATTTCAGTGCTGGGCCATCAAGTGTCAGCGTGCCAACAATTCAACGAAACATCATCGATATGGGCTTTGGGAGCCGAAGGCCCACCAGTGTACCCTTGATGACTACACGATGCAGAGCTTTACGACTCGCCTGGGTACGTAAACACAGAAATTGGACTGTTGATGACTGGGAACATGTTGCCTGGTCGGACGCGTGTCGTGTCAAACTACACTCCTGGAAATTGAAATAGGAACACCGTGAATTCATTGTCCCAGGAAGCGGAAACTTTATTGACACATTCCTGGGGTCAGATACATCACATGATCACACTGACAGAACCAAAGGCACATAGACACAGACAACAGAGCATGCACAATGTCGGCACTAGTACAGTGTATATCCACCTTTCGCAGCAATGCAGGCTGCTATTCTCCCATGGAGACGATCGTAGAGAAGCTGGATGTAGTCCTGTGGAACGGCTTGCCATGCCATTTCCACCTGGCGCCTCAGTTGGACCAGCGTTCGTGCTGGACGTGCAGACCGCGTGAGACGACGCTTCATCCAGTGCCAAACATGCTCAATGGGGGACAGATCCGGAGATCTTGCGGCCAGGGTAGTTGACTTACACCTTCTAGAGCACGTTGGGTGGCACGGGATACATGCGGACGTGCATTGTTCTGTTGGAACAGCAAGTTCCCTTGCCGGTCTAGGAATGGTAGAACGATGGGTTCGATGACGGTTTGGATGTACCGTGCACTATTCAGTGTCCCCTCGACGATCACCAGTGGTGTACGGCCAGTGTAGGAGATCGCTCCCCACACCATGATGCCGGGTGTTGGCCCTGTGTGCCTCGGTCGTATGCAGTCCTGATTGTGGCGTTCATCTGCACGGCGCCAAACACGCATACGACCATCATTGGCACCAAGGCAGAAGCGACTCTCATCGCTGAAGACGACACGTCTCCATTCGTCCCTCCATTCACGCCTGTCGCGACACCACTGGAGGCGGGCTGCACGATGTTGGGGCGTGAGCGGAAGACGGCCTAACGGTGTGCGGGACCGTAGCCCAGCTTCATGGAGACGGTTGCGAATGGTCCTCGCCGATACCCCAGGAGCAACAGCGTCCCTAATTTGCTGGGAAGTGGCGTTGCGGTCCCCTACGGCACTGCGTAGGATCCTACGGTCTTGGCGTGCATCCGTGCGTCGCTGCGGTCCGGTCCCAGGTCGACGGGCACGTGCACCTTCCGCCGACCACTGGCGACAACATCGATGTACTGTGGAGACCTCACGCCCCACGTGTTGAGCAATTCGGCGGTACGTCCACCCGGCCTCCCGCATGCCCACTATACGCCCTCGCTCAAAGTCCGTCAACTGCACATACGGTTCACATCCACGCTGTCGCGGCATGCTACCAGTGTTAAAGATTGCGATGGAGCTCCGTATGCCACGGCAAACTGGCTGACACTGACGGCGGCGGTGCACAAATGCTGCGCAGCTAGCGCCATTCGACGGCCAACACCGCGGTTCCTGGTGTGTCCGCTGTGCCGTGCGTGTGATCTTTGCTTGACAGCCCTCTCGCAGTGTCCGGAGCAAGTATGGTGGGTCTGACACACCGGTGTCAATGTGTTCTTTTTTCCATTTCCAGGAGTGTATATCGAGCCGATGGACGTGTACGGGAATGGAGACAACCTCATGAATCCATGGACCCTGCACGTCAGCAGGGGACTGTTCAGGCTGGTGGAACCTCTGTAATGGTGTGAGACCTGTACAGTTCGAGTGATGTGGGACCCCTGATACGTCTAGATACGACTCTGAAAGGTGACACGTACGTAAGCATCCTGTCTGATCACCTGCATCCATTCGTGTCCATTGTGCATTCCGACGGACTTGGGCAATCCGAGCAGGACAATGTGACACCCCACACGTCCAGAATTGCTACCGAGAGGCTCCAGGAACACTCTTCTGAGTTTAAACACAAACGCTGGCCACCAAACTCCCCTGACATGAACGTTGTTGAACATATCTGGGAGTCCTTGCAGCGTGCTGTTCAGAAGAGATCTCCACCACCTCGTACTCTTACGGATTTATGTACAGCCCTGCAGGATTCATGGTGTCAGTTCCCTATAGTACTACTTTAGACATTAGTCGAGTCCATGCCATGTCATGTTACGGCACTTCTAAGTGCTCGCGGGGGGCCTACACGATATTAGGCAGGTGTACCAGTTTCTTTGGCTCTTCAGTGTGTAATCAAATTGATCTTTCTCGTAACGTTGTTGGCTTGTTACAAGCGCGAGACCACTCGCGTCGATCCAGGAAACATGATCGTTACACAGCAACAACACAGCAACAACAATAACTGCCCCACTGCTATAGTCCGCTTTAAATTAGTTGGCATCTGGCAGATAGCAGGTTGGACTGCTTCCGCCATCAATACAGCAGTGGGAGAGCCCAGCAAGGTCGGCTGCCACTGTGTTGCCACTTCCGCTGCGCGAAGCATTGTGCCTGCCACTGACTGTTCTCAGTGAGCTTCAATACGAGATTCGTGTTACGTTTAGGTTGGCGTGCCTCACGAGGTGCGGTGAAAGAGGAGCAGGTGTGTCGAAAGAGGTGCAGAGACGAGGTACTATAGAGATTTGCGCCATGCTGGAGTTTCAGAATTTTTACGTGAATTTTATGGGTGGCAGAGATTTTATTTCGCATAGTGCGGACAGTGCAGCGGGCCGTGAGCAAAAAAAAAAAAAAAAAAAATCTCCATGAGGGATAACGATCTGTGTGGGAGAACAAGCCCCTCCTCTCTCTTGGAAAGCTGGCAGCGTAAGTACGTGAGCTGTCCGAAAAGTAAGGTCTGATCGGCCGAGATATGAAAACCACAGTGAAAATCAATAATTTTTATTCGCAACACTTAGCCACACCTTCCAGCTACCTCTCTAAATAGTCACTGCTCCTACTTAGACATTTGTCGTGGCGTTTTGTACAAACTTTCCAGTAACCTCGTCACAGAAAGCAGCCGCCTGTGCTTTCCGCCAATTCTCTACGCTGGTCTGCCTTTCGTTGTTTGTGTCAAAATGTTGTCTTTGTAGCCAGGGGTTCATGTGAGCCGGGTTGAACAACGGAGAGAGCCAACTAAGGACTGTATTTGGATTGGATTGTTTTGGGGGGAGGAGACCAGACAGCGAGGTCATCGGTCTCATCGGATTAAGGAAGGACGGGGAAGGAATTCGGCCGTGACCTTTCAAAGAAACCATCCCGGCATTGGCCTGGAGCGATTTAGGGAAATCAAGGAAAACCTAAATCAGGATGGCCGGAAGCGGGATTGAACCGTCGTCCTCCCGAATGCGAATCCAGTGTGCTAGCAAGGATAGTATTGTGGGTGATCAAACACTTCCCATCGAAAACGCTGCAGGAGCGTCTTCATTGCCCCTGCAGAAAGTGGCTTAAAAGTGGTTTGAAGAAAAACAAACGCATGACATTTATGTTATGTGGACTGCATGGCTTCAGGCGAAATCTCTCACCATATCCACGTACTTGGCCAGAGACACTGTAGTTTTAGGCATTTTCACATGATCACTTTGCTTCTCTGAACTGATAAGAGCGACGTGAAGCGATCAACGGGGCACACTAAAGACACAGCCCAATACATCTGTGCAGTGTTTCAACAGATTTTCACAGTGGTTTCCATTTAGTGCGTAATCGGACATTACTTTCCAAATACGCCTTGTACGTGTTCCGTGCTTCTGCGAAAGAAGCACTGACACATGGTCACAAGGATCGATGATCACTTCTGGCGTTGTCAGACTTTTACTCGAACCCTGTGTTGAACCAGAATTAGTCTCTTTACTCCTTTCAGAATAAGTAAAGAAAGAAAGAGCAACGCACAACACAAAGCTAAGCGATATTCCCAAAGTATTCGATAACAACAACAGTACAATTGTTTGCCGAGGTTGGCAGTGTCGTGTACACCATATGACCAAAAGTATCCGGACACTTCTATGTGAAGCGGAATTGACCACTAGATAACACGAGAGGCGGACTCACCAGTACATAACGACTCAGGGCAGTATTGTGTTGGCAGTAAGGAAGCAGTAAAAGCAGAATGTGGCGGTCAGGACAGCTCAGTGAATTTGAACGTGGGCTAGTCATTGGATGTCACCTGAGTAACATTACATCAGGGACGTTTCAACCCTCCTTATCTGACCCAGTCGACTGTTGGTGATGTGACTGTGGAGAAGCGAAGGAAGAACCACAACTAAACCAAAACCAGGCAGATCTCATGAACTGACAGATAGGGAGTGTCGAGGAACCACTCATGTGTTCCAAAGTGCCATAAGAAGTCCAGCTGACTGAATAACTGTGCGTAGGGAGTTAGAAAGAAGGGGTGCTATGATCGAGGAGCTCCTCATAAACCATACATTTCTGCAGCCGACACTAAGTGAAGCTTGAGGTGGTGTAAGGAATAACATTGCTGGACAGTGGATAACTGGAAACGAGCGATTTGGAGCGATCAATCACGCTATTCCGTGTAGCAATCCGATGGAACGGCTCGGGTTTGGCGAATACGTGGAGAACGCCATCTGGCATCGCGTGTAAAGCCAACAGCAATCTACGGAATAGGTGGGGTTACGGTAAGATGTTTTTCGTGGTTATGGTGTCATATGTAAAGGTTTTTTTTTAAATTAGCACTACCAGACAGAAACTTTGTCAACTATTGTATTACTTATTTATTTAGCGACATGTCTCGAGGGAATACCTCATCTTCAGGATAAATGGCATTACACAAAAAAAAATTTACAATAAGGTCATATTGATGTTACATAGTCTTTTCAAAAATGCTGTGATTATCCTGTGGAAGAAGAGAAAACTTAGTAAGAGGCCATGTCACTTTAGATGGAAATATTCATCCATGGCCACATGGGGAATAACGAGATGCTGAATGAAATGACAGATTTCAAAAATTCACATTTCTTTTCCAATTTCACTACAGCAATCTTAGAATACAAGATATATAACATGACAGTCGTTTGACTCTAGCCCCAACAACAGCTTAGAAATATGTAAAATATATAATTTATATCATGATGTGTTCAATAATATTGTAACAGGTGCTCAACTGGTAATGTATTCCGTCAACCTACATCTGTAATACGATAACAAGACGTGCAGAAGACATGTAAACATCTGTCACCGCATAGATCGACAAATCGATAGTCAAATCGAAACCAGTTGTATTTCGACCGCCATCTTGTCCACTACGCTACAGATTTGTTTGTGATCGTGTTTCCAAGTTACTGTTACGTTAGCGAAAATTTACGAATAGTGACCAAGAAAGCTAAGAGAGCCACGGAAATGGAAACACCTCAGCGCATCACAACGAGACTGCCACGCCAGAAGAACAAAGTGAGCGACCGTTACAAAACATTTTCGTGCAAACATCAGTCCAGATTCCAAAGTAACATCGCCTCTTACTAAGTTTTCTCTTCTTCCACAGGATAACCACAGCATTTCTGAAAAAACTATGTAACATCAGTATGACCTTACTGTAAAATTGTTTTTTGTAATTCCATTTATCCTGAAGATGAGATATTCCCTCAAAACATGTCGCTAAATAAATAATACAATAGTTGACAAACTTTGTGACTGGTAGTGGTAATTTATGAAACTGTTACATATTTCTTGAGACAGTCACGGTCGAAGAATAGTCAAAATGGCTTCAAATTCTTATGGTGTCGTCCCTTTATTGTGGTTAAGAAAACACTAAATGATGAAGGACATTTTACAGCACTGGGTCCTGCGTACACTAGAGGAATAGTTAGAAAACGATGATTATATTAGTGGGACAATGCACCCTGTCATAAAGGAGCATCTGTGAGGCAATGGCTTGCTGATGTGTACTGGCCCCACTCAGAGTGCTGATCTGAACCCAGTGAAACACCTTTGGGATGGGTTAGAAAGCCGACTTCGTTATAGATCCGAACGTCCAACAACCCCACCTTCTCTGGTTTTACGTCTTGAGGAAGAATGGGCTGCCATTGCTCCAAAGACATTCAGACGTACCATCGAAAGTGTTCCTGAAAGTTGGGTGTCTATGATTCTGCTGTGTTCATACACAAACTCTGAATCTGAGATATTATTATCGCGGAGAGTAGCGAGCGAGCGGTTGTCGATGGGAGTCGGACGCAGCGTACGGTGGAGAGAAGCTGCTCGACATGGGATGTCGCGTTCAAACCCGCGTCCGGCCATCCTGATTTAGATTTACCGTGATTTCCCTAAATCGCTCCAGCTAAATGCCGGGATGGTTCCTTCGAAAGGACACGGCCGACTTCCTTCCCCGTCCCTCCCTAATCCGATGAGACCGATGACCTCGCCGTTTGGTCTCTTCCTCCAAACAACCCAACCCAACCCATGAGATGTCGCAGCCTGCAGTGATCGCTGGAGGAGGCTGTGGTATTAATTGAGGATTTCTGGTAATTCTCCTTTTTGCTGCACATAGTTGTTGCTTGCCTGAGCGCTGGGGGGATTTTGTCAGATTTGTGGTTCAAATGGTTCAAATGACTCTGAGCACTATGGGACTTAACATCTGAGGTCATCCGTCACCTAGAACTTAGAACTACTTAAACCTAACTAGCCTAAGGACATCACACACATCCATGCCCGAGGCAGGATTCGAACCTGCGACCGTAGCAGTCATGCGGTTCCTGATTGAAGCGCCTAGAACCGCTCGTACACCACGTCCGGCCAGATTTGTGTGTGCATACATCGAGAAAAATAGTCGTATCTTTGCTGTGGCGACAAACGTGTTCATTAAGTATAGGTATTGTCGTCCAATTAAAAGTCTGTGTAAAGTCTGTCAGTGTTTAACCAATATATTGCAAATATAATAGACTATAGACTTCATAGGTTCTTTCATTTTATTTACACCATTTAAGGCCAGTTGACCAAACCCCTCCTGATCATTCAATTTCTATGTATAAAAATATGGCAGTAATTGTTGCAATTAGTCCATGCATTGCCCTGTGCATGGATCGCAGTATTGCTTTTGAAATATTTCAGTGTGTTGCTGATCACGCAGTTGCAGAGGCAAGACGTGGTAAGTTGTCCGTTGGGCACAGGAACATCGCAGAAGAGTTGTTAAGAGACGTTAGAGAATTATTTTTAAAACTCGCAATCAGATAGTTGAGAATTTATTTATTTATAATTCATGGGAATAACTAATCTTCTGTTCCTATTTCTTTTTGTTTTCGATCATAATTCCGTTATTGTCAGTCACATACATGTCTACATACGTCTTACGAGTTAATTATAAAAAAAGGAAGTTTCACCCCCAGCAGAGTTCAAGCCATCATAAACGCGAAAAATGGAGACACCGCATTTTAACGCCCAGTAATAGGTGCCTAGATACTTTTCATCAGATAGTGTAAGTGATAGTTCAGGCCCGTTCTCCATCGGTGTCTTACGCATTCACAGTTCAAGACAAGCTGCAACTTAAACTGCAATTTAAATGCACGCAGAATATTTGTTACGAGCTGAAAATTGCGAAGAATCGTCGTCTTCCGAAATCTACACAAATCAGACATCTTGGGAAGTATCCTTGCTGACGAGATATTTTGGAAACTGCGAAAAAGTGTATTTCGGTGTGTTATTTTGTTTTCTAAATATGACATAAAAAGTTACATGCTGTTCCTGATCGGGCAAATTACAGCCGTTCGAAAAAAAGATTAACGTAACCGCTGCCTTAATTAAAATTAATAAGCGACTTATGAATGCTTACAGATACTATGAAGATCCACACCATATGTAAATTTCACGTTTTTTACAACATAGAAACTTCAAAGTGGCTTTTTATCGCAGCAGAGCGCTATGGCGGCTGTCCATAAACAACGGTTGTCGCGACAACGTCGAAACTTTGGACCTTCACCGTCACCTGCCAGCTGCACTGCCTGACAAAAAAGGTGAAACAGTCAGAAGTCTAGGAGGGAAAAAAATGAATAGTTGATAAGAAGAAAATCAAAATTGTTTTTTATTATACACCACAATAAAACCAGTGTACAGTATTTGACTTGAATAAGATGTGAATCGGTTTTACTTTCGATATTTTAGAATGTTTACACATACTTTATTTACTTTGATGATAATGGTGATGATGATGACGCTGTGTTCTCTCCATTAGGCAGGTCCACCACTGCAAGTTCAGCGTTCTCCCAGTTTACCAACACCCTTGTTATAGTTGCGTATGATTCATTGCTCCTGATGAAAACTAACTGTTACCTTCTTCTACCTCTGGCTCTCTTCCCAGTCGTCATTCAGTCGAGTGTGTCCTTTATTATGCAGTCTCTTCTAATCCAGGGTCCTAGCTAGCTTCATTTCCTCTCTTACTTGTTTCCAGCATTTGCTTTATTTTGTTAATTCTTTGTAACACAATCTCGTTTATTACTTTGTATGTCAATTTCACACCTTCCATTCTTCTCCATATGCGCAGTTCAAAAGACTCAAAGGATTTCTTCACTCTCCACCACAGTATCCATGATTTGGCGTTACACAGTGCCACATTTCATAGAAACGCTTCACAAATCTTTCACTTAATTGTTTAAAATGGACCACAGAAGATACTACTCCTACTGTAAAATATTTCTTTTGTAATATCTATCCTTGTTATTATCTCTCAATAAGTATCATGTTACTGGTATTTTTGCATCCTAGGTGCATGAAGATATGATTTTGCTTCATGGACTCACTGTCGTCGTCATCGTCACATTTCTTCATTCTATATTGCTTACAGCTGGTGTCCAGTTCTTTTAACTTATTGTAAATTGTCTTTTATTTGCACTCAGTAATATCATGTCGTCACATTTCTTCATTCTATATTGCTTAGAGCTGGTGCCCAGTTCTTTTAACTTATTGTTAATTGTCTTTTATTTGCACACAGTAATACCATGTCATCACCAAATCTCATACATTTTATTATCCTTGTTGCTATTGTCACACCACACTTTTCTGTTATGAACAGTTTCTACCTAAGTAATCTAATCAGGTATTAAACAGGGCACTTGTAAGATAACAATTTTAATGCATTGTGTGTAATATTTTTCAACATAGTTCGTGTAATAATATTTTTCAATAATGCTTCAAAATAATTAAGTACAAAATTATAATATTTCGTAAATTCGTGTCGACGAAATGTTGAAAGGTTGTTTTGAGAAAGGGGGGGGGGGGGCAGCTTCGGCAGTCCTGGAAGTGGTGCAGATAGCTCGGTAAAGCACTGTCCGTTGAGACGGTTCTGTCCATAACTTCTAGTGTTCTAAAAAATTTGTCTATACGCCTGGTTGGTCATCTCGGATTCTTCGTCTCCCCAACTGAATTCTTTTTGTAACTGTTATTGTTGGTTTACGTAAAGTGTTCTAAAGGACACAAACACTTACCAAAAACGTAACTTCTCAAAAGCATTTCTGTGTAAACTTGAGCAACGTTTAGCTTGATGATATCTAAAAAGCGCTGTGTATTGTCATTCTATACAAACGACTGAATTATTATGTACAAAGTAATTTGCATGGAAAGAAATAGGAAATTACTAGCACTCTTACCTTGCAATTGAAAATTTGTGTTATGTTACGTCAGAAACAAGTTTTAAGGTGTGAAAATATTCATTAGAGAACCAAAGAGCTTTCATTCAGATGCAATGATCAGATAATGCTCCTGTGTTTGCTACATATCTTTGAATGTACAGCACAGAGGATTAATGAGGATGATACTACAATTTGTTTTAAAAAATAAATACGAATAGCATTCTCCAGAAAGATACATGTGCTATTTTACAAGGGTAGCATCCACAACAAGGAAGTATAGTTCCATATGCAGGACATGTGAAGTAACTATTGTTTATCACTGCATTCACCATGTACAGATATATCGTGAATATAGAGTTTTTGAAAAAATAATTACAGTACTCATACATCACTTTTAATAAATCGATACATTTTCCTAAAATATGTGGTTTTCATAATTATATTTTCTGTGTAAGCACCACAGGGGACTGGATGTAAATAATCATCATTTTTCACAAGTATTGTAAAACGTTTATGTTGCAATAGTGCTGGATAAATACAAATTTGATGCATCTCTCCAAATTAGTCTGTCTTATGAAAGTCTCTTCATCTATACACAAATACAGCTGTCTACACACATTTTAACCTGCGCCGGCCGGAGTGGCCGTGCAGTTCTGGGCGCTACAGTCTGGAGCCGAGCGACCGCTCCGGTCGCAGGTTCGAATCCTGCCTCGGGTATGGATGTGTGTGATGTTCTTAGGTTAATTAGGTTTAATTAGTTCTAAGTTCTAGGCGACTGATGACCTCACAAGTTAAGTCTCATAGTGCTCAGAGCCATTTGAACCATTTTTTAACCTGCGTGCTGTATCTCCCTCACGTTACACTTGCCAATATTACCAAATTAACTATTCTTTGATGCCTCAGAATGTGTCCTATCAATATATCCCTTCCTTCAGTCAAGTTCTGCGAACTGCATCTTTTATAATATATTTATTACTATTGGATTAGTGCAGTTTACCAGTCATATAAACTGTTTATGTTTGACAGCAACAAAATTTTTGTTTCTTACGACAGTCTGACAAATTTCATGACAAAACTTGGCCATATGTCAATATCGACACAACTGTCACAGGTACAATTTAAATGACAACAACTTCCTGTTTATAACTGGAATAACTTCTTTTTTTAAATGATGAACGCGAGATCTAATTTTTAGAGTTTCTGATATATCGAAAGTATCGATATCAGACACATTGAATTGACATTGCTCAAGCGATATATCGATTAATCGATACTTCAGATGTTCGTGTCGTTTTTTCTATCGCCCAGGCCAGTAAGGTAAGACGGGTGCTGACGTTCTGCTTACTTCGACACTGTTATTGCGATGGCGCTGCCACAGAGATACGGCCGAGGCTAGAGGGCGTATCGCCATGAGAGTCACGTCGGGCCAATTCCGCGACTCGCCCGTGCCTTTTTCGCGGCAGAGCCGACGGCGGCGGGAATTCCCACGGCCCGAGGGATAGATTAACTCCGATCACGTGACCACGGGTCGCCATGCGACCTGCCTGACCTTAGCTTCCGCCCGTCATTCAGTGTGTCACGCTGCGAACACACGGACGCGCTTGTAGAATCGTATCAGGCTGCTTCAACCCACACGAAAGTGTCATAGAGATGCTCATCATGGAACATAACCTCGAACATTTTGAACAAAGGGGACGTTGTCCTCGCGAAACTCTGTTGAGATAATTTCGAACAATATTGTGCAGCAGTTCTATAATCAGCATTGTACAGCTCGTTGGAGGATCGTGGGAATAAGATAAGAGAAAGAGTAGGAGGCGTATAGAGGCATATTGATAATCATTTCCCACCGCTGAATAAGCGAGTAGAACACAAGATCGCTATTTGGTACCAAAGATTAGATTAGATTAGGACTTGTTCCATAGATCATGAATACGACACTTCATAATGACGTGGAACGTGTCAGGTTAATAAAAGGTGTCTATACAAAATATTACATTACACAAAATATTCCATGACACTTAATATTTTTAATTTTTTGGGGGGTAGGGAGTGGGGAAATTACCCACTTACTATATCCAAAAATTCATCTAATAAGTAGAAGGAGCTGCCATTCAGAAATTCTTTTAATTTTATTTTAAATGCTATATGGCTATCTGTCAGACTTTTGATGCTATTAGGTAAGTGACCAAAGACTTTTTTGGCAGCATAATTTACCCCTTCTGAGCCGAAGTTAGATTTAACCTTGAGTAGTGAAGGTCATCCTTTCTCCTAGTGTTGTAGCCATGTACACAGCTATTACTTTTGAATTTGTTTGGATTATTAATACCAAATTTCATAAGTGAATATATATATTGTGAGGCTACAGTGAAGATCCCTCGCTCTTTAAATAAGTGTCTGCAGGGCGATCGTCGATGAGCTCCAACATTTATTCTGATTACACGCTTTTGTGCAAAGAACACTCTTTAACTCAATGATGAATTACCCCAAAATATGATGCCATACGAAAGCAGAGAATGAAAATATGCGTGGTAAGCTAATTTACTGATATGTATATCGCCAAAATTTGCAATGACCCTAATAGCATAAGCAGCTGAACTCAAACGTTTCGTTACGTCTTCAGTGTGTTTTTTTCCAGTTAAACCCCTCATCAATGCATACACCTAGAAATTTTGAATATTCTACGTTAGCTTCCGATTTCTGATCGAACTCTGTATTTATTAATGGTGTCATTCCATTTACTGTGTGGAACTGTATATACTGTGTTTTATCAAAGTTTAATGAGAGCCCATTTGTAGAGAACCACTTAATGATTTTCTGCAAAACATCGCATCCAATTTCATCAGTTAATTCTTGTCTGTTAGGTGTTATAGCTTTAGTTTTATCATCGGCAAAAAGTACCAGCTTTGCATCTTCGTGAACATAGAATGACAAGTCATTAATATATATTAAGAACAGCAGAGAACCCAAGACTGAATCTTGGTGCACCCTATTCTTGATTGTTCCCCAGTTTGAGAAATCACCAATTTTTTGCATATTATGTGAACGGCTTTTTTCAACTTGAGCGCTGTCCCATTCATACCACAGTACTTGAGCTTATCTAGAAGTATTCCATGATTTACACAATCAAAAGCCTTTGAGAGATCACAAAAAATCCCAACGGGTGACTTCTGGTTAATCAGAGCATTTAATATTTCATTAGTGAAAGTATATATAGCATTTTCCGTTGAAAAACCTTTCTGGAAACCAAACTGACATTTTGTTAAAACTTTATTTTTAGAAAGGTGTGAAGCTGCTCTACAATACATTACTTTTTCAAGAATTTTGGATAAGACAGTCAGAAGAGATATTGGGCAGTAGTTGTTTTACAACAGACGTGTCCCCTTTTTTATGCAGTGGTTTAACAATGACATACTTCAGTCTATCTGGGAAAATACCCTGCTTCAGAGAGCTATTACATACGTGGCTAAGAATCCCAATTATCCCTTGGGAACAAGCTTTTATTATCCTGCTGGAAATGCCACAATTCCATGTGAGCTTTTATTCTTGAGAGAGTTTAGTATCTTCCTAATTTCAGAAGGAGAGATGGGTGGAATTTTAATTGTATCAAATTGTGTGAGTAAGGCCTCTTCCATTAACTGTCTTGTTTCTTCTAATGAACATTTAGATCCTGTTTTCTCTACAATATTTAAAAAATGGTTATTCAAAATTTTTCGACTTCCGGCTTGTTGTTTGTCAAGTTTCCATTCGCTTTGATGGTAATGCCATCATCCTGTACTCTTGGTTGCACTGTCTCCCTTGTAATAATGTTCCAAATCGTTTGGATTTTGTTATCAGAGGTATTAATCTCAGACATGATGCACACGCGTCTGGACTTTTTAATAACCTTTCTTAATGTGGCACGGTAGTTTTTATAATATTTGGCTGTTTCTGGGTCTCTTTCTTGTTGTTAGATACAGTAGACACAGTTCCCTTCCGCCATGAACTGCACAGTGGCTTGCGAAATACAAAGGGTGTTCCAGGAGGAATAGTAAGGATTTTAGGAGGTAGTAGCATATAGTAATTGTAATAAAACTTTCAGTGTGACACGTATCCAATTTCTATTGGTTACAGAGATACAGCTGTTAGGATATGATAAAAAAATACTCTTAGACAGTGTAAGGGAAAGGCAAATGATTACCTTCAAAGCTGATTTTCGTAAACACCACCTTCGATTACAGTATCCTTTCGACTTCTCTCGACAACGCAGCACCTACCTCTTCTGAGATCGTCTTAACGTTCTTTTATGAGAGCAGCACTAATCATTTCCTTACATCTTTTTCCAAAATATTCGAAAAAGTAATGTACTCAAGAGTAGTCACACACGTAAGGGGAAACAATTTACTTAGCATATCACAGATTGGATTCCAGAAGAACTGTTCGACTGAGAATACTGTTTATACATTCACTCATCACATAGTCAAAGCCTTAAATAATAATATATCGCCTTTCTTTCGTGACCTTTCCAGGGCGTTTGATAGTATAGATCATGTTACTCTCTTTAAAAAAATTCAAGTTTCGTAAAATAGATGGCTTTATGCACAAGTGATCTGAATCTTACTTAACAAACAGATTGTAAAAAGTGTGCTGAATAATTCAGACAATATTGGAAAGGAGGAAAATTTTAGTGACTGGAGGAAAAAAAAATCACGAAGGGAGTCCCATAGGGTTCAATCTTGGGTCCACTTATGTATGTGAATGACCTTCCACTTAATATTGCACAAGCAAAAACTGGTAGTTGTTGCAGACGACTCTGGTGTTATATAACAATAGCTGGAAGAGAGAAAGCAACAGTAGAGATGGTAAACGATATTTTCCAAAGATGTATTACGTGGTTCTCAGAAAATGGGCTCTTCCTAAATTTAGAAAAAGAAACTGCTCTGTCACAATACATATGAAATTCGTCATAAATAATCTATCAAAACTTGAGAACAATGACGTCCATACCTATAACGCTAGAGCAAAAAATGAGCTTCATTATCGATTGTTAAAGCTGTCGGTGGCTCAGAAAGCAATGTGCAGCAACAAAGATTTTTGATTGTATCCCCAATAGCGTAAAAAAATCTGACAGGTAGCAAAGCTAGTTCTAATTTAAAATCATTTCTCCTGGACAACCCCTTCTTTTCGAAGGACGAATTTCCAGTTAAAAACTGGTAGTCAATAAAAAAAGTACAGTTGCCTGAGTAAGACTAAAAATAATAATTTGTTCATTAATGTTAACTCTAATCATGTATACATATCATGTAAACTAACTCGTTCCATGTCATTTCGATAAAAGAACCGTTCAAATGATCTATGAAATATATAAGTAGCTAACTAACATAATTCGAACGGTCAGTTCGTCTGTTGTGTTCACTTTTCGTTTTTGGATTTCACCTTTCAACCATCCCCATAGACAAATATGTAAAGGGATAAGTAAGATCCTGGTGATCAAAAAGGACAGTTTCTGCCAGCTCATTTTCCGCGGGAATGTTAGGTAAGATGATGTGTCAACTGAAGACTAGAATGTGCATGCTTCCCTTCATGGCGGAAGAACATACTCATCTTTATAGCCAAAGGAACCGTGTCCAATAATGGTGGAAGCTAGTTTCCAAGAAAGTCTAGAAAACGAAGCCCTGTAAGACAACAGGGCCAGTCAATGATTGTCTATCACAGCGTACCACAAATTTACAGAGAATCGTCCTTGAAAATCTGTCTGCACAAAGGCATGTGCTTTTTCGTCGGACCTCCGATGTGAGTTATGAGTGTTATCCATATCGTCAAGATTGACAGTTAATCATCAGTAAAAAATATTGATTGAATTACTCGGCGATTTGCGTTTATTCATTTTTCATAATTACAGCCTACTGTCTGAAAAGCTAAAACAGGCTATATAATTACATTTCCTTGGCCGGTGGTCCTTAAGTTTTTTAAAACATTGCAACTACAAAACTAAAATAAAGCCATTGACCAGTTACCCAGCTACTAATATTACGAGGGTAATCCCAAAAGTAAGGTCTCCTATTTTTTTATATGCACATAGACCTGTTTATTTCTACAATGGTGTACTTCAGATTACAGCTTGAACATTTAGCTATTTTTCGACATAATCACCATTTCTGTCGATGCATTTTTGTAGACGCTGTGGTAGTTTTTGTATGCCCATGTCATACCAGGTCGCCGCCATGCTGTTCAGAAAGATATGGACCTCTTCTTTCACCTCGTCGTCGGAGCTGAATCGCTTTCCGGCCAAATGTTCTTTTAACCTAGGGAACAGGTGATAGTCACTGGGCGCCAAAGACTATAGGATGGGTGGGTGATTATGTTCCACTGAAACTGTTGCAGGAGAGGAAAGGTTTGCCGAGCGATGTGTGGGCGAGCATTGTCATGGAGAATGTGTACGCCCTTGCTCATCATTCCTCTTCTTCGGTTCTGAATTTCCCGTCAGGAACCAACGTGCAGAGATAATCCTGGGTGATCCGCCGATCTTCACGCATGCTTTGCTCAACATTCAACACTGACTCCTCAGAAATTGACGGTCTCCCGCTCCTTTGTTCGTCCTGAATTTCGTTCCGACCAGCTGCAAACTCTCACACGAACATTTTTGAGCTCCATGCACGACTCACCATACACTTCCGTCAATTGGTGATGGATTTCAATCGGCGCAGTGCCCTTTGCGTTCAAAAACCGAACAACTGGGCGCAATTCGCATTTGACAGTAACATCCAACGGGAGCTCCATTCTCAACGGCTGCCAAGTCAAGACTGAGCGCCTCAGCGCGGCGTGCGCATGTTTTCACACAGCGCGCGAAGCACTCTTCATAACAGTGAGACCAACTGCCACACAAACAGAGTGCTGTACATTTAAAAAAATAGAAGAACGTACTTTTGGGATTACCCTCGTAATATGAGCCCTACAGAATCTGCGCTTTGTTTATTTATTTTGATGCATTTAATTTGTAGATGGTTGTTTCCGCTAGTGAATCCTCCCTCATACTACTCCGGTCAACAGCCATTATCTGCTGGATTCCCTGGGAGTCTGGCAGCACGTCATCAGCGTTTCCACTACAGCAAGCAATTCCACCCATCACTGTTACGTCTTAAAGTCCACACTTCCGTGATCACTTACACCAACGCAATGTAGATTCTTGGGAAAGTATTCCACCCGGTGGTCGCCGACGTCAGTTATCTTCTTTCCATCTGCAGACTATGTTGTCTAGCCGGGATGGTATCACGCTGACCTACGGTTGAATTTCTCGTGAAGTCTTCCTTGGCCTTCCTGGATACTGTGGCTGCAGTATCGTCCAAGATGGGCCAGGTCGACTCTCTCCTTAGTGCTGCTTTGGGACCTAACATCCTTAATACCTGACGTCTATTGCCCGGTTCTACAGAGCGCACAGTCCCATAATGTGTGTTCTGGTGTGCTCACGCCGCCACAGGTGCAACTATCGTTCATCTGTCTTTTGAGTTTGTATAAATGCGTAACATACGGGCCGTGGCCAATCAAATGGCTTGGTTCAAATGGCTCTGAGCACTATGGGACTTAACATCTGTGGCCATCAGTTACCTAGAACTTAGAACTACTTAAACCTGACTAGCCTAAGGACATCACACACATCCACGCCTGACGCAGGATTCGAACCTGCGACAGTAGCGGTCGCGCAATTCCAGACTGAAGCGACTAAAACCACTCGGCCACACCGGCCGACATGGCCAATCACGTAATGTATCAATCCACTCGACGGGATAATAAACCTTATTTTTAATCTTTCACGAAGTCAGGGATAAATTCTTATATTCCCTTGCCTGTGCCTGAAGTGTCCCACTCATTTTGCCACGGTTGTAATAAGCGATCTTCCATTACCTTTTTCGAACTGGTCTCCGGTGGGCATTTTCCTAGAATTAATAGCAAAGCATCATCGTGGCAGTGTAGTAAGCGCCCGTTAACCTTAGTAGCACTCCTCGTTGAATACTATTCACTAATGAGACTGGCTTCAGTAGCTGTAATCTATGAGCCCAAACGATCACTGATGCTAATATACACTATGTGATCAAAAATATCCGTATACCCCCAAAAACATACGCTTTTAATATTAGGTGCATTGTGCTGCCACCTACTGCCAGGTACTCCATATCAGCGACCTCAGTAGTCATTAGACATCGTGAGAGAGCAGAATGGGGCGCTCCGCAGAAGTCACGGACTCCGAAAGTGGTCAGGTGATTGGATGTCACTTCTGTCACACGTCTGTACGCGAGATTTCCACACTCCTAAACGTCCCTAGGTCCACTGTTTCCGAAGTGATACTGAAGTGGAAACGTGAAGGGACACGTACAGCACAAAAGCGTACAGGCCGACGTCGACTGTTGACTGACAGAGAACGCCGACAGTTTAACAAAGGCGTAATGTGTAATAGGCAGACATCTATCCAGAACATCACACAGGAATTCCAAACTGCATCAGGATCCATTGCAAGTACTATGACATTTAGGGGGGAGGTGAGGAAACTTGGATTTCATGGTCGAACGGCTGCTCATAAGCCACACATTACGCCGGTAAATGCCAAACGACGCGTCGCTTGGTGTAAGGTGTGTAAACATTGGACGATTGAACAGTGGAAAAAGTTGTGTGGAGTGACGAATCACGGTACACAATGTGGCGATCCGATGGCAGGATGTGGCTATGGCGAATGCCTGGTCAACGTCATCTGCTAGCGTGTATAGCGCCATTAGTAAAATTCGGAGGCGGTGGTGTTCTTCTTCATGGAAGGGACTTGCACTCCTTGTTGTTTTGCGCGACACTATCACAGCACAGGTCTACACTGATGTTTTAAGCACAGCCTTGCTTCCCACTGTTGAAGAGCAATTTGGGGATGGCGACAGCATCTTTCAACACGATAGAGCACCTGTTCATAATTCACGGCCTGCGTCAGACTGGTTACACGACAATAACGTCCCTGTAATGGACTGGCCTGCATAGACTCCTGACGTGAATCCTATAAAACACCTTTGGGATGTTTTGGAACGCCGACTTCGTGCCAGGCCTTGCGGGCCGCCATCGATAGCTTTCCTCAGTGCAGCACTCCGCGGAGAATGGGCTGCCACTCCCCAAGAAACCTTCCAGCACCTGACTAACGTATGCCTGCGAGAGTGGAAGCTGTCATCAAGCCTAAGGGTGGGCCAACACCATACTGAATTCGAGCATTACCGATGGAGGGCGCCACGAACTTGAAAGTCATTTTGAGCCAGGTGTCCGGATACTTTTGATAACATAGTGTAGATTGGTGGTGTACTGTGTTTGTTTTCAGGGGAAGCCGACATTGCCTATTTGTAATGGTTATGATTTTATTCGCCGTGTTTGTACCTTTTCTGCCTGCTTCCCCTGTATGATATGCAAAGTTACGACGTTTGTCCATAAATGCCTCGAGATATCTCACTATAGCGCTTCTTCTAATCGTTACAAATTTAATTTAATTTTTGGGTATCTTGCTAGTTTCCCTTTCAGCATTAGTAGCGATTTGCATTAGCGAAATACAAAATTTCGTTTGTGTACCTTCATGTCCTTCTTGAAGGTGTCGAGTCACTCAAAAACGATACGAATAAACGCGGAGCCTACGTAATGTATGTGTGTGAAACACCGACAAAATCTGCGTGTGTTTGTTGAAGGACTACGTTCTATCAGCTGAATAATGTCTTCTATTTCATCCACATTCTTTTCGTTTGTCGCCGGCCGAAGTGGCCGTGCGGTTCAAGGCGCTGCAGTCTGGAACCGCAAGACCGCTACGGTCGCAGGTTCGAATCCTGCCTCGGGTGTGGATGTTTGTGATGTCCTTAGGTTAGTTAGGTTTAACTAGTTCTAAGTTCTAGGGGACTAATGACCTCAGCAGTTGAGTCCCATAGTGCTCAGAGCCATTTGAACCATTTTTTTCGTTTGTCGGGCGGTCTAAAGTGTCTTGTCACGGTCCGCGCGGCTCCCCCCCGTCGGAGGTTCGAGTCCTCCCTGGGGCATGGATTTGTGTGTCGTCCTTAGCGTAAGTTGCCGGCCGAAGGGGCCGAGTGGTTCTAGGTGCTACAGTATGGAACCGCGCGACCGCCACGGTCGCAGGTTCGAATCCTGCCTGGGGCATGGATGTGTGTGATGTGGTTAGGTTAGTTAGGTTTGAGTAGTTCTAAGTTCTAGGGGACTGATGACCTCAGAAGTTAAGTCCCATAGTTCTCAGCGCCATTTGAACCATTTGAACCTTAGCGTAAGTTAGATTATGTTATATTAAGTAGTGTGTAAGCTTAGCGACCGATGACCTCAGAAGTTTGGTATCATAAGACCTTACCACAAATTTCCAAATTTCCTTTTTGTTTGCACGTTCAGCTGAAATGTGACTGCATGGCACTGCATTATTCGTGCGCGGTGAACTGAAAACACGATAAACTCCCTTTTTGTCTGGTCTCTGGAGTCACGAAATCACCTGCCGTTTTTCTTTACAAGCAGGAGTAGTGTTGCAAAACCCCTGCACAAAGATCGTGTCGGCACACTCAGTACATACAGCCTGCATACGAAAACGACAAAGTAGATTGGCCGACAAACAACAATCACAATCATAGTTGAAATTTCACAACTTGAACTTCAAAACGAAAATAACGATTGATAAATAAGCCGAGAGAAACAGGAATACCAACAAGCAAACTGAAAACTTATATCTGTAATCAGTTGTATCTCTGTAACTAATAAAGTTGGACTCGTACTGTAGTGAACGTTTTACTCGAATCTGTCTGTAGCAAACTCGATCGGAACAGGCCTCGGAGCTCCCAACGGTATTGACCGATCGCCGTGTGACCCTCAGCCAATAGGCGTCACTGGACGCCGCCCCCAGGCTGTTGTCAGTTTTCGTGACCGGCACCGATTCTCATTCAAGTAGCTCCTCAATTGTTCTCATGCGGGATGAGAACACTCTGCTTGCCAACAGGGCTCGGCGGACACGGACCGTCATCCCAATGTAACTCTGGTCTGTACGAGCATTAGTTAGGTTAATACTTATACATGCCTGAGTTAAATTGGAATAGGTGTCGTTATGGTTATGTTCAGTCTACATGATTACTTATAACGCAATCACAACCATTCCCAATGGAATCGAACATGATGCAAACAACAGTAGTTACACAATTAGCTTTAAAAACAAACGTTACAAAATTAGCTTTGAAACACACATGTCAACAACTTGACCTTCGATGGCGGCAATCTTCAATGCTAATGGACACAGTAAACCGTATTAATATATCGAGGAATGAAGAAATAGTGGAATAAGTCAGTGACTAAATAAAGAAGAAGAAAAAAAACACATAAAGGAAAATAACTTCAAAACCAATTCCCCGAAAGGCTGAAGTTCCTCTGTGGGAGAACAACTACGACGATACTGAAGACCGGAAATCTTGGAGAAGCCTTAACATGTAAGTGCAGATACACACGAAACTGTGCGGTTTGAGGCGCCATGTCACGGATTGCGCAGCGGCTCCCGCCGGAGGTTCGAGTCCTCCCTCGGGCATGGGTGTGTGTGTTGTTCTTAGCGTAAGTTAGTTTAAGTAGTGTGTAAGTCTAGGGACCGATGATCTCATCAGTTTGGTCCCTTAGGAATTCACACACATTTATGAACACACGAAAGAGGAAACATTCGTAAGACGAAAAGTCAATTTAAAAATAGCTGTAAGTACAACACACACATACAACAGTCACTATTAACATCTATGGCAACTGCCGGCACGGCAGCTCAGAAAAAAAACTGAGTGAAAAGATCAACAACCAACTACAATGGATGTCATGTGACGTCAGCTACGAGCAAATGTAACGAATAGCAACGAACAAAAATGCAAAAAAAAAAGTGGTATGTGCCTGCCTCCCAAGCAGCGGACGCGAGTTTGAGTCCTGGCTGGGTTGGAGATTTGCTCTGCTTGTGGACTGGGTGTCGTGTCGTCTCTCACCATCATTTCACCCTCATCACTGTCACGCAAGTCGCCCAGAGTGGCGTCGACTGAAATAAGACTTGCAGTCGGCGGCCGAACTTCCCCGGATGTTGCATCCCGGCCAACAATGCCCAACCATTATTGTTTTTTCCTTGCCCGGTATTCTTTCTTGGTGTGTTTGGATCCCGAATCATGGTTCTGGCATTTGCATTTCGTATTTCATCACACATAATAACTACACCAAGAACAACACACACACACACACACAACGATGCTAATGAGATGCATATGTTTCATGCACACCATTAAACAAACACTACTGGATATTTCTGCATAAGACACGATTCAGCGTCACATATACAGTTATCATAATCACAGAGATCGGCTTACGTTAGAGAAGCTTTGCCGGCCGGAGTGGCCGTGCGGTTCTAGGCGCTACAGTCTGGAATCGCGCGACCGCTACGGTCGCAGGATCGAATCCTGCCTCGGGCATGGATGTGTGTGATGTTCTCAGGTTAGTTAGGTTTAAGTAGTTCTAAGTTCTAGGGGACTGATGACCTCAGAAGTTAAGTCCCACAGTGCTCAGAGCCATTTTTTAGAGAAGCTTTGTGCGGCACTTAGTGAAGTCGAATATTTTAATGCTTCATTCATCGTTGCAACTGGGACTTGAAAAACATAAATACATGCATTGTGTACCGTGATGTGGTGTAGTGTAATGGCTAGCGTATCCGTCTGATGTGTAAAAGGTCATAGGTTCGCACCTCATCAATTGCACCAGATTGTTTTTGTTTTGTTTCTAAATCTAACCAAAAGAATTTGAGTAATATTTTTATTCAGTTTATTGGTTTAAATGTAATTTCTTTTATTTCTAATTCTTTTCCGCGTCGCTTTTCATCATCGCACTGACTTTTTTAAAGCCAGAAAACCGTATGCAATACGACGCTGTGTTCGCAACCGGCCCATGGGACCGGGGGGGGGGGGGGGGGAGCTATGGGGGCTGGGGGCTGTAGCCCGCCTCCCGCCCCCCCCCTCCCCCCAATAGAGTATCATACTACACTGGATATAATGACTTCAGAAATCAGCGAACATATTACTACAAAAGATTCAATCATTTTTTTAATAGTATGTCACAATATAGGTTGCAATGTATTTGAAACACATTGTAACAAAAGAGTAAGAGCGGCGAATAACTCACAATCTAAATCAATAAATATCAATTAACTTAAAATGGGCGTCTTATTATTTGTTAATGCACATTTTTTACCCTGAACTCCAAAACAGTTACCAAAAACTACTTTAAGCAATACCAAATTTTACCAATTTATCGGTGGAGGACCCCAACTCTCCTTTTGTTAAGCTATATTCCATTCCCCCAACCCCCCCCCCCCCCCCTCCCCCCTTGACCGACTACTAGAATCGCCCCTGCATGGGACCAGAAAACCAGCAGGCGGACATCCGAGAGTGTTGTGTTGCCTCGTTATCCGAGACCGTGTTCTCGTAACACGATAATCTCGCAGGCAGCATTCTCGCTTTTCAGTCTCACTTATGACAACGAGCGGAAATACGGCAACTGACGGCCTCTAGTAAACAGGTTCAAGTGGCTGTAAGATGCAGTAGTTGCGTTGAGACGTAGAGACTTGCACAGGATAGAGAAGCGTGAACGCTGCTTCAAACCAGTCTTCAGACTGAAGAGGACCATCAACATCACCACCACCACACCAACAACATTTCTGCGATGCACAGCGAGCCTCTTTTAACGTGCACTTACTAAACGATCCTGTGAATGAGAGCTTGTTCCCATCTGCATCCTACTTGGCAACAGGGCGACGTTCAGACTTTTTCGTATGGGGAAGGGTGGGTGCGGGGTGCTCACACGGGATGAATTGGGTTACTAAAGTTACACACGAAGACGACACATACACGCACTGCCTACACCATGTGTCATACTCTCATTAACTACCATATCTGATTGCAAATATTTTAAAGAAACAAGCCTTATACTCCCTTTAGGCAAACTTAGGCAACCCATTATCCAAGACGAACAAAACCAGGGGTCAGATACACACCAACTTAAAAGTCAAAGCTGCAGTTCGGTGTATCTATGAATAACTAGTAGAGAACACAATATACAGAAAAAAATCAGAAATCGGTTCAAAATGATTCAAATGGCTCTGAGCACTATGGGACTTAACTTCTGAGATCATCAGTCCCCTAGAACTTAGAACTTCTTAAACCTATCTAACCTAAGGATATTACACACATCCATGCCCGAGGCAGGATTCGAACCTGCGACCGTAGTGGTCGCGCGGCTCCAGACTGTAGCGCCTAGAACCGCTCGGCCACCCCGGCCGGTTAGAAATCGGAAATATGAAAACGATCATTCCACACTTGCAGGTAATTTAAAACGGCACAGCCACCACACAGTCGTGGAAATTACTAGAATAAACGGGCGCAATATCTCGTCCAAATCACAGACATACATTACTAGACTAGTAACACCGTATACAGTAGCACTGGTGACACTGAAGCGCACTGCAATCGCAAATATGGCGGCGAGCGCGAAGTCGTTTAAACAACTGTTTATTTACTTATAAAACAGACGTAATAAACAGGGATAAGCTGATACAAATACGTTACCTTTAGAGTTTTGACACAATGGTCGATACATGCGTCGTGTTTGAGTGTAATTTTTCGTACCGCAGACGGAAGTTACAAGAAAAGTAACGTCTAAATGCAAGCATAACTAGAAACACGTTACGTATTTTTGTTTTAGGACCGTATGTAAACCTAAATAATTATATTTCAGTTTGTCTAATCTGAAATTCCGGCAGTATTTAATTAGTTTACGTATATTTTAAGGGGTTTAAAAATCTGGTATTAACAGGCGTAGCTTAATTATGTGTTTAACCAGTGTTAAACTGCTTCGACTTTTCTTCGGGTAGTATGCTCGTTATGAAAATGCTCCTGATAAGAAGTGTCTTTATTCGTTTGAGTGTTCTTACGAAAATTACATCCTGATTTAAAGTGGGTATGTGTTACTTGTTCTTTACATAACACGATTCTACAAAGTAGTGTGTGTTTAACTTAGCTAGTTCGGAAACATTTACGCAACTGCAGAACTTTTTTTAACCACCTCGTAAAGCGTATAATGTCATTTCGGTTCAGTAAATCATAGTAGTACAATACACAAACTTCCTGACGTTGCCATCTAACCTCGCCAAACGCCAGGCTTTAGTGAACTGTGCACCTTTGCCAGTCTAGTAACGTATGTCTGTGGTCCAAATGAAAGAGCACTATCACATCGCAAAAGGCAAGTTAATTTCAAGAATGATTTTTTATCGAAGTCTCGGGTTCCGAACGATACATATTGATTGTGCGACTGTAAATCGATCATTTGGTTTTGGAGGCGGGCGTTATGATAAATTATTTGTGATCGTCAGTTTTATTTGTTCTCCGTCTTTCTCTTAGTTGTTGTAAATCACATACCTCCGCGTATTGTTTGTGAGTTGGTAGGGAAACCCAGACGATTTCTGTCGGTAGTGAGTGGGATGTCTCGTGTTCTTGACGTTTCCTAGGCGGATTCTCTCACATGGAAAAATGTAATTCCATGCTCATCCAGCGTAGAAAATTGTTTAACTTTTTGTCGCAAATATGGAGTACTACCGGCCGAGGAAAGTAAAGACTATGTAGATTATGGTGGTGCGAAGTGCGTCAACTTCGTAAGAAAAGTTTCTATGCTGAGATTCTGTTACAATTTCATTGTGGACAGTGCGGAAAATGAACGAGTATCAGGAAGAATACGTGGTTCGACTCTTCCAAATTACCCATCCAGACCAGCGTAATTCTTCTGTCTTGCTGGATTCGGGCCGGCCGGTGTGGCCGAGCGGTTCTAGGCGCTTCAATCTGGAACCGCGCGACCACTACGGTTGTAGGTTCGAATCCTGCCTCGGGCATGGATGTGTGTGATGTCCTTAGGTTAGTTAGGTTTAAGTAGTTCTAAGTTCTAGGGGACTGATGACCACAGACGTTAAGTCCCATAGTGCTCAGAGCCATTTTTTTGCTGGATGCGAGACTACACCTTGCAAGCAACTGCATCGGAAATTGACTTGTCTGCTAATACCGCGTGCGACTAGTTCGGGTTTTGCAGAGAAGTGTGTTATGTGGTAGTGACGGACGACAGTGTACCGATTGGTGGACCGAGAAAAGTTGAAGTGGACGAATCTCACATAGCAAGAAGGAAGAACCAGAGAGGACGACCTTCAGAGTGAAATCGATCATATTTGGGTATTCGGTGGAATAGAACGAGAGTCCCGGAAGTGTTTCGCAGTCACAGTATTGTCCAGAGACAATGTCACTTTAGTGCTTCTGATAAAGAGCTTCATACTGCCTGGTGGTAAAGTCATTACAGACGGGTTTCAGTCCTACAAGACACCCAAAGCAGAATGATTCGACCACGAGTTCGTTAACCACCCTGTACAGTTCGTGTCATCGGATGTCCCCAGTGTGCACACGCAGAACATCGAGCGACTATGGAAATCTGTGAAATCTTCCGTTAACAGAGAAGGGCGTCCAGGACAAAGAGACGAACTCTACTTGTTTCAGTACCTCTATTTCCACAACTTTGCAGGGAAAAGTTAACGCATGTGACACTCTACCCATATTCCTGCGTGATATTGGCAGAGTTTACCCAGGCTACGGCAAAAAGGGAATTGTTCCCGTAGAGTACACACCACATGGACTTCCACATCACAACACCAACGACGAGTAAGGTAAGTTGTCTCCTTTGTAATTATAAGTATTTTTGTAACGCTCTTCTTTTGTCATTGCTGTAGTGACCACCGTAAACATACTCGTATCGCCCGCCACCAGAGTCGCATGATCTTGTTCGATATGTATCGTTTGGACCCGCGACTTCGATAGGAAATCATTTTTGGAAATTGCCAAAGACAATACCAGAGATTACTCTGCTAACAACTGATACGTGACCAACATAAACAACAAATGAATGTTAATCCTGATCAACAACGTGAATCCATATCTATGCAAGTATTATAAACGTGAAAGTAACTGTCTGTTACGCTTTCACGACTAAACTATTGAACCGTTTTTGATGAAATCTAGTATGGAGATAGCATGAAAACTGAGGAAGAACATAGGGTACTTTAGAAAGTGTGAAATACAAGATATTTATTGCTTTCAAGAATGTAACGCGAAGTATGGAACAATAATTACTCTTTAAAACAGCCATGTAATCTTTGACTTTTGAAGTTCATCATACGTGTGAAAATGCTTTTGTTTTTTGATACATACTACACAACGCGATTCAAACCATTGAATTCAATGCTTATCAATCCTCAACGTGTTTAATCCATACTACCATACTAATGTCAGTCACGAGCCAGTCGCATTTTAGCCGTTGAGCATCACGCGTCATTTATAGCTACCGAGACATCTGAGGACTCACAACAACGGCGTCATTTTCATTGCTGTACGACAAACAGAGAGACGTCGTGCCTTTATTTGCAGAACGTGGGAGGCTTTTAGGGAGGCTGCATTTGATTACGACATGCGAGAGCAGCTGTGGGTAACAGGAAGACACGCGAGGGCAAGCTGACGCTTTTGCACACACAACTACACTCCTGGAAATGGAAAAAAGAACACATTGACACCGGTGTGTCAGACCCACCATACTTGCTCCGGACACTGCGAGAGGGCTGTACAAGCAATGATCACACGCACGGCACAGCGGACACACCAGGAACCGCGGTGTTGGCCGTCGAATGGCGCTAGCTGCGCAGCATTTGTGCACCGCCGCCGTCAGTGTCAGCCAGTTTGCCGTGGCATACGGAGCTCCATCGCAGTCTTTAACACTGGTAGCATGCCGCGACAGCGTGGACGTGAACCGTATGTGCAGTTGACGGACTTTGAGCGAGGGCGTATAGTGGGCATGCGGGAGGCCGGGTGGACTTACCGCCGAATTGCTCAACACGTGGGGCGTGAGGTCTCCACAGTACATCGATGTTGTCGCCAGTGGTCGGCGGAAGGTGCACGTGCCCGTCGACCTGGGACCGGACCGCAGCGACGCGCGGATGCACGCCAAGACCGTAGGATCCTACGCAGTGCCGTAGGGGACCGCACCGCCACTTCCCAGCAAATTAGGGACACTGTTGCTCCTGGGGTATCGGCGAGGGCCATTCGTAACCGTCTCCATGAAGCTGGGCTACGGTCCCGCACACCGTTAGGCCGTCTTCCGCTCACACCCCAACATCGTGCAGCCCGCCTCCAGTGGTGTCGCGACAGGCGTGAATGGAGGGACGAATGGAGACGTGTCGTCTTCAGCGATGAGAGTCGCTTCTGCCTTGGTGCCAATGATGGTCGTATGCGTGTATGGCGCCGTGCAGGTGAGCGCCACAATCAGGACTGCATACGACCGAGGCACACAGGGCCAACACCCGGCATCATGGTGTGGGGAGCGATCTCCTACACTGGCCGTACACCACTGGTGATCGTCGAGGGGACACTGAATAGTGCACGGTACATCCAAACCGTCATCGAACCCATCGTTCTACCATTCCTAGACCGGCAAGGGAACTTGCTGTTCCAACAGGACAATGCACGTCCGCATGTATCCCGTGCCACCCAACGTGCTCTAGAAGGTGTAAGTCAACTACCCTGGCCAGCAAGATCTCCGGATCTGTCCCCCATTGAGCATGTTTGGGACTGGATGAAGCGTCGTCTCACGCGGTCTGCACGTCCAGCACGAACGCTGGTCCAACTGAGGCGCCAGGTGGAAATGGCATGGCAAGCCGTTCCACAGGACTACATCCAGCATCTCTACGATCGTCTCCATGGGAGAATAGCAGCCTGCATTGCTGCGAAAGGTGGATATACACTGTACTAGTGCCGACATTGTGCATGCTCTGTTGCCTGTGTCTATGTGCCTGTGGTTCTGTCAGTGTGATCATGTGATGTATCTGACCCCAGGAATGTGTCAATAAAGTTTCCCCTTCCTGGGACAATGAATTCACGGTGTTCTTATTTCAATTTCCAGGAGTGTATTATACAGTTTGCACTGCTCTGAGCTACAAATTATTTATTTTCTTTCTTTTTTCGTTAAGTTAAGCGCTATTTAATAATTTTAGAAAGTCTAGATTTTATATTAGTACTGTCACCCTCGTTCATTATAGGAAAACTATGGCTTCAACAGATTTTCTCCACTCGTGACTGGGTGTTTGTGCTGGCCTCATCATCCTTTTATCATAATCGAACTGCAAGTCGCCATAGTTGCGTCAAGTGAAAGTACTTGTACCAAGCGGCCAAACATCCCGAATGGAGCTTCCCGGACAAAAGTGCTATGCACACAATCATTTCATTTGACTGGTATATAAGAGCAGGCGCAGGTAACAGCTAGAATAGAATACTTACACAATCCTCAACGTATTTAATCCTTCCTTCCATACTAATATTATTAAATGCAAGAGGAATTGTCGGTTACATTTTCACTGCTAAGCCAATGGACTGATATCGCTGAAATTTGGTATGGAGGTAGCTTCAATCCTGAGGAGGGCCATAGGCCTTTTTTTTTTATGGAACACCGTATTTTTTACTTCAGTGAATGTCCGCCCCTGGTGGCTGAGTGGTCAGCGCGACGGAATGTCATGCCTAACTGCCCGGGTTCGATTCCCGGCTGGGTCGGTGATTTTCTCCGCTCAGGGACTGGGTGTTGTGTTGTCCTTATCATCATTATTTCATCCCCATCGACACACAAGTCACCGAAGTGGCGTCAGCTCGAAACACGTGCACCAGGCGAAAGGTCTACCCGACGGGAGGCCCTAGCCACGCAGCATTTCCATTTCGTCAGTGAACATAAACCATGTTAAAAAAAGTATTAAATTTGTTATATGTGTGCGTGCGCGCTCACACACACACACACACACACACACACACACACACACACACACACGCACGCACACACACACACGCACACGTGCAAGATAAACATTACTGACCACGGAGGTCAAATACATCTGCCATAACAATTGCAACACAGTACGAAAAATTCACAATCACATTTCGTTAGTGATCTGGGAATTTATGGGGACAGGCATTTAGCATATAGAGCTTCTTCCACATTGGCTGCAGAATTGTATCACGACTGCGCAGCGGGCCAACTGAGAAAGATTGACAGATGAGGGTACGCCATTCTAGGCCATAGTTCATCAATCATATATAAGTTAGTGTGTTATGCTGAGTAGTATTTATAGTACTCGAAACAGTATCAGCAGCAGGAAAGTAAACATCCAAGTAGCGCAAATCCAACATTCGCCGATAAGTATGTAAAAAATGGTTCAAATGGCTCTGAGCACCATGGGACTTAACATCTATGGTCATCAGTCCCCTAGAACTTAGAAGTACTTAAACCTAACTAACCTAAGGACATCACACAACACCCAGTCATGACGAGGCAGAGAAAATCCCTGACCCCGCCGGGAATCGAACGCGGGAACCCGGGCGTTGGAAGCGAGAACGCTACCGCACGACCACGAGATGCGGACGATAAGTATGTAAAGTGTATAAGCGGAGCAGGGACGAATGGGAGACTCAATCTAGCGACAATACGGGCTGCAAACGGGAAAAATCCACTGATGTGAGGGACTTTGACCACAGATAGAATCTTATGACGTGGCTCTTGGGAACGAGCATCCCAGAAATGGCGAAGCAGTATAGGCGGCAGATCTGACGGTGGAACACAGTGCTGGAGCAGCCACAAGTTTCTTTGGAGCACGCATTGTTGAACATTAGACTCCGCAGCAGACGCTCCCTACGTGTCCACGTGTTGAGCCAACAACATTGTTACGACTGCTGTGGACAAGAGACCATCGTGATTCAACTGTGGACCTACATCTATTTCTACATACATACTCCGCAAGCCATCGTATTGTGCGCGGCGGAAGGTATCCCCTGTACCACTATTAGTCATTTCCGTTCATGTTCCACTCAGAAACAGAGCGAGGGAAAAATGACCATCTATATGCTTCCTTATGAGACCTAATTTCTTGTGTACTACCTTCGTGGTCCTTACGCGAAATGTATGTTGCCGGCAGTAGGACCATTTGCAGTCAGCTTCAGATTCCGGTTCTATAAATTTGGTCGGTAGTGTTCATCGGAGAGAACGTCGCCTTCCCTACAGGGATTTCCATTTGAGTTCCCGAAGCATCTCTGTAACATCTGCATCTTGTTTGAACCTACCGGTAACTAACCTAGTAAGCCACCTCTGAATTAGCTCGATGTCTTCCGACCTTGTGCAGATCCCAAATACTCGACCAGTACTCAAGAACAGGTGGCGCTAGCATTCTATATGCGATCTCATTTACAGATGAACCATACCTTCCTACAACTCTCCCAATAAACCGAAGTCGACCATTCGCCTTCCCTACCACAATCCTTACATGCTCGCTCCATTTCATATCGCTTTGCAACATTACACCCAGACCTTTAAACAAGACTGGGTCAAACAGGACACTGCTAATGCTGTATGCGAACATTACAGGTTTGTTTTTCCTGTTAATCAGCATTAGCTCATATTTCTCTACATTCAGAGCCAGCAGCCAATCATCATACCAACTATAAATTTTGTCTAAGTCATCTTGCACCATCTTACAGTCACTGATCTTCGACAGTCCGTCCCACTAGCTGAACGGTGCCGGCACGGTAGCTCAGCGTGTTCGGTCAGAGGGTGTAGCTACCCTCGGTAATAAAAAAACTGAGTGAACGGTTCAACGAACAACCTGAACGGCTGTCATCAGACGTCCGCCCCGATCATATACAACGAACAAAATAGAACAAAATGAGATTAACAAAGAATTTAAAAAAAATACGGTCAGCGCGTTGGAATGCCACGCACGGGGGCCCGGGTTCGATTCCCGGCTGGGGAGGGAGATTTTCTCCCCTCAGGGACTGGGTGTAAGACTTGCACTCGGTGGCCGAACTGCCCGACGGGGAACTCCCGGGCACTGACGCCATACGATCATTTCCATTTTTCCATTTCCCTCTTCGACGCCTTCCCATGCACCACAGTGTCATCAGCAAACAAACGTAAGTTGCTGATCAGCCTCTCCACCAAATCATATACGTATACAGAAAATAATAGCGGTCCTGCCACTATCCTCTGGAGCGCTCCCGGCGACATCCTTGTCTCTGATGAACACTCTCCGTCAAGAACAACATACTGGGTTCTATTACGAAAGAAGTCTTCGAGCCACTCACATATCTGGGCTCCTATCCCTTGTGCTCGTACCTTTGTTAACAGTCTACAGTGTGGCACTGTGTCAAATGGTTTTCGGAAATCTAGGAATATCGAACCTGCCTGTTGCTCTTCGTCCATAGCTCGCAGTATATCATGTGTGAAAACAGTAAGCGGAGTTTCACCGAGCGATGCTTTCTAAAACCGTACTGATTCGTGGACATAAACTTTTTCGTATTTAGGAAATTTATTATATTCGAACTCACAATATGTTCTGGAATTCTGCAGCAAACCGATGTTAAGGACATTGGTCGGTAATTTTGCGGGTCCGTTCTTTTACCTTTCTTATATACGGAGGTCACCTGCCCTTTTTCCCAGTCGCACAGGATTTTGTGCTGGGCGAGAGATTTGCAGTAAATGTAAATAAGTTTGGCGCCAATGCCGTAGAGTACTCTTTGTAAAACCGAACTGGGTTTCCATTTGGACCTGGCGACTTCTAATTTCTCTACGCCAGGGATACTTGTTACTGTGCCATCCATAAGGGTCTCTGTGCGATGGTGAAACAACGGTATATTTGTACGATTCTCCTGCATGAACGATTTCTTAAAAGCGAAGTTTAAAACTTTGGCTTTCCTTTTGCTACCTTCAGCTGCCACACCAGACTCGTCAATGAGTGATTGGATGGAAGCCCTAGACCCTCTTGGTGATTTTACGTAGGACCATACTTTTCTCGGGTTCTCTGCTAAAGTACTACAGTGGTAGTGGTTGTATGCTTCCGCGCATATATCTTTTCACAGACACACGAATCTCTACTAACCTTTGCCTGACGTCATTTACGCGTTCTCTTTTGAACGCAGAGTCCAACAGGCTTTGCTTCCTCAGCATTTTCCAAATTTCGTTGCTAAACCACGGTGGGTCTTTTCCGTGGTTAATCCACATAGTAGGCACATACTTCTCCAGGGCACGATTTCCAATCTGTTTAAACTTTGCCCAAGTCCATCATGCTGGAGCTAAATGATAGCAGTTCATTGCCTAAGTGAGATGCTAACAACTATTTATCTGCTCTTTCTACACTCATGCTCATAAATTAAGGGTAATGATGATACATTGTGAAACAACGCACTGGCGGGTGGTTTGCGGGTTTAAATCACCTGGGGGTATGACCATGCGGTGCATTTAACCTGCGGTCACGGTGGCGCTGGCAGCAGTCCACATACGCAGAGGTGTGTTGGTGCATGTCAGAGTACGGTGTAGCGAGTAAGTGTGCAGACGTTTTAAGACGTGCTAATGGTGACTGCGTGTTGAAAATGGATAAAAGAACAAATATTGATGACGTTATGAGGGGTAGAATACTAGGGCGACTGGAGGCTGGTCAAACACAGCAGATCGTAGTACTGGCCCTCCATGTGCCACAAAGTGTGATCTCAAGATTATAGCAACGATTCCAGCAGACAGGAAACGTGTCCAGGCGGTACAGTACGGGACGTCCACAGTGTACAACACCACAAGAAGACCGATATCTCACCATCAGTGCCCGCAGACGGCCACGGACTACTGCAGGTAGCCTTGTTCGGGACCTTACCGCAACCACTGGAACAGTTGTCTCCAGACACACAGACTACAGACGACTGAACAGACATGGTTTATTCGCCCGGAGACCTGCCATGTGCATACCACTGAGCCCTGGTCACAAGAGAGCCCGTAAAGTCTGGCACCAAGAACACAGTACATGGTCATTTTAACAGTGGTCCCAGGTAATGTTCACGGACGAGTTCAGGTATAGTCTGAACAGTGGTTCTCACCGAGTTTTCATCTGGCACAAACCAGGAACCAGATACCAACCCCTCAATGTCCTTGAAAGGCATCAGTATGAAGGTCGTGGTTTGATGGTGTGGGGTGGGATTATGATTGGTGCAAGTACACCGCTGCATGTCTTTGACAGAGGAACTGTAACAGGTCAGGTGTATCGGGACGCCATTTTCACCAGTATGTCTCCCTTTTCAGGGGTGCAGTGGATGATAACGCACGGCCCCACCGAAAAGCGGTCGCGCGGTTCCAGACTGAAGCGCCTAGAACCGCTTGGCCACACCGAGCTGCCACCATGGAGGAGTACCTTGAAACAGAAGATATCAGGCGAATGGAGTGGCCTGCTTGTTCTCCAGACCTAAACCCCATCGAGCATGTCTGGGATGCTCTCGATAGAAGTATCGCTGCACGTCTTCAAACCCCTACGACACTTCAGGAGCTCCGACAGGCACTGGTGCAACAATGGGAGGCTATAACCCAGCAGCTGCTCGACCACCTGATCCAGAGTATGCCAACCCGTTGTGCGGCCTGTGTACGTGTGCATGGTGATCATATCCCACATTTACATCGGGGTGGATGCGCAGGAAACAGTTGCATTTTGTAGCACTTGTGTTTCGGGACGGTTTTCTCAACTTATCAGGAATACCTTGGACTTACAGATCTGTGTCGTGTGTGTTCCCTATGTGCCTATGCTATTAGCATTCTACAATTATCCTTAATTTATGAGCATGAGTGTAGCAGAAACACTCTCCTAGCCTCCTTGACTGATTTATTAACTTTCGTAATCATAGTTGCTACTGCAACACCAAATCAATGGTCGTGTCTGGATACGCCGTCATGAAGGTAACCGGCAGCTCGAAACACGCACCAGGTCGTGCACGTAGGCCTGTGGGGATGTTATTATGCTATGATAGACATTCATCTGGGCTTACATTGGATATGTAGTAGCATTCAAAGTCGCCATGACAGCTATGGATTACATGAACTATACTACATTCATGCTCATAAATTAAGGATAGTTGTAGAATGTGGTACCACACAACGTGACACTACACAAAACTGGTGCTAATAGCATAGGCACAAGGGAACACACACGACACAGATCTGTAAGTCCAAGGTATTGGTGATAAGTTGAGAAAACCGTCCCGAAACACATGTGCTACAAAACGCCACTGTTCCCTGCCCATGTACCCCAACATCAATATGGGATATGATCACCATGCACATGTACACCGGCCGCTCAAAGGGTTGGCATACTCTGCATCAGGTGGTCGAGCAGCTGCTGGAGTATAGCCTCCCATGCTTGCACCAGTGCCTGTCGGAGCTCCTGAAGTGTCGTAGGGGTTTGAAGACGTGCAGCGAAACGTCGACCGAGAGCATCACAGACGTGCTCAATGGGGTTTAGGTCTGGAGAACAGGCAAGCCATTCCATTCGCCTGATATCTTCTGTTTCAAGGAACTCCTCCACGATGGCAGCTCGATGGGGCCGTGCGTCAACATCCATCAGGAGGAAGATGGGACCCACTGCACCCCTGAAGAGGCGGACATACTGGTGCAAGATTATGTCCCGATACACCTGACCTGTTACAGTTCCTCTGTCAAAGACATTCAGGGGTGTACGTGCACCAATCATAACCCCACCCCACACCATCAAATCACAACCTCCATACAGATCCAGTTCAAGGACATTAAGGGGTTGGGATCTAGTTCCTGGTTCACGCCAGATAAAAACCCGGTAAGAATCACTGTTCAGACTATACCAGGACTCGTCTGTGAACATTACCTGGGACCACTGTTCCAATGACCATGTGCTGTGTTCTTGACACCAGGCTTTACGGGCTCTCCTGTGAGCAGGGGCAGTGGAATGCAGCTTGCAGGTCTCTGGGCGAATAATCCATGTCTGCTCAGTCGTCTGTAGACTGTGTGTCTGGAGACAACTGTTCCATTGGCTGCGGTAAGGTCCCGAGCAAGGCTACCTGCAGTACTCCGTGGCCTTCTGCGGGAACTGATGGTGAGATATCCGTATTCTTGTGGTGTTGTACACTGTGGACGTCCCGTACTGTAGCGCCTGGACGCGTTTCCTCTCTGCTGGAACCTTGAGATCACACTTTGTGGTAGACAGAGGGCCCATGCTACGCCCTGCTGTGTTTGGCCTGCCTCTAGTCGCCCTAGTATTCTACCCCTCATAACGCCATCAATATGTATTCTTTGAGCCATTTTCAACACACATTCACCATTAGGTCTGAAAACGTCTGCACACTTACTCGCTGCACCGTACTCAGACATGCACCAACACACCTCTGTGTATGTGGACTGCTGCCAGCGCCACTGTGAGACGACTGCAGGTCAAATGCACTGCATGGTCATACCCCGAGGTGATTTAAACACGCAAACCTCCCACCAGTGCGTTGTTTCACTTGTATCTGCATTATCCTTAATTTATGGACATGAGTAGGCCTATATGAACTAACTGCATCCCTTCATGCTTAATGGTTTTCTTGACGAAGATGGCATCTTCCAGCAGGATAGTTAAGCCGTGTCAGAATGCAAAAATCGTACAACAGTGGTTTCAGGCACGTTACAGGTTACTCATGTTAATGTCTTGGCCACCAAATTCGCCTGATGTGAACCCGAAGTAACACATCGGGGACGCTATGGTGCGCCAGCTCCGCGGCCACCAACCACCCGCCTGTAATTTACCGGAATTATGTGATCTGTGCGTAAACACCTGGTCCTCATACTTCTGGAAACGTACTACGGGTCAGTCGAATCCGTGCCACGGAGAATCGCTGCTGCATTACGTTCCAACGCGCTACTGAGCAGTGGTCATAATGTTTTTGGTTCACGAGTGTATTAAAGACGCTTCAGAGCATCTGATGCGAAACGCCTGTGGTGCATTTATTCGGTTGTACGCTGTCAGAGTGAAAACCGCGCATATCTTACAACAGAACTGTTTCACAAATGTGGTCGTACCCTTGAGCAGCTTCTCTGAAGACCCGCTTCCAGTGAAAGTTATTCCACTTGGCAGTGCCTCCAGGACTTGTGTGTCAGTGACGCTGCTTGCGTATTTAGACAGCACTTTAGCTGGCCTCAAGAGACAGCGGGCCCTGTTTCAGCAACTGCCTATGCCGACTGTTAGTCGGAGATGATTCACATAATCTTATCGTGACAATCCTGTATTTAGTCTGCGCTTTTAAACCTATCATGCACGAATAAATGCGACAAAAATGAAAATTAATTATTGATTAATTTTATCAACTGAAAGCTAAATGAAATAGGAATAAGTATAAGGTGCGCCCAAACGAAAAGGAGACTGCAGTTACATGCAAAGAAGTTTGAGTAATAGTATTGGAATTCAGCTCGTGTAGAACAGTGCTACTATACGTAATTTCCATTGATATTTATTCGCCGATCCCAGAGAGTAGGAAGGTCGTAGATGGCTTCACTTTAGAAACTCTTGGTTGCTGACGGGTCCAGTTTCCCACGGTGCCCTGCACTTCCTTGTCATATGTGTGTTCAAAAAAATGTGTGTGAAATCTTATGGGACTTAATTGCTAAGGCACCAGTTCCTAAGCTTACACAGTACTTAACCTAAATTATCCTAAGAACAAACACACACACCCCTGCCCGAGGAAGGACACGAACCTCCGCCGGGACCAGCCGTACAGTCCATGACTGCAGCGCCCTAGACCGCTCGGCTAATCCCGCGCGGCTGTCATACGTAAATCTCTGATCTTTCAGTGGTTGTTTTAAGGGGTCGAAAATATGCGAGTTACGTGGGAAGATATGGAGGCTGCGAGGAGGATGTTCCAGGGCCTCCTATCGAATTTTTTAATGAGATTGAGGGTCTTCTTGGCCATACATCCCACCCCAAAATGCTGACATCACCAGAATATTGTCCACCGCGTGAGACACTGCTCTCCGTATATCTGTTACATCTTCCGATAAATCCGTTAAGCATGCTCCCCTTCTGCGCGATGAAATTGGACAACTGCTCTTTGTGTCGATAGGGAGCAATCCATCAACGCAGCGAACTGCGGATTGGCTCTCCAGAAAACAGGAAATTGCTGCGAAGCCGTTAACTCCGCTAGTGTAAATGAATATGCCACCATACCATCCCTCGGTAAACACATTCACACATTGGTATTAAAGACAACGTCGTTACAGCGAAGGTCTGATTTTCAATTGAGTATACCTTATATTAATTGGTAACTTTAAAACTTCTACAACACAAATTTTGATGGGACTCCCTGCAATGGGGCTATGCCATGAAACATATTTTCACAAAAACTATTACTTTTTTATCTGATACTTTTCAAAACAATCAAGACTCAACAGTTCTTTACATTTAATAAGCATGTATTTTGTTTTCTTTTTAACTCTTTAATCATGACATGATTTTTGATGTTTACATCTGTCAGTTTCGACGTATTAGTTCCCTTCACGATGCTGTACTTCAACTAGTGTTCGGCTCAGTGGGCATCTTAAGTGAGATGACAATTAAATTGACACCCTAGCTGCAAATAGGCGTTGATATACATCAGATGGATAGAGCGACTGTTATGTAAGCAGGAGATCCCGGGTCGAGTCCCAGTCGAGGCACACATTTTCAACTTGTCCCCAATGATGAATATCAACGCCTGTTTGCAGCTAGGGTGTCGATTTAACTATCATCTCATTCTAGAGAAGTTGCACGGTTACCAAATGTATCTGTTCCTTCGGGAATTAATTAAACCTAACTAATCTAAGGACATTACACACATCCATGCCCGAGGCAGGATTGGAACCTGCGACCGTGGCGGTCGCTCGGTTCCAGACTGTAGCGCCTAGAACCGCACGACCACTCCGGCCGGCCACATCTTAAGTGAAACTGGGCTTATCCTTTCTCTTTCTACAACACTTATGCTATAGGGTTGGGTTGGGTTGTTGTGGGGAAGGAGGCCAGGCAGCGAGGTCATCGGTCTCAGCCGATTGGGGAAGGACGGGGAAGGAAGCCGATCGTGCCCTTTCAAAGGAACCATCAGGGCATTTGCCTGGAGCGTTTTAGGGAAATCACGGAAAACCTAAATCAGGATGGCCGGATGCGGTACTGAGCCGTCGTCCTCCCGAATGCGAGTCCAATGTGCTAACCACTGCGTCACCTCGCTCGATATTCTATAGGAACCAATATTTATAGGGGGCAGTCAAATGAAAACGAGACAGACAGATAAAACGTAAGTAAACTGTCTATTGTCTCAAAAGTAATCGCCAGGACTGTGGGCTTGTCCACATGTTGTCGAAGTTGTTTCGAGTACGCTGCAGAAGCGCTGGGAAGCGCTTACATATCCTCTTCACAATCTCTATCTCTTTCCATGATTCCCATATTTTCTACGCCATGAAGAAAGATGTTAGTGGCCGTAGGTTTGCTTAGGACAAGGAAGTGATTGTCTGGGTGCAATCACGATTCGATAGGCAACTGCAAACAATTTAAATGGAGGCTTTCATCAGCTCGTGTCACTGTGCGATAAGTGTTTTTAACATTCATAGCTATAACTTTTGGAATAATCAACAGCTTACTTACTCTTCAGGTTTCTGTACCTCAGTCTGTAAAAACGGAATCCTTACAGGGTCACTTTGTTGTCGTTCTGTATGTCTGACCGTTTAGAACCCTTTTTCTTAGGAAGGGGCTGACGTATCAAGTTGAAATTTGTGTCACAAATTAAGATCTGTGGTCCCTTGGCTATGTAAAAAAGCTTGTAAGCCTATGCAACCTAAAGATACGGTCATTTACGTCACATACTTTGATAGTTGCAAACTCAGTCATCAGAACCTACAGCATACTTCCCGTTGACGTAGAATCACAAAATTTACCAAGAAGCAAGGTAGGTCTGCGGTCCCTTGGCGGCGTGATAAACGTTAGCTTCTAAGTCATTGCAATCAAAAGATACGTCCACTTATGTCATATATTTGTATGACCACAAACTCAGTCGTCAAAAAACCTATAGGGTACTTCCCTTGATGTAGAATCTTGAAATTTGGCAAAAATAAAGCCTTCACAGTACAAGTAAAGGAAAAAATCATAAAATAATTAATTTGTCATTATATCACACGAAAAAAATTTGTCATTTGACATCCGACTTGAAAGTTGAAATTAAAGTCTCGAAAATCTTGACATTTCTGCGACCGATATTTTGCCACTATTAGTGTCGATAACAGGCAAAAATTGTCGAGATCTTCGATTCCCGGAATGGATGAAATGTCTATCATAATATTAATACGTGAACACAAAGACAGAAGTACCGATTTTTAATATTAATTGTAGAAGGAGGCCAATAAAACTTATATAATTTGAAGGGTACTTATAGACGTACACAAGAAATAATCGTGTGTGGACATAGGCATTATGAGTGGTAAAAGAAAGTAGATGCTTTCATATTCGTAACTCTGATGATAGCTTCTCTGTCACCCATTAAAATCTCCAATACGTGAATATCAAAAACTGATTGGCTGGCAACTTCCGTCGCGTGTATCGATCAGGTGTTATGGTAGAACTAACACAAAAGTAACAATTTTTCGTGGAAGCACATTCTAGGTATGTTCATGTTTACTTGGTTCATTTGCACTAACACATACATACCGGGCAGCTACGTTGCGACAGCAGCTAGATGGATGACGTTCTCAGCAGCGGAAATCGAAATATCGTATTAACGAAGTCTGTAAATAACGATGTATACTGACGTCGTTATTTCGTAGCCATTTGCTACCGTTACCAAAAAGTATGAAGTAAGTTCCTAATTTTTAATTTCATTTTGGATAAACATGACCTCTGACTTACCATATCTTACGGATATGCCTGGAAAGAGAGCGCTGACGGATAGGACTGCAAGACGCAGAGCTAGTTACACATAACTTTTGGATAGAGAAAGCAGTAGGAACGCGGACATTTATGATGATGGCTCTGAGCACTATGGGACTTAACTTCTGACGTCATCAGTCCCCTAGAACTTAGAACTACTTAAACCTAACTAACCTAAGGACATCACACACATCCATGCCCGAGGCAGGATTCGAACCTGCGACCGTAGCGGTCGCGCGGTTCCAGACTGTAGCGCCTAGAACCGCTCGGCCACCCCGGCCGGCATTTATAATGATGATGCACCTGTTTTTTTGAGCGATCATAATATTAATATGTGTACCGATTTTTAAAGATAATTTTCCAATTAGGCCAACGAAACTTACAAAATTCGACTGGTTATTTGCTATAAATGTGCACAAAAAATCATGTGTGTACATAGCCGTTAAGAGAGATGAAAGAAATTAGACATACATGAGAAAAGTTTTCCTGTCTCTCCGCTGCTGCCAGTTTCTACCACGCGTACCGATCAAGTGCTATGATGGAAATGGCACACGGAAGTAACAGCGTTTAGTGAAATCGCGTTCTAGGGACATTCATATTTAACTGTTGCAGATGATTCACTTGCAGTAAACACGCATAACGGACAGACGTAATGCCACAACAGCTATGTCGATGTTATCAGCTGTGGAAAACGAAATTTAGTAACGAAGCTGTCGGGAGCAACGAACTTTGTTTATTAGCGTCCTTTTTTTCTTTACTTTAGTGTAAGAGTAAACGGAACTAACTGTGTGTTCTTTTGTTGACGTCACCACAAAATTTGAAGTGCTCTTAATTTTCAATTTTTTCATTTTGAATCCCTTATTCAGGGCGTATATGCGAACATCATCATCATCATTTAAGACTGATTATGCCTTTCAGCGTTCAGTCTGGCGCATAGCCCCCCCTTATAAAATTCCTCCATGATCCCCTATTCAGTGCTAACATTGGTGCCTCTTCTGATGTTAAACCTATTACTTCAAAATCATTCTTAACCGAATCCAGGTACCTTCTCCTTGGTCTGCCCCGACTCCTCCTACCCTCTACTGCTGAACCCATGAGTCTCTTGGGTAACCTTGCTTCTCCCATGCGTGTAACATGACCCCACCATCTAAGCTTGTTCGCCCTGACTTCTACATCTATAGAGTTCATTCCCAGTTTTTCTTTGATTTCCTCATTGTGGACACCCCCCTGCCATTGTTCCCATCTACTAGTACCTGCAATCATCCTAGCTACTTTCATATCCGTAACCTGAACCTTGTTGATAAGGTAACCTGAATCCACCCAGCTTTCGCTCCCATACAACAAAGTTGGTCGAAAGATTGAACGGTGCACAGATAACTTAGTCTTGGTACTGACTTCCTTCTTGCAGAAGAGAGTAGAACGTAGCTGAGCGCTCACTGCATTAGCTTTGCTACACCTCGCTTCCAGTTCTTTCACTATGTTGCCATCCAGTGAGAATATGCATCCTAAGTACTTGAAACCGTCCACCTGTTCTAACTTTGTTCCTCCTATATTTCTTTCCCACTGACATTATTTTCGTTTTGGAGATGCTAATCTTCATACCATAGTCCTTATATTTCTGATCTAGCTCTGAAATATTACCTTGCAATCTATCAATCGAATCTGCCATCACAACTAAACCATCCGCATATGCAAGACTGCTTATTTTGTGTTCACATATCTTAATCTCACCCAGTCCGTCTATTGTTTTCAATATATGATCCATAAATAATATGAACAACAGTGGAGACAGGTTGCAGTCTTGTCTTACCCCTGAAACTACTCTGAACCATGATCTCAATTTACCGTCAACTCTAACTGCTGCCTGACTATCCATGTAAAGACCTTTAATTGCTTGCAAAAGTTTGCCTCCTATTCCATAATCTCGTAGAACAGACAATGACTTCCTCCTAGGAACCCGGTCATATGCCTTTTCTAGATCTATAAAGCATAGATACAATTCCCTGTTCCACTCATAACACTTCTCCATTATTTGCCGTAAGCTAAAGATCTGGTCCTGACAACCTCTAAGGGGCCTAAACCCACACCGATTTTCATCCAATGCGATCAAGAGAAAAAAATCCCGGATTTTTCCCGGATTTCCCGGTTAAAAACTCACTTTTTCCCGCGTGGAAACACACTTCTTCCAATGTGAAAGAGCCGGCCGGTGTGGCCGTGCGGTTCTAGGCGCTACAGTCTGGAGCCGAGCGACCGCTAAGGTCGCAGGTTCGAATCCTGCCTCGGGCATGGATGTGTGTGATGTCCTTAGGTTAGTTAGGTTTAATTAGTGCCAAGTTCTAGGCGACTGATGACCTCAGAAGTTAAGTCGCATAGTGCTCAGAGCCATTTGAACCATTTGAACCAATGTGAAAAACACATTTCTTCCATGATAAATGACTGTATGCTTTCCCTCGGAGCTGTAAAAATACCAGTCCTTTGAATGGTAAAGGTTTTATACACCAGCGTGGAATTTCAGAGAACGAAAAACCTCGGCAAAAAAAAATAAAAAAAATAAAAATGGAAAGATCTGTGAGAGCAACAACATTTACACTGTATATTTTCATATTCGTATTACGAAAGTATAGCTACGAAACAGCGCGTTAGTTTCCGAAACGTTGAAATCGAGATTGAAATGCGCTTTTGTAAGCAAATCATAGCTCATGTCACGTGATCTCGCCAGCCAATGACAGCTGATATACAGAGCATAGGACACGTGACGTTGTCAGTCAATATCAACATCACTGTTTTAAGTAATGTGAACACACAAAGAGGAAAAGTTAATGGTTTAAATTAATGTACATAGTGTAGCTACAAGAACAGTTACGCAAACATATATTGGCCTCGAAGATTAATAAGCTAAAAGAAAAGCTAAGGTTTCACGTATTATATTGGTCTCTTTTGCTTTAAGATGTATCACACAAATGTTCTAATAAAATTTTAAATAACGACATTAATGTCGGATCTTCTGCGCTTGAAATTCTTCTAAGTGGCTAGTCCTCAATCTGTTAAGTTTTAAATGAGAGTCAAACGCTCTGTGATTTAAGAAATTCATTGCACATTCACACACCTAACATAACTCATATTGCGTAAAAGGAAATTTACTTTGAAACTAACGCTTTTCAAAGCGCCATTCGCAATATTTTCTCGCGACCTGTTAGAAATGGTTCGTTTCAGTAGTTGCCAGAGAGCGCCAGAAAACAGGCGTTACTGCTCTTGGGCAGCCATGATAACATAGGAAGCCCGTATGTTCGTACATATATAGTGTTAAAAGATCTTACATGATACCATAAAAGAAGGATACTTCAAAAGCATCGGAATTTCGTAAACCACACTAAAATGCATAACTCAGCATAAGGTGCACATTCATATGTCCAGATTAACAATGAAGTTGGCCCACAACCTGATATAAAGCTTCTCTGTGCGGTTTTCTGGATGTAAATATTCTTGGAGTACTAATACTGTATTATCCCATGGTTGGTTCTTTAATAGGGCCTAATGCCATACGTGCCAAAAGATGAAAGACCACTTGAAATTCAGTGAACAGTTGAAACTAGGAAAAAAGTGCGGAATGAAACACTTCGTTTCTGATAAATTTACTACCTCTGAGGAAAAGATTAAGAAAAGCCACATTTAGATAGCAAACCAACAAAAATAACAGGCGCCTGACTGCCAAAAACGTGGAAATAAAATCAAATCTGAAAGCTGAAACTGATAACATATGTTAGCCTTTTGTAATTATGTGAATGTACACTACTGGCCATAAAATTGCTACACCAAGAAGAAATGCAGATGATAAACGGATATTCATTGGACAAATATATTATACTAGAACTGACATGTGATTACATTTTCACGCAATTTGGCTGCATAGATCCTGAGAAATCAGTACCCAGAACAACCACCTCTGGCCGTAATAACTACCTTGATACGCCTGGGCATTGAGTCAAACAGAGCTTGGATGGCGTGTACAGGTACAGCTGCCCATGCAGCTTCAACACGATACCACAGTTCATCAAGAGTAGTGACTGGCGTATTGTGACGAGCCAGTTGCTCGGCCACCATTGACCAGACGTTTTCGCTTGGTGAGAGATCTGGAGAATTTGCTGGCCAGGGCAGCAGTCGAACATTTCCTGTATCCAGTAAGGCCCGTACAGGACCTGCAACATGCGGTCGTGCATTATCCTGCTGAAATGTAAGGATTCGCAGGGATCGAATGAAGGGTAGAGCCACGGGTCGTAACATCTCTGAAATGTAACGTCCACTCTTCAAAGTGCCGTCAGTGCGAACAAGAGGTGATCGAGACGTGTAACCAATGTCATCCCATACCATCACGCCGGGTGATAAGCCAGTATGGCGATGACGAATACACGCTTCCAATGTGCGTTCACCGCGATGCCGCCAAACACGGATGCGACCATCATGAAGCTGTAAACAGAACCTGGATTCATCTGAAAAAATTACGTTTTGCCATTCGTGCTCCCAGGGTCGTCGTTGAGTACACCATCGCAGACGCTCCTGTCTGTGATGCAGCGTCAAGGGTAACCGCAGCCATGGTCTCCGAGGTGATAGTCCATGCTGCTGCAAACGTCGCCGAACTGTTCGTGCGGATGGTTGTTGTCTTGCAAACATCCCCATTTGTTGACTCAGGGATCGAGACGTGGCTGCACGATCCGGATAAGATGCCTGTCATCTCGACTGCTAGTGATACGAGGCCGTTGGGATCCAGCACGGCGTTCCGCATTACCCTTCTGAACCCACCGATTCCATATTCTGCTAACAGTCATTGGCATCACAACAACGTTTCACCAGGCATCGCCGGTCAACTGTTGTTTGTGTATGAGAAATCGGTTGAAAACTTTCCTCATGTCAGCACGTTGTAGGTGTCGCCATCGGCGCCAACCCTGTGTGAATGCTCTGAAAAACTAATCATTTGCATATCACAGCATCTTCTCCCTGTCGATTAAATTTCGCCTCTGTAGCACGTCATCTTCGTGGTGTAGCAATTTTAATGGCCAGTAGTGTATTTTAATTCACTTGATAGCTCCTAACCACAAAAATCTGTTTTTTTTTTCATTTGATGTGAGAAGTGTAAAAGAAGAGGAAGCAGCAAAATCACTAAACGTAAACACGGCTTAATGGAGACTAACCCTGTCTCCACCAGAACCCAGACTGCTATGGTCATGGGCGAATTTGGCACCTTGGGCGCACCAGAAAAATATTTCCGCGTGGCATCTGGCTCCTTGTTGCTACTGCTGATACAGCTAACAGCCACACTCCAAATAGCCGGAAGCAGGAGAAAGTACTGCCCATACGCAGATCAACTGCGCATGGTGTGTCCCCCCGGGTCACTGCTCAAACGAACATAACGTAAATAGTTAAGACGTCACACTCGTCGGCAGGAGTTCATTGTTATGAAGTATTCCATAGTCTTCGTCCTAAAACCTTTGACACATTTTGCTGTTTATCAGTTCTTACCACTCAAAATTACAAAAATTTAACTGAAGACTAAAACAATGAATAATTCCCAGAATTCAAATTTATGGGTTTTCCCGGTTTTCTACCCGGATGAAAAAATTCCCGGGTTTTTCCCGGCTGTCCCGGAGCGTATACACCTTGTTATTGTACGGAAACTGTATTTGTTTTAGGCTATGGTTCGAAGAAGAACACTAACGGGTCGGACAGAAAGACGAAGAGCTAGAGACACACAATTTTTGCGTAGTCGAAGTAACAGGAATAATGTGGTCGTTGATAATGATATTTATATTTTTGTTTTGAAAGATACATTTAAATGTGCGCTGAACGTAATTCCAAATAATTTTGAGAGTTATAATTGCGATTTGTGGATTTTGAAGATCATTGGACTGCATGCTGGAGGCGTCTACTTTGGAAATTACATAAGCCCTTTCTGCCTAATGTTATGGTAAAAGAAACCACACGAGCCACCGTTGAAGATCGTTGCTCCCGTCAGCCCTAAAACTTGGCAGAGTCTGCGTGAACAGTCGCACCGCGATGCTACATTCCCCTCCTCGCTCACCCAGCTGTGGTACAGACGGAAGATGCTGGACTCATATACACTGCTATGAGAAAGCAGAAGAGAGGTGAAATGTCACTGTGTAGCATGAATGATGCAACAAGTGAAATATTTTGGTTTGTAATGTTGTGGGTATAAGAGCACCCTACTCAGAGTAGTGCTCAACGCTCTTTTTCCTAAGGTATAAAAATTTTAAAATAATAAAGTACACATAAATCACTGGAACCTACAAAAAGGAGTGATCAGTATGAATTATCTCTGTGAGTGGGACCGATAGATTCTGAGAAAGCTTTTGACGTGGTTCCGACGGAATTTGTGATTCGTTTCTAATGACTCCTAGAGACAACAAAAATTTGGTTTTCAACATTTTTTAGAATTATTGGCCGAATGTAAAAATTAAAATGCTCCTACAGTCCGTTCTTTTAGAGGTGAAAACTTACATTAAAATTTAACACGATAAGTATTAAAGTTAGAAACTGTGTACACGTCTAGAGGCAGCATAACGGACGGTGCACAAATTACTCAGACTATATTCATCTAGTATTTGAGAATGAGAGTACTTAGCGACTTCCCACAAACTCTACGCATAATTTCAAACCCCGTCGAAAGTTTTTCTCGCTGACACCCATACAAAATAATAAAAGGAAAAAAGTTAACCGCATACTATATGTTCATTGTTTACGCAGTGGATCAGCACCAGGAATAATCCTGAACTATTAAAACTAACGTAATTACGGTTCAAAAAAATGGCTCTGAGCACTATGGGACTTAACTTCTGAGGTCAACAGTCCCTTAGAACTTAGAACTACTTAAACCTAATTAACCTAAGGACATCACACACATCCATGCCCGAGGCAGGATTCTAACCTGCGACCGTAGCGGTCGCCCGGTTCCAGACTGTAGCGCCTAGAACCGCTCAGCGACTCCGGCCGGCCGTAATTACGGTTTTCCGCCGTCAGCCATAAAGATCTTTCATGCTCGAAGTCAAATACTTAACACGTTAACTAATCTGTAAAACAATCAGACGTCTGAATCTGTTTTATACATGGGAGTTCGATTATTCTCAGCGGAGGATGGCGCGGGAGGGGGTGGGGGGGGGCAGAGGGGCTACTGGTGGCTTTTAATTAGATAACTGTGCAAAGTCTGAACGTGGCGAAGCGATCAATGGAGGAACGCATACAAAATAGAGAAGATCCAAGGAACAGCAGCACGTTTCGTCGCAGGTTGGTTTAGTTGGCTGTTGTTGGTATGTGGGACGCTCAATATCGTGGTCATCAGCGCCTGTACAAGTTCCAAAACTCTCCACTTCCAGTCTCGGGGCACTTACCGAATGATGATGAGGACAATACAAACACCCAGTCCCCGGGCGAAAAAAATATCCGACCCGGTCGGGAACCGAACACGGGACTCTGTGATCCAGAGGCAGCAACGCTAGCCACTTTTTTTTGTCTCGATTGGGTTGGGTTGTTTCGGGGAGAAGATCAGACAGCGAGGTCATCGGTCTCATCGGATCAGGGAAGGACGGGGAAGGAAGTCGGCCGTGCCGTTTTGAAAGGAACCATTCCGGCATTTGCCTTGAGCGATTTGGGGAAATCACGGAAATCCTAAATCAGAATGGCTGGAAGCGCGATTGAACCGTCGTCCTCCCCAAGGCGAGTCCAATGTGCTAGCCACTGCGCCACCTCGCTCGGTCGGGGTGGATGTCTGATGACACCCGTTTAGGTTCTTCGTTGATCCATGACTCAATTTTTTATTACAGAGGGCAGCTAACCCTCTGACCGTACACGCTGAGCTACCGTGCCGGCACCACTAGACCACGAGCTGCGGACAGGGTTGGTTTAGTAAGCGCGATAGTGACATCCCTCCAATCAGCCGGTACAAGAGAGGCGGTTCCAACACAGTGTGGTTCACTGCTAAAATTCCGAGATCACACATTCGAAGAAGAGTTAACTAATATATTGATTTCTCTTATATGTATCTCAGGAAAAGGCCATGAAAGTCACATACAGAGGCTCATCAGCACTCTTTCCCATAGCATTTGCAAATAGAACAGAAAGGGAGCGGGGAGGGAGGAAGTGAGACTAGTACACGAAGTATCCTGCTCCACACACGGAAACGGGGCTTGCGAATTATACGTGCAGATGTACTAAGGAGCGAATACAGAGTTGTGTCCTGGGGGTGGGATGGGTGAGTCAAAGTCTGTTACTTCCTCGCCCCCTCCCCCCTCCCTCCCTCCGCGCAAATATATTGGTTTGGTGCATAAGTTTGTAGCGTTTTTCCATAAGTTTAAGAAACACAAAACACACACGTAACAGAGAATTTAGTCGTCACTAATGTATTCTCCTTTACTATTTACAACAGTCTGCCAACGCTGGGGTGACTTTCGATTGCCGGCTGCTGTGGCCGAGCGGTTGTAGGCGCTTCAGTCCGGAACCGCGCTGTTGCTACGGTCGCAGGTTCGAATCCTGCCTCGGGCATGGATGTGCGTGATCTCCTTAGGTTAGTTAGGTTTAAGTAGTTCTAAGTCTAGGGGACTGACGACCTCAGACGTTAAGTCTCATAGTGCTTAGAGCCATTTGAACCATTTGACTTTCGATTCTGTGACTCTACCAATGAAGTAGTTTTGAGGAGAAAAGCTCGTCGAACCATGGTCGGTGCGCATTTTCATCCGGGAAGGAACTTCCTTGAAAGTTGTTCGAAAGAGTGCAGATAAGGTAAATAAGGTGGTGCGGAATGTCTTCCCAACCCATTTCGTTTATAGTGTTTTTTGGCAGTCTAGCAGACAGCGGGCGTTATCGTGGAGTAGAATCACTTTGCTGAGTCTTCCTGGTGGTTATTCTAGGATTGTGACTGCAAGACGTCTCATTTGTTGACAATAAAGTTACCAGTGATTGTTACATCTCGGGGAAGCAATTCGTAGTACCCCGCACCGTCGCTGTTTCACCAGATATATAACGTTATCTTTCGTGGATGCTCGCAGGTCAGGGAAGCTAGTGCTTTGTTTCGACTCAACCCATTCTTCTTCTTTCGATATGTTAGCATAAAGAAACCATTCCTCGTCAACAGTAATGATACAGGGTAGGAATGGTCGGTGTTATTCACGAGCCAGTTGATGACGAGAAGGCAGTGATGCACATATAGTCGTTCCCCCATTGATTTTTGCGATTTTGGCTTAGAGCATGCGATACCCATACATCCTGTTTTTGAACATCCCCAATTTCATCCAAATGTTGCGCGATGGTGGAATGATCACAGTTCATCACATTTGCCAATTCTCGAGTACACTGACGTGTAACGTTGTGGATTAAAGCGTTTAAACGATCTTCACCAAACCCCGAAGATCTTCATGAACGTGGAGAATCATTAATTTCAAATCGATCATCCTTATACCGAGGAAACAATTTTCTTGCTGTGCTCAATCCAGTGACATTATCCCCATACATGGCGCAAATGTTTCTGGGTGTCTCTGCAGCTGTCAGCCATGTATTGAACTCAAACAGAAGAACATGTGGGAAACGTCCGGATTTCTTCGCTTGGCACTCCGTTTTCTAGCGTCCACAACTCCTGTCGGTATTTCCAGTAGACAAAACGACAATATGTAAACTAAAATAGCAACGGTGAAGTACAAATAATAAATGACAGTCGATAAAGAAACATAGTAACCGGAATATCATCATGCAAAACAAAAACGCCACGAACTTATGTACCAACCTAATACCACGTCGTCACCCACACTTTTAAAATATGAAACAAGCCTAGGATTGGAATAACAGTGATACGGAAATCTATAAAATATTTTAATGTAACAATAATGATTTGCTTATATTAGTGCTTACTAGATCGACTTAGCATAAAAAGCGCGAAACCGTGCTTCAGAAAAGTACATTTTAAGAGCATTCGTCCGAAAATTTGAGAAATTCATCTCTCATTCAATTAAGAACTGTACTAATAAGAGACTCACACACCTTTCACAATGTCGTAATTTACACAATTTCACTTCCTCAGTGTTTACGTACAACTATTTTTTAATTCTAGTTACAGAATAAACTAAACTCGGTGTGTCTGACTGTGGCATATGATGTAAGCCATGTGTTTTCTACGGTTCAAATTGCTCTGAGTACTATGGGACTTAACATCTTAGGTCATCAGTCCCCTAGAACTTAGAACCACTTAAACCTAACTAACCTAAGGACATCACACACATCCATGACCGAGGCAGGATTCGAACCTGCGACCGTAGCGGTCGCGCGGTTCCAGACTGAAGCGCCTAGAACTGCTCGGTCACTTCGGCCGGCTGTGTTTTCTATGCTTCACTTCTTTTCTCGGTGGCATGTTCCCAGTAGGCGGCAGTGTCTGCATGAAGAAAGCTATAAATCACAGAATCAGCATGTCTTCGAGAAGTGAGGGTAATTCCTGTTTTTTTAGTAATTTTATACTAGTATCTACTACTTTCATATTCCAGTGACATTGTTTTCATAATTTTTACCTGTTTAATATTGAGTTTCCTGAATATTGCAAATACTTCAGTTACTTTATAGCTTAAATAGGAATCACTTCCAATATCTCCCAAAATTTTGGTGAATCGCATCACTTTTTTAAATGCATTAGTTTAGACAATTTTCGTCCCAGAGCAATGTACTGATCACCAATGTAAACTTCTCATTAATAAAATCTAAACGCATGGCTGAGGACTATTAAATCGAAGAGTGCAGCCGTCATTATGACTATCCACTAAACACTACGATTGTGAACAGAGGTTTGCATATTGTGGCAAATTGAGCGAGTAAATGGGGGGGTGGGGGGATGGGGGGTGGGAGGAGAGACCCTGTTTCTTTTAGACTTTCCCGCTTCCGTTCTGGACAGGTCAGTCATTCTGTTATTTTTTCGTACTGGAGAGTCTTTCCCTTTCTGTGTTGCCTTGCTCAAATATTGTGGTTCTACCTATGGACTCTAAAGAGCTACGTCGGGTTTGTTGTGGACAGCACAGGCGATGAGCACTTGAATGGACATATTTTCCTCGCCAGAATGAGCGCTGCAGTCAGTCAGGCCGAAAGCCCATTCACGTAGTCATAACCTGAAAAGGATTCTATGTTACACGTAGCTAAATTCTGGATGCAGAGGAGGTGACCATGGACACGGAGTTGCTGGCCTCATCCATCCCCGCTCCCGGAGCGAGGGCGGAGAAGACCAGTGAAGAAGAAGGCGAACCGTACTTCGGAGTGTCTGCCTCTCCCGGACAAGATTGCAGACTTCATCCGTGAAGGCAGCTATCCGCAGCATGATTTCCCTCCCCCTTTTCGCGCACAGACCTCGTTGACCTCCGCACAAGCCCTATGAGTTCCAGTGGGGGTGTGAACGTCTGCAATGGAAATTCAAGGATGAGGAGTTCATCCGGCGGGCTGACTTGGGGATCGTAAACTCCTTCCCTATCTTTACACTTCCGGACTGGACGACGGAGGATGCAGTCACGTATATCGGAGAAAATTAATCACCAGCGGGGCCGGCCGCGGTGGTCTAGCGGTTCTAGGCGCTCAGTCCGGAACCGCGCGACTGCTACGGTCGCAGGTTCGAATCCTGCCTCGGGCATGGATGTGTGTGATGTCCTTAGGTTAGTTAGGTTTAAGTAGTTCTAAGTTCTAGGGGACTGATGACCACAGATGTTAAGTCCCATAGTGCTCAGACCCATTTGAACCAGCGGGTTTCTCCTCCCTCACCGAAATAAAGTTCAGGACACCGAAGAAGAAGAAGAAGAAGAAGAATGGGCCCAACTCTTCTGTTTGTTTCAGATACCTTACAGGCCAATTCTACAACGAGAGGAGATTACAAAACATTCAGCCAGGAGTGTGGAGGAACAGCAGATAATGTGCCTCGGTCCAAGGATAAGGTCCGTCTGTCAGCATCATAGTAGCTTATTGTTTTCCAGAATTCCTTGTCATTTTCGAAATTTTTAATTTTGATGTTACTTTATCTGCTGAAAGTTGGGAGAGAAAATTTTTAAATTGGTGTGGTCGAGTGTCAATGTAACTTTGTATACGTATATACCATTGGCGGGTATGTAAATGATAAGAGTTGCAGTTCTCTGTGACAAGTAGAACGCCCACCAGAATACATCAGTGTCATTCGAATTCAGTGTTGTTACCAGGCCTGGTAGAATATAATTATAAAGGGCTTCAACAGTGTTCGATGAGTGTAAAGGACACGGAGATGCCCGATACTCGTGTGAGACAGCATTATCAGCAACTGACAGAGTTTGAAAAGGGTCTCGTTTTTTGTCTCCATTTGGTCGGCTGGTCAAAGCGCGCAATATCCATACATGAGGGTCATTTTGATGTGACAGTGGTCCGATGTTGGACGCATGGAAATGGTGATGAGTTGCGCTGCATTGTGTTCAGCGATCAATCGCGTACCGTACTGCTCCAGATGATCATCGTCGTCGTGAATGGCAGCGAGCTGGACAGAGGTCCCAAACTTCCAGTGTTTTGGAGAGACACCGCGGTGTTACTGCTGGCGTCACAGTATGAGGAGCCATCTGATAGGGCTCCAGGTCAAGGCTGGTAGTGACTGCGGGAACTTTGACGGCATAACAGTACGTCACGAACATGCTACGTTCCCTTGTGTCACCCCTCATGCGACAGTATCGAGGTGCCATTTTTCATCAGAACAGTGCTCATACACACACATGGCACCTGCCTCTGTGAACTGTCTGAGTGATGAGGTACTCTTGTGGCCCAGCAAGATCCCCAGATCAGTACCCGATAGCACATGTGTGGGACCAGGTCCATCTCAGTGCCACTACGCAGGATACGACAGACGCAGTTACAATAGTTGTGGGCTACCTTGGCCCATAAGAGTGTGCAAAGGCTTTATGGCACTCTTCGCAACTGAATGAGTGCATGCATCCAGATCAGAAAAGGTGTATTGTCATACTGAGAAATGGGCTTATCCTGCCAAGTTCTTTGTAAATTTGACTCGATTTTGTAGTAAGTGGAATGAAATCACATAGTTTCTCGACCTATGAAGTTCTATTTTGATATTGTCCGCCCCGATAGCTGAGTGGTCAGCGTGACGGATTGCCGTCCTACGGGCCCGGGTTTGATTCCCGCCTGTGTCGAGGATTTTCTCCGCTCAGGGACTGGATGTTGTGCTGTCTTCATCATCATTTCATCCCCATCCGGCGCGCAGGTCGCCCCAATGTGGCGTCGAATGTAATAAGACCTGCACCAAGGCGGCCGTACCTGCCCTGCAAGGGGCCTCCCGGCCAATGACGCCAAACGCTCATTTCCATTTCCATTTCGATATTGCAACTGCCAGCTGTTTTAGGGAATGACGACAATGAAAATTTGCGCCGAACCGGGACTCGAACCCGTATTTCCCGCTTTACGCGAGCGGTCGCTTTAACCCCTTCGGCTGTCCATGTACGACTCAGAGCCATACGCAAATTTCCATATGTCGTCGTTACTACTTCACAAACTGTACTCGTTCGCAAGTTATGTTATTCCCTTACAGGGGAGTTGAATTTCGATGCATGTTACTGCCGCGAATTTTCAGTGTCATCATTCCCTTATATAGCTGATGGTTCTTCGTACTCGCAGCTGCAAATACATTTAACTTGAGTTTTATTTCGTTTCCTCTTCCAGTTCTGGGTGCTTTACCTTTTTTGTCGTCCAGTATATTTAAAAATATGAATGTTTTCCGTAAATTTTGTGGCGAGGTCGGAGAGGGGTGTTTATGATTCTTTCGTAGGCCTTTCCCCAGCACAACTCTTTGGGTGCGCGTCTGGATGTACTAAAAGAGTTTTTTTCCAATTTAAGTTATTGCCACGAATTTTTGACATGTTATCCGAAATCTGTAAACAGGTCATACATATTCAACAATCATGATGACATATACTGATTTACATTTGCATATAGTACAAATTATGTTAACAGCAACCATTTGTAATGTTAATATAATAATAAAACAGGAAATTAAAAATAAGAATCAGTTTGAAACATAATAAAATAAAATAAAAGGTATTAACTTTGCTTCCTTTTTTTAAAAAAAAGCGTTCCTTTTTATTTATATCTGTATTTTAAAGTTTCTGTTAATTTTATATGTGCCTGTTATTATCTATAATGAAGGAAAGGGTTCTTGTGATCTGTTCATGGGGTTCTAGGCGCTTCAGTCCGGAACCGCGCGCCTGCTACGGTCGCAGGTTCGAATCCTGCCTCGGGCATGGATGTGTATGATGTCCTTAGGTTAGTTAGGTTTAAGTAGTTCTAAGCCTAGGGGACTGATGACCTCAGATGTTAAGTCCTATAGTGCTTAGAGCCATTTGAACCGTTTTTGATCTGTTGACGTTGTTTTGATATTCAGAGCAACTTATCTTATAGTGTGAAAGTTAAACAACTGCCTTTTAGATCTTCTATGTGAAATGATATTAACTGTAGTCCACAAGTTTGGCCTCTTCCATTTGTTTGGAGATCGCAGTCAAACTGTCTTGAGTATCTCTCTACCTGAAAGAGGGGACATCTGAGAACAACATGATCAGAGGACCCTTCCTCTGAACATTCACAGATTGGTGTGTTATTACATCCCACTCGATGCAGATGTTTGGGGTACCGACTGTGACCTGTTGATAGGTGCACCATAGCTCGAGCAGGGGCGACATCCTGCAGTTTGATCCTATCCCTGATGCTTGGGAATATACCGTAAACTGGCCTTGCAGTGCTGCCAGTCATCTAACTTCCAAGCACGTAAAAGCTTTTTACCAGTAGTATGAGTTTCTGTGGTCTCGTACACGCTATTATTTTGTCGACGCCCCAACCAATACAGTGCTCTCGTGTAACGTACCACGATAACCATCAGACATATCTCGAAATCGCCAGTTGTCCGCCGACAGTTGTAGTGTGAAAGGCGCCGGTGAGCCTGACAAGAACGCTCCGCTGATTTCGTCACGAGTTGTTTCGTAGCTGCATTATCGAAGACGATGCGCCCAAACGCTGACATCAAGCCCACTATGGCATTGAAGATAGCTTCGTGATGTGACCGCACCTCATGCAACAGTAATTTATAGTCGGCAGTGCCAGCACGGGTCATCTTATGCATAACTTTAGCAGCTTTCTCCGTAACAAATTTTACGTGTACTAGAAAATTACTTTTATCGTATAGAAGAATGCCTAAATGTCATTAAACAGTGCTGCGTTTCACAGGAATTCCATCAAGTTTCAGGGAGGGATTTCTGGCAAGAGAAAGTCTTGCCTTCAGGACTATGTATGTTGTTTTACGAACAGGTGTAGCCAATTTGTAGCCCTTGCATCAATGGTACATCTGAGGAAACTCATCATTTCTTTTTTCCTCGAGTCTCGCCCTGGAGAGTTCTGAAAGGTCGCGAGCCCTCAGAGTATACGGAAGAGACAGCCCGTGCTGCCGAACTGAGTGCTGAGGAAATTCGCTGCAGCGATTGCGAGCACAGCCTCACAGTGGGTGCGAACCAGGCAGAAGAGCGGCCGCGTCGAGCTGCCGGCTGCCGGCAGCTGCGGCCTTGACACACGGTGGCGGCGCCAGAGTGGAACGGCCTGGCCTCGGGCCCCTACCTCCCTACCTCCGGTGAGAGAGGCGCCCGCCGCAATTGCGCGAGGCCGCCGCCGTCCGCGCCTAGCCTCTACAGCAGTGACCGCCGTACTGCGGTCCAGATCGAGTGTTCGTGTGGTCTGCCAAAAACGCTAGCTTCTTCGAGTCCTCCTCGGGCCCCTGCTGCTTACGTGTTTTCGGAAAGAAGAACCCCGAGGAGGACTCCAAGAACCTTGCCTTTTTGCCGTTCTGTGGCTCGGTAACAGGAAACATTAGCCGGCTCCTAAAAAAATGGCTCTGATCACTGTTGTTGCTATTGTGGTCTTCAGTCCTGAGACTGGTTTGATGCAGCTCTCCATGCTACTCTATCCTGTGCAAGCTTCTTCATCTCCCAGTACCTGCTGCAATCTACATCCTTCTGAATCTGCTTAGTGTATTCATCTCTTGGTCTCCCTCTACGATTTTTACCCTCCACGCTGCCCTCCAATACTAAATTGGTGATCCCTTGATGCCTCAGAACATGTCCTACCAACCGATCCCGTCTTCTGGTCAAGTTGTGCCACAAACTTCTCTTCTCCCCAATCCTATTCAATACTTCCTCATTAGTTATGTGATCTACCCATCTAATCTTCAGCATTCTTCTGTAGCACCACATTTCGAATGCTTCTATTCTCTTCTTGTCCAAACTATTTATCGTCCATGTTTCACTTCCATACATGGCTACACTCCATACAAATGCTTTCAGAAATGACTTCCTGACACTTAAATCAATACTCGATGTTAACAAATTTTTCTTCTTCAGAAAAGCTTTCCTTGCCATTGCCAGTCTACATTTTATATCCTCTCTACTTCGACCATCATCAGTTATTTTGCTCCCCAAATAGCAAAACTCCTTTACTACTTTAAGTGTCTCATTTCCTAATCTAATTCCCTCAGCATCACCCGACTTAATTCGACTACATTCCATTATCTTCGTTTTGCTTTTGTTGATGTTCATCTTATATCCTCATTTCAAGACACTGTCCATTCCATTCAACTGATCTTCCAAGTCCTTCGCTGTCTCTGACAGAATTACAATGTCATCAGCGAACCTCAAAGTTTTTATTTCTTCTCCATGGATTTTAATACCTACTCCGAATTTTTCTTTTGTTTCCTTTACTGCTTGCTCAATATACAGATTGAACAACATCGGGGATAGACTACAACCCTGTCTTACTCCCTTCCCAACCACTGCTTCCCTTTCATACCCCTCGACTCTTATAACTGCCATCTGGTTTCTGTACAAATTGTAAATAGCCTTTCGCTCCCTGTATTTTACCCCTGCCACCTTTAGAATTTGAAAGAGAGTATTCCAGTTAACATTGTCAAAATCTTTCTCTAAGTCTACAAATGCTAGAAACGTAGGTTTGCCTTTTCTTTATCTTTCTTCTAAGATAAGTCGTAAGGTCAGTATTGCCTCACGTGTTCCAGTGTTTCTACGGAATCCAAACTGATCTTCGCCGAGGTTGGCTTCTACTAGTTTTTCCATTCGTCTGTAAAGAATTCGTGTTAGTATTTTGCAGCTGTGACTTATTAAACTGATAGTTCGGTAATTTTCACATCTGTCAACACCTGCTTTCTTTGGGATTGGAATTATTATATTCTTCTTGAAGTCTGAGGGTATTTCGCCTGTCTCATAAATCTTGCTCACCAGATGGTAGAGTTTTGTCAGGACTGGCTCTCCCAAGGCCGTCAGTAGTTCCAATGGAATGTTGTCTACTCCGGGGGCCTTGTTTCGACTCAGGTCTTTCAGTGCTCTGTCAAACTCTTCACGCAGTATCGTATCTCCCATTTCATCTTCATCTACATCCTCTTCCATTTCCATAATATTGTCCTCAAGCTCATCGCCCTTGTATAGACCCTCTATATACTCCTTCCACCTTTCTGCTTTACCTTCTTTGCTTAGAACTGGGTTTCCATCTAAGCTCTTGATATTCATACAAGTCGTTCTCTTATCTCCAAAGGTCTCTTTAATTTTCCTGTAGGCAGTATCTATCTTACCCCTAGTGAGATAAGCCTCTACATCCTTACATTTGTCCTCTAGCCATCCCTGCTTAGCCATTTTGCACTTCCTGTCGATCTCATTTTTGAGACGTTTGTATTCCTTTTTGCCTGTTTCACTTACTGCATTTTTATATTTTCTCCTTTCATCAATTAAATTCAATATTTCTTCTGTTACCCAAGGATTTCCAATAACCTTCGTCTTTTTACCTACTTGATCCTCTGCTGCCTTCACTACTTCATCCCTCAAAGCTACCCATTCTTCTTCTACTGTATTTCTTTCCCCCATTCCTGTCAATTGCTCCCTTATGCTCTCCCTGAAACTCTGTACAACCTCTGGTTCTTTCAGTTTTTCCAGGTCCCATCTCCTTAAATTTTGCAGTTTCTTCAGTTTTAATCTACAGGTCATAACCAATAGATTGTGGTCCGAGTCCACATCTGCCCCTGGAAATGTCTTACAATTTAAAACCTGGTTCCTAAATCTCTGTCTTACCATTATATAATCTATCTGATACCTTTTACTATCTCTGGGATTCTTCCATGTATACAACCTTCTTTCATGATTCTTAAACCAAGTGTTAGCTATGATTATGTTGTGCTCTGTGCAAAATTCTACCAGGCGGCTTCCTCTTTCATTTCTTAGCCCCAATCCATATTCACCGACTATGTTTCCTTCTCTCCCTTTTCCTATACTCGAATTCCAGTCACCCATGACTATTAAATTTTCGTCTCCCTTCACTATCTGAATAATTTCTTTTATTTCATCATACATTTCTTCAATCTCTGATCACTATGGGACTTAAAATCTGAGGTCATCAGTCCCCTAGAACTTAGAACTACTTAAACCTAACTAACCTAAGGACATCACACACACCCATGCCCGAGGCAGGATTCGAACCTGCGACCGTAGCGGTCGCGCGGTTCCCGACTGAAGCGCCTAGAACCGCTCGGCCATTACGGCCGGCAGCCGGCACCTGAAGAAGCATAAAATCGATTCGATCTTCATGGCTCCTCCAGAAATTCCGCAACTCTTGAGCCCTGTGAAAGACGATGTAGGCTCAGAATGCCAGGAGTATACAGGGTGAAGATTAATAAAACCAACGAACTGCAGGGATGGGCTCCTGATTGGAAATGGAGGGGAAGAGGTCCTATGAAAGTGCGTTCGGAAATCCATCGTTGCGACGGTAGATGGCGTTGATGAATGACAGTTCCTCTGATCTCGTGCCGTGTATTCCTTGTGTGTTGCAGGCTCTGTGACTGACTAGGCATACTGTAAGCAGCAGAATGGTCTGGTATTCATGTCGCGAACAAACCGAGATGATGTTTGTGTACGGCCAAGCAGACAAAAAAAATGGTTCATTTGGCTCAGAGCACTATGGGACTTAACATCTGAGGTCATCAGTCCCATGGACTTAGAACTACTTAAAACCAACTTAACCTGAGGACATTACACACATCCATGCCCGAGGCAGGACTCGAACCTGCGACCGTAGCAGCAGCGCGGTTCCGGACTGAAGCGCCTAGAGCCGCTCGGCAACCGTGGCCGGCGCCAAGCAGACAGAAACGGTCTAGAGGCAGTACGGCTATATCAAACCAAGTATCTTCATAGACACCAACCATATCACACGACATTTCAAGCCCTTTTTGGGCGTTTGTGTGATCATGGGTCTTTTCAGACAGACGAACGTACGGAGCCATATATGGAGGACCGTGTTCCGCCTCTCGACTTTTTCCATCTGCTTGGCCTTACACAAAAATCATCTCGGCTTGCTCCCTATATGAATATCGGACCATTTTTCTGCTTACCGTACGCTGCGTCAATCACGCAGCCTCCAGCATGCAAGGAACACGCGGCACTTGGTCAGACCAACTGTCATTCGCCAGCGCCATCTACCGCGGCAACGATACATTTCCGGACGCATGTTCTTACGACTTTTTACGGCCATTTCCGGCCAGGAATCCGTTCCTGCAGTCTGTCGGTTATATTAATATTCACCCTGCATGAAATACCGTCTGGGTATGGACAGTTTGATGTCGGACAAACAGTACGTTCTACTGAACAGCGGTGTATAGAGGACTAGAGATGCTTTCGTCTTTGGTAACTCTGGAGAAATCAGCGGTAGTGGAACATGCTGTAGAAAACGAAAACCGTATTGCATTCGATGAGACGTCTGTTATCACTCCGTCTAATACACTACTGGCCATTAAAATTGCTACACCAAGAAGAAATGCAGATGATAAACGGGTATTCATTGGACAAATATATTATACTAGAACTGACATGTGATTACATTTTCACGCAATTTGGCTGCATAGATCCTGAGAAATCAGTACCCAGAACAACCATCTCTGACCGTAATAACGGCCTTGATACGCCTGGGCATTGAGTCAAACAGAGCTTGGATGACATGTACAGGTACAGTTGCCCATGCAGCTTCAACACGATACCACAGTTCATCAAGAGTAGTGACTGGCGTATTGTGACGAGCCAGTTACTCGGCCACCATTTTCAATTGGGAGAGATCTGGAGAATGTGCTGGCCAGGGCAGCAGTCGAACATTTTCTGTATCCAGAAAGGCCCGTACAAGACCTGCAACATGCGGTCGCGCATTATCCTGCTGAAATGTAGGGTTTCGCAGGGATCGAATGAAGGGTAGAGCCACGGGTCGTAACACATGTGAAATGTAACGTCCACTGTTCAAAGTGCCGTCAATGCGAACAAGAGGTGACCGAGACGTGTAACCAATGGCACCCCATACCATCAGCCGGATGATACGGCAGTATGGCGATGACGAATACACGCTTCCAATGTGCGTTCACCGCAATGTCGCCAAACACGGATGCGACCATCATGGTGCTATAAGCAGAACCTGGATCCATCCGAAAAAATGACGTTTTGCCATTATTGCACGCAAGTTCGTCGTTGAGTACACCATCGCATGCGCTCTTGACTGTGATGCAGCGTCAAGGGTAATCACAGCCATGGTCTCCGAGCTGATAGTCCATGCTGCTGCAAACGTCGTCGAACTGTTCGTGCAGATTGTTGTTGTCTTGCAAACGTCCCCATCTGTTGACTCAGGGATCGAGACGTTGCTGCACGATCCGTTACAGCCGTGCGGATAAGATACCTGTCATCTCGACTGCTAGTGATACGAGGCCGTTGGGATCCAGCACGGCGTTCCGTATTACCCTCCTGAACCCACCGATTCCATATTCTGCTAACAGTAATTGGATCTCGACCAACGCGAGCAGCAATGTCGCGATACGATAAACCGCAATAGCGATAGGCTAAAATCCGACCTTTATCATAGTCGGAAAGTTGATGGTACGCTTTTCTCCTCCATAAACGAGGCATCACAACAACATTTCACCAGGTAACGCCGGTCAACCGCTGTTTGTGTACGAGAAATCGATTGGAAACTTTCCTCATGTCAGCACGTTGTAGGTGTCGCCACCGGCGCCAACCTTGTGTGAATACTCTGAAAAGCTAATCATTTGCATATCACAGCATCTTCTTCCTGTCGGTTAAATTTCGCGTCTGTAGCACGTCATCTTCGTGGTGTCGCAATTTTAATGGCCAGTGGTGTAGTCTGGTATAGCGTAATAAAAGAAGCGATCCAGATAAAAATTTGTGACAACACCGTCAATAGAGACGGAGGCCTGCAGCTAAGCACGACTTGGTCCCGGCCATAGAAAGGTTGAAGCGGCGCCGGCGGACGCACTACGAAAACATTACCTTCTATGGCGCTGGTGCGAGTACGGGGCCAAAGAGATATATGAGCCCTGCTACGAACTTGTAACGTCACACTAGTAGGCTTGTCCGCCTCACTTCGGGAACTCTCGGCTCCGTGCAGGGCCCTCGGAAAATCAATATTTAACTGAAAAGATACCAACGAAAAGTCTTAATTTTGTGGTGTGCTGTCGAGCACCTGCTTGCCTTTAAATGTGCAGTCAACAATTATTAAACTCGTCTGAAATAGTTACTTGCTCCCCCCCGGAGACGACTGCTGGCACTTGTAAGACCTGCAGAGTCACGTGTTGCGACGTACGTGCCATGGCCAATCTTCCTTGTAGACCTCGTGCGAGTACCAGTGACGTCACAGAAGGCTGCGCCGCTTATAAGGACGGCAGCATCCGGAAGACAGTCATCACTTGACAGTAGCCGAGAAGTAATTGATCGGCCTGAAAACTGTGGATTTTAAACCACCTGACGTGGTTGGAAGCTCGAGAGAATTTTATCAGATTTCACGTATGGCTATCACATGCAAATAAATTTGAGTCAAAATAAGCATCCATAAGTTTTGCAAAATCATTGGACAGCTTACAATATAACTTCTGATGGCTTTCCAGTTTAATAGCAACATATCTATTTTGGGTAAAACAGAGAGCCACCTTGTTCCCATATCCCTTTCAGACCTGAATTTTGTTCTAGAGGAAGAAAAACTTTTCTTTATGTGGTAATATTTTAGATGCAAGATTTATACAAAAATATGAACCCGTTTTCAAAACATACTTTGTACACTTGGCTTCATCTTACGGACTAAAACAACTAATTACAAAAAATTGGTTATTGTAGTAAATAGTAACGTGATCATTCAATCGTCATCATGCAAAATAACGATACAAGTACTCAATTATACAATAGAATATAGCGAATCAACCACATACGTTTATTCTAGGGGTCACGAGCTACTGCGCACTGCTGCATTGACTTGCTGTTATTTTCATAGTGATACCCAACAATTGGCAGCACTTGCACATGATGAAAAAGTTGAATATTCACAAATGTATACCTCAGGTATTTTCTGGGAAGAAAACAGTAAGACACAGTAAAACTTAATGTACACAATTGTAAAGAGAGAGACTTAGAGGGATACGGCGTTTCATTTGTGAATAGCCTCCATCCACTGATTCTATAATTTTTTTCAGTTCTTCTTTCTTTACAGTAGAATGGGAATAAAGAGCATAAATTTTCAAAATTACAGGCTCTGTGTCGTATGATACAAAACTTCATGGCATGTCTGATGCAGTCATGCACACTGTGTGCACGATAATTTCCCTCAATCAAATGAGACACCAAACCGCTCATATTTGTAAATAAAGAGCGAGTAACTCCAAAATTTGCATCGGTATTGTCGGAACTTCGCTCAGATATATTATAGAAGGTAATTTGTATTTTCCCATTCACTTTCGAGTTGCCTGAAACATGTCATCAGCAGATTCATCACTATTTTCATAAAACTCTGTTAAGTTACTGAGAATGCTAAAATTGGCTGTAAAATATTGTACCACTAATGGAAACAGTTTTATGTTTCTTTGTTATAAGCATTAGTCCATAAGCAGCAAAATAAATTGTCTATATTTAGACCATCTATTCCATTTTGAATAGCCTATGGTCCAAACATTTCTGTAGCTAGAGCTTCCATTTTGCTTCTAGCCAGACGAATATTGAAGCTGTACTTTACTAACGCAAATAATCTTATATAGTTGTACGATACAGCCCGTAATGTTGTAGGACAAATTACGTTTTACAGTTTAATATGTCACGGCCAGTTCAGCTGCAGTAACATTTTCTTGACCACTGCAAGATGAAATTTTAGAAGTGGAAGTGGAAGCAAAGTCCAGATTGTTGTGAAGTTGTTCTGATGATGAAAACTTGACATTCGCAACGCGTAAATTTTGGTGTTTTTTTACACTGTAATAGGATGAGCTGACAGTTTAAAGTTCATGTGACAAGAAACTTTGACATTCACAATATTGACGTCTGAGGTTAGGTTGCGTTCAAAGGCGAGTACAATGTTCATAGTTCAGTTACTTGGCTGATCCGTCATACTAATTACTGCTAACTTTTGTGATCTTCAAATGATTTACGTAACATGAATCCTAGAAAATATCAAATAATGTCAAATACAATACTGTCGCGTACTTTATTGTTGTCATAAAGTACACAAAACACTTGAGAAAAATAATGTGCAATACGTTATAATAAAGTGTAAATGCCAACCCTGATATTTGCAGTGGGGCAAATAAAAGAAGTTTTCTGACTACTAGCGTCTTCCACCGATTCATAACTAGGGAGTGCGTGCGCCAATAAAAATTTGTCGTATAGCACTTATTTAGAGTTCAAGACTGTTTGTGTTCATGATGCTTTCTTTGAGTTAAAACTATCATCTAAATTCAGATCTTCGGTTACTATGGCCAACGCTTGAACTGTTGATATAGAGACTGACCTCTGTCGAACGTGCAGTGAGCAGATCGGGTGCTCCAACCCCAAACTGGGTAACACATACATAGTAAACTGCACACGAAGAACAAAGCAGTGCAGTCGTCTAAGAAGGAAAAGTCGTTGACGCAGACGCAAAAAGCTCCAAATTCTACAAACGAATTTTTCCATGAAATGTGCTGCGCTATGGTTCCTGGTTGTTGGTACTTGAACAATGTGCGTTTATACTCCGAGCAGCAGATTCCTGATGAATCAACATTAAGGAAAATGTACTTAGATTTAGATAGGACGTTCTGAAAAGGGTGTGACGCTGTATAAGTAATCACCACATATGTAGTAGGGAGATGGGGTTCTCGGTGCAATTTTGATATCAAATTGATATGCAAATAAATGAAATTGATCAATTAATTTCCCCTCCACCTCCGTCCACGTCCACCCCCGCCCCCGACCACGTCCACCTCCACCCCCGGATGACGTCACGTGTTTTTCTCAGCCTGTACGTGGGCCCCAGCCCCCTCCCCCCTTCCCACTGTCCCACTCAACCTACTGTTGGTAATTTCGAATTTTGGCGGGTATTTAGAATTTTGGTGGCAATTTCTTTGTCCCAGGGCTGTGCTGACGTCCCACCCCACCTCCCACCCGGGAATTGGCGGGAAATTAAAAATGCCGGTACTCGAGCCCCGGTCCTCCTTGACGGAAAGCCCAAGTGCACCTCCATAACACACCTATACCACCAGAGGCGCTTGGAATTGAAGAAAGGAGATCCGACATAAGTAGGCAAAATGGGATTGAGCCACAGTGCTACCGTAAAATAGACTGAAAACTTGTTGCGGTATGAGACATCGATGATCTCTAATTTTGTTTTTTCCCGTCTTAAAATTTCATTTTACCGCGCAAGGAGTAGTTAATCCAGGAAAGGCACTATTGATTTGAAGGGACTGAGAGACCCCAATGCCGCGCGGGATTAGCCGAGCGGTCTCGGGCGCTGCAGTCATGGACTGTGCGGCTGGTCCCGGCGGAGGTTCGAGTCCTCCCTCGGGCATGGGTGTGTGTGTTTGTCCTTAGGACAATTTAGGTTAAGTAGTGTGTAAGCTTAGGGACTGATGACCTTAGCAGTTAAGTTCCACAAGATTTCACACACAGACCCCAATGTATTATTTAGGCGCCTTGCTGAAAAGAGCTTTTTCCTCTACACACAGTGGCCTCTCTCCAGCAGCTGAGTGTATGTGTGTGTATGTGTGTGTGTGTAGTATGGTGTCATATTTGTGGTGAGGAAGAGAGAGAGTGAAACCCAGCGCCGACACTTAACAATCTCCTTCCAAAGAGTACCAAGGGACACGCTGAGCCCAACATCCCCGTCCGATCACCATCAACATCGTCGCATGTCTTCGCTCGATGAGACAGTACGGAGTAATTCGGGATTTAATCCAGGACATAGGCGCAAACTCTAGTGACCAGGGACGTAATTTACGCCACCACCTTTCGTCCCGTTGACAGCCAAACACTGGTGTTGAAACATTTTTCTGAAACCAGGATTCAAACTGTTACCTTGGAGTCGAACACTCGCGCGCTTAGTTCGTTAGCGACAGGTGGGTGTATAATATGGTATCCTGCAACAGTGTAATGACTAGATAGTTAGACGCTTAGGTCAGAGATGATAGAGATGACACAGGACGTCATTACGTTGAAACCAACATCTCGATCAACGGACATAATAGCATCCATTTTCAGGTTACTTATGGAATATCAGTTAAGATTTCATTACTACAATGATGAAATTTGTGCTACACCAACATACATGTGTTAAGTAGGTAATATTTCGTACTACACATAGAGCTGTTTTAAAAATACAATCACGAAAAAAATTCGCAACACCAAGTAGGAGCTGTGCGACATAAACGAGAGCTGGTAGGCGTGTGTCTGCATCTGAAACATGATGTTCATTCAAATTCCGCTCAGTCCAATTCAGTCGCATAAGAGTGGCTCTAGTAGTGACACTACGAGGATGCAAACCGAGTGTGCTTTAAATACGATGTAACGATCGTGGGCATTACTTACCTTTGAGATTGGACGTGATGTTAGTCAAGAATGCCTTTAAGGCCACAAAGACGCCATTATCAGCACCTCACTGAGTTTGATCGAGGTTATCTAATAGGACGGGAGAGCAGCAGTTGGCACCTCAGTGACACAGTGAACTGTTACAAATCGGTTACTTCAACGACAGCTCCGAACCAGATCATTGTAGCGTGCATTCCATTGACCGCAAATCATCTCCATTAGCGACTTCAGTGATGTCAAGAGAGAGCTCACTGGGCGACAGGATGGAGCTCTGTTGTGTTTCCTGATGAAAACGGGTTCTGTCTCGATGCCAATGATGGCTGTGTGTTGGTTACAAGGAGGGCCAGCAACCAACCTGTCTGCGTCCTAGACACACTGCACCTAAACCTGGAGTTATGGTCTGGGATGCGATTTCGTACAACAGAAGCACACTCGTGATTATCTCACGCACCATGAGTGCAAAATTGTATATCATTCTGGCGATTCGAGCTGTTGTGCTGCCATTAATGAACAACATTCGAGGGGGCTATTTTCCAACAGGATAACGCTCGCCCACATACCGCTTTGTAACCCAACATGCCTTGGATGCTCAATCATCAGATGAGACTCCAGTCGACACATGTGGGACATTATCGGCCGACAAGAGCAACAGCTATACTCCATAACACAAACTGACATCCGGCACCCGTACAACACAATGCATGCACGTTTGCATGTTTGTATTCAACATTCTGGCGGTTACACCGCCCATTAACGTACCAGCATTTCAAATTTGCAATGGCTTATCTTGTGCCTACTTTAACCTGTGATCATGCAATGTGTATCACTTAAATATGTTACCTAGACAAATGTATTGCCGAAATTTAATTATTCTATATTAATTAGTTTATGGTGTTGAAATTCTATTTTCCGTCAGAGTAGAAAAAATATAGCGATCACATTTTTAAAGATTACGTAAGTGAATTTACAGGCTGAAGCTGAGAACTGATTGCTACCAAGCATTCAGTGTATTGTAAGAGTGTTTGTTTGTATCTAAATATTACCAACTGCATGATGTTTACAACCCGTGCGAAAATTTACGACATATTAATTACAGGGTCTCCCTTTTCTTATTTATTCTGCTCAGGCTTATAACTTTTGCTATGTAAATGGTTATAGGTTTCCCACTGATGAAGTAAGAAGGAATATTTGGACCCTTGCTTTGAAAAGAGAGAATTTTAATCCAACAACTACACAAAGCTATGCAGCAACCATATTTCTGGAGCCTTGTGGAGATATTTCCGTGAACTGAAAGTTAGGATGCATGTCGGTCCTCGATGAATGACGAAGATTTTGAGGCGACTGAACGTTATACGTATATCACAACAATAGTTTTCTGATATATTATACTTCTTATTCTGATACTGTTGCGGTATCGGTATTGGATTAAGCAAACGTCATAAAATATAAACGCCCATTTTGCGTAAAAGCTGGCCGTTATGGATAGAAATGGATGCCATTTCTTATAAAAATAATAAATTGTTTCACGTTTGTTGTTAAGGAATGATCATAAGACTAAAGGTTTCCTGTCAAACTGATATTTTGCATGCATCCTGTGGAAATGGTCAACTAAATAATTCACAGTGCAACAAAAACAGAAACTGACTAAAGAACTGCAATTCAGTCATTTGTAAAAAGGAAGCACTGCCAGCATAATGTATCAGGGTGTTTCTTAGACTTTCAAGGGGCCAAATGTAGAAACGCTAACCATCTCGTTTATATTTGGGGATTGCGGATGAATGGGTTACTGCAGTACTGCACGTCGTCGTCCTCGTCCTCCTTTCAAGGATTAGGCTATTGCCTGTTACGAATTCACATACAAAATCATTTCTATGTTTTCCGAGGTCTTATAATATCTGTTCTCTCATCCGGCCTGTAGTTCAGATCTGCTGGAGAATTCTATGACATGACATTTTAATGAGGTATTGTCTCCAGTTATCGCGAGACTTTCGAATTTGTATGTTTCATTCTGAATATAGGAATCAGAATCAAAAATTATACCACAGCCTAAGTAAGATCTTCGAGAGACTTGTTCTGAAACTGAATTATCTACAATAATTTTTAATCTGACTACATATTTTCCACTGAATGCTATTATTATTTTATTACAAGAAACTTTTAAATTTCATTTGTTACATATTTCGCTCAGTTCGTATACAGATATTTGGTGATCACTTTCATTCTTTTGAAAAATAACGATATCATCTGCAAACACATTCAGGTACTTATCTTAACTATTTTGTTTTCTTTACATTTCCATTAATGAAGAATTAAGTCAATGTAAATATTAAAAAGACTAGGCGGAGAAGCACACCCTTGTCTTACACCTTCGTTAGTTATTATTTTCTAATGATCTCTATTTATGTTTATTGCAGTGTACATGTTTTATAAAGACTTTTCAGTATCAGTTTTAGTTAGGTTATAAGGACAACGAAGTTCAGACACAGTCTTCCATAAGCTATCGCTGCTCAGACGGTCGAAAGCCTTCTAAAGGTCGATAAAAGCCCTATGGGTTTCTAAGTTAAATTCTCTGTGTTTTGCTCTAATGTTCTTAATTACAGTCACATCGTCTGTGTGCGAACAAATTGATGTAAACCCATCTTGTTCCTAAGAAATAACAATTTATGTGATATTCTTCATGTGGCTACTGACTATACTAAAACAAGAAGCCGTTCAATTGTTACAATCAGTGCTTGGTTTCAGTTATAAACGTGAAAAATTACAACTGTCTTTTCCCATTCCACATAGTACGTAATGACAGAAACTCGGCTTCTTGCCCTCTGTCATGTGGCTTAGATGTTGGACCCCAACCTTAACACAGCTGGTCTGTAAGTGCCTATGGCAGTCGTTCCCAACCCAAGGGGGTTATGGGTAAAACTAAATTTTGTGGGGGGTGAAATCAAAAGGGTTAAGTTGTGTTTCGCTCATGAAACGAAATTGTTTTTTTAAGGTGATTATTGTTATCAATACTTATTAAGACTGAAGTACTGGTTACACAAGTTACAAAAAATTTACATTTTTTAAATACTGAGAAAGCCTGTCGCAGTTTGTGGATGTCACATCTTCCTCACACAGTGCATGCACTACACATAGATTTTATACTTTGTACAATCCATTTACGATGGTGAAATTGAGGCATATACATCACATATAGTTAAATATGTCATGCGAATACCTCTTCTCAAAGTTGAAGGCAGTTTCCGCAGTAAACCCTAACTTGTCTCCTTATTCACTTCCTAAGGGTAAATGAACTAACTGATATCACAACACAATAGTAACGATGTAATGGGTCCTACACTGTTGTAGAGCGTACACAGTACTATTATTGTTATTACTATTATTATTTTTATTATTATTCGCGAATAAGCCCATTAGGACTACGCAAAGTATTTAGAGGCAGGCGTTTGCCTTCCTTTGTGCTCATATTTCTTTCTTCTCTTCCTGCGGACTTCTTATCTCTCTTCAGATTATGTTGTTCCAGTCATCTTCTTTGGTTTTTCCTTTGTGGTCACCTTGCCATTGTGAAATTTTCGACCTGAAGATTTCACAGTTTTGGACATCTTCCGGAGGAGCAATTCTTGCCTATTTCAGATCTCAGCAATTCATTTCATCGCGTCCGTTTTGCCTTTGCTACTATTGTCAAAACAAATCAACTGTTTGTTTTGTAAATGTGTCTGTGTTCATTTTTTTAAAATTGTCCACAGATTCTTAACTTGCGTTTCCCAATACAATGTCAGCGTGGATATTTGTGTGTTGTTTGATTTCCTGACTGCTTAGGAGTCGCTACTGTTCGTGTACAAGTTCTAGGGGCAGACTTTCTCTTACAATTTTTCGCTACTTTTTCTCAATGTTTTCACTGTCTGTTTTCCTGTTCAAAATAAGTGTTTCTGATCCATAGAGGCATTCCGGTTTAATTACTGTATTGCAATGTCTTAGCTGTGTGTGCCTGAAGATACATTTCTTACTGTAGACATTTTGGTTAAGTTGGTATGCAAATGCCATATTTTGGCATCTATTTACGTTTGCTTATGTTTCTATTCCATTTTTCTGAGTGGTTTCACCGAAATATTTAAACTGTGCAACTCGTTTAATTTTTCCATATTTCGTCTCCATGAATTTTGTTGCTTCTTTGTTGCACGTCTTGTACTCTGTCCTTTAAATATATGTGAAGTCCGACCTTTTTTGCAGTTTATTTCAAGAGTTCTATTTGATTTTGGATTGATGAAATGTCACGAGTTTGTGCTGATAAACCGTCTGCAGATGCTAGGCAATCTACAGATAACTTGCCTCTGCCTAAAGTGATCACTTGGTCAATTTTGAGGACTGATTTCTATTACCGACATTCTTGTATCACTTTCTCAAGGAGACAGATGTAAAGTAATGGAGGTATTCCACTTATTCCAGTTTTGATTCAGAAAGGATCTGAGAGTTCCCCAACAAATTTAACCTTGGGCGTTGTGTCGGTCAGTGTTTAATACACGATTACCAGTGTTTTCAGATTTAGACCTTCTTCTGTTGGTATCTGGATGAGTGATTCACGGTCAAATGAGTCACAGGCTTTTCTGAAATAACATACGCGCTGACTAAATTTTTGCCACAGCATCTCTGATGTCTAAAGATTAGCTTTAGTTTCAAGATTTGCTTTGCACGCGAAAGGCCTGGTATAAATCCTGCCAATATCCTCCAATTTTTTGGTTCAAGTCGTTTCTATGCTCTGTGGAGAAGATACTGAGATAGAACTTTGAATGCAGTTGATATTAATGAGATTCCTCTGTAGTTATTTACATTTATTCTGTTCCCTTTCTAATGCAACGGGTGAACTGATGAAATTTTCCAATCTTCTGGAATTTGTTCTGTTGGCCAAATGTCTTATATGATTTTGGGGATTTATGGTGTTTGAGTCTGTTGGTTTGCGAATTTTTGCCATGATTCAATCTTCTGGTGCTGTTTAATTGTTTTTTAGTCTTTTGATCTGCCTGGCTGTTTCTTTTTCATCTGGGGGCTATAAATTAGCGTTAAGTGTTCTCATATTCTGATTCTTGTGTGTATGGGGGTAGGGGGAAGGGTTCTTTGTGGTGGTTCTGGTCAATTAAGTAGTTCTCTGAAATATCTAGCAAGTTTTTTGAAGTTTCCTATATGATTATTATTATTAGTGACAATGGACAGATACAAAGCACTGACATCGTAAGTTCAAAAGTATTGAATCCAGCAACCGAATGATTTACTAACAGCAAGTATAGTGCACGCATTATAGCCTCGAACAATAAATTCACACATTCACGTAAACACATGAAAGTTCTTTCTGTGCTGGTGTATGACACAAAGGAACGAAACCACCCACAGATAATACTATTAAACAATACGCACATGAAATGGGACATATTCGTAGTTATACTGCGTCTGTGTGTGTAGTTAACTGCTCAAACTTTAGGAATGATTTCGGAAAGAAATTCGGCAATTACATCTGTTACAAGTCAGGACACCCACTACCTCGCTTTTAAAACAACCACAGAACGACGAGTGGCTAAAATGAGGAAGCCAAAACCGCTTTCGCCTAGCATTGGTCTGAAATCAGATATCGGTCACGTGACGCCCCAAGCTCGCTAATTTTGAGAGGATTCATCATTTCGCCGTTTTCGTATTATAACTTGCGATTTATGGGAGTACACTGTTTCAGGGCAACGGTGCGTTGAAGATTTATCACAAGCACGTCACTCTAGGTATGATTTTTATATAATAACGTGTCATTTAAGGACACATCAACTGTAAAAGTCCTTAGGAGTTCTAAGACAAACGATGATAATTTTGGAAACTCTAATCGATCTCTGTGGTCATGCGGAGATGTGCAATAGAGAGTCGAAGAAAATACACTACTGGCCATTAAAATTGCTACACCACAAAGATGACGTGCTACAGATGCGAAATTTAACCGACAGGAAGAAGATGCTGTGATATGCAAATGATTAGATTTTCAGAGCAGTCACACAAGGTTGGCGCCGGTGGCGACACCTACAACGTGCTGACATGAGGAAAGTTTCCAACCGATTTCTCATACACAAACAGCAGTTGACCGGCGTTGCCTGGTGAAATGTTGTTGTGATCCCTCGTGTAAGGAGGAGAAATGCGTACGATCACGTTTTCGACTTTGATAAAGGTCGGATTGTAGCCAATCGCGATTGCGGTTTATCGTATCGCGACATTGCTGCTCGCGTTGGTCGAAATCCGATGACTGTTACCAGAATATGGAATCGGTGGGTTCGGGAGGGTAATACGGAACGCCGTGCTGGATCTCAACGGCCTCGTATCACTAGCAGTCGAGATGACAGGCATCTTATCCGCATGGCTGTAACGGATCGTGCAGCCACGTCTCGATCCCTGAGTCAACAGATGGGGACGTTTGCAAGACAACAACCATCTGCACGAACAGTTCGACGACGTTTGCAGCAGCATGGACTATCAGCTCGGAGATCATGGCTGCGGTTACCCTTGACGCTGCATCACAGACAGGAGCGCCTGCGATGGTGTACTCAAAGACGAACCTGGGTGCACGAATGGCAAAACGTCATTTTTTCGGATGAATCCAGGTTCTGTTTACAGCATCACGATGGTCGCATCCGTGTCTGACGACATCGTGGTGAACGCACATTGGAAGCGTGTATTCGTCATCGCCATACTGGCGTATCACCAGGCGTGATGGTATGGGGTTCCGTTGGTTACACGTCTCGGTCACCTCTTGTTCGCATTGACGGCACTTTGAACAGTGGACGTTACATTTCAGATATGTTACTACCCGTGGGTCTACCCTTCATTCGATCCCTGCGAAACCCTACATTTCAGCAGGATAATGCGCGACCGCATGTTGCAGGTCCTGTACGGGCCTTTCTGGATACAGAAAATGTTCGACTGCTGCCCTGGCCAGCACATTGTCCAGATCTCTCACCAACTGAAAACGTCTGCTCAATGGTGGCCGAGCAACCAGCTCGTCACAATACGCCAGTCACTACTCTTGATGAACTGTGGTACCGTGTTGAAGCTGCATGGGCAGTTGTACCTGTACACGCCATCCAAGCTCTGTTTGACTCAATGCCCAGGCGTATCAAGGCCGTTATTACGGCCAGAGGTGGTTGTTCTGGGTAGTGATTCCTCAGGATCTATGCACCCAAATTGTGTGAAAATGTAATCACATGTCAGTTCTAGTATAATATATTTGTCCAATGAATACCCGTTTACCATCTGCATTTCTTCTTGGCGTAGCAATTTTAATGGTCAGTAGTGTACGTTCGCGTTCTAGTAGGTTTTCTTTCCATCTCCGCTTTTGGAACACAGTCTGGGACTTACCTATTCATGTAATAGGATAATATTCTTCAACGTTCGATGTTATCTGCATATAAGAGCGTGTTCCATCGGGAATGAGTTTCTTCGATTTCGTGATTTCTTCAAATTAAAAAGGTAACATGACGCTTCTGCTTTCTTGTTACAAATATTTGGCCACTTTTTCCCCAGACTATTTCGCGATTTCAGAGAGTGTGCTTAAGCATGAATTTCGATTTCGTGATTTCTTCAAATTAAAAAGGTAACATGACGCTGCTGCTTTCTTGTTACAAATATTTGGCCGCTTTTTCCCCAGACTATTTCGCGATTTCAGAGAGTGTGCTTAAGCATTAATCTAATCAAACTGCTGCGAGTGAAATAAGCAACTATGGCATTTATATTCTTGCATGGCACAAATGCTTGGCTGTTTATTTCCGAATATGTTGCGATTTCCGAGAGAGTGGAGAGGAAGGAACCAAAGAGCACATCTTGAATTGCTGCGAATGAAACGAGCAGCAGTCACATTTTTATAGCCTTGTTTGTTAACGCTTTCGTGAATTCAGCGTTCAAAACAAAGATTGCACCACACAGCAAGCAGCTGAGGCCAAGTGACCGATTTCCGAACGCCAGTTATACACGGCATTACTTCCTCATTTTCGTCACTCGTATACAATGACTTCCGAAAATATGGCGGATAATAGTACACTGTGGCACCGCAGGGAGCGCTGAACAAAGTGCCACAGCCTTTCTATGTATATTCTGTCTCTTTGCTTGACATCCAGAGATTCAAATTTGCCCTTCGGTTTAAAGCGACTTCAGTTTCCCATGCGGCTTGTATTCGGTATGAGTATCAACAAATAACGGGGCCAATATATGTGTGTGTTTGTGTGGCAGATATTAAACATCACGGGCTGTGTTGTACACTGGAGCCAATCATTCTGTAAAAGAAGGTTGATCGAAATAAGCAGTACCGATTGTGTCACTGACTCATTTCTTTCTTTCTTTCTTTCTTTCTTTCGCTTACGCCCTTCTAACAGCCGTGTACCGCAAGTCTCTAGAGGAACAGAAGGTCCCAAATGATTGGGAAAGAGCACAGGTAGTTCCAGTTTTCAAGAAGGGATGTCGAGCAGATGCGCAAAACTATAGGCCTATATCTCTGACATCGATCTGTTGTAGAATTTTAGAACATGTTTTTTGCTCGCGTATCATGTCATTTCTGGAAACCCAGAATCTACTCTGTAGGAATCAACATGGATTCCGGAAGCAGCGATCGTGTGAGACCCAATACGGTTTATTTGTTCATGAGACCCAGAAAATATTAGATACAGGCTCCCAGGTAGATGCCATTTTCCTTGACTTCCGGAAGGCGTTCGATACAGTTCCGCAAAGTCGCCTGATAAACATAGTAAGAGCCTACGGAATATCAGACCAGCTATGAGGCTGGATTGAAGGGTTTTTAGCAAGCAGAACACAGCATGTTGTTCTCAACGGAGAGGCGTCTACAGACGTTAAAGTAACCTCTGGCGTGCCACAGAGGAGTGTTATGGGACCATTGCTTTTCACAATATATATAAATGACCTAGTAGATAGTGTCGGAAGTTTCATGCGGCTTTTCGCGGATGATGTTGTAGTATACACAGAAGTTGCAGCATTAGAAAATTGCAGCGAAATGCAGGAAGATCTGCAGCGGATAGGCACTTGGTGCAGGGAGTGGCAACTGACCCTTAACATAGACAAATGTAATGTATTGCGAATACATAGAAAGAAGGATCCTTTATTGTATGATTATATGATAGCGGAACAAACACTGGTAGCAGTTACTTCTGTAAAATATCTGGGAGTATGTGTACGGAACAATTTGAAGTGGAATGATCATATAAAATTAATTGTTGGTAAGTCGGGTGCCAGGTTGAGATTCATTGGGAGAGCCCTTAGAAAATGTAGCCCATCAACAAAGGAGGTGGCTTACAAAACACTCGTTCGACCTATACTTGAGTATTGCTCATCAGTGTAAGATGCCTACCAGATCGGGTTGACAGAGAAGATAGAGAAGATCCAAAGAAGAGCAGCGCGTTTCGTCACAGGGTTATTTGGTAAGCGTTACGGAGATGTTTAGCAAACTCAAGTGGCAGACATTGCAAGAGAGGCGCTCTGCATCGCGGTGTAGCTTGCTGTCCAGGTTTCGAGAGGGTGCGTTTCTGGATGAGGTATTGAATATATTGCTTCCCGCTACTAATACCTTGCGAGGAGTAAAATCAGAGAGATTCGAGCGCGCACGGAGGCTTTCCGGCAGTCGTTCTTCGTTCGAACCATACGGGACTGGAACAGGAAGTGGGGTAATGACAGTGGCATGTTAAGTGCCCTCCGCCACACACCGTTGGGTGGCTTGCGGAGTATAAATGTTGATGTAGATAGTCCTGCAGCAATCGCAGGGCCGGCGTGGTTACAACGGATCTGGTAATGTTAGTGTTCGGGATGGTGCCGTTCCTGCCGCCACCCCGTACACCCCAGGACGGAGTCAGTGTATCCCAACTGTCTGCGTCTATGTACATCGTGAAATAGTGCGGACATGTTGCAAATGTCTGCGACGCGTGTAACTGAGGCGGAACGTGGGGACCAGCCCGGTATTCACCTCGTGGGATGTGGAAAGCCGCCTAAAAACCACATCCAGGCTGGCCAGCACTTGTTCGAGGTTAAATAAAGCAACTACAAAATCGAGATACAGTTTATCTTTCGAATTTTAAAAATTAAAGTGTTCAAAGGAAGTTGGTTTTGTTTCTTAAGTTTGGTTTAGCTCTATCGTCGATGATTTTGCGGGGAGGGGGACTTTAGGGAGCTAGCTAATACACGACTGCACTCAGGAGTAATGGTCTCTAAAAGGTTGGGAACCGCTGGCCTGTGATGTGAGGTTAGACGTGTGGGTCTGACCTGCTCCCTGGCGAAGTCTGCGCTGGTGGGCTGCTCGGTCTGGGACGTCCTGTGCGGGAGGTGGTGCTGGTGTTGGTGCTGCAGCGACTGGCGCTGCGGCCGGGGCGCGCCGGCGTGGCCCTTGGCGCAGCAGGTTGTCGCCGGCGGCGGCGCCTGCTGCTGCTGCTGCGGGTGCTGGTGCTGCTGCTGGTGCGGCTGGTGGTGTTGGTGCTGGTGGTGACACGGCGGCCTGCGCGCCATGGCTGACCGGAGCAGACTGCCTGCTGCGCTCACCTTCGCCTCCGAGGCGCGGCCAATCGGCGCCGCTCGCCGGAGAATGACGTATCGCGCAGCGCCCGCTGAGCCTCTCCTCGTCAAACTGCGCCGCGCTGAACGTCGTTACTCTCCGTCAACGCTGCCACGCTCTTTAGCTGACGGGTCGTAAGCATCAACGAGATTAAATTTCATACAGGGTGGTCCATTGATCGTGACCGGGACAAATATCTCACGAAATAAGCGTCAAACGAAAAAACTACAAAGAACGAAACTTGTCTAGCTTGAAGGGGGAAACCAGATGGCGCTATGGTTGGCCCGCTAGATGGCGCTGCCATAGGTCAAACGGATATCAACTATGTGTTTTTTAAATAGGAACCCCAATTATTAATACATATTCGTGTAGTACGTAAAGAAATATGAATGTTTTAGTTGGACCACTTTTTTCCCTTTCTGATAGATGGCGCTGTAATAGTCACAAACATAAGGCTCACAATTTTAGACGAACAGTTGGTAACAGGTAGGTTTTTTAAATTAAAATACAGAGCGTAGGTACGTTTGAACATTTTATTTCGGTTGTTCCAATGTGATACATGTACTCTTGCGAACTTATCATTTCTGAGAACGCATGCTGTTACAGCGTGATTACCTGTAAATACCACATTAATGCAATAAATGCTCTAAATGATGTCCGTCAACCTCACTGCGTTTGGCAATGCGTGTAATGACATTCCTCTCAACAGCGAGTAGTTCGCCTTCCGTAATGTTCGCACATGCATTGACAATGCGCTGACGCATGTTGTCAGGGATTGTCGGTGGATCACGACAGCAAATATCCTTCAACTTTCCCCACAGAAAGATATCCGGGGACGTCGGACCCGGTGAACGTGCGGGCCATTGTTTGGTGCTTCGACGACCAATCCACCTGTCATGAAATATGCTATTCGATACCGCTCCAACCGCACGCGAGCTATGTGCCGGACATCCATCATGTTGGAAGTACATCGCCATTCTGTCATGCAGTGAAACATCTTGCAGTAACATCGGTAGAACATTACATAGGAAATCGACATACATTGCACCATTTAGATTGCCATCGATAAAATGGGGGCCAATTATCCTTCCTCCCATAATGCCGCTCCATACATTAACCCGCCAAGGTCGCTGATGTTCCACTTGTCGCAGCCATCGTGGATTTTCCGTTGCCCAATAGTGCATATTATGTCGGTTTACGTTACCGCTGTTGGTGAATGACGCTTCGTCCCTAAATAGAACACGTGCAAAAAATCTGTCATCGTCCAGTAATTTCTCTTGTGCCCAGTGGCAGAATTGTACACGACGTTGAAAGTCGTCGCCATGCAAGTCCTGGTGCGTAGAAATATGGTACGGGTGCAATAGATCTTGATGTAGCATTATCAACACCGGCGTTTTTGAGATTCCCGATTCTCGCCCAATTTGTCTGCTACTGATGTGCGGATTAGCCACGACAGCAGCTAAAACACCTACTTGGGCATCATGATTTGTTGCAGGTTGTGGTTGACGTTTCACAGGTGGCTGAACACTTCCTGTTTCCTTAAATAACGTAACCATCCGGTGAACGGTTCGGTCAGTTGGATGATGTCGTCCAGGATACCGAGCAGCATACATATCACACACCTGTTGGGCATTTTGATCACGATAGCCATACATCAACATGATATCGACCTTTTCCGCAACTGGTAAACGGCCCATTTTAACACGGGTAATGTATCACGAAGCAAATACCGTCCGTAGTGGCGGAATGTTACGTCATAGCACGTACTTATACGTTTGTGACTATTACAGCGCCATCTATCACAAAGCGAAAAAAGTGGTCCAACTAAAACATTCATATTTCTTTACGTACTACACGAATATGTAATAAAAATGGGGGTTCCTATTAAAAAAACCGCAGTTGATATCAGTTTGACTTATGGCAGCGCCATCTAGCGGGCCAACCATAGCGCCATCTGGTTTCCCCCTTCAAGCTAGACGAGTTCCGTTCTTTGTAGTTTTTTCGTTTGACGCTAATTTCGTGAGATATTTGGCCCGGTCACTATCAATGGACGACCCTATATACTGGGGTGACAAAAATCGTGTGATGCCTCCTAATATCGTGTCGAACCTCCTTTTGCCATGCGTAGTTCAGCAACTCGACATGATATGGACTCAACAAATCGTTGGAAAGCTCCTGCAGAAATACTGAGCCACGCTGCCCTTATAGCCGTCCATAATTTCGAAGTATTACCGGTGCACGATTTGTGTACGAACTGATCTCTCGATTTTGTCCCATAAATGTTCGATGGGAATCATGTCGGGCGATCTGGGTGGCCAAATCATTCCGTCAACCTCTCCAGAATGTTTTTCAAACTAATCGCGAGCAACTGAGGCCCGTTGACATGACACACTGTCGTCCATAAAAATTCTATCGTTGTCTGGGAACATGAAGTCCATGAATGGCAATGGCATCCAAGTAGCCGAACATGACTATTTATAGTCAATGATCGGTTCAGTTGGACCAGAGGACCCAGTCCATTCCATGTAAACACAGCCCACACCATTATAGAGCCACCACCAGCTTGCTCAGTGCTTTGTTGGCAATTTACGTCCACGACTTCGTGGGGTCTGCGATACTCTCGAACCCTACTATCAGCTCATACCAACTGAAATCAGGATTCATCTGACCAGGACATAGTTTTCCAGTCGTCTAGGGTCCAAACGCAAGTTCACGAGCCCAGGAGAGGCACTGCAGGCGATGTCGTGCTGTTAACATAGGTACTTGCGTCAGTCGCCTGATGCCGTAGCCCATTAACGCCAAATTTCGTCGCACTGCTCTAAAGGATAAGTTCCTCGTACGTCCCACATTGATTTCTGCGGTTATTTCACGCGGTACTGGTTGCCAGTTAGCACTGACAGCTCTACGCAAACGCCGCTGTTCTCGATCGTTAAGTGAAGGCCGTCGGTCTCTGCGTTGTCCATGGTGAAAGGCAATGTCCTGAATTTGCTATTCCCGTCACACTCTTTACACTGTGGACCTCGGAATACAGAATTTCCTAACGATTTCCGAATTGAACTGTCCCATGCGCCCAACTACCACTCCGCGTTCAGAGTCTGTCAATTCCCATTGTGCGGCCATAAACACGTCAGAAACCTTTTCACATGAATTACCTGAGTACAAATGACAGCTCCGCCAATGCACTGCCCTTTTATAGCTTTTGTAAGCAGTACCACCACCATAAGTGCATATCACTGTCCCAAGACTTTTGTCACCTCAGTATACGCCCGCCACGTTTGAAGCATGTTGAATTTCCGTCCTCCGTTTTTCCTATAGTCAAGGACGTCGTCTGCTTTCGCACTCACCCTTGAAATCGTCGTTAACTAACTTCGTACAGCTCAGGATACCTTTATTTTTTCTCAAAAAGCAGTAAACAGCGGAGATTTCTGTGTAAACCGGTTGCAACAAGGATAGTTTTAGTCAAAATACGGATAAACGTTTTGATGGAGATAAAATGCAATATTACTCGAAACATTTTCGTCACCCTCGATCACTTCTTGTAGCTAGCAAACCAAACGTAAATAAGTGGCCAAACCATACGTAAACCAATGAAATTTGAGCAAATACCACCTGAAGATTGCGAAGTGAGCTTGGAAACGCGCTGCGGTTAGCTGATGGGTATGGTGACTGGCGCAAAAGTTCTGTATTTCTGTTTGTATTTTAAACATACAGTTACAGACTCAAAAACCAGTCCACTACGGACTAAATGTTTTAAAAAAAATATGTTTCACAAGTAATTAACACAAGCAATTCAATATTGATAATGACTTACAAGAAAATAAAATAATTTATTAACATTTCATTTTCATAATGTTTTCATTGGCATTTCATTTTACAGTGTTCTCATCGACATTCTATTTTTGCAATGTTTTCACTTACCTATACATATATGTTTTACAAATTTACTTTTCTGCCCAAAAGATTTATACTCCAGATTTATGCTCCAGATAAAATAATGCTTGAGGAGCAGTTTTGTTAGTTTCACACAATAGGGTTTCCCCCAAATTCAGTTACTGTAATTGTAATTTTATGTCTGACAACAACAAGCTATAATTCAAGAGTACGTTGCTGTTTTGTACACTATGGCAAGTCCCGTGTTGCCAATGCGAAGATATGTCACACCTGCGTTTACGAAAGAAATCGTGAGAGCCTGTCTCGTAATAAACCTCCTATAAGATTTTACCGTACCTCTCTCTCTCCTCCGTTACTTCGAAACCAATTACTATATGCGTCCTTACATCTGACACTTTTGCTCTGTAACTCCTCTCTACCGACATGTCTAAAGTTTCTAATCATATAGCAGACTCCTGCATTCTAGTTTTGTAAGCAATTTGATAATCATAGCCTGTTTCACGCAATCTACTCACACGTCGGGAAAAACACTATCATTGCTAGGTTCCAAAGCGAGCTATAATTCAAGTGGTGCCTATTATTGGTGTCTCTAATTAAACGTGTCTCCAATTAGAAGATATAAAGTATTAAATTATACAGGAATTGTGGTTACACTATTTTTAAAGACGCCGTCATGACGATAGTAAATACAGCCATGATTCCACGAGAATAGATACATCCAATTTCTATTACTTTTCGGAGCAAAATAGGTAAGTTTTGAGAGAACTATTTGCATCCAACTTTAACCAGTTATAACACTTCTTGTAACAGAACTTCGTATAAAGTTCTACCGTGTCTCTCTCTTCCGATATATCGAAAAACAAAATCCGTCTATGCCAGGTGCTAAACTGACATCAACACGTTTCGATCCATTGGCTCTCATACAAAGCTAAAATCGATCGCATGATGTAAACTAAGCCTTTTCCTGCAACCCGCAGGATAGTAGAAATAAAACACAGAGGCTATGTTTCTCGTTGACAAAAATCTGAAAGACATCGCAACAAATGAATACTGGAAGAGTTTGCGCTATTGTAGAGCGTTTCAACAGCTATTCGAAGGTAATGACCTATATAGTTAATCTCATCTTCCACAGCGACGGGGAAGCAGACGTCTGGTGTTGCACCGAGGCTCCTTCATACTAGTGTTGTAAAACACAAGTGTCCGGCACTGCATAATATGGACACCAAATGAAACGTGCGCTGTATTCCCAGTCAATAGCTGTAATTATCATCCCACATAAATTAGCTCCCAACCAGAACACCATAACTGGCATTCAGAACAGACGAATTCGATGGTTAAGAATTGTTCGTCAAACGATATCAATTACTTGGTTAATGATCAATGTGAATGTGTTTGTGTGTGTTGATGGATACCTAAAATGTAATGTGAAGCACTAAAGCGCTGTTTACTAATTTCGACTGGAACGAGCACACACATTTACTATAGTAGTTTCACTCAGTTCATTACATCAACATGGGGCCGCACTCCTAGTGAAATAGGAGGAGTCAACTTATACGGACTAAGGTTGGCTTCATCTCCTCAGCTGGAGAGGCACCTAACATCTTCAAACTGAATAATGATTAGTCTTCAGAAACCGAATCAGGTGATTGCTATACTTTCTGATACTTTTGAGAGGGTAAATATGCGGTTAAATTCTCTCTCTGATTACCATGCTGATCAGTTGGTGAAGAGACTGTGGTGTCACCGCCAGACACCACACTTGCTAGGTGGTAGCCTTTAAATCGGCCGCGGTCCATTAGTATACGCCGGACCCGCGTGTCGCCACTGTCAGTAATTGCAGACCGAGCGCCACCACACGGCAGGTCTAGAGAGACGTACTAGCACTCGCCCCAGTTGTACAGCCGACTTTGCAAGGAACGGTTCACTGACAAATACGCTCTCATTTGCCGAGACGATAGTTAGCATAGCCTTCAGCTACATTTGCTACGACCTAGCAAGGCGCCGTATTCAGTTGATATTGAGATTCTATTAATGTATCATCAAGAGCGATGTTCTACAAATGTGGATTAAAGTTAAGTATTCCAGAAGCTACGTACTTTTCTTTATAGCATTCATTACGTATCCTGTTTCAGACCTCACGCCAGCCTGCGTGAGTTTAAGCGCGTGCCTTTCGGCTTCCTCTCATTGTGTCTAGCCTGTCTTGTCTAGACACAACAGAGACTCTATTACACCCCAGCTACAGACTATTACAGAGGGGGGGGGGATATTACTATTACCATAGCAAGCAGGCACTGGCATCAAAGTTGTAGAGTAACTTGAGGATGTATAGTGAGGTACGAGGCTGAGAATCATTCAAATAGATGGAAAGAAGTTGTGAGGTAGACTGACATAAATATCAAAGGCAATTGACAGTTAGGCACAGCCGGTCGCTGTGGACGAGCAGTTCTAGGCGCTTCAGTCCGAAAGCACGCAGCTGCGACGGACGCAGGTTCGAATCCTGCCTCGGACATGGATGTGTGTGATGTCCTTATGTTAGTTAGGTTCAAGTAGTTCTAAGTCTAGGGGACTGATGATCTCAGATGTTAAGTCCCATAGTGCTTAGAGCCATTTGAACCATTTTTTGGTTAAGTATGACACATTCTTTCTCAGCATTCCCGTCTTCGGCAGCAGCGTTGCTAGTGCAGCATTTACTCACTGTGCATACTATTATGAAATGAACAGCTCGGGAGGCATCACATGGCGTATTTCTAAAGCATCGAACACGAATGCGCTGCAGTGGTGTACTTTGTTGTAAGGGACTTTTCTTGTAGAAGATACTAGGTATGTAAGAGGGAGAGTTTTTTTGTAAAAAAATATGCTCTTCTAATCTATTTTTATTATGTCATGTAGGTACGAAAAGAGCATAACTATACTTTAAATTAACTAGTTTGAAGTACTTTTCAAGGTCACCTGATTATCCACTTTCTACATCTGAAGTACCTGCATACGGATCATTGTATATAGGAAATGTCTTGGTTTGGTTGATTAGCGCATAAGACATGTAAATAATCTAGTACGGTACCAAATCTTTATTAACTTTTGCATATATATATTTTCATAGAGAATACGAATTTTTCCTTGTTTTTGTTCGGTGTGGTTTTAATAATGTGCAATTTAAGTTTTAACTTTTAATTTAAATCCACATCTGAATCATCTGTTTATTTCTCCAGCCAGTAATATGACAAATACAGAGTAGGTAGTTTCTCAAATTCCTGTATGAATCTATTTTTTTTCAGTAAATTACCTCTTTTATGGCTTTAACAATTAGTTCAGTTCCTTCCGGCAGTTCTTCTAGGCGAGAGCATTCAGGGGTTTTAATTTTTCGTCTTATTTCCTGCGTAATGCTGTTTTTGTGACACTCCACATGTTCCTTTGTGTAGGCTGCCAGTGTTTCTGTCGCACGTTCTTGTGGAATTTCGGTATAGAACTTCAACTTCACAACTTTTGCAAACGAATTGTCATTAAAAGTTATTATTCCGTTGGTTATAAGTTCTGCAAACGTTTGTTCTATTGCTGAATGTATGACACCACATTTCAACATAATACATCCACCTTTTTTAAGCAGATCCAAGGAGGAATGGAGCTTGATAAACAGATTTTTCGAGTGTCCTTTAACATAGGAAACGTGCTCCAATCCGCCGTTTACGCCCAGGACTCCAACAAATGGATACTTACCACTGCTCTTTACAGTAAATGCTATTACCTCGTGTTCCTCAGTTTCTCCATAAACTACGTTTAAAGCAATACGTAAACTTGGCCTGTACATTCACAACGGTCTCTTCCTTTTCCATTTGTAGCTTATATTCTTCCCTTATAGCAGTTTTCTTCTCAGTGTACTCCAATTTTCTTTTCTTTACTTCGATGTTCTCCATTTGCAGTTTCCTTTTCTATGCACATAACATATTAACAGTACTGAAAGGTGTAATTTCTTTAACAGGGAATGGTTTAAGTATATTGATACAGTTACTCTTATTCTTAGGACTTGTGAAATAACTTTGCTCGTGTCAATCAGTCCCAATTCTGCAATATCTGTATCGGACGGTATTATAGAGAACAATGTTCTATACTGAGAAACATAAGTTGCTCCTGCTTTAACATAACACTTCTGTATAATACTTATATCGTCTTTATTGGAGTCAGGGTTAAGAATCTCCACGTAGTTCATAGGTAGATAATTAAAATTGTATACAGACAGAATATAGCTGATGAGGTTTTCTCGGTCTGGAGCATGTGGAAGGTTATTTGTACACCTGTCAATTTTCGGGTGTTCTTATTACCCAAGTAAACAAACTGCAGAACGTTATTAAACACAACACAACAGTTGTTCGATACGTTGTCAGTTAACTGACGCCACATGGAACAAAGTGGCACAGAGTATAGTGCAGCACATTCTGAATACTGTTTGTTGATGACTTAATACACGTAAACACTCGTGCACAGAGTCGAAAGCACGATCCATTCTGTAGTTGTATACTGTAACATCCAAGCTGGCAATGACTTGCTGCTTAGCCAAGGAAGACCTAAATGTTTTCGTAACTAGTCGCAAGTCTTGACACTTTATAAAGTCTATAATGTGGTTACCAGTATCTTTCTTCACTTCCGAATTTGTGATTTGACATATAAATTTGTTATATATCTTTATTCTACAGTTGGAGCTTAATCACGATAGACAGTCTATTCAAACTGTTGTATCGTCGTCCACAGTCACATTGCTGTTTCCCTGACGATCTCCTCCCATGCAGAAGTCGTGGGTTAATGTTAAGTAGCCGCACATCTCCATTTTGTTAAAAATCGATGCAAAGATTTGCGTTATGTCCAAATCCAAAAGGTAATAGCCGTATAAACGTAGCTGTAGCAATATTCCAGGCAGCTCTTCCATCAGAACATCCATTTTAACGTCAGCTAATTCCATTTTATATGGTATAACAATAGGATTTTTGTATTTCCTCGAAACAGTTTCCAATGCTTCCTTGCCGATTTTTTCCCGTATCCCTCTTGCTGTCACCCTCTCGTTCCGTTGTAGGAGAAAAGGCAACTTTGTCTTGACGCCGTGTCTCGCTGTGACAAAATTGAAGAATTTACTACGTAGATAACAGCTAAATCAACTACACATCTCCTCCTTTAACATTACAGACTGTCCTCTTTCTAATTGTTCTCGACAGACCACTTGACCCCAGATTTTAACCACCGTAATGTTATTCCAAAACGGTTCTGTAGTATGTGTAAGCACATTTACATTCTTCTCGCTAAGTTCAAAATGGTTCAAATGGCTCTAAGCACTACGGGACTAAACATCTGAGGTCATCAATCCCCGAGGCAGGACTCGAGTCTGCGACCATAGCAGCAGCGCGGTTCCGGACTGAAGCTCCTAGAACCGCTCGGTCACAGCGACCGGCTTCTCGTTAAGTAGTGTAATTCATGTTGCAAATGTCAGTAGCCAGATTATCCAGGTTCTGCTGTAACAACCACAAACCGAAGCGTTCGTCTATTGGTCTTGTCTTCCTCGCTAATAGCTGAGGGATGTTTAGCACTTTGGAGGAATCCATGCTGACACTTTCAACTACCACGGAACACTGATCAGTTGCGGCTCTCAGATCTCCGTCTATACTCTAAAGATCAAACATGGCGACACTTTCGCTAACGTGATTTCCAGTCATACTCCTAGACCAGTTGCGCTATTTTGTGTGCAAGGTGTTCGTGGCAGGGAGGGAGACTGCCCCTCTCTTGTACCATTCTTATGTATGGGATAGAGCCGGAACATTAGCCGGAATGTGTAGCACAGCCGTGTACTTGGACGTGTTTGTTTGGTCGGAACGCTACACCGCAGTATTTTTACACTTGATTATGTCACTGTAACCGGAAACGATTTCGGGATGGGCGCTACAGTGCAATAGACGTACGGAATAGTGTAGCGCTGTACCCGACCATGATAGCGGGAGTATGCAATGTGGGACAGGGTAGTTCTGATAGCTGGATTGAGCGATGTAGGATAGTGTGGTACGGTTACTTAGTGTGGGATAGCGTGGGTCTCATAGCGGGATTACGTCGTGTGGGATAGCATGGTACTGATAGCGGGATTTCACGGTGAGATAGCGTGGTACTGGTAGAGGGATTAGGCGTCGTGGAATAGCGTGGTACTCGCGGTGCCAGTCTCCCTCCCTGCCACGGACGCCTTGCACCCAAAGTAGTGCAACTCCAGACCGAGAAAAGCTTGTCAGCTATATTCTGTCTGCATACAGTTTTAATTATATACCTACAAACTACGTGGAGATTCGTAACCCTGACTCCAATAAAGACGATATAAGTATTATAAAGAAGACCTAAATCGAAACAAGGCCCCGGGAGTGGACAATATTCCATTAGAACTACTGACAGTCTTGGGAGAGCCAGGCCTAACAAAACTCTGCCATCTGCTGAGCATGATGTATGAGACAGGCGAAATACCCTCAGACTTCAAGAAGAATATAATAATTCCAATGGCAAAGAAATCAGGCGTTGACAGACGTGAAAACTACCGAACTATCAGTTTGATAAGCCACTGCTGCAAAATACTAACACGAATTCTTTACAGACGAATGGAAAAACTGGTAGAAGCCGACCAGGGGGTTGATCAGTTTGGATTCCGTAGAAATGCTGGAACACGTGAGGAAATACTGACCCTACGACTTATCTTAGAAAATGGATCAAGGAAAGGCAAACCTACGTTTCTAGCATTTGTAGACTTAGAGAAAGATTTTGAAAATGTTGACTGGAATACTCTCTTTCAAATTCTGAAGGTGGCAGGTGTAAAATACAGGGAGCGAAAGGCTCTTTACAATTTGTACAGAAACCAGATGGCAGTTATAAGAGTCGAGGGGTATGAAAGGGAAGCAGTGGTTGGGAAGGGAGTGAGACAGGGTTGTAGCCTATCCCCGATGTTATTCAATCTGTATATTGAGCAAGCACTAAAGAAAACAAAAGAAAAATTTGGAGTAGGAATTAAGATCCATGGAGAAGAAATAAAAACTTTGAGCTTCGCCGATGACATTGTAATTCTGTCAGAGACAGCAAAGGACTTGGAAGAGCAGCTGAACGGAATGGACAGGGTCTTGAAAGGAGGATATACTATGAACATCAACAAAAGCAAAACGAGAATAACGGAATGTAGTTGAATTAAATCGGGTGATGCTGCAGGAATTAGATTAGGAAATGAGACGCTTAAAGCAGTAAATGAATTTTGCTATTTAGGGAGCAAAATAACTGATGATGGTCGAGGTAGAGAGGATATAAAATGTAGATTGGCAATGGCAAGGAAAGCGTTTCTGAAAAAGAAAAATTTGTTTACATCGAGTATAGATTTAAGTGTCACGAAGTCGTTTCTGAAACTATTTGTATGGAGTGTAGCCATGCATGGAAGTGAAACGTGGACGATAAATAGTTTAGACAAGAAGAGAATAGAAGCTTTCGAGATGTGGTGCTACAGAAGAATGCTGAAGATTAGATGGGTAGATCACGTAACTAATGAGGAGGTATTGAGTAGAATTGGAGAGAAGTTTGTGGCACAACTTGACAAGAAGAAGGGATCGGTTGGTAGGACATGTTCTGAGGCATCCAGGGGTCACCAATTTAGTATCGGAGGGCAGCGTGGGGGGTAAAAATCGTAGAGGGAGACCAAGAGATAAATACACTAAGCAGATTCAGAAGGATGTAGGCTGCAGTAGGTACTGGGAGATGAAGAAGCTTGCACAGGATAGAGTAGCATGGAGAGCTGCATCAAACCAGTCTCAGGACTGAAGACCACAACAACAACAGAAGTGTTATGTTAACGCAAGAGAAACTTACTTTTCTTAGTCTAGAACACTGTTCCCTATAATACCGTCCGATATAAGTATTGCAGAATTGGGACTGGCTGCCACGAGCAACGTTATCCCACCAGTCCTAAGCAAAAGAGAACTGTATCATGCAGACTTAAGCCATTTCCTGTTAAAGAAATTACACCTTTAAGTACAGTTAATGTGTTACGTGCATGAAAAAAGGAAACTGGAAATGGAGGGTATCGAAGTAAAGAATAGAAAACTAGAGTACACAGAGAAGAAAACTGTTATAAAGCAAGAATATAAGCTGCAATTGGAAAAGGAAGGGGCTATTGTGGATGTACGGGCCAAGTTTACGTACGGCTTTAAAGATAACGTGTGGAGAAATCAGGCTATAACTGAGGAACACAAAGTAATAGCATTTACTCTTAAGACCAATGGTAAGTACACATTTGTTGGAGTCCTGGCTGTAAACAGCGGATGGCAGCACGTTTACTATGTTTACAGGAAACACGAAAAATCTGTTTATCAAGCTCCATTCCTCCTTGGATCTGCTTAAACAAGGTAGATGCGTTATATCGAAATGTGGTGGGCTTGATGTCATACACTTAGCAACAGAACAACCGTTTGTAGAGCTTAAAACAAACGGAATAACAACCTTTAACGGCAATTGTTATGCAAAAGTTGTGAAGTTGAAGTGCTGTACCAAAACTCCACAAGAACGATCGGCAGAAGAACTGGTAGCTTACACCCAGGATCAGTGGAGTGTTACAACAACAGTGTCATGGCGGAAATAAGAGAAAAAATTAAAATCCCCGAATGCTCCTGTCTAGGACAGCCAGAAGTAACTGAACTGTTAAAGCCATAAAACATGTAGTTTACAGGAAAAAATTGGATATATACTGGAATTTGAGAACATACCTTCTCTGTATTTGTCAAATTACTGGCTGGAGCAAGAAATAGATGATTCAGATGTGGATTTTAATTATAAGGTAAAACTTAAATTGGACATTATTAAAACTACATCTAACAAATACAAGGAAAGAGTTGTTTTCTGTGTGTAAATATATATGTAAAAGTTAATAATGATTTGGTACTTGAACATTTACTTGTCTTATTGGCTAATATACCAAAAATTCTAGGACATTTCATGTGTACACTGAAGCGCCAAAGAAACTAGTCGAGCCATGCGTATTCAAATACAGAGATATGTAAACAAGCAGAATACGGCACTGATTAGATTGTAGATTAAATTAGATTAGTACTTGTTCCACAGATCATGAATACGACACTTCGTAATGATGTGGAATGTGTCAGGTTAATAAAAGGTGTCTATACAAGCTATTACATTACACAAAATATTACATGACACTTAATTTTTTGTGGGGATTGGGGAAATTACCCACTTACTATAATACTGTGATCGGCAACGCCTATATGAGACAACAAATGTCTGGCACGGTTGTTAGATTGGTTACTGCTGCTACAATGGCAGGTTTCAACATTTAAGTGGGCTTGAACGTGATGCTATACTCGGCGCACGAGCGATGGGACACAGTATCTCCGAGGTAGCGATGAAGTGGGGATTTTCCAGTATGACAATTGCACGAGTGTATCATGAATATCAGAAATCCGGTAAAACATCAAACCTCCGACATCGCTGCAGCCGGAAAAAGATCCTGCAAGAACGGGGCCAATGACGATTGAAGAGAATTGTTCAACGTGACATGGGTGCAACCCTTCTAAAAATTGCTGCAGATTTCAATGCTGGGCCATCACCAAGTGTCAGCGTGGGAACGATTCAATGAAACATCATCGATATGGGCATACAGAGTCGAAGGCCCACTCATGTACCCTTCATGACTGCACGTCACAAAGCTTTACTCCTCGCCTGGGGCCATCAGCACCGACATTGTACTGTTGATGACTGGAAACATGTTGCCTGGTCGGACGAGTATCGTTTCAAATTGTATCGATCGGGTAGACGTGTACGGAAATGGAGACAACAACATCAATCCATGGACGCTGCATGTCAGCAAGGGACTGTTCCAGCTGGTGGAGGCATGTGCGGTTGGAGTGATATGGGAGCCCTGATACGTCTGGATACGACTCTGACAGGTGACAAGTACGTAGGCATCCTGTCTGATCACCTGCGTCCATTCATGTCCATTGTATATTCTAACGGACTTGGGCAATTCCAGCAGGACAGTGCACACCCCACACGTCCAGAATTGCTACGGAGAGGTCCCAGGAACACTCTTCTGAGCTTAATCACTTCTGCTGCCTTCCAAACTCCACAGACATGAACATTACTGAGCATATCTGGGATGCCTTGCAACGTGCTATTCAGAAGAAATGCTATTCATGAGTTGACTAAGTGCATGAATGCTACACTTTTGTCAGACTGGGTCCAAGCCATAGACTAAATTTTTTTATTGTAATTTTATTCCCCTGCCCCATATGGGCAAGCGAGTGCTGGCAGTGGCACAGTCCACTGCTCTTCACCAGTTGGCTTTACAAAAATATAGAAGGGTGATTATATAAAATAGGGGGATAAAAAGAGGGACATAAAAAAACACAGTAAATGGAGATGATGGGAGTTAAAATATACCATAAGATGGGGACATGCACCGTGGGACAGTTAAAAAGTCGACTTAAAGTGAAAAGAACACAGCTGGCAAATCAAAGATCACGTAGAAAAAAAAACACTAGAGGCAAACACAAGTTAAAAGTAGGACACAGGATAAAAGTCACACAGAGCATGACACTTAAAAAACCACTGGAAACGATGGAGCACTCATGAAGAATAAAAAACCGCTGGTAGGGACCTGCTGAGGGGCTGGAGGATGGAGAGGAGGGAAAAAGAGGGGAGAAAGGGGCGGTAGTGGGGGGAAGGCTGGGGGGGTGGGAGGAATCGCAAAAAAAGGGGACAGGAGGCGCACCAAGGGGCAGGAGACATGCAGGGCGGGAGATGGAGAGGGAACACAAGGCAGGAGGGAGTGCAGAGACACTAAAGGGGAGCACAGGCGATGGAGGGGGTGTAGGAGGGGGAAAGCCACTGAGGAGAAGGGAGGGGGAGGAGAGGGAACCCTGAGGAGGAGGCAGGAGGAAGGTGGTGTTAGAGCTGGTATGAGGGGTAGATGTCAGGGTGAAGTTCATCGGGGAGGGGTAGATGCGGGAAGTTGTGTTGGGAAAGGAGGTGAAGGGTGTGGAGATGGAGAGAGGGTGGGACACAGCAGTAAAGGCACAGCAACAGGTTGGAGGTGGAGAAGAAGGGGGGCACCAGGGGGTGGGTGGATCGAGTCGGCTGCCAATACACAGGGTGCAGATCTGTTCACCAGTAGGGGTGGTGTTGCGTTTGGAGCAGAGGACGAGTGTGATGTCATGTGCAGTGATGGGAGCATTGATGTCTGAAGGGGGTAACTGATCCATGTACTGGAAGCTAGGGGTGAGTGGTGGGACAGAGGTGTCAGTGCAGTCAAGGATGGTGGGGAAGATGAAGTAATCAAAATGGGTATCTTCAGGAATGGAGAAGACCTTGGAGAAGTGGGAAGCAAAATGGTTAGACTTACTGAGGTTGCCAGAGAAGGGGCGATCGTCGTGGAGGATAGGGTGACGTGGAGTGGGATGGCTACCAGTAAGGTGGTGGAAGGCTGACCAGTACTTGGAGGAGTTGATAGGGTGGGTGGAGTTGAGGCGTATGCATGTCTGGTGTCAGTGCTAGCGTTTCTTTGCTGTAAGGAGGTTCTGGATGTGTCGCTGTAATTGCCAGTGGTGGATGAGTGTGTCCTGGTCACAGGTGCAGAGGAAGGAGCAGTAGAGCCTGCGGGATTCATGAATAAGAAGGATGGCCTGTGGAGCAAACATAGGGTGGTGAGGGTGGACGAGTTTGGTAAGGACATGGGCCTCCACAGCATCAATGATGGTCTTCTTAAGGAAGGAAGAGGCATGGGTGATGTCAGTGGGATGGTGAAAAGTGAGTGGGTGGCTTTCGATCTGTTAGGCAATGGTTTCCCGGTGGACATCCCAGTTGATGCAGCAGTAGTCGTGGAGAGACTTTGGAGGGGCAGCTCGGCAGGGGGCTGCAGGGGGCTCCAGGCAGAGGAGATGGTGAGAAGGATGGGGAGGTGGTCACTACCAACGGGATCAAGGATATCCATGATGAAGGATGGGGAGGTGGTCACTACCAATGGGATCGAGGACATCCATGATGCAACCAAGGAGGTTGGCAGAGGCGAAGATAACATTGGGCTGGAATTACTTTTAGGACAGGTGTGTTGTGGGAGAAGAATAAGGTCATCATGGAGGGTGGCCAAGAACTGATGTCACCATCGAAGGATGTTGAGGTTAGCAGCACTCACATAGGTGGAGAAGATATGGTCAACATGGGAAATGAATTCGTAGGGGGGACGAGCTGTGGGGCGGATATAGATAGTGGCACAGGTGATGGTGAGGGAGGGAAAAAAGATGCTGAGGAGAAGGTGTTCAGTTGGGTGATTGAGGAGGGGTTGTGGCCGGAAAGGGTGCTGCTTGATGTGGCCAATAGCGACTCCACCTTGGGTGAGAGGAAGGGGATTTTCAGTGCAGTGAAGGAGATAGGGAGAGGTGTGGACAACATGGTGAGGTTGGAGGAAGGTTTCATTATGGATGAAGGAGTCAACCTGGTGCTGGGATAGGGTATGCATGAAGAGGAATTTGTTGGCTGGGAGGGAGCGAAAGTTTAGGTAGAGAAGACACCACAGGTGATGTGTCAGGAGGTGGGAGGGGGGAAGGAAGCAGGGCGAGGAGAGAGGGGCTTAAACGAGGGTGCCTAGGCGGGTGTGGTAAAGTGGGCCTGGTTGTGGGAGTAGGTGGTGTAGGTATTTAAATGGAAAAGAGAGCAGGTGGCGAGGGAAATCTGCTGGAAGGTGTGGGGGCACTGGAAGGGGTGGATGTTCTGCAGGATGATGGTTAGGAACAGGATGATGTCTTCTGCTGTAGGGGGAGGGCGGAGGGAATTGTTGGGGTGGATGGGTGGGTCGATGGGGTGAATGGGGACAGTGAGCTCAGGGTTGGTGGGAGGAGGAGTTTTTGTTTTCATTTGGAGGAGTAGGTGCTGTGGGGTTCGTCATAGACTAAAAATCCATGGATAGGTTATGTGCAGGGATTGAACAGATGGAATTTCGAGACGCTTCAACAACGGCCTGAAGTAATATTGTGAACTGTTGCCGCTCTTCCTGGTCTACTGAGCTAAGAAGATTCTATGCAAATGCACGGAGTTGCCCAAAATATACTGACTGGAAAAGAATAGCAACACCAAGAAGGAGTTGACTTTTGCAAGATAAACGAAAGTTGATAAGTGTGTTTCGCACCTGTCAATTAAAAGTGGCGCTAGTAGCGTTGCGATGAGGATACTGATCAGGTTTGCTTTAAATACACGTTGTAACGGTCGTGAGCATTAGTTACCTTTGAGATTGGACTTGGTGAGTTGAGGTTAGTCAAGAAAGCCTTTAATGCGACGCAGACGTCATCATCAACACCTCACTGAGATTGAACAATGTCGTTTAAGAGGACTAGGAGAAGCTGGATGTTCCTTCTGCAATACTGCAGAAAGCCTTGGCAGCAATGTAGCCACTGTACATGACTGCTGGCAGCAATTGTCACAAGAAAGCACAGCTGCGCGAACACCGGATTTCGGGCGGCCACATGGCTCTATTGAGAGGGAAGACCATCACGTTCGGCATATGGCTCTGGTACATCATACTGCAATTGCAGCAGCAATTTGAGATGCATTTGGGACCACAGTGATGCAAAGAACTGTTACAGATCAGTTACTTTAAGGAGACCTCTGAGCCAGTCGCCCTGTAGCGTGGATGTCACTGACCCCAAACCACCGCCATTAGCGACTTCGGTGGTGTCAAGTGGAAGCTCACAGAGGGCAGGGTGGAGTTCTGTTGTTTTCTGAGGGAAGCTGTTTTAGCCTCGGTGCCAGAGATGGCCGTGTGTTGGTCAAAAGAAAACCAATTTTGGTAAACATTTTTGGAAAACAGTGATCAATATATTATTATATTTTGACTAAAGTTCAGTCTTGATCACACCATTTATGTTTCAATGACATAGGTAACCGGTTTCAGTTATTTTCACATAACCATCATCAGACCCATGGCTCCCTTAGGATGGTAGGCGGAGCCCTCCTCAGTTGACTTCGTAGCAGCTGAGGAGGGCTCCGCCTACCATCCTAAGGGAGCCATGGGTCTGATGATGGTTATGTGAAAATAACTGAAACCGGTTACCTATGTCATTGAAACATAAATGGTGTGATCAAGACTGAACTTTAGTCAAAATATAACAAAAGAAAACCAGTTGAGGGCCTGCGACCAACCTATCCGCATGCTAGACGCACTCGACTTGCACTTGGAGTTACGGTCTGGGTTGCGATTTCCTATGATGACAGGATCACACTCGTTATCCTACCCACCCTAACTGCGAACTTGTATAGTAGTCTGTTGCACCCATGGTCTAGCGGTAGTGTCTTCGTTTAGTAACCAAAATGTCCACGCTCCCAGGTTCGTAACTGGCCACTGTTTGAATTTTGATTATTGATCAGCACTGGCGGCCGAAGACTTTCGGCATAAGAAGTCACCCTCATTCTGCCAACGGTTCTGTCAAAGAGGGCGGAGAAGAGGACAGAGGTTTACGGCACTTTCTTGTCCTTGGGATGGGGAACTGCCCCTAAAGGCGGAATAACCAGCAATGATCAACGGCATGGGGATGCAGAAGGCAATGGAAACAACTTCATTACAGACACATAACCTGTACCCACAGGACATGTGGTTATAATGAAAAAGTGTCATGATGATCTCTCCGTTCGCAAAAGATTCCAGAACAGTCTCCCACTCGGATCTCTGGGAGGGAAATATCAAGGGGGAGGTGGCTATGAGTAAAAGATTGAATAATCAACGAAAAGATGACGTTCTAAGAGTCGGGAAGTGGAATGTCAGAAGCTTGAACGTGGTAGGGAAGCCACAAAATCTGGAAAGTGAAATGCAAAGGCTCAATATAGATATAGTAGGGATCAGTGAAGTGAAATGGAAAGAAGACAAGGATTTCTTCTCAGATGAGTATAGGGTAACATGAACAACAGCAGAAATGGTACAATGGAGTAGGATTCGTTATGAATAGGGCAGAAATTGTGTTACTATGAACAGTTCAGTGGTATGGTTGTTCTTATCAGAATCGACAGCAAACCAACAACGACAACGATAGTTCAGGTATACGTGCCTACGACGCAAGTTGAAGATGAAGAGATAGAGGAAGTATATGAGGATATACAGTATGTAAAGGGAGATGAAAATATAATAGTCATGGTGGACTAGAATGTATTGTAGGGGAAGAAATAGAAGAAATAGTTACACGAGGACATGGGCTTGGGGCAAGGAATGAGAGAGGAGAAAGACTAATTGAGTTCTGTAACAAGTTTCAGCTAGTAATAGCGAATACTCTGTTCAAGAATCACAAGAGGAGGAGGTATACGTGGAAAAGGCCGGGAGATACGGGAAGATTTCAGTTAGATTACATCATGGTCAGACAGAGATTCCGCAATCAGATACTGGATTGTAAGGTGTGCCCAGGAGCAGATATAGTCTCAGATCACAATATAGTAGTGATGAACAGTAGGCTGAAGTTTAAGACATTAGTCAGGAAGAATCAGTAAGCAAAGAAGTGGGGTACGGAAGTACTAAGGAATGACGAGATACGCTTAAAGTTCTCAATGACTATAGATACAGCAATAAGGAATAGCTCAGTATGCGTACAGTTGAAGAGGAATGGACATATCCAAAAAGGACAATCACAGAAGTTGGAAAGAAAGACATAAGCACAACGAAGGTAACTGTGAAGAAGCGATGAGTAATGCACGAAATAATTCAGCTGACTAGTAAAAGAAGGAGCATAAAAATTTCAAACGACAACTTTAAAATAATTGTTTCCTTTTTGCCTTTTTTTGTATTCGTTGCTTACTGTGATAATAAGAGCTAATTTTGAGTAAAATTTTGCGATTATATTACAAAGAGAAACTACCACCTTAAATTAATTGTTATCTTTTTCCAATATCTTCTTGTATTCGTTGCTTAACGTGATATGGTCAATTGCATGAAAAATTAAAATTTTTTTGTATTGTTGGGACTCAAAGAGTTAAAAGACCATAAATGTAACACCTGATGTCCTTATTACCTGCTATACGAACAAGAGATGATAGCGTTCTGCACATAGCAGTAACGCATAGTATCACGACAGGTGCTGCAACCATACAACGAAGACACACTGTGTTGACAAAAATCATGGTATACCTCCTAATATCGTGTCGGACCTACTTTTACCCGGCGTAGTGCAGAAACTTGGCGTGGCATGGACTCTCACAAGTCGATGGAAGACCCCAGCGGAAATACTGGGCCACGCTGCTTCCACAGCCTTCTATAATTGCGAAAGTGTTGCCGCTGAAGGATTTCGTCCACGAACTGACCTCTCGATTGTGTCCTATAAATGCACGATGGGACTAATGTCGAGTGATCTGGATGGTCAAATGATTCACTCGAATTGTCCAAAAAGTTCTTCAAGCCAATCGAAAACACTTGTGGCCTGGTAACACGGCGCACTGTCATCCGCAAAAATTCCATCGTTGTTTGCGAACATGGAGTCTATAAATGGCTGCAAATCATCTCCAAGTAGGCGAACATTAACATACACAGTCAATGATCGGTTCAGTTGAAATAGAGCACCCAGTCCATTCCATGTAAACACAACCCACACCATAACACAGCCACCACCAGGTCGCACAGTCCCTTGTTGACAACTTGGGTCAATGGCTTCGTGGGTTTGTCTCACATTCGAACAGTACAATCAGCTCTTTCAGTTGAAATTGGGACTCGTCTGATAAGGCCATGGTTTTCTAATCGTCTAGAGTCCAATGGATATGGTCACGAGCCCAGCAGAGACGCTGCAGGCGATGTCGTGCTGGTAACAGAGACACTTCCGTTGGTGGTCTGCTCCTATAACCCATCAGCGCCAAATTTTGCTGTACAGTCCGAACGAATGCATTCGCTCAACATCCCACAGTGATTTCTGCTGTTGTTTCAGGGAGTGTTGCTTGGCTATTAGCACTGACAACTGTACACAAACGCTGCTGCTCTCAGTCGTTAAGTGAAAGCCGTCGGTCACTGCGTTGTGTGTGGTGTGAGGTAATGCCCTAAATTTGATATTCTCGGCACACTCTTGGCACTATGGATCTCTGAATATTGAATTCCCTAACCACTTGAAATGGGATGTCCCCTGCGTAGAGCTCCAATTACCACTCCGCGTTCAAAGTCCGTTAACTTCCATAGTGCGGCCATAATCATGTCGGGAACCTCTGCACATGAGTCACCCGAGAGCAAATAACAGCTCTGCCAAAGCGCCAATCTTTAACACCTTGTGTATGCGATACTACCGCCATTTGTATATGTGCATATCGCTATTCGTCCGCAGCTCACGCCGGCACGGTAGCTCAGCGTGTTCGGTCAGAGGGTTAGCAGCCCTCTGTAATAACAAAACTGAGTTAACCGATCAAAGACGAACTTAAACGGATGTCTTACGACGTCCGCCCCGAGCACATACAACGAACGAAATGAAAAAAAAAAGAAGGTAGCGTTCTCGCTTCACGCGCACGGATTCCCGGGTTCGGTTCCGGGTGGGGTCAGTGATTTTTCCTGCCTCGAGATGACTGGGTGTTGTTGTCTCGTTTTCATTATCATCATTCATCCCGAATGAGATTTTCACTCTGCAGCGGAGTGTGCGCTGATATGAAACTTCCTTGAAGATTAAAACTGTGTGCCGGACCGAGACTCGAACTCCCTTTGCCTTTCGCGGGCAAGTGGTCTACCAACTGAGCTACCTAAGCATGACTCACGCCCCGTCCTCGCAGTGGCTAAGCCATATCTCCGCAATATCCTTTCTTTCAGGAGTGCTAGTTCTGCAGGGTTCGCAGGAGAGCTTCTGTAAAGATTGGAAGGTAGGAGACGAGGTACTGTTGGAAGTAAAGCTGTGAAGACGGGGCGTGAGTCGTGCTTGGGTAGCTCAGTTGGTAGAGCACTTGCCCGCGAAAGGCAAAGGTTCCGAGTTTGAGTCTCGGTCCGGCACACAGTTTTAATCTGCCAGGAAGTTTCATCATTCATCCCCATTACGATCGGAGGAAGGCAATGACAAACCACCTCCACTAGGACCTTGCCTAGTACGGTGGTGCGGGTCTCCCGCATCGTCCCCTACGCTCTTCGGAGTGTGGGACATCATCATCATATCGCTATCCCATGACTTTTGTCACCTCATTGTGTACAATGTGGAAACGTTCATTCCCCTTGGGGCCTCCATAAACGGATACGTTCACCTTGATATTGTACTCAGACCAGAGACTCATCTGAAAAGACAACGTGTTGCCCGCATCTCGTGGTTGTGCGGTAGCGTTCTCGCTTCCCACGCCCGGGTTCCCGGGTTCGATTCCCGGCGGGGTCAGGGATTTTCTCTGCCTCGTGATGGCTGGGTGTTGTGTGATGTCCTTAGGTTAGTTAGGTTTAAGTATTTCTAAGTTCTAGGGGACTGATGACCATAGATGTTAAGTCCCATAGTGCTCAGAGCCATTTGAACCATTTGAACAACGTGTTATCTTTCGTGTGTCCTGCACTGTCGTTGCGTATATCAGTGTCGGCGCCCCTCTTATCTGCATTCGCGTCAAGGGAAGCCACAACAATGGATCGATGTGCTGGCAGTCCGTAGCGCGATTGTCCGTGTGGATACCTGGCTTGCAGGATACAATCCTATTTCGTGACTCAAGGAATGTCATATGATTTTACGACCCTGCGTGGCTGAGCAAACAATTTTGCCTGTTCTTTCGGTCGCTAGTCGGGTGGATCATTGACGTCCTGCAAGGCCCTCCTGAAGCTGTCGAGCGTGTATTCCTCTGACAGTCATGGCATCCCTACTAACGCGAGCAGAAATATCGCGGAAAGATGAACCACTGTCTCGATAGGTTACGATCCTGCCGTTTTCAAATTCCGACAGGTAGTGGTCAGCGGCGTAGCGAAAACATAATTGGCGACCGGAGCATGACACCTAATTGGTGTGCCCCCCCCCCCCCCTGCCCAAAAAAAAAAAAATCGACGCCTGTGCCACAACACTATTTCCCCATCCTCCTCCTCGGCGCCTGGAGTGCAACACTATACTTTATTGGCGCCCCCCCCCCCCCCCCTCTAGAAACACATTTAGTAATATATAGAATTTACTCTAATGATGATATATTTCCCGGGAAATTGGTCTTGGCAGACATTTCTCCTTCTGTCACGAAGCGTAACACGATCTCAAAAACAAAAAGATCCAAATGCTATTTTTGAACGGAAACATCCACTGGTTGATCCTCCCTCCAATGGCGCTTCTTCCGATTATTGATTTGTTCCAAATTGATTATAATGTTAATGGAGCATCCTCAAATTTTTCTTTCTCATTTAAATTACAATGCTAAAGTTATTATTAATAAAAATTTAACATTGTTGTCCATACATATTATAAAACGTATTGATGTATGTATGTGTGTGTGTGTGTGTGTGTGTGTGTGTGTGTGTGTGTGTGAGTGAGTGAGAGAGAGAGAGAGAGAGAGAGTTCCATATCTCCTGCTAAATCATTGGACCGATTTCAATCAAACTCGATACACTTATAACGGGTGTCCGGCAAGTAAGGACGAATTTGAATTTTGCGCCGTTGTGTCATATGACGGTTGTCAGCCGTCGTTTTTTAATTATTGTTGTCTGCAATCCTTTCCATTAGTAGCCTGATAGCTTTTGTGTAATTTTTTTTATTTAATCGTATGGCTAGGGCCCCCCGTCGGGTAGGCCGTTCGCCGGGTGCCGGTCGACCTGCAGTCGATGAGGATGATTGGATGATGATGAGGACAGCACAACGCCCAGCCCCTGGGCGGAGAAAATTTCGCGACTCAGCCGGGAATCGAACCCGGGCCCAGAAGATACACAATCCGTCACGCTGACCATTCAGCTACCGGGGCGGACCTTTTGTGTAGTAAGAGTTGTTGTTTGATGTTTATTTTCGTCATGGAGTAGATAACAATTGAGCAACTTATCCAAGTGATAAAAGGTTACTTACAGTTATTCCCACGGCAACCATTCGTGAACTGCGCAAAAACAGGAGGAGCGCGTCCTTTTCGAAAACGAGAAAACATTGACACCGTGCGTGACAATGTGACCATGAACCCCAGAAAACCAGTTCGCCGACGAGCTCAACAATGGAATTTATCACCAAGTTCACTAGATGAAATCCTTTCAAAAGATCTGAAAATGCAAGCGTACGAGACTCAACTTGGACAAGAGTTGACGCTTGAATATCATGTATCATGGAAAGAAACATCGACTTGCTCAATGGGTCTTGGCTCGACAAGCGGAGAAGACAACTTCACAAAAAGAATAATTTTTTTCAGATGAGGTGCACTTCCACCTCAGTGTGTACGTCAGTAAGTAAAACTGCAGAATTTTGAGTAACGAAGATCCGCGTGTAACTGTGGAGGATAAGATGCATCCACAATGCACGACTGTGTGGTGTGGATTCTGGACAGGAGGGGTGATCGCCCCTATTTTGAAAATAATGGAACTGCCATCATTGTGAACGGCGAACGACACCGAAATGTGCTTTCTGATTGGCTTTTCCCTCTTATTGATGAAAATGACGATTTTTGGTTTCAACAAGATGGTGCGTCATGTCACACATCCCGTTAAACGATTGGTCTGCTGAATGAAAAGTTTCCTCAAAAAATTCTCTTTGCGTGACAACCAGCGATGGCCTCCCAGATCATGCTTTGAGACTTTTTTTGTGAGGATTTGTGAAATCAAAAGTGTACGCGAACAAACCGCAAACAATACACCAATTGAAGGACGGAATTAAAAGGGTTATTAACGGCATCCCATCAGATGTTTGTGAACGCGTCATCGAGAACTTCAATGAACGTACTGCTCGTTGCCGCGCGGCCTTGGGTGGTCATATGGAGGATATAATTTTTCGTACATAAATGGGAGAAGTTCATTAATATGTTTGTTAAAAGAACATTACATTTTCAATAATTTATGTTTGTTCTACAGCACTTTAATATTCTTCCCTGCTTCCCGGACATCCTCTACCTTGCTGTAAGGCGATAATTGCTGAGGGGGTAAGAATGACCTGCCTACCAAACGGGTGGGGTTGGAAACGAAACGTAGCTCGCGATGCCTGAATTCCCAGACTTCAATCATCCGATGTTTGAGAATAAGAGCACTTAGCAACTTGCAACAAACTTTACACATCTTCAAATCTTTACGAATTTTTTTCTCGCTGAGAGCCCCCTAAAAATGATGAGAGGAAAGATGTTTTTCGCTTTCTACTTTTCCGTTGTTCATGCAGTAAAAATACAGCAAGAGGCATAACGTTAGGTATAAGTTATTTCTTCTTTACTACTAACTATATTAGCGACACATTTTACAGACAGTATGCAGATATATCACTGAATGTAAGTGGAAAATTAAATAATTTTACAACACATAGTTCAGGAGATATGAAGTCATAAACAGTGAGATAAATGTAAAAATGCCACATCGTGCACGACGTTTAAATTTATTACTTCCTAGTTATTAACTCCATTCACAACACATTTCGCGGACAGTATCCATATATGCCATAGAATGTACATACAAAATAATATTTTCTTACGGGACATAGAGCAGGAGATACGGCGTCATAAACATTAAGCTCAAACGCAGACGCTGCGTAGTAAGGGCATGGACGTATACCTACAAGTAAACTCTTGGGAAACGCTGGGATTCTCAGCTAGTTATTAATAAAAAATTAACATTTTATTTGTGATTTGCCGGCCGGGGAGGGTGGCCGAGCGGTTCTAGGCGCTACAGTCTGGAACCGCGCGACCGCTACGGTCGCAGGTTCGAATCCTGCCTCGGGCATGGATGTATGTTATGTCCTTAGGTTCGTTAGGTTAAGTAGTTCTAAGTTCTAGGGGACTGATGACCTCAGAAGTTAAGTCCCATAGTGCTCAGAGCCATTCGTGATTTCTTCTCAGGTGTTGCGTGGCGCTCGGTAGTAATGAAATAGCAATGGTCGCCAAGTGCCATAAAATGATCGTGGGCTCATTTGCAGACTTTATGTCTTCAACTGAGAAAATCTGACCTCGAACCCCAGAAAGGATTTATGCCTGCAAAGAAAAAAACACAATAGGATATGTACGCAATTGCGAAGCCCACTGACTCTGAACAGGAAGCCATTACAACAAAACTGTTGTTTAAGAAACCCGGTGAGGAAGAGACAAATATGCTCGATTTCTTAGTGTCCCTTTCCAAGGCAGACCTATAGACTTTCGAGCTGGCGCTCTAAAGCTGGCTATTCCAAATAAGTGCAAAGCAATAACGTTATAAAGTACAGTATAGTTCTACGCTGTGTTCGTGACGATGGTGCAGGCCAATATAGACCAAGATAATCCAATTGCTCAGTGCGATATACGTTATGTCGCGCTTTTTCGCAACCTATTTGCATTGTATTATTCCTGTAAATTGATTAACTTTCAGCAGGTCGTTTATCTGTGCAGCGGCGATGCAACGTATTTGTTGTTAGAATGTTCTGTGAACTGACCAGTTTGTACGAAAGAAATTTAAGAAGGTTGTAGTAGCTGCTAATGCATGCTCCCCTTCCCCAAATCAACCAGTCACTGTAATGCAGACGGTAATACACTGAAGTATACTCTGTGCTGATAATGTAGCTAAAAATATTCATCACTGCAGTAGGTGAACCACTCTGGAATATCAGAACTTGATAAATTCCTTGTTGATAATTGGGTATGTTTATTCACCACACACAAAAAAACAGTTAAGATAATCACCACTATATTGCCTATTAACTACTTTCTGTTTATTTTTTTCGGGCTCGATGGTTTCACTATTTCCACTAGAGGACAGCCTACTCCGTATTATGAATTTACCGTACCGAAAAACAACTTCAAACAACACTGCAATAGAAAATACTGGTTAGCAGTCACATATTCGCACTACTGCTGAGCACAGCTGTGATAAAACTGAACTGAAAAACTCAAACAATGGATGGTCCTGGATGGAATAACAGCTGAAATACTGTATTGATTTCCATGAATTCTTTGGCGGAGAACGAAAAGAATAATAAAATTTAAGAAGCGGCTACAAGCTGAAACGAAAATCAAAACAGGGCAACAAAAAAATAAGCGAAGGACACAAAAATCCCCGGAATTTTAGGGGAAAGCACGTTTAGATTAAATTACATTTCATTTCTATGGAAATGTAACAGTTATCAACATGTATTGAATAATTAAACAATAAACAAGCCACCTTCTTACTTAAAATCCAAGGAAATTTCCTTAAAAACATAAAAATTGGCAGAATGTTTGACATCGAAATCTCCTTATTTACTACAATAATATTGTAAGCGTTCGAGTCACACCAATGTGCCGCTCTCCTTTGATTTCATCGAAAATCTGAATAATATTTCTTATTTATCGAAGAAACTGCGCAGTTTTCAGCTTGAAACCATTATGGGAATAATGGGGTTTAATAAAGGTGCAACAAGTAAAACCCTTTATTCTTATCTAATACCTTCATTTTCTAAGTACATGTTTCTGAAAACAGTATTACTGGATTTGTTTCTGATGGCTGTAATTCTGTGATGGGGTCAAGAAACTGTGTTGCTACTCGGTTGACTGAAAAATTTACCTGGATTAATTATTCTCAAATGTATGTCACTCGCTTCGTACATGTGGCAGTGAAGCTTGTAAATGTCTTCCTGGACGTTGTGAAGACCTGTCTAGGAGCATTCATAACCATTTTAAAGCTTGGGCTAGGAGATACGCACAACTGCATGAATTTCAAAAGTTTTTAGATATCAAAATTCATAAATTGTTGCATCAATCACAGACAAGATGGCTGTCTTTTAGGGCAGTTTTAGTGAGAATTTTAGAACAATGGAATGCTCTATTTTGATTCTAAATACCTAGAGGAGAGGCTGGTTGGGGCAGAAGAAACTCACCGATCCCTCAGTGATAATTTTTTAAATTATTTCATTTATTTTTGGCCTATTTTTGCCGAAATTCACAGATCTAAATAATTATTTCCAGGGTGGTAAAGATTTATATGAAAATATGGTAGAAAGGTAGAAGGAAATATTGCTTTGCTACATCGACCAGAAGTACAGATACGTTGTAACCAATAAATTTATTTACATTGATCCCAACAAGAAGTCGATGTTTCTTCCTCACAGTCAAACGTATTTAAAAGTTGAAGTTCTGAAGGCAATTCAGAAATCAGAAATATATAATGAACGGGATGCCGCGAAAGACTTTTACCGCAGATGTAGGGATTTCATGCCGTAGGGATGTTAAGAACTGAAAAGGAGATACAACTTTGATGCTGATATATTGCCATTGCTTGCAGTTTTGACGCATAAAAACGTTTTTTCAAACAAAGAAAAAATACTCCCTCTCTTATACCTCGTATGTCAAAATTTCCAAGAATAGGCTCTCTAGATGATGATAAGCATCTACAACAAATCGATGATGACCGGAGGAAAATTCATATTGCAAAAATACACGAAAATATTAAGAACTGTTCAGAAATGGGGGTATTTTGGGGAACATACTCAAAAACTTTATTTGGCGAGAGAGAATTCCCAGCCTTACCGGAGTTTGCGCTCTCATATTTATCCCTTCCACATTCAAATGCTGACTGCGAAAGAGGTTTTAGTAAGATGAATCTTAATAAAAGTGAAAAATAGGAACAGGCTCGTTACTCGCATAGTGAACGGATGTCTGGCTGCGAGCCTATGTGTGAGGAGCAGCAGCTCATGAAAAAATTTTGTTCCTACTGAAAATACGCTCAGTAGCATGAAGAAAACGCAGTTATATTCGCGGCCATCCACTTTCAGTTCTTCTGTTTCTGACCCTCCATAAGAGGGAGATGAAGATGACAATGATGATGAAGATGATGATGCATTCCATTTTTAAGTCTTCTCGTAAGGTAAGCAAATAACGAAGCAATTTTTTATATAATTTCATGAATTATATTTAATTTTTATAAATTGTTTCCTAGCAAAAAAATTAAAAATCCGATAGCATTAAAATGTGTGTGAAGTAATTGGACACGTCTATTTTTATGCGATACCAGCATAAAGTCCCGGCTGAGGCCGGCTACAAGTTCTTCCAATGCACTACAACAATCATAATAGCGCTCTAATTGCGTTATTCTTGACGATAAGACTGTAAGTGAGAAAAAGTTTAGAAAAGGATTGAAATTATGCTTTAAGTTTGCTGGGAGCCGCTAAGTGCTATCATTATGAAATACTGGATGATTGTAGAATAGGTAATTTGCGTTCCATTTTAAGCAGCAGTGCGTTTTTGACGCATCTCATTTCATTACTTCTGACGTGGTATCTCCTGAACTATTTGCTCTACAGTCACGTTATATTGCAGGTGCATTCAGAGATATATGTAGATACTACACGCAAAATGCATTATCAATAAAGAAGTGATAAATTAAAACGTCACACCTGATGTTGAAGTTTTACTGCATGCCAATGTAAGCAAAAGCTAGTTTTTGACACGTCGAAGTTTCTTTCACGTCATACCCCCTTCAAGTAAGTGCCGTACAGTGATACAATTTTGAAGGTGCATTCAGTAATATACACAGATGCTGTCTGCAATGTGCGTTGCAAATAGCGTTAATAGTCTTTCTTTCGCCGGTCGAAGCGGCCGCGCGGTTCTGGCGCTGCAGTCTGGAACCGCGAGACCGCTACGGTCGCAGGTTCGAATCCTGCCTCGGGCATGGATGTGTGTGATGTCCTTAGGTTAGTTAGGTTTAACTAGTTCTGAGTTCTAGGGGACTAATGACCTCAGCAGTTGAGTCCCATAGTGCTCAGAGCCATTTGAACCATTTTGAATCTTTCTTTCGCTGGTGCCTTTATCCCGCGTTTCGCAGGGTCGGCATTGTTAGAATCGGTTTACCAACCTTACGGGGTGGCCGGATGCCCCTGCTGCCGCCCCCCCCCCCCCCGGAATTAGTGTACCTTAGCTGTCTGCATCTAGTGTAATCCGCGGAATAGTGTGAACGTCTTCAGATGTCTGCGAGTCGTGTAAATGAGGCGGGACGTGGGCTTAAATGCCAGCTCGGTATTCACCGATTGGGATGTGGAAAACGGCCTAAAAACCACACCCAGGCTGGCCGGCACGCCGACCCTCGTCGTTAAAGTAAAAAGTCCTGGCAGATGCTGAAGTTTGACCATATGAACAGCGAAAATGTAATTAGCGATAAACTTTTCACCTTCCATCATTTTTTGGGGGGGTTGTCAGCGGGAAAATGTTTCGTAAGGGTTTCAAGTTAAATGCGAAGTTTGTTGAAAATCGCCAAGTGTTATCATTTTTGAGTAACGAATGAACAAAGTTGGAATATTTGAGCGCCATCAGCTTCAGGACACATACTTAATTTCTAATTGTAATACTTATCGTGTTAAAGCATTTAAATTTTTAAATTTGGTCAATAATTACCCGAAATATTGAGTGTTAATTTTTTGTTGCCCCTGGAAGCCATTAGACAGGCCAACGAAAAGTCCAGGACAGACACCCACAAACGGACTTTACATTGTAGGTTGTAGGTATGTACGACCCCTTAACGAAATGTATAATTTCGATACAATTATGCGATCCAGTAACGCTGAGAGGTCGGCAACACTGGCAGGTGGAAACTAGGGGGTGTTTAGTGTCGCGTTTACTGGTAATGTAGGATATTCGGAAATGTTCAGTATGGAAGAGTAGGCGAAAGTCAGTAGAGGATTAGGATGGGGGAGGGTAAGCAGATCCGAAAGGCTAGACAGAGTGCATGGCATCTGAGGATCTGTATGGCGTGGAGCAGAGTATGGTTGCGATCTGGGATTTATAGGTGTGGAGGACTGTGGAAGGGTGAAGTCTCCATGTTCGGCCAGTTTAGCAGTTTTAGATATTTTAGTCTATTGTGGGCTTTCTGTTGAGTGGTTAGTAGGGGGGTGGGAGCTGAAGGTGGTTAGGCCTACAATTATTTCTTGGATTTTGGTAGGGTTAATTTGAGGAGCCTCTGGTTGCACCTGAACGTGACCTGCTTGAGATGGAGCTGGAGGGATTGTTAGGATTTCTGGAGGGTGGGAAGGAAGGAAAGGAAAGAGGTGTCTTCGGCAGGAGAAGGGGGGCTTTGGCATATCGGCAACGTAGAGGACATGCAGGAGAAATGAAAGGACAGAACCTTGAGGCACACTTGCAGTCGAATGGAAGATAAGGGAGTTGGTGTTGTTGATGGTGACATAAGATGGGCCATTAGAGAGAAAGGAGGCAATGAGGCCAACATAATGTATGGAAAGTGCATAGCTCTGGAGCTTAGAGAGATCTTAAGCTTTCTCAAGATATAGGGAGACAAAAATGACGGATTTGCTGTTGTTCATTTGGAGGGATAGGAAATGAGTAATGTACAGGAGTTGGCCATCGGAGGAAAAACTGGAACAGAAGCCACACTGGTGGACAGGAATGCAGGAATGGGTAGTAGTAGTTGTAGATATTTACGGATATGTCAAGGTAGGATGCACTCACAGACCTTGCAAAATATGGAGGTGCGGCTGGTGGGATGGTAGGAGGAAGTGTCAGTGGTAGGTTGATTAGGTTTGAGGAAGAGGAGGCTCATGATAGAAACCCAAGTGTAGGATTATATTGTAAATGGTGGCTATGATTTCCAGGATGGACAGGGGAATTCTTTCAGGTATCCGTAGGTGATGCAGACATGACAAGGAGCCCTAGGCAATGCAGTTGTGGCAGAGAGCCTTGTTGTGTTTGTGATGGAGTGTCTGTTGAATGTCTTGTGTTGTTATTGGAGCATTGAGTTCTATCTGTAGGAAATAATCGACGAAGTGGAAGCTAGGAGCGAGGGGTGAGAGGGAGGTTTTGGTATGTTCACAGGTTGTCAGAAATAGGGAGTAATCGAAGTTTGGGTTGTGTGGTATGGAGAAGGTATCGGAAAGGTAGGATGCAAAGTGTCTTTGCTTAGGTTGTTGGCGAGAGGGTGATTATCGTGCAGCAGGTGGTAGCAGGGAGCAGGGTTGTTGCCAGTAAGGCAGTGCAGCGCCTTCCAATACCTGGAAGAGCTTACGAGCAATGTGACATTGAGGTTCATGCATGTCTGCTGCCAAATGTGGCGTTTCTTTGCGTTCAGCAGATTTCGGAAGTGTCGTAGTGTCGGTGGTCTGTAAGTCACATCTTTAAAAATAGGCTATAATTTCTTCCACTAAACAGTCATGAAATAACTTCATAAATTGAGTATAGTTGCAGCGGGCAAACGTTTTGTTTCTAGGCACATGTTCAACAAACGAGAAGTGTATCTATCTGCTGCTACTATGATGTTTATGAGCCAGTTGTCATCAGTGAAACACTCGCAATGACAGAAGCACAATAAATAGGAAATAAGTGTGTACCAATTAGCCCTGTTCCCAGAACCGTACTTTCGGTATGGAGCTGCGGTGTGACGCCGAAATAATTCCCCTTCTCGCCGGTGACTGGCGCCACTCATAGATCTAATCTGTGGACTTGACACTCTTTCGAATTGAGACTACAGTCTGATGCCGAAATAACTCTCCTCCTCACTGTTGATCAGTATCGGCCATAGTTCCGTATTATTATGACGTGTGGAATTTTAACTGAAAAGAACATACAAATAAACGCCTAATGTTAAACGGTAAAATATGATTTCCAAATACACTGCTAATTCCAGTATCTATTACCAAGACATGATACGTGACGCACCTAATGCTGCGTCAGTATAAACTCGCTGTGTCGTCCTGTCAGTCCCAACCTTCGACTCACAACTAACATCTAAATCTCACCTACTAACCATCCAACAGAAAGTCCCCAGTAGTCTAAAACTACTAACAGGCTGAACATGGGGACACGCACTCCACCTCACTTTCCACCTTCACCAATAAGGATCCTTTACCAACTCAAATTCCCACCTCTCCTCACTCACACTAAACCTACAAACAATCTACATCATCCACAAACTCGATACCAATAATACTATCGTCACCCTCTACTTTCCAATCGCCGGCCGGGGTGGCCGAGCAGTTCTAAGCGCTGCGGTCGCAGGTTCGAATCCTGCCTCGGGCATGGGTGTGTGTGATGTCCTTAGATTAGTTAGGTTTTTGTTGTTCTAAGTTCTAGGGGACTGATGACCTCAGAAGTTAAGTCCCATAGTGCTCAGAGCCATTTGAGCCAATCGCATAGGGAGTGTGGGTATATTGACTGTTTACCTCAGCATGGGTGTCTGCAGATAGTTTTAAAAGGAAGAGTTGCAGGAAAAGCATTAAAATTGGCATTTATGGTTTTAATGAGTCTCTCAGTTGCAAGACATGTCATGCCATAAGAACTAAATTTTACATCTGACACAAAAGACTTATTACATCCCGGAGAACTGCTGGTCATCCTCTCAGTATAGAATAAAAATTCTGTACTCCAGATCCCAGGGGAAAAGGACCAAGTGGCCCCACTTGCAGATGCCTGTGCTTACAAACCGTTGGGCATGTTGCATTTAGTCTGTCATTGCCTTCATGATCAGTATGGAATGGAAAGTGTGGGGCTGAACAATGCCATTAAGCATTTTCACCCAATATTGTTTTTTGATACTGTGTTGATAGACTTTTGCAAGATAATTTGTGTCTATTTTCAAGAGACTACCCATCAAGGTTTCTCAACATTTCCATGACCATCTCCCACTTGTCAAACAAACAGGCGACCATTCATGCAGTCTTTCTTTGCACATGATCTATTCGGTATGGGTCCTACATACAGGAGCAGTATTCTAGGATGTGATGCACAAGTGATTTGTGCCCATTCTACTTTGAAGACTGAGCCATTTCCCCACTATTCTATCAATGAGTCAATGTCTGCCACTTGCTTTATCCACAACTGAGTCTATGCAATCATTCCATTTCACATCTCTACAAACTGTTACACCCACACATTTGTATGAGTTGACCAATTTCATTTGTAACCTGATGATATTGTAATCTTAGGCTACTATGTGCTTTTGCTTTGTGAAGTGCATGGTTTTATGTTTCTATAGGTTAACCTTTGCACCACTATCAAATTTTATCAAGATCTCAGAGAATATTTGTGAAACTATTTTCAGACAGTATTTCATTGCAAGTAGCTGCATCATCTGCAAAAAATTCTGAGCTTACTATCAATATTGGCAGCCAGGTCATTAATATACAACATAGCAACAAACTTCCCTGGTGCACACTTGAAGATACTGCTATATATGTTGATGACTCTCCATCCAAGATAACATGCTGTATCCTCCCTACCAAGAAATCCTCAGCCAAATCACTAACTTTGTTTGATGACCCATGTAACTCTATCTTTGTTAAAAATGTTGCTATAATCCTGAGTCTTTGGAAGTGAAAAAATATAACATCCATCTGACTGCCATGGCCTCATGGATTTAAGGACATCATGTGTGAAAAATCGCAAGTTGGATTTCATGTGATTGATGTTTTCAGAATCCTGGTTGGTATGGAAGAGATCATTCTGTCGGAAACACATTATGTTTAAGCTCAGGACACATTCTTGCATTCTACAATAGACAGATGTCAATGAAATTGGATGGTAGTCTTGTCAATGTTACCCATCCTGCAGACGTATCTGACCACTGCTTTTTACCAAACACACTTTTTTCATCTAGCACTATTGAATCAGCAGATTCAATATACCATCACTGCAGAAGGATTTTCTAGCCAACTTCACAAGATAATTATTAGAAAATACTTTTAGTACAACACATGATCTTTTACCATGTCTCCCATTACTAACATTTGTTTCATCCAGTCTAGTCAGCAGATCGCAGTCACCCCCTATTACTGTGACATGATCTTAGAATTTACACAGTACCAGAATATTTTCTTCAAAGTATCCCAGAACTTGATACTAAATGTGTGTGAAATACATCTGCATTGCTAACTGAACCCACCCCTTTTGACACTTGTCTTCACCTAGATTATCTTGCATTTTTGCCCTTTATTTATGTCTTTAGATATTACTGAAGTTTTACGCCAATATACATCCATTTCCAGCCTATCTTTCTGGTACACAAGTTTCAGTGCCAACATTAACAGCTGTTGTAAAACTGTACTAATCTTTTCAAGAGGTTTCAAAAGCCATTAAAACTTACAGTGTTTCATTTGAAAAACATACTTGATTCAATTTAAACGTGCACCAAAATTATGAGCCCCTCCCATATTATCATATTAGGCTGAAAACTTCTTTTCTCTACCTTGAATGGTTCACAAAATAAAAGGGGTGCAAGTCTTAAGTGATTCACCTGTATACTCCATTCAGAATTTAATATTTCACTGTCTGTGTCTGTTTTGCTTCAACACTTGGAAAAACAAGCTGTTTCCTGACCAGCACAGTCCAGAGAGTTCTTTTCATGGCAAGACTGTTAATGTTGTTAATGGCATTGCAACATAGGCCTAAAGGGCTCTGGTGCAACAAAGTACTTCTGGCTACAACTAGTTGCAAGTGGTGGCACCTGTGCCAGAATGGTGAATAAAAAGGAATCTATATTTTCATCTGCATCTACAGGCCTACTCTGAGAGTCACTGCAAAATGTGGAGCAGATGGCACTTCTTATTCTATGAGGTATTAGGGTTTCTTCCTTTCCATACACAGAAGGAGAGGACGAGAATAACTGCTTGGGTGCCTTGCATCACTTGATTGATTGTGATTCATCTTTCAGACGGAGACATGAAGTTGGCAGTCCCCTTGACGCTATTTCAAAGAAACAAGCTATGTGCTGGCACCCAGTTTCACTACCTCCCTTCTATTATCACCATAAAAAAACTACAACTACTACTTCTACTACTACCACATTATAAATGCAACGGGTGCGCGCGCGCGCACACACACACACACACACACACACACACACACACACACACTCAATAGAGAAACACACACACACACAGACATTCAATAGAGAAACAGAAATAGTACCATGAATTATGTTATAGATGTAGGTTCTTTATGTATAGAAGCAGTTTTTGAAATCTCAGTGATAATGATACTGAGTCATGAGCTAATAGCCATATCAGTGTATACTTCCCCTAGTAATAACAAATAATTAACCAATAGAAAATTTTGAAAAATTTGTAACAATGGTCTTGTGTCTTGTGTGTGTGTGTGTGTGTGTGTGCGCACACCAGTGGCATCAGTTAGACTTACTAGGTAGTAAATGAATGAACACTGGCAAATACGTGCTGAACTTGAATTAAGTGTACCTTATTGATACCAATGAGTGACATGCTATTGTAGAACAAATCTGGAGCATGGTGGTGTTTCAGTCTTCATCAGAGAAATAGAAACATTTAGTACCATGAATGACGTTATAAATGTAGGTTCTTTATGTATAGAAGCAGTTTTTGAAATCTCAGTGATAATGATACTGAGTCATGAACTAATAGCGATGTCAGTGTACACTTCCCCTAGTAATAACAAAGAATTAACCAATAGAAAATTTTGAAAAATTTATAAGAATGGTCTTAAAGTAAAAAAAAAACTGCACAGTTCTGATACTCTGTGATATTAATATAAATTATAGACATTAGGTATAAAAGTATGGAGAATCTATTAAGACACATTAAGATCACTAAACTTCCACTGCCTAAATGACAAGTCCACCAAGTTCAAAGCATCCTTGGATAATATAATCTGCAATTTGCAGCTAAATAAAACTGAATTTGATACTGTCAACCTTGGAATTTCAGATCATGCAAGGCTGCGGCTTAGGAACCCTCCAAATAACAAAACAGACAGTTCCTCATCTGAACTAGGAAGGGTCATCAGACCAACTGATGAACATAAACTGAATCAGTCACAAACCAATTTAAAACTCACAAACTGCAGTACAGTAATCACTAATGATGTATCTGCCAATGAAATAACATAGACACTTTTAGAATTATTAGTAGAAAATTTTGACTTATGATGTCCAAAACATAGCAAAAAACACAAAATGTAGAACTGCTGTAATAAAGTTCACAAACTGAGACTGTGGTGCACTACACACCTGAGCAGGTTTAGGGATGAATGTTGGTACACTATAATACATTGCCATCAGAGTTAAGCTGAGGAAACTTACACAGCAATGGGAAGAATGTACAGGTTAGAAACTAGAGCAGCCAAGAGGGAAACCAATGTCAACTATACACTCAGCAAGATAAACAAATGTAAAGCAGCATGGTATGTTATTAAACCAGAAATAAGCTTTGAAACCAAGTGCAGCAACATTATAGTCCAAACAAACAATTAAATGCACACTTCCCCAGTTTTGGTTCTGATAAAATTCTCACTGGAGATGTAAATAAAGCTGAAGCTTTGCTCCCAGCTCTAGTTAGTAAGCTGACAACTTTGTTGCTCTTATTTATCTTAGAGACAAGTTAGCTAGGCAACTGCCAACTTTGCAAATCTTCTGTAGAATATTTCTGTAAACTCAAATTTTGTAATAAAAAAATATAAAGAAAGACATTTTACTGCAACTAACCACTCTCTTCAACGAAACACTTCAAAAAAAGGACTCTCTCCAGATTGCCTAAAACTTTCTCTTGTAACACCTAGCCATGTGAAAGGCCATAAAGCATCCACTCTTAACTATCATCCCATCTCAGTCAAACCAGTAATATCACAAATAATATTGTGTGCACACACATATGAACCAGCATTTCAAACAAAATAACCTACTTAGCTCCTCACAGTATGGTTTCGGTTCTTGTTTTTTATTTATTTAGTCCAAAAATCATTTTTGTACATTTTACACATGATTTAGGTCAATGGTAAATGTAATTAATTTACAACTGCACAGTCACTGTGACTAAATGGTCAACACAATCAGAGAGCATAGCAATATAAGTTATTGACAAACTGACATACTATGTTGCTTCTACATTTGATAGCAGAAGTCAGTGAGACTACATGATAAACACACAGTAAATTATACTGTGAAATGATATAATACATAATTAACAATATTTGGTAAATGAGGTTTACTTATCATGATGTTCCAGAAATTCAGAGAGAGAGTAGAAATGGTGGTTAAGCAAGAATTGCTTCAACTGTACCTTAAATGTATTTAATGTTGGTAGGCATTTTAAGCAGGCATGTGGTTGTATAACATAACTCCAGTATGATACACTGCTCTTTTGCATAAGTTTTGCTTACTGTGTTTACATGTATGTTCAGCTTCTGCCTAGTGTCATATGCGTGTATCATATTTTGTTTGAGTAGGATTTCTTTTTTAAGATGCCCCCTTTTGTAAAATTTAGTACTTCACATACTCTGATGAAAAAACAATCGCAGTGCCAAGGAGGAGTTGTGTGACATAAACGAGAGTTGGTACATGCATTTATACATCTGAAAGGGGATATCTATGTACATTTCGCACCAGTCCCATAACAGTCGTGCTAGTAGCACAACTATGAGGATGCAAATCAGGTATGCTTCAAATACACATTATAACAGCCATGAGCATTAGTTACCTTTGAGATTGGATGTTGTGAGCTAATGTTAATCAAGAATGCCTTTAAGGAGACAAAGACACCATTATCAATACCTCACCGAGTTTGAACGAGGTCATGTAATAGAGCTAGGAGAAGTTGTATTTTCCTTCTGAGATATTGCAGAAAGACTCAGCAGGAATGTAACCACTGTATGTGATTGCTGGGAGTGGCGCTCACAAGAATGTACAATCACAATAAGACTTGGTTCCAGGTGGCCACGTGGCACTCTTGATAGGGAAGATCATTGTGTTCGGCAAATGGCTCTGCCACATCGTACTGCATCTGCAGCAGCAATCTGAGCAGCAGCTGGCACGACTGTGACAAATTGGCTACTTCAAGGACAGCTCCTAGCCAGACAACCTGTAGTATGCATTCCACTGACCCTAAAGCACTGCTGCTTGTGGCTTCAGTGGTGTCAAAAGAGAACTCATTGGAGGGTAGGATGAAAGCTAGTTCTGCCTCAGTGCAAGTGATGGCCGTATTTTGTTTAGGATGCCACCAATCTGTTTGTATGTTAGACGCACTGGACTTGCACCTGGAGTTATGGTCTGTCGTGTGACTTTATACGACAGGAGGAGCACTCTCGTGGTTACACCACACACCCTGACTGCAAATTTGTATGGCAGTCTGGTGATTCGACCTCTTGTGCTGCGATTCACGAACAGCATTCCAGGGGATGGTTTTCCAACAGGATAATGCTCACCCACATACCACAGTTGTAACCCAACATGCTCTACAACGTGTCAACACATTGCCTTGACTTGCTCGACCACCAGATCTGTCTCCAGTCAAGCACATATTGGACAGCATTGGACAACAACTCCAGTATCATCCACAAACAGCATTAACCGCCCCTCTATTGACTGAACAAGTGTATCAGGCATGGAACTCCATTCCGCACAATGACATCCAGAACCTGTACATCACAATGCGTACATGTTTGCCTTCAACATTCTGGTGGTTATGCTCATTATTAATGTACCATTTCACATTTGGAATGGATTATCTCCGCGCTTACATTAACCTTTGGTCTTGCAACGTTAATCACTTAAATATGTTACCCAGACAAATGTATTCCCAAAAGTTCATTATTCTACATTAATTATTTTTTTGGTGTTACAATTTTTTTCCAACAGTATATATACAACAAGGCACAGGCAGTAGTTTCAAACTTTTAAAAAGGGATCTACAAAAGGCACTGCATTTAGCTTTCACTATGACCCTGATAATCTTTTTCTGTATTTTACATGATTTTTAAAAATTGTGGCATTCCTCCAAAAAATTATTCGGTACATCAGTAGTGACTGCGTACTACCGTGATACATTGTCACCACTGCTGGGCAGCTTGTATTGTGAGTGAGAATCCTTACAGCACACATTGGTGTATTCAGTTTTTCATTGAGATTGGTAAGGTGCATTTCCCACTTCAAATCCTCCTGAATATCTAGGCCTAAAAATTTTGCATGACTGACATTTGAGACATTTTTCCTCCATTGTCAAAAATTGGGTTTGCAGGATGGAGGTTTTGCATTGTGGGAAAGGTAACTGCTATAGTTTTTTCACAATTTATCATGAGCCTATTGGTCTTGAACCACTGTACTAAGCTATGCATAACCAATGTTACCGTTTCCTGCAGATTTTCTTCACTAAGTGATTTAATTACAATACTAGTGTCACCACAAAGAGTACATGGTTCCATCATGTCGGTCAATACAGGACAGTTAATGTTGTTTGTGAATGACGTCAGAGGTATTGTCTGATGTCCCATATGTGCATGATTGCAGACAGATATGGAGATTGAGCAGACCAAGGCAACATGTCTACACCCTGTGAGCATGTTGGGTTACATATCGGCATGAAGATGTACGTTATCCTGCTGGTAAACACCCTCTGGAATGCTGTTCATGCATGGAAACACAACAGGTCAAATCACCAGACTCATGTACAAACTTACTGTCAGAGTGCGTGCGATAACTATGAGAGTACTCCTGCTGTCACATAAAAGGAGGCATAGGATGGGTGGCCATGCATGGCAGACAAACAGCATGCACATCTGCTGAGGAGGAAGTTATGGTGGTAGCACAGCGGTAGTTCGGCAGCTTCTGCATGCAGACTCTCAACCAAGCTAGTGTAAAAGGCACCAGAGGCCAAACAGATGCCACGATGGTGGATAGTATAGAGACAGCATAAGACAGACGGACGTACAGATGCATAAACAAAGCACCCATAGTCTAGTTTCAAACAGACAAGGGATCGGTACAAATGGTGGAGGTTGGTTCGATCTGCACCCCATGAAGTACCATTGAGGACACATAGGACATTGAGGGACCACGTACAGCGGGCTGCCAGCTATGACATGTGGGAGGACCAAGAGAGTTTCCTATCTAGCGGAAGGCACAGGAATTTTGTAGTTTCAACAAATGGAAGAGCAACAGGCCCAAGATATAAAGATGGTGGAAGAAACCAATTGCACCACCAGACGTTCATACATATGGTTTTGTCAGTGGAAAAATGAAAGCGATTGTCAATGCCCCATGAGTAAAGACGACTGAGGCATGAGACAAGTCTGTGAAGAACTGCAATAGACGCAAAATCGTCAACAAAAAGGGAGCTGGAGATGCCTGGTGTGAGACGGGCCATTATAGGTTTAATGGTGACAGCAGAGGATGACGCTTAGGATGGAACCCTGAGGCACTCTGTTTTCCTGCATAAATGTGTCCAACAAGGCTGAACCCACACGTATCTTGAAAACTCAGTCTTTTAAAAATTCCTCAAGGAAACGGGGCAGGTGGCCACAGAAGCCCCACGTGTAGAGAGTACGGAGAATACCAGTCCTCTGGCAGGTGTCAAAGGCTTTCTTCAAATAGAAAAACACGACTAGTCTGGGGTTTCCGCAGAAAACCATTCATAACATGGGTGGACAAAGTGTCAAGATGGTCAATTGCTGAATGCCATGCTTGAAATCCACACTTGCAGTGGTTAGTAAATTGCAAGACTTGAGCCACCATACCAGCTGGGTATGAATCATATGTTCCATTACCTTGCTGTTGAGAGAGATGGAGCAGTAGCTAGAAGGAAGGTGTTTGTCATTACTGGGCTTAGGTATAGATATGACAGTGGCTTCATGCCAGCATCTGGGGAACTTGCCCTCTGCCCAGATGCAGCTGTACATATTAAGCAGGAAGTGCTTGCCCACAAGAGAAAGGTACTGCAACATCTGAGTGCGTGCAGCATCTGACCCTGAAGTGGAGAATCTGGATGAAGTGAGAACATGATCTAGCTCCCTCATAGTAAAGGTGACATTGTAACACTCACAATTCTGCAAAGAGATGAGTAATGCCTGAGCCTCCTCCACTTGTTTCCAATGGAGGAAGGCAGGGTGATAGTGGGAGGAGCTCAAAATTTCCGCAAAATGGCGGCCTAAGGTGTTGGAGATAGCAATAGGGTCCATGATGACATTGTATGCAACTGTCAGGCCGGAAACTGGGGAATGGATCTTGGTCGGAGGTTGGCCCACACTACGAAAGAAGGGGTGGAACTGTTAAAAGAACAAGTGAATGAAATCCAGCTAGCTTTTTTGCTAGCCTGAAGAACGCAATGACACTGCGCACATGTATATTTATAATGAATGCAGTTTGCCATCATAGGATAACAGTTAAAAATGTGAAGAGCACTTCTCCATGCATGAGTTGTGTCGCGGTATACCTCAGTCCTCCAAGGGACAGGGACACGGCGTGGTAAGAGGAAGCGCAAGGAATGGAACATTCTACAGCTGTAAGGATAATGTTTGTAAGATATTCCACCTGGTTATCACAACTGGGGAAATCGTGTTCGTTGAAGATCACCAGGGAGGAGTCAAGCCTCCAGTTGGCCTTAGTAAGTTGCGATTTGGGTGTACACAGAGGTGGGGTACGAATCAGCCAACAGATACCACATGGGAAATGGTCGCTTGAGTAGGTATCAGAAAGAATGGACCACTCAAGATGATGAGCAAGATGGGCAGTGCAGGATAGGTCGAAATGGGAATAGGTATGCGAGGAGTCTGAAAGAAATGAGGATGCTCCTGTGTTAATACAGAAAAGGTTAAGTTGATTAAGAAGGTCAGCCAAGAGGGCACCTCTTACACAGGTTCTGGGAGAACCCCAAATGAGATGGTGCACATTAAAGTCACCAAGCAGCAGAAATTCGAGATAGCTGCCCAATAAGCTGGAGGAAGTCAGCCCTGGTGACATTGAATGATCGAGGGATGTAAATGGTACAAAGGGGAAAAGGTCTAGTGAGGAAGAAAAAGGTGAACTGCAACTGTTTGAAGACGGGCAGTCCGGGAGATGGGATGACTATGAACATGATCGCATATGAGCAACCCGTGGAAATGGAATGCTGACCTTGGGTTGAAGGTAAAATGGACCAAGAAGAAATGTGAAAGCTCAAAGCGGTCGTGAGCATGCAATTTTGTTTCCTGAAGGCAGAGCACAAGTGGATGTTGCAATTCTACAAGCAGCCATAAATCCTCTTTGTTGGATTGAAGGCCATGAACGTTCCATTGGAAGAGTCATGATGAGGAAAAAATGGTGTCACCTCGGCAGGTGGCGAGTGCCAGCCTGCGAAGACTCGCTGCTACAGGGCACCGAGGCAGGAGGATCCTCCTCCATGAGGTCCACAGAAGCATTGGCTTTCTTCTGCTGTCAGCCTGCAGAATCCAACGCAGAAAAATGGTTGGTGGCAAAGAGGATCTTCAAGACAGTGAAGGAGAAGACTGTTTGCCTTTGTTGGACTTCTTCAAGTCCTTCTGGTTAGCAGAGGAAGACTCAGGTGTTGGCTGGCTGGAGGGTCAGCGGAAGTCTTCACAGGAGCATTCCATCTGTCCTTTCCGGCCTGCTGTTGTGTAGCTGGTGCCTTCGCCCCATGAGGCATGAGTTTGGTAGCTTGTTGCACAGCTGGACGAGGGGACTGCATTGCTACCATGACACTGGGTGATTTCACGTATTATTCCTTTACCTGGATCTCCTGGACAGCCTGCTCATCGATATACATGGGACAATCTAGAGGGGAAGCTGCATGGCCGCAATTGCAGTTGATACAGCAGGGAGGAGGATGTGGACAATCGCCCTCATGCACATCCCTGCCACAGGTTACACATTTGGCCATATGTCAACATGACATTCGAGTGTGATTGAAATGATAACACTGGTAGTAGCACATCTGGTTTGGAATGTATGGTCAGACTGTGAGAACCTCATAGCATGCTCTGACATTGGACAGTAGCACCACTCATCAAAGGTGGGAAAAAGAGTGCATGTGGGCACTAAGGAGGCATCTACCGTTTTCATCATCTGATGGAAGGCAGTAACACCCTGATCAGAGAGGTATGTTTGGATTTCAGCCTCGGTCAGACTGTCACGCAACCTACTGTTAATAACACCACGGGAAGAATTCAGTGTTTGATGGGGCTCGACACAAACTAGATAGCTGTGGAGAAATGATGAGGGAAGCAGTTTTTGTGCTTGAAAACCAGGAGTAGTCATAAAAAGCAAAGTGCCATTCCGTAAATGAGAGCAGGATTTCACAGGACCCGCAACTGCGTCAACACCTTTCTGAACAATAAACGAATTTACCATTGCGAAGGACCGACCATCTTCAGTACGTGAAACCATGAGGAACCATGTCGTAGATGGGAGGGTCTTTGAATCGTTAGCCTCATTCTGTTTATGTTTTGTAGACATTGATTGTGAAGATGACTGGCTCATTGTGAGAAAATCCCACATGATTGTCAGCGCCTCCGATGACATGCTCCTTCCAGTTGCGGTCCCCCTTCACAAGGGGGTGCAACCACTTAAGATGATTGTTCATATTTCAGGTCACACCTCTTGAATACCGAACAGAGGGACCAATCGGCAGTTTAGGAAGGTAGCAACTCAGGCAATCACCCTCCCTGGGCCTTGTCTTGTAAAGGGACACTGCCTAGCATTACTTTTCCTCAACAGAAGTAGTCGATACCAAAAACAATTACAACTTTTTAAACAGGTTAATATTATCTCTGCTGTTTTTCTAAAAGAATTTCAAATGATTTTGTACATAATGTAGTATATTTTAGACTATAATCCAAAGAAAGAAATTACTTTATTTACGTTGTTATAATCGGTATATACTAGCTCTGTATGTACAGTTCAAAATGGTTTTTTTAAGAAATATTCTACTTACGAAATATCTGTTGTTGTTGCTGTTGTTGTGGTCTTCAGTCCTGAGACTGGTTTGATGCAGCTCTCCATGCTACTCTATCCTGTGCAAGCTTCTTCATCTCCCAGTACCTACTGCAGCCTACATCCTTCTGAATCTGCTTAGTGTATTCACCTCTTGGTCTCCCTCTACAATTTTTACCCTCCACGCTGCCCTCCAGTACTAAATTGGTGATCCCTTGATGCCTCAGAACGTGTCCTACCAACCGATCCCTTCTTCTAGTCAAGTTGTGCCACAAACTTCTCTTCTCCCCAAACCTATTCAATACCTCCTCATTCGTTATGTGATCTACCCATCTAATCTTCAGCATTCTTCTGTAGCACCACATTTCGAAAGCTTCTATTCACTTCTTGTCTAAACTATTTATCGTCCATGTTTCACTTCCATACATGGCTACACTCCATACAAATACTTTCAGAAATGACTTCCTGACACTTAAATCAATACTCGATGTTAACAAATTTCTCTTCTTCAGAAACGCCCTCCTTGCCACTGCCAGTCTACATTTTATATCCTCTCTACTTCAACCATCATTAGTTATTTTGCTCCCCAAATAGCAAAGCTCCTTTACTACTTTAAGTGTCTCATTTCCTAATCTAATTCCCTCAGCATCACCCGACTTAATTCGACTACATCCCATTATCCTCGTTTTGCTTTTGTTGATGTTCATCTTATACCCTCCTTTCAAGACACTGTCCATTCCGTTCAACTGCTCTTCCAAGTCCTTTGCTGTCTCTGACAGAATTACAATGTCATCGGCGAACCTCAAAGTTTTTATTTCTTCTCCATGGATTTTAATGCCTACTCCGAATTTTTCTTTTGTTTCGTTTACTGCTTGCTCAATATACAGACTGAATAACATCGGGGAGAGGCTACAACCCTGTCTCACTCCCTTCCCAACCACTGCTTCCCTTTCATGTCCCTCGACTCTTATAACTGCCATCTGGTTTCTGTACAAGTTGTAAATAGCCTTTCGCTCCCTGTATTTTACCCCTGCCACCTTTAGAATTTGAAAGAGAGTATTCCAGTCAACATTGTCAAAAGCTTTCTCTAAGTCTACAAATGCCAGAAACGTAGGTTTGTCTTTTCTTAATCTTTCTTCTAAGATAAGTCGTAAGGTCAGTATTGCCTCACGTGTTCCAGTGTTTCTACGGAATCCAAACTGATCTTCGCCGAGGTTGGCTTCTACTAGTTTTTCCATTCGTCTGTAAAGAATTCGTGTTAGTATTTTGCAGCTGTGACTTATTAAACTGATAGTTCGGTAATTTTCACATCTGTCAACACCTGCTTTCTTTGGAATTGGAATTATTATATTCTTCTTGAAGTCTGAGGGAATTTCGCCTGTCTCGTACATCTTGCTACGAAATATCTGGCACACTTAAAATACCTATTATTAATTGTGCAATCTGACAATATTTATTATGTTTACTTCTGGATTCATTTATAAAATAATGATAATGAATTGGTAGAGATTCATTCGTCAAGAAAATTTGTAAACTCTTTGGAATAGTGTTAGTACTGCAGAATGGATTAGTAGTTGGCATGCCTCTGATGTGATCAGATATGCTTTTATTTTTGGCAATAACAATGTAATTTTCGGTTTTGCGGAAGTAGAAATTGTAAAATGGTGCAATATAGAAAAATGAGAAAGAATAAAACCTACAGAAACAGAAATTACAGCTCAGGCAATACTTCAGCATTATTTAAGTCAATTGGGACCATGAGAACTTATAATATCAAAAATTTATTTCAGTTTCAAGGATCTGCCCCTAGTCGTGAAAAACTGAAGCCATCTATGCGAAAAGAAGGTAAGTAAAAAGTTTATTGTAAATCTTACTCATCAGGAAGCTTATTGAAAGAGTTAATTATGAAGTCAATGACAATCAGCAAATGATGTGAGGGAGGGTAGATTACAGCCTTTACTGGGGAATATGTGCGAAACCTACTTGTTGACCCGGGGCTGGGAATTAGGTGTTACCCAGTTACCCGTTATGTGTCAGATGCATTGGCTGGCCTTCAGGAGCGCACAGGGATGAAGAAGGAATAAGAGGAGCCTCAAATGCCGAAGCTGAGGAGGGGTAGGAGAAAGTGAATGAAGAAAGGAAAAAGGAATGAAAAACAGTAGTGAGTCTTTTCTTATATCAGCTACAGACAGTGCCGAACATTCCCAAAAACATCCCAGACTTGTTCGCCAAGGGAGGGGAAAAAGAACAGCAAGAGAAGAGACATTCAGCACCCAAGGGGAAAGATGCTGCAAAGGTTGGGGCCTCATGGTAGATTTCTCTCCCATGTGAGCAAAACTCTCAAGTACTAACATCAACATCTTTTGCAATGAACTGTTTTTAGATGAAGAAAGCAAGGCAAAGAGTATATGTGTTCCATTAAGACCATTGTTGTTATTTTATTGCAATAAAAAAAAAACAGATTTGTGACAATAATAGGCATTTCCTTGGAGTCACAAGACATTTAAAATACCTTTGCTGATTTCAGAAATAACCTCAGAAAGAAGAAGGCCTCTTGAAAGAAGTGTATAAGTCAGGGAAGAGTTGTGTAAACAAACACTTTGGGTGACCACCAATAAAATGTTGGTTCTACTACGTTCATTACTGTCAGTTATTAGTCACAGTGTTAAGTCTATTATATTGCAGGTATTGTGTGATTTTTATTTCGAGAAATATACGAGTTGTTGTTGTTGTGGTCTTCAGCCCTGAGACTGGTTTGATGCAGCTCTCCATGCTACTCTATCCTGTGCAAGCTTCTTCATCTCCCAGTACCTACTACAGCCTGCATCCTTCTGAATCTGCTTAGTGTATTCATCTCTTGGTCTCCCTCTACGATTTTTACCCTCCATGCTGCCCTCCAGTACTAAATTGGTGATCCCTTAATGCCTCAGAACATGTCCTACCAACCGATCCCTTCTTCTGGTCAAGTTGTGCCACAAACTCCTCTTCTCCCCAATTCTAGTCAATACCTCCTCACGAGTTATGTGATCTACCCATCTAATCTTCAGCATTCTTCTGCAGCACCACATTTCGAAAGCTTCTATTCTCTTCTTGTCTAAACTATTTATCGACCATGTTTCACTTCCATACATGGCTACACTCCATACAAATACTTTCAGAAATGACTTCCTGACACTTAAATCTATACTCGATGTTAACAAATTTCTCTTCTTCAGAAACGCTTTCCTTGCCATTGCCAGTCTACATTTTATATCCTCTCTACTTTGACCATCATCAGTTATTTTGCTCCCCAAATAGCAAAACTCCTTTACTACTTTACGTGTCTCATTTCCTAATCTAATTCCCTCAGCATCACCCGACTTAATTAGACTACATTCCATTATCCTCATTTTTCTTTTGTTGATGTTCATCTTATATCCTCCTTTCAAGACACTATCCATTCCGTTCAACTGCTCTTCCAAGTTCTTTGCTGTCTCTGACAGAATTACAATGTCATCGGCGAACCTCAAAGTTTTTATTTCTTCCTCATGGATTTTAATACCTATTCCGAATTCGTCTTTTGTTTCCTTCAATGCTTGCTCAATATACAGAATTGAATAACATTGGGGAGAGGCTACAACCCTGTCTCACTCCCTTCCCAACCACTGCTTCCCTTTCATGCCCCTCGACTCTTATAACTGCCATCTGGTTTCTGTACAAATTGTAAATAGCCTTTCGCTCCCCGTATTTTACCCCTGCCACCTTCAGAATCTGAAAGAGAGTATTCCAGTCAACATTGTCAAAAGCTTTCTCTAAGTCTACAAATGCTAGAAACATAGGTTTGCCTTTCCTTAATCTAGCTTCCAAGATAAGTCGTAGGGTCAGTATTGCCTCATGTGTTCCAATATTTCTACGGAATCCAAACCGATCTTCCCCGAGGTCGGCTTCTACTAGTTTTTCCATTCATCTGTAAAGAATTCGCGTCAGTATTTTGCAGCTGTGACTTATTAAACTGAGAGTTCGGTAATTTTCACATCTGTCAACAACTGCTTTCTTTGGGATTGGAATTATTATATTCTTCTTGAAGTCTGAGGGAATTTCGCCTGTCTCACCAGATGGTAGAGTTTTGTCAGGACTGGCTCTCCCAAGGCTGTCACTAGTTCTAATGGAATGTTGTCTACTCCCGGGGCCTTGTTTCAACTTAGATCTTTCCGTTCTCTGTCAAATTCTTCACGAAGTATCATATCTCTCATTTCATCTTCAGCTACTTCCTCTTCCCTTTCCATAATATTGCCCTCAAGAACATCGCCCCTGTATAAACCCTCTATATACTCCTTCCACCTTTCTGCTTTCCCTTCTTTGCTTAGAACTAGGTTTCCATCTGAGCTCTTGATATTCATGCAAGTGGTTCTCTTTTCTCCAAAGGTCTCTTTAATTTTCCTGTAGGCAGTATCTATCTTACCCCTAGTGAGATAAGCCTCTACATCCTTACATTTGTCCTCTAGCCATCCCTGCTTAGCTATTTTGCACTTCCTGTCGATCTCATTTTTGAGACGTTTGTATTCCTTTTTGCCTGCTTCACTTCCTATAGCACAAAAACCACCAGCGACTGCCGCAATTGCCTTCTTCTTATGATCCATACTTTCTAATATATAAATTATTTTTGAAGTGCCAAAATGTACTAGAATAAATAAAATGTCTATAAAACGTCGCACTGTACAACGTACTTACAATGAGACAGTCACAATTCCTGAAATCCATCACCTGTGGTCCCTAGCCTGCCGGGGAGTACCACAGTCCTGGGTCCTTGGATAAACCACAAAAATCTGCTGCATTATGCCTCACACAAACAGGCCTAGACTGCAGGCAGACCGGTGAGACTAGATCCGGTGGGCAGGGCTTACACATTAGTGGGAAATGATGGGCTTCAGATCGGCAGGCCTGATCTGTTAGAGATACCCACAGAAATGGCCTGTGGTTTTGACCAGTCGCAGAAGTCCACTTATGTGGCCAGCTATTCACGTGTTACAGACACCATGTTGATAAAATGAGACCAATGTGACTTTTCCAGTGTTTCTTTTTTTTTTCCTGACTCATTTGAAATTCCCTGATTTTCAGAACTTGTTGCGACCCTGGAAATTCCATTGTGGGTTGTTTAGAGGAAATATGTATGCACACTTTCATATGAACATTCAACCCGCTCTTCAATAGAGGCGCCACTTGAAAAGTCAGTGTATGTGGTTCCAACACAACAACTATCCAGTTCACTCTTCCCAAGCTGCAATGCAGATATTGAATGCAAAGTTACCTTACCACTGAATAGGACAGAATGCTGCAATACAATGGCCAGCCAGGTCACTTTATTTGACTCCTCTTCGATTTCTTTCAATGGGCAGCAATGAAAGATGTAGTTTATCATGAAGCCCGTACTACATCAGATAATATGTGCCATCAAATTGACACAGCATGCAACTGCATATCATCTAATGCATTTTCATCTGTTCGTCTCTCTCTTCAATGGCAACTGCAAGTCTGCCTTGTAGTTGACAGTAAAATATTTCAGCATACGCGTAAGTGAAGTGTAAAACTACATTTTGTTAAGAAATGTGTTTCTTTTGTGGGTGTCATCTTGTCAGTCATTCTCTATAAAATTTTTAGTTAATTTAACATGTGTTCTGTCTAATTAACATTTTGGGTAGTCTCTGTAGACACATTTGTCCGGCATCCGGTGATGTTTCTTGAAGAGGCATTCTGGGAAGACAGGTCACATATATTTTTTCCCCCACATCTAAAGGAATCAACACAATGGTTTCTTTTTCTTTGAATAGGACCATTTATGTAATAAAGTCCAGATTGCTGCTAAGAAGTTAAAAGTTTTTATTGTGATGGATCCATTTTGGTTAGATTGCCACCTTCAGACCATCTATGAAAGTGGTCGCTGCCACTCTACATTCAGATCATCTATGAAAGCTGTTGCTGCCACTCTACATTGCATTACAATGTGGTGTAGGATTAGGACTCTTATGCTATAAGCTGTTTTGTGGTTTGCTACTGCTATTATCTGACATTTTATTGTCAGTTCTGACAGACAGAGTTGGCCATCCGAAAATGAGTAACCAACATTACAATAACATAAAAAATATTATGTAACTTTTGCAAATAGTCTGAAGATGGCAATCTAGCTGAAATGGATCTATTACAATAAAAACATTAAATTACTTTAGCAGCTATCTGGAATTTATTACATAATGTCTCTGAGATATATCTTCAATGCTGCTTGTCCATCGGGTCATAAAAGAACTGTTTATCATTATGATGTATGAATGATTGAAGTTTCTTTTACAGCTTTGACAAACAGCAATGCAGAAGCTTTACACTAAAACTACCAGATTTAACTGTTGGTGTTTCCATAACCTGGAAAACACAAGCGTTTGAAATAGTTATCCTAAGCCACATCAAATGTGCTAGAAGCTGCCATATGCCTCAGTCCCATAATGAAAATTAATATTTGACCCTGCTTCGATGTACAGGAAATAAAATTTTATCTTAGTCATGTGGACCAGTCTTGCTGCATGTAACAGTATAGCCTGTCGTGAAAACTCTGTTTGGCTGTACTTAACACCACAATAGCTGACTAGCTGCACTGCTTTCCAATTTTAGCGCATTTCTCCAATTCTTCTGCGAATGTTGACGTCAATATTAACAAGTACTGTATCACTGTAATTGTCTTTCTACGAGCTATTGATGGCAGTTATGAAAAGTTTGTAAGCTTCCATTAAAAGACTTCAATATCTTAGAGGAGGATACCAGAGTTCAAAGCATTATCCGTACCCCTCAGCAACTGCAGAAAGTCTCACTTCGATATTTGGAACTGTTCATGAAATTAAGGGGTTGTTACATTTTATGTGACCCATTCTGCATAGAGAACACACTAACTCACTCTTCTGGGGCACTCCAGACTATACTTTTGTCCCTGAACACTCGCCGTCCAAGACAATGTATTAGTTTCTATTACTTGAAAGTCTTCCAACCACTCATAACTAGTTCTATTAATTAAAAAGGCTTCTAACTACTACTCTGTATGCTTGGACTTTTGTCAACACTCTGCATTGCAGCAGTGTTAAATTCTTTCCGGAAATCTAGCAATATGGAATCATCATCTTGCCCTCCACCCACGATTCGGCAGATTGTGTAAGAAAAGGGCACGCCGAGTTTCACACAAGTGACGCTCTCTAAATCAGTGTAGATTTGTGGGTTGGAGCTTCTCTCTCTGAAGGATATTTATTCATAAGAATGCTGCAGCAAAATGACAAAGATACTGAGAGTCCATTCTTTTACCATTCCTATACAGAGTAGTCATGTGACATATTTCTAGTTGCCTGGCTGAATTGGGATTCCATCTGGTCAGTTTGTAGCACCAGTGTTGACTGTCTGTACATCCTCCATAAAGCAGTTTCTGCAATGGTCAAATGATGATATGTCTGTATGATCCTTCGACATGAAAGTTTTTAACACACTGGTTGCAAGTTGCCTAGATGTTTCACTGCCACACTTGGCTGGGCAAACAGTGTGAGGCTCTGCTGTGGTCACTAACCATGTGGCATCAGGCATGCTGTTATGCTGTGCCTCCTTGTGGCAACAAGACAGTCAATGTCCTAAATGTGATATTCGAAACTGTAGTTTGCCTTGTGCTGTCCTATTCTAGTACTGGATTGGTCTACAAGTAGTTGAGTAGAAGCCTTTGACCTGCTCATGTAAGACCTGAATTTTCTGTGATTCTTGCCAATGTCTTTTGCCAATGTATGACACATTTGTGTATGCTTTGCACATTTATCTTTTTTACAGGGACAAGTTTCTACTGCCCTTCGCTTGTCTACATCTCTGTGTTCTTTTGAACCAAGAATGCAATAGCCTGTTTTCTCACCATTTTCCAAATTCTGTGATTAAACCACACAGTGTGTCTCTTCTTTCCTTAATGAAGTTACTCACCACACACTATATCCACCATTTTGGAACTAAATGATGTCCATTCATTGTCTGAGTAGGATGCTAACAACTGCCTGCCTGGTCTTTCTAGCCTTCTTGATGTATTTATTAACTTTAGTAATTTTCGTCACTATGACAGTGTGATCACTAATCCTTGTCTTTACAATGACACTACAGATAAGGTAAAACTTGTCTGTAGCTCTTTCTTCTAAAATATTTCCACTGTGTGTGGCTTGTTGCACTAGAGTTTTCCACTGAATCCCTTGCAAATGCTGGCATGTGAACAAAAGAAAATCCAAAAAACTGAAAGGACAAGTTCTCTTGGCAATGTAACATTCAAGTCTGTTCCTGTTCTTCAGCAAGACCCAACAATTAGCAGTGGCGCAATCCCATTGCTCACATGTAGGACTGTTTACTTGACAACTTGCTACGGCTTCACACTGTAAGATGACAAATGGATTTCTGTTTGGTCACATGTAACATGCATACAATGGGAGCCTCTCTAATGTAGCTGCTTTCTATCTCACCAAACACAACCTCTGCATAGACAGAGAAATAAAAATCTTTGTGGACATGTTTAAACACTGAATTTATGTTATTATCGTAAACATGGTCTTAGCAGGAAGTAACTTGATCACGTAAATATATACAGTCATGTACCAGTTAAACGGGGGAGGGGGGGGCACACGGTGCTCACTGTTACCACCAAGTGATAGCACGGAAAATATCTTTGGTAGTAGTGCTGGCTTTATGTTAATGTCATTAGATTTATTCACAAGACGACCAAAGGACTGACTGTGATAAATGAGGAGGCACAGAAGCTGTGAGTAAAGTAATATTAGCATCCAAAGTTACAGAAGGATGGGCATGATGATTAGCAGAGGGATTCAAGTATCTAGATCCAAACATTCCACTGATTGTAAGGACAAATGTGTTGTTATGCAACAATTTCTGTGATGTTCCAAATAAAAAGAATTACCAATTTCTGGAAAACTTATCTTTTGCTACCCAGAACTGAACCTGAAGGCTAGCAAGGAAATTATCAGAAAAATTATCCAGTCTGTGGGATTTGGCTACAAAAAGTGCCAGAATAAATGAGTTATACTAAACTGATTGGACATACTCAAAGTGGCATACTACATTAGATTTTCACTAAAAGCATTAGGTTTAAAGTAAAGGGTGGCTAATTTAGACAAAATGTGAAGTCATACACATTACATTGTGAATAAATGTTGGAAAAGTGATAGCCAATTAATGTTTAATTGTTGCGTGTGCAGGTGACGAATTTTGGAGGACACTAAAGGTTTCACCTCAGCTGTTGTTTACAAATATTTACTTCAGTTTCACACAATCGGCCAATTTTGGTCTTATGGACCTTTCTCAAGTGCTGTAGAAGCCAACATGTCGCAATACATCCCATTATTTAGCAGCAGACATGTCAGTTCTGAAAGAGAGCACATTAACACATGTCAAATGATTACTGAAACAGTAATAGACATTGCAGATCCCATTTTCACTTTCTTAGACACTGTCTGTGCAAAAACTGTAGACGAGCATTTAGTCATATGTCCCAAACATCTTTTATGAATTAAAACCAGAACAGAGAAAAGACTTTTTGTAAGTAATTTAAATTACACACAAGTACATTTCATGCTATTTATAAAAGGACACCTCGACAACACCATGAGCTGCACCTAAAATGTTTTACTTGCCAATCTATTTGGTTATATGGTCAGTGGCACCTAATACAGGGGAACAAACAATTGTATGTATGTCAGTTTCTACGACATGACAACCACATATGTAATAGCAGAAATACAAGTCTACTTACATCATGTTTCTCTGTGTCAATGACATGCTTATCAGTTAATACGATAGCTTTTGAAATCGACCCTATCACATAGCACACAGGTTGTTGTGTATGTTATTGCTGTCAGATATTGGATGGAGATAATTCTTGATCACTTCTGACATAACTGTCATGTACTGTAAACATGGAACTGACAGGTCAAAGTGTCTAAATTATCTGTCTTATTATTTATAAGATCCTGTACACCTGTAACACACACACTCATATCTGTAAAACACAATCTTTGGATAGTTGGTATACAAACGTGGAATATACAAAAAGATATAAAATTACAGAACAATTCAACATATCACATGAAATAGACAAGTTTACATGCAGGATATGGAGAGACTCCAAACCAAACTTATTTGGTTAAAATATCATTGAAATTTTGTATATACATCTCATTCCGTAACTATTTGTTCATTAAGTATGGGGTCCACTTGTTTTCTCATACGGATGTACCTTTCAATTTCTTCTAGATTATTTAATAATCTGTCTTTTTCTGCTTTATGAAGACTTGTTTTTTAACAGACAACAGAACAATTTAAGGTCATGTCTGATGCACAATACATATAAGAGCCAAAAATTCAGTGAAGAGCCAAAGAAACTGGCACACCTGCCTAATATCGTGTAGGGCCCCTGCGAGCACACGGAAATGCTGCAACATGACATGGCATGGACTCGGACTAATGTCTGAAGTAGTGCTGGAGGGAACTGAACCCATAAATCCTGCAGGACTGTCCACAGATCTCTTCTGAACAGCATGTTGCAAGGCATCCCGGATATACTCAATAATGTTCAGGTCTGAGGAGTTTGGTAGGAAGTGGAAGTGTTCTCGAGCATGGATGGATGCAGGTGATCAGACAGGACGTTTATGTACATGTCACCTATCAGAGTCTTATCTAGATGTATCAAGAGTCCCATATCACTCCAATTACACATGCCCCACACCATTACAGAGCCTCCAACAGGTTGAATAGTCCCCTGCTGACATGCAGGGTCCATGGATTCATGAGGTTGTCTCTATACTTGTAGATGTCCACCCACTCGATACAATTTGAAACGAGACTCATCCGACTGGGCAAGATATATCCAGTCATCGACAATCCAACGTCGATGTTGAAGGGCCCAGGCGTGGCGTAAAGCTTTGTGTCGTGCAGTCATCAAGGGTAAACGAATGGACTTTCAGCTTCGAAAGCCTATATCTATGATGTTTCACTAAATTGGTTCACACACAAACTTGATGGCCCGACATTGAAATCTGCAGTATTTTGCAGAAGGGTTGCACTTCTGTCACACTGAATGATTTTCTACAGTTGTTCTTGGTCCCTTCTTGCAGGATCTTATTCTGGCTGCAGCGGTGTTGGAGATTTGTTGTTTTACCGAATTCCAGATATTCACACACACTTGTGAAATGGTCGTAAGGAAAAATTCCCACTTCACTGTTACTTCAGATGATATGTCCCATCGCTCGTGCGCCGACTATAATACCATGTTCAAGCACACTTAAATCTTTATAATCTGCCATTCTAGTAGCAGTAACCGATCTAACAACTGCACCAGACACTTGTTTTATATAGTTGCTGCCAACGCAGTGCCATATTCCGTCTACTTACATAGCTCTTTATTTGGATACGCATGCCTATATCAGTTTATTTGGCGCTTCAGTGTATACTGTGTCAGGTGTATATAAAACAACATTTAGTGAATGTGTTAAATTTTGTGTCAGGCGAACTGGGTGAAACTGCAAAACAAGATTTCGAGAACACAATGTTAGTGAAGCCGATCCCTCAGCATTCATTTGCTCATTCAAGAGAATGCAAGTTTTTCTGCTAATGATATTAATAATAATAAAAAAAAAATCACCATCTTCTTAAAACAGAAAAGTCAGATTATTAAATATTCTAGAAGAAACTGAAATATACACTCATATTATGAAACAAGTGGATCACTTACATTATGAAATAGGATGTATGTACAAAATTTCAATAGTTTTAATCAAATATAGCGGATATAGAGTCTCTTCACATACTGCATGTAAAATTTTCTAATTTTATTTAATATTTTGGATTACTTCACAATTTTATGTTTTTTGTATATTCTACCTTCGTGTACCACCTGTCCAACAATTTTATTTTACATATATTGAACCGTGTCACAGATGTATTGATTTTGAAATTAACAAAGGACAGGTGATGTAAACAATTTGACCTGTCAGTCCCATGTTTACACTTTGTAATGGTTATGTCAGTCATGATCAAGAATTGTCACTAAGATCTGACATCAATAACATACACGACAACCAATGTATGATGTGATACAACAGATTTCACATTCTACCATTTTAACCAACACACGTCATTGGTACAGAGATACATAACGTTGTATCTAGCTTTATATTTCTGCTATTCATTATATAGTTGTAATGTTGTATGAATATATGTACATACAAGTGTCTGTTTCTCTGTATCAGATGCCACCGACATGGCTTATACACCCAAATATCTGTGGCAAATAATTTCACATGCAGCTCAAGGTGTTTTGAAAGTGTCCTTCAATAGATTCCTTAAAAAGTTGCAGAGCAGCCAACATTCAGAATTTTGTGTTACATTAGTGAGTGTAAAACATCTCGCAAATAGATGGAGATTACTTCTAGCCAAATGTTAAAGTACTGTATTCACAACTTTTGTTCCTAGCTTATTTTATCAGGGTAGACAGTGTAGCCCAAACACAACAGGCTCACCATGTGCCATTGCAACACTGATCAGTTTCCCAATCACAAAACCTGCTTGTAACTACTGAAAAACTACAGAACTTTTCTAGTTACAGAAGAGATTAACTTCCTGTAAATACGTTAGTTGGAACAAAATTCTAGTTTGATTGTATTATCTATTTACTCTCTGCAATTTGAGTCCTTTCCTAATTTGTTATTGATTTAACTTTCTACTGTTAATCGTCTTAAAAATCAGTACATGTGAAATAAACCTTCAAGTGTAAAATAATTGGAGAAGATGAATTGAGCTGAGTGGCACTGAGGCAAACATTAAGAAGTTTCCACACAGGATAAAAACATGTATATATAAAACTTAAATTTTAATAACACCTGCATAGTTAACTTACAATTGCAAAAGCGCAATTACAGTACAAGCTGCTCTATATGTACAACAGAAGTTGTCACACAAAAGTTATCACGTAAGATTGTCATCACCACTCAATTTGTGACTTCATTACTACAGATTTTTGCTTAAAAAGGCATTTCCCACTACAAATAATTTCTTACCAGGTTGTCACTGAATATACAATTTGTAAATATGCACATGCAGACAAATATTTCTCTGCTGTGCAGTACTCATTAATGGAAAAAAAGAAAAAGGGAGAAAAAGTCTATTTGTTTAAATTTCTGGGGTCTTTGTAACAAATCAGAATTAAATTTGCTAAAGAAATAAAGAATGGCCATCAAAAAATAGTTTTACTATTTAATTTTATAGATTATTATACTCAAAGGTATTCTGTGTGTTACTGGAAAGAAAGAATTCATTAACTGTTGGAATGTTTTATTTAGTGATACAGTTGCAAGGGCAGGGTGGGAACAAACAGTTGCCAGCACACATGTAATGAACAGGCAGAGCAAACATCAGCAGCACATAAATGAAATACACTTTCAAGTTCTCATTATAACGAGGACCACATATTAAAGCGATGTAGCTGCATGCCGCAATAAACATTAAAAAAAAATATTATACTTCTCCCTAAGACAGAATATTAAAATGGTCTTCTGTAAACTTTAAACATAACAACAAATATAAATTAGTAAAATCACAGTCTTTAAGCAGAAACAATCACAGCAAAAGAATAAAAATACTGACATGTAGAAGTTAGAGAAAAACCTTTCAGACAACAGTTCACTGAGGTAATCAATGATGCACAGCCCTCCTTAATTATTCCAAGTGTTAATGGGCTTTCCAAAAATATCACTGGGCACAAGCTGTTACAGCTAATTCATATACGTAAGAGGAAGACCTCTCTCAGCCAACAGCATGAAAAGTCTGACTCTCACTGCTTTTCAACACAAGGTCAGTTACATGCAGTGTCCCAGTTCACATGTCATTATTTGTTTCCTTTCCACGATTTGTTCAACAATAAATTTTCACAGGTAACAACAGACAATGATCTAACATATAAGATTCTTGTTAAATTGTTTTCCCAATGACTGCAATCAAACTTAGTGTCATAGATATCAAGGCTGTTCATACGGAAGTGAATCCATACCACATATTCGTTAATCATTTTCACCCAGAAACACCTCACCGCATAACATTTAAAATAGTCACCATTTTCCATTTCTGCTACTGGCTACACAGTAATATAAGAAATGAGTATAATTCACCAGTTTATTCAACAGTAGCAAATTAAATTCCTGGAGAATTGTTGGTGGACAGGAGTGAAATTTCCATCATAATGCAGGCTGACTTGACAAAATCTGTCCAATGCATTTTTAAATTTCATCTCTAACCCTATATGCATATTTCCAAATGGATCAGGACTTTTGTCCTGTTAGGTGTATGAACATTGTAATACCGCAAAGAAAGTGCAACACTGAAAGAAATTACTTTCTTTACAAAATTGAACCTTTTTAGCACTCTCAGTTCTGCATACAACTGACATTGTGTATTTCACTTCTGTCTAAGGAAGATTAAAATTTTTACTGCACGAACAGAAATTTTTAGCATATTCTAATTAAATATTTTAAATCTATACTAGTCACATTATCACCTTTCAGTTCAGCCTTATCAGCTGTACTACAGTAAGCTTTCTTTATAACTGCTTCTAAAGCTTAACAATTCAAATGCTGAGGAAATTCTGAATATCAGATCACTTTATACTGAAGGCAGGTTTATAAATACATTACAGAGAAAAAAGTCAGAAACACTTGGTATTTTCCAATAAATTAAGAGCCAAGTCCACATATGTTTGGGCACTAAACAAGTGTCACAACCAACTGCCATTCTTCTATTTTGCTGTGAGTGAAGAAAACAAATGAAAATGCAGAATAGTAGTATTCTCCAGAGCAGTACGTATAAGGAACAGGAGAGAAATAGGAAACTGCAAAGCACAAACAACCTAAATCCAGCAATTAAGCAAAATAGGCACTGAACTAAATTTTAAAGTAATTTATGAGCACAGACTGGTGTAGCAATGAAAACATCATTCAAAGATTAAGAACTGTAGATTTAACATTGGTATCAGTAACAAAACTACAATTTTATGTGTATACCAATATGTAAGGTTTTCTAAAGAAATAATGTTTCTTTTTAAGTAAAGAAGACATTAGTTTTCCAACTTTATTGCTCGCTATAACACACCAAGTTTCTGTTAGGTATGTTCAAGCAGCATGATAATTCAATCAGCCTTCTCTCAATCAACATTTCAACAGCACAGAAATTCTGGGAACAAGGCACATGTCATGGTAGCTAAATATATAATAATTATTAATACATTAAAATATGGAAGAGAAGACTGAATGCATTTATATGTTTCAAATGAAGTGTAATTTAGCTCTTAAACTTATTCTCATTTTTCCTGATACACACAATGAATATTACACAAATTTATTCAGTAATCCATACTTAATTTCTGAACAGTAGTAACAGAAACTGCACCCAACTCTGCACCCATACCAAACATACATTAAGTAGCACACAAATGCCATCCTTTTGCTATTTCAATCTATAACACCAATTTATATAACAATGTACTTTACTGCTAAACTAGAGAAATTGAAAATTTCTTAACGTGCAAGTGGACCACATGAAATTAATCCATAGTGACTTAAGGAAATGTCAAATAGCACACAAATATAATATCTGTATGCAGTGTATGCACATATTTGGTATCCTGGAATTCTCAAGTTCTAAATCTTATCACAACTGAATCTCAATTACATCATTCACTCAAACTTTGCTGGTTTTTCTCTAGCATATTAGTAATATTTTAAAACTTTCTAAGCTGGGTTTAATTCACAATAGTAGACATCAAGACCAAGGGTTTCCATGACAAAATAAATTTCTAATATCAATGAATATTATTACTATCTCCAGATACATACATACTTGTGGTCCTAAGTTGCAAGATTATAGTAATTAATTTTTCATCACAATTTATAAATAGGAAGAATAAATTTACAGCAGCCAGATTATTCTTGTAGTAATCTTTTGATATCAAAGGCTGACAACTATCCAACTCCAAACAAATGGATGAAACGAAGACTTTGAAAACTGTAGCAAAATGGAGTGGAGTGTTTTGATTTGTGTCAACCACATAATATAAAAAGAAATGTGAAGCTAATACTTAAATAATTTTGATGCTTACATCTGTATATGCCAAGAAAGTAATTGTTACATTTAATGGAGTGTCATACAGTAGCTGCTTTTCGAAAATGAATATCCGATGCACCAACAAAACTTCAGATACCAATCACTTAAACTGCAGTTCTTCAAATGATACTTCGCTTTTCTTGCACAGAAAAAAAAGCAAGGTGCTCAGACACAAAGTGCAAACCTACTCACATTGGAATAATTGAATGTGGCATCTGCTTAGAGCCGTTAATCCTGACCACATATTGGCACGAACAGCCAATTCCTACAACACTAGTTGTATCACAAAAAGTTACATCACTCACTCGTGACCCACACGTCAACTGCAGATATTTACACAGAGCAGTGACAAAGCACCTTCACACAGACATAACCAACGGATCGAACACCTGCAACAATGAGAAGACAACAATGTTAGATACCTTATGCTAAAAAAAAAAAAAAAAAAAAAAAAAAAAAAAAAAAAAAAAAAAAAAAAAAGTATTACATGGCAAAGTGAACTGGCAGGGTGGCAGAACAACTACTATGCCCTAGAAGTAGAGAGAGGTAGTAGTAATAGCATGCACTTCAGGAAGGAAGAAAGGAAGGATTAGCACTTAACATTCCATAAACATAGAGGTCATCAGAAATTGAGCACAAGCTCTGAATGTGTCAAGGATGGGGAAGGAAATTGGCCGTGCCCTTTCGAAGGAACCATCCCAGCATTTGCCTAGATTAATTCTGTGAAATAATGCGAAACATAAATTTGGATGGCTGGATACAAATTTGAACAGTTGTCTTCTGAAGTGCAAGTCCTAGGTGCTAACCACTGTGCTACCTCACTCGGTCATACACTCTATTATTCTACTAAATAAAAGGCTGTCCTGTGCTATGTGTGTAATAAATGTAGTGCCACTGAATGAAGTGCCTAGAACAAGAATGGAATAAGGACGTAAATATATCTCAGTTATGTTCCTTACAATGCTTCGCTGGTGGTATCCATGAAACAACCTTCCTCAGTAATGTTGCCATTTTCAACAGCTGTGTCCGTTGATTCATTGTCTGGCATTTCTATCGTGGATGATAATACTGACTGTTTCAATCTACGCTGTTCGATTTTATTCTATTCTGTTTCCTTGTCCATCAAAACATCTCTCCAGTGGTGTCACATTTTGGCGTGATGTGTGTCCTTTCTTGTCTCCTATTACCACCATTAGTTAAATGTAATGTTACGACAGCAATGGCAAACTGACTATGTGGTCTAGCAGTTAATGTTTTTGGCTAGTGATGCTGAGGTCACATGATTTGATTCCCAGTGACCAACTTAAAATTTTTGCTGATGGAAAGATGTGGAAGAGTGTCCACATGGCCTTGCCACAATTCTCACATACTCATTCCACCTCGTATCCCTTTCCTTCTGGCACCATTTAAAATTGAATTCCAGAAGTGGAACAGTTTTTCTCAAAGTTTCTTTGATAGCCTCGAAGTCTACTTCTGCACATCAAAAAAAATGGTTCAAATGGTTCTGAGCACTATGGGACTTAACTTCTGAGGTCATCAGTCCCCTAGAACTTAGAACTACTTAAACCTAACCAACCGAAGGACATCACACACTTCCATGCCACAGGCAGGATTCAAACCTGCGACTGTAGCAGTCGCGCGGTTCCTGACTGTAGCGCTTAGAATCGCTCTGCCACACCGGCCGGTGCGCATCAAAAAATGAAGATTTTGCAAAGATGGTATCTCCTTGTCCTGTTGATGGTATCACAGAAATTGCTATCTAGTAACATACGCTGACAGAAAAAAATCAAAAGATGAAGGAGTTGTGTGACAAACAAAAACTGTAGGCATGTTTCTAACCTGAAAGATGACACCTGTTCAAATTGCACACTGGTCACATAAGAGTGGCGCTAGTAGAGCCACTATGAGGATGCAAATTAGATTTGTTTTAAATACACGCTTTAATGGCCAGGAGTGTTGGTTTCCTTTGAGATTGGACATGGTGGGTTGATGTGAGTCAAGACTGCCTTTAGGGTGACAAGACACCATTATCACCACCTCACAGAATTTAAATGAATGAGTGTAATGGGGCTTTGAATATCTGGAGATTTCTTCTGCAATATTGCAATGACTTGGCAGGAATGTAACCACTGTACAGGACTGCTGGCAGAAGTGATCACGAAAATGTATGGTCACAAGAAGATGGGCTCCAGATGATCACGTGGCACTACCGAGAGAGAAGACCGTCATGTATGACGTACGGCTGTGGTGCATTGTACTGCATCTGCAGCAGAAATTTGAGCAACATTTGACACCACAGTGACACAGTGATCTGTTACAAAAGAATTACTTCAAGGAAAGTTCTGAGCCAGATTCCTTGTAGTGTGCATTCCACTGATGCTAGACTTACCGGATCTACACCTGGAGTTATGGTCTTGTGTGAGATATTGTGTGACAGCAGAAGCATTCTCGTGGTTATCCCATTCTCTCACAGCAAGTTTGTATGTCAATCTGGTGATTCGACGTATTTTGCTGCCATTCGCTAACAGCATTCTAGAGGGTGTTTTTCAGTATTATAATGTTCACCCTCATACTGGTGTTGTAGCCCAACATGCTCTAATAAGTTTAGACATGTTGCCTTGGCCCGATTGATCATCATACCTGCCTGCAATCTAGCACATATGGGACATAAAGTGATAACTCTAGCGTCATCCACAAACAACGTTAACTGTCCTTGTATTGACAGACCATGTACAACAGGCATAAAACTCCATCCCACACAATGACCCCAGGCACCAATGCAATGCAATGCAATGCATGCATGTTCGCATGCTTATGTTCAACATTCTGGTGGTTACACTGATTATTGATGTACCAGCATGCCACATTTACAATGGCTTATCTTGTCATTACATTAACGTGTGGTCTTGAAATTTTAATCACTTAAATACGTTACTTAGACAAATGTATTCCAGAAATTTGATTCCATTAATTAATTTTTGGTGCTGTGATTTTTCCCATTAGTGTATTTATGTAGGTCATCTATGAAATGGGTATTGTGTGCATTTAACCATTTCTGCTTTGGGGCTGATATTTTAATTTTACTCCATTCAGTATCAGCATCTTGTGCCCCCCATCCCCTGTAATTTACACACTTACGTTTTGCTTGTTAATAATAATTACTTGCACCTTCCACTGCCTTCTACATCTGTATCATCACACCTTTCTTGTTCTGACTGTGTAAAATTGAAGGCATTAACATCAGGTTGTCACTGTTTCCTTATTATGGTATTTTCTGCAATCACTCTTCACGCTCGTACTGGGATTTAAAATGGCCACAACTTTGGATCGGAATGTGGGTGTACTTAGTCGTCTCATCAAGTTAATCCTGCTATGGCTGGCTAACCAGTTCACCATGCCAAGTAATACAATGCATTCCATATAAAGAATACATTATATGAATTTACTGTTGCATGGTAAGAACTACAGAGCACAGGCTCACTGGGCGAAACCACTATAATACACAGCTAAGGTAATGAAGGTACAATTCTTAGCTGGTACTATCTTGTTAGCTAAGCAAAAAATGCTAAGGAAGTCATCAGTAAGCGACTATTTACTGTGGAGCAAGAATACAACACATTTTCATGCAACAATCACCAACTTATTTACAAATTTGAATATATAAAAGAATATGGCATTACAGTTTAGAATGCAAGACAAAAACTACCATTAATGCACTTTGTGGACTAAATATTTGTAAGGAGGTAGTGAAATGTGGGCAAGTTTTAAGAAAGGCAGAAAGCAAAGGTATAAATTAGAAATCTGTACTGACACCTGAAAGCCAATATTTTAAATCACTATGCACTTGACACCATATCACAATGAAATGCCATGAAAGCTTAGAAACATATTCAGAAGCATGAATATTACTAAAACAAGCTTCCAAACAACACTGTAATAGGTAACTGGCTCAAAAGCTCTGCCTCAATTAGCAGGTCTATTTCCAAAACACACATTAAGTTTAAATTAATTATTATAATGTTACAAAAAATATTTTTCTTCTCATGCTGCTCATACAGCAGCTATTACACCACTTTTTGTATGAAACAGCACAATCCAAATACACACCTAGCAAGCACAAGTGTCTTTGTTGGCTTGCTGATCATTGACCAGCGTGCTTCGACCAGGCTGTGATGGTTTATGCTGCACTCCTGATTCTGCAGCGTTCAGATCCAACCTACAACAGAAGAAAAATATTTGCAGAGTTTTGTAGCGAAACTATTTATGGTGGAATGGGGTGTTCACCCAACACGTGAAGAGTTTACTGAAAAAATTTTGAATTCCTTACCTGCCATCTTGTATACTTTGATAAATTTTTTTGGCAGTTTCCAAGAATGCTTCCTCTACATTTTCTCCTCTGGAACAAAAAGAATAAGATTGTTGGACAGTGTGTTTGGGTCAAAGTGCAGATTAGAGCATGGATCAAACTTCACTTACATGTTTTGAAAGTTTGATTCTATTTCTATGAATGAAGTAAGCTATATCCGTGAAATATTAAGAACCAACATTCACTAACATAAAACTGTCAACTATACAGTTATCTCCTGACTACAGTAAACAAGTACTATTTTCTAGATAAATATTAGTAGGCTTAGGTAATTAAATTCCTATGGTTTTCAAATTTGTAATCCTGGACTGAAAGTTATCTACAATTAACTGGAAGTTTATGTAAACCAGTTACAACATGAAAAACTTCCACTTAACATCACAATCTGTGTTTAAGACTAACACAAAACAAGCAGAAATTTCTTGTTGCATTGTCCTTTTTCATCCAATCATTTATCCATCCATCCATCCATGATTTAATCAGCTTTCTGAGTAGTTGATTTCACTTCAGCTTACTATATAAATGGATATCAAGGAATTTCACAACAGGTACTTTTACCTATTCACTGACTCAATATACATTAACAACTTGCGAGTCTTCTGGGTTGTATGGGCATGGGGTGTGGTCTATGAAACTTTTCCATTCCTTATGTTTTGTCCAGAGCTGCACTGGGTATCTTCAAAGGTGCTCCTGCTCCCACTCAGTCTTGGCAACTGACTGGTTGCAGCGATTATGAAAAAGGGAGTTGAAGTTTACTTGTGACTGGCAGAGATAAAAGTAAACCATTTATGTTTGTGTGTCAACAATAAAACTATCGATTCTGTAGAGCTACTGCCCATTCATCACCAAGTTTTGTGACTTCCTTTCTGTTAATTATTCCCATTTTTATGTATTTTGATGGCTTCTTTGTGGCTATGAATGTTCTCACTATAGATGAAACATTGGTTTCGGAGAACTTCACAATTTCCTTACTGAAGGGCATACTTGGCTACTGATTTTTCTATTTTCATTTGCCAGTAAAGATTTACATTTCTTCAGCCATGTATTCCTGCTTCTCTTTGTAGTTACAATGTAGAGATTATCAAACATACATGGAATTTTATATACCTCACTCACTAACAGAGGACAGTATTAATCCTTTAAAGATTGGAGTGCTTGACTTATTTCCTTGGTTGGTCTAAAAAACAGTGATATTTTCGTGTATAATGTTGCCCATCTAATCGCATTTTAAATAAAAGAAGCAAAAGTGTTCTTCCACCACTATGTTTTATCTTTTCTCTTCAGCAAACTGTTATTTGGTGTAAGGACTATTTACTCTTTTCCTGAATACCCTTTTTCTCAAAAGCCTGCTTAAGATGTTTTTATTCAGTATTCAGGTGTTCCAGTTTTAAAATCCTTCTGGCCCCATTGTGTGAGATGATGGATTTCTTATGGAAATATCTGTGCACATGTGTGACTTTCCGTAAAACTTTGTTTCAACCTCCCATTGGTCTCTCTCTGCAATAAGGCATTGAAGAAGGATAATTTGGTTGTCATTTTCAATTCCCACAGCAAATCTGTCTCCATAGCTCTGGTCAGCACAGGCTGACAGCCATGTAAGGGCCCTGGGTTTGATTCCCCGTCTGTTCAGAGATGGCACCCACGTGAAGCAAGACAACTTGCACTAGGCAGCCGAACAATGCCAGATGGGGCCTTCTGTCCAACAATGCTGTACAATAATTCCATTTCCATGGTAAATTGGAGTTTGTCTGGGTGTATGTGCCACACACAATGTGTCTCGGGGAAAGATAAATTATGGTAGGCCATAAGGTCTGGGACGCACAGCTCCAGTCTTCAATAAGGCTTTTTTACATTTTTGAATTTAATAAGATAACATTAGATTATTAGTTTTCTTCACTGTGCCAGGTCCCAAATTTTTTTGGTACTATCCTGATGTTAACAGATTCAAAATTCTGCACTGACGATCTCTCATTTATTCATAACAGCAGTGTTTCTTTGCGCCACAGGAAAAACCACTACCCTTTCATCTGCATTTGAATGTTTTGAGAGCCTTTCTCTCACATTTTGTTAAATTATTTGTCAAAGGTTTACTGCAGCACAACAGTCTGGCAGTTTTGATTCAAACTGCATTTGCAATCTTGTTGGGAATAGCTCATCCCTGCTTCTACATTCTTAATAATCTCCTTAACTGGTGCTTTCGTGTTATAGCAGCATCTCCCTTTTCGCAGAATGAAATTCCATCTTGAGTCAATACTCTGTCTGGCTTATTAATAACAGAACCAGACATCAACATACTGTTTGTACTTTCTACAATACTTGGTAATTTTTTGAACTACTACTTATGCCTACTAGTCTTTTCTATTATACTGTACACAGACCCAAATGTAAGGCAGTTTTTTCTATTAAAGAAATCTCTCTGTAATAGCAATGAATTTTCAGACCAACTAAGAAAATGTGTCAAACTCTCTGATATGTAAAGTATAACTGCTCTCTTCTGTCAGCATGAAGGGAGGTGGGGTTATATAAAATTCTATGTACATATGGTAAGGTGTACACTGGAAGTACCAGGAGAAGCATGAATACTTGGTTGAAGGAACATGAAAGTCTAGGTCAATTAGCGAAAGTAGAAAATTCAAGTGTAGCGGAACATGTTCTTCAGCCAAAAAAAAAAAAATCATTAAGTTGCCTAAACCAAAATTTTTCTACAATGACAAACTATTCATATCTATACGGAGAAACAATTAAAATATATAAATGTGGAGATAATTAACAGAAAAGCTATGAAACTTACTGATATATGAACAGTAACACTACAGAATCAACAGTTTAATCTTAGGCAGATGACCATCAATAAGTTCCATTCTGAGACGGATTATCTTCGCCAATCACTTGTAAATGATGACACTCCTCCTTTCACAGAATTTATGTTGCTCTCCGATGTCTGAACCACCAACTTGGCAGACGCAGCACATACAGGAGCATCTCTGAAAATGTCCAGTGCAGCTCTGGACAGAACAGTACGAATGGAAGTCAAGACATCCAGTCCTAAAGCCTTCAGTATATTATCAGTATACAGGTTTTGAATAATCTAGTGATTATTAGTCAACCTTCAAAGCAGATGTTTTTATGATTTTTGATGGAACTTTCTGCTATCAACCCATTGCATGGTTGGTTGGTTTGTGGAATGAAAGGGACCAGACTGCCACGGTCATCATTGCAGAAGCAATGGAGGTAAAGTCTGCACACCAAGAAACAAAGTTCTATCACTTGCTCAATAAGGCAAGATAGGACGCTGGGAGCTGTTCTATAATTAATCTCACTAACAAACATCTAGACGACAACAAAGAGGACAAGGACACTGTACTTCTCTTAGCCAACAAGGGCAATCCTATGGTCCTAATGTCAGATGTGGACAACAATAAGAAATTTTCGATCTTTTCAAAGACAATAAATATAGACAGATATCCATCTTATGAATAAAACCAATAAAAGTTAATAATACTGGCACACCTATATACCAACTGGTAAAATACCTGAAACACATTCTCTGTGAAAATGTGGGGAAGTGAGAACACCACAACATGAACTCTGCTGACTTTTGACACCATCTCAGTCAACTGTGGCACCAGAATACTGCCAGTATCGATATAGCCACCCTCTTCATGAAAGTTCTACTTTATGATTCTTGGAACTCATCACAGGTACTTATTTCCTGTTCAATCGAAAATACAGGGTTATTCTAAATGATGGGCCCATTATCAAAAATTTGGGTGCAGTCAAGTACAAATCCAAAATGAACACGCTTTATACCAATGGAATGAGGAAGTTTCAAAGTTTTTGGCGGGCAGTGACTGTTTCAGAAGCGGCCGCAGTTTGCACGGCAATAGGGCTGTCATTCCATTTCACTGTCAGTTGTGAGTGAGATGGCGACAGTGGAGCACAAGGTTTTCAGCGGTCTTGAGTTCGTGAAAAGTGTCTCGCAAATTGCAGTGCATTAGGCATTTCGTACCAAATTCGGTATTCAACCAACGGTGGCCACACTGAACATTTATAACATTTATCACATTTCTCATTATTAAAAACTAGATATTACAAATTATTGCCAATTATTAAATTGATATCAAACATAATGAAAAAACATTGAAACTTCCTCTTTTCACTGATATAGTACTTGAATAAATATGAAGTTTTGAAAATGGGTCCATAATTTATAATAACCCTGTATTATGAACACACAGATGGTCTGGCAGTGGGTAGTCAGTAATCACCTGTGTGACTAACCTATACATGGAACACTCTGAAGCAAAAACGGCAGAGTCTGCCATACTGAAACTGATGTGTTTCTGTGGGTATGTGGACAACGTATCTTATGTGGCCACATGGGGCAAAAAATCTTAGATTTCAGGAACATTTAAACTCCATTCATTGTAACACAGGGTGTACCAGGAATGATGGTCAATATTTATGGACATGGCAGTAACAATCACCCAAAGCAAAAAAGTATAGTAAACATGGGCTGTGAAATGCACAGCTTAAAAGCTACGAGCACTTGTTCGATACAAGAGGTGTTTCACAGTAGTGAAGAACATGTGCTCATAGCTCTTAAGACGTGTTTTAGAGTCCATGTTTACTGTAATTTTTTTCCTCCTGGGATACACTATAAAATTCAGGATGGAACTTTAGAAAGAGGGCCAACTACTTTTCTTCACAGTGGTAGTCAAGAGAACAGACCCACCCCTGGGTCACAGTGCTTACAGAAAATCTATGTACCATGACCTTTAACTCCATGCTTCGATTACTCACCATCTGTCAGAAAGAAACTTGATGGTAAAGACTCCTGTCCATAGCACAATAACACTTTCATACAAGGAGTGGACTGCCAAAGAATTACAACTTTTAAGAACAATGTTTCGAAGGAATGGTAGGTACTCAAAGCATTAAACTGAATGGGGCATACAGTCAAAATTAACAATCCCTGAAAGAGAAATTGAGGGTAAGGAAGAGCAGACAAAAGTCCCTTACTACTATATGCTTGCCCAATATTAAGAATGGTCACAGCCCGCTACGGAAACATGGCATCTGGTGCATTCTTTTTTTTTGTTTTGGTTTTAGGGCGCAAAACTGCTATGGTCATTAGTGCCCGGTCCGTGACTTAGGAAACAGTAAAAAACCGAAAATGGAGACCAGCAGCAATGGGAGAGAAACTCAAAAAATTGGAGAAACTAAAAGCAGAAGGAAGGCTTAAAAATCCACTACAGAAAGGGGTTGGTTGTCCCAAAAAAAGCTTCAAATGACTGACGTCATTTCACTGGCACTAATAAACTCGAGAACGCGATCGGCCGAGCGTGTGTCATCTGCTAAAATTGATGATATATCAGGCGACAGCTGTAGACGGGCGCGTAACGGAGTAAAATAGGGGCACTCAATTAAAAGGTGTCTTACCGTCCACAGCTGAGAGCAGTGGGGCAGAGTGGGGGAGGATCACCGCTTAAAAGATGTCGATGGCTAAAAAGACAGTGCCCTATCCGGAGTCGAGTTAAAATTACCTCCTCCAGACGTCGCGTTTGGGAGGAAGAGGTCCAAGCACAAGGAAGAGCTTTCACGTCCCGCAATTTATTATGGGGAAGTGTCGACCAATGTGCGTGCCATAAAAGAACAACATGACGACATAAAACTCTCCGTAGATCGGCGAAGGGAATCGATTGAATAGCTGGCCGAGGAAGAGAGACTGCAGCCTTGGCCGCTATATCGGCCGCCTCATTTCCACATATACCAACGTGTCCTGGGAGCCAGAGGAATGCCACCGAGACGCCCCCCAGGTGGAGCAAGCGTAGACAGTCCTGAATCCGGTGGACCAGAGGGTGGACAGGGTAAAGAGCTTGGAGACTGAGGAGAGAGCTGAGAGAATCGGAGCAGATAACATACTGTATCTGCTGATGGCTGCGGATGTAGTGGGCAGCCTGGAGAACAGCGTAAAGCTCCGCAGTATAAACCGAACACTGGTCGGGAAGCCGAAATTGATTTGGGGTGTCGCCAACAATATAGGCACTCCCTACACCAAACGATGTTTTTGAGCCATCAGTGTAAATAAATGTGGCTTCCATCATTTGTGCACATAGAGAAGAAAATGCCCGACGATAAACAAGTGAAGGGGTACCATCCTTGGGAAACTGACAAAGGTCACGGAGCAGGCAGATCCGGGGACGGAGCCAAGGCGGTGCTGTACCCCAAGTTGTCAAGGAGGTTTTAGGAAAGCGGAAGGAAAGAGAATGGAGCAGTTGACGGAAGCGGACTCCCGGTGGTAGTAGGGAGGAGGGGCGGCCTGCATACCCTACATCAAAGGAGGCGTCGAAAAAAATGTCATGGGCTGGATTAGCAGGCATGGAAGACAGATGGCTAGCATAACGACTCAGAAGGACTGCTCGCCGATTGGACAGCGGAGGTTCAGCAGTCTCAGCATAAAGGCTTTCCACAGGGCTGGTGTAAAAAGCTCCAGACACTAAACGTAATCCACGGTGGTGGATAGAGTCGAGACGACGAAGAATAGACGGCCGAGCAGAGGAGTAAACTATGCTTCCACAGTCCAATTTCGAGCGCACTAAGGCGCGATAGAGGCGGAGAAGGACCACTCGGTCCGCTCCCCAGGAGGTACCATTCAGGACACGGAGGGTGTTGAGGGATCCCAGACAGCGAGCCAAAAGATACGAAACGTGCGAGGACCAGCACAGTTTTCTGTCAAACATAAGACCCAAGAATTAAGCGATGTCCGAAAATGGAAGGTCGACAGGTCCTAGATGTAAGGAGGGTGGAAGAAACTCCTTACGTCGCCAAAAATTAACACAAACGGTCTTACTGGGAGAAAAACGGAAGCCGGTTTCAATGCTCCAAGAGTTGAGGCGATCGAGACATCCTTGAAGACGTCGTTCAAGAAGGCTGGTCCGTTGAGAGCTGTAGTAGATCGCAAAATCGTCCACAAAGAGGGAGCCCGAGACATCAGGAAGGAGACAATCCATAATTGGATTTATAGCAATGGCAAACAGTACAACACTCAGCACGGAGCCCTGGGGCACCCCGTTTCCTTGGGAGAAAGTACGGGAGACAGTAGTGTTCACCCGCACTCTAAATGTGCGCTCTGCCATAAATTCGCGAGGAAAGAGGGGCAGCCGACCTCGAAAGCCCCAAGAGAACAGTGTGCGGAGGATGCCTGTCTTCCAACAGGTATCGTATGCTCTCTCCAGATCAAAAAATATTGCTACTGTTCGGCGTTTCCGGAGAAAATTGTTCATGACATAAGTGGAGAGGGCAACAAGATGGTCAACTGCAGAACGATGCTTTCGGAATCCGCATTGGGCAGGTGTTAAAAGACTTCGGGACTCCAGCCACCAAGCTAAACGGCAATTCACAATACGCTCCAAAACCTTACATACACTATTCGTGAGAGAAATGGGGCGATAGCTAGAGGGGAGATGTTTGTCCTTTCCAGGTTTCGGAACAAGAACGACGATAGCTTCCCGCCATCGTCTGGGAAAAGTACTGTCGGTCCAAATTCGATTATAAAGGCGAAGGAGGTAACGCAGACTATGGGTTGGTAAATGCAGCAACATTTGGACGTGGATACCATCCGGTCTTGGGGCGGAGGAGCGAGAAGAAGAGAGTGCATGTTGGAGTTCCTGCATGGAGAAAACAGTATAGTAGCTTTCGCGATTTTGAGAGGAGAAAGCAAGAGGTCGCACTTCCGCTGCACGTTTCTTCGGGAGAAACGCTGGCGGGTAATTTGAAGAGCTCGAAATCTCAGCAAAGTGTTGACCCAATGAGTTGGAAATTGCGACGGGGTCCACTAATGTATCATGCGCGACAGTGAGCCCAGAGACCGGGGAGAAACTAGGCGTGCCTGATAACCGCCGAAGCCGACTCCAAACTTCCGAGGAGGGAGTGAAGGTGTTAAATGAGCTAATAAAGAATTTTCAGCTTGCCTTCTTGCTATCGTGGATGACGCGACGGCATCGCGCACAGAACTGCTTATAGCGGATACAGTTGGCCAAAGTAGGATGGTGGCGGAAAACGCGAAGAGCACGTCGCCGTTTACGTATTGCGTTACGGCACGCCTCGTTCCACCAAGGAACTGGGGGGCGCCGGGGCAATTCAGAGGTGCGTGGTATTGAACGTTCCGCAGCTGTAAGAACAACGTCGGTAATATGTGTGACCTCATCGTCGACGCTGGGAAAGTGACGGTCATCAAATGTCACTAGAGACGAAAAAAGTGTCCAATCGGCTTGGGCAAACTTCCAGCGTCGCGGGCGCATACAAGGCAGTTGAGGCTGCAGTCTAAGGACACATGGAAAGTGGTCACTCGAGTGTGTATCGTCAAGGGTGAACCATTCGAAGCGCCGAGCTAGCGGAATAGTACCGACCGAAAGGTCCAAGTGAGAGAAATTTGTCGTGGAGGCAGACAAAAATGTAGGGACCCCAGTGTTGAGGCAAACTAGATCCGTTTGGTGGAAAACGTCTAGCAACAGTGAGCCACGTGGACAAGGCTGTGGAGATCCCCAAAGCGGGTGGTGGGCATTGAAGTCCCCAACCAGCAAATAGGGGGGTGGAAGCTGACCAAGAAGATGAAGGAGATCAGCTCGTACCATTGGTGTGGATGATGGAATGTATACAGTACAAAGAGAAAAGGTATATCCAGAAAGGGAAAGACGGACAGTGACAGCTTGGAAGGAAGTGTTGAAGTGGATTGAGTGATAATGGAGAGTATCATGGAGAAGAATCATGAGTCCTCCATGGGCTGGAGTGCCTTCAACAGAAGGGAGATCAAATCGGACGGACTGAAAATGGGGGAGAACAAAGCGGTCATGGGGACGCAGCTTTGTTTCCTGAAGACAGAAGATGACCGGCGGGTACGATCGTAAGAGGATCGAAAATTCATCCCGATTGGCTCGAACGCCGCGGATATTCCAGTGGATAATGGACATAGGGTGAACAGAAAATGGAGGAATGTGACCAAGGTTGCTGTCAACTCATCGGCTGCTCAGAGCTTGCGACCGACAGCATGGAATGGCATTCAGCTGAAGGCAGAAGATCCTGATCCATAGGTTGTTCAGGAGCAGTTCCTGCCACCAGCGATCGGCCGGTTGATCAGCCGCCAGCAGTGCGCCTCGGCGACACAGAAGACGGCCGAGGGCGATGTCCGCCAGGTGGTGTGTAGATGGGACACGCCTTGGCGGAGAAGGAGAAGAACTGGGTTTCTTAGTAGCCTTCTTGGAAACATGAGGTTTAGATGAAGGAGGAACCGATGGTTGCGAAGTTGGGGTACGTAAAAAATCTTCACGAGTGTGCTCTTTTTTGGAAGTCTGGGTGTCTGACTTTTGGGCTTGAGATTTAGCAGAACCCGATGAAGGGTGAGCCATAGAGTGGGCAGGCGAAAGTGGTGAGGTTGAATGGGCGATCTTTGCACTGGCCGATCTGACGACCATGGCACTAAAGGTGAGGTCGCAAGTCTGCGTGGCCGCCTCCTTTGTTGGCTGAGGAGAAGCAAGGACAGTGCTGTATTTTCCTGTCTGAAGCACGCTGGGCTGGCAACTGGCGAATAATTTTCGAGCAGCAAAGGTCGACACCTTTTCCTTCACTCTGATTTCCTGGATGAGCTTTTCGTCTTTAAAAACGGGGCAATCTCTAGAGGAAGCAGCGTGGTCACCCATACAGTTGATGCAGCGAGGGGATGGAGGTGGACAAGCACCCTCATGGGCATCCTTGCCACACGTAACACATTTGGCCGGATTGGAACAGGACTGGCTGGTGTGACTGAACCGCTGACACTGATAGCAACGCGTAGGGTTGGGGACGTAAGGGCGAACGGAAATTATCTCATAGCCTGCTTTGATTTTCGATGGGAGTTGAACTTTGTCAAATGTCAAGAAGACAGTGCGGGTTGGAATAATGTTCGTGTCAACCCTTTTCATAACTCTATGAACAGCCATTACGCCCTGGTCAGATAGGTAGTGCTGAATTTCTTCGTCAGACAATCCATTGAGGGAGCATGTATAAGCAACTCCACGCGAGGAATTTAAAGTGCGGTGTGCTTCAACCCGGACAGGGAAGGTGTGGAGCAGTGAAGTACGCAGCAATTTTTGTGCCTGGAGGGCACTGACTGTTTCTAACAACAAGGTGCCATTCCGTAATCTGGAACAAGACTTTACAGGACCTGCAATTGCGTCGACACCTTTCTGAATAACGAAAGGGTTGAGAGTGGAGAAGTCGTGACCTTCGTCAGACCGAGAAACAACAAGGAACTGTGGCAACGATGGAAGAACTGTCTGTGGCTGAGACTCGGTGAACCTACGCTTGTGAGCAGACATAGTGGAAGGTGAGGAAACCATTGCGGAAGAATCCCCATGATTACCAGCGTCTCCGATGGAGCGCTCCTCCCTTATGGGGGCCCTCTCTGAGGGCACTCCTGCCTTAGGTGATTGTTCACACCTCCCGACAAACGAACGGAGGGACCAATCGGCACTTTCGGAAGGTATCAGCTCGGGTAATCACCCCTCCCTGGGCCTGGCCATTACCAGGGGGTACGTACGTGTCCTACCTGTCTACCCGGGGCAGGGAATTACGCGTTACCCCGTCACCGGCTACGCACGAAAATGTGTGGGTCGGCCTTCAGACACGCACAGGAAGGAAAAAAGAGAAAGGGAAAAACAAAAAAAGTGAAAGGAAAGAAGAGAGGTCTCAAATGCCGCAGTGGAGAAAAGGGTAAACAGAAGAGGTAAGGAAAAGAGAAGGACAAAGGAAGGATGAAGACATACAAGCAGGGAAGGCAAAGAAGGCGTTAAATTTACGAGTGTCCGTCTCCGGACGTAGGCACAAACCATACTCCCAGAGGGGGAGAAAGGGAAGGGAAGGAAAGAGCCAGAGGTGAGGGGAGGGGGGGCGAAGATGGGGGATAGGGAAGGATGCGGAAAAGGAAGGTATGCAGCCCAGAAAGGAAGGTGGGCCACATTAGCTCGGGGTCCCGTGCTCGCTACGCACGTATCCACAAAAGAGTTGTGGACCCCCCTGGGGGGGACTGGTGCATTCTGCTCTCTTCAACCAAGTTAAAAAAAATGTTCTTTGTAGTGTTAAATATGATCTAGTCTATGAAAGCTGGGTATCACATTCCAGGCAAATGTTGCACGCCTTGTGAGAGGCAAACTATCAGAATATTCGAATAGAATGCAAGGAACATCAATGACATACCCAAATAAAACAACCAATCAAATCTGCCATCACTGAGCACAGCCTCTATACACTCATAAAATGAAATACCAGGAGACCTGTACTGTGGCACAAATGGTAAGTTTCTGGGACATCATAATTAAGCAGTCTATCAAAATAAAGATGTCAAAAAACCTTACAAACAGGGGTGGTGGTTTCAATTTAAACAACACTTTGGGTCTCGCACTCAATTTATTAAGATATTGCTGACCGATCATCACACCCACCACAACTGGAAAATGCTGAGAGAATGTGTATTTCATGGAGTATCAGTGCGAGCTCTGGAAAAAAAGAAAGAGAGAGAGAGAGAGAGAGAGAGAGAGAGAGAGAGAGAGAGAGAGAGAGAGAGAGAGAGAGGAGGAGGAGGAGAAAAGGAAAGAGCATAGTGGTGCGAGACCAACAACAGTTCGCCGGCTGCGGTGGTCTCGCGGTTCTAGGCGCTCAGTCCGGAACCGCGCGACTGCTATGGTCGCAGGTTCGAATCCTGCCTCGGGCATGGATGTGTGTGATGTCCTTAGGTTAGTTAGGTTTAAGTAGTTGTAAGTTCTAGGGGACTGATGACCACAGATGTTAAGTCCCATAGTGCTCAGAGCCATTTGAACCAACAACAGTTCGCAATCTGGTTGGAGTCCAAGCAGTGACTACACACAACGCCACCTAACCCACGGCATCTGAAAAAGACGGCTGGGTTAGCCATCGAAATACTGATGATGATTTAGTTGAGGGGGCACTCGACATCATGGTCATCAGCTCCCTGATGAAAAGTCAACATGAAATCTCATGGGTGGGGACGAAATCTGTCCCCATATCAAAATATTGTGCATAAAATGAAAATCAACTCAGTAAAACACACACAAACACATTTATGCAATCATGCCAAGAAACCCTAAGAGATCACAAAATTTTTGTACTTGTTTTTATACTAACTGAATTGTTTACAATGAACAACACAAATCATAGTGGCTGTTTCCATGTCATATGGAACAATTTCCTATCCATTTGCACTGTGAAACTTATGAGTTTATAAAACAAGCTTATGTTCCAGTGTGAATGCCTTTGCAATGTGTTTATTGGGCAATGTATGAAGTTTAGAAGAATGTATTGACATTATAGGCAAATATTGCGATGTTTCTCTTGGAAGGAAGTAAAACTGAAGGCTGCTTCCCACTTACGATATTTAAAACTGTATTCCTAACTCTGACAATATACTGTAGTGCTTTTGTAATGATGAAGCCAGTATCCATAACCCGCCAAAATCCTCAAGGTTTACAGCAACTTCACTGTTTCACATTTGTAACCAATAATGTTTCCATGTTATACTTTATGAAGCCAGCTTACCGTATTTACTCGAATCTAAGCCGCACTTTTTTTTCCGGTTGTTGTAATCCATAAAACCGCCTGCAGCTTCGAATCGAGTGCAAAGTAAGCGGAAGTTCTGAAAAATGTTGGTAGGTGTCGCCACAACTAACTTCTGTCTTCGAATATATGTACTGCTACGCAGGCATGCTTCGCAGGCACAAAGACAAATACTGGCACCAAAACCTCTGCGTCAGTAAAAAAAAAAAAAGAGGGTAGAAGACGAGCTTTTTTTTCTGCGCACCGAGTTTCGACCACTGCATTTTCATACATTATCCAACAAAGTAAATACAAATTCCGTATTGTTCCTCTTCGAACGTAGCAGCATTTCAATGTACTACGAAAATCCGACTGGCAAGACTGTTCGGGATATTTGTCAATATGGCCAACTCTGCTTTCTGAATTTTTTCCTAACTGTGAGAAGAAATGGTTGCTAATAGGAACTTTTATGAATTGTGAATCACATACAGTATTCTCTTCACCATAAGAATAATACGAATATAAACATTTTGCCATGTATTCTTTCGTGTTTGCTGCTATCTCATTTAAATCCTGTCCGCCCAATAAACTACGAAACTAGAGTGAGACAACAGCAGACGCGGAAGAATATACATACCATGTCATGTTTATATTCATATTATTCTTATGCCTAATAGTGATACAGTCAGAAATGAAGCATGGCAATTGACTAGATTTTTAAATCTAAGATGACTAATTTCTGTGCATAATGTAATGTACTAAAGAGGCGTCTGCAAAAATTTTCAAACGGAAAATTTTTTCGCTAAATTCTCGTTCAGAACATCTTCTATCATACGCAGTCTATTATTTGGTTCTTGTTGATCATTATCAAAGAAAGCAGCAGTTTAAGTAGCAACGAACAGCAGTCTCTTGCCATTTTTTCGCTAATGAGACGATTCCTCTTTGTTTTTTTTAATTGTAAGCGGCGGTAGCGTACGGCGACAGACCGTAAACCCTCATTTTCAGAATGCGACAAACAATGCATGACACAGTACAGTAATGCATTTTCAGCTCTGAGTGACGGAAACATCTATAACAAAGAGAACTGCACTTGTCAGATCAAAGAAAAATAAGCAATCAATTCAAACCAGACGAAGCATGTGAAAAAGGAAGGGTACCCGTATAAATACGGACGGAGCGCCTGACGCATAACAACGGCTACCTGGTAAAGCTTAACTGCTAAGCTTACGACTCGAACCAAACTACTACAGCTGTATCGTCATTCATTCAACCTAAATTGTGTCTCATATTACAATGGACCAACTTTGTTTCGATTTGGAAGTGCGGCCTAAAACTTTTCTCTCCCCTTGAATTTCGAGTCTCAGATTTCAGGTGCGGCTTAGGTTTGAGTGCGGCTTAAATTCGAGTAAATACGGTACCTTTGATGCCTGTGTTCCTACTTTGGACAGTCTGACACCTTTCAACTATGCTAACAACCATGCAACTATACCCAAAGGCACAAACTGATGAATGTTTCCTTTAAGAGACTAAGAGAGAGACACTACATACCAAATTGTATTTACCATTTTGTATCTTAACATAACGGTCATTTGGTGTGGAAATGAATGACTTAAGTAAGGTCTCCAACCCGAGATACATTTTGTTCAGTATTTTATAATTTCTAGTTAAAAAAACAGATTTATAATTTCATAATTGAGAAATTTACTTGGCAAGTAGCAGCAATGCTCTTTGTATTCAATAATTTGTCAGAACGAATAGAACATTTTGAACAGTTTCGCCAGCATGAACAGAAAAGTATTGATATGCTACTCCAAATACATTTCCCATTTCAGCATTAGTGTGCTTTATTTTTGAGATACTCAAATGACATCATTTCCATGTTACATTTAACATATTGATTGATTAATTCTCTAGCGTCACAAAATAGGTTGATTTTATTGCAACATAAAGTGAGAACACGACACAAACAATATTGATATCACTCTTCCAAGTATTTGAAAGAGTAATGAAACAGTAAGTAATTAAATACACGATTACTAGCTACTGTTCATAATCAACAGCTTCAAACAGGTACACATAAAGAAACAACAATATTGGCTTCCATAGAAGAACTATCAGATGCCTAGAAAATCTGCTTCTACGTACATACTCTGCAAACCACTATATGGTGCATGGCAGAAATTACCTTGTACCAATACAAGTCAGTTCCTTTCCTTTTCCCTTGCTCTGTCTACGAGTGGAACAGCCAGTATGTGTCTCCATGTGAGCCCTAATTTCTCCTATCTTCGTGGTTCCCTATGTGAAATGTATGCTGGTGGCAGTAAAATTGTTCTGGAGTCAGGTTCAAATGCCAATTCTCTAAATTTTTTCAACAGTGTTCCTAAAAAAGAACTTCGCCTTCCCTCCAGAGATTCCCATTTGAGTTCCTGAAACATCTCCACAACACTTGTGTGTTGTTTGAAACAACCAGTAATACATCTAGCAGCCCACCACTGAACTGCTGCAATGTTTCTCTTTAATCTGACTTTGTATGGCTCCAACCACTCTCGCAGTATTAAAGAATAGGTCGCATTAGTGTACTACATGCAGTCTCCTTCACGAATGAGCCACACCTTCCCAAGATTATCCCAATCAACCGAAGTATACCATTCACCTTCCCTACTAGAATCTTCCACGTTGTATACGCAGATAAGGGGAAAAAAATTCCTGGATTTTCCCCAGATATTCCATTCAAAAAATGTACTCTTTCCTGGGCGAAAACACACTTTTCCCGTGCTAACTGACAGTAGACTTTCTGTAGTTTTTCCCTTGGAACTGTGAAACTTATCAATCCTCTGAATGGTTAACATTTTATACACTGGCGTAGAAGATATATTGGAAAGATCATATAATGGAAACTAAGACACTTTGTTAAGCTTATTCTGACAATCATTTCTGAAGTATGTGCCATTGAAGCTAATGTAATGCCATACTTTTGGATCTTTCAAGTCCATCACAGCTTCTGAAGTAGCATTGGGGAGGGGGGTGAGGAAGGGAGAAAATGTCAAATGTCATAATACAATACGCACATTACAAATTATGCTGAACTGTTATGGTGGACAATAGCTTGCTCTAATTGCATGGTGAATTGTTGCACTACAGCATATAGTTTTTCTTTCACAGATCACAGTTAATATTCATTTTATTACATCAATGCTGTATGGATTTAGCAGGTTACTTGCAGTGGTGCCATTGGTCACATGGAATACTTTCACTGGAAGGGTGAGAAAAGTTCGGAAACAACAAAGTTTACAAAATAATGGTATTGCCCAGTTTAAAACAACTTCAACTCTAACTGCTTGCATACCCACCATGACAATGGGTAAAGCACAAAGAGAACGTTTATCTGTCTCCCTTATACTACTATGTCTGTGTGGATGTTAAGTAACTGGCTATGAATCCAATGAACCTTGCTCTGGCAGAAACGGGTGGGGGACGGTACCACTGTACACATTTATAGTACTATAGGTACAACAGGAAACCACAGAAATTAATTTGGGGGAGGTGGATGAACAATGACTCTAAAACTGCCATTTTTAATATAAATGAGCTAGTCAGTTTCAAGAAGCTACAACATTGTCTTAATGCGATCAGCCTGGTAATGCTACAATTGGCTAAACAGGAAGTTAGCAGAATTACAGGAAATCTCTTACTGTGAGCATATGAGAATTCAGTAACGAATAAAAGCTCTGTACTCCAGCTTTCATGATAGCAATTCCCCCCCCCCCCCCCCCCTCTCCCCAATTTCTGCTTTTGATTTGACTATCATCACTGCAACCATATGGAGGGGTATCTATGATGAGGCCAAACTACCCTATGTTTCCTCAAGCGGCAGCAGCCTTATCAGTAATTACAGGGGGGAACAGTCTGAACAATTCATTGCTTTATCCTTTTAATATAAGCCAACATGACCTCTGTTGGTACTCTATGACTGACAGCAACAGGAAACTACAGTTTTTGTGTTCCCCAAGAACCTGTAGCTATATTGTATGGGATAAAAATTGTGGAATTCTTTCAATCTCCCATTAAGATATTTGGGGACTACTCAGTAAGAACAAATGTGGCTTCCTTCTGGTTGCAATGTAGACTATTAGATCCCTTAATTAGCGTAGGTTACCGAAACTGAAAAAATAAATCAGTGGGTTGAAGTCCTTAAAAGTGAGCATTAGTAAGTGCAGTGGCAGGAAGAATAATTTTGGCCTTGTGACTACCAGGCTATGAACATCATTAAGTAAGGGCAAATGCAGGTGTAAGTCTAATGAGGAAAAAAGACAACAGGAATGTGGTACATTATTATTAACAGCCTAGGGAACAGGTATGATCATAGCCAAGACTGAATCAAAAGCACAGCACTAGAAGATCATGTACCATATTTACTGAAGTATAAGACAACCCTCGTTATAGAATGAGACCCCCTTTTTAACAAATCCCTTGAGAAATCATTCAACATATTCTGATAAAAATTACAAACTGTTTATTGATGACAAGTATCCACTTAGAAAATGTAACATTACACTTACAATAAATCTATACCACTTATTGATTGTCTGTGTTCTGATAATAGAAAAGAAATGGTTTGCATTAACTTTTATCTTCACTATCTTTTTTGCTTAATATCCACACCAGCTGCCTGTGGTATCACTATTTTTAAAAATGACAATAATAATGATGATGATAATAATAATCACTGGTAACATTATCACAGCTAAAACTGCTCCGAGTGAAATGAGGATCAATACAATTTCTAATCTTCTTTGGTCAAAGTATCTGACTGTTTCTTCCAAATATGCAGTGATTTACAACATTGTCATTACAATGGGATCTGATAAAACACAGCTGTTTTCTCCATATACCTAGCAGATTTCACATCTACAATGACACGAAAATGTGACATTCTTGTTTCCAAAAATGTTGTCTGCCCACTGCTCTCTCACTGGCAATATACAAGAAAGTGACCAACACCCCCCCCCCCCCCCCCATCTTCTTCTCACTATACTGCACGGCAAGCATCACCAACGTTGTATGAAATACGTAAGTATACCACTGGCCACTATCTAAACTTTTACCATCATCAGTAGAAATGTATATTATTGCTGAGTATTTGTGTAATTTTAAAATAAATTCCATTAATTTTCACTGCAAATGGGCAAAAGCAAACAACAGTTTAAAGATTTTAGATATTCAAAGAAAGCTAAGGTACGCTATATACTTGCCTACAGGTAGCAGCACAATGAAATTTGCTGCCTCCTCACCATTTCCCCCCTCACCTTATTCTTAGTTCTCAGTCAAGTTGGTGTCAGCATCCCCCATCCAACCCTATCGAATTCTTCAAAATAAATTTGCATGTGATTTCAGTTGCCAAATGTAGTAAAACAAACCACAAAGTATAAGCTTTTAAATCAGCAGCAATAGTTTAATTTGTGAATGTACGACGACCCTGCATTTTTTGAATGATGAATTGTAACTGGGCAAATACGGTATGCCTAATAACTCCACAGAGGGGAGAGGTGCAAGGAAAGGATGAGGTAAAAGAATTAAATTTGTTTGAGATAAAATCCAGCTGCAGGAAAAAATAGAAGGAATAATGCTAAGAGAGCAATGACTGGGCAAAAGAAATGAAAGGGTGATCTGCATTCCAGGATCAGGTTATAGCATGGCTTCTTGAAAAAAGTAACGTAAATTAATTTATCCATAGGTGACTACAATGTAGCCGCTATACGTACTTAGAGAATCGTAATAACTATTATCTCTCTACTGTAGTATATAAGAAAAGATTTCATTGTCTTCTCTGCCTCCTCCTTCGCCTTCTGTGCCTGGTTGGTTCTGATGTTGCATTTCAATTACAGTCTGTAAAGAATTATTTCTACTATAGGTAGTGTTTTTAGAATTTCTGATAAATATATATGTCAGTATTTAATGCAGCACGTGTTTTCGTTAGTAGCAAGAAAGTACCTTTCCTGTCCCCTTTATTTTATTAATTAAATAATAATTAAATGTGCCCTGGCCATTTGTAATTGCATTGTTGAGGCGACCATTGGTGTTAAAATTGATAAAAATTTCTTCATAGCTATTTAATTCTGACAATATTGAAAGGATTTAATCTCAGTAAATGTAAAATGGCGTCTCATAATAATTTACATTTCATTTTAGGCCAGAGGTACAGTTTTCTTGAAAGGAATTATTTTACTTGTGTTCGCTGCCATTGCACATAGGCAGCTATACTGGAGCATCAAGCCTTACAGAGAAAAATAATAGTTTGAATATTATATTAAATTTGCTTATTGCATTACATTAAAGAAAGATAATTTTTTAAATCCATAGTAAGATGGATGTCTTCACATTGGAATACGCATGATATTTCTGGCCATAGTGCCCTGAGAAAATTTAGTCATGGGTTTTAATGAAAGTAAAAGATTTTCTTTAATCAAATATTTTCATTCAAAATTAATGGAACATTTTTTTTCTCTCTTTTCAAAGAAGTAAGTTTGTTATAAGGTTTGGATTATGACTGCCATTTATTAGTTACGAAATGCATAGCCAAGCTGATGAAACTGCAGAAATGTAGGAAATAAAGGAGATGGAACCTAAATAATTTCAAACAACAAGATGTTATTCAGTTTTGAAGTGATGTTGAGGCAATGACACACAAATAGGCAAAAGAAATGCAATTGAAGACGAATGGACAACTTCATCTCTTGAAGTAATGCGAGCAGTATACTGACTGGAAGACGCTTCAAACTGTCTTAAGGCATTACCCACACATGGCAACCAGTGAAGCGGGAATACACGAGAGTTTCATCCATACAGCTGATTCCTGCAGGTAGCACCTAATGTGCTGGGTCCTGGCCTGGGTAGTGCCTGGCATGCTAGGTCCAGTCCACCTCTGTTTGCAGGACTAGAAGATGGAGAGTAACCAGCTGCCACCTACGGAGGAGCTCCACAGGGCTGTTGTTATGGACAGGGGTAGTCATGTAGGTGCTCAGAAAAATTGTGAACGCAGCAGTGCTGGTAAAAGTGCCCAGAGCCTTTACAATTTTCTGCTTACATGTGTGGACCACACACACTATTTTGCCACTGGACGAGTGAAACAGCTGATATTTCAGCACTGTGTAATGTGCTCAATCAGCTGTCTCATCATCATCATCATCATCAGTTATCTGCTATATTAGCAGGTCCTTTTGCCTCTCCATTTTCTGCGATCCATTGCTTCCTTCTTAAGGCTGCTGTATGTTGTACCGTCCATCATGTCATCCAGTATCTGAAATCTCTTCCTTCCTCACTTCCTTTTCCCTTCTACATAACCTTCTAAAACTGTTTTTATCAGTCCGTCATTCTTTCTTAATATATGCCCAATCCAATTTCTTTTTCTTCTCTTTATTACATCTAGTAACTGTCTTTTCTCTCCCACTCTTCTCAGTACCTCTTCATTTTTTACTCTGTCCATCCAACTTATTCTTTCCATCTTCCACCATGTCCAGATCTCAAAAGCCTCCAGCCTTTCTCTGTCTTTTCTCCTCACAGTCCATGTTTCAGCGCCATATAGAAGAACACTGCATACAAGACATTTTATGAGTCTCTTTCCGAGTTCTCAGCTGTCTACATGAACTAAATGCCCTTCTTTCGCAATCGGTTGAGCGACATAATGTGGTGCGCTTGTGGAAGGAACTCCAACAAACATCTTTCCCAAAAAAGAAATCTGGCAGCTACTCTAAGCTATGGGGCAGTATAGAGAGTTACCAGCACGATCTATGTGGTTAGTGGGCTGGATCTCTTCTTTGTTGAGCAAGTGGTCCAGTTATTCTACTTGCTCCTGAAAAAATTGGCATTTGTGTAAGTGGCAATTGACCCCTGCATCACAAAACGTAGTAAGGAGGGTACAAAAGTTGTGCAGGTGATAATGACATCTAATGCCTTTTAGAATTAAATCATCAAGATACTTAGTATAAATAGGGATGGATATGGTTAATTGTTCCAGGTACCTCTGCAAGACAGCCAGAGCAGATGAGATTCCAAAATGCAAGCACTTGTATCTGTGGAAGCTAAAGGGAATGTTGATGACAATATATGCATAGGCAAGGGCTATCTTAGAAAAATATTCACCTCCGACAAGCTTTGTAAGGAGGTCCCTCGAAGTATGTGGTATGAGGTAGGTTTCCAATTGTGCTTGGGCATCGATTGTCAATTTAAAATCTCCACATGGCCAGAGAGAGCCACTAGGTTTCTTGACCACTACCATCATGAGCATGGCCCAAGCACTATTTTTAATACTTCCAATACCACCAGTTTTGTGGTGGTGACAGTTCTAGCTTAGTGGCCACCCACTTGGAGACAGGAATGGAATGCACCCCACAGAAACTGGGCTCTGCATCTGGACATAAGGAGATGAGCCAGCAAATCTGTGATGCGCCCCACACCCGGTTTTAATCGAGGCACAAAAGTGATACAGGGATCATCAAACTCCTGGAAAGCAACTGAGCCCCAGACAATCAGTACCTTTTCAGCGATGGAGAACCCGAACAAAGGGAAGGCATCCAGACTAAAAACATTGCCAACAGTTATGAGCCCTACGACCTTTCTGTATGCAGGGTTGGCTGTGAGTTGACATCAGAGGGGAATCCGTCACCACATGTGACCAGTGTACAGAACGGCTGAGTGAATCATGAACCAAGATTAGCACATATGTTTGGAGGTTAACAGAAACGAGAGCTCCTGTGTCTACATGGAAATGAAGATCCTCATTTGCAATCATGAGGTTAATGAACAACGTGAGTGGTGGAAGGAGCGTGCTGAGAAATGTTTATGAAGTTCATGCAACATCCCTTGACAAATGTGGGGAGGCCATCTAACTTTCCATGATGACTGACGACAGTTTGGATATTCCCATCTTTCCCACAACATGTGCAGTGTGGCCAACAATCTGTGCAGTTAACATGTGGGTGTGCTGTGAAACACCCAGGACATGACAGGAGACCCTGATGCTTAAGCTGACAGTGTGTGACAGGCTTCTCAGAGGCTGTATGTCCAAAATAGACTAATTGTGCCCCTGCCATCGGGAGACAGACTTGCAAAAATTCCACCCCCTAGGTGGTGGCTACTTGCAGGTCAAGCCATGAGGCTTTTATCAACTACCTGTGTGATCTCAGCAGTTCATGATTTTCAAATCATCATCATCATCCTCCAAGAAAGTATTGTCTAGTTCAAGAACTGCAGTGTATACTCCCAGATTCAGCATATGAAGTTTTGCATGCCAGGTTCATTGTGAAATCACAATAGTGACTCAACTCTTGAAAATCTATCACCCACGAACGATATGACTGACCAGGTTGCTTGTGGTATTGATGGAACTCAAGGCACGATGCGACCATATGGAATCGCTGCGAACAATAATTTGTCTGCAACGAACATATCTTTTAACACGAGCACAGTAGGAGTCTCAATGTGGAGACGACTTTGTAAGAAAATCATCTCCATTAAAGCCCCAGAAAGAAAGAGAAACCACTGGGGAGCATTACATAGCTGAAATGTAACAAAGGGCTGTTTCAGCCAAAGATAATGTGTCCCAATCCGCTTCGGCATTGTTAAATGGTGGAAATGCGGGTAGGCAGATCTGTCTGGTGAATGACCACAGCATGGATGAGTTGGGAACCCTGACCCTGGAGGAAATAAAAAAAAAGTTGATTTACCTGAATGATCAAGTCAGTTTGCTGCTGCTGTTGAAACTGCTGTTGCAACTGTTGCTGCAGGAGCAGCTATTGCTGTTCCATAAGCTACACGAGCTTTGTATACTTAGTGTGCTGCTGACCTTTTTCCTCATCAATTACAGTGACTGGAATTGAACAAGACTGATAATGACTGGAGAAACTGCCTGACTGGGTCAACAGTGACCCACCAAAGAGGAAACCGATGGACAACAATGAGAGAATGACAGAAAATGGAGACAGCACACACAAATGACAGGTTCACTGAATAAACCAAAATCAGAAAATAAGACTTAACAAATCCAAAATAACAATATGCAGTGAGATCAATATAATAGTGCAATGAAATCATTTGCTTAAGTGGCTGTGCTGCTGGCTTTAAAGGGCAACCACAGGCACTGACTGGTTGCAGGAGGAGCATGTCTAACCAGCACAGCAGCGGAGCTCATCTAAGGGCCATCACTGAGGTCCATGCCTTCCGGCAGGCTTCCAAACATGCTGGGCGAGGATAATAGAGGCAGCCAATGAAATACTATACACAAAGATAGGACCCAAAAGGAATAACTACATAACACAGCATATAAAACTTAATTGATGAAAGGAGAAAATATTAAAAAACAGTGAAGCAGCAAGCACAAAAAATAAACATAAAAAATGAGACTGATCGCAGGTGCAAACTAGCAAAGCACAAATGGCTTTAAGTGAAATGCAAAGCCCGACAAACAAGTATGTACAACTAAAGAAAAAGTGGTGTAATAACATGAAGATCATAGATCATAATCTGCTAGTAAGCAAAGAAGGGAACGCTGAAAGGTGAAAGGATTATGTATAAGGAACATTCAAATGAAAACCAGAGATTTAAGAAAAGTAAGTCAATTATTATTTCAAAAGAAATCACCATAATTTAATACATTTATTCCACTGTGACAAGATGGTCAATGTTTTCGGAAAAATGTTTGCGGGGAACCGTGATTGTATCCAGGCATTTACCTCTCCATCTGAAGCAAATCCATAGCCATGAGTATCTTGCTTAGGACAAATAGGTGCACACCTGGGTACAACCAAGGTTCTGTAGGCAAACAATCGCCAAGATTGACTGTCTTGTCTCATGGTGGAATAATATGTTAACAATTACGGGTATTACTTTTGGAATAATTAACAGTTTACTCACTATTCTTCCATCTGTCTCACTTTCAATTGACTGCTCCTTAAACAATGGCTATGTGAAGGAAACAAACATGAAAGTGTGATTCTTGAAACATTCATCACATACAGAGTATTCCATGAAGTTTCAGGATTGCAGCAGGACAGTGTTGACATCTTGGCATGATACTTCGGCTGACAATCATTCAGCAATCTAAGTGACAATCGAAGATCGTCCTTTGCAGAATCAAGAAACACAAACGTCACTGTGGGTGGACAGAAAATACTCCGACATGATGTTTCCTTAAAATTCTGCCCAATTTCGGCAGGACTGCTGAAGGATGGAATACACAGAATGGCTTGCCAGTGTGGCAAGGGCTACATTGGTCAGACAACACACACAGTGCATGAAAGATGCATTGAACATGATCACACTTGCCTTTCACCACTAAGTCAGCCATAGCTGAGCATTGAGTCTCCACAAGAGATTCTATGGTTATTCTGCTTTGGAAACCTTGGCCTTAATTAGGTCTTTTGGGGATTCGATTATTAAGGGATTGATGGAATTACTTTAGCCCAAGATCATGACGGCAGCTTTCAACTAGATAAGGCATGTGACATGGTGGTTTTTTTTTTTTTAAATTTCTTCAAAAAGAAAACATTTTATGACCAATGACACCCTTCAAGCAACATTTAATTTTATTAATTCTGACATCTGAATTTTAGTTCCACAAGTGCACACTCCAACAGAGAGCACACATGTAGTATCACATTATGCATGTGTCTGCACACCATAGATGGAGCAGTATCTCAAGAGGGCATGGAACTCCAAACAGCTCCCTCATTTAGCAGCTGCCTTTGCACAAGCACCTTCATGCTAACTTCATTTTATTTTAGTTTTTGGTGTGTATGAAGGTGGCGATATGAACTAGCAATCTCCAGTGCAAACTACTCACCTGAAGGAAGCTGAATGGTTGTCAGCCGAAACATCGTAGCACACAGTTAATGACATCTGGCTACAATCCCAAAACTTTATGGAATAAACTTCAAAATATTAGGGAAAAGTAAAAGGAACTAGATGAAGATATGGGTGAGCATTTAATACAACAAAAGGTGTTCAATAAATAATGTAGCAAATTTTCTCTCTGGCAATTTCAGTTGAAAAATATCGAATTTGTTGTGGGACATTGGGGAATATTCCTGTTTCAGTCCCTATAGTTTCATGAAGGGCCGACAGGTGGTGGCACTATACACAGCCTACGAAAAGGCATCTGTAATGGAGGCGCATTCCAAGAATATAATTGACACCGAGTTTTTTTTTGGCAGAATACCACAGACTTGCAGATATACGTAGGTGCTTGACAAGGCCTACAGAGAGCTGGCAGTGAACAAAAGCATGGTGAGTCTTTGTGAGAGCCATCTCATCATTGCAACAATGTCACACAAATCTGTCCAATCTCTCACGTGCCAAACACATTCCATGTGATCAATGAATCACTATCAAACACCTTGCAGCACAGCTGGACATCTCTTTTCATAAAGCTGACACATTTGTCCACCAGTTGGGGCTCTCGAAGGTGTGTGTGCTGGGTTCCTCACCACCTAACAGACCATAAAGAGCAACAAAGGACAAGATGTGCAGAACTGCTTGTGTGTTATGATGCTGATTCTGACAATTTTTTGATAAACCTTGTCACAATTTGAAGGTTCCTCCTTGTACAAGGCATGCCAAAGTGGACTCAGACCTTGTCACTTGGCCATTCCATGCCAAGTGGTCTAATTTCGGAGTAAATTCCCACATGACCATCACGGATTTTGCTGAAATTGAACATTCAAACGTTCCCAATAAACATCTTCAACTTTTGTGGTCCTGTCCTCCTCAGTTGCGCGTAATACTACGGTATATTGATAAATTTCACTTATGGACCGTCTGACAGCAACTGAATAAAACACAATTTTAGTGCCATACGCGTTTCGCGTTGATTGCATAAAAACAAACGTTCAGTGCATAGTGCTGTGGAATGTGGAAAAACAGCAAATTGGCGCTCGTAGGAAGAAGAACAACACCAAAAATGCAACAGGAGCGTAATATGTAAGAAACTCTCTACGCAACCTGCCACTGATGATGCCTTGCAGAAAATAAAGGCGAAACGCGTATGGCACTAAAATTGTGTTTAATTCAGTTGCTGTCAGACGGTACATAAGTGAAATTTATCAATATACCGTAGTTCCCAATAAATATTGGGGTAAAGTGCTACTTGCACCAATTTAATACTATCAGAGATAGTCATCTGCTTGACCCCACTGTGCAGCTGTCAACAATGCACCCGTGAATTTTTGCAACTTTGAGTAGTAGTATCTCCAGAAATATTTGCTTGAAAGAAACAAAACTAGCCCAACTCTTAGAGCTCTCTGCCCTCTCTGAAGCTAAATAACAGTAATAACAATAATAATAATATAATAAAAATTAGCCGAGTGATGTGCGTACAGATAATTTGAAGGAAAGTTAGTAAAAAAAAAAATAAATAAATAAATGCTCGAAACAATGTGAAGTTTAGCTTTTCATATCTCCAGAAGAAACGCCGATATACAAATGAAACCTTGCACATAACAACTTAACAATATGAGGACTTACAATGTAAAATTTCATTCTCCTACTGCTTTCCAATAGTTTACAAACTGAAGACAAAGCTGACAATTTTTCTGAAAACAAAAAAATTGCTATTTTTGGCCCACTTTTACAAAAGTCTTCTGCTAACTCTTTTAAACCATTTTCGTTATGAAGACCATGTTCTAAACTGCCTAAAAACTATAACTTTGCAATGCGAGCATATATGACCCTAAAGAAGAAGAACAAAAGTGGAGGTGCACTGAAAATGGGCCTATATTCCACTGGTACTCAAAGTAAATCCGACCTCATTTATTATGTTATACAGATATTTATTACTCTGTGTGGAAGGTAAATCAAATGCCCTCCTGACTTGGAAATGAGCTCGAGTCAGAAAAACTGCAGGTAAGTAGTTTGACACCTCTACAGCAATCAATCAATTCTAAAAAATTCTTTTTGTAGAGGAACCATGACCCATGGACCTTGCCGTTGGTGGGGAGACTTGCGTATTTCAGCAATACACATAGCTGTACCATAGGTGCAACAACAACGAAGGGGTATCTGTTGAGAGGCCAGACAAATGTGTGGATCCTGAAGAGGGCCAGCAGCCTTTTCAGTAGTTGCACGAGCAACAGTCTGGATGAGTGACTGATCTGGCCTTGTAACACTAACCAAAACGGCCTTGCTGTGCTGGTACTGCGAACGGCTGAAAGCAAAGGGAAACTACATCCGTAATTTTTCCCGAGGGTATGCAGTTTCACTGTATGGTTAAATGATTATGGCGTCCTCTTGGGGAAAACATTCTGGAGGTAAAATAGTCCCCCATTCGGATCTCCGGGCAGGGACTACTCACAAGCATGTAGAAAGAAAACTGGTGTTCTACAGATCGGAGTGTGGAATGTCAGATCCTTAATCAGGCAGGTAGGTTAGAAAATTTAAAAAGGGAAATGGATAGGTAGAAGTTAGATATATTGGGAATTAGTGAAGTTCCGGAGCAGGAGGAACAAGACTTCTGGTTAGGTGAATACAGGGTTATACATACAAAATCAAATAGGGGTAATGTAGGAGTAGGTTTAATAATGAATTAAAAAAAAAATATGAACACACATAAGCTACTATGAACTGCATAGTGAATGCATTATTGTAGCCAAGATAGACACAAAACCCACACCTACAGTAGTACAAGTTTATATGCCAACTAGCTCCGCAGATGAAGAGATTGAAGAAATGAATGATGCAATACAAGAAATTATTCAGATAGGTAATGGAGATGAAAATTATATAATTTTATAGTCATGGGGGACTAGAATTCTATAGTAGGGAAAGGAAGAGAAGGAAAAGTAGTAGGTGAATATGGACTGGGGGTAAGGAATGAAAGAGGAAGCAGCCTGGTAGAATTTTGCACAGAGCATAACTTAATCGTAGCTAACACTTGGTTTAAGAATCATGGACACGTGGGAGAGGCGTAGAGACACTCGAAGCTAGCATATAGGTTATGGAATGATAAGATAGAGATTTAGGAACCAGGTTTTAAATTTTAAGGCATTTCCAGAGGCAAATGTGGACTCTGACCAAAATTTGTTGGTTATGAACTGTAGATTAAAACTCAAGAAACTGTGGAAAGGTAGGAATTGAAGGAGATGGGACCTGGATAAACTGAAAGAACCAGAGGTTGTAGAGAGTTTCAGAGATAGCATTAAGCAAATACAGGGGAAAGAAATACAGTAGAAGAAGAATGGGTAGCTTTGAGAGATGAAATAGTGAAGGCAGCAGAGGACCAAGTAGGTAAAAAGTCTAATAGAAATCCTTGGGTAACAGAAGAGATATTGAAGTTAATTGATGAAAGGAGAAAATATAAAAATGCAGTAAATAAAGCAGGCGAAAACGACTACAAACGTCTCAAAAATGTGATTGACAGGAAGTGCAGAATGGCTAAGCAAGGTTGGCTAGAGGACAACTGTAAGGATACAGAGGCATGTATCACTAAGGGGTAAGATAGACACTGCCTACAGGAAAATTGAAGAGACCTTCAGAGAAAAGAGAACCACTTGTATTATAAATATCAAGAGCATAGAGGGAGAACCAGTTCTAAGCAAAGAAGGGAAAGCAGAAAGGTGTAAGGAGTATACAGAGTATCTATACAAGGGCGATGTACTTGCACGAGGACGTAGACAAAGATGAAATGGGAGATATGATAGGAAAAAAAAAAGGCCCGGGAGTAGACAACATTCCATTAGAACTACTGATAGCCTTGGGAGAGTCAGCCATGACAGAACTCCACTGTCTGATGAGCAAGATGTACGAGATGGGAGAAATACCTTCAGACTTCAAGAAGAATATAATAATTCCAATCTTAAAGAAAGCAGGTGTCAACAGGCGTGAAAATTATTGAACAATCAGTTTAATAAGTCATGGTTGCAAAATACTAACATGAGTACTTTACAGACGAATGGAAAAACTGGTAGAAACCAACATCGGGGAAGATCAGTCTGGAGTCCATAGAGACGTTGGAACAGCGGGGCAATACTGTCCCTACGTCTAATCATAGAAAACAGATTAACGAACGGCAAACCTACATTTCTAGCATTTGTAGACTTAGAGAAGCCTTTCGACAATGTTGACTGGAATACTCTCTTTCAAATTCTGAAGGTGGCAGGGAGCAAAAGGCTATTTACAATTTGCACAGAAACCAGATGCCAGTTGAGGGGCACGATAGGGAAACAGTGGTTGAGAAGGGAGTGAGACTGGGTTGTAGCGTATCTCCGATGTTATTCAATCTGTGTATTGAGCAAGCAGTAAAGGAAACAAGAAAAATTTGGAGTGGGAATTAAAATCCATGGAGAAGAAACAAAAATTTGAGGTCTACCGATAACATTGCAATTCTGTCAGAGACAGCAGAGAACCTGGAAGAGCAGTTGAATGGAATGGACAGTGTCTTGAAAGGAGGAAATAAGATGAACATCAACAAAAACAAAATGAGGATATGGAATGTAGTCTCATTAAATCAGGTGATGCTGAGGGAATTAGATTAGTAAACGAGACACTTAAAATAGTAGATGAGTTTTGCTATTTGAGGAACTAAATAACTGATGAAGTAGAGAGGATATAAAATCTAGACTGGCAACGGTAAGAAAAGCTTTTCTGAAGAAGAGAAATTTGTTAACATCGAGTATAGATTTAAGTGTAAAAGTCTTTTCTGACAGTATTTGCACGTATTTAAGCCACATATGGAAGTGAAACATGGACGATAAACAGTTTAGACAAGAAGATAATAGAAGCTTTTGAAATGCGGCGCTACAAAAGAAAGCTCAAGATTAGATGCGACGATCATGTAACTAATGAGGAGGTACTGAATTGAATTGGAGAGGAGTAATTTGTGGCACAACCTGACTGAAAGAAGGGACTGGTTGGTAGGACACGTTCTGAGGTGTCAAGTGATCAATTTAGTATTGGAGGGAAAAAAATCTTAAGAGGGAGACCACGAGACGAATACACTAAGCAGATTCAGAAGGATGTAGGTTGCAGTAGTTACTCTGAGATGAAGCTTACACAGGATACAGAAGCATGGAGGGCTGTACCAAACCAATCTCTGGACCAAAGACCACAACACAGAGAGAGAGAGAGAGAGAGAGAGAGAGAGAGAGATCTCTCTTTTTTGAGGCTCTAATAATTTGAAGTAATCGCATTTGGAAAGTAATTTTTTGTGTTTTGTCTCGGCAAAATTTCTTCCCAAATGATCCCGTCAGTGACATTATCTTTCCAGCAGTATAGTTTTTCTTATGACACAATACAACAACTTAATGAAAGTATAAAAAAAATCAAGTAGCTTGAAGAAAACGCGCTTGGGATCCTAAAAGAGACTACTTCTGGCTTTGTCCTCTGACACAGAAATCTGTCTTTAGCTTGGGAAACTGTGGTACAGAAACACTCCCGTGGCTGCTGTTGCACAGCTATCGGGCATGGCCCCTGTGGCAAAGGGGATGCTGATTTTCTCACATTAAAAGGAACCAGCATGGGTTAAGCTACCATGGACCATACCAACACATTTATACTATTTTACTATTAAACTAGCACATCAATAGACTGTATATTGCACATAATTCTCTATAACATGAAAACCCTGCACTAAATGTCAGGAAGACTGCTATGAACTCCACCACAACGTGACAGTAGTGTAGAACCTGCAGGCTATTTATATATTGTGGACTCCAGCTATTTTGCAACAGTTTTACTGTCATGACATCCTCTGCCTTGGTAATCCACTGTTACAGTGTGAAGTTTATAACCAGTTTGATTCTATATTTATAGCAGAAAAACTGACTGAACTATGTCACAATGAGTCGTGACAAGACATGTGCCCCCCCCCCCCCTTTCCTAGTCATCAAATCTTTTTATTTTGCCTCCCAAGAGAGTACTAAACACCTATAGAACATAATAAAAGATATCAGATTTACATTAACTACCAGCTGAATATGGGCACTTCCAACGCACCTGCACCTTCCCGTTCTTTTTAAGGTCTTTATACACTCGCGTTGCAAAACTAAATATAATTTTTTGGTGGTTTAGTCCGTGAAACCAGTTTGTAAGAGTTTGCAGAGGAATATTTTTTGTATTTTTTTTTGTTTTTGTAAAATTGTGGCAGTTTTAGAAAAATTGTCAGCCTTGCCTTAAATTTGTAAACTACTGGGAAGCTGTAGGAGAATGAAATATGTTCTACAACCTTATATTGGCATGTTATTACATGTCTGGTTTCAGGTGTACTTCCAGAGATATAGAAAGCTAAATTTCAATTTTTTTCCGAGCATATTTTTTCAGCCACCATTGTTCAAATTACAGCTGCAAAAAAAAATTTTTTTTTTTAAATTTGCTTGAAATTTGATAACTGACTGATTAACTTTTCAGCCTTGGTTTCAAAAATGCAATCCATTTTTTCTATCACGTCAGGTTTTCTCACAAAAAAGGGAGTATTTTTGGGTATAATAACAAAATTTAAGCAATTTTATCAAATTTTTTCCAACATTACAAAATTTAATTAAATTTATAAATCATGTTCTAAACTACATTTCCAGTACACTTCCATTTCTCTGTAAGCTCGTGAGTCCTTATAACAACACTTTCGCTTTCTGTCAAAGCTTCTTTTATTGGTTTTCCAACTGTGGACTCGTTGAGAATCATCTCTCTTTATCATTCGGCAGTAGTCCACTATCATGTTGACATTCCATCTCCTTGATATCTTCTTTCCGTTTCTTTGATGTCTAGGTGGAATCTTTCATCCTGCTCTTCACTTACACACCGAGGTTTGCACGGAAGCAGTCAAGATGTGAGTGGAGAAAATGAACTTTAATGTTCATGTTACAGTCTAGCTTCTTAAAGTTGTCAAGCATGTCTGCAATGATTGTCTTTTAGTTTGGATCTCTTGTTTCCTAGGAAACTGGTAACAACTAATTTAAAAGATGTCCATGCTGCCTTTTCTTTTGTTTCCAGTTTGTACACAAAGTTGGGATCTGTCATTGGTTTTCTGTCTGGTACAACAAAGACTCCTTCCTTTAGCTTTGCCTCAGATAAACCAGGAAACTGTCCTTTTAGCAATACCTTAAATTCTTTCATCAGCCCCAACTTAATGTGAAGTGGTGGAAGTTAACCCCTTTTTGGGATCTACAAGGCTTTTCCTCTCAACGTTTTTAACCCCTAACTGTAAAGTTTTTCTCAAGGGTCAAGCTTTTGTTATGTAGGATTGCTTTCTGTTTCTACTGTCCCATTCACAGAGAAAGCAAGGCAACTCTGTGTAGCCACTTTGTTGACCAAGCAGCATTGAAATCACTTTTAACTCACCACATGGTGTCCATTTGTGGTCTGAATCAGAGTTTGCTTAAAACCAGTTCAGGGTTTTCGTAACATTCTTTTAAGTGAACCGAGTGTCCAACTGGTATAGAAGCATACTTACTGCCATTGTGCAGAATATTGCTTTAAGGCTTCTTTTTGAAGAATTAATAAAAGTCTCCACCCGTCAGGAGCATATTCTATTTTGAAACGTGCCCTAAGTCCAGGAACATCACTGCAAAACACCAGGTCACCTTCTTGAGAGAGGAAAGATACAAACTCCTGTTCCCTCAATTGATACCAAGAAAAGGATGTACCCGGAGCCAACATTGTTTATCTTTGAATCTGGATCCTAAAACCTCTGCCCATTCTTTAGAAAGGCCTAGGTCTGTAACTAAATCATTCAGTTCATATTGTGAGAATGGAATGGGATCAGTTGTGCCAGGATTGCAGCAATCTCTGTCTTCTTCAGTCTCACCTTGCTGAACCAATGGCTCGTGATCATCTATATCCTCCAACAAATCTGGAGGAGAGGGTACTGGTACTTCAGGTCCATGAGGAACAGGGCGAATGGCTGAATGAATGTTAGGGTAAGAAATATCCTTTTAGTTTCTCAAATTGAAACCTCTTACACGGCAAGAACAAAAATAGCAATCATCACTACGATTTTTGGGCTCATTCCAAACCACTAGTATTAGAAAACGTAAGGACAGCTTTTTATGTTTAAATCATTGCCTCAGTTCTTCAACACACACTGAACGAACTTTGTGTGGGGCACACGGCTTATCTTGATCGCCTAACTTTATACCAAAATAGGCTGAAATGTTTCTTTGTTGCTTTTTAACAGTATAGTTACCGCGAATGTAGCAGAAGCAATCTGGCGAGTTTATACATTCTCTAGTAGCCATTGTCCATAAAACAACTTCACAACTCAAAGTCACTACTTTAAAGCACTAGCAACAAAACGTGAACAGCACAGAGTGAAGAGGTACTGTGAACTGAAGGACAATAGCAGAAGCTCACTGATGGCGAGGGAAGGGGCAGTGCGACAGACAGGCACCGACAAGAAAATACTGCTGGTTTCTTCTAATTACTCTATTTTACGTATATCTAGCATAAAAACGGCTAAATAACAGTTTATGGAGATCCTAAAAACCAAAATCGAACTCACTAGCTTGCTGAAATTTAAAAAAAAAAAAAACTAGACAAGCAGTTTGTGAAATAACTTCATGTGATGGAATTTTTTCACTATTTTTTCCAAAATCAGTGTTGAAAACGCTATAAAAATAACTTAATAAATTTGAAACAATTTTTATGTCACAGATCTGTGTTATTGGTGTGCAAACCAAGCAGGGAATCTTTTTTTAGTAATTCGCTTGAGAGAGTACAAAATTTGTAAAAGATGACCTAGTTTTGTTTCCTTCAAGAAAATATTACTGTAGATATTAGGTTTCCAAATTATCGGAACTCATGAGTGCACTGTTGATAGCTGTGCAACGGGTCAAACAAATGACTGTATCTCCAGAAATATTGAATAGTGGAACTTCACCTTTGTTCATTGGGAACACGTGCGATTGTTCATACGAAATTTGATCGAAATCCATGATGGCCATGTGGTAACCTTTACACCACTGTGTTGTTAAAGTGCTAAAACATGTGGAAAGGACCGCTTAACTGTTAACATTTAGTGTACACCATTTGCACGATCCTTGGAAACACTGTTCACTACTTCACAGAGACACCAAGGACATTATATGCAGTTAGGGGAGTGTTCCAACATGAATGTTGAAAATGATATATAAATTATAAGGAGAAATACAAGTTCTTCATCCTTTCGTATTAGTTTCTGTATTCCCATATTACTGATTCTTTTCCTCCAGAGACACTGGACTCGCATTCGGGAGGACAACGGTTCAATCCCGCGTCCGGCCATTTTGATTTAGGTTTTCCGTGATTTCCCTAAGTCGCTCCAGGCAAATGCCGGGATGGTTCCTTTGAAAGGGCCGACTTCCTCCACCATCCTTCCCTAATCGGATGAGACCGATGACCTCGCTGTTTGGTCTCTTCCCCCAAAAAAACCCAACCCCCTCCAGAGAATTGTGTGATGCAGAAGCAGACTGACACCTTTGTTTTCATCATCTTTACTCCAACTATTAATTTTTAGAACTGGTAGTGAAACAATGTTATCTAGTATATTAATAATTTTTAAAGCTACATTTGTCAGTTACCACTATAATAAAAAAGTAATTAATTACATAGTGTTGTTAAGGTAGCAAAAACTTCTCAAAAATGTGTTTTACACGAATAAAAAATCAATCCTTACAATTTTAACTGCTTTACAGATGTGCCTAGTCAAACTGAAGTAACAATATTTGTTGCACGTCATATTCAGCAATTATATGGCATTACTGGCCTGCCAATCTAACATTGTAATGAACAAGAAGTTTTCTGCACTTAGTTTTTAATGTTACTGTCTGAACCGAATGTACACAGAAAAAAATCAATTTGAGATTAAAGCTTCTTCACATGAAGATATGAGTTACAGAAAGTTCTTTGCATATTTTCCCGCAATTTGCTCGACATTATTTGTAAAGACGACCTTCATAAGAAGGATGATAATCTCTTGGAATAACTGACATCAGAGATGTTAAGTCATGATACTTTCATGCAGAAATTGCAACTGGCCCAGTGTCAGATTTTTTATTTTCCCAATGACTACACTCGGGTGTGTTGGGTGTAATTTCCAATCCTCTTCAAAATGTAGTTTATATCCAATACCCACATATGGCTTATACCTCAGAGACAGTATGTCTAAGAACATGGATGTCCTACTGCATCCCCCAGACAAAATGATTTGTAGTACAGAACTTCAGTCTTTAAGTAATGTGATACATACTTTACTTTCCACTGGCCCTGTGTTTGCCACATCTTGGTTCCTGAATAATGTTAACATAATTAAGAGTGTAATAGAGCAACCTGTTTCTTTTCCTGTGTTCAGTTGCATTCCATTTGGGTTTGTGTCCATAGCAAATAGTTTTGAATGATTGTTGTACCACTTTCTTTGCTGTAATGTTTTAACACATTTGAGGAACGTACATTTTGGTTCTAAGCAAACCACTTATCACTATAAAAATATTTTAGTTTTGCTTTTGTCACAGTCTATTGTTCTGGATCTAAAAACTTGAAAACTAATGTCACAAACACATTAGCATCTAGTCCTAGTCCTTTTCCTTTCTGCTAAATATAACCTACCATTGCATCATCCTCTAAATTATAGATAGTGAAATTTTGACAAGCTAGGTTCTATTTAAAATAAAGACAACTGGTCTGGGTTACAGGACTAACTGCACTGCTTGTACATCCATCATAAACACAGTGATTTCCTGCTTCAGTTTCATTTTTATTATTACACTTTTCCTGTCTTGCTTCTTGTTTTCATCTAGTGAGCATTGTACTGACGCACTGAAGTTATTATATAACTTGCAAGAGAAACAGATTATGTTAATGTGTCTTGAAAGAATAACGCAACATTTCTTTTATTTCTTTCTAAATGGATCTTTTCTTGCAGTTAGTTCAACAATACTGTGAATGCATTCACAAAATAATTAAAAACAGGGCCCCAAACAAAGGTTGGAAGTAGATGCTTGACATTAATGTGATGGCAGCTTGTGAATTTTATCTAAAAATTCACGTACATGTATTAATTTCTTTTTTCCATTCCCCTTTCTGTCTTTAAACAATTCTTTATCTTTACTCTGTTTAATACAACTGTTGTCTGACCATTCACCAACTCCTAAAGTTTAAAGAAACATTTCTTTACACACACTTATATTATCTTTTAATTTTAACTCCCCTACTTTGTTTTCCGTTTAACTTCTTTCCTGTGAAATAGGGAATCAACATACACTTTCTGTTGTTCCTGTTCCCATTCCTATTTGACAAGAATATATTAAATACTTGACTACTGTTCTCCTCAGATATTGTAGGACACATTATCGTTCTTTCTGCATCTACAAACATATCCCGCAAGCTGGTGTATGGTGGAGGGTACCATGTACCCCGACTATTTGTTTTCTTTCCCATTCCACTTGCAAATGGAGTGGGGGGAAAAACTTCTGTCTCTTTGCCTCCATATGAGCCCCAATTTATCTTGTCTTCACAGTCCTCTGCAGCAGTAGAATCTTTCTGCAGTCAGCTGCAGCTATCTATTCTCTAAATTATATCACAAGTGTTGTGCAAAAAGATCATATTCCTCCTAGGGGTTCCCATTTGAGTCATGAAGCACTTCAGTAACTGGCTTGTTGATTGAATTTACCAGTAATAAATCTAGTAGCATGGTTCTGAATTGCCTCAATATCTTCCTTTAATCGAATCTGGTGAGGTTCCCTAACATTCAAGGAGTACTCTATAATAGGTCACACAAGTATTCTATACACAGTTTCCTTTGAAGATCACCCACTTTTTTGTAAAACTCTTCCAATAAACCAAAGCAGATTATTCGCCTCTCCTACTACCACCCTTGTGTGCTTCCATTTCATATCGCTTTGGGATGTTACTCCTAGATACACAATTGGAGCAACTAGCGAACAGCGCACCACTAATGCTGTATTCTAACATTAGAGGATTGTTTCTCCTCATCATCTGCATTAACTTAGATTTTTCTACATTTACAGCCCACTGTAATTCAACACAACAAATAGAAATTAGGTCAAAGTCATGATGCATCATTCTATATGGCTACTGTAAATGATTTATTCGTTTCCTAAGTTCTAAATTGTCCAGAGTGTTACATGTACAAATATGACATACATGGTAGGAACTGTAAACTCACTGAGTTTGCATTGTGCCCACCAGTTGGCAAAAGGGCAACAAAGAAAGATGATGATTAAAACAAACAGATGTGGCTAGAACCTCCAAAATTGTTCCACACTTATGCACTCAAATCAAGCACACAATCACTTCATGTGACATGCTCTAAAACAATGGAGAACAAGTAATAGTAGATATCCATAAGATTAAAACGAAAGGAGCTCAAAAAAGGGCACAGGCAGACGTGACTAGCTGACCACTTGCAAGATAACAGGTGAGCCAGTCATCCTGTTAATGCATTAAAACCACTGCCCAAAAATTTTGGGAAAAATGTTTGACAATTCTCTAAGCACATTCGTTCCAACATTACCTAAAATAGATGGTAAATCCAAGGGCAATTCTGATGTGGCCCGCTGGTTGGAAAATAAAACACAGTCTAATAAAATGTGGTGCACTGTTATCTGCATGCCCCACACCCAACACAGAAGGGTCCTCTCGACAGAGAAGGAAGCCATGTGCCATATGGCTGTGGCCTATGGGAAGACTAGTAAGGAGGACCTCGCCCCGTCGACGTGGCTGGAAGGAGATATGCCACGGCCATGTTGTGGGCTTTACTAGATGGAGCTTATTATCTGTCCTTTCCAGCTGCTCATCCTCCCATCAACGCAAGACTCTTTAGCTCAACACCGATAGTTATAGGTTATAGTATGCAGGGGGATGGCACAATGAAATACAAGAGGATCACGATGCACCTCCTTCACTGTTTGATCTACCCTTTCCTTACCTGCAAGTCCCATACTCTCTGGTACTCAACAGAAAGACACCATCCCCAGTTGCCGTAGTTGGAAGAGGGCATCCTGGATATTCTGGACTACTTTATCTGCTGGGAACAAACATTGTAAAGACTGAAAGGCACTCAGAGAATCTGAACAGATAAGAAATTTGCCACTGGAAAATGATCTCCTCTGCTCCAGGGCCTGCAAGACCACACATAATTCTGCATCAAAGATGGTAAATTCTTGAGTCAGTCGGACATCAAGGACACGATCTGGAAAAATGACATAGTAACCAACTGAGGCCCCCTGTTTGGACCCCATCCATAAGATGGCTACATAGTTGTGGTGATCATATAAAATGTCAGAAAATAGTGCATTAAAAACAGAAGCAGAAGTGCTATCTCTCCTGTACTGCAAGTGACTCCAACGTGTCACACACTGATCCCAAATGGCATTGTGACTCATTGACGGGTGGAGAAAAGGTATTCCAGCATTGGACACTCAACAGTATGGTATGCGAGTGAAGTTGGGGCTGCAAGGAACTTTCATGCCAGATGCACCATGAGGAATTGCTGCCAGATGGCGAGTGGTGGTTCACCAGCCTCAGCACGGAGACTGGTTATGGGACTGGTCCTATAAGCACCCATGGCCAGCTGATACCCTCATGGTGGAGTGTGTAAATGATCTTCACATAAGAAAGCTTGCCTGCCCATACACTGAACCCTTAGTCCAGCCAGGAACTCACAAAAGCCTTATAAAACTGGAGCAGAAGTGCTCTGTATTCACCCCAAGAACTATGGTATGATGGTCAGTGCCTTGAGGCTTCTGGCTTTCAGCTCTCTCAGGGATGGCAATCAAGACATTTTGGAGTAAAAAATGAGGCCCAGAAACCTCATTGAGGCTCTGAAATGTAGGATTTGTCCCTCATACGGAGGGTAACACTTAAAACACTGCCCTGACAGACATCATTCTCCTGCTCAAAACGATCTGGCAGCATATCACCAAATCAGGTTGAAAACGCCACAGACAGTGAAGACCGTATGAAGACAGTGAGGTGGCCACAAAAGCCCCACTGATGCAGTTGTGAAAGAACACAGTGTCTCCAAGCAAGTACCACTGTACGCCTCACTGATATCTAAGAATATTCTGATACAGTGATGATTAAGTAGGAAAGCCGGCTGAAATAGCCATCTCTATCAGGGTCAGGTTGTCAACAGTGGACTGAAATCTCTCGAATCCACAAAAGACACACACCAGAGAATAGTTAACCATTTGTTGCAGTCTTTCCTACACAGCTCCTTTAGGCGATACTCTGGTAACTAGTGGGACATGTGCAGTCCTTTCATAGTTTGAGGAGGGTTACCAAAATCAGCTCTCTCCACAAGTTGGGGAAGTGACCTGACTGCCATGTGAGATTAATACATTCGAGAAGGATTTCCTTCGACATTGGTGGCAAGTGTCGAAGCATGCAGTACCATATTTGATTGTGACCAGGTGCAGAACCACGAGTCTCAGACAGTGGTATTCCAGCTCCCACATGGAGAAAGGGCAGTTTTAAGACTCAATCATGGGATCTGAAGTCAAACTTACCCCTCTCTACAGTCTCACAGTAAGGACGAAACACCGGATTGTGGCTGGCAGTGGCAGTAGTTTTCGCAAAATGCTCTGCCATCGTCTGAGTGATGTCTTTGGGTGTTCTATGGAGACACCCCTGTTTCAGCACTGCTGCTATTGACTGACGACTGTGTTTACTGGAAATCCTCCAGATAGTTTCCCATACTTTTGTAGAACGTGGAATGGTTGATTAAGTTCAGGAACATTTGCCATGACCTATTCTTACTCTCCTTAATTATGCATCAAGCCTTGGTTTCTTGCGACTAAACGCTATGAGGTTGCCTGATGTGGGCTGTTATTTAAACCGTCTAAGAGCTGCATGTCTGTCCCTGATTGCTGAATGGCACTCTTCTGTCGCCTCCTGAGATGACTGGAGGACTTTGGGATGGAGAAGCCAGCAGCACGGTGGATCATTCGTGTTACGTGGTCCACCCATTCCTGGACACTGTTGTGGTATTCCAACTCAGCCAGCTGGCTTAAGAACAACAAAGCAAGAAAAACGTTTTGCATGTTGGTATGTTGTAAAATGTTTATCTGTTGTAACCATACAGTATGCATTCGGAAGGAATGCCTTGTGACTTTATCCATACTTTAGAAAAAACAGCTTTGAAAACTGATTATTACAAGTAGCTTCACACAGTCATTCAATGATACTTGCCCATATACTATAGTGTCATCAGCAAACAGTTGCAGATATCCTTGTCTTTTGCAACAAATTTCAATGAGCATCACTGACTCATTTTCCTTGGTTCTTTTGTTATTTTAGTTTATTCACTATTTCCTTACCCAAAGAACTTTTACATTAACCTTTCATTCAAAAAATTGATTATTTGTTTAATGAAAATAGCGTACTTCATTACTTGTGTACTTGCCATTTTTTGGATAGTTATTTAATCTTCTGCATACATTAAATAATCACTTTAACAATTAATAATGTACCATATTTACTCGAATCTAAACCGCACTTTTTTTTCCGGCTTCTGTAATCCAAAAAACCACCTGCGGGTTAGAATCGAGTGCTAAGTAAGCGGAAGTTCTGAGAGATGTTGGTAGGTGCCGCCACAACTAACTTCTGCCGTCGAATATATGTAGCGCTACACAGGCATGATTTGCAGACACAAAGATAAATACTGGCACCAAAACCACTGTGTCAGTAAATAAATTAAAAAAGGTGGAAGACGAGCTTTTTTCTCCGCCCCGAGTATCGACCACTGCATTTTCATACATTATCCAAGGAAGTAAATACAAATTCCGTATTGTTCATCTTCGAATGTTGCAGCGTTTCAACGTACTACGAAAATCCGACTGGCAAGACTGTTTGGGATGTTTGTCAATATGGCCAACTATGTTCTGAATTTTTTCCTACCTGTGAGAAGAGGTGGTTGCTAATAGGAACTTTTATGAATTGTGAATTACATGCAGTGTTCTCTCACCATAAGAATAATACGAAAATAAACATTTTCGCCATGTATTCCTTTGTGTTTGCTGCTATCTCCATTTAAATCCTGTCTGCCTAATAAACTACGAAACTAGAGTGATACAACAGCAAACGTGGAAGAATATACATATCATGCCATGTTTATATTCATATTCTTCTTATGCCTATTAGTGAGACAGTCAGAAATGAAGCACGGCAATTGACTAGATTTTTAAATCTAAGATGACTAATTTCTGTGCAGAATATAATGTACTAAAGAGGCGTCTGCAAAGATTTTCAAACGGAGAAAATTTTTCGCTAAACTCTTGTTCAGAACATCTTCTATCATACGTAGTCTATTATTTGGTTCTTGTTGATCATTATCAAAGAAAGCAGCTGTGTAAGTAACAACAAATAGCAGTCTCTTACCATTGTTTTGCTAATGAGAGGATTCCTCCCTTTTTTTTATTGTAAGCGGCGATAACGCGCACAAAAGCAAGCCATGCCGTGAGCAGCGACAGGTAGTAAACACTTATTATCAGAATGAGACAGACAATGCACGACACAGTACAGTAATGCATTTACAGCTTAGAGTGACGTAAACACCTATAAGAAAAAGAACGGCACTTATCAGGTCAAAGAAAAATAAGTAATTAATTCCAACCAGACGAAGCACGTGATAAAGGAAGGATACCTGTATAAATACGGACGGAGAGCCTGACGCATAGCAATGGCTACCTGGTAAAGCTTAACTGCTAAGCTTACGACTCGAACCAAACTACTAAAGCTGTATCGTCATTCATTCGACCTAAATTGTGTCTCGTATTACAATGGACCAACTTTGTTCCGATTTGGAGGTGCGGCCTAAAACTTTTCTCTCGCCTTGAACTTCGACTCCCAAATTTCAGTTGCAGCTTAGATTCAGGAATTTTTTTTCCCCTTTATTTCAAGTCTCATTTTTCAGATGCGGCTTAGATTCGAGTAAATACGGTATTGCACATTAATCAGTACTCTACAATGCTGTTAAATTACACACAGGATTTAACTTCCTGGGAGATTGAGACCGTGTGTTGGATCAGGACTTAAAGCTGGAACCTTTGGATTTTGCAGGTAACTGCTGTACCTACTGAGCTGAGCAAACAGGATTCATGACCTACCCTCACAGTCTGCCTTCTTCCAGTACCTCATCTCTTACCTTTCGAACATCACAGCTCCTTCAAGCTTGTGGGCTTGCATTCTTGGAAGAAATGATATTGTGGAGAGACAGCTTACCCAACTCTTGAGTCATGCTTGGATAGCTCAATTGGTAGAGGACTTGTCCATGAAAGGCAAAGGTCATAGGTTCGAGTCCTGATCTAACACAATTTTAATCTGTCGGGAAGTTTCAAATCAGCACACACTGCTTCAGAATGAAAATTAATTCCACACAAAGAATGTAGTAAATATTTTGAACAAACCAAATAATTATTACATAACACAGCATGAAACACTGTACATTTCCATGCAGAAACATTCTTCTGAAATGAGGTTTTATGCACTGGGATTTGAATATTACATGATACAAGCTATTGGTATTTTGTCACTGAAGAGCTGAGCATACCTGTATTAAAATATGGGGTTTTCCACATTATGTGGGAACTGATGAAAAGTTTAACTCAAAACTGACACTTGTTTTTAGTTACGAGGTTTTGCTAACTTAATAATGATATAGCAGCAGTTACCATATTACCATATGCTCAGTGATAAAAATCACAAACTTACACTGTACTCTGATGTAGGTTGGAGAGATAGACTGTAAAAAGGCAATGGTACACCGTTTTAAGTAGTCTTCTTAAACAGTAGTGCTTATAGAACATTTACCAGTTTATGAACATATGGGAAGTGAAATAAGTACTAGATACTCAAAGTTGGAGGGCAATTAAATTTCTGGGATTAACAGAAGCTAACAAGGAAATTATTCTTGCCAACTAAAGGTTTCTGACAACAACTTTGTGAATCACATGCTACATCAGCCCTTGCACCCTTCAAAATATACATATCTGAACACTCACGTTTTCGCGCTGGCCTCCACAAACATCAAGCCATTTTCGTCTGCAAATTGCTTTGCTTCTTCATATGTTACATCTCTCTGGGCATCCAAGTCACATTTGTTTCCAATCAAAAATATTACCTAAAAATAACAACAAGAAGTGAAAAACTATATTCCAAGTAACTAAAGCAACAATACACAAATTCTTAGTTAGTGTGGACACATGATAGGGGTGAGGGGAAGAGGACAGATAAATACATAGCAAATACACTGGTGTCCAATATTAAAGCAAGAATAAGACATTTTGCAAGATAGCATTTATTTTTCCAAAACTATATAGACAGGTGATAGTAAAGTAGAAACAATGTAATGAATACACACAAAAGACTGTGACATGGATGACAGTAGACAAAAATGTTGTTATTTTTTCCAACTTAAGACGCTTGCACACACACTCCAACAACTGGTTAATGTCGTGTGACCACCTCCTGCAGCAATACAGGCCTGACAATGATGGGGCATGCTGTGAATGATGTCATCAGTCTCATGCCGAGGCACTAACACCCACTCTTCCTGTAGAGCTACTCGCAGTCTTTGAGAGTGGTTGGTGGATGATGACATGATGCAAGCCGTCTCCCTAGTACTTCCCAGACATGCTCTACGGGATTCAAATCAGGAAAGTGAGCAGGTCACAACATGTGTGCAATATCTTCTATTTCCAAGAAAACATCAAACAACCGTGCTCTATGAGGTCGCACATTATCATCCATTAATACTATACCTGGGCCCACAGCAATGCAACAACTGCAGATGAGGCCCCAAGATTCCATCACAATACCTGACAGCATTTATACATTGCCGATTCGCCTGCAATTTCATGAATAGGGGTTTGTGTCGTAACGTAATCCCTGCCCACACCATTAGGGCTCCTCCTCGATCTGTCTCTTCCTGTAATGTTTGGGTCCCGAAATGTGTCCCATGTTCCCTCAAGATGCAAATCTATTGAGAATCACTCTCCACCCTAAATCTCCACTCATCTGTGAAAACAACATTGGCCCAGTGTTCAACCATCCAGGTGGCATGTTGATGACTCCACTCTAGAAGTTCCCTTCTGTGAAGTTGCGACAGAGGTAGACACACAGCATGTCTCCAACAATAAAAGCCACTCTGCGGAAGTCTTGCATACACTGTTTGCCTCGATACAAGTCTAAAGGATGCTGCGGGGGGCAGATGCCAGTTGCGGTGGTTCCGTCATGTCATTACAACCAAATGTCAGTCCTCTCTTCTGACGTCACAAGCAGTTCGCCCTGTTCTGGTCTTCGGGATACAGTTTTGATCTCTATGAACTGCCACCACATCTGAGAAACAATAGAGCGATTCACATTAAGCCATCACGCCAAATCAGTTTGCGACTGTCCTGATTCCTTTCTTTCTATGCCCTCCACTGCAGAGAGTCTGGTAGGCATCTTCTCTGTGCCATACTGCACCACCTGTGACACTGTACACAGTGATTGTGGATGTAGGGCTATCCAGCAAACACTACCTCATTTCATAGGTGCCCTGACATCCTCATTGCCATGGTTATACGTTGAGCAGAATACCATCTTCTGTGCACAACAAAACCATATGGAATCTAGTTGGCACATAGTATGATTATATCGCAGATTAGACACAGGACGAAACAGCAGTTTGTTGCTTTAATGTTGGACAGCAGTGTACTTATAGGCAATGATACAAACCCATAACATAAAACTAACAACTTAACTGTTATATTTCTCTAAATACAAGATATGTGATCTTATCCACCATTGAGTTATATCAGTAACAGATTACAAAAATGAGAAATGGAAAAGTGTGTGTGTGTGTGTGTGTGTGTGTGTGTGTGTGTGTGTGTGTGTGTGTGTGTGTGTGTGTGTGTGTGTTTTAGGGTTCATAGTGCAATGAAAACAAATTACACTTCCTAAAGAAGAATCACAGGTATCCACTTGTTCCTGAATGTGGCGAAATGATTATCACCATGCAAAAGGCAGCTCCTATACACTTAACTAGAGTGTCAGTGCAGTAACTGTACACCACATAAAAGTTAACCAATGTCACAAATAAACTGAATGGTAGCTTATTTCTATGCATCCTAATACAACGCCTGGAAAAAAAAGTGAAGCGCACAGAAACGGAGAAACAATGAAATGAAACTTCACGGGTTGAGAGGGTATGTGATGATATTGCAGCAATTACAAAATCAAGTCAAATTTACAAAGAACTTGGCAGTATGTGCCCACTTACCAGTATGATGAGCACCCCCATGGCCTCTATACATGCGCTGATTTGGTTGGGAAGGGTCATAAAAACATATCTTCTCCTGAGGCAAGATGACCTAAAATTCATTTACTGGGACCTCGATACACTGGATACTAGCTGTGGGATGTGCTGGATGTCCGAACAAGGTTCTACACACGTTCTGTGGGGGACAGATCTGTGGATCTTGTTGAACATTTGAGAACCTCAACATCAAACAGTTCATAGAAACACATACCGTGTGTAGATGAGTACTGCCTTGTTAAAAAATTGCACCATTATACTGTCACACAAAAGTAACACACGAAGATGCAGCATGTAAATGAGATACTGTTGTTACATTACAATTCCCACCATAACGAGAAGTCCATGCCATCCCACAGCATGACACCATGAGTAACACCACTGTAGCTACAAAAACATTGAAAGAATGGTGCCTTTTCCCAAGTCACTGCCATAGTCGCTGACAGTCACCCTTGGTAGTGCAGAACTGTGATTCTCTGTAACACAGTGCAATGCCGTTCATCAGCAGTTGATGTTTCCAGATCACAGCACCTCTCCAAACAGCTGTTTGTGTCATGGTGCTAATGGCAGCCTCCACATGGACCGATGATTTCCTAAATCACTGGTAATCCATCACGGACAGTAGCCAGACATGAAGTACTTTAATAATGACAATTGAAATCAACAACTGTATTGTAATAAAATATTATTTATTCAAGACACGCTATCAGTTTCAACACCAAAAAGCATCTTCTTCAGACCTCTATATATGGAAACATACACAGCATGAGAGTAAAATTTGAGGGTACAGACAACAAAAATCACAGTTCATGACTAAAACGGGGATAAATCACATCATAAAATTACATGATAAAAATATACTATCGTTACCCATATAAAACAAAATGTAGCATCTATTTTATACTGCTTAACTTTTTTAAATCCAATAACCACATATTCCAAATATGTAATGTACCCCGCAGGAATCCATGCATACAAAGAATTACACCAGCAAAGTAACCGAGGTTGCGTATATCCCTAACTGGAACACCTACGAATGTGGGATATATAAAAAACGAACCACCTGAAAACACCATACCAAACAGCTGGAATAAACAAATGCAACAAAAACCTAATGAACAAACGTTCACTGGATAATGCAAACCAACTGAAATAATAACATATACTCTAATGACCTCTAATACATAAACAATGTAAATCACAGCCTAAAACTTAGTACACAAATAGCATTGAAGTCACAAAAAAGTATGAACACATGCTCCATTGAAATTACTGTACAGCAACCCAGGTCCACAACCACACTAGGATAGGAAATGTGTAACTTGTGAAAGTAAAAGACAATACGCGCATTATCTTCTAAATAACACTGAAACAAGTCACCAATTTTTCTGCTAATTCCAGGAAATGCACTAGACATAAAATGACGTTGCCAACATTAGTAACATCCAACGTCAATATGTACCCACATGGTTAAAAGTAACATACATGATACATGTCAGCGAACAATGACTGAAAAACATCTCACACAGCAAATCTTTTACTTATAGGCAACAATAGTATATAAAGTAACGTAGTAGAAGTCAATCACTAAAACCAACAGCCAGGTGCGTATAACTTACACATACAGGACTATGAACTCAAACATCTATAGGGAAATCCATTGGAATAAAACCAAGAACACATACATATTAACATACACAGGATATCTACAGATTTTCAGAGGATCACATTCATGACCTTTTGAGTTTTTCAATATCTCTTTAGTTGCATTATGACCTCTTGAAAATATGCATGATTCAATGACAATATCACGTTTTTATGAGCCTGAAAGCTGGTTGAAATGGAAGCTGAATATGATAATTCTTACCTGACAAACTGTATATCAGCAAGAATAATGTAACTATGTATGACTTTGAGTATAGCATTCATCAAACACTATAAAAACATTATACTAGCACAAACAATGGGGTTGGTTGGTTGGTTTAAAGGTGGGGGGAAAGGGATCAAACTGCGAGGTCATCAGTCCCTTGTTCCCAGTAAAATAATTACACAAGGTAAAGAAGAAAAGAAAGGAGACATACAGCACAATAACAGGAGAGCGGAAGAACCAGAAGAATAACAACAAACAGTGCTATGGACAAAACAGGAAAAGAAAATCACAGAGAGAAGCAAGAAACAGGTAGAAGGGATAAAGACAAGAGAGAAGATGACCGTGGCTGGCCAACCACAAGAATAAAAAGGAAGAGCCAGTCACTCCAAGACAAATTAAAATATCCAGCCTAAAAGCATTAGAGTGGAGAACACAAAGGGACAAAAGACGTGCAAAAAGTTATGTAGAGTGATAAAACCCACCGTCACATATAAAACCTAAAACTAAATCGGCTAAAATTAATGGCAATGTGTATGGTAACTGAAGAGTCCATTGCAGGGCATCCAAAGGACAGCTCACCAAGATACGGGCCACTGTCAGCTGGGTGCTGTACTGACACTGAGGTGGGTCAACACGGTGCAGGAGGTAGCCACGTGTCACCCAAGCGTGGTCAGTACGGAGCCGACAGAACCACAGAGTCACCGCGAGAGGCCCATGTGGAGGTTTTTACACATTTGTAGTCTCATTGATGGCACACAGTTTGTTGTGCGTACTGAAGTTCTGCCATTCCATCTCCCAAAGCTGCAAAACCTTGTGGCACAGTACTGAATGCTCGTCAGTTGCAGAGTAGCCGATCTCCATAAGTGCTTTCTGTGTGGCCTGTTTGGCCAGCCTGTCGGCAAGTTCGTTGCCTGGGATTCCAACGTGACCTGGGTTCCAGGCAAGCACCACTGAACGACTGGACTATGCCAGGACATAGACGGACTCCTGGATGGTTGCTACCCAAGGATGACGAGGGTAGCACTGGTTGATAGCTTGTAGGCTGCTCAAGGAGTCAGTACAAAGAAGAAACGACTCCCTGGGCATGAACAGATGTGCTCAAGAGCACAAGAGAGCCACCAGCTCAGCAGTGAAAACACTGCAGCCATTTGGCAAGGAATGCTGTTCAACATGGACATACACGAAGCCAACGTGATCATCAGCCACTGAGCCGTCCGTCTAAACCACTTCATGGTCTCTGTATACGTCAAGAATCGAACTGGCAGCTGAGAGCTGCGGGGTTAACTGAGTCCATAGGGCCATGTGAAAGGTCCAGATGAAGCTTCGGCCTAGGTGTACACCATGGAGGTGTACGTGAATGGACCTCAGGTATAGGTGGTAAGGGCAAGGACTCCAGTTCGGAAATAAGGGATCGGACACAAACTGCAATTGTAAGCACTGACCTGGGCCGTTGATGGGGGGAGATGAACCGCTGTGGGTGGGAAAAGGAGATGGTAATCCGGGTGCACAGATGACTACGAACGTGTGCAACGTAACTGGTCAGCAGTTGTGCACGCCTAACCTGCAATGGAAGGACTCCAGCCTCCACTAGGACACTGGTCACCAGACTCGTCCTAAAAACTCCTGTCACTAGGTGAACACCACAGTGGTGCATTGGGTCAAGTAAATGCAGCGCTGAGGGTGCTGCCAAACCATAAAACAGACTCCCATAGTCAAGTTGGGATTGATCAAGGGCTCTGTAGAGCTGCAGTAGCATAGAGCGATCTGCACTCCAATTGGTGTTGCTCAGGCAGCAGAGGGCATTGAGGTGCTGCCAGCACTTCTGGTTAAGCTGATGAAGGTGAAGAAGCCAAGTCAATTGGGCGTCTAAAACCAGTCCTAAGAATTGTATGTCTGTACTACAGTGAGTGGATTGTCATTAAAGTAAAGTTCTGATTCTGGATGAACAGCACGATGCCGACAGAAGTGCATAACACAACTTTTTGGCCAAAAACTGGAAACCATGGGCTAGAGCCCATGACTGCACCTTGTGGATGGCTCCCTGTAGGTGCCGCTCAGCAACACCAGTACTGGTGGAGCAGTACGAAATGCAGAAGTCGTCTGCATACAGAGAAGGTGCGACAGATGGCCATACAGCTGCTGCTAGACCATTAATGGCCACTAAAAGTAGAGATACACTCAGTACAGAGCCCTGCAGGACCCCATTCTCCTAAATATGGGGAGGGGGGGGGGGGGTGGCTATGGGAGGCACCAACTTGGACACAAAGTATGAAGCGACAGTAAAATTTGGAAAAAAATTGGGAGCGGGCCTCTGAGACCCCACTAGTATAATGTGGCAAGGACATGTCATCGCCAGGTCATGTCATACGCTTTTCGTAAATAAAAAAAGATGGCAACCAGGTGGTGTAGTAGAGTGACCCTGGCAGAAGCAGTCCTGACCATGGAGCCTTTAGGTCACGTGACTCCAGGACCCAACCCAACTGCCGACATACCATTCGTTCCAGCAGCTTACAGAGAACGTTGGTGAGGCTGATGGGCCAATAGCTATCCACACCAAGCAGATTTTTATCGGGTTTGAGCACCGGAATGATGGTGTTCTCCCACCATTGCGACAGAAAGACTCCATCGCACCAGATTCTGCTGAAGATGATGAGGAGATGTCGCTTGAATCAGATGAGAGATGTTTAATCATCTGACTGTGGATCCAATCTGGCCCAGGGGTAGTGTCGGGGCAATGTGCAAGGGCACTGAGGAGCTCCCACTCTGTAAATGGGGCATTATAGGATTCACAGTGGCATGTAGTGAATGAGAGGACTTTCCCTTCTAGCCTCCGTTTGAGAGTGTGAAAGGCTGGGGGGTAATTCTCCAATGCAGAGGCTCGAACATAGTGCTCAGCAAAGTGCTCGGCAATCACGATTGTGTCATTAGATAACACGCCATTTATGTTAACAGTGGGAACACCTGTTGGAGTCTGGTACTCGAAAACACATTTGAACATTGCCCAGACATGGGAAAGTGACTTATGGCATCCAATAGTAGAGTTGTATCTCTCCCAACACTCCTGTTTCTGTCGTTTGATAAGTTGGCGAACGTGGGCACGGAGCCGTTTAAAGGCTATGAGGTGCTCCAGGGAAGGGTGCCCCTTTGTGCCGCTGTAGAGCTCACTGACTCTACTCAATTGCTTCAGCGACTTCCGGTGACCACCTAGGAACTGCTTTTTGCCGGGGGCACCCTAAAGGGCAAGGGATCGCGTTTTCTGCAGCAGAAACTATTGTTGTCACCTGCTCAACCATCACATCGATGTTCCTGTGTGGGGGAGATTCAACGGTGACAGCAGGGGTGGGAGTTTCCCAGTCCACCTTGTTTAAAGCCCATCTGGGTAGGCGTCCATGGGCCTGATGCCAGGCAGTGACAGGAAGATGGGGAAGTGGTCACTATCACACAGGTCGTCATGTGCTCTCCAGAGGATAGATGGGAGAAGTCCTGGGCTGCAAATTGATAAATCAATGGTCGAGCAACTACCATGAGCCACAATGAAATGTGTGGCGGCCCCAATATTTAAGAGGCGGAGGTCGAACCGAGACAAAGTTTCAACATCTCTGCCCTGGCCTGTAAGCACGGTGCCACTCCACTAGTGGTTACGGGCGTTAAAATCCCCAAATATAGGAAAGGTTTATGGTAGAGATCGGCAACAGGTGGACCATGGTCCATATACGGACTGCGGAAGGTCGGACCTTGGACCGCCAAATATTCTTAAATACAGTCTGACGTCCAACTAAATATCCCGGCACCTCGTTCACACTAGGCTAGTAATTTAGTCGAGTACTGAGTAATTTAGTAACTAAAAGTGCCTGAAAAACAAAAATTTAGTCGAGTAGATTAGCAAATCATTTAGTCGAATCGATCCATTTAATTCTATTTTTCTCGGTGAGCAGCGCCTCCCACCACACGTCACTGCTCACTCGTTCATTTGTTAAACAAGTCCGAACCTATCGTTTCATTCAAAGAGAGCACAGTGGGCGGTCGGTCTTTACTACTTCGTTTCGTCAATTGCACGCAGGCCACAAAGCAATTATTCATTTGTTTTACAATTTGTTGTGTGAAAAACCTTTTCGTACAAACATACCTACATTAATAATGGGTCCTAAAAAAGCGAGAAGTGGACACTGAAAATAGGAGATTTTTGACTGAATGGACTGAACAATATTGTTTTACATTGCCTGATAGGCCTCAAGCAGTTCCACTTTGCTTAATATGTAATAAAACTGTCACTGTTATTAAAAGTGGCAATTTAAAGCGACACTACAAAACAACTCATCAATTCCACAAAAACTTCCCTCTTGGCAGTGAGGTTCATAAACAAACACTACAGGTAACATAATTCTATTGGATAATGTATAAATATATGTATAACTGCTTTGTAAACTTATCATGATAACATTTAAATTGCAGGAATATCTAACTTCTTACGAAAAAAAGCACGAAATTGTTGGTTCGCTGCATGAGTGAGCAAGAAAACTCGGCAGCAGTAGCGTTACGTATGTGCTGGACACTTAATAAACACCAAAAACCATTTTCAGATTCTGAAATAATGAAAGAATGTTATGTTGGAAGTAGCCTCGACCCTTTTTGAAGAAAAAAAGGATGTTGTTGCTGCAATTCAAAGTATTCCAATGTCGGCAAGAAGTAATACAAGAAGAACGGAAATTTTAGCTACTGATATTAAAAGCACCCTGCTTGAACTTTTGGAAGAGGCACCATGCTACGCCATTGCACTTGACGAATCATGTGATATTGTTGATGACGAACAAATATTTATTTTCGCGAGATTTTTCGACATTGAAAATAAGATATTCAGGGAAGAATTGCTTGCAATATTGTCTTTGAAAGGTAACACTCGAGAAGATTTATTCAAAGCTATTGGTGAACTTATTAATAATTTCAACATTCGTTATGATAAAATAGTGTCACTTTCAACTGACGGTTCTCCAGGCAAAGAAAAAGGTGTAGTAAAGAAAATCAGGGATCAGAATCCAGGTCTAATATCGTATCAGAGTATAATTCATCAGACTGCGCTTTGTGGAAAACTCAGTGCTGCACTGAAAGAAGTAATGGACAGTTTGGTGCAGTTGATTAATTTTATGAGATCTCATTCTTCTCTTCAACACAGAGTTCAAGAAGTTTCTTTCAGAAGGTGAGGCAGCATATTCTGACTTATTGCAATACAACAATGTTCGTTGGTTAAGTAAAGGTCAAGCTGTTTAACGTTTCTGGCTAATAAAGGAAGAAGTAACCTCCTCCTCGCAAATCTTGCATATGCAGGGAGCAAAGAAGCACTTAGAGTTTATAACAAATGAGCTCAATATGCTAGCTGTGGCTTTTCTTAAGGATATTCTGAGATATTTAAATGCACTCAAAATAGAGTTACAAGGGAATGGGAAATTAACATGTGATCTGATCTTTTCGTCGTAAGCTGGATATTTTTGAAAAAGATATTGCAAGGCACGAATTTATTCATTTCCCAACAATTTGAGTATAAAAAAGAGAACTCTGAAGAAGACATTGCAGTGTTTGTAAGATTTCTGTCCGATCCAAGGGACGAATTTGCTACAAGATTTCAAGACTTTGCAGAAATTGGAAAGCTGTCTCAATTCCTAAAATTTCCTTATGAAGTTGATGCATCGGCAGAATGGACTGATGTGGTTGCTAAGTTGTTCAGCGTTTCAAAGTCTTCACTTCAAGTGGAGATAATAGACTTGCAAGAAGATATTTCTTTGCAAATGTATAAAACTATACCCACTGAAGAACTTTGGAGCAAACACGTTTCAGAAAAATATGAAAGTTGTAAGAAAGTAGCTATCAATCTGGCCACTATGTTTGGTTCGACATACATATATGCGAATCTTCATTCTCGAAAATGAATTTTTCGAAGAACACATATTGGTCAAGGTTGACGGACACCCACCTCGAAGACATACTTTGCATTTGCTGTACCCCTCGTACACCAAACTTTAAAGAACTGGCTCTAGACCATTGATGTAATTTCTCACACTGAATATATTACAACATTAACTGAGAACTACTTGTTTTACTTGGTTTACCCTTTTTTGGAAACTAACTCGACTTGAAAACAAAATAAAAACCAGTACCTTTTAATTATTAGTTTTTTTCTGGACCTCCATAAATTTTACACCGAATCCAGACCCCACTGAAAACTACTTGCCGAACGCTTGTTTAGGGAGTTGATCAATCAGTGCAGCTAATACATTCAGGGGTACTGCACCATCTGGAGAAAGACATACATTGCAGACAGTTATTTCCTGCATCATCCTTATTCTGACAGCCACAGCTTCAAATGGGGTTTGAAGGGGCACAGTTTCCCTAGAGACTGACTTTAGGGCATAAACACAAACTCCACCTAACATTCTATTATAGTTGCTATGGTTCCTGTAACATTCCTCATAGCCACGGAGGGCGGGGTCCGCATTACCAGGAACCAGGTTACCTGGAGGGCAATGCAGAAAGCAGGCAAACAGCCTAACAGCTGCCGTAGCTCAGCCTGGTGGTGGAAAAAACCGCTGCAATTCCACTGGAGGATGACAACATCGTGAAACTGGGAAGGCAGGGAACATTCAATGAGGCAGTTTACGCCTCGTGAGCACCTGCTGTCACTGACTTATTGCCTAAGCAGTCTATATCCACAGTGTCTGAGGGTCCAGCGAGATCTAGGTCCTCAGCAGACGCCAGAATCTCCACCTCATCCGCAGACAAAGAACTTGTTGGTAGCAGTGGTGTGGGTGTCACCCCAATTCCCTTTGTCCTTAGGGGTCTTTCTTTTTGGATTTCTCTCACTGCTTCTTGGGTTTCCCTGGCTGGGAGGCCTCCAGTGATTCAGTCTCCGGGACTGAGGATGAGCGTGAAGCCCTACGACCAGCTTCTTTTGGGCTCTTCATCCACTGGCGGGTGTCATCTTTCCCATTAGCAGAAACTTGGGAAGGGAGTGACCCAAGGGAGTCCTTCCCAGCGAGAGGAGCCAAAGAAGACTTACGCTTCTCCAGTGCAGACGTGGGGACTGATATCCCCAATGGTTTGGGGGGGGGGGGGGGGGGGGGAGGGAGGGGGGGAGTGTTGCTCCCAAAGTAGGTGGTGCAGGAGCAACAGGGAGGGATGTGCTCCCCACCATCAACGGGGCTGGTGTAGTCTTCCGGTTTTGAGAGGTGACTGGGGTTGGCGGAGCTGATAGGGCTAGCACTGTTGTAGCAGTAGCTTAAGATGATGTCATATGTACAGCATGTAGGAGTTCAAATTTCCTCTTAGCCTCAGTGTAGATCAGTCGGTCCAGGGTCTTTTACTCCACGATTTTCCTTTTTTTTCTGGAGAATCCTGCAGTCAGGCGTGCAAGGCGAATGGTGGTCTCTGCAGTTCACACAGATGGGAGGTGGGGCACATGGAGTATTGGAATGTGAGGGGAGCTCACAATGTCGAAATGTGACGCTGGAAGTACAGTGGGAAGACATACAGCCGAACTTCCAGCATTTAAAGCACCACATTGGGGAAGGGATATAGGGCTTTACATCACAGCAGTAGACCACCACATGACCTTCTTGGGTCATGTATCAGCCTTGAAGGGCAAGATGAAGGCGCCAGTGGCAACCTGATTATCCCTTAGACCCTAGTGGACACGCCGGAAGAAATGAAAACTACGCCGCTCTAAATTGGCGCGCAGCTCATTGTCAGATTGCAAAAGAAGGTCCCTGTGAAATGTGATACCCTGGACCATATTTAAGCTCTTTGTGCCATGATGGTTACAGAAACATCCCCTGCTTGTCACAAGCGAGTAACATTCATGACTGGGCAGAGGATGCTCTTTTGATCAAGACTGACAGAGATGTCATTTGGGACAAGGCTTCCACCTCCCCAAACTTGTACTCTAAATGCTCAACAAAAAACTGAAGCTTTATCGTCATGAAAGATTCCCCATCAGATCTCTAACATACAAGGTACCGGGGTGAATAAGAGCTGCTGCTGTCCTTAGCCTGACACTCCTACCATGGCGTGGCCAGGGAGAGGAATGGTTTGGGGTCATACTTCCATGCATTGAATTGAGCCCATGAACGCTTAAGAGACTGCTGGTGTTTGACCAGCAGCAAGAGATGACGTACTACTCTTCATCGCGTCTCATCCGCCCTGATGCCAGCCAGTCCAAATAGGGACCCTCCCCACGGGCGCCACCCAGCTGCAGTTGAGGCCACCTGGCAGGATGGCCACTGCCAGGAGTCCCGATGCCCCCAGACGATGGGCATCTACTCCTCGGCATATGTGGGGAATTAACGGCGCTGGCATCAGCACAGCGATCTCTGTGTGGTCAGGGGGCTACAACGAACAGGGTACAAGGCAGCCCCACCACAATGGACTGGCTACTGTGCTGGATATCAGGTACAACTAAGCAAACAAGTCAATTATCATGGTCAGTGTAGAGAATGATACTGCACATTTGATGGAAAAATACGCACCCAGGAGGGTGACCTTGCCCAAAAGTTGGAGAATGAGCAGAAGTGCAGATCCACGTCGACGAAGGACGCGGTATGTCTTAGCACACGGACACAATGCACCATGTAAGGTGCCCTTCCCCAATTTGCTCACTCCTTGGAAAAATTTTGAAAAATGGAGGTCAAACCTAACAGGGGACCATCATATAAAGGCCGAAACAAGTGAGACTCCTTTTAGTCCCCTCTTACGACAGGCAGGAAGACCTCTGACCTATTCTAGCCTCTGGACCCACAGGGGTGACGAGATGATATGAATATTTGCACACACATTTATCGTCACATCAATTAAAATACAAATTGTTTTAACATAGTAATGTAGTGAAAAATCACAATTTTCTATAAGACAATATAACAACTCTGAAGGTATAATATTTTTGTCAAATGTTAAATTTCACAGTAAAACATTCAGTGTTTGCGTTTCGTAGCTAAAACTTGAAATTTCAACATCTAAAACTTCCGACTTTTTCTTTAACCTTTTCAAGACACTTTTTTATTTCTGAGCTCTTATTTCTTGAACTAGGCCTACTGTTCTTTTATGATTGGCCATTTCATATTAATCAGATTTCTTCTTTTTTAAGGCTTCTACTCTTTTTGATGAAGCATTCTTCATAACTAGTATCACTGATTTTGTAATGACCACATTCAGTTGTTTCTCACTATTACGTAAATCACCTAACAATTTTATTGCATTGCAAACACTTCTCTTTGCAACAACTGTATCTTCTTCTAACTTTTCATTGAAAACTTTTATGTTCACAGAAAAGCCTCTTTTCATCTGTGTTCCCATGAAACACGCATAACAGCTTTTGCATGAACCTGACAAAGTCATGGTTCGCACTTTACAATAAATTCATCAGAAAGTCCTCCTTAGGATTGAGATATTTGGTTGGTTTTCAGAATATTCAAAAAATTTGAAGTCTTCTCTCTTCACACTGTCAGCTGTTGATAAAGTCACATTTTTTTGACACAAATTCTTTTATGGCAATTGTTACTAGAGAATTTCTCAAAAGCAGCTCCGCATTACTACAGGTGATAAAAATGAGCTATCGTTGACTAATTTCAAAAGACTCTTCTCAGCACTTATTTGATACAAACTGAAAAATTCCTGTGCACTTATTTCTGAAAATAAGGATAAATTTTTCTGTGTAGTTCTCGGTAGCAGCAGTGGCACCAAATCCAATTATCTACATAATGACATTTTTTACAACTACATGCATCGGTAATATCAATAGGACTGAGAAGCAATGCTATACATTAAACTGAAAAAAATCTTTGTACAAAAAGGGAAGAGAGAGTCATTTGGCCGTTACTTAAGTTTCATATGGTCTTTTCTGTACTTCAGCAACATACTACTTGAAATGCGGAATAAGTTTAAGTGCTCTCTTCATGACTTCAATATTTCCAATCCATCTCATAGAACAAAATTTGAGAGAAAACTTTGAAAACACAGTGGTATTTGAGAATGTTGCCCTTAATTAACAAAAATCCTTCATAAAGTACCAGATCATCCAAAGATCTTTGTGAACATTCCAACCACTTTTATTATGAGCAGTTTTCAAATCTACATTGACTACATGAAGTGAGCAACTGTCACAATAAAACATTTGTGGTTCATTACCTCCTTCACTGATTAGAAATGCTAACAAATTGTGCAACATCTTCAAGTTCACATTTGGTCCATCCATTGAAACTTTATATTTTTAGGCCCTGCTGGAAACATGACTGTAAATTAGAAAATGTGGCAGAATTCAAAAACATATATGTTAAATATCTTTTAGATACAGACTGATTTTGCTCATCCCAGAAACAATCCATGAAATCCATCTGCCCCTTTTGCACAACTGTGTTTAAACTCTCCATGAGTGATGCTGAGTTTCAGACAGTCACAACAAAAAGGCTACTAAGCACACAAGCTTTTGGCCAGAAGACCTCCTTCCAAAATAGACAACACACTCAAACGTAAGGTAACTGTCTCTGGCGGTCTGGTCAAGACAGCGAGCAACTGCGCATGGATGGGGTGGAAAGAACATAGGGCAGCTAGGTTTAGTCGGGAGATCAGAGGGCAGTAGGGTGGGGTGGAAAGGGAACTAAAAAGACTTGTTTTGCTTGTGGAATACAAGGCTGTGGAAGCTGGACCACCCAGTTGCTGAGCATGCTGCCCAACACAACATTCTTCATTTTAATGACTGCTTCACAGCCTATGCCATCTGTACCCCTCCTACCACCACCAACTGTTTTGAATCTCACAGGTGGGAACTCTCCCTGCAATATATCCTATGACTAGTAGCTCTCTTGGACTTAGCCTTTGTTAGTCATTTTCCTTCACCCACCTATCCCCTTCCTTGTCCCTACTTCACAGCCTCCAATTCCCCAAGAGCACTGACGGTCTTTATTTTTCTCCTTTTCTAAAAAGACGTAGAGAAACAGCTGAACTGACAATCCTCCAGGAACACAAGATGGCAGCCCAGTCATGAGCAGAGGTACAATCTGTATGTCATTTCCACTAGGAGTGTATACACCACATATAGCTCAACGAAGCCATGCCTCCAAATTTCTCCATCCACACCTGCCCAAACTGCAAGACCTGCACATATGGCCAATTAAGTCCAATACACGTAACAGACTTTTAAGGTGAATCTTTGCACATAATTTTTTATTAAATTGACTGCTGAATACAACAGTTTTGGGGATGGGTCTAACTTGCTACTCTCTTTTAGGACTATACATAACTGACACATAAAACAAAATTTATGGCCATCCACTCAGTTTCAGAACTTCATTACTTTCATGACCATCCATTCACTTCCATTATTTTTTCATGACTCATGACCTGTAGACACCCTGATACATGAGCAAGATAACGAACTCTGAAGATTCCATAAGAACTGGAACCCAGAATAGATGAATTATGTATTCTGTCTAACATTACTTCACATAGATTGTGGTTGGGTTTGGGACAGATAGCATCCCATCTTTCTAGGTTAGCGAGGACATGAAAGTACGTACTCTGTGTTTGTCACATTTATGTAAGCTATTGTCTGGGTTTCCCTTCTTATGGAACCTTTGGCATTCGTTGTCTTGCTCTTGTATGTTAATACATTTGTTATTCATTTTTTTTTATTTACACGTCAAGTTCTGTAGGATCAAATTGAGGAGCAAATCTCTAAGGTCATGTAACGTGTCAGTACATGAAATTACAACATAAAAGTAATAACAGATAAAAATAAAATGTTTACGACCCAGAAAAAAGTCAATCCATAAGTTTAAGTAAACACAGTCAACAATGCAACAAGAATCAGCTTAATTTTTTAAGGACCTCCTCAAGAGAATAGGAGTGACCCATTAGGAAACTAGTCAGTTTCGATTTGAAAGCGTGTGGATTACTGCTAAGATTTTTGAATTCGAGTGGGCAACTTGTTGAAAATGTATGCAGCAGTACATTGCACACCTTTCTGCACAAGAGTTAAGGAAGTACGATCCAAATGCAGATTTGATTTCTGCCGAGTATTAACTGAGTGAAAGCTGCTCATTCTTGGGAATAAACTCATAATGTTAACAAGAAATGGCAGTAAGGAATATACATATATTGAGAGGCCAGTGTTAAAATACCCAGACTCATGAACACGAGTCGACAAGAGGTTCGTTCATTGTTTTATTCTGCTGGATTTCCATGTGGATGTTTCCAAGTTCATTGTCCTGTAAGTGTATTTTATATATACAGGTGGCTATTGGTTATTCTGACAGACTTCTACATGGTTACTTTATAGGCTATTGCTGCATATAAATAGAGGATTTGCTGCACAAGATGTTCATCAATTAGCCATTGACACATGTCACTTTTACCCTGAGGGTACACATTGATAGTGGATATTACTAATGTTAGCAACACATTTTTACATCCAGTACCTTTCCTGGAATTGGCAGAAAAATTGGTGATTTGTTTTATTGTTACTTTGGAGATGTTGCATTTAGGATCTTTAAGTTACACAATTGCTATGCTAGTGTGGTCGTGGATCTTATGGATATAACTGGGTTGTTGTATAGTAATATCGATGGAGAATGTGTTTATAATTTTTTCTGATTTCAGTGCTATTTGTATCTCAAGTTGTAGATTGTGATTTACATTGTTTATGTACTAGAGGTCATTAGAATATATGTTGCCAATATGGTGGGTTTTCATTATCCAGTGAATTTGTTCATTAGGTTTTCATTGAATTTGTTTACTCTATCTGTTTGGTATTATGTTATTAGAATGTGTCATATTTTATTATTGGTTTCATTTTTATTATTGGTAGGTGTTCTGGTTAGGGATATACGTGACTGACTGCTTTGCTGGTGTAATTCTTTGTACATGTGGATTGCTCTCAGTTATGTTACATAATTGGAGTATGTGATTATTGGATTTTAAAAATTAGGCAATATAAATTACATGCTAAATTCTCTTTTGTGTGGATAACAATAGTATATTTTTACTATGTAATTTTATAATGTGATTTATCTGTTTTAGTTACATATTGTGATTTTTGTTGTCTGTGCCCTCATACTTCACTATCGTGCTACATAATTTCCATATACAGGGGTCTGAAGGTAACACTTTTGGGCAATGAAACTGGTAGCACGTTTTGAATGAATGACGTTGGATTACAGCTTTTTGTTTCAATTATGATTATTGAAGTAATTTCCTAGTCTGACTGAAAAAAAAACACAAAGGATCTATTACTTGTTCTCAGATGACAGACAAAGCTGTGAAGGGACTAGGTGGTGTTTGGTCCACAAAACGGCAATCCACCCTTGTGATTGTCAGAACTGCTCAAACTGGAACCTTTATGATGAGTAGTCTGCCTTAAACTTCCCATGAAGTCCAATATCTGGCCACTGTCCTGTCTGAACACCCCACAAAACTGGAATGTCCAACTCCACCCACTGGCCAAATGGACACCCACAATGACACCCCCTTCGAACTCTCGTGAGGTGCTGATAATGGTGTCTCTCACAAGTACGTGGCATCTCTGGGTCCTTCACAGTGAACATTCAATATCTTACACTGTTCACACTCCTTAAACACCCTATCACATCTAGTAAAGACACTGAACATGAACAACACTAATACACACTGGTTGTCCTACCTGTCAGAGAATTTCAACTATCATTTACATGCTCACTGAGTGTAATTTCAAACATATGTGCTCTAACATCTGACCATGTCTTCTGTGTGCTTCCCTTTTTTTCATTGTCAGGTAGTATATTTATGAGTCTTTGGAAAATAAACTCCTATACTACTAACAGTTGAACATTATTATCACTAAGGTTGTTAAGGCAGTTGCAATACACAGCATTTGCATGCATGCACTGAATAAGCCGAACATTAAATGAAGTTTTGATAGTTTAAGTGACTATAAGGAATGTAATAATATCTATTAAGAATATTTAAACCAACAGTGCTAGGATTCGTTAAGTTGCGAGTGTCCGTCAGCCAGCTGCTAAGATGGTTGTAAGTAGATCGCCGAGTTATGTCGTACACCATCAGAGCACCAGCTGCACCCCGGTAATACGACCTACAAACAAAATTTGTTTTTCACAGCAGTAGTCCTTTTCAAATTACTCCAGGTTGACCAACTACCACTGCAAAAATTACCTTGTCACAGCTCTGAAGCGCTCCTGACCCGCAGTGTCCCAGATCTGCAACTTTATCTTCTGGCCTGAAACCTCTATAATTCGGGTTCCAAATTCTACACCTATAGTGTGAGGGCAGTCTGCCATAACTGTAACAATTCAGAAATAGCTGTTTTACTCATTTGGTGGTAACATCTAACATATTTATTACACTAAGTTAATGTTAAGGGACAATCAATGAAAGCATACATGAAAACATCTCTTGCACATCATTATATTCTTTTTTGCATACTTCTAGCAACAACGGCCATAGTTTGAGAGCAGAAAGGTAAGAGTACTTACTACCTAATAACAGAATTACTATTTTTTTTCTTTAAATTGGGACCCTCAACGCAGTGCAAGTTTGCCAGCTACTCGTAGACATTTTCAAATACCTCAGCATTTACATGAAGTTTCCAAAAGCTTGGATAAGGATGGTAGAAATCAGAAACTTAGCTTTGAAATTTCTTCTTTTAGTATTTGTTTTGTGATGAACATGTTAATGATACTGGACAATCCTCAATGGAATAAAAATGTTAGAAGGAATACACGTGAACACTCACCATATAGTTGAGGTACTGAGGACAGATTTCTTCTGCAGTACATCTCAAATGCTTTAATTCTCTTCTGTTCCATTTTTCCCACAGCCCATGATCCACAACCATACAATGCTGTGCTTCAAATGTACATTCTCAGAAATTTCTTCCTCAAATTAAGGCCTACATCTCTTGATATCAAATTCTTTGTCCTTTATGGGTTATTTTGCTTCCAAGGCAGCAGAACTTCTTAACTTCGTGAAACCAATTTTAATGTCAAGGTTCTCACTATTCACATTTCTGCTACTTCTCACTGCTTTTGTCTTCTTCTGGTTTACTATCAATCCCTATTCAGTACACAACTATTCTTTCGATTCAACAGATTCTGTATTTCTTCTTAACTTCCATCCAACACATCAGTGAATTTCATCACTGATATCTTTTCATCTTTTATTTTCCTCATTGCTTCTTCGATGTACAGGTTGAACAGTGAGTGTGGAAGACTGTATCCCTTTTTTAATACAAGTAATTTGTTCTTCACCTTCCAGTTTCCTCTTGGTTCTTGTACATACTATATATTACTCGTCTTTCCCTATAGCTTACTCCTATCTTTATCAGAATCTCGCATGTTTTACACCATTTAAGACTTTTTCCAAGTCAATACAGCATATGAAGGCATCTATTTTTCTTCAGTCTTGCTTCCATTATCAAGCACAATATCAAGACTGCTTCTGTGATGCGTTTACCTTTCCTTAAGTCGAACTGATTGTTCTCTAACAGTTACTTAATTTTCTTTCCCAGCCTTTTGTGTATTATTCTTGTCAGCAACTTTGAACTACAAGCTGTTAAGTTGGCTGTGTGATAGTTCTCACACTTATCTGCTCTTGCTACCTTCCAAACTGAATGAATAATATTTTTCTGAAAGTCTGGTGGTGTGTTGCCAGTCTTGGACTGCACATATCAATTTGAATAGTTATTTCATTGCCATTTCCCACCAATCATTTTAAAAATTCAGATGGTATGTCATCCATTCCCCTGCTTTATTTGATTTCAAGTCTTCCAGAGCACTTTTAATCAAATTTTTCCTGCAGCCATTTGGCCTTTGCTGCCTTGCACTGGATCCCCTATGTCTTCCTTATCGACTTCAGTTTCTTCTTCTATCCAGTCATCCTAGACAAGTCCTCCCCCTCACAGCCCACTCAATGTACACTTTCCACATATCCATTGGCTTCTGAACTTAACAATGAAATTCTGATTGTGCTATTGATGTTACCATCCTTGCTTTTAACTTCACTGAAGGTGTTTTGACCTTTTCTATATGATGAGTCAGTCTTTCCGGCCATCTTTTCTTTCCGATTTAATCAAATTTTTCCTCCAGCCATTTGGCCTTTGCTGCCTTGCACTGCCTATGCATGTAATTCATAAGTAATTTATACTGCTGTTTTCCTGTCTTTCCCTCAATATTTAATACTTCCTCCTTTCTTCAATCAAGTATTTCTTCTGTTTCCCAAGGTTTTTTTGTAGTTATATTCCTTGTACATATGTCTGTCCAACTGATCGCCCTTTTTAGACATGCCTACTCCTCTGCAACTGAACTGCCTACTGAAATGTCCCTTAGCACAGCATCAACAACCTTAGTGAACTCCGAACCTGTCATCATTCCGCAGTACTTCAGTATCCCACACTGAATCTTCCAAACGATTATCTTAAATTTCAGTCTACTCTTCATTGGAGGAATCTGTCTGACCATGACATAATCCAGCTGGAATCACCAGATTTCTCCCAAGTACACCACCTCCTTCTATGATTCTTGAATAGAATATTCAATATTGCCATTTGAAATTTACTGCTGAACTGTTTATAGTCTTTCTACACTCATACCAGGTCTTAGCACCATCATCAATTTTATTTGAAATCTGAAGTAAAACAACAGTTAAACCTTCTCCATTAAGCAATAAAGAAATTTATAACAAAGATTGACATTTAGAAACTGAAAACCAGATAAAACAAATGAACAATTAGCCTTCCTAGCAGTAGTAGCGTGTCATGTCCATGCCACAATAAATACAATGAAGAGCCAAAGAAACTGGTACACCTGCCCAATATTGTATAGGATCCTCACGAGCACACACAAGTGCCACAACACAATGTGGCATGGACTTGACTAATGTCTGAAGTAGCACTGGAGTGCTGTCCACAAATCTGCAAGAGTACGACGAGGAGGAGATCTCTTCTGAAAAGTACATTGCAAGGCACCCCAGACATGCTCAATAATGTTCATGCCTGGAAAGATCGGTGGGCAGCTGAAGTGTTTAAACTCAGAAGAGTGTTCCTGGAGCCCCTCTGCAGCAATTCTGGATGTGTGGGGTGTCACATTGTCCTGCTGGACTTGCCCAAGTCCATTGGAATGCACAATGGACATGAATGGATGCAGGTGATCAGACAGGATGCTTATGTACTTGTCACCCATCTGAATCATATCTAGACTTATCACGGGTCCCACATCACTTCAACTACACACGCCCTACACCATTACAGAGCCTCCATCAGCTTGAACAGTCCCCTGCTGATATGCATTGTCCATTGATTCATGGAGTTGTCTCCATACCTGTACATAGCCATCCACTCTATAGAATTTGAATGAGACTCGTCCCACCTAGAAACACATTTCCAGTCATCAACAGTTGAATGTCTGTGTTGGTGGGCCCAGGCAAGGCATAAAGCTTTGTCGTGCAGTCATCAAGGGTAGACGACTGTGCCTTCAGCTCCAAAAGTCCATATTGATGATTTTTTGTTAAATGGTTCACACACTGACACTTGTTGATGGCGCAGCATTGAAATCTGCAGTAATTTGCGGAGGGGTTGCACTTCTGCCACACTGAATGACTCTCTTCAGTCATCGTTGGTCCCATCGTTGCATGATCTTTTACCAGCTGCAGCGATGATGGAGCTTTGATGTTTTACCGGATTCCTGATATTCACAGTACACTCATGAAATGGTCCTATGAGAAAATCCCAACTTCAGAGATGCTGTGTGCCAATGCTGGTGTGCCGAGTAACAGCACATTCAAGCTCACTTTCATCTTGATAACCTGCCATTGTAGCTGTAGTAACCAATCTAACAACTACACCAGGCACTTCTTATACAGGCATTGCTGACAGCAGTTCCATATTCTGCCTGTTTACACATCTCTCTTGAATATGCATACTTATACCAGTTTATTTGGCATTTCTCAGTGAATATCCTTTGTTATTTCCCTTTACGTATTTTCTAGCCTTCCTAATACATTGAGACTTCTGACATTACATGCTGCAACTTTTAGAACGTTACACCTTTGTTGGCCACTTTATCTTTTTCTCGTGGTCATCTTTCCTTGGCAGGCCCTTCCGAAGATCCGAATGGAGGACTAAGCCAGAATCTTTTTCCAATGGACGGATCATGATGACGATAGATCAGTATTTGAAAAAAATGATGGTTGTATGGCTTGGATAAGTCTTTAACTTTTGATGTCCCACAAGAATACAATCCGTATGGCTGAGGAGGGGGAATAAGGGTGTCATAAGGATGGACTCCTTCCATTACATGAATGCTTACCATTCAAATAGCACCTTTTATCTGCATTTGGAGCACAGGGAAAATTCTGTAAGATATTTTTGCGTACATTAGACGTACGAGACTGTACCTACTAATTCTACAAAAAGATCAGCATTGGAGATTATGTACTTATGCACGTGGAAGACCACCTCTCAGAAAAAGTATGCCAGAAAGTAAACATCTAAGCAATGGGTTGAAATTTGAGAGACGGAGTCAACACAAACTTCCACATAAAACCTACCAATACGTGACATCAGATTTGATCCATTATGTAATTGTGCTGTATGATAAATACTTGTAAACCATGCCAGAATCTAACACTAACATTACTTTTTGGAACAGGGTTGTGATGTCATGCTGAGCTCCATCAGCCAGAGGTTGGGTTGGGTTGGTTTGGGGGAAGAGATCAAACAGCGAAGTCATCAGTCTCAGCAGATTAGGGAAGGATGGGGAAGGAAGTCGGACGTGCCCTGTCAAAGGAACCATCCCTGCATTTGCCTGAAGCGATTTAGGGAAATCGTCTCCCATAAGTCCAACCCCTCGTCCAAGTCGTGGGAGATGGGCAACGGCACAAAGTAGGGGACTGCCTATAGGGGCGATGTACAGCGGGGACTTCTTGTGCCCCAGGACCGCTACGGTAGCTGGGAAGGCCCTATGGGAACCCTGAAACGTGACGGCTAACGGGGCTCTGGTGAAGCTGCGATAGGCCTAGCAAGCCAGTAGTGGACAAATCAACTGCTTTCAAAAAGGGAACATGCCTCGGATCACGGAACGGATTTACAGGAAACCGACCAAGCAATGGAAAAGGATTACGAGATGGTTTACGACTGGGCACCTTAAACGTAAGGACTCTAACTGGGAAGTTAGAAGAAATTGTAGAAATGATGGAAAGGAGGAAATTGGACATCTTGGGACTTGCTGAGACTAGGTGGAGAGGAGTTGGTGAAAAACCACTAAGTAAAGGATGTAAACTGTACTGGATAGGGAATGAGAGGGGAAGAAATGGAGTGGCAATAGTGGTCAGAGAGGGTCTGCAGGAGGAGGTGGAAGGTATCAATGATCGAATGATAAAAGCCAGAGTACGAGTGAAAGGAAAAAGCATTGAAATCATCCAAGCATAGGCCCCACAGGTGGGGTGTACAAAACAGGAGAAGGAGGAATTTGAAGATGACATGCAAAAGCAGCTAAATGGAGGTAATCAGATTATAATAGGGGACCTCAATGCACATGTTGGCACAGACAGGAAAGGATTCGAGGAGATAATGGGACCAGAGGGCTGGGGGAACCGAAATAGAGAAGGAAAATTGTTGCTGGAATTCTGCAAGAGGAATGGGCTGGCGATCGCAAATTCCTGGTACAAGAAGAGAAGTAGCTACAAAATAACTTGGTACAGTGGAGACTGGTCCCAAACTTCAGTAGTAGACTATGTACTAGTGGATAGGCAGATGATGAGCAGCCTCGCAGATGTTAAGGTCATTCCATCTGAGGCCTTAGACAGTGACCATCGGCTGTTGGTAGCCACCCTGAGAGAGAAAAAAGATAGGAGGGCAACAGACATACAGGAGAAAAGGTTGAAGACATGGATGCTGCAAGAGGATGAACGGAGGACCCAGTACCAGACACTGATCAGGAAGAAGCTGCCAAAGGAAGATCAGAGAACAGTGGAAGAAGAATGGGGAGATTTTAAGAGGGCTCTAGTTGAGGCAGCTGAGACTGTGTGTGGAAGAACTAGCACAAAAAGGAGAAGTAAGGAAACCCCATGGTGGAACAACATATGTAAAGAGGCAGTACTTCGAAAGAACAAAGCCTTCAGAGAATGGTTCCAGACCCGAACAGAGGAAGCTAGGGTAAAATATAAGGGAAGCAAGAAAGCGGCACAGACCATAGTAAGGGCGGAGAAGAAGAAGTGGATGGAAAAATGGACAAGAATGTTAGAAGAGGACAGTGAAGGGAACAAAAAAGTACTTTACACCATGGTAAGAAATAAGAGGAACGACAGAAGCGAGTGCCTGAGGATCATGGATAATAATGGAAGAGTTGTGGAGGAAACGCATGAGCTCAAAAAGATTTGGAAGGAGTACTTTGAAGATCTGTTGAATGCCGTCAAGCGGGTAACTAACAGCGATGGAGAACCTAAGGCAGCAGACGATTATAATAGTGGGGAAATTGATGATCTAACTTGGAATGAAGTGGAAGAAGCCATAAACAGGATGAAAGGGGGCAAGGCACCAGGTTGGGACGAAGTAACAGTGGATATGATACGAGCAGCAAGAGAAGTAGGAACCCAGTGGCTATACAGAAGGGTGGTGTGGAAGGAGAACAGAATTCCTGAGGATTGGAAGAAAGGAATTATAGTCCCGATCTTCAAGAAAGGGGATAAAAAGAGATGTGAGAACTACAGAGGAATCACCCTGCTATGCCACTGTGGAAAAATCTATGAAAAGATCCTGGAGAAGAGAATAAGAAGCAGTATTGAAAGTAGACTGCAAGAGGAGCAGTATGGTTTCAGACCGGGAAGATCAACAACGGACCTCATATTTGTGGTAAGGCAACTGCAGGAAAGGCACTACGAGTACGGGAAGGACTTAATCATGGCCTTTTTAGATATTGAGAAGGCGTATGACAGTATCTATAGGGACAAGCTCTGGGATGTGCTGAACGCAAAAGGGATAGATGAAGAGATAACACGAAAAGTCAGAAAAATGTATGAGGGAAGTGAGAGTTGTGTGAAAGTGGGGAGGGAACATACTGCATGGTTCAAGCTGGAAAATGGGCTGCGACAGGGAAGTGCACTTTCGCCTTTATTGTTTATTATTGTTATGGATGAAATCCTACAGCAAGTATCAGATGCAATTGGAGATCATAAAATGAAAGCAGTGCTTTTTGCCGATGACCTGATGTTATGGGGAAATTGCGAGAAGGAGGTGCAAGAGCAGTTAGATGTATGGGAGGCAACGGCAGCACAATATGGAATGCATTTCTCTGCAAAGAAAAGTGATATAATTGTCACAAAAAGGAAGAAGAATAGGCCAAATGTGGATATAACTTGTGGAGGGGAAAAACTACAAGTTGTAGAGAACTTCAAGTACCTGGGAAGCATGATTGAAAGTAAGGGGGGAAACGCAATGGAAATAAATGAAAGGTGCAGAAAAGCAGGGCAGTTCTTCAAATGCATTAGGGGGCTTATTTGGAGCAAGGAGGTGCCACAGAAATCCAAGGGAATTATATACCGAACCTACTTTGTCCCCATATTGGCATACGGAAGTGAGACATGGGTAATGCACAAAAGCGGCAAAAGTAGAATACAAGCTAGTGAAATGAAGTTCCAGAGGAGCAAGTTGAGTGTAACAAGACGAGACAGATTGCGAAATGTGTATGTGAGGGAAAGACTAAAGGAGGAACCAGTACAGGACAGGATAGAAAAATCAAGACTGCAGTGGTATGGACACATGAAGAGAATGGATGAGGGAAGAATTCCAAAGAGGATGTTTGATCTGCAACTGGAGGGGAAGAGGCCCAGGGGAAGACCAAGAGATAGATGGGTGAAGGGAGTGAAGGAATGTGTGACGAGAAGAGGAGAGAACTGGACAAAGGTGGAAGAGGGGGAATGGTGGAAAGACAGAACACGATGGAGAGGCTTGTGTTCCCGACAGACCCAGCCAGTGGCTGGAAACTGTCCAAGATGATGATGATGATTTAGGGAAATCATGGAAAACCTAAATCAGGATGGCCAGACACAGGATTGAACTGCCATCCTCTCTAATGCGAGTCCGGTATGCTAACCGCTGCGCCACATTGCTCTGGCTAGATGTCTAGGTTACGCTTATAAAAAGTTTGTATGTTGAGTTGGCAAAGTGAACAAATGTAACATCAGAAAAATAATTTTTATGCTACATATTTTCAGCATATTGAAGCTTGACAAAGGGTTTGTATACCGCATTTTGATGTCGGCTTGAAAAAAGCAGCATCAGTGGGTACAATATTTATATTTCACAATACTCAGGGAGCTTAAACAGGAATTATTAGAAGGGATGGACACCTAGTTTAACATATTTACATAACTAGTGTTTAGAACATGTGAGATGACACTGCAACATGGTTTTCAGATTGCGACTTCACTGTGAGGCCAAGTGCTGCACAGAAGAATTAGATGGGAAATTACTTATTGGGTAGATTGGCACAAACTGGAAGAGGCCTGTATTCATTACCTGATGACAACAGGCAAACATGCACACTGCACAATCCCAAGACAGTTTCAGAAGTACCTCACCGCAGGCAAAATTGCAGTTTCAAACAAGCTCAATCTTAAAAAAAATTACCTGAAATAATTTTTTATAGACACTGAAGCATAAAATAAACACACTGAAATTATATGTATACTGACACACACACACACACACACACACACACACACACACACACACACACACACACACACACAGTCTACTCCACAATATTTGACTGTGGCTAATAATGATTGTTCAATGAACACAAAAGATGGCAAAATTTATACAGCTGAAGTTCAGAAAGAAATGATCAGTTTGGCTTAAAAAAATATTTCAGAAAAATAATTTACACTAATGCTTTAATGCCAAGAGTCACGAATTCGCCTCATACCAAAGCTATGCTAATACTTCGAAGGTTATCTGTTTTTGAGTGCCAGTGCTGGTAGCTGTTAATTCTGCACGAAGCTACTTATGCTTCTGACAAGTGCTGCAATCTCCTGAGTGTTTCAGGTACCTCCAAGATGTCATGTTTTTAAATTTATCTTTCATCTAGAAATTTATGTTGGTATTAATGGGCAGCAAAATTTTTTTGCCCTCCTACTACTTCTGTCTGTGGTGAACATCTTCGTATCTGTTTAAACCATATCCTATTACAATAAAGATAGATTGACATCAACTGATACAAACAAAATCAGCTAGACTTCATCAAATAACTAACAATGTAGTACGAACTAGGCCGCAGTGACGGCATTCATGTAAAAGGCACTACTGTAAATAACAGACAATGGCACCATTCACATGATGACTTAGCACTGTGGCACAGTTTGAACCATACTTTTGGTTATGCTCAATAATATGTAGCCAATTATACTGCATCTCTCGAAGATGCCACTCTAGCTTTATTGTATTAGGACATGTTTTAAACATATCTGTTACACTGTCTTACTGAGCGAAAACTACAGTGAGGATAAATATGTTTTCATCACAGACTGAAATAAAAAATTCTACATGTCCTAGATAACTTTTTTCCTTATGATTGTCACATCATCTGAGATACAAACTTCATGATACTCTCCTTATTGACAGTATTACTGATTCTGTATCAATTTTTGTTGAGCTCATGGTGGAACAACAACCATATTTCTGTTTGTATGCACAAGCCTCCTTTAGATAATTGCCTCAAAAATGTAACCTGTGAACTGGCAGCATTCTACCATGAGTAGGAAAGTATGTTGGAAGCTTAAAAAATAAATATAACATTTGCAGGGGCATAAGAAAAACAGGCCATGCCAGCCCCCACATACTGTGATAATCTATTGTCCCTTATCTTTAATCCACACAATACAAATTTGTGTGCTAACATTTTAGAGACCTTTTCCCTATATTCCAGCAATCTATGGGTATGTTCTATTCTGTTCCATATAGCAAATTACAAAGGGTAAATTGCCTTACATAATTCACTACACTGAAAATTAATTACAGTTTATGAATTAATGTAGTTGACTTTATCAACAACCAAGTGGGATTTCCATACCCTGTAGGGTTTAAAAAAAAATACGTGAATTAAACAGTAACATTTAAGAGGCAATTGTGATGAACTAGTGCCCTTGTGGCAACCGTTTCAAATATTTTTTGTCACAATACATACAATATTTAAAGAGTAATGGGCATATTCACAGATAATTTTTGTTCGAACATCTAAAAGCTACCTTATGGAAATACAATAGGCCTATAACTTATTTAGGAAAGAAGTTACCAAATGTGACATGATAATTTAACTCCCCTTGAATCAAATTTTGCACACATTTGTCACATCTGTTCTGGCATTATTTTAACATTTCAACAAACTAACACACAATCAAATGTAACAGTTGGTACCTGCAATGGTTTTGCTTGTACGTTACAGTTATGACGTTTGTTCATACTGAGTGGTTGTTTAAAATCATGCTACATGTTAAATCTATACAAGTCTGCTAGAGATGTTTTAGTGTATTGGACAGTCATTCCACTTTACATGTTGTTAATAGCTATCAAGGTGACAGACGTGTAGCATAAGAGATCTAGGTTTGGCTGCACTTTGTGAAGCTAATGGCTGTGTTGATACTCTTCTTCTCACACATAATGTTTTCCACAATTATGCCTTTGTTCCCCTGTTTTCACTGTTGTCTGATACTTTCACATTGTAGTATGTTTCAAGTTAACAACAAGATCATCCTCAGCCCAAAAAACCTGAATGCCGGTACTTTGTCAGTTCTTGTTTTGATAATGTTTTTGAGTTGTTAGTGATGTCTTACAGGGATTGTTTCTTGAGGATACGACCTCTCTCATGGTGGTAATGGTAATTTTCATTTTCCCAACTATAGGTACTTAAGGCAGTGCTTGGCAGTTCACTACTTCTGTGGTGTGCATTCAGTTCTACCACAAGTGATTAACAGCTTAAGACGTTTTCTGAATGTTAGAGCTGGCCTTAACAATCAAAGCTGTACAAAAATACATCTCAGACAATTGCATCATACATATTTATGTAATTATAACTAGTGTAATATTCAATTTAAGTTCATAACCAGATTAAAGTCAATGAATATCACAATTGAAGATGAACATAATGTCATCCACATAGGCATGACTGTATGGCTAGATAATGTGGTTGTGGCATTTAAAATTTAGTCCAACTATCTGTAATAGTTAAGGAAAATTAAATGGAAGACCTAAATGACTACTAGACTGCAGCCCACTCCTCTCAAGTACACCAGCAAAACAGTCTTAACTATTGAACAACCTTGTACAAATATGGTAATCTTATCTCCTATGTAATATTTGCTTATTTTGTTCAGTATATGTACAGCAACACTGCACTACATATCAGCAGCAACACTCTTGTGTAATGAAAATTGAAATGTTTCTTCACACACAAAGGAATCATTTTACGAAAAGAAATCCCTCAACTACGTATGTTTATAGAAATCTAACTACTACTAAAACAATTTTACAACTAGACCTACAATAATAAAAGCGTAATCTTTCCCACGAAATATTACTGCATACATAACGTCAAGGCAAAAAAATGGCTCTGGGCACTATGGGACTTAACATCTATAGTCATCAGTCCCCTAGAACTTAGAACTACTTAAACCTAACTAACCTAAGGACATCACACACAACCATGCCCGAGGCAGGATTCGAACATGCGACCTTAGCAGTCGCGCGGTTCCGGACTGAGCGCCTAACGTCAAGGCAAACTATCGTACTGAGTGCATGTTCTGGCAATAGACTGACATATTTAATAATATAATACAATTAGTTAACAATACTATAAAAGTAGTTAATACTTACATTTCTTCTCGGTGAACTGGTGCAGGAGGCATGACTTGCCCACTCCCATGTCACCAATTATTATATATTTAAAAATGTAGGAGTAGTTGTACGGACCTGCTGACATTCTGACTACTGAAAAATGAGAACACGCAAAGAAATATTACGTTAATCCTAACTTACATATCGCCACTTCCGCGCAACGTACTATAACTCTAAAACAGCAGTTAAAGACAGCTGTCACTGCAGAAAACAAAACAAACTTTCAACTATGATAGTCACATAAAACTTTGATAACTTCCAAATGTCAGGTAACATTACACATACAATTAAACTATTTGTAGGTAATATGACGTACGTAACTACACTTTCCCATGAACAATATGATAATCAGATAGTTACCTTTTTTCAATATGACGCTGTTCGTTAGTAAGGCCTGTTTCGTTGCTTAGATACTACACTTAACACTAACGTAAAAGTCTTTGTTCCAGTAAGTTTCTTTCCAGTCCTTGACAGTGGAAATGATTAGACCTACCAAAATATGGCCGAGGTTGTCATGCAACTTCAAGACGAATCGTATAAAGACCTTTCCACTCAAAACACAAAGTACTGGTTTCACACGTATCAAAAAGTTCAAAAATTATTTGGAAATATCGAGAAGGAAAAGAAATGCACACTAATGTAAATTTTATTCCTTGTAATTCATTACGATTCACTAGCATTAACACCTACAGCCATCAGAGATGTTACTGGTGAACAAGCAAAGATGATAACGGGTTGTGCAGCGGTAATTTACCGGTTGATTCATGAGTTCTAGTGATGCAAAATACTTAGTTTAAACTGTAATTTTAGTATGTTGTAGATGGTTATATAGAGTTCACATCAACACGCCCCATACTCTAAATTTCAGTGTATCATAGAATTCATTGAAATGTTAAGGGGTTTAGTAGAGGAATGATTCCCCGAACAAAGACTCTAGTTTATCCCCTTTCACGGAAAGCAGTGTCAAAACGTGCTCTTTTGGCTTCAAATGCTATCGTCGAAATTATTAAGATAATAATCGATCATAAATCATTTTACAAGAAAAAAATAGTTTTGGCTTTTACAAACCATATACTATCAAATACAACATTAGTAGGCCTATGTCAAACCAGTGGTATCTACTTACGACTTTTTGAAGTAAAATTTAGGAACAAAAAATTTTCTTGTCGTCAACACAACACCTAATGTTGTTATTTCATTCAGATCTAAGATGAGAAGCAAAAACAGTACGTTCGTTGTGTACACAGTGTGACCAGTAAGGTTTTTACTCACAAAGTGTTTACTTATAATTCTACAAATAAGAATACCTCTTGCGCTATGTAATGTCTAACTTTGCTGCAGATTAATAGCCACAACATCCTATCAGCAGGAATAAACGAAACAAGTATTTGCTTTTTTTCCAACTAGTTCACAACAAGGTATGTTTACTACAATGATACATTGTTATGGTAACCATAACAAGCAGAGCATGTCTACATAAAACCGAAGAGAATTGCGATAAATGCAAACTATAGTCTGACGATAACCGTTTCTTCTATTGGTTCAGGTGACAGAGAGGTTTATCGAAAAAATACCTAATGTGAATAAATCAAATGTTGTACCACACACCACAGGAAACAATTCATGGGAAATTTCTCACTGTTAACTCTTCAGAATAGAGTAACCATACATATAATATAGAATGCACGATTTTTCAAGGATATTGCTAGACTAAAGTTGGGAGGAAGTGTAAGCAGAATATGCTGGTTCCAAAGTTGGATATTGTCAACTGCTCATTTCAAGTAGGAATATTTCCTGATCAACCTAAATTAATTAAAGTACGGTAGTACATATATATATAAAGGGAATAGATGATGCTACTGATAATTGCAAACAAGTATCCTTAGCATGAGTCTTCTCCAAAACATTAGAAACGCTCATGCTCAACAGACTAACTGCTTACCTGGAAAAGCATAATATACTAACTCCAGCACAGCACGAATACCAAAAAGGGAAATCAACAGAAACAGCAATTGAATAATTAACAGAATTTATTATGTAGGCCTTGGACAACCGGCTGATAATGTCTGGGGTTTTTCTTGACTTATCCAAGGAGTTGATACAATTAATCATACAGTCCTGGTAAATGAACTAGATAATACTGGTATTTGCAGACAAGCAGCAGACTGTACAACATCACATCTCAGTAACAGGAGGCAATATATAACCATTAACAACTTAAATAGATCAGAAGTTAGAAGCATTATGTATTGTGTACCTCAAGGATGTGTTATGGCAGCTATCCTCTTCAGTTTATTTGTAAATAAGGTACAAAGATATGAAATGAATATAAGATACTGTATGCAGATGACATGACTGTGCTAAATTTTTCCAACAATTTTGAAGCACTAGAGAAAAACACTGTCATTTAATTCAATAACCACAGTGGCTCATGGACAATGAGTTAATTTTTAATCTAAAATACACTATGTACTTGGTTTTCAACATTAAACAGATGGAAGAACTTACAGATGTTTTTCTATGTGAAAAAGAACTGAAAGAAGTAATTTCTGTTAAGTTTTTGGGAACAATAGACAGTGAGCAAAATTGGAAGCAGCAGATAAATACTGAACCAACAGGCTAAGCTCAGTGATATTTGTAATGAAACAACTGGCTTAGTATTCACATGAAGACCTCTTGTGCACTGTCTATCATGTACTTTTTGAACTATACATGCTATACAGAATCACACTATGGGAGAACTCAACTACCACAGGAATAAAACAGTATTAGTACTATAGAAGAAAGCCATTTCAATTATACTGGATAAGAAGCAAAAAGAATTTTGTAGAATCTGTTTCAAAGATCTTAATACCTTGATGTTTCCTTCACTGTATACAGGGTGGAGAAATATTGTGTCAAGAAATTTTAACCCTGGGTAGCTGATGCCAGTAGGAACCAAAATTACTAATGTTGTGTAGGTCAACAATACACCATTTTTCAAGCACGAAAACTTGGCACCACGTACTCGGATTGGCTGTGGGATTGCCCTGCTGCCTTTTGCTGGTTGACGGACAGTGCTATGGTTGTCAGCTTACACATACAAATGTCCCTCGTCCTGTCACTGCCCCAACGTGATACGCACACGTGTCAAATAGGTCTTGCTGTTTGTCTCCACCTCACATCAGAGGCACTCACATGTAAGCTTCGCTTAGGAGCACACACACGTCACCTGCGATGTAGTTATACAGTAAGTATGGCGGCACAGTATTTGTTTGAAGAACAACGAGATATGGTTTTTGTTTATGGATTAGCCGATGGTAATGCGCGTGAAGCTCGACGCTTGTATCAGGAATGGTACTCAGCAAGGCGCCACCCACATCCGCAAACGTTTATAGCAGTTTACTGGTGACTTGACGAAACAGGCTCTTTAGCGGGATATCATGGTGATGCTGGAAGACCTCGAACATGATGGAGTGCAGCATTTGAAGAGAGTGTTCTCGAGCGCTTTGAGGAAGCACCTATGACAAGTACTCAAGTGGTTGGACATGACATGGAGATCACTCATCTGTTAGTCTGGGAGGTTTTGAAGGATGACAACCAGCATCCATTTAGTTTCCTCACATTGCACACATCCACGGACACCAGGAACGATTTTCGCTCAAGATTTGGGCAGGCATCGTGAGTGACAATCTATTTGGGCTGGTACATCTACCTTACCAGGGCAAATTACCTTCACTTTTTGCAAGAAGCTCTATCTGGCCTGCTGGAATATGTCCCTGTGGACATATGACTATGTATGTGGTTGCAGCATGATAGGGTGCCCGCACATAAAAGTCGTGTTGTGCGTGGATATTTAAATGAACTCTTTGATGGCCAGGTAATTGGCAGAGGTGATCATAGGACATGGCCCCCGTGATCACCAGACCTCATGCCACTGGACTTTTTCCTGTGGGGTTCTTCAAGGTTCTAGTTCACCCACCCAGATGCGAACCACCTAGAAACAAAGAGGAATTAATGGATCACACTCAACATGCCGCAAATCACATCACGGCAATGCCAGAAATCTTTGAAAGAATTTGGTAAAACACCATTCGGCGTTACCAAGCTTGTGTCGAGTCAGAGGGTCGCCAGTTCAAGCCCCATCATTAAGTAAACAATGTCCTAGCTACAAAAAAGGCCCTTTCCAGGGCTGACACTATTTGTAAAAGACTTCCTGTATGCGAACTAACAGCTGTTGATGGGTTTGTTCCTGGTACATCTTATCATGAAACTACAATGGATGTGTCAGGACCCCTATGGATTCGCCCCCAGGCCCCCAAAGTGGAAGGCTGGCGTGCTACCATCAAGCATGTGGGGCACTTTGGATACATCGCGATCTCCAGCAGGAAAAGCATATACAGTGATGCGTTTTCCAGACCAGGCAACAGAGCAATTCCATGGCCAACCGGAGCACATGGCGCCAAGTTTCCATAGTTTAAAAATTGTGGATTGTCGACGTAGACAACATTAGTAATTTTGGTTCCTAGTGGCAGCAGCTATCCAGGGTTAAGTTGTTGTGATACAATTTGTCTCCACCCTGTATATAAAACAACATTGCGACTGCATTAAGAGATGCCACACAACTGGAAACCAGTGAGACTGTTTATCTTCAAAACACAAATAACATAAAATAATCACAGTACATTTCACACAGACTTTAAATTTTTGAATAAGGACCTAAATACACTGGTACAAAATTAATAAAACCATTGCCAAGGGATTTATGAGACCTCAAAACTGAGTAGATGTTCCCTGCATCTCTAAAAACGTTTTTAATAGAAGGAGAATTATACAGTGTGGCTGAATACATGATCAGACACTGAGAAAAAGTTCATACTGTGAATTGTAAATGTTACAATATGAAGAGAAACTAGAGTTACTAATTAGTGTATGGAACTAAACTAGAATTAAAACTATTCATGTACAATATAAGTTCCAGAAAAATTGTATTTTTAACTCTAGTGTAAATTATTGAGCATTATATACATACTATACAAGCTATTGTATGTTTTTATTGTGTAACCTATTATATGTATATTGTCTGGATGTAACTGAAATGACATTTCTGTATTACAAGTACATACCTGTATGATACGAAATTTATGGGGCCAATAAAAATCAGAAAAACACCACTAAAAATAAATGTTGCCCTGAGATTTCCAAAAGTTCCCATATAGTAGAAATGTTGAATACAAGCATGTGAGTAACAGCAGGTGTTTGAAAGTCCTCACACACCTTTAAATACAGAAGTTCTCAAAATAGAACCATGGTGACCCAGAATTCATAGACTGTTATCAACTTCGCAAAAAGATCTACATGAGGATAGTGTATTTTGTAAACAAAAAGTCTTCAAGTGACAAAATACTATTTAATGTTTAACATAAAAATAAAGCAATGTGGGTGATTGTAAAATAGGGAACAGAGAAAAACAAATGGAAACATAACAACATGCACCTTGATATGAACTGAATAATAAATGATCTACAGAAAATAACAAATTTTCTGAATGAATGTTTTCCAGTCCTGAAGAAAATTTGCAACAGAAATTGTCATAAACAGATGTAGCTTCTGTAAAAGGAATTACACATATGCCACAAGCAAAGTACAAATAATATTGTTATCTCCCACAGAGCTTGAAGTAACGAAAAGTGTATAAATACAAGAAACTGGAAGTCAGTAAGCACAGATGAAGTGCAATTCTGTGTACTAAAAGTATTTTAACTAACGTATTATCCCTTCAACTCAGGTAGCTTTTCAGAGTGTCTAAAATAAGATAAAATTGTATCTACACTAAAGACTGGTATTCCAGAAGATTTGGAAAATTACAGATCTGTCTCTCTACAGTTAACATTATCAAAAAATAAAGAATCACTAATGAATTACATGAGTGAATGTAACATATTTAGTGATGTATAGTTTGTTTACCAAAATACGAGGGCTATCCACAAAGTACATTACGTTTTGGAATTAAAAATAAATAAAGTATTGGAAATTTTTTTTATTATATACAGATGAAAGCCACACTTCAATACTACTTTTCTACATAGTTGACATTTAAATTAAGGCACTTATCGTAGGGATGGACGAGCTTGGAAATTCCTTCGCCGTAAAATTCGGCCGCCTGTGCCTTCAACCACATGGTTACCTCTTCTTGAAGCTGTGAGTCGTCATCAAAACGCTGCATAGCCAACCACTTCTTCATTGCTGGGAATAAGTGGAAGTCGCTCGGTGCCAGGTCGGGACTGTACGGCGGATGAGGAAACAACTCCCACTTAAAAGATTCGAGAACTTCACGAGTGGCATTTGCCGTGTGGACCCGGGCGTTGTCGTGAATCAGCAAGATCTTTGAGCCTAACTTTCCCCTGCGCTTGTTTTGTATTGCTCTTCTGAGGTTGTGCAGAGTTTGGCAATACATTTGAGAGTTTATTGTAGTGCCTCTTTCCAGGAAATCCACAAAAATCGTATTTCTACCGGGTTACTGATTAACCACGTGGTTGAAGGCGCAGGCGGCCGAATTTTAGGACGAAGGAATTTCCAAGCTCGTCCATCGCTACGATAAGTGCCTTAATTTAAATGGCAACTATGTAGAAAAGTAGTATTTAAGTGTATATAATATATATATATATATATATATATATATATATATATAATAATATGTATATAATAAAAAATTTCCAATACTTTATTTATTTTTAATTCCAAAACGTAATGTACTTTGTGGATAGCCCTTGTAGATGAATTACTGAATCAGCAAAAGTGGGAATGATAAAAGTGGTGCTCCATGCATTAGGAAACAATAATTGCATAACAGGCATATTTTGAAATGCATCTACAGTCTCTGACATTGTTGACCACATAATTCTATTAAAGGTGCTATGATTATTAGCATTAAGAGGAGAAGCAAATAAATGATTGTTACCATATTTGGAAATTATGGAGTGTGTAGACAGTAAAGGTATCGAATGAAATGAAAATTGTAATAAAGCACTTATCAGATCCAAAATACATTAACACAGGAGTACTCAATGTAGTGTAATAAGACCACTGCTGATTTTTCAATACAGCTTTCACTTTCCATTCAGTGCTAAGCACAAGGAAAAACACTGTTTGTGGATGACAGTTGTTGCAGGTTGATATTTGTAATTATAGACACTCTGGAAATATTGATTATCCTTGAATTAATGTTTTATATTCCATGATGTACGTCCCTGGAGAGAAATAAATTAATGTTGTGTTGGAATCACGGTGTTGTGTGTCCGTAATATTTTGGTGCCGAAACCCGGGAAGAAATTACGATTTCCTGCGTGATTTCAACAATTAACGGCTTGCTTCACGCTGTAGTAAACAAGAGACGACGTCGGACCGTATCACAAGCTAAGTCAATTCCAATATAGTATGATCGCATGAACTGGTTGCTTCAAAGCAATTTTTGCGGCTTTGTATTGCAAGCCTGAAACTTTCACTCAGAGTAGCTAGTTTTGTTAAAAGGTTTTCGTTCACTTACGTTTGCGCATACGCCGCTTGTTAAACGTTTAAGCTATTCACAAGCGCACTCGTAAACAATCTTACAACAGTCGTCTTTAGGAAGACATAATGCAGGACGAATCAGAGATACAGTTAGCAAACTTCAAAAGAAAGCGGGCTAGGGAGAGGACTAATGCTACGCGGTTTTGTGCGGCTGTTGACGCTCTTACCATAGAAAGCCCGTTTGATGATTTTGAACATTACAGGGAACGTCTTCAAGAAACTCTAGAGAAGCTCGTTTCATTAGATGACGCTATTCATAATTTTCTCTCTGACGATGAATACAATGCAGACGTGCTGAGCTGTGAGGAATATATAGACAAAGTCAAACGCGCTATACAGAAGGCTACAAAAGCAATTGATTACAAGCTTTCAGCCACAACGTCGCAGATGAATATCACGTCACCACCAGTGCTCACACAACCAACTGTATTCCACTCTGTCAAGCTACCAGCAATTAAGCTTGAGTCATTTTGTGGAGATGTCGAAATGTGGTCCCGCTTCTGGGAACAATTTGAATCGACCATTGATAAAGACCCATCCCTTTCTACAGTAAACAAACATGTTTTCCTACGAGGGTATCTGTCAGGCGAACTGAAGTTGCTAGTAGATGGAATTCCCATAACGGCTAACACGTATGAAGAAACAAAGAAAATTTTATTGAATAGATGCGGAGATAGCAATTGCATTATACTGGCGCACCTCGATTATTTGAATGTGGTAAAGCCTGTACAGTCAGCGACACCTGAAACGCTGAACAGTACATTCCTGGAATGTAACCGTCTTATTCAAGCACTGCGTGCCTTAGGAGATGACGTCGTGGCATACGGTAAAATTCTCACTCCGAAAATTCTGCGTGCATTTCCCGCTGAAATGTGCCAGAAATGGCTCATTCATGCTAGAAGAACCGAAGTAGCGGAAGGAGATGTACTAAAACTACTTAGCTTTTTGGAATAAGAAGTTCGTGGTGCTCTCACTGCACAAAAGATTCGTACAGAATATCAGTCATCTCCTAGCTTCACGTCCACTGCAACAGCGCTTCACATAATTTCAAAGCAGGCGAAAAATCCGCGTAAGCCTAAACGAGAAGTACCGGTACAACCATATTGCGTATTTTGCGAAGCTCGCTCTCATTGGGCCCAAGACTGCAACATAGTAACTGACAGCCAACAACGTATCGATAAACTAAAGCAAGATAATCGCTGTTTTATATGTCTAAACCGAGGTCATAAAGCTAGAAACTGCAGTAATAAGGGCAAGGTCTCGTGTTCTAAGTGCAAGAAAAGTCATCACAAAGCTATCTGTACTGACATTGCTGCCTCTTCTTCATCTTCTCAGCAAATTAGCTCTACATCTGTAGGGAAAATCGACGTAAGTTCAGCAGGTTTTACTTATCTCCAGACAGCTCGAGTTTGGGTCAGTGGACCCGCAGGATTAAGCAAACTTACTCGCTGCGTTCTGGATAGCGGTAGTCAGTCATTTCCAATTTCCTGATTGATGAGCTAGGTTTAAGAACTATAGAACATGGTGGTCTATCTGTCAACGCCTTTGAAATGCCATCCGCAACTTCAACGCATCGTAGAATCGTAGAATTCACACTACAGGGTACATGGACTAATTCCAAGACGTCTATGACTGCGTTTGAAAGCACACACTTCTTTTCCGCGCACCCAACTGTGCCTTCCGATTTAAGAAAACTTATACGCACACGGTGACTTCAGTTTGCGGACCTAAGGGATGGTACAGAAGATCTTCCCATCGAGATTCTTATCGGAGCAGATTACTATTGGAAAATCGTTAAAGATTCCCTTCCGATTCGACTAACGTCACCAGTTGTTCTGGTACCTTCCATTCTAGGTTGGATTCTTAGTGGAAGCAATTCAAGCACCACGGCTAACCTTGTGACGGCAAACTACATCAGTTTAGAGACAGCGACAACAAGACGCTATTTTACGACGTTTCTGGAATTTAGTAACAATGGGAATCACAGAAGATGAAACAACAACTCTGAATCAGAAGGAATTGGCGTTATTGCAAGATTTCTCAAAATCCTACTGCATCGACGACAAAAGAGGAGTGGTGTCTTTCCCCAGAAAACCCTACGTTATGTTATCTAATAATCTTCAGCAAGCAGAGAAGAGATTTGCTTCACTGGAGAAAAAATTTACGAAGGACAAGAAACTGAAACAAATTTACGAAGCGCAAATGATAGAACACATCAAGAGGAAACATATGGAAGTCACCCCTTCTGGACAGAAATTGCATGACACATTTTGTCTGCCACATCGTGCAGTAAAGAAAAAAAGGTTAGGTGTCATCAAATGGAGGATTGTATTTGATGGTTCGTCGCACGACCAGAATGCACGTTCATTGAATGACTCTTTAGAAATAGGTCCTAATTTACTTCCTGACGTTCTTTCAATATTACTGAGATATCGTCTACATCAAGTAGCCTTAATTGCCGATATCAAACAAGCATTTCTACAGTTAGTTCTTCACAGGAAAGATAGAGATCTTACGAGGTTTTTTTTTGGTGCAAAGTAATCGTAGATCAACAAGGAAACTATATTACAAATGACGAAAGGATTACATACCGCTTCACCCGGCTACATTTCGGACTTACCTGCAGTCCGTTTCTTCTTGCAGCCATGCTGAAAGAACTTGCTGTAATGCACAAAACGAATTTTCCGCAAGCTGTTTTACTTGCTGAAGATAATATGTACATGGATGATTTTATAGCAGGTGCTAAAGATGACAATGCCGTAATTAACTTATATTATGAGCTTACATCACTCATGGGACAGATCAGTCTACCAATGGCAAAGTGGGCCACAAATTCAAGCCAACTGATTGGAATATGGCAATCAGAAGGTTCATAAACACTACAGATACGAAGGTACTGGGAGTCCACTGGAACACACAGACTGATACGCTCAGTCTTGTTAACAACAATGTTACCGACAATGTTATAAATCATCCTGCCACTAAGCGAGAAGTACTACGAAACACTGCTAGATTCTATGACCCACTGGGTTTGTTGTCGCCTGTGTCCCTCACTGCAAAAATAATTTTTCAAGAAATTTGGTCGAGAGGAATTGAATGGGATGAGCTTTTACCCCTTGATCTTAGCAAACGCTGGCGAATGTGGGTATCAACATTGCCATCATGTTCACACATAAAAATGCTCCGATGGGTTGGTGTATCTGAAAACACTGAGCCAGAAATCCATGTCTTTTGCGCCGCATCAGAAAAGGCCTATGGAGCAGTCCTTTATGTACGGTGCACCACAACAAATATGGTATCAGTCCATTTAGTTTGCAGTAAAAACCGACTCGCTCCCATCAAAAAAATAACTCTTCCACGGCTGGAACTTCTAGTGACACTTCTTGGATCAAGATTATTTGTAAGGCCACAAGCTATAATGCAAGTTGTGCTACATTGTGGACTGACTCAACTATAGCCTTAGGATGGATACAACATGACCCTAATCGATAAAAAACCTTGGTGTCAAACCGTGTTACGGAAATACAACGACTAACGAATCCGTCACAGTGGAGGCACTGCCCTGGTGGCGAAAATCCAGCTGATCTAACCTCCAGAGGTACCACAGCAGATAAACTTCACCATGCTTCTGTATGGTTCCATGGGAATAGATGGTGGGATCTGTCAAACGCTACCTGAGAAAAGTTTTAGGACAGTCACAGTTGGATGAAGGAGGTCTCAACACAATCCTGGTCAGCATAGAAGCAGCACTAAACTCTAGACCAATTACGCAAGCCACTGACGTCCGCACATTTCCTTGTAGGTGATCGACTCACAACACTACCTACTGGTCCAGAATCACCAGTTGGAAAGGACTTGTCCAAGGAATTTCAACGGCTGCAGAAGATGGTAGAACACTTCTGGAACAGGTGGAAGAAAGAATATCTAATCCTGCTCAAAAACTTCAATGAAACTCATCAACCAAGAACAGGTTCAGGAAGACTCCAGTTGGGTGATGACGTTCTTCTACAAGAGGATGTTTGTCCATGACACATGTGGAGGAAGGTGCGGATAGAAGATCTTCATGGAGGAAGAGATGGGAAACTACGAACTGTACCCTTACAAACTTCAGAAGGATCCATAATCTCACGTCCCATTCAACTGGTGATTCCTCTACAAGTTGACCAGGGTGGGGAGGGTATTGCGGGTTGATTTTTGTAATTATAGACACTCTGGATATGTTGATTATAGTTGAATTAATGTTTTATATTCCATGATGTACGTTCCTTGGAGAGAAATAAATTAATGTTGTATTGGAATCATGATGTTGTGTGTCCGTAATAACAGTAATATTGTAATAACAGATAAAATAGCAGAATTTCTGGTAGGAACAGGAAATTAAAATTTAGAGACTTTTACAATTGGTTGATAACCAATAAACTAATGTTGAACGTGAAGAAATCAAACAACATGAGTTTAGTTTGAAGAAGGAGAGTATCAGTATTACCTTTGTGTTAAATGCAGGTGATATTTCCATAGACTGTGTAATGAACACAAAATTTCAGGGATGAATATTGACTGTCACTCATAGAAGAATGAGCACACAAATGTACTACAACAAAGAATGCTATCAGCATATTATGTCTGTAGAATTGTGTCATCAGTGTACAACACACTATTTCTATACACATAGTTTTAACTGTAGTATTATTCTTTGACAGATCAAATGCAAAAAACACCAGCTCACTATTTAAAATGCAGAATAGGGCAATAAGAATAACAACTAAAAGAGGTAATATGACACATTGTAGAAATCTGTTGGAAGGGGAGGGGTTCTACTGGCACTAGCTGATTGTCTACCAAAACATTATGTACATTAAGAACATATTATTAATTATCACAACAGGTCTATTCATTATATTTTACTGCCCATTGGCTTTTGTCTTAGGGTCCTCAACTGAACTTGAGTAACTTACCAAAAACTGGAACAGTGTTCTCTTCTAGCATTCTGAAAAATGAGTAATTAATATGATGTGTCATAGTGTTGAAATCTATAATAAACTGTGTTTTTGAGTTTTATGAATGCCATCCATGTTAATAGTTATCCAATCTACAACCAGCCATATTAAAAAAGTAAGCCAAAATTTTGCACAGTCTAATAATTTAATTTTCCTGGAACAGTTTTACCATCCAAAAAAAAAAAAAAATTATAAAGCCCAAAAACACAAGAGAAAGAAATTTATCATTATACAGTAATAGTGAGAAGCACTTTAGACTGTCATTGCAGTTCTGAGTGTGAATCCAGACTAATCTAAGACTGAACAGATGTACAGAACACATTACAATAAACTGAATACTATTTGCAATTACTTTAGAAGTTTTTTGTAATGCAAATAGAAAAAGAAAAGAAAACATGAAATTTATCCACATAGAATCATTAAATTCCAAGGAAACCTATTTTACAGTGCAAGGAAAGTTGTGAGATACAAAGAAAATATCAACTTTAGAAGTACATGGAAGGTTTTATTTTATAATATGCATATTAATTTTAGGAATAAAAACATCCTGGAAAAGTCTTAGATGATACATGAAATTTAAATTAAGAAATTAAAATATCATTTTGTACCATAGAATGAAAAAAAAACTTGCTCTACAGATACACAGAGAAATGCTCATTCAAAGTGAATTAGCAAATAGCTTAAGTAGTAATGCCAGATGAGATACAATGAAACACAAAGCCACACTTAACAGCCTCTTGTTACAGAGGTCACATTGTAATAGAAATGAAAATCTTGAAATAAAAACGAAATTTGATGTTCTGAATTTCATTTTAAAAGATAATGAAAACTTACATGACATGGTTTAGGGTTTAAGAAATGTAAGGTAAAACAATTAATAATGACTGCACAAAACCAGATTGTATAACCTATTTTAAGAACCATTTAAAAGCGAAAAATTGCCATCTGTTGCTTCCTTTGGGAGAACCAGATACCTGGTATTAATATGTGCAAATACATTGTGCTTTAACATCTTTGCCACATCCTTACAAAAAGAGTACCATGATAGGTTATCAGCTGTCCATGCATTGTGCCTGATGTTGCATGAGCACAGTTACATTGAATACTGTAGACACCAGGTTTACGTAGTTCCTAGTCATCTTTCACCATACCTAATAGTGTATGCGTTTTTGGAGGGATACAGAAAATGCATTTAATGTTATATTGAGCCATTATTCTACCGATTTTGTTTGATGCTTTGCCAGTGTATGGCAGATACACAATTTTTCTCCTCCTTGTGATCTATTTGCTGGGCCTGTACCTCCAGCCTGAAAGTTTGTCGGATTTGTCTCCCGCCATATCCATTCATCTTTAATATCTCCTTAAGGGTGATTGAGCTCCCTTGGTAGGCTTTCTTCATCTGATGGGCCCTCTGAACCAATGTATTTAGCACACCCTGAGACTGTGAAGGATGATAGCAGCTGGTGGCATGGGACTAAAGATCAATGTGAGCATCTTTCCTCCACATATTATATCTCATAGGGGCATCCATTCTGTGCTTTAGTAGAACATAAAAAAACGAGTTCGCCATTTTCTTTCAACTGTGCGGTGACTTTAACGCTGGGATGCAAGGAGATAAGACGTTGGAGATGCTCCTGAAATGTTTCTCCCCCATGTGGTCATACCACAAATGTGGCATCGACATACCTGAAAAAGCATGTGGCCTTCATTGCAGTTTTTATCCAGAGGTTGTTATTCATAATTCTGCATGAATAAGTTTGCCTCAATAGGTGACGGAGGGCAGCCCACAGTTAAGCCATCCGTTTGTTCACAGTAGTCGCCATTGAAGAGAGAAAGTATAGATGTGAGAACGAATTCGGTTAACCATTGTGTGGTTGAATTTCTCCTTGAACGGCTTGAAGGAGTCAGAAAATGGCACTCTCATGAAGTGGTAGATCACATCAAAGCTCACTGTAAGATCCTGGTTACGAAGTTGTAGTTCTTGCAGCTGTTGAATGAAATTTACAGAGTTCCTGGTGCTGACGTTTGCCGATGTAGGGGCTTAATACTACTGTTATAAATCCCATTTTTGAACCTCCTGCTAACGCGGAAAGCAGAAAGTGGAATGTACTACAGGAAACATTGTATACAGGAAAGCCACTCACACTGATTTATATCTTCACACCTCCAGCTGCCATCATCTTTCACAGAGTGCGGTTGTGCTACGTATACTGGGCTGCAAGTCTGTGCAATATCGAACGAAGAAAGCCTACTGAGGGAGCTGAATCATCTGAAGGATGTATTCGAGAAGAACAGATAGAATGGGAGACAGATCCGACGTGCTTTCAAGCTGGAGTTTCAAATGGTTCAAATGGCTCTGAGCACTATGGGACTTAACATCTGAGGTCATCAGTCCCCTAGAACTTAGAACTACTTAAACCTAACTAACCTAAGGACATCACACACATCCATGCCCGAGGCAGGATTCGAACCTGCAACCGTAGCAGTCGCGCGGTTCCGGACTGAAGCGGCTGGAGGTACAGCCCTTGCAAATAAAATACAACGATGAATGATAAGACTGTGGCATATCTGCCGTACGCCTGCAAAAGTCGGTCGAATCTTGGCTAGAAGCAACATAAAATGCGTTTTCCGTACAATCCGAAACCGCGCGCTCTGTTACTTATGGTGAAATATGACCTGGAGCCCCATAAACCGGGCGTCTACCGCATTCCGTGCAAATGCGATAAGGCATACATCGGGCAGGCTGTGCGAACAGTTGAAGAAAGACTCCAGGAGAACAGGAGACACACCGAACTCAAGCAAGCAATAAAATCTGCGATTGCTGAAAAGTGCATAGCTACAGTGGATTCGATGAAATGTGACCAAACAAAGTGCTAAGTCCTCGTTGTAGAATTGTGCTCTAAAGGAGGCTGTTGAAATACAAGTGGCTGACGCCCTGATCAATAGTAACAATTGCTTTACTCTGAGTAAAGCGTGGGACCCAGTTCTCTATCAACAGAAGTCACAACGTCGGACGAGAGAGACTTCCGCGTTCGACTGTGGCGACAGAGCACTGAGGGGAACTGGGGTTTGCCCCCACCATTCGGCGATCACTTCTCACCCCGCCCTCCGCCAACAATCACGCTTCCGACGCGGCGTACGGCTGGGTAATGAGAGAAGGGGTGGGGGAACGATATGAGTATGAAGAAAAATCGAGTTTCGCAAATGACATCAGCAGACTGGACACTCTAGGTCTACAACACAAACTGGAAATGAAATATTTTTTAAAGAACTCCCTTCTATGCGTTAAGCGCCTTAAAGATCCACTGTCATATCCTCTATGCACTTCATAACTTACTTCATGCATGTTTGAGGATTGCTAATGAATCTATTTCATGTGGGTTTATTTTCGACAGAGATAATCTATGGGATGTGCGCACCAGGTGCAGATGACTGGTAGAGTTGTGGTGGCAGATCACATTGGCTATAACACCCAAGGATTTTTTTCTGTCACATAATGCTTCTTTCAGCTCTGACAAAGATTTTTTAATGTGCAAAATGCCGAGCTACACCTTAATTCAATGCCTAGATGAAACTGTGTCCCCCTTCTTACATCTGGCTGGCTAATAGAGCATTACACTGTGCAAACCAACCTTCAGGTCGAGGGCAGCTTTAGATTTATTTCAGAAAGGAGGTCCAAATATCCACTGCTTTGTCTGTCTAGTGGGGGAGTGTAACTGAACTGATAAATATTTCAACTGGGTGACACTCGTAAAAAGGCCATATACACACATCAACAGAAGTGTTACATAGTCCCGAGATGTCATGCAGATGTGTTGCCATTGCGACCGTTGCTGTACCGATTGGAAGGTCACCCCTGACTTTGTGAACATACAGGCTGTTACTATGAACACTACTTATGGGTAGAATTCCGTACTCTAATGTATTACATCATTTCAGTTGAAAATAAAGCACCTGTAGGACGACATTGGAGATGTCTGTCAAACAGTAGAGTGAGCATCCATCATGCCATGAAGGACAATTTCGACGAGTGATCGGGTCCACATCATCGCGTTACACACAGATGATATGGCACTAGGGACGTTAATAGACTTGTGCAGCGGAGTCAAAGTGATGTAGTGCCGACATGGAATCGTCTCCAGTTGACAAGTGTTGTTGATGACATAACACGACACATGCCGTCCACATTTGGCAAATGCACAGCATGATTATATCTACGACTTTTGAGACAGGGGAACCATGGGTTTAGTGCTCCAGAATTGTGTCCAGCTTCAAAAGAAGCTACATGACGCCATGTATTGCATCAAACTGTTGCGAGACGATTGCATGATTCGAATCTCCATTTTTGACAGCTACAGTGAGCTGTACGTCGCACACCTCAATACTGTGGATTCCGTTACAGATGGGCAAGAAATCATGCAGAAGGGATGCCCAAGGACTGGCGTCGGGCGATTTTTAGGAACGAAACTCCGATTTGAAACTTTCTCGCAGATTAAAACTGTGTGCCAAGCCGAGACTCGAACTCGGGACCTTTGCCTTTCACAGGCAAGTGCTCCACCGACTGAGCTACCCAAGCACGACTCATAAATCGTCCACAGAGCGTTACTCCCGCCAGTATCTCGTCTCTTACCTTCCAAATTTCACAGAAGCTCTCCTGAGAAACTTTCAAGACTAGCACTCCTAGAAGGAAGGATAGAATGGAGACATGGCTCAGACGCAGCCTGGTGCATGTTACCAGAATGAAATTTACACTCTCCAGCGGAGTGGGCGCTGATGTGAAACTTCTTGGCATATTGAAACTGTTTGCTGGATTGAGACTCTAACACGGGACATTTGCCTTTTGCGCTTAATTGCTCTGCCAACTACTGGCGGAAGTGAAGCTGCTTGTGTGTCATGCTTGTGTAGCTCAGTTGGCAGAGCACTTGCCCCAGTAAGGCAAAGGTCCTGATTTCAAGCCTCAGTCTGTTACATAGTATTTTCCTGTCAGGAAGTTTCATATTAGTGCACACTACACTGCAGAGTGAAAGCTTCATTCTGGGAACTCCTATTTGTTTTTACCCTGACAAATGTAGACAAAATGTGTGGAGATAACCTGGTAACGTCTAATGCCTCCATCACTGTGTCCCACATGCGCTACAAGGTGGTGGTGCAGTATTGTTCTGGGGTGGCATTATTTGATGCCAACATACACCTCTCTTGGTTGTCGAGAGCGATCTCACTGCTCTATAAGACAGAGACAAGATTCTGCAAGAATAACAGGAACATATTGCCAACACTTTGGTGATAATCTTAGTAGTAGGGCACTTGGGCTTCTACCTCATTTTTGATATTAAATTGATATGCAAATTAATTAAATTGATCAATTCATTTCCCCCCACCCCCCACCCCCCACCCCCGTCCACTCCACCCCCCAGTTGACGTCATGTGTTTTCGTCAGCCTGCACATGGGTCCCTGCCCCCTCATGTTCCCTCCTCCTTTCCTACCCATCACCCACATATCCTATTGGTGGGAATTTCGAATTTTGGCGGGAATTTCTTTGTCCCCAAGCTGTGCTGACGTCCCACCTCAGTCCTCCCCCACCTAGGAATTGGTGGGAAATTAAAAATGGCTGTGCCCTTTCTGGGACTCAAAGCCTGGTCCTTCTGGATGGAAATCCCAAGTGCATCCCGCCCCCCCCCCCTCCCCCAATTACATGGAAGCTATCCAGATGCAGGAGAGGAGGGGTAGATTAGTGTACATTATTTATTTTGGTTGGGAAGTTGATGTAAAGATCAGTCCCAAATACATAATTAATCATAAAGGTTGGTCGCAATTACACAACGACATGCATTGTACTACGCAAGGAGTGGCTAAAATCACAAAACAGTTAAAAATTTGATGAAATCACACAAGTGGTGTTATCCTGTTGAGAAAAAATTTCATAATACCTCTCAAAACTAGTGTCAGACACACTCTCCACCTAGAAGCTGGCAGGAAAAAAGACTGAAGCGGAAGGTGATATGTTTACCTTTTTTGGTGGGAAATATATTGAATTGACAAGATGCTGGTGTTGGACAGAGAGCAGTTTAATAAGTAAGCACACAGCTGAGATGTATTTATCAGAGTTCGGCACAGCCGCCAGCTAGACAATCACCCTGCAGCCCAGATGATCGAAGCCAATAAAAACTGCCACTACTGATGGAAAATGCTTCACTTCTCTAATTACAAATCGAAATTGTCGTGAAGAAAACTAGCACTCGTAATGAACAGGTCATAATGCAACGCATGCACTGGGGAAAACCATTGTCCCAAAAGGCTGCAGAGAAGATGATGTATGATCACAGACTGCAGAAATTAGAAGCCCTCTTACCTCCACTCATCCCTCCCCCTCCCTCGATCCACCTATGGGGAGGAAAACAGGCTTTTCAAATGGTCAACTGCTAATGAACCACATATTTATCTGCAGCATACCGCTTTCCCGCCCCGCCTTACGGCAATGGTGCAGCATCGGCCCTAGTCCAACACAAAATGATATAATGTCAACTACACAATAGGAGATAAATGGGGGGGCTGCCACAAGTGCAAATTTTTTGTTCACTAAAATTTAGTGGCACAGGCCCACCCCACATGCCGCGCCCTGGTAAGGCACAGCTGGCTAGAGCGACCTCACATCGCCCCCACAAGCGCCCGCCCTTCTGAATGTGATGAAACTGCTGCCAGGTGAGCTCACTTTTGATCATTCAGTCTCCAGCAGAGTGTGTGACACATAAGCCTCTACCAGAGGGTGCTAAATTAACATGACATTCCTACCTGCAGCTCTGATTGGCTGATGTGTCCTATTCAGCAGCTGCAATTCAGAACTTCACCTGGTTTCAGTGTATCTGCAGACTTATCAGTCAATGCATCTCTTATAATCAAGCATCTATAAAAAAGGAGAACACAATCGTTACAATAATTAATGTGGACCTTCTTTTAGTTTTATGAGCGAAGTTGGTATAGTTTTTACATTCGACTGTGGGATACAATTCGCATCTCATTATTCTGCGACATCCAACGAAGTGTACCACCGCAAATTACAAACGATCAGACTTCAGATGCCTGTACATGACCACCCTGCATGAAACTGGGCAAAAAACTTCCACTATTTTGCTGCGAAAACTACCGATCCCCACAGAACGACCTCGTTATTTAGAAGCTGTCATCAGAGTAAAGAAAGAGCGAAAATTTAAACTCTGAAGAAAAAACATCTATGTTAATCAAAAATAGTTCAAACGGCTCCAACCACTATGGGACTTAACATCTGAGGTCATCAGTCCCCTAGACTTAGAACTACTTAAACCTAATTAATCTATGGACATCACACACATCCCGCCCGAGGCAGGATTCGAACCTGCGGCCGTAGCAGCCGCGCGGTTCCGGGCTGAAGCGCCTAGAACAGCTCGGCGAAAGCTTCCAGCTCTATGTTCCGCAATTTCTTTAAGCTTGGTGGACAAATTACACGATCTGAGAGCGTCTCTCAAATTAGTGTATGTAAATAAACTGTCATACATATGCGTATTATAAACATTGCAGACACTTGAATTTACATTACAGAATACAATCTTTAATGCCATTTAGCCGCATGTCGGAAAAAAGATAATCATTTTATGTTCGACAACAACAAACTATAATTCAAGAGGACGTTATACACTATAGTAGGTTGCATTTTACCAGTTTGATGCTATATCAGACTGACGCTTACTAAATAAACCGTGAGAGCCTGTCTAGTAATAGAAAGTTGTATAAAGTTTTACCATGTCTCTCTCTTTCTATACATCGAAACCAAATACCATCTGTGTGCTTACAATTGACATTTTTGATCCATAACTCGTTTCTGTCATACATCATATGCTTGGGTTCTAGTTTTGTAAGCAAATTGATCATCACAGCCTGTTTCACGCAATCTACTCACACGCTGGGAAAAACACTATCTAGGTTCCACAACGAGTTACAATTCAAGTGGTGTCTACTTTATAAGTAGAGGTTATGTAGCATAAAATGACGTAGGACTTGTGGTGACACATATTTTTAAACATGCATTCGTGACAATAAATAATGTAAGCAGCCATGATCCCATGAGCACAGACACAGTCGATTTCTGTTATTTTGTGCGCAAAAGCGGTGCATTATGTCCGGAACTGTGTCTAGAGGATGATTCACAATGCAGTACATCCGGGATAGGGTTCTAAATTGTATCCATCAGCGAGAGGACTGGGTCGAGTTTATTGTAGCCATCCATGACACTTGCATAGAAAAAGACGTACAAAAAATGAAGCAAATGTACGGTAGCTGTAGAATACTTGATTATGAGTGACTGCATGCCTTTGAATACCGTACTATACCATCTGACTAATGTGCTGTTCTGTACCCTACATCCGACGGACATCTGACAAACTAAATAGGGGAATTGGGATGATTATGTGCAATCATTGTCGATCTTTAAAAATATAAAAGCAGGTGTGACAGGCGCAGTAGGATGTCTTGGTTTGTTGTTATTGCAAGAGTATCTAGGCAGTATTGTTACGAAATACCGGTAATATAACTTGCATCGAAGCTGTTACACTCTTTAGCAGGATGAATTTAAATGTGCTTATATCCCCTACAGAACAGCTTTGAGACGAGTTTTTCGCTGTTTGCAGGGCTGTAGCACTGCCGAAAATAACGTACAAGCGGTTGAAATCGAGACTTCGCAATTGGTAATATACATAAGTAATCTCTATGTACAGGGTGTACATAAAGTCTGGGAACACTTTCAGATATTTATTGCACAAGAACTAAACATTGTACAGATGTCATAAATATTGCATTTTGAAGAGAAACTCTGGAAGTTTTTTTTTCTTTTACAAACATTCGATGTGTGAACTATTAGTGAGCCAGCTATTTGTCAATATGGTAATCGAATTCTTGAATGTTTGGGGAATCACACTCAAATTCAATGTATTTGTGTGGATGCTTTGTACCCCAGATTCGACAATCATGCCTGTTCACTTTCCCATTAGTGTGAAAAGTGGCTTCGTCGCTAAAAATTAAGCGGTCAAGAATGCCATCCTCATCCTCATTCAATTGTTGCAACTGCGAACAAAACTAAAAAATCTTGTCTTTTTCGTCGTCCTTGAGCTTCTGCACTAGCTCCACTTTGAATGGTTTCATAGGCAGCTTCTGTTGCACGACTTTCCATTCTGTCATTGAAGCCATTTCGAGTCCACGGGATGCACGACTCACGGATTTCTTTGGACTCTTTATGAATGTCACTCGTACGCGCTCCACATTCACTTCTCTCACACTGGGACGTCCGCTTCTCCTTGCCAGGCACAAGCAACCCCTCGTAACGAATGGCCTTCCTTGTTGATGGCTTCCTACCGTACTTGGTTCTAAACAACCGTTGAATAGTTGTAGCACACTTGTTTTTGTCGAACTCCAACACACAGAAAGCTCGCTCCGCACCTGAACTGCCATGTTTGCGACTAGCGCTGACTACCAGCAAATTACCAAATTACGCTGTGGCGGTGTACACGAAAAAAAAACTTTCAGGGTTTCTCTTCAAAATGACATATGTATATCTGTACAATATTTGGTTCTTGTGCAATAAATAACTGAAAGTATTTCCGGACTTTATGTTCACCCTGTATAGGTGTGTAGAGTTGACAGTGGTGGACGATTGCAGTTCGAGTGCATAACATGCTTACTCTCTGTCTATAAATTATGTTGCCGGGGGAGTGCACTCTGTAGGATGGGCAAGGGAAACTCTCATGTCCCAGGATGCTAAGTGCAGTCGACAAACTGTCAACTAACGAATAACTTATAACTAGAATAAAATTTTTTCCAAAATCTACAATTTGTATATGTCCTGACATGGTTGTGGCGATTTATTAGAGTTGAAAGGCGTAAAAAAAAAAATAGCGAAGCCCATATGGTAAGCAATAAGGGTATGTTGTTATTGTTGTGATATTCAGTCCAGATACTGGTTCGATGCAGCCCTCCATGCTACCTCCAGTGCCTGTGCAAGCTTCTTCATCTCCCACTACCTACAGCAATCTACTTCCTTCTCAATCTGTTTAGTGTATTCATCTCTTGGTCTCCCTCTTCGATGTTTAATTTCAACACTGCCCTCTAATACTAAATTTGTCATCCCTTGATGCCTCAGAACATGTCCTACCAACCGATTCCTTCTTCTAGTCAAGTTGTCCCACAAATTCCTCTTCTCCTCAATTCTATTCAGTACCTCCTCATCAGTTACGTGATCTATCCATCTAATCTTCAGCATTCTTCTGTAGCACCACATTTCTAATGCCTCTATTTTCTTCTTGTGTAAACTATTTATCGTCCATGTTTCACTTCCATGCAGGGCTACACTCCATACAAATACTTTCAGAAAAGACTTCCTGACACTTAAACCTATACTCAATACTAACAAATTTCCCTTCCTCAGATACGCTTTCCTTGCCATAGCGAGTCTACATTTTATATCCTCTCTACTTCGACATTCATCAGTTATTTTGCTCGCCAAATAGCAAAACTCATCTACTACTTTAAGTGTCTCATTTCCTAATCTAATTCCATCAGCATAATCTGATTTAATTCGGATACATTTCATTATCCTCTTTTTGCTTACGTTCATCTTATATCCTCCTTCAAGATACTGTCCATTCCCTTCAACTGCTTTTCCAGGTCCTTTGCTGTCCCTGACAGAATTACAATGTCATTGGCAAATCTCAAAGTTTTTATTTCTTCTCAATAAATTTTAATTCCTTCTTCAATTTTGTTTTGTTTCCTTTACCGCTTGCTCATGGTGGTGGTGGTGGTTAGCGTTTAACGTCCCGTCGACAACGAGGTCATTAGAGACGGAGCGCAAGCTCGGGTTAGGGAAGGATTGGGAACGATATCGGCCGTGCCCTCTCAAAGGAACCATCCCGGCATTTGCCTGAAACGATTTAGGGAAATCACGGAAAACCTAAATAAGGATGGCTGGAGACGGGATTGAACCGCGCTTGCTCAATATACAGATTGAATAAGATAGGGGATAGGCTACAACCCTGTCTCACTCACTTCCCAGCCTCCCTTCCCAACCACTGCTTCCCTTTCATGCCCCTCGACTCTTATAACTGCGATCTGGTTCCAATACAAATTGTAAATAGCCTTTCTTTCCCTGTATTTGACGCCTGCCACCTTCAGAATTTGAAAGAGAATATTCCATTCTAGATTGTCAAAAGTTTTCTCTAAGTCTACAAATTCTAGAAACATAGGTTTGCCTTTCCTTAATCTATCTTCTAAGATAAAGTGTAAGGTCAGAATTGCCTCACGTATTCCAACATTTCTATGAAATCTAAACTGATCTTCCCCAAGGTAGGCTTCTACCAGTTTTTCCATTCATCTGTAAAGAATTAATGCTAGTAATTTGCAGCCGTGACTTATTAAACTGATAGTTCAGTAATTTTCTCACCTGTCAACACCTACTTTCTTTGGGATTGGAATTATTATATTCTTCTTGAAGTCTGAGGGTATTTCGCCTGTCTCATTCATCTTGCTCACCAGATGATAGAGTTTTGTCAGGGCTAGCTCTCCCAAGGCCACCAGTAGTTCTAATGGAATGTTGTCTATTCTCGGGGCCTTGTTTCGACTCAGGTCTTTCAGTGCTCTGTCAAACTCGTCACGCAGTATCATATTCCCCATTTCATCTTCATCTACATCCTCTTCCATGTCCATAATATTGCCCTCCAGTACATTGTCCTTGTATAGACCCTCCATGTACTCCTTCCACCTTTATGTTTTCCCCTTTTTGCTTAGAACTAACTTTCCATCTGAGCTCTTGGATTTTGAACAAGTGGTTCTCTTTTCTCCAAAGGTCTCTTTAATTTTTCTGTAGGCAGTATCTATCTTACCCCTAGTGATGTATGCCTCTACATCCTTAAATTTGTCCTCTAGCCATCCCTGCTTAGCCATTTGCACATCCTGTCGATCTCATTTTTGAGATGTTTGTATTCCTTTTTGCCTGCTTCATTTACTGCATTTTTATATTTTCTTCTTTCATCAATTGAATTCAATATCTCTTCCTTTACCCAAGGATTTCTACTTGCGCTCGCCTTTTTATTTACTTAATCCTCTGCTGCCATCACTATTTCATCTCTCAAAGCTACCCATTCTTCTGCTACTGTATTTCTTTATTATCTTCTTGTCAAGCGTTACCTACTGCTTTCTCTGAAACTCTCTACAACTTCTGGTTCTTTCAGATTATATAGGTCCCATCTCCTTAAATTCCTACCTTTTTTGCAATTTCTTCAGTTTTATCCTACAGTTCATAACCAATAAATTGTGCTCAGACTCCACATTTGCCTCTGGAAATGTCTTACGATTTAAAACCTAATTCCTAAATCTCCATCTGAAACCTCCCAGTTTCTCCAGGCCTCTTCCATGTATACAACCTTCTTTCATGATTCTTAAACCAAGTATTAGCTATGATTAAGTTATGCTCAGTGCAAAATTCTACCAGGCAGCTTCCTCTTTCATTCCTTACCCCAATTCAATACTCACTTACAACTTTTTCTTGTCTTCCTTTTCCTACTACCGAATTCCAGATCCCCATGACTATTAAACTTTCGTCTCACCTCGCTACCTGAATGATTTCTTTTATCTCATCATACATTTGTTCAATCACTTCGTCATCTGTGGAGCTAGTTGGCATATAAACTTGTACTACTGTGATAGGCATGGGCTTTATGTCTATCTTGGCTACAACAATGCATTCACTATGCTGTTTGTAGTAGCTTACGTGAGCTTCTATTTTTTAAATATATTGTTAAACCTACTCCTGCATTACCCCTACCTGATTTTGTGTTTACAACCCTGTATTCACCTGACCAAATAATGGTATATACTTATGGAAAAAAAATCTGAATAGCAGCTGAAATCCACTCTGCACACATGTCAGCTCCCTGTTGCAGATCCCTACACGGTAGACTGGTAGTCAGATGAAAGTGTAGAACTGTGTCAGAGTTTGAGTTTCCATGAAGTACATCGCTACATGAGTCTACAGGCAAGCTCGCATGTGTCGTAGCAGCACACAGTTTTGTTTCCACACTACGAGTTTCAAACCTGCACCACTCATGAGTCTCATTGATGTACGAGGCGAGTGTTACTATACTTTTCATGATTTTTCTATCCAAAATGCACAAATATCCTCATATAAAATCAGACAATACATGGGTGTGTCAGCAATATGACCATGTACATCTACATCTTCATCTACGTGGTTAATCTGCAGTTCACACTTGAGTGCCTGGCAGAGGGTTCATCGAACCATTTTCGTACTACCTCTCGAATGCCGCGTGGGAATAAGGAACACCTAGATCTTTCCGTTCGAGCTCTGATTTCTCTTATTTTGTTATGATGATCATTTCTCCCTACGTAGGTGGGTGTCAACAAAGTATTTTCGCATTCGGAAGAGAAAGTTGGTGACTGAAATTTCGTAAATAGATCTCGCCGCAAAGAAAACCGCCTTTGTTTCAATGGCTGCCTCTCCAACTCGCGTATCATATCAGTGACACTCTCACCCCCATTGCGCGATTACACGAAACGAGCTGCCCTTCTTAGCACTTTTTCGGTGTCCTCCGTCAATTCTACTTGATAAGGAATCCACATCGCGCAGCAATATTCCAGCAGAGGACGGGCAAGTGTAATGTAGGCTGTCTCTTTAGTGGGTTTATCGCATCTTCTATAGTGTTCTGCCAACAAAGCGCAGTCTTTGTTTCGCCTTCTCCACAATATTATCTATGTGGTCTTTTCAATTTAAGTTGCCCGTAATTGTAATTCCTAGGTATTTAGTCGAATTGACAGCCCTTAGATTTGTGCGATTTATCGTATACCCAAAGTTTATCGGATTTCTTTTAGCACCCATGTGGATGACCTCCCACTTTTCTTTGTTCAGTGCCAACTGCCACTTTTCGAACCATACTGAAATTCTCTGTAGATAATTTTGTAATTGGAATTGATCGTCTGATGATCTTACTAGACGGTAAATTACAGCGTCATCTGCAAACAATCTAAGGGGGCTGCTCAGATTATCACCTAGATCATTTATGTAAATCAGGAACAGCAGAGTGCCTATGACACTACCTTGCAGAGGTCAGATATCACTTCTGTTCTACTCGATGATTTACCGTCTATCACTACTATCTGTGACCTCTCTGAGAGGAAATCACGAATCCAGTCACACAACTGAGACGATACTCCTTATGAACGCAATTTGATTAGCAGTCGCTTGTGAGGAACGGTATGAAAAGCCTTCTGGAAATCTAGGAATATGGAATCGATCTGAGATTACTTGTCGACAGCACTCATTACTTCATGGGAATAAAGAGCTAGCTGTGTTACACAAGAACGATATTTTCTGAATCCGTGTTGGTTATGTATCAATAAATCATTTTCTTCAAGGTGACTGATAATGTTCGAGTACGGTGTATGCTCCAAAATCCTACTGCAAATTGAGGTCAGTGACATGGGCCTGTAATTCAATTGGTTACTCCTATTTCCTTTCTTGAATATTGGTGTGACCTGTGCTACTTTACAGTCTTTAGGAACAGACTTTTGTCAAGTGAGCGGTTGTATATGTTTGCTAAGAAAGGCGCTATTGTGTCTGCATACTCTGAAAGGAACCTGATTGGTATGCCATCTGGACAGGAAGACTTGCCTTTCTTAAGTGATTTGAGTTGTTTCGCAACACCTAAGATATCTACTTTTATGTCACTCATGCTAACAGCTGTTCTGGTTTCGAATTATGGATTATTTACTTCGTCTTCTTTCGTGAAGGCATTAGGGAAAACTGTATTTAGTAACTGTACAAAAGGAAAATTATGGTAAAAATACGGAAAATGGCATAAAATCGGTAAAAATCGAGGAAACCCTGGTATAATTACGACCAATTGATAGGAAATACGACGAAATATGTAAAATCGCGGAAAAACTTAAAAAATTACTTAAATTAACTGAGAATACATAAAATTAGAGAAGAAATAGCATTTGTGACGCATTCGGATGTGATGGTGACCCGATATTGGACTGGATGGGTGTCTGGTGGCAGGCATACTCATCGTAAAGTTTCTGGTCTACTACATCTGACCATCACAATCGCCGTGTTGTTCCCCAAGCCTATTGTAATCCCTTCAGATATTCGCCTGCCATCCGAAAACAAGTACTAGTCATTCTGCATGACCCACATCACTGACCGGATACCAGCAGCAGCTACTAGCAGATACGCGTAGGCTGCCACGTCATCACAACACGAACGGCTGCGTTTGGAGTGATGCCATGACCATAAAGCATGACCTGCTTGTGAATGGCGACGCATCGTGTTCAGCGACGAATCGTGGCCCAGCACTACCTTGTGTGACCATAATCGCCATGTATGGAAGCGACCTTGGGCGGAGTACCAGCCGGCCGGAGTGGCCGAGCGCTTCCAGGCGCTACAGTCTGGAACCGCGCGACCGCTACGGTCGCAGGTTCGAATCCTGCCTCGGGCATGGAGTGTGTGATGTCCTTAGGTTAGTTAGGTTTAAGTACTTTTAAGCTCTAGGGGACTGATGACCTCTGAAATTAAGTCCCATAGTGCTTAGAGCCATTTGACCCTTTTTTTGTGTCTGGGAATAATACCACACGTTCGAGTTCATGGTGGTCAAGTGATTAGCGTTCGAGCTCCATAACGCAAACGTGTATGAGGCTGCGGTTTGACTCCTGGGCAGACTTGGTTTTTAATCTATGCTACCTGAAGAATGAGAATTTTTTCAAAAGGTCAACGAAGTTTGTTTAGTCTTAGAAACTCCGAACATTCCCTGTAAATGCGGGAAAACTGCATTGATTCGATGTGGTAGATGCCGTTTCAAGTTATGTTTTCCATGTCTATATGACAAATACCATCTTGCAACGTGTGATGTCGAGAGCGCAACCGACGAGTAACTGTGCTTTACTCTTATGGTCTGGCACATTGTGCGTTATTATAAAACCGAATAACGTCATTCGCACCATTATTTATCGAGGTTTGACTGTGGCTTTCCAAGCCTGTCCCTCGTCCTTGAAAATTAAATTGAAATGGTAAATAGACAAATGATATGTGAAATTCGCTAAAACTGCATGAAAATGCGCATGGGTTTTTTTCATTATATTACCTCTTCAGTGTTATACAAATTATATAATGCCACCAGTGATGAGGAAATATAGATAAAAAAGTAAGTATTGGAAGGATTCTTACCGTCGCGTCGTCCACAAGCCTCTTCCTATGCGCAATCGCTAACCGTTTTTTTTATTATCTCATTTTGTTCGTAATAGATCGTTGTATGTGTTCGGGGCGGACGTCCTATGACACTTGTTAAGTTCATCGTTGATCCATTAACTCAGCTAACTCTCTGACCGGACACGCTGAGCTACCGTGCCGGTGAGACGACAATGCCTTTTTACAACCCGCGCCTTCGCACAGATACGTCCGTTACATAACAGGTGCGCAAAACTTATTGCGATCTTCTCAGAATTTCAAGAGCAGTGCACCTTACTACTTGTACACTATATTGTATTAATGGCCTACTAAAGGTGTACAAAGTTTGAAGTAAATCCGTGATCCCAAAGTCGTGCCCTCTCCTTGTCAGTACTATCGTGGGGATAATTTTTCCAGAGGACACTGCTCGTCTGGGGATGGCGCGTGTCTCTATGAACTGCCTACGTAACGTTAAGGTACTCCCACGCCACCACCAAGGTTCCCAGACCTGTACCCAACAGAATACGTGTGGGATCAGTTCGACATCAACTCCGTCCGCAGTGCTAGTACCCAGGATATCAAGGACAAGTAACAACAGTTGCAGGTCAGCGTAACTTAGGAGAGGGTACGACAACTTTATGGCACCCTTCCCAACTGTATTAGTGCATGCAACCAGGTAAACGGGAGTGCTATGTCATCCTGATAAATGGGCTCACCCTGCCAAGTTCTTTGTAAATTTGGCTTTATTTTATAATCACTGAAATAACATCACAATCCTCTCGGGAAGGGGTTCATTTCCTTTCCTCCTCTTCTGGGAGCTTATCTTTTTTTGTCAGGCGATGTGTATTAAGAAAGAAAAAAATAGAAATAAACTGTACTGTTAGTTGCATTAATTCATTGCTGCTTGGTTTAATGAAATAAATACAAAAAATCGTATTAGTTGCTTGAACGTTGACTAAACATTTTTCATCTGCAGTCATTTTCTAAAAAAAGGGGTACTAATTTTCTTAATTGATCGTTTCGTTTGGTGCTGTATGTTGTTTGGTGGCTCCTGTGATATTTGATATTGTTCTCTGAAGAACTGGGAACGACCGTTTCAGCCATTGAGAAGGGTTTATGAAAAATAAAAGAATGGATATGCGACTGCCACACAAGTTATTGTAGCTCGATTCTTTCTCTCACTCTAACGGGATTTCTCTCTCTCTCTCTAACGGGATTTTTGGATATGTAGATCCCAGTGCACCGATTCGCTATGTTTCTGCAACTGCAACTACTGCTTGTCTTCAGCCGAGTGTCATCTTTTAGCCGTGTCAGTTGGTAGTAAGACGTATTATTCTCTGCCCTCACAAGCAGGATGACCTGTCGCTAAGGTCAAGTCTTCGTGCTAGATTCTTGTCACTCTTAGGCAGCGCTTTTCTAATTGAGCAGCTCAAGTGGACATTAGGAACCGACGCAAGACGTCAGTCCAGTATTTTCCATTATTTCCAGTCTACAAGCAGGGTTATCCCGCGACTACCATTGGATGGAGAAATACGCTTCTCAAGGAAGAAACTAGCAAGAGTACTATTATTGTTACATGTATTATAGTAAAATGTAACACTATGCTACACATGCAGTATGGTATATTGTTGTGGGGAAGTGCATCAAAGTTAGCTTAGATTTTTCCAATGGTGGAAGGAAACCATTCGATGTATCTTAAGTTTGCCTTCCAGAGTGAGTTGCAGAAATAAGTTTAACCCACTTCACATAATGACAGTCCACAGCATTTACATCTATAGTTTTTCAATTTATGCCAAAGAAAATTTATACAAATTCATACCAAGAAATAATATTTATTTACACAATACAAGAAACAGCCACAGGGTAGATTTACTAATCTCAAAACTTTCTCACATACACAACTGCCATAAACACATGACCCTGCAATTACGCAAGAAACTGTCAAAAACAACTCTCTACGTTCCCTTACAAAATTTTTAAAAAGTTTCAAATGGCTCTAAGCACTATGGGACTTAACATCTGAGGTCGTCAGTCTCCTAGACTTAGAACTACGTAAACCTAACTAACCTAAGGACATCACACACATCCATGCCCGAGGCAGGATTCGAACCTGCGACCATAGCAGCCGCGTAGTTCCGGACTGAAGCGACTAGAAGCGCTCGGTCACAGCGACCGGCTTAAAAAGTTCCAGAAAAATCGCTAATAGAGTATAGTTTTTAATAATTTGAGGAATTCATGGAACCTGCTCCCGATTTACGGGTTTGGTTAATTTTATAGCGGAACAGTTTTTTAAATGTGCCGCCGCTGCAAATCGTTCGATCGCGGCACAGCCCAGCAACACCAACGATAATCGCTAAAAGTGCTGAAAATTCTTTAAAGAAATATTATAGATGACATGGGTAAGCTAATTTACATTAGTAATACACAATTTTGATAAATTATAATGTATTTAGACCATAACAATAATTAAAATTACACACCTTTATAATTTCTCCTCTAATGGCGGCTAAAGATAGATACAGACAAAAGAAGTCTACTTATTCAAATAATGCTACGTCACAGGTTCCTCTCTCTCTCTCTCAGCTCTCGAGGGAGACGACTTCTCTGTGTTTGATACATTTTGGACGTCATCTTCCACACATTCCATATTATCATCTTGCAAATAAACAATATATATGCATTCAAAAATTGTGCTGTGAGTAGCTGCAATTATCAGTAAACTCGTATCTAACAATCATACAATTAGAAATATGCATTTAAATAGAATTCTTTACAGACGAATGGAAAAAACTGGTAGAAGTCAACCTCGGGGAAGATCAGTTTCGATTCCGTAGAAATGTTGGAACACGTGAGGCAATACTGACCCTACGACTCATCTTAGAACATAGATTAAGGAAAGGCAAACCTACGTTTCTAGCATTTGTAGACTTAGAGAAAGCTTTTGACAACGTTGACTGGGATACTCTCTTTCAAATTCTGAAGGTGGCAGGGGTAAAACACAGGGAGCGAAAGGCTATTTACAAACTGTACAGAAACCAGGTGGCAGTTATAAGAGTCCAGGGGCATGTAAGGGAAGCAGTGGTTGGGAAGGGAGTGAGACATGTTTGTAGTCTCTCCCCGATGTTATTCAATCTGTATATTGAGCAAGCAGTAAAGGAAACAAAAGAAAAATTCGGAGTTGAAATTAAAATCCATGGAGAAGAAATAAAAACTTCGAGGTTCGCCGATGACATTGTAATTCTGTCAGAGACAGCAAAGGACCTGGAAGAGCAGCTGAAGGGAATTGACAGTGTCTTGAAAGGAAAATATAAGATGAACATAAACAAAAGCAAAACGAGGTTAATGGAACGCAGTCGAATTAAATCAGGTGATGCTGAGGGAATTAGATTAGGAAATGAGACACTTAAAGTAGTAAATGAGTTTTGCTATTTGGGGAGCAAAATAATTGATGATGGTCGAAGTAGAGAGGATATAAAATGTGGACTGGCAATGGCAAGGAAAGCATTTCTGAAGAAGAGAAATTTGTTAACATCGAATTCACCGTCAGGAAGTCGTTTCTGAAAGTATTTATATGGAGTGTAGCCATGTATGGAAGTGAAACGTGGACGATAAATAGTTTAAACAAGAAGAGAATAGAAGATTTTGAAATGTGGAGCTACAGAAGAATGCTGAAGATTAGATGGGTAGATTACACAACTAACGAGGAGGTACTGAATAGAATTGGAGAGAAGAGAAATTTGTGGCACAATTTGACTAGAAGAAGGGATCGGTTGGTAGGGCATATTCTGAGGCATCAATGGATCACCAATTTAGTATTGGAGGGGAGCGTGGAGGGTAAAAATCGTAGAGGGAGACCAAGAGATGAATACACTAAACTGATTCAGAAGGATGTAGGTTGCAGTAGGTACTGGGAGATGAAGAACCTTACACAGGATAGAGTAGCATGGAGAGCTGCATCAAACCAGTCTCTGGACAGAACTCCACAACACAGATGTAAGTATACTAGTATCTTACATTGTTTCAAGTAGCCGTAAGTATTTGTAACCTGTAAATTTATGTACACAGGATGAACATGAATAAAACCGACAAACTACACGGACGGATTCCTTGCTGGAAATGAAGGAAAAATGGTTCTATGAACATGTGTCGGAGAAATGTATCGCTGCTACGGTAGATGGCACTGACGAATGACAATTTCTCTGACCGCATACCGTTGTTCCTTATGTGTTATGGGCTGTGTTACTGGCGCAGCGTACTGTAAGCTGCACAATGGTCCAGTATTTACACCACCAAGCAGACGGGAACGGTCGCGAGGCAACACGACTATACCTAAACAAATACCCTCACAGACACCAACCTCGTTACACAACATTACAAGCCTTTTTTGGGGCGTTTGATCATGGGTCCTTTCAGACAGACGAACTTTCAGGGAGCCGAAGGACTGTGCATACACCAGTGTTGGAGGACCGGGTTCTGACAGGATATTGAGACGAACCATAGCACAAGCTCTAGGCAAGTGGTCCGCCAGCATGGTGTAAGCCAAAGTACGATTATGTGTATCCTGCCGCATGACAACCGCTGTTATCCCTATCGCCTGCAATCCCATGGACGTTATTTTGAACATCTGTTGTGACGTGGATGCGATGCAGCTCTGCACTGTGTTCCGAGACGATTTGTTGTTGGACGCACACCGTCTATTTCCGTATACATGTTCATAGGATATTTTTTCCTCCACTTCCACTCAGGAATCCGTCCCTGCAGTTTGTCGGTTTTTTTAATGTTCACCCTGTATATGTGAAAACAAGTGTTCTGATGTATTACATATAGGTGTCAATAAGTGTACCTGTATTCTGCATTGTCCTCTAATTATTTACTCTTAAGGCTGTGCTACGACTGTGCCTTACATTTTCAAAAGACAAGTTGCATGAAAACAAGATGAAACACTGATAATAGAGATCATATCTCTAATTCATTCTGATAAGTTGTATAGGACGAAGAAAATTGCAGTTGATTGGTAAGTTTGGTAAAAACGCTCTGGATACCCACGACTAATTGTAATTACTTTTCCCGCTTACAGAAAGATTTTCTTCTTTTTACGTGTCTCGTGCCTACGTAAATCAAATGTTTTGACAGTAGCTTTGTATCGAGAGTGTGATGGTGGTGCCACGTGCCACTTTACTTCCAATTTACTGCAGTGTCACCGTGGCCCACTCATCACACAGGATGTCTCAAATCGTATGTAATGGCAATATTTTGAGTATGACATCAGCAGAGATAATTCAGGCGATTACTAATGTTACAGAGCAAGTTATGGCATTAGAGCTGACGTAAGAGTGGAGTACAAGAAAAAAAATCCATAATCCATTTCGTGCGGGAATAAAATGAAGTCAAAAATCGTACTTAGAAAAGAAGTAGCACTCAAAGACGGACATGCTGTCAGTTTTGGCAGACCAACCAAGTGCTGGCTTGTAAACATTTGCATCTGTTAATACAGGCGTTTCGAATACTTCTAATTTTTGCTTTCGCAACTGTCCGTCACACTAAGGGGTGACTACTTGCATACAATCCATAGTCCACATCTGCCCCTGGAAAAATAATCTGGTTCGCAAATCTCTATCTTACTATTATATGCTATAATCAATCTGAAACCTTCCTGTGTTTCCAGGTCTCTTCCATGCATAAAAGCTTCCTTCATGACTCTTAAACCAAGTGTTAGCGATGATTAAATTACGCTCTGTGCAAAACTGTATCTAGGGGCCGCCGGCCGGTGTGACCGAGCGGTTCTAGGCGCTTCAGTCTGGAACCGCGCGACCACTACGGTTCGAATCCTACCTCGGGCATGGATGTGTGTGATGTCTTTAGGTTAGTTAGGTTTAAGTAGTTCTAAGTTCTAGGCGACTGATGACCTCAGATGTTAAGTCCCATAATGCTCAGAGCCATTTGAACCAACCTAGGGGCTTCCCTCTTTCATTCCTTTCCCCAGTCCTCATTCACCTAATATTTTTCCTTCTCTTCCTTTTCCTACAACCGAATTCCAGTCCGCCACCACAATTAAATTTTCTTCTCCCTCAATTATCTGAATAATTTCTTTTATGTTATCATACACTCCTGGAAATTGAAATAAGAACACCGTGAATTCATTGTCCCAGGAAGGGGAAACTTTATTGACACATTCCTGGGGTCAGATACATCACATGATCACACTGACAGAACCACAGGCACATAGACAAAGGCAACAGAGCATGCACAATGTCGGCACTAGTACAGTGTATATCCACCTTTCGCAGCAATACAGGCTGCTATTCTCCCATGGAGACGATCGTAGAGATGCTGGATGTAGTCCTGTGGAACGGCTTGCCATGCCATTTCCACCTGGCGCCTCAGTTGGACCAGCGTTCGTGCTGGACGTGCAGACCGCGTGAGACGACGCTTCATCCAGTCCCAAACATGCTCAATGGGGGACAGATCCGGAGATCTTGCTGGCCAGGGTAGTTGACTTACACCTTCTAGAGCACGTTGGGTGGCACGGGATACATGCGGACGTGCATTGTCCTGTTGGAACAGCAAGTTCCCTTGCCGGTCTAGGAATGGTAGAACGATGGGTTCGATGACGGTTTGGATGTACCGTGCACTATTCAGTGTCCCCTCGACGATCACCAGTGGTGTACGGCCAGTGTAGGAGATCGCTCCCCACACCATGATGCCGGGTGTTGGCCCTGTGTGCCTCGGTCGTATGCAGTCCTGATTGTGGCGCTCACCTGCACGGCGCCAAACACGCATACGACCATCATTGGCACCAAGGCAGAAGCGACTCTCATCGCTGAAGACGACACGTCTCCATTCGTCCCTCCATTCACGCCTGTCGCGACACCACTGGAGGCGGGCTGCACGATGTTGGGGCGTGAGCGGAAGACGGCCTAACGGTGTGCGGGACCGTAGCCCAGCTTCATGGAGACGGTTGCGAATGGTCCTCGCCGATACCCCAGGAGCAACAGTGTCCCTAATTTGCTGGGAAGTGGCGGTGCGGTCCCCTACGGCACTGCGTAGGATCCTACGGTCTTGGCGTGCATCCGTGCGTCGCTGCGGTCCGGTCCCAGGTCGACGGGCACGTGCACCTTCCGCCGACCACTGGCGACAACATCGATGTACTGTGGAGACCTCACGCCCCACGTGTTGAGCAATTCGGCGGTACGTCCACCCGGCCTCCCACATGCCCACTATACGCCCTCGCTCAAAGTCCGTCAACTGCACATACGGTTCACGTCCACGCTGTCGCGGCATGCTACCAGTGTTAAAGACTGCGATGGAGCTCCGTATGCCACGGCAAACTGGCTGACACTGACGGCGGCGGTGCACAAATGCTGCGCAGCTAGCGCCATTCGACGGCCAACACCGCGGTTCCTGGTGTGTCCGCTGTGCCGTGCGTGTGATCATTGCTTGTACAGCCCTCTCGCAGTGTCCGGAGCAAGTATGGTGGGTCTGACACACCGGTGTCAATGTGTTCTTTTTTCCATTTCCAGGAGTGTATATTTTTGCAACCTCTTTTTCATCTGCGGAGCTTGTTGGCATATAAACTTGTAGTGCAGCGGTGAATATGGACTTCGTGTCCATGTTATCTAGGATAATGCCTTCACTATGCTGTTCATGGCAGTTACTCGCATTCCTATTTTCTTTTTCATTATTAAACCTATTCCTGCATTACGCCTGTCTTCAAATGGCTCTGAGCGCTATGGGACTTAACATCTGAGGTTATCAGTCGCCTAGAACTTAGAACTACTTAATCCGAACAAACGTAAGGACATCACACACGTTCATACCCGAGGCAGGATTGGAACCTGCGACCGTAGCAGTCGCGCGCTTCCAGACTGAAGCGCCTATAACCGCTCGGCCACAGCGGCCGGCTTACGCCTGTCTGATTTCGCATTTATAATCCCGTAAGAAGAGAAATTTGTTAACATCGAGTATAGATTTAAGTGTCAGGAAGTCGTTTCTGAAAGTATTTGTATGGAGTGTAGCCATGTATGGAAGTGAATCGTGGACGATAAATAGTTTGGACAAGAAGAGAATAGAAGCTTTCGAAATGTGGTGTTACAGAAGAATGCTGAAGATTAGATGGGTAGATCACATAACTAATGATGAAATATTGAATAGAATTGGGGAGAAGAGGAGTATGTGGCACAACTTGACAAAAAGAAGGGACCGGTTAGTAGGACATGTTCTTGGGCATCAAGGGATCACAGATTTAGCATTGGAGGGCAGCGTGGAGGGTAAAAATCGTAGAGGGAGACCAAGAGATGAATACACTTAGCAGATTCAGAAGGATGTGGGTTGCAGTAAGTACTGGGAGATGAAGAAGCTTGCACAGGATAGGGTAGCATGGAGAGCTGCATCAAACCAGTCTCAGGACTGAAGACCACAACAACAACAATTCACCTGACCATATATCCCATTCCTACTGCCACCGACCTTCAAATTCCCATTATATGTAACTAACCTATTCCTTTCCCTATTTAAAATCTTGAATATGGTAGCATTCAGTAGCTGTAGAATTATGAATACAATAGGAATATACAGCCAGACAGTTGCACGTCAGAAGTTTATTCAAACCTTCCTCAGAAGAAGTAATAACGCCTGTTTTCAAAAATTTTAAAGAAATTTATTTACTTGGCAGCAGCGTTAGATAATATAATAATCTTGAACATGACATCAGTTAGAAACCGTACATGAACATTCCTTTTAAAATATTAAAAACAGGTGTTATTACATCCTCTGAGGAAGACAGGTTTATGACTGCCGAAACCTAGGGAAAGGTTTCAACACATTTATTGACGTGCAACTGGTTGACTGAATGATTACCATTGCATCTATTTCCATTTTTAAGTTTTCGAACCTACTTGCCTGATTAAGTGATCAGACACTCTACGCTCCAAACCGTAGAACACGTTTTGTTTCCCCCGATGATATCCTCCTGAGTGTTCCCCATCCGAAGACTGGAATGGGAGACTATTTGTCCTCCGGAAAATTTTGGCTATAAGGATTCCATCATTATTTAATCAGACAGTAGAGCTGCATTGGTTCAAATGGCTCTGAGCACTATGGGAATTAACAGCTGAGGTCATCAGTCCCCTAGAATGTCCAGAATGTTCTTCATACCAATCGCGAGCAGTTATGGCCTGGCGACATGGCGCATTGTCATCCGTAAAAATTCCATCGTTGTTTTGGAACATGAAGTCCATGAATGGATGCAAATGGTCTCCATGTAGCCGAACATAATCATTTCCAGTCATTGGTAAACACAGCCCACACCACACAACCCACACAATTATGGAGCCACCACCAGCTTACACAGAGCCCTGTTGACAACTTGGATAAATGACTTTGAGAGGTCTGCACCATAATTGAACCCTACCATCAGTTCCTACAACTGAAATCGGGTCACGGTTTTCCAGTCGACTAGGTTCCAACCAATAAGGTGATGAGCCCAGGAGAGGAGCTGCAGGCTATTTTGTCATGTTAGCAAACGCACTCGCTTCAGTCATCTGATGCCGGAGCCCATTAACGCCAAATTTCACCGCACTGTCCCAACGTATACATCCATCGTACGTCCGGCATTGATTTCTGTGGCTATTTCGCGCAAGGTTGCTTGTCTGTTAGCACTGACAATTCTACGCAAATGCCACTGCACTCGGGCGTTAAGTGAAGGCGGTCAGACACTGCATTGTCCGTGGTGAGAGGTAATGCTTGAAATTTGGTATTCTCAGCACACTCTTGAGACAATGGATTTCGGAATATTGAATTCCCTAACGGCTTCAGAAATGGAACGTTCCGTTCGTCCAGCTCCAACTACCACTGCGCGTTCAAAGTCTGTTACTCCCCGCCGTGCAGCCATAATCACGTCGGAAACTTTCTGATATAAATCAGATGAGTACAAATGACAGCTGCGCCAATGCATTGTCCTTTTATACCTCGTGTACGTGATACTACTGCCATCTGCATATGTGCATATCGCTATCTTATTGACCTCAGCAGTTTGGTCCCATCGGAACTTACCACAAATTTCCCATTTTTCCCGCTTTCTTATGACTTTTGTCACCTCAGTGTAGCCCTTGGCAATAGTGCGATCAGGAAGAGTAGCCACGGGGCGCATGAAATGCCACAGTATGGCTGCCTAAATCATCACCGAATCACTGCCATGTTTCACTCTTGGGAAACAAACTCCGCCAAATGTTGTAAACAATGTGAAACCAGACTCATCCGACCAAATGGTTTTCTTCCATTGCTCCATAGTCCAGATCTATGGCTTCGGCACCACGTTTTCCTCTTACGGACATTTGAATCACCGATGAGTAGTTTCGGAATTCCAGCTGACCCAGCAGTTCCCTGCTTATGGAGCTCCCTTCGTGTTGTTTTGGTCCTCACAGAGTCTGCGAGTGCGACATTCAGTTCTGCAGTGACTTCCGCAGTTGTCGTCTACTTATTTTTCGGCACAATCCTCCTCAATGAGGGCCTATTACTATGATTAAACACATACTTTCGTCCGCGTTGTGACTTAGTGGGTGAGGTTTCTCCGTTTTCCCTGTATTTTCGATACGGTGTCTCTTGAAACACAAAACACCCTGCTAAGCTGGTTACTGAATCACGCACTATAGAAGCACCAGCCCACGTTAGAATTCACTTACTTCCGGTATAGTGCACTCACAACTACACAGAACGCTCTTCTGAGAACGACTTATACTTGCAGCGTATTGAAGACATTGCACAGGTGATGTTCATGGTAAAATACAACAGCGCAATCTGCAGACATGGCTAGCATTTACATTCAAGTTGAAGCATGCATTTCTCGCGGTGTCCCCATGTTTTTTGTCCAATAGCTGTATGTGGGTGGAAGTAATAAGTACCCAGACGGTCACGAAATTCCAGCAGCGAACTTCTCCGTGATGCACCGTAGCGGTCGCGCGGATCCAGACTGAAGCGCCTAGAACCGCTCTGCCATAGCGACCGGCTACAATCATAAAAAGTTCTCTCTCATCTCGCATTTTGGCAGAAAACTCCGCGAAACACATCATGTAGCTAAATATTGGCGAGGATAGTTAGTGGTCTATAATAGAATGTATTTTAGTGCAATATTGTGGGAATGTCGGTCCTTTTCCTCTCTCGACGAGATAAAAGCAGTTATGAAGCTTTTTGATCAAATTATTTACCTGACCACAAAAATTGGCATCTCAGAATTGCACTAGTGCATTTTGAACCAATCACTTTAATACTGCACAATGGAAATTCTTCATCTTCAAAACTGTCTTCTTGTAATTGTGGATTTGCTCGTCATTCGCACGAGTCTGTCAACAGAAGACATTTGTTCTCCTCCACGTAGGACTTTATTACATCAGTTGTAAACTTTTTGTATGAGACGGCTGTAAGTTTCTCAGATTTTGATGACGTAATAACATTTCCATATTTTGTTGGATACTCATTCACCATTTTTTGAATTCACCGTCAAAGATTCAATGCTCTCTTATAGGCATCCGCGGATTGTTGACAATACTTCTCCACAAAGAGTTACGGCATATTGTGCTGTATACGAGTGGGTTACTTGGTTCATATCCTGTCATTTCACGAGAAATACTTTTGCTTCTCGATGATCAAGGTTTCGGATACAAGCGACTGATATTGGCAACCTCTAAAGAGGATATTACAGTGAAAATATTTTATTATGCATGACATTAAAAGAGCACTTTCGATTAATGTCAATGAATGAGAATTCTTGACTTACGTGTGTGCTCGGACGTTTTAATTATTATTCTTTCTTGGAAAATTACTTCAAAGTTTTCGTGGGCGCTGTAAGTGCAGTAAGTTGTCAGAAATGTATAAAAAAAAAAAAAAAAAAAAAACGCGCACCATGAAGGAATTATTCGAATGGGACGGATATCAGTAGATGGGATGTACATGTACAGATGAACAGATGAATATAATTTCACAAAAACTGGATTATATTTTCAAGACAGAGAACTGCACAAAACTGAGTAAATGGTAGTAAGTTCCAGTGGACCAAACTGCTGAGGTCATCGGTTCCTAAGCTTACACACTTCTTAATCTAACCTAAACTAACTTACGCTAAGGACAACACGCACACCCACGCCACAGGGAGGACTCGAACCTCCGACGAGGTGAGCCGCGCGAACCGTGGCAAGTCGCCCAGACCGTGCGGCTACCTCGCGCGGCAAATTGAGCAAGTCAATAAGAAGGTGTTCCACCTCTGACCCTTATACAAGCAGTTATTCGGTTTGGCATTGTTTGGTAGAATTTATGGATGTCCTCCTAAGATGTCGGCTGCTGTCCAATTGACGAGTTAGATCGTCAAAATCCCTTGCTGGTCGGAGGAAAAATTTGGGAATTTGTGGTAAATTCCTATGGACCAAACTGCTGAGGTTTTACACTATTTCATCTAACTTAAACTAACTTCCACTAAGGACGACACACTCACCCATGCCCGAGGGAGGACTCGAACCTTCAACGGGGAGAGCCGCGCGAACCGTGGTAAGGCGCATTCGAGCGCGCGGCTTCCCCGCGCGGCAGCTTGTCGGAGGGTCCTGCTCATAATGCCCCAAAAGTTCTCAGTTGGGAAGAGATCTGACGACACTGCTGGCCAAGGTATGGTTTGGAAAGAACGAAGACATTCAGCAGAAGTTCTAGTCTCGTGCGGGCGGTCATTATCTTGCTGGAATGTAAGCCCGGGATGAAATGCTATGAACAACAACATAGGAAGGGGTAGAATATCGTCGACGAACTTTTGTGCTGTAAGTTTGCAGCGGATGACAACCAAAGGGGCCTTGCTATGAAGAGAAATGGTACCGCAGACCATCACACCTTGTTGTCGGGCTAAATGGAGTCGATAGTGAGTTTGGTATCGCACTGGAGTCCGATGCGTCTCCAGACGCGACTTCGGCGTGGAGTCACATATACTGCAGCAGAACTGTGTTCATTGAGGAGTCCCGATCCGAACTGAGCCCCGATGACCAGCAAAAATGTGTCTGGAGACGTTCCGGACAGCAGTGGGATACCAACCTAACTGTTGCCCACCATACGGCCCGACACCCAGGAGTAACGCTCTTGGATGCCATTTGTTTACACAGCATGTGCCATTTGTTTTCACAGCATGACCAATTTGGTTGTCACCCACGGCAACCGTACAGCACAGCGGGTACGTCGACGATATTCTACGCCCCCTTTTGTTGCCCTTCATGGACAGCCATATCGGACTTGCATTTCAGCAAGATAATTCCCGCCTGCATACGGTCAGCGGATTTCTTCCCAGTTGAGAACGTTTGCGATTTATGAGCAGGGCCCTCCAACCAGCTCTGGATTTTAACCATCTAATATGCCAACTGGACAGAAATTGTCATAATATCCCTCAGGAGGTCATTCTACAACTGTATGAATCAATACCAACCCGAATAGCTTCTTGAATAAGGGTCAGAGATGGACCAACGCGTTATTGACTTGCTCAGTCTGTGAAGTTCTTTCTCTTGAATAAATCATCCATTTTTTGTGAAATTGTACTCATTTGTTTGTCTGTATATGTACATCAAAATCTACCGATCTTCGTCCCATTCAGATAATTCCTTCGTGGTGCGTCGTTCTTTTCTTTATTTTATTTTACTTTTTGGTCTTACGGTGTATTTGGAATACCAGACTTTCCTTTGCTTTTCCTTTTTCACGTCTTTTGTAAAAATACTAATAAATAAATTGTATTAAGCATTATTTTGATTCATTTGTTTTGTCAGCAACGTAAAAAAGAGAAACATTTCTCCAGTGTTTTTGTATGTCCATCCTTTTAGCATTAGGTCTCTGGGACGACGGCCGTTTACTATTGTGACAAGTAAACAAAACACCTACAGCCGTCCTTATGATTTTATTTTATTTTACCGCTACCAGTTTCAGCGCTTCAGTGGGTCATCTTCAGGCTGTTTTTGATGCAATACAGGTTGATATGATCCGCATGCATACCACATCTGTTGCCAGCATTACTGGATACGCAGATAATGTGTCAGCACTCCAACGATCAACTGCCAACTGCCAACTCAACTGCCAACTGCCAACTCAACTGGCAGTTGATGGTTGGAGTGCTGACACATTATCTGCGTATCCAGTAATGCTGGCAACAGATGTAGTAGGCAAGCGGATCATATCAACCTGTATCGCATCAAAAACAGCCTGAAGATGACCCACTGAAGCGTTGAAACTGGTAGCGACAATATAAAATAAAATCATATGGACGGCTGCAGGTGTTTTTATTTATTTGTCACGATTTTTCCAGTGGGACTCGACCCCACGAACTTCGGATTGCTGTGCAGTAGTTTTTCTTCCGCGCCTAACTGCACCGTCTAAACCACCCTAATGTCAGTGGCTAACGCCTGACTCTATCCAAGCGCAAAATGCCATGTTTTATAAACGCTTTGCTATCTGCAGCTCCCACTTCCGCCTCTGCAGTTCTGACCAAGGCCTGTATATACTCTTAATACGGACGAAATTGGTGATGACGGGTGGGAAGAAGCTGCTGTTCCTTTAGCGGCTGGCTACGTCACGGCGGATGCGTCAGCTGGCAGCGAAGCGGACGTAGTGGTAACCAGCGCAGCCGGAAGAGCACGCCACTCCATTGTTCAGGCTCCGAGGAGAAACTCTTTGCTGTGGAACATGTTCAGAGTCGCAAGGCGATCGTCATGGAAAACGCAGAAGGAACGGAAATGCACTAGCAATCAGATTCTGAAGAAATTTCCGGCGGCTCCCTTTTTTAAAAACAGCAGTGTTCACCAACAGTGCACAAAGTTCAAGAGCATCGAGCAAAAGACAGGTGTGTACTGGGCAAATGTTTGGGGATTGGAAAAGAGCCTCCGTGGATACAGCCGCTTTAGTAAGCTGCTACGAGAGCAAAGAGAGCACACTGCAAATTTAAAAGTAGCCGAAGACTTACAGGCAAACAAAAAATAAACGAAGCCGAAATTAGAGTAAGGTGGGCCTTGCTTGCAGCGTTCAACGTATTCAAAAGTAAAATTCTGTAAACCAACCTGACAGAAAACGGTTACAAGAAACTCCCTGAGTGTGAAGTCGCAAGAGGCAAATGGTGTTTACGGCATTGGACACCCCATATGATATCTACCATGCGACCGCGATATTGGCTGCTGATGGCAACAGGGGGCGGAACTGGAGGCATCCATTGGTGAGCAGAGCATGAGGCTACGGAGCGTAGTTGAACTGTTTAGTCGACGAGTAACTAACAACGATACTACAGTGCTAGTGGTGTTGATACAAAACAGAGCAATGACAACAATAAACAAAGCAAACATTGCATTATATTTACAACAACAGTTGTGAAAGTGGACGTGTCATCAGAGAGGAACCAAAGGAATTTCGCAGAGTGAGAAAGACGTGGCAGATGAAATATTATCAGTTTTGCAAGTTGAGTTGAATGTGTGTTGTCGTATACGTTCCACTGTGCGATCAGTGGTGAAGAACTTAACAAGTGAAAGTTATATTGAAACAGGTGTCGAACAATATAGTTCGTCATCCTTGTCGGACAATGAGGCCCAGATCCTCTTCCCAGTGAAACGTAATAAAGGACAATCGTTGTTCAAGCAGCGGGTACTGAAACGTAACAGCTAGGGCCTTTTCCGTTTCTTAAAGTCTATTACCACCAGATTCTTGCTCAGATTTGACTAACTGAAAAGCTAATAACATGTCAGTAGTAATCATAAGCATAGCCAAATAGGGAAAATGTAGGTAATACTACACTTTGGAGACTTATGATGAAATAAATTTTCCTTATGCCTCAAGGAGACAGTGCAGTTGGAAGGAATGTTTGGAACCATGGCCGCACAGAGTGGCCGCGGTGTTTGAAGCGCCATGCCACGGATTGCGCGGCCCCTCCCGCCGGAGGTTCTAGTCCTTCCTCGGGAATGGGTGTCTGTGTTGTTCTTAGTGTAAGTTACTTAGTAAGTAGTGTGTAAGTCTAGGGACCGATGACCTCAGCAGTTTGGTCCCTTAGAAATTCACGCACATTTGAACATTTGAAACCACGCTACTCACTCAAAATAGCTAAAATACGGTCACGATCATTGTCTGTGACAAATATTTTAAATCTGTTATTATTTGTAACTAAAAAAACCAAATTAAATGAAAATATCAGTCTTACTATGTAATTGCAAAGTATTTCCTGTCTGTGTGAAATGTAATTACTGTTATTAGCAAGAAAGCTAATTGTAAATATGCAAACAAAGCACTTTAAGAAAATTACAGACTGTTACTCGAAAGACAATTATTACTGAAATGAAATACATTGTTATTGAAGCTAGGAAATATGCTAGGAAGAATTTATATTCGATATTTTTCATGTAATCTACTAAAATGTAATATGTATTGTTATATTTAAATATCGGATTATCTTCATTGTGAATGAGACTGTTTGAAACGAGTTACATTTACTGCCTAATGACATTTTATTCATACTATGTCATGTTCAGTTCGGATTTCACTGAATTTCATTAATTTCCTGGTTTTAACAATCACCGACATTGTAGCTAAATGTATATAAGGTCCATGCGGGACCACTGTTGTATGCGAGTTTTGTACGAACTTTGGGGGTGGGCGCTGTGCCGGTCTGATTAGTAAGTATGTAACGATTCCTCAAGGCACACACTGTGTCAGTTTGGGCCACTTGCATTACTGCTTGGTGGTTGTCTGGATGACTTCAAGATCGAAATAAATTACCTCTAAATTCAAAAACATGTGTGACGCTAATTAATGTGCGCAAATTGCTCACTCTGGTCAGTTGTTGTTATACTTTGAACTGGACTTTTATTTTCTGCAGCAATAGCAGCAGATCATCTATTCGATGCAAATTACTCAAGTTCAATATATGTTCAACGAGTTCACCCAGCGCTTCACTTTCTGCAGATACTGATATTTAACTGGATAACTTCGAGAATTTTTATAACTGTGTACAAGCTGTGTGTGCTCAGAGCCATTTGAACCATTTTTTTTGTCTTTCAGGTATTTGATCCCAACCAGTTTCAGTTACTTTAAAGAGAGTGGGAACATTATTGTTACAGAAAAATTGTAGTACTAAACATAATTACGTACATGTAATATCCTACACAACATAGCAAAAAACAATTATGAGCAGATTCCGAATAAGTGTGCAGCAACATGACCGTGTAGTGTATAAGAAAAACTACGGATATTCAAGGGAGGACAAGGCGCACTTGTTTCAGAAACTTGTGTTTTTACGTTTGAAGGATGCTCGATACAATCCATAGGATGTGCATGATAGTGACTCACTACACTATGCACATCAAATCACGCGCGACACTGATTGCAGTAATTTCAGGGGAAGCAGTGAATGGTTGCATAACTTCAAACAGTGCTACGGAACTGGAAGATTTTAAACAAAGAGTCAACTTGACGATGCACAGGAAACTGCGAAATCGGCCCGAAAATTTGTAGATGAGATAAACAAACTTATTCCATCGTTCAGTAAAGAATTTGTTTTCAACTCCGACCAATCGGGATTTGAATTTGAAATGTATATGAATGGAACCTTTGAAATGGCTCTAAGCACTATGAGACTTAACATCTGAGGTCATCAGTCCGCTAGACTTAGGACTACATAAACCTAACTGACCTAAGGACAGCACACACATCCATGGCCGAGGTAGAATTCGAACGTGCGACAGTAGCAGCAGTGCGGTTCCAGACTGAAGCACCTAGAACCGCTCGGTCACAACGGCCGGCGAACCTTTGCAATTAGACGTCCCAAGAGAGCTGTATCAAGAGCAATTAACATCAATGCCATAACGCATCTGTATACAATTATGCTGACTGTTAGTCAGGATAGTAAATTGTATGGAAAGTTATTTATTGTACTGTGAGAAGTTGGAGTTGCTCTGCCCCCTACGATTCTTTCTGGTGCGCGTGATCTTGCAAGGACAGTAGGGAATATTTACGTCACAACAAGGTGATCGTAAGAGAACTACAACTACGGTATGACTACTGATTTTTGCCAATAGGTGGTCAACATAATTTGCGTTTGCTTGATTCGGTACCGAGCGAGATGGGGCAGTGGTTAGCACACTGCATTCGCATTCTGTAGGACCACGGTTCAGACCAGCGGCCGGCTACCCAGATTTAGGTTTTCTGTGATTTCCCTACATCGCTCCAGGCAAATGCAGGGACGGTTCCTTTGAAATGGTACCGGGGATTTACTTCCCCGTCCTTCACACATCCAAGCCTGTGCTCCGTCTCTAATCACCTGGATGTCGACGGGTCGTTGAACCCCATCTTCCTTCCTTATTCCTTCCTTGATTCCTGGTCTGCGTATAAAAATCTTCCTTTAGAGTAACCCATGCCTAGTGACAAGTGTGTGACTTTGCAGTTCATACGAGGGTAATCCCAAAAGTAAGGTCTCCGATTTTTTTATAAGTACATAGACCTATTTATTTCTACAGCGGTTGACATAAGTTTACAGCTTGAACATTTAGCTATTTTTCGACATAATCACCATTTCTGTCGATGCTTTTTTGTAGACACTGTGGCAGTTTTTGTGTGCCCATGCCATACCAGCTCGCCGCCATGCTGTTCAGAAAGTTATGAAACTCTTCTTTCATCTCGTCGTCGGAGCTGAATCGCTTTCCGGCCAAACGTTGTTTTAACCTAGGGAACAAGTGATAGTCACTGGGCGCCAAGTCAGGACTATAGGGTGGGTGGGAGGGTGGGTGGGTGGTTGTGTTCCACTGAAACTGTTGTAGGAGAGCAACGGTTTGCCAAGCGATGTGTGGGCGAGCGTTGTCATGGAGAATGTGTACGCCCTTGATCAACATTCCTCTTCTCCGGCTCTGAATTGCCCGTGTGAGTTTTTTCAGAGTTTCACAGTACCTGTCAGCGTTAATTGTGGTCCCAGTGGCCATGAAGTCAACCAACAATACCCCTTTCCGGCAGACTGTGTTTGTTTGAATTTCCGCTGTTTCGGCGAAGAAGGAAGCCGCCACTGGCGTGGTTGTTGCTTGGTCTCAAGTGTTAAGTGGTATGTCCAGGTTTCGTGCCGGCCGGAGTGGCCGAGCGGTTCTAGGCGCTTCAGCCTGGAACCGCGCGACCACTCCGGTCGCAGGTTCGAATCCTGCCTCGGGCATGGATGTGTGTGATGTCCTTAGGTTAGTTAGGTTTAAGTAGTTCTAAGTTCTAGGGGACTGATGACCTCAGATGTTAAGTCCCATAGTGCTCAGAGCCATTTGAACCATTTGAACCAGGTTTCGTCACTCGTGACGATTGAGTCCAGAAAGTCGTCCTGTTCGGCTGCAAGGCCGTGAAGAAATGCGTGGGAAGCATCAACTCGCTGTCGCATGTGGTCCTCAGTCAGCATGCGTGGCACCCATCTTGCGCACACCTTCCGGTAGTTCAATGTTTCCGTTAAAATTCTGTTAGCGCTGCTTCGGGAATCCTCAGGAACCAACGTGCAGAGATCATCCAGGGTGATCCACCGATCTTCACGCATGCTTTTCTCAACCTTCAACACTGTCTCCTCAGAAATTGACGGTCTCTCGCTCCTTTGTTCGTCGTGAATTTCGGTCCGATCAGCTGCAAACTCTCTACACCACTTACGAACATTTTGACATCCATGCACGATTCACCATACACTTCCGTCAATTGGATTTCAATCGGCACAGTGCCCTTTGCGTTCAAAAACAGAATAACTGCACGCAATTCGCACTTGGGGCGGTAACATCCAACGGGAGCTCCCTTCTCAACGGCTGCCAAGCCAAGACAGCGCCTCAGCGCGGCGTGCGCAGTTTACACACAGCGCGTGAAGCACTCTTCATAACAGTGTAACCAATTGCCACACAAAGAGTTCTGTACTTATACAAAAATAGGAGACCTTACTTTTGGGATTACCCTTGTACCACCTGGAACCACTGGAGAAATTCAGCCTCTGAAGTTTGGTTTTTCCGTGCCTGTAAAACATATTATCGCATTATTTGCAGCTGCACCTTAAAGGATAGCTTGTTTCACGATAAGCTCCACGACAGACTGTTTCGCATTAGGCTGCATGCCGTCACATTCCATCAGTTCTAATCGCCCAGTTACACCATGATTCTATATGCATTCTTTAAGAGTGGATACCTAACTGAACGTACTGCACGGTTTGTAACTCCCAAGAAGTTCAACTTCAATCTTGATGGAGCGAGCCTTTGTGATCTCTGTGGTGCATCATTTTACATTCTGTGTTCATGGGGCAAGTTAATGGTTTGTTTTGAACATTTCTGCAATGTCGACGATATCCATTTTGTGAAGCGTCATACATAATGCCATAGATGGTTGATCTCTGCACCTCGCCTTCCTGATAAACATGGTGATTCATTAGCAGCTAATAGTTTTCCTGTCATAATTGTTAACATTACTCTCAAATGAGCCTTACTATAGATTGAACTTGTGACATCGCACTCGAAAGGTTTCTTGTAAGAAGTTTTGTTCTTACGTAAAATAAGTAAACTGATCAAAATCGTCTGTCCAGACACTCGTGACCATAATGACATCGAAACGGAGGATGACACGGAAAAGGCCTATATACTAACCATCTTTTTCCAAAACTCTTTCACACGGGAAAATCGCACTGTAGATTATTCTTTAAATCGTCGCACGAACGACCAAAATGACAAATATCGAAGTAGGTGACCAAGGATCAGAAAAGCAACTGAAATCGCTCAACAGAGGAAAGGCCCCGAGACTTGACGGGATATCAGTTCGATTCTGCTCAGGGTATGCAAAAGATCTTCTGGTAGCAGTGTACCGCAGGTCTACGGAGAAGCGAAGTATTGCTATTGATTGGAAAAGAGCGAAGGTCATTCCTGTTTTCAAGAAGGGTGGTCGAGCAGACGCACATAACTATGATCCTATATCTCTGAAGTTGGTCAATTGTAGAATTTTGCAATGTTTTATGTATTGTGACATTTCTGGAGACCGAAAAACTTCTTTGTTGGACAACGACCGTGTGAAACTCAGCTGGCTCGAATAGTCCACGAGCTCTAGGAAGCAATGGATACATGCGCCCAGTAGATACCATGTTCTTGACTTCTGGAAGGCATTCGACAAAGTTCCGCACTGCCGCCTAATGAACAAAATACGAGTGTATGGATATCACACCACCTGTGGTACTGGATCGAAGAGTTTCTATCAAACAGAACACAGCATGTTATTCTGAACGGTGAGAAATATTCAGAAGTAAAAGTAAGTTGGGGCGTGCTCAAGGATATTGTTAAAGGACCGTCACTTTTCACAATATATACAGGGTGGTCCATTGATCGTGACAGGGCCAACATATTACGAAATAAGCGCCAAACGAAAAAACTGCAAAGAACGAAACTTGTCTAGCTTGAAAGGGGAAACCAGATGGCGCTGCCATAGGTCAAACGGATATCAACTGCGTTTTTTAAAATAGGAACCCCCATTTTTATTACATATTCGTGTAGTACATAAAGAAATATGAATGTTTTAGTTGGACCACTTTTTTCGCTTTGTGATAGATGGTGCTGTAATATGGCTCACAATTTCAGACAAACAGTCGGTAACAGCTAGGTTTTTAAATTACAAGACAGAACGTAGTACGTTGGAACATTTTATTTCGGTTGTTCCAATGTGATACATGTACCTTTGTGAACTTATCATTTCTGAGAACACATGATGTTACAGCGTGATTACCTGTAAATACCACATTAATACAATAAATGCTCCAAATGATGTCCGTCACCCTCAGTGCATTTGGCAATACGTGTAATGATATTCCTCTCAACAGCGAGTAGTTCGCCTTCCGCATATGTTCGCACATGCATTGACAATGCGCTGACGCACGTTGTCGGCGTTGTCGGTGGATCACAATAGCAAATATCCTTCAACTTTGCCCACAGAAAGAAATCCGGGGACGTCAGATCCGGTGAATCTGCTTTGACGACCAATCCACCTGTCATGAAACATGCTATTCAATACCGCTTCAACCGCACACGAGCTATGTGCCGGACATCCATCAAGTTGGAAGTACATCGCCATTCTGTCATGCAGTGAAACATCTTGCAGTGACATCGGTAGAACATTACGTAGGAAATCAGCATACATTGCACCATTTAGATTTGTCATCGATAAAATGGGGGCCAATTATCCTTCCTTCCATAATGCCGCACCATACATTAACCCGCCAAGGTCGCTGATGTTCCACTTGTCGCAGCCATCGTGGGTTTTCCGTTGCCCAGTGATGCATATTATGCCGGTTTACGTTACCGCTGTTGCTGAATGACGCTTCGTCGCTAAATAGAATGCGTGCAAAAAATCTGTCATCGTCCCGTAATTTCCCTTGTGCCCAGTGGCAGAACTGTACACGACGTTCAAAGTTGTCGCCATGCAATTCCTGGTGCATAGAAATATGGTACGGGTGCAATCGATGTTGATGTAGGATTCTCAACACCGACGTTTTTGAGGTTCCCGAGTCTCGCGCAATTTGTCTGTGACTGATGTGCGGATTAGCCACGACATCAGCTAAAACACCTACTTGGATATCATCATTTGTTGCAGGTCGTGGTTGACGTTTCACATGTGGCTGAACACTTCCTGTTTCCTTAAGTAACATAACTATCCGGCGACTGGTCCGGACACTTGGATGATGTCGTCCAGCATAGCGAGCAGCATACATAGCACACGCCCGTTGGGCATTTTGATCACAATAGCCATACATCAACACGATATCGACCTTTTCCGCAATTCGTAAACGGTCCATTTTAACACGGGTAATGTATCACGAAGCAAATACCCTCCGCACTGGAGGAATGTTACGTGATACCACGTACCTAAACGTTTGTGACTATTACAGCGCCATCTATCATAAAGCGAAAAAAGTGCTCCAACTAAAACATTCATAATTCTTTATGTACTACACGAATATTTAATAAAAAATGGGGGAACCTATCTAAAAACAACGCAGTTGTTATCCGTTTAACCTATGGCAGCGCCATCTAGCGGGCTAACCATAGCGCCCCCTTCAAGTTAGACGAGTTTCGTTCTTTGTAGTTTTTTCGTTTGATGCTTATTTGCCGGCCGCGGTGGCCAAGCGGTTCTAGGCGCTTCAGTGCGGAGCCGCGCTGCGGCTGCGGTCGCAGGTTCGAATCCTGTCTCGGGCATGGATGTGTGTGATGTCCTTAGGTCAGTTAGGTTTAAGCAGTTCTAAGTTCTAGGGGACTGATGACCTCAGATGGTAAGTCCCGTAGTGCTCAGAGTCATTTGAACCATTTGATGCTTATTTCGTGAGATATTTTTGGCTATCAATGTACCACCCTGTATATATAAATGACCTAACAGACAACGTAATGGGCGTAATGGGGCCCCTTAGGGTTATGGCGGCTAAGGAGGGGAAGAAATCCAGTGTGCACTCCGTGTGCATTCCGGGTGGAGTCATTCCTGATGTGGAAAGGGTCCTTCCGGATGCCATGAAGAGTACAGAGTGCAGCCAGCTGCAGCTGTTGGCACATGTCGGAACTAATGATGTGTGTCGCTTTGGATCTGAGGAAATTCTTTCTGGATTCCAGCGGCTATCTGATTTGGTGAAGGCTGCCGGTCTTGCTTACGAGATGAAGGCAGAGCTCACCATCTGCAACATGGTTGACAGAACCGACTGCGGACCTTAGGTGCAGAGCCGGGTGGAGGGTCTGAATCAGAGGCTCAGACGGTTTTGCGACCGTGTTGGCTGCAGATTCCTTGACTTGCGCCATAGGGTGGTGGGGTTTCGGGTTCCGCTGAATAGGTCAGGAGTTCACTACACTCAGCTGGCGGCTACACGCGTAGCGGAGGCTGTGTAGCGTGGACTGGGCGGTTTTTTAGGTTAAAAGGCCTCGGGAAAGTACGGTTCAAAAATGGCTCTGAGCACTGTGGGACTTAACATCTGTGGTCATCAGTCCCCTAGAACTTAGAACTACTTAAACCTAACTAACCTAAGAACATCACACATATCCATGCCCAAGGCAGGATTCGAACCTGCGACCGTAGCGGTCACGCGGTTCCAGACTGAAGCGCCTAGAACCGCACGGCCACACCGGCCGGACGGGAAAGTACGGGGTGGGCTGCAATCTCAAAGGGTGGATGGCAAATACAGGACGTGCTTGGATCAAGGAACAGTCGGAATTATACTTGTAAATTGTTGTAGTTGTGCTGGGAAAGTCCCTGAGCTACAAGCGCTAATAGAAAACACAGAAGCTGAAATCGTTATAGGTACAGAAAGCTGGCTAAAGCCTTAAATAAGTTCTGCAGAAATTTTTACGAAGTCTCAGACGGTGTTCAGGAAAGATAGATTAGGCAGAATTGGTGGTGGAGTGTTTGTGTCTGTCAGTAGTGGTTTATCTTGTAGTGAAGTCGAAGTAGATACTCCGTGCGAATTGGTATGGGTGGAGGTTATACTTAACAGCCGAACTAAGTTAATAACTGGCTCCTTCTACCGACCCCCAGACTCCGATGATTTAGTTGCTGAACAGTTCAGAGAAAATTTGAGTCTCGTAAAATATAAATACCCCACTCATACGGTTATAGTTGGTGGGGACTTCAACCGTTCCTCGATATGTTGGCAAAAATACTTGTTCAAAACCGGTGGTAGGCAGAAAACATCTTCCGAGATTGTCCTAAATGCTTTCTCCGAAAATTATTTCGAGCAGTTAGTCCACGAACCCACGCGAATTGTAAATGGTTGCGAAAACACACTTGACCTCTTAGCCACAAACAATCCAGAGCTAATAGAGAGCATCATGATTGATACAGGGATTAGTGATCACAAGGTCGTTGTAGCTAGGCTCAATACCGTTTCCTCCAAATCCACCAGAAACAAAAGCAAAATAATTTTATTTAAAAAAGCGGATAAAGAGTCACTAGAAGCCTTCCTAAGAGACAATCTCCATTCCTTCCGAACTGACTATGCAAATATAGACGAGATGTGGCGCAAATTCAAAGATATAGTAGCAACAGCAATTGAGAGATTCGTACCTCATAAACTGGTAAAACATGGGACTGATCCCTCATGGTACACAAAACAGGTCCGAACGCTGTTGCAGAGGCAACGGAAAAAGCATGCGAAGTTCAGAAGAACGCGAAATCCCGAAGATTGGCTAAAATTTACAGACGCGCGAAATTTGGCACGGACTTCAATGCGAGATGCCTTTAATAGGTTCCACAACGAAACATTGTCTCGAAACTTGGTAGAAAATCCGAAGAAATTCTGGTCGTATGTAAAGTACACAAGCGGCAAGACGCAGTCAATACCTTCGCTGTGCAGTGCCGATGGTACTGTTACCGACGACTGTGCCGCTAAAGCGGAGCTATTGAACGCAGTTTTCCGAAACTCCTTCACCAGGGAAGACGAGTGGAATATTCCAGAATTTGAAACACGAACAGCTGCTAGCATGAGTTTCTTAAAAGTAGATACCTTAGGGGTTGCGAAGCAACTCAAATCGCTTGATACGGGCAAGTCTTCAGGTCCAGATTGTATACCGATTAGGTTTCTTTCAGATTACGCTGATACAATAGCTCCCTACTTAACAATCATATACAACCGCTCGCTCACCGATAGATCTGTACCTACAGATTGGAAAATTGCGCAGGTCGCACCAGTGTTTAAGAGGGGTAGTAGGAATAATCCATCAAACTACTGACCTATATCATTGACGTCGGTTTGCAGTAGGGTTTTGGTGCATATACTGTATTCAAACATTATGAATCACCTCGAAGGGAACGATCTATTGATACGTAATCAGCATGGTTTCAGAAAACAACGTTCTTGTGCAACGCAGCTAGAGCTCTTTATTCGCACGAAGTAATGGCCGCTATCGACAGGGGATCTCAGGTTGATTCCGTATTTCTAGATTTCCGGAAAGCTTTTGACACCGTTCCTCACAAGCGACTTCTAATCAAGCTGCGAGCCTATGGGGTATCGTCTTAGTTGCGCGACTGGATTCGTGATTTCCTGTCAGGAAGGTCGTAGTTCGTAGTAATAGACGGCAAATCATCGCGTAAAAATGAAATGATATCAGGTGTTCCCCAGGGAAGCGTCCTGGGACCTCTGCTGTTCCTGATCTATATAAATGACCTGGGTGACAATCTGAGCAGTTCTCTTAGGTTGTTCGCAGATGATGCTGTAATTTACCGTCTAGTAAGGTCATCCGAAGACCAGTATCAGTTGCAAAACGATTTAGAAAAGATTGCTGTAAGGTGTGGCAGGTGGCAGTTGACGCTAAATAACGAAAAGTGTGAGGTGATCCACATGAGTTCCAAAAGAAATCCGTTGGAATTCGATTACTCTATAAATAGTACAATTCTCAAGGCTGTCAATTCAACTAAGTACTGGGTGTTAAAATTACGAACAATTTCAGTTGGAAAGACCACATAGATAATATTGTGGGGAAGGCGAGCCAAAGGTTGCGTTTCATTGGCAGGACACTTAGAAGATGTAACAAGTCCACTAAAGAGACAGCTTAAACTACACTCATTCGTCCTCTGTTAGAATATTGCTGCGCGGTGTGGGATCCTTACCAGGTGGGATTGACGGAGGACATCGAAAGGGTGCAAAAAAGGGCAGCTCGTTTTGTATTATCACGTAATAGGGGAGAGAGTGTGGCAGATATGATACGCGAGTTGGGATGGAAGTCATTAAAGCAAAGACGTTTTTCGTCGCGGCGAGATCTGTTTACGAAATTTCAGTCACCAACTTTCTCTTCCGAATGCGAAAATATTTTGTTGAGCCCAATCTACATAGGTAGGAATGATCATCAAAATAAAATTAGAAAATCAGAGCTCGAGCAGAAAGGTTTAGGTGTTCGTTTTTCCCGTGCCCTGTTCGGGAGTGGAATGGTAGAGAGATAGTGTGATTGTGGTTCGATGAACCCTCTGCCAAGCACTTAAATGAGAATTGCAGAGTAGTCACGCAGATGTAGATGTCGGTAGTTCCATGAGGCTTTACGTGGATGACGCTGTTGTATACGGAGAAGTTGCAACGCTGGAAAATTATTGCGATTTGCAAGGAGTCCTGCAGAGGATCGATGTTTGGTGCAGGGAGCTGCAATTGACCCTCAACATAAACGAATGTAACGTATTGTGAATACGCAGGCAGAGGGAACCTTACCACATCATTTACACGATTGCAGAACAACCAATGGAAGCAATTACTTCCATAAAATTAATTGCAGGTAAGGCAGAAAGACTACGCTTCGTTCGAAGAATCTTCCACCAACAAAACACTCTTTCGTCCGCTATTTGAATATCGCTCATCAGTCTGGATCCACCCCAGATAGTAATGAAAGAGGAAATAGAGAAGATCCAAAGAGGAACAGCACGTGTCGTTACACGTCCGCACGAATCTCACCAAGATGATCAGTCAACTCCAATGGCAGATGCTGGAAGTGACGTATTCTGCATCACGGCATGGTCTGAGAGTAGACGTTCCTAGACGAGTCAACCAATACACCGGGAGGTTATTTTTAAACTTTCCCTATTGAACACGTTATGAAACGGAAACTAGTTGTCGTACGAGGACCAAAATTTGGAGCATTAATGTCAAGGACACGAGGAGGAGAAATAATGCAGAATCAATCCAATTGAAACACTTTTAATATGCTGCTACGATACATCATACCATTGCATATCGGTGCCATTTCTGCTACAAAAGAGGCTCTGTATAGCGCCCATCAATTCCAGAAGAGTCTGAAAGTCCAGGATTGCATTCTGCACAGCAGAACGATGCCTGTCCGTCGGAACGCTGGCTACTTTTCTTGATATGCTGCTCTTCAGATCAGCACAAGTGTGAATGTTCTCCTGGTAAACCGTGTCCTTCAGGTACATCTACATCTACATCTATACTCCGCGAGCCACCTTACGGTGTGTGGCGGAGGGTACTTATTGTACCACTATCTGATCCCCCCTTCCCTGTTCCATTCACGAATTGTGCGTGGGAAGAACGACTGCTTGTAAGTCTCCGTATTTGCTCTAATTTCTCGGATCTTTTCGTTGTGATCATTACGCGAGATATATGTGGGCGGTAGTAATATGTTGCCCATCTCTTCCCGGAATGTGCTCTCTCGTAATTTCGATAATAAACCTCTCCGTATTGCGTAACGCCTTTCTTGAAGTGTCCGCCACTGGAGCTTGTTCAGCATCTCCGTAACGCTCTCGCGCTGACTAAATGTCCCCATGACGAATCGCGCTGCTTTTCGCTGGATCATGTCTATCTCTTCTATTAATCCAACCTGGTAAGGGTCCCATACTGATGAGCAATACTCAAGAATCGGACGAACAAGCGTTTTGTAAGCTACTTCTTTCGTCGATGAGTCACATTTTCTTAGAATTCTTCCTATGAATCTCAACCTGGCGCCTGCTTTTCCCACTATTTGTTTTATGTGATCATTCCACTTCAGATCGCTCCGGATAGTAACTCCTAAGTATTTTACGGTCGTTACCGCTTCCAATGATTTACCACCTATGGCATAATCGTACTGGAATGGATTTCTGCCCCTATGTATGCGCATTATGAGGTAGCTCCACAACCAGAAATCACAGAGAATGAGATTAGGCGATCGTGTGTCCAAGCATTTGGAAACGATAGGCTGATAATTCGATCGTTTCCAAATGTGCTTCGGAGAAGCAGATGAACTTCACGAGCGATGTGTGGTGGGGATCCATCTTGCACGAAAACTGTTGAGTTCATTGCACCTCTCTCCTGTAGGGCAGGTATGACACGCTGGCGCAGCATATCGCAGTAACGCTGGCCAATCACACTTCACGTCTTTGGTCTTTGAGCGCCGACCTGTTCAAAAAGGAATGGGCCAATGATGAACGTAGCCCTGCTGAAACCAGACCATCATCACACAGAGGATCATGCACAGTGACTGGAGGTGCAGAATCTCACACTCGACAATTCTAATGTGTTCACTTCACCCGTCAGAGAAAAATGAGCTTCGTCTGTCCATAGGATGGTACAGGGCCGGCCCTCGTCAACTTCAGTCCTTGCGAGGAAGTGGAGAGCGTAATCAACACGTCGTTGTGCGTCCTGTGGTCCAAGCTGCTGTACGATATGGATCTTGTACGGATACGATTTGAGAATGGTTCGAAGCACCTTTCGTAAAGTGGACCACGGGTCGTTCAACTGTCGTGACACAGCACGCGCACTGCCTGACAATCGGGAACTACGCGCAGCGTTGTCTGCCATAGCAACAGCGGTTTCATCAACCACCTGTGGTGCAACCGGTAGTCGGTCTTTTCCCGGAGAGACGCCATGTTCTCCAATTGGATTCGAACTAATACATCGTACTCCGCACAGCTTGTGGGGAAAGAGGAACCTTCGATATTCCTTTCAGCCGGCGATATTCTCGAAGTGCAGCCCCAGTATTACTGTTGTTTTGATAATAGAGCCCATGTTGACACGTCAACAAGTGCACTACGAGTCTTCAGATGTGTGAGACTATGAATCACAATGACTGATCATGGCACCTGGTGGCCATAGTTGAAACTGGACGGTGGCGCTGTGAGCACCGAAATCATGCACCTCATTGTATTGTATTGCATGGAACTGGGGACCTAGAAACGACGGAGAGGCTTCGTCCCAGCCGAAGCCCTCAGTGGTTCACAACCTGACAACTGGCTACAGCAGTCCACTCACCCCACCGCCGCCCCACACCGAACCCAGGGTTATTGTGCGGTTCGACCCCCAGTGGACCCTCTTGGGAACGTCTCACACCAGACGAGTATAACCCCAATGGTTGCGTGGTAGAGTAATTATGGTGTACCCGTACGTGGAGATAATGTTTGCTCAGCAATCGCCGACATAGTGTAACTGAGGCGGAATAAGGGGAACCAGCCCGCATTCGCCGAGGCAGATGGAAAACCGCCTTAAAAACCATCCACAGACTGGCTGGCACACCGAACCTTGACACTAATACACCTGGCGGATTCGTGAAAGGGACCGACACGCCTTCCCTCCCGGAAAGCAGTGTATTAAACCGCACGGCTAGGCATGCACCCCATTCTCTGGATATTAATGCTACCAAGTTTGGTACTCATAAGGTTATTAGTTTCCGTGTTATGAGGTGTTAAATGTTCTTTTTACTTTGGTATTGTCCATCCCCGGTAGCTGAGCGGTCAGCGCGACAGACTGTCAGTCTTAGGGGCCCGGGTTCGATTTCCGACTGAGTGAAAATTCGATGTTGACGGGTTCAGGCGAGGAGTAAAGCTTTGTGTCGTGCAGTCATCAAGGGTACACGAGTGGACCTTCGGCTCCGAATGCCCATATCGGTGATGTTTCGTTGAATGACTCGCACGCTAACAGTTGATGATGGCCCAGACTTGAAATCTGCAGCAATTTGCGGAAGAGTGGCACCTGTGTCACGTTGAACGATTCTTTTCAGTCATCGTTGGTCCCGTTCTTGCAGGTTCTTTTTCTGGCCGCAGAGATGTCGAAGATTTGTTGTTTTACCGAATTCTTGATATTCACGGTACACTCGTGAAATGGTCGTAAGTGGAAATCTCCATCGCTACTCGGAGATGCTGTGCCCCATAGCTCGTGCACCGACTATAACAAACTCACCTAAATCTTGACAATCTGCCATTGTAGCAGCAGCAACTGATCTAACAACTGCGCCAGACACTTGTCTTATGTAGGCGTTGCCGACCGCAGCGCCGTATTCTGCTTCTTTACATATCCCTGTATGGGAACTAAGGTACAAGCACGAACGAATGAAAAAAATTTTAAAAAAATGCAGAAACAGTATATGTAATGACTGGAAGTAATGACGGCCCGTTACCAGAGATGTTCGCCTTAACAAAGAAATAAGTAAAAACAGCATGACTAATAACATAATAACTGCAACAAAGCAACAAACAAGTGACACGGAAACGTAACATAAATAATAAGGCAAGTACCAAAATACATACAATTACCAAAATCTGCACCAAGTAGCAGAAAAGACCAAACATAACAAATGACGGTTATTAAAACGGTAAAATTAAAAGGTAAAACATTTAAAACATGTCGTGTTACGAGCCCTCTTCACGGCGTTTACCACGAATACGGCCCGCAGCGATATTGCTCAATTTCGTGTGGTTCGTAATATCAGTTGTAAGCTGCCCTGTGTTTTTGTAGCGCAAGGCCGTTATTTAACTTAACATTGCTTTAGCGCATGACTTGCGCGTAATGTCCTATGGTGTCTTTATTGCTATAGACTGCGTGCATTCCCCGTGGCAATTTTGGGTCAAGAGCAATTTTCCCAGTTCGCGATTGAAAGCTGGAGTTCTTTGCAGCCACAATTCGGGATCCTTTTTGCCGGTCCACCTACGGTAGATGTTTGCCTATCAGTTGCTAGTGCATGGATATGAGTCTTACTACTGCTAGGTAGATTATTATTCACTCATTTTATCTGCTTTTCAGTTTCAAAATGTCAGTCTTGAATTGTCACAAATTTCTGATTTGCTTAATGCAGTAGATTACAGCTGTTGTTTTATTTCAGATTTCAGCTGCTAAGACCCCGAAACTGTGGTAGTGTACAGAGACTTCTGTTGTGCAAGACTTCGGTCAATTGAATATTTTACGACTGTGGCGGATTTGATTACCGTGAACAATCCAGTGATCCAGTGAGGATACGGCGCCGAGTTACTAGCTGGTCACACCTGTCGGAAAGAACAAATCCGACACCGTTCTTGAGTCCTAAGGTAGAACCAGGAAACGAAAAGGAGTAACGCAATACAGTTAGGGAAAGCCCCTCCACTAAAGAAAAAAGGAACACAGACTTTCCTGACCGCACGAGGTAACGACTGAAACGCCATTCTTTTCGTTTAGACACTCGCGTAGCCATACTCTGCAGGACTTTCTACCCATTACCGTAGCCCTAAGTGAAATACTAATAATGGTGATGCACATTTCGATTTTATATTGTGTAAATTATTATTCTTGTAAGTTATGCTAATGTGATGTTCTAAGAACTAGTACGATCAAGTTATTATTATTGTATTATGAGAGGCTTATCTCACTAGGGGTAAGATAGATACTGCCTACAGGAAAACTGAAGAGACCTTTGGAGAAAAGAGAACCACTTGCATGAATATCAAGAGCTCAGATGGAAACCCAGTTCTAAGCAAAGAAGAGAAAGCAGAAAGGTGGAAGGAGTATATAGAGGGTCTATACAAGGGCGATGTACTTGAGGACAATGTTATGGAAATGGAAGAAGATGTAGATGAAGATGAAATGGGAGATACGATACTGCGTGAAGAGTTTGATAGAGCACTGAAAGACCTGAGTCGAAACAAGGTCCTGGGAGTAGACAACATTCCACTAGAACTACTGACGGCCTTGAGAGAGTCAGTCCTGACAAAACTCTACCATCTGGTGAGCAAGATGTATGACACAGGCGAAATACCCTCAGACTTCAAGAAGAATATAATAATTCCAATCCCAAAGAAAGCAGGTGTTGACAGATGTGAAAATTGCCGAACTATCAGTTTATAAGCCACTGTTGCAAAATACTAACACAAATTCTTTACAGACGAATGGAAAAACTGGTAGAAGCCGACCTCAGGGAAGATCAGTTTGGATTCTGTAGAAATGTGGGAACTCGTGAAGTAATACTGACCCTACGACTTACCTTAGAAAATAGACTAAGGAAAGGCAAACCTAAGTTTCTAGCATTTGTGGACTTAGAGAAAGCTTTTGACAATGTTGACTGGAATACTCTCTTTCAAATTCTGAATGTGGCAGGGGTAAAATACAGAGAGCGAAAGGCTATTTACATTTTGTACAGAATCCAGAAAGCAGTTATAAGAGTCGAGGGACATGAAACGGAAGCAATGGTTGGGAAGGGAGTGAGACAGGGTTGTAGCCTCTCCCCGATGTTATTCAATCTGTATACTGAGCAAGCAGTAAAGAAAACGAAAGAAAAATTCGGAGTAGGAATTAAAATCCATGGAGAAGAAATAAAAACTTTCAGGTTTGCCGATGACATTGTAATTCTATCAGAGACAGAAAAAGCACCTGGAAGAGCAGCTGAACGGAATGGACATGGCCTTGAAAGGAGGATATAAGATGAACATCAACAAAAGCGAAACGAGGATAATGGAATGTAGTCGAATTAAATCTGGTGATGCTGAATGAATTAGGTTAGGGAATGAGACACTTAAAGTAGTAAAGGAGTTTTGCTATTTGGGGAGCAAAATAACTGATGATGATCGAAGTAGAGAGGATATAAATTGTAGACTAGCAATGGCAAGGAAAGAGTTTCTGAAGAAGAGAAATTAGTTAACATCGAGCATAGATTTAAGTGTCAGGAAGTCTTTTCTGAAAGTATTTTTACGGAGTGTAGCCATGTATGGAAGTGAAATATGGACGATAAATAGTTTGGACAAGAAAAGAATAGAAACTTTCGAAATGTGGTGCTACAGAAGAATTTTGACGATTAGATGGATAGATCATTTAACTAATGAGAAGATAATGAATAGAATTGGGGAGAAATTTGTGGCACAACTTGACTAGAAGAAGGGATCGATTGGTAGGACATATTCTGAGGAATCAAGGGATCACCAATTTAGTATTGGAGGGCAGCGTGGACGGTAAAAATAGCAGAGGCAGACCAAGAGATGAATACACTAAACAGATTCAGAAGGATTTAGGTTGCAGTAGGTACTGGGAGATGAAGAACCTTGTACAGGATAGAGTAGCATGGAGAGCTGCATGAAACCAGTCTCTGGACTGAAGACCACAACAACAACAACACTATTGTTATTATTAAATTCTAGCCAGCTGAGGTATTTTAAAACTGGTAGTGATAGAAAACTGTATTTGGAGGGTGGACATGGGGAGGAGACGTAAGAAATTGTGCTTCCTCTCGCCCTTCCCCCTCACAGAACCTAATCTTGGATCCTGGAACAAAGTCTACACCCATTTGTGATGCAAACCCTTTATTGAACAGCTTTTTTTAGACGCAAAAGTTTTGCACAAGAAGCTCATACGAAACACTGTAACAGATGGCAGACCAAAATATGAAAACACCACAACAGAGACATTGGCATGCCTAATACAGCGTAGGAAAACCGTTGCCATCCAAAAAAGCTTCCAGCCGTCTCGGAATGGATAAATACAGGTCCAGCATGGTTTTCAAGGGAATATTATACCATTCGTCCTGTGAAACAGCGTCTAGTTCATGCAACGATGGTGGAGGTGGAAAGCAATGACACGCCCTTTTCTCCAAAGTAGACAACAAACGCACGATAGTATTGGGATCTGGTGACTGTGGTAGTCAGAGGAAATGACGCAATTCATTCTCGTGCTCACCAAACCAGTCCTGGACGATGCGAGATGTGTGGCCAGGGGCCATGTCGTCTTGGAACAAATGTTTGGGGAACAAATATTTTATCATGGGGTGGACCTGATCAGACCAAATGGCTACATAATCTTTGGTGGTGGTGCGAAGTTGCAGGGTAACGATGGGGCCCATGGAATACCACGGTGTGGCTGTTCAGATCCATCGAAGCCCAGCTATGTTTCACTCTTGGGACGTAAATTCTACCAGAAGTTGGAAACACAGTGAAACAAGACTCATCCGACCGAGTGGATTTCTTTCGTTGCTCAAGAGTACAGGTGTTGTGACTTCGGTACCACGTTTCCTGCTAAGGGTATTTGTATCGCTGATGTTTTGAAATTCGAGCTCACCCTTCAATTACCTGCTTATGGGGCTCCCTTTGCGTTGTTTTGGCGCTGACAGGATTCTCGAGTGCGACTCTTGCAGTTGTCGTCTTCTTATTTTTTGATAGAATCCTCTTCAATGAGCGTCTATCACAATTACTAAAAACACACTTTCGTATATATTGTGACTTGGTGGATGATGTTTCTCCGCTTTGGCTGTATGCGGTATAAATCTTAGATACGGTGTCTCTTGAAACACAAAAAAATTCGGCTACCTTGGCTATGAAAGCACCAACCGTAAGAACACCAACAATTTGCCCACTTTCGAATTCAGTTAGCTCTTACATAAGGCACTCAGAACACTGTTCTGACAACGACTGACTTTTGCAACCTATTGAGGTAAAAAAAAAAAAAATGGCTCTGAGCACTATGGGACTCAACTGCTGTGGTCACCAGTCCCCTAGAACTTAGAACTACTTAAACCTAACTAACCTAAGGACATCACAAACATCCATGCCCGAGGCAGGATTCGAACCTGCGACCGTAGCAATCGCACGGTTCCGGACTGCGCGCCTAGAACCGCGAGACCACCGCGGCCGGCCTATTGAGGTCATTCCACAGATTGTGTTCGTGGTCAAATACTACAGCGCAATCTGCAGCTTAGCTAGCATCTGCGATTACGTTCAAACGTGAATTTCTCGCGGTTGTTTCCATAGTTTTGTCCAACCCCTGTGCGTCTTGTTTCCTGTTTACCTTATTATTTATTTCGTTTGTCTTTTCGCGTGGCCGTTACTATTTGAACTTTGCAGTGTGAAGACTGTACAGGCGACGATATGCCAGCTTTTTCCTCTATGGATATCTGATGATAAGACAATGTGATCTTGAAATTGATTGTACATTAACTGAGGGTAGAAGTAAACTGATCTATATAACTATAGGCAAAAATGATAATGTTACTGGAGCAAAAGAATGAAAACTCAGTAGATAAGTAGAGCTCTCGTGAGAGGATCTTACTCTACTACGGAAACACCTAACCGGTTCGTACGTGCTGTTAGACGGAGCCCAAGTTAGCACCAGCCCTTACAAAGACAACATTTGCTTGAGTGCTTCACAGAATTACACCATAGCTCCCGTGCCAGGGCATTTTGGCGACGCCGTGGCGCGTTCGATGGACTGCAGTCCACGTAAATCGATGGCGTCTGCAGATGACCGGCCAAGAGCAGCAGTGGATAGAATCCCCTCTGTGTTCTTGCGCGCTGGGTTTGCATGACAATTATAGCTTTCGATGACTTCCTGTAACACATCTGGTCTTCCGCGAACAATTTTCTGTCTCAAATACGTCTTTGCTTTAGATGCCAGCTACGGATCTCACTAAACAAGCAAATTATCCTGCTGTCGTATGGCATCTCAATTCTCGGACCTCGTAGATTACATCTTAGAGTCGTTAGTTATATTCCAATCCAGTGAGACAAAGGCAATCAATGTACTATACGTCTTAGATCCTCCGACTGCTTCCATTTCGAAGGTCTGTAGCTCTTTCACGAAATCGGTGAAATACATGGAGATTATCAATTGGGCTGGCCCAGGCGTAATAAAACGTTTAAAATCACTTACGGTAATCAGAAGGATAGACTAACTATTGAGAAGGAAGCACATGAATAGAAGACAAAACGAAGTGCATTCTTTTATTTAACATGATTTCATTTCGAAATACTGAAGTGTGATTACAATACGATAAAAAAGGAAACATCTTCCTGATGTTCCTCCAATGTTACTGATTTGATCAAGAACCTGCTTTCACTTCTTAGGACATCGTCAGGTGACAGCTGAATGTTTCAACCACAGATGATATGATGTGCGACTTATACAGATATTACTGATACAAATACAGGAGACACATGAAGAAATGAGATTCAGAGTGCTTAAAATGGAAATTAATTTGTGAAGACTTTATGGGAATCGTTATATTTAACAGGAATTGAAAAATAAAGGTGAATTTACTGCTATAATCTTACTTAAGTGTAACTGAAACTTAGTGTAACAAATAGGAAAAGGTAGTTGCCTTTTATAACTGAAAACTAAGCTGTCATTCTGTATCACGCCTACACGTTTATAAATTTCAAGTTTGTCCAGTAGCGTCGTCTTTCGCTTTTCTCAACAATAGATTGTGAATTTCTATATACTGTTATATATTATTTACAGAACATAATACCTCACAGTTGACTATTACAAAAATCAGGGTGTATTCTGGATGAGCAATGCAATGCAATGCAAGCGGGCATTGTGAAGGACGGAGAATGCTTTGTCTTTGCATGTGAGAATGTTTTCGGTACTTGACTGAGTCTTATAGGAGCACCACTGTCGATCTGGATGTGACAAGGTGGTGGAATTGAGCAATTCCCAGGTGTGTCGGGCGTTTGAATTCAACGGTGCTCTAATGTTGAACTGAATGAGAACGTGAGGAAGAAGTTAGAAACGACCAACAGTAATCATACTAAGGAAGAAATGCACTATTATGCACGAAGCACATCGAAACCCCTTCACATCTGCAGCTGCCACCCTGTCGCCACGACACTCCTCATCATCCCACAATGTCGATTCGATACTAGCTGAGGGCTGGACTACTGGATGGCCATCCACTGAGTGGGCAGCCGTTAACACCACAACATGGAAGGCTTCTTCTGGAATGGTGCTGCACTGTGGAAGCGCACGACTCTTGCTCAAAATGGGTGATATTTTTTTTACCAAGTCAAATTTTATTACTATTTCCGCCATATGGAAGACAGTTTGGTGTCCATTTCATGCAGATATTACAGATATTCAGCCAGTCAAATTTTATTACGATTCCAGTAATCTGGAAGGCAATTTGGTATCCACTTCATGCTTAATTTACAGATCTGCAATCAGTCATGTTCTGTTAACGTATATTTATTACCGATATAGAGATACTAAGAGATACTAACATTTGACAACCTCTAGTGGGCTGAGATGAGAGTGTCTGCTCTACAAATAAACTATTACAGTCTAAGTATTCAAGATGGAAGATGAAGGAACGTAAAGTTTTAGCATCCTGTTGATGGTGACGTCCTTAGAAACCGATCAGAAGCTCGGATTTTGGAAGGATGGGAAAATAAACCATCTGCGTCCTTTTAAAGAAGCCATTCTCCGACAAGTGATACAGGAAAAGCTTAATATGGACAAGGATTTGAATTACCCCCTCCAAAATATGAGTCTAGAGTCGTAACACTGCGGCATCTCTCTCGGTTATTACGTTAAGTAAGGGAAACGGCGAAAATAAAACATTTTTTGTGTTTAACAGAAACTAGCTTCACTTTACTAATCATCTGACATTCATACGGATTGGTTGCACACTGACATTATGTACATTACATGCATAGCATGTTTCGCTAGAGCTATATCTCCTTCCATATCAATCACAAGACAATTAATTCCCTGTCTATTTGCAACGTCAGTCAACAAGCAAATACAAAAAATGTCAAAAGAATAAGCTAATCACTAACTGAGACCATAAGTGACGTCATAATCATGAAACCGAATTGGCAATATGGATGATGTCAAGTAGTGTCATGCCGAGCGGTCCTTTGTCACTGACCAGTCGTCAGGGACGCAGCCTATGTGACGCACTGCTGGCGACTCTGGTGGCGAAGTTTCGTATCGCTTGCAGATGGCGCTCTCATAGTGATAGCAATTGTCTCATGTCGATAGCTGACGATTATGTCAAAAACACAGTATAGTAATCATATACAGGTGATGTTCCTGAGACATTTGAGTCACCTTTATCTACAATAATGATGGAGGCTGGAACGATGAATTAAAATTTGTACCAGCACCACGATTCGAATCGAGGTCTCCAGGCAACTAAGCAGATGGGCTAACAGTTACGCCACGCTGGCATTTCAGCTGTCCCAGTTGCACGGGCTACACTTGTGCGTGTTCTTCCTCAACACAAACTCCAGTTCACTCCTCAGCCCATTGCTAGTCCCCTTTTAAATTCGCATCATATATGTGATTAATATATCACCTACACCTGAGATACAGGCAGGATTAAACCCATTTCGCTCATTGCTAAAGTGCTATTCCAGTGTTGGAGAGTATCAGCAATACTTACGCGAGTTTATAAGGGGAACAGCAATGAGCTGAGGAGTGAATTGGAATTTGTATCAGGGACGGACATGTACTACGGTAGTCCACGCAGCAGTGGATATCACGTTTGGTCAGCAGGAGGCCCAGGTTCAAATCCCAGTGCCGGCACAAATTTTAATTCATTGCTTCATTCTACATCATTATCACACGCAGAATAGTATTTACTACACAAAGTGTGGACAAGAAAAAGCTGTTCAATTCTCTGCGGACGATTTTGCTAAATGATCCGTGAGAGAATAAAGAGAAAAAAAGGTCATATGGCAACAGATTGACAATGACCCCAGTATGTGAACCAGACAGGTGTCTCGTCAGCATGGTATAAGCCAGACGACCGTGTGGGACATTCTTCAAGACGACTGCCACTCGTGTGAGCTCTCAGTGCATGACAAAGGCCTATTATCCCCAACTTCAAGTAGTTCTTTCCTCCTTTGGAACACATTCCTGGCCGCATGTCCACGTGACCTTTCTTGCTCTTTTCCCTCTCAGGGACTACTTCCTGCAGTCTGCCCCCTTTTAGCAGAATCAGCCTGTACAAATCATAAATAAACTAGCACGCTAAATTTTGTTAAATTAGAGGTTATTGATGGAGAACTCTCTCTTATCTGGTATTGTAGAAACAATTTCTTGAAAGATTTTCATAAATTATATAGTCTGAGAACAAATTTGGTAAATTCATGTGCACAAGGAAACTGAAAACTAGGAAGAGATTGCCACTGAAAGAAGAAAACATGTGAGCAATAATGCTTGACCATAGAAAAGCACCCGATCAAATTCGTTTAACTAACCAGCTTGGCTTTGCAGAACACTTCATAGCGGTCGACTCTAGAAGTAAACAAAGCCTCCAACGTATCAAATTTTGGTTGAAAGAGTCGATAAAGACAGTAATGGACGTAAATGTTGAGGTAAAAAGAATCATTATTATAGACCGAAGGGAAGAAAGGCATAGGGGCCCAGGACGTCATACTAAAAAGTTAAATATCTTTTTCAGCTCATTTTATGCCAATTAAAATTATATAAATGCAATTTTACATTATACTGATATTTATAGAGTAGTATATGGAGAATTCGGCATAAAATAATTAATTTCGCTATGAAACGACAATTTCAGAATGTTGTCAGCGTGTCATTTTGAGCTACTTGGTGGGGTGAAATGAAATCTTTCATCTTGACAGAGTTATCCATTTATGTTTACTATTAAACTGTTAGCGTAAGCATAAAGTATAGCATAATATACACTTTAATTAAGTTTCAGAACTTTAATCATCACAAATTAAGAATGTAAATTAGTAAAATACAACAACTTAAGTAACAAATTATTTCCAGGAACTTAGACTCATAGAACTCACATTTAAAATTTGATCAGTATTCGGTTTAGGGATAATATTTCCAGTTTAGATAGTTAGGCAATTATTATATTACTGACACAACTCATACACAAACTTTTTGTGCGCTTAGCAAGTCCATCACAAGCAGCATGGTTCCATGTTGAGCAGGTCATGCGCTACAGCCACAAAACTCTTTTTTTTTTTTTTTTTTTTTTTGATCGGCTGAATAAATGACAAAAGTAAACAAAAGACCGGTTCTCTTCTTCATCACTGCACATTTCAAAAGTTTCCTAAAAGAAATATTAGTTTGATTGATTTAAATAATGATTTCCCACATCTCAAGAAGTCAAATAGAAGCAGGCAAGGATTAATAGCTTGTGGGCAAATTGTAGCCACCACAAGCAATCAAGTAAACCAGACTATGACCTTGTCATCCACCATTTTTTTGTTGTTGAGAAAAACCCACGATGTCGTTTCCAGTTCTGTCATTTTGGGCCACCTTCCTTTACACCAGAGCACAAGGGAAGACCTTAGAACGAAAATGTAAACGTAAATACTTACGCTATGTCATAAGTGCAGATGGGAAGTACAAGAAGAAATTAGGGAAAGAGTCGCGGCTCGCTATTTCATGCAGTCAGACAATGGTGCCTCAACAAGACAGATATCAAGAGGCACAACGACATTCCGCCGTTGAACAATGGCTGCGAATTGTGGTTAGCGAAGAAACGAGTAAAATGTTGGATCCAAGCAGCACATCAGAAATGAGATCTCTCGTAAAACAGAAAGTTGGACTGGAAGTGAAAAAAAAAAAAAAAACAAACGAAACGCAGCTATTCTGGTAAAAAATTAAATCGTAAAGCTTCTAGAGAAAACTATCAAAGAGCAACAGATGGAAGCCAGTAAACCACGGTTGCAGAGAGGAACAGATGAAGACTCCTTGTATCGTCTACGAGGGATATCTATGTATTGTAACCTCGAAAAAGAGGGTCACTTAACTATTTTTCTGTTTGTTTCAAGTTCCGCGCCACGGCATCCGTAGCGTCCCACTGGAGGATCCAAAGCAAATTGTTGCAGGCCACTGTAAAGTGGAGAATGATGTGGTAATTCGTTTTCTGCAATTTCAAGGGGAATACAACTGCAACAATCCATACAGAGCTGGTGGAAGTGTCGGGAACAATGCACTGTCGCATGACAGGATGTTTATATGGTGCAGACGCTTCCAGAATTTGAATAACGAATAACGAAGAGGCAGACCATCTCTCTGTGAAGAATCGTGGATTGTAAGAGAAGTGGTGGTCCTGGTGCTCGAAAATCTACATCTACATCTACATCTACATCTACATCTACATTTGCATCTACATCCATACTCCGCAAGCCACCTGACGGTGTGTGGCGGAGGGTACCTTGAGTACCTCTATCGGTTCTCCCTTCTATTCCAGTCTCGTATTGTTCGTGGAAAGAAGGGTAGTCGGTATGCCTCTGTGTGGGCTCTAATCTCTCTGATTTTATCCTCATGGCCTCTTCGCGAGATATACGTAGGAGGGAGCAATATACTGCTTGTCTCTTCGGTGAAGGTATGTTCTCGAAACTTTGACAAAAGCCCGTACCGAGCTACTGAGAGTCTCTCCTGCAGAGTCTTCCACTGGAGTTTATCTATCATCTCCGTAACGCTTTCGCGATTACTAAATGAGTAATCAGGGTATCATAATCGACGCGAGAATGAAAAAGCTGAAAATCAGTCATGGATCAGTTTTCAACACATTTCACGGCTCTTCTACATGAGAAAGGTCGCTACCCGCTAGATTCCGCGACTGCTCAAAACCCATTAGAAAAGCCCACCAAAGCGAAATGTTGCAGCTGTGTCAGTCCAATCCAGATGACTTCATCAGCTACCTAATCATAATGGACGATACCTGGGTCTTATTCTAGACGAGAGATGGAGCTTCGCCCGGCATATTGAAGTAACAACGCATAGGTCGTTAGAGGATCTAAACAATCTTATCATGATAGGGCATAGGCAATTTCATCTTCCTCCACAACTCATCAAACTGTACAACAATACCATCCTTGCTTCCACCGTGGGCTACGGATCCGGAGTCTGGGCTCACAGGCCCACGAGGGTCGTGCCTGCCATGGCTGTGAGGAGGGTGCAGCGCAACATGTTATTGCGATCGATTGGAGCCTACCGTACATCCCCAAGGGGGGGGGGGGGGCACTGCTGATTCTCATGGGGCTGTGCCCCCTAGACATTAAAATCAGGGAACAGGCAGCGTGGTATTGGGCAAAAAGGGGACAAGTTGAAAAGACTTAGTGCATTCTGGGGGTGCGAGTGGGGGACAAACTTTCGATTAGAAGAAGGGAGGAAGAATTATGGCAGGAATTCTGGGATAGGGACGAGACAGGCAGAAGAACCTAACAGTATCTTCCAAACATCAGAGAACGGCTCCAAATGAGACATTTTCAACCAAGCAAGGGACTGCTGCACTTCCTCACGGGGCATGGTCCGTATCCGGCATATCTTTGCCGGTTCGGGAAAAGGGCGACTCCCTCGTGTGACTGTGGTGCTGGGATAGGTACACCGAACCATATGGTCTACGAGTGTCCCATGTTTGATGACATTGCTACCGAATTAAGGAAGCAGCTACCCAATACAGATACGTTTCACTTGATAAGGAATCCGGTCACCTTTTGCATCATTGACAGTCTTGCCAGCGAGGTATCCGCCAAGATCGTGCGTGAATACCGAAGGGAGATTGAGTGATTGGTGAACAGTGAATTGACATTCCACACCCATCCCATTCCGCTGGGGCGTGGATTGGCCGACCACCGTGACGGTTTGAATCCGCCACGTCCTGGATTAGGGGGAGGGTGTGAAGTTACCCAAACTAGACACCGCACACTGGTGGTGACCTTAGTAGTTAGAATTTATTAGTAGAATGTAGTTTTGGATAAATTCGAAAGACCTGCAGCGATTTCCAGTTAAAGCCAGCCCAGTGCCAGGGGCACGCCCACTGGGGTTAGCTCGGTGAGCATGGCCAAGAGTTGGTAGGTTTGTATTTTGCTGGTACACCTGTGACGCTGCAGAATGTAACTTGGTAGAGTAGATAGTACATTAGGGTGAATAGTAGGCTTGCCCATAGAGTAGCTAGGTTTCCATCCTGTAGTTAAGATTAAGTAGCTAAAAGAAAAGTAAATGCTGCTTGTTAACTAACACTTTGTATGTAATTAGGACCCACAAATGTTTCAGGTGGTGGGTTATCATGTATAATAATTGTTTTTGATGAATAAAGAATTTAAAAAAAATCACAATGGACTACAATCGGATGCATTACTACACTGCTTGAAAATTGATAAGGAACAGAGACATTGCTGGACGGGAATAATCATAGGCAATGGTGGATGATGTGAAAGCAGTACATATGTAAAGCAGGTGGAGTGGTATATTTGTAATGAAAAATGGTACAGATTTCGCCATATGGGTAAGCAGTTTAACAGAAATGAGTAACGTTCGCATTTGACAGTGGTCAGACTCTACAACATAAGGGTCGATATCGGACTCTCAGTAAGGAACATGCTCTCCTCGGGCATTAATGCACATTTTGCAACTGTTGTTCATGGTCACTACCAGACTGTTGAGGAGTCCTTGGGGCATATTGTCCCACTCCTGTGGGGCTGTATCAGTTCTTGCACGGTTCAGGAAGGGGACGTTCGTTGAGAAATGCTGTTGCCAAGAGCATCCCAGGCATTCTCTATAGGTCTTAGGTCCAGGCAGTACTCAGGCCATTTCATAGCTCAATATCTTCACTTTCCATTGTGTTAGACACCTCAGCGGTCTTAAGTGGGTGGGCATTGTCGTCCATAAGCAGAAAGTCGGGACCTAACGCACCCATCAGGAGACGGATATGATGCAATACCGCTGTGCTGTAACGATACCTCGCGCAAAGATACGCAGCGGTGTTTGGCCGTTGTGCAGAACGACTGCCCACACAATAACGTCTAGGTCATACAGAAGACGTCGGTAAACATTCTGTAGCGTGTAACGTATTCCCCTCTCTCCCCACACTAGCCGATGGCCACAGTCGCTCGCCACAGTGAAGTGGGATCCGTTGGAGAACATCACACTGGAGTACTGTTGGGGACCTCAACCTACATCATCCCTAAACCAACGAACTCTTCCTCTATGCTGACGCGGATGAAATGGGCGGAATTTAACAGCCTTCCGAACAGACAAAACAGCCTGATTTAATCCCCGCGAAATGGTTCTTGCAAAGACACATGTACTGTTAGAGGTTGCAAAGTCTTCAGAGACCTGCAAAGGAGTGATACACTATGTGACCAAAAGTATCCGGACACATGGCTGAAAATGACTTACAAGTTCGTGGCGCCGTCCATCGGTAATTCAATATGGTGTTGCCCCCCCCCCCCCCCCCCCCCGCCCGCCACTCTCGCTAGCATACGTTCAACGAGGTGCTGGAAGGTTTCTTGGGGAATGCCATCCCATTCTTCACGGACTGTTGCTCTGAGGAGAGGTATCGATGTCGGTCGGTGAGGCCTGGCACAAAGTCGGCGTTCCAAAACATTCCAGCGGTGTTCTACAGGATTTAGGTCAGGACTCTGTGCAGGCCAGTCCATTACAGGGATGTTATTGTCGTATAACAACTCCACCACAGGCCGTGCATTATGAACAGGTTCTCGATCGTGTTGAAAGGTGCAATCGCCATCCTCGAATTGCTCTTCAACAGTAGGTAGCAAGAAGGTGCTTAAAACATCAATGTAGGCCTGTGTTGTGATAGTGCCACGCAAAACAAGGGGAGCAAGCCGTCAACATGAAAAACACGACCGCACCATAACACCACCGCTTCCTAATTTTACTGTTGGCACTACACACGCTGGCAGATGACGTTCACCGGGCATTCGCCATACCCACACCTTGCCATCGGATCGCCACGTTGTGACCGTGATTCGTCACTCCACACGACGTTTCTCCACTGTTCAATCGTCCAACGTTTACGCTCCTTACACCAAGCGAGGCATCGTTTGCTATTTACCAGAGTGATATGTGGCTTATGAACAGCCAAGTTTTCTCACCTCCCACTTAACTGTCATAGTACGAGTACTTGCAGTGGATCCTGATGCAGTTTGAAATTCCTGTGTGATGGTCTGAACAGATGTCTGCGTATTACACATTACGACCCTCTTCAACTGCCGGCGGTCTTCGTCAGTCAACAGACGAGATTGGCCTGTACGTTATTGTGCTGTACGTGTCCCTTTGCGTTTCCACTTCACTGTCACATCGGAAACAGTGGACCTAGGGATTTTTGGGAGTGTGGAAGTCTCGCGTACAGACATATGACACAAGTGACTCCCAGTCACATGACCACCTTCGAAATCCGCGGAGCGCCCATTTTGCTCTCTCACGATGTCTAATGACTACTGAGATCGCTGATATGGAGTACCTAGCAGTAGGTGGCAGCACAATGCACCTTATATGAAAAGCGTATGTTTTTGGGGTGCCCGGATACTTTTAATCACATTGTGCATGTCTGTTCCTTTCCGCCACTGGGGCTACATAGCAATCCTCTTGCGATTTGGTGGGCCATCTACGACCACTTTTGTGTTTTCGCATAGCATTTCCTGCTTGAGCTGCCTTTTTTAATCGCGAGATGACACTTTTGGATACACCGATTACACTGTAGAGACACTTCGACGAGCTTCGAACCGTTCAGCCACTCGTCCTCAATTACTGTAAGCACTCAAACTATGTCTAGCAGATTTGTTGCCATATCACACGCAATGTCGCACTAATCAGTTCCACAACAACCTTCGTCAAACACCGCACTCCATGAACTGCCAAATTAGGACAGAGCGTTCGTGCACAAGCTTCGCCGCAGTTAACCCGTCCCGTCCTCAACATTTCACTTTACTACCATTGACGGGTGTTCCATAGCACTTGTTGGCTGTTCCGTAGAAACTGGCAGCTGTTCCTTGGCAGGTGTCGGTTGTTCCTTAGTAGTGGTCAAACAGTGTATAACTACGAGACAAAGGAGCAAAGAAAGTACTGAAAACATGTAGGCTGACCACGGCTGAAGGAAGGTGAAGACCCAGCCAACACAGGGCAAGATGACGCTGAGTAGTTTTTGGAACTTCCATGATGTGGTACTAAGAGATTATACTTGTAACGGGTAGACCGTCGCAGGAGCGTACTTCCGAAACCTGCTAATGAGGTTTCGAGTTACAGTAGGCTGTCGAGATGAAGCCTCGTGGGAAACTGGCCAAGGCGGTAATTTTACTCCACGACAATGCCTTACCTTGTACTGCAGAGGACACGGTCACACATGCTGCTTCCCTGGGCTATTAAGTTTTGCCTCTTCTCCCGTTCCCCTTCCCCCCCCCCCCTCCCCCCCCCCCCTAATTCTACTGGCACGGTACGGAATGACTTCTTCCTCTTTCATCGGGTGAGGAAATCATTGCGTGGCAGGCACTTTCAGGATAACTATGAGATGAAATTTTTTCCAGACAGCCAAAATGCAGACTTCGACGGACACGGTCGCCGCTAAGGCATCCAGCGGTGCGAAAAATATGTCACATTCAGGGGTAAATCTGTAGAGAAGGAGTAACCATATCGGTAATTTGAGGGTCGCAGCATTTTTCAAGGTGATAACTGAAATTTTATGACTGTCCCTCGTACACTTTGAGGTAGATAACGGTATAATTAAGTAAGTAACGAATTGCTTGTAAGTTAACGTTTCTGGTTAAAAAATCCAAACATTTCATTAAACACACAAGGGGCACACTTGCTATAAATGAGGTGCGTATACTTCAAGAGACTCAAACTCTTTAGAGTTACGCTGCTTGTAAGGACACAAAACTACGTCAGAATACGATGGGCCATATTACTTGCGGGCTAGTAGAAACCAGAGTCAGCACGTGCTCGACCGTTGTCCTCTACGTGACGCTCTGCACTTCTTGTGGAAAATCCATAAAGAGTCTGCAGCTTAAAATTCAGAAGCGCATTGCATTTTTAAGCTCATATTCAGTTTTATTAAAGTATCTTTTAACCTCATACACTTTCTCACTGAAGAATGTCATGTTCTGAAAAGTAACAGCAGAACAATCTCTTGGTTTTTCAAAGCGGATCATTTGTAGCCATCACTGTTTTTAAATTTAAGCATATTCCGACTCTCTTGCCTGGATGTCATTATCAGTGAGTTCTCTACTAAGGATAGCATCCTGTACATGTTGTTCGCATTTCCTATTTGATCTTCTCCTTCTTAATTCTCTATTTCCACGACTTTAATGGTATTGTGTAACCTCTTTTTTTTGTCTTTATCATGTCTGTCAGCTTCCCTCATTCTATTTGGTTTTATTTTCTCTTTTCCATTGTATTAATAATTTTCAAGATTTATACAGAAAAATATCCTAATTAATTGTGTGGTGATTTCTGTTGGCATTTTTGATTACCTTACCATTTAAAATTTGTTTTGTTTGTGAAAGTAATTTAGTTTCTTATTATCTCAATGTTCTGAGATACTTGGTATTTGTAAGTTAACGGCAATGATATTTAAAACTGGCACAGTCCGCAACAATATTCCGATTAACTTCGCGAGCATATTCCGCAGCTTCCACAAACAAATATCCGGCTCTCATAAAATGCTTCATCTCAGGTACTCTTCGCGCAATTTCCTATCATGCACCTTTCGTAGGAAACACAAATAGTGATTATCCGTTGATCATTTACAGAGAATACGGTGCGAAGGTACGGATGATAAGTTTCTACTTCAGTCGTCAAGCACTGTATAAACAAGTTGTTAAAAACATTGAAATTGTATATTCTGACCAGAGCAGCAGAAATGCCCTGTCGCTAGAATAGTCGTTTTTGTTGGTCAAGATTTTTGAGATATTACGCTTCCCATTTTATAAATTATGAACGTATGCTGGTCATTTAGCTAATAATTCATAATTTATAAACAGGTTTTATAGAGACCTCCACCAATCACCCGTTTGTTATCCTGCTTAATTTATTTTATTTCTGCGACATGTTTCTCGCTAAGAACTCGTCGTCAGGCGAATACGGCGACTCAAAAACATTAAACTTAAATACACGTAGCTTCTACTGTCGTGTTTTTATATTTCGGCGTGTACTGTGGACTGCCTTCAGAGAAAAAGAAGTAGACACGTTTACTCGCCTTCTCAGATGTGTTGTACGTCTCTGTAAAACTTAGTTACCAATTTTAACATAAAATGACCGACGAGGAACAACCACTGCAGCTATAAATTCATGATGTGAAGCCACTAAAATTGAAGGCGCGTGATGAAGTTGCCTCTGGAAATAAAAAGTCGCATAATATGTGTTCTAATAATAAAAATTTGTAAACAGCGAAATAACATTGGAAATTCAATAAAAGTTCGTGCAAATACTCATATATTTTCATCATATTACCTTTAAATTAAGATCTACGAAATAGTATGACTAGCATCGAAAAAGAAATCCGCGGGTCTCGATCCAGCGATCCATCGATTACGGAGCTAGGACGCTAACAACATGAGCACCGCCAGCTCATGCTGAATATGGCAACGCACCGGTATATCACTGAGGCGTAAAATCTCTTGCGATTTTCTTGAAATCGGCTAAGTAGTACGCGTTACTTCTTGTACATTATGTTGTCGTAAAGGACGAAATTTAAGCAAATCCGTGATTCGAACGTCGTGGCCTCCCCTTGTGAGACTGAAGGGCATATGCCAGTAGTCCTGTTACCTCGCATGCTGCACAACTGTGTGCTTGCTATTATGGGGAAATATTCCTGTATCCAACTAGACTGTGGATAGAAATGCAGAATTTGCTGCGGTTTTCTGGCGAGGGGTGGTTCTACTCACCCAACGCGCAGTTTGGTGGTCCTGGGATGGCGCAATTTTTTTGACAACAGGAGGGATTAGTGTCCCTCTGAGCCGCCGTTGCCCCGGCTTAAATTTGAAACGAACGGTCACTGGAACTTGTGCAGATTTACGCTGTCTTGTGTGTTTTATAGATTCAATGATTGGTGACCACGAAATTAATTCCACCCCCTACCATTCGATAGTCTTCGATTGCGGCAAGCTATTGGTGGCTTCAGTTGTCTGAGGAAAACTATTTTTAATATGTATGTAAGCGGATTAAGTTACGCGTAATTAATTGGTGTACATTGAAACACGTATGTAACATAGCAGCGATGGCGAGGCATTATAGCATCTGTGACCAGAGAGTATGCGCTTGACCGCGCGAGTGTTGCGAGCGGTTCTCAGTCTGTCAGTAGTCGTTGCGAGTCTGTAGCTCTGTCTAGTTGAGAGCAGTACTCTGTCAGTAGTAGTCGTGCAGTGCAGTACGCTAATAGTCGTCATGCAGAGCGGTCGGTCAGTAGTAGCAGCCCAGTGCGGTGGTGTGATGTAGGCGGTCGGCAACACTGGTCAAGATGCTGAATGAGGTATACTGTTAATTAATATAATCATTAGATAATGTAAAAATTTATTTATTGTAATTATTCTCCAACAAGTGCCCCAATAATAATTTTTAATTTCAAAAGCATTTTTTCAAAAATTTTATTTTTTATTGAACTAAAGATTTCGTTGCACTTCCCATTTCATTCCACTTCTTTTAAAGAAAATTTTCAGTAAAATTACAGAAAAAAGGAATATTATTATTTGCAATGCAGTTCCTCCAAGCCGTGCGCAAAGATAAGAGCAGAAATTTGACATCCAGTTATTCTGAGGTAAGACTTTAATTCTGATTGATTTACACAGGGCCAAAGACCGATATTTCGGTTTAATTGAATTTTCTTATCACTGAATAGACTTTAATTTTTTGTGAGGAATTTATATTTGAGTCAGATTGCGAATTTCACATTTTTGTTGCCATTGTCAGTACATTTCATTGTGGGCAGGTTACGCATAGAGCAATGTCCATTAGCATTTCTAAATAATATTGTCATTTCTGTTTATAAAATTTTTATGGGGAGGTTACACTCGGCTCCCATTAGCATTTCTAAACAGTATCATCTTTTCTTTTAAAATTACGGTGGGGAGGTTACATTTGGCGACACCCAGTCCAGGATCGTATTTCGTTGAGAGTCTTTTGAGCAACAGTCAGATATCTGCTCTTATTTGCTTAGATATAATCAGGATTTAGCGCAACGCTTTTATTAATCTTGTGACTTTCTTTCTACAGGTCAACGGCAATTCGTTGCTCTATTGTATTTGTGTGTTGCTTTTGCATTGTGCTTATTTATTTTCTGAAAAATTGTGACTATTGTAAAAATGCCGCGAAAGACTGTGAATAGTGTATCGCGAGGTATTTTGAATGAAATTACCGACTTAAACAGCGTGACCGATAGTAATTATGACACGCAGTGTGATGATGACAATCCTGCGTTCACTAACAATCAGTGCAATACAACCATTAATGATGACTTTTATCTTAATGATGAACAAGCGAACTCAATTGTCTCTTCTGTTAATTTGACGACAATTGATGACGCGGGACGCTCCATTGTAATGAGCGCTACCCAGCTTAACACACCCGATTTGGAAAACTCAAGTAACGTACAGACAAATTTGTCTAATGAAAATGAACAGGGTACACAAAGTACGACGGATTTATTTAATTCCGAAATAGTGAGTGACAGTGTAGGTCCGACTGATAATCCTTTTTGTAAATTGCAGAATGACCAAATGGTCACACAAAGCGCGACAATTCCAGGTACACAATCAAACAGCACAGATAATGGAGTAGGTAATGCTACATTTGATTTGAATCAATTTATGGCAATAATGTTACAATTTAAGAACGATATTGGTGTAGATATCAAACAACAGAGCGAGAGAACTGACAACAATCTCAAACAACTCAGTGAACAGGTCAAACAACAGAGTGTAGATAACAAACAATTTAAAGAGAATTTCAAACAACTTAGTGAACAGCTCAGACAACAAAATGAAAAATTAGACGACAATTACAGACAGCTTGGCGAACAAATTAGAGCCGTTGCCGCGCAATGCCATGACACTAAGGAACAGTTGCGCGTGGAAATTGAGGCTTGTTCAAAAAAAAATAGCGAAGAAATTAAGTCTGTTGCGCAGGAATTAAGAGAAATGCAAACAGCCGCAACAGATACACTCAGAGACGAAATTAGCGGAGTCGCTAAACAATGCTCTGAAAAAGCTGCACAATTACGGGACGAGTTTAGAGCAATGACGGTAGAACTTTCGCGCACTATGGACGCAAAGATAGACGCGAAATTCGAACAGCAGAACACTCAGATTAACGAGCGCTTTAATCAGCACATACAGAACAGTGATACGCGTTTCCGCAGATTTATTCAGGATCAAAACAAAGTAAAACGACAAGTCATGGAAACAATCACTGCACAAAGACAAGAGGACAAACGTAAAATATTCGCGAAAGCGAAGACGTATGTAGACAATAATATTACTACAGTGTCCGACAAAATTAATACCATAGAACAGTTGAACGCGGAATTACGGGATGAAATTTCTTACCTTAAATCAAAAACAGATACACACACAGTAAATATTCAAACAGTGACAGATAGATTCGAACAATTAGAACTAACACAGGATTGCGATGTCATCAAAGCTGATGTTAAAAAACTGAGCGAAACTACGCGTAAGTTGCAAAAACAGATTAATGCGTCTGATTCTAAAACCGACGATCAGGTTAAAATACTGACTGAAAAATGTGATGAATTGGCCAGTCGTATTGACGTCATCGAAAATACTAATGACAATAAATCAGACGATACTGCACCGGTTTCATTTATCCAAACACCTGAATTTCAAAATTTACAGCAGGCAATTAATGAGATCGATTCGTCTAATAACACGTTACGTATGAAGTTGTCAAATTTACAACAAGAAGTAACAGAGATGAAAAACATTTCAGTTAATAATACGTCACAGAATCCGCTACTCTGCGAACATTTGTCAGAGTCACGCAGCGCGTATCATGTGAGCATTTTACAGCAACTACGCGACTTAAAATCCGAAAAGCCACGCGACTTAAAATCTGAAAAGCTACGCAACTTGAAATCCGAAATGACACAGACAAACAGATTCACACACAAACCCGAACGTGTTTTCAAATTCAATGACGAGAACGTAGATTACGAGCAAATTTTATCCGCCAGAAAATGTAAAGAAAGTAATAATGACAGCGTACAGGCACACGCTTTGCACTGTATACGACAATTTATCTTTGTACATTCACCGCTATTGCCTGTAATGCAGAAGCTAGCTTTGAACCAGATGCGACAATTTATTTTTGTATTTACAACAGCATTGCCTGTAATGAAGAAATTTGAATTAGCACGGATACAACAATTTGCCTTTGGAATTTTACCGCTATTGCTTGCAACGCAAAAGCTAAAATTTATTTGCAGTGCGTAAATGACCTCAGGGGATTCATTACACTTTAATGAATATGTGCCGTAGCGAGCATAGGGCCCCGAGCTGTAGTAGTGCTGTTTCATCTTTAGTTTTCTGCACTGCTGCCTTCTCTTCTACTATCCTTTATATCTATCAAAACTGCTCTTTAACTATTGCTCTATTTAGGATTAAGAATATGTAATGAAAACCGGATATGACAAACCTTTACCGAATGTGACAATTTTATTAAGCACTCCCGTAATGACAACTACCGCCGTAATTTTAATTACAGATAAAATCGTAATCATCAGTATGTGTAAAATTATTAGTAACAGGAACCACATTTTTTGTAACAATAGATGTTTTTCACCACAACAGCATGAAAGTCAGCCGCTTAGCATACGTAACCAACAATGCAGTCTACAAGGTCAACCAAACTTTAATGTTTCGCCGCGTGCACGTATAGTCCCAGCTCCAACAAATGGTAACGCATGGCAGCAAAGAAATAACTACGTACAGACAACACTCTATTTCAACTCGTATCGCAATACACCGTATAGGAATGACTATCACGACAGACGTAAAAATAATGAGCACAATTCTCGGCGTACATTTAATAACAGTCGATCTTATGAGCAGCAACAACATCAGCAACAACAAATAATCATGAATGAAACAGACAATAGGTGTCATCCATAGCGTAACACGTCAGTAAGAAATAACAGAACAGTTCATATAGTGGATATGCCACAACATTCTCCCGTAAATAATAATACGTACGATAGATTTTAACCAGATACAGCACAGATTGCATATTACAGTAACGCAAACATTACTTTTGACACGCAGAATTTTGCTCACGAGAATGTTATTTGAAACATGCTTTGTTGAATGCTCCACTTTTATCGCACCCCGATCTTACTAGAAATTTTTCTATTGCCACCGACAGTTCCAACACCGCCTTAGGCGTACATATTTTCCAGGAAATTGAAGAAGATGGTTCAATAGTAATCAAAAACATCGCATTTGCAAGCCGCATTCTGTCACCTGCTGAGCGAAATTACTCCGTTACAGAACTTGAAACATTATGTGTTGTATGGGCTTTTACGAGATTTCGGCACTTTCTTTATGGCAGACATACCACCGTTTACACAGACCACAGAGCGATACAATTTTTACTCTCGGCTAAATTTACTCACGACAGGTTAAGTAGATGGAAACTTTATTTACAGGAATTTAATTTTACAATTGTTCACATTCCCGGCACACAAAATGTTATAGCAGACGCACTATCGCGTTCTCTCGGCAACAATCAGCAAGACGTAGCAACCAACTTCTGCAAAACAAATTTCAGTGTCATGTACATTCAGCAAGTTGCATTTGAAAACTTTATTTCATCGTCATTACAGGACATAGCAAAGGAGCAAAGTAAAGACAATGTGTGGAAAGAAATTAAACACCTTTGGCAAGATAGAAAAAATGTTACGATTAGAAACCATTACACTGTACGCAATGACGTTCTGTTTCGCCGCTCTCATCCTGACAGCAACAATTGGTTATTATGCATTCCTGACGAACTGGTCAACAAATTAATTTGGTACACTCATTTAAGCTACGCACATTACGGAGCACGAAAATGTTTTCTTATACTGAGACAGAACTGTTATTTTACTAACATGGAAAAACGTATACGACGAGTTTTAGCGTCTTGTAAAATTTGCCAGAAAGCTAAATCAGACACCACTTCACATATTCCTCCTTTATATCCCATTGTACCTGTTAAATTAAGACATATGGCCGCAGTAGATATTTTTGGTCCGATTCCGAGAACTAACAGAGGTTTTTGCTACATTTTTGTCGCTGTTGAGCTCACTTCAAAATTTGTTACTTTCACTCCGTTACGCAAAGCTACTGCTAAAACTGTTTCTAAAGCATTTGTAAAACATTTTCTATTTCATGTAGGGCATGTGATGAAAGTAATTTCTGACAATGGATCACAATTTCGTAGTAGCGTATGGACACGCATGTTACGAGCTAGAAACATTTCTCCGATCTATATATCCAAGTACCACGCTTCTTCGAACCCCTGTGAAAGATTAATGAAGGAAATTGGTAAACTGTGTAGAATATACTGCCACAAAAGACATATTGATTGGGATACACACATACTCTCATTCCAAGATGTAATTAATTCCATTCCAAGTGAATCCACTATGCTATCTCCGACTGTTATACTGAAAAACGTTGAACCACCGAACAAAATTAAAGAATTAGTAAAATTACCCAAATGTAGGCGACTAAGACACCACGAAATAACTGACATTGCGCTGAAGAACATCAAACGTGCCGCAGAGCGCCGGAGAAGACAGCAAAAACAGGTTTGTACACGCCGCGACTTTCACGTTGGACAGAAGATATTAGTACGTACACACTATTTATCCAGCAAATTAAAAGGTAAGTGCAGTAAATTTGAACTTCTATACGCAGGTCTGTATCGGATTCGCAGCATCCCTCACCCCAATGTTGTACACGTCGAAACTTTGAGAACTAGAAAATCGAAAGGCAATCACCATATCTCAAACATTAAACCGTTTATTGAGTGAAACCACTGTATGATTCAACACACTGTGATGCCATTTACTAATGCAATTATTTCACGTGACTAATTACTGATGATTATCGTATTTTTTCTTGGCAAGTGCCCGGCAAGGTAAGGTTAGCAGGTCGCTTTTCTTGTCGTTACACATCAGACCGTGCATATTTTTCCAAATGAACTTACGTATTTTATGAATAATTATGCAATTCTATGTAATGACGTATTAATTTTATCAAATTCTCTCTCCATTAAAGTCTTTAATTCTCGCCTCGATTAACTACACTACATACAAGCTGAACACAACGAACGTCACATTTTGTCTTTTTATGTATGATTGTATTCCAGTTTTGTTTATATGCACTGTGAAATAGTTAAGATATAACACACACCAGTCGACTTTGACTTTTTTTTTTTTTGCCCTATGATATCTCAACATCGTGACTGTTTTACATTTTTCCTTTTGCTGCTGCATTGTGATATTCTGTGTACATTTTTGCATCTGAACACTGTCAATGTCTTTGACATACTACGTTTTCTGTCATGTTATGCTGTATGCTTAAGTATGTTACCATAAACCAGTCCTTATTTAGTGGGTATATGATTTAAATGCAGGACATTAATCTTTGTTCATCAATTTCAGTAAGAAATGGTGCGTGTAAGAAATAAATTCAACAGAAATGGGAATTTCACCTACGGAATAAACGAAAGAAGATGCAATAACTTTATGAGGAAGAGTAAATGGATCAGGATTAACAAGCATTAACAAGAATATACTATACTCATCATAGAATAGCAGCCTTAGCTAATTTTTTCTTTCAGAATACAAGGTGATTGATGCAGGCTGTCAGACTGAACTACACATCTTAGTTTTAGTGATGAAATATGCTAGAGATAAGGAATAATTGTGTAATGAGTAATGAAGTGATATTTTGCAGATGATAATGAATACTGATGAATAATGATGAAGGATATGGTATTATGAATAATGAAGTTTTTCTTTACAGGTGATGATAATAATGAAGTTATGATAATGTGGATAATGAAGTGATTGATAATGAAGTTTTTTCTTTACAGATGGGGATAGTGTTGAAGTTGTATATTTATGCTACGTAGTTATTTAAGTATTTGTTGCAGTTTGTTTTGACAGCAGGTGTTATATTGCATAGTAGGATGACGGAAAGTTTTGGAAAGGACAGCTATGGAACACATTTTATACACATTTCACTACCTGTTAATTCGAAGTTCACTACTTTCCAGCATAGTGTGCGTTTCTTCTTTCAGGTTAATAATCCATTTTGTAATTTTTCCAGGAGAAGTTTTTCATGATACTTACTAAACCTGTTACTTATTATACCTGTTCTAGTACTTGCATTTTTTTTGTATTTTACCCATTTGTGTTTATCATTTATAGATGTGATCACACATACTGCCTTGTTACATAATCTTGCTACAGCTGACTCATGACGAATGACGTTACCTATCCTCATTTGCAGCAATAGGTCAAAAGGCAAATAGTGTTATGCCTCACCAATTAATTATCGATCCCAACGCAATGCATTGCTAAAAGAGGTATTACCAGTCCCACATAATGTCACTAGTTTATGATAATTCTGAATAATACTGATCAACTCTGAATAGTATGTCACTTGAGTAATGACTTCCTAATGAGACAAAAAAAATATATATATATATAAAATAATGCTTTGTCACTAGCTAATAACTGCCACTGTTTATTGTAATGAGACTACTTATAATGCCCACGATTATTAATGCTATGATTGTAATTAACTGATTTTAATAATGACTTTGTAATGATCTGAATACTACTGAATGAGGAACAATGTTTTATTGTAATGAGACTACTTATAATGCCCATGATTATTAATGCTATGACTAATTAGCTGATTTTTAATAATGACTTCGTAATGATCTGAATAATACTGAATGATGAACTATGTTTTATTCTATTCAATACTTGCTGGCCACTGAGTGCCAATAATTAATGTCACTTGAAGAATTGTTATTAATTATGCCATTGATTAGCTCTTGTTTCCAATGTTGATACTTTGTAACCAGAAAAGAATGTGACTGTTTAATAATGCTTTGTAATTAGGAGAAGGCTGATAATTCTTACTAGATTGGAATGACACATAATTAATTAACTATGCTATTGTTTCATAATGCTTTGTGGTTAGGAAAAAGATAATGATTATTACTATTGGAAGACAAATGATTAATTAATTATACTATATTTTGTAACTGGAAAAGAATGCATTTATTTCATAATGCTTTGTAACTAGGAAAAGAAGGCTACTGATCCTATGTAAAACAATTAATGAACATTTTTCTGTAATACTACATACTTGGTACAGAAATGTTGAATAACTGGGCTATGAATGCCACAAACTGCTAATTAAGTCTGTAATTGTCAATATTATGTGACTTGATGTCCTTCACCTCATAAGCTGACTACCCTAAATTACTGCAATGTCCATTTGTCCTGTTTATCCTAGTGATCATGGAGCACTATCTTTGGTTTTGCACTAATTCTACGTTGGTGTGCCTTGTAAGAGCGTGGTGTTGACACGACATGCTGTCCACCACCGTGAGCGATGAAGACGTTATTATGGTCCCACTGTTTGGTGTACCTAATATACTGCCAAAATAAAATTTAAAAAAAATGGAATATTACTACGACAGTTCAGTGTCTTGGCTACGCTGATAAATTCTGAGGGGAAAAGAACTTCAAGTTGTGTCACTTGGTGTTGTACTTCTGTGGAAAGATATGGACTTTCAGAACAGCTGTGTGCAATCTAAAGTGCTACAACCATGATGCAATCCTTCCCTTTCCTATCCTAATTCTTGTCACATAATGAAAATCATTTTTTTGGTAACATCATTTCTGTTCGTAGGTTATACATTTTTTTTCGATTCGCTGAACTCCAGTGCGAGTACACTTATGTCACTGGTCGACATGATGTTTGCCATTATGTTTATTTGTTGTGAAAATGCTAAAGACATTTTTCAGTGCATGTGCACTTTGGACATGATTTTCTTGCCATTATGTTTATTTATTGCGAAAATGCTAAAGACATTTTTCGATTTGTTCTGAAGTACAGTATATGTACACTCTTGTCTTTTATATTGTATATACATTTTTTTATTTTCTGAACTACAGTGCATGTGCACTTCTGTTAGGTGTTAATATGTTTTCTCCTGAACTTCAGTGCCTGTACACTTATCTCATTTTTCAATATGTTTTCTACTATTCTGTATATTCAATACTTTAATGCGAATGCACTTATGTCATTTGTTACTAATTGTACATACATTTCATCAATTACGGATATGTTCTCGACTGCAGTGCATGTGCACTCATGTCACTTGTCAACATAATATTTTGCCAGTCTGTTTATTTGTTCTGAATATGCTAAAGAAATTTTTTCAGTGCCTGTGCACTTTGTTATCTGTCAAAAAATTTGTATATACATTTTTCTGATTTGCTACTATGTTTTGTATTCACATTTTGTCTTTGTCTGATATATTTTGTACTTAGTGCGTGTGCACAACATTTAAATACTCTGTAAGTTGTAGAATTTTGTTAATTAAAGAAAAATTTTGCCGCGCTTGGCAAGTCCAAATGACTCACCATCGCTGCCAAATTTTTGCCCCCCAGTGGAGGGTTATGAAACACGTATGTAACATAGCAGCGATGGCGAGGCATTATAGCATCTGTGACCAGAGAGTATGCGCTTGACCGCGCGAGTGTTGCGAGCGGTTCTCAGTCTGTCAGTAGTCGTTGCGAGTCTGTAGCTCTGTCTAGTTGAGGGCAGTACTCTGTCAGTAGTAGTCGTGCAGTGCAGTACGCTAATAGTCGTCATGCAGAGCGGTCGGTCAGTAGTAGCAGCCCAGTGCGGTGGTGTGATGTAGGCGGTCGGCAACACTGGTCAAGATGCTGAATGAGGTATACTGTTAATTAATATAATCATTAGATAATGTAAAAATTTATTTATTGTAATTATTCTCCAACAAGTGCCCCAATAATAATTTTTAATTTCAAAAGCATTTTTTCAAAAATTTTATTTTTTATTGAACTAAAGATTTCGTTGCACTTCCCATTTCATTCCACTTCTTTTAAAGAAAATTTTCAGTAAAATTACAGAAAAAAGGAATATTATTATTTGCAATGCAGTTCCTCCAAGCCGTGCGCAAAGATAAGAGCAGAAATTTGACATCCAGTTATTCTGAGGTAAGACTTTAATTCTGATTGATTTACACAGGGCCAAAGACCGATATTTCGGTTTAATTGAATTTTCTTATCACTGAATAGACTTTAATTTTTTGTGAGGAATTTATATTTGAGTCAGATTGCGAATTTCACATTTTTGTTGCCATTGTCAGTACATTTCATTGTGGGCAGGTTACGCATAGAGCAATGTCCATTAGCATTTCTAAATAATATTGTCATTTCTGTTTATAAAATTTTTATGGGGAGGTTACACTCGGCTCCCATTAGCATTTCTAAGCAGTATCATCTTTTCTTTTAAAATTACGGTGGGGAGGTTACAACATCCCTGTGGCTCCTACCACTCAACTTGAATTGCCGAGAAAGTAATGCACCCCACTTTTTTCTCAGCCGAAAACAATGCTACGAATCCGAAACGTTACTTATGTATTATTTGAACTCTCTTGAGTGAGCGCGCCAAGTTTCCGTCATTTCCGACAGATAGCGTAGCTGCTGGACGGTTTCAAAATGGCGTCTGTAGGTGATGTACGCTACAAGCAATGAGCCGTCATTGAATTGCCCACTGCAAGGAAAGACACTGTGAGGAATATTCAAAACGCTTGTGCAAAGTCTATGGAGCATCTACCGTCGACACAAGTACAGTTCGTCTCTGGGCACGAAGGGTGAGGTCATCAGAAGGCGGTTCGGCGGAGCTCCACGACTTGCAGCGGCCGGGGAGACCATTGACGGCTGTCACACCTGACATGTTGTAGCGAACTGATGGTACTCCCGAGGACAGACGCCATTCATGGAAGACGTTTTGAAGACGATCAGGAGGTTATTCACACAGTGAAACACTGGCTGCATCACCAGGACAAGGACTAGCACCGAAAGGCATAGGCCTACACGCCCTTGTTTCGCACTGGAGGAAGACCACAGAACGGGATGGAGATTACGTGGAAATATAGAGTGTGTGGATAAAACACCATTATTTCCTGTGAGTAATTCTCATTATGTTCAATAAAGAATTTTTGAAGAATAACGGCCCCTCCCGTTGGAGGTTCGTGTCCTCCCTTGAGTATGGGTGTGAGTGTTGTCCTTAGCGTTAAGTTAGTTTAAGTAGTGTGTAAGTCTAGAGACCGATAACCTAAGCAGTTTGGTCCCTTAGGAATTCACACACGTTTGAACATTTGAAGAAAAAATGCGGTGCATTGCTTTCTGGGAAACCCTCATAATTTTATAAGCGGCCCCATTCTGGTTGGAAACGTGGTTATAACTTTCTTTTACTCGCCTTCTTTCTGAACGGACTATCTGTACAGCTGCTGAGACTTCGCCACATGGCCGGCCGAAGTGGCCGTGCGGTTAAAGGCGCTGCAGTCTGGAACAGCAAGACCGCTACGGTCGCAGGTTCGAATCCTGCCTCGGGCATGGATGTTTGTGATGTCCTTAGGTTAGTTAGGTTTAACTAGTTCTAAGTTCTAGGGGACTAATGACCTCAGCAGTTGAGTCCCATAGTGCTCAGAGCCATTTGAACCATTTTTTGAACTTCGCCACATGCTCTAAATGCCTCGGAAAAGTCTCTGTGTTACAGATTCTTCCTTTGCAAAGTGTCAGCATTCTGTATTGTTTCCGTTTTGCCTAGATGACTGGGATGGGTGCATATATGCAATATGTAAGGATTTTCTTCCTCGGAACCTTTATATATATAATAATTATTTTTCACTTGAAGCGGAAATAAATATTTTGCCACTTCGCATCGCAAATACACGAATGTACGTATGACGATACGTCCTTCGAAATGATTAAAGTAAAATTCTTTTAAAGTTGTAATATTTTTTCGAAAATTTTCGTATACTGGATTAAGATGAGAAGGTATTCCGCTGTGGCCTCGTACGGGAAGTATCCCGATATTTGGCTCACGTGGTAAACGTAAATGAAACTGAAAATCGCAGTAACTGGCTGAGACTTTGATGTATGCTCTTTCGGAAGTAGGGATCCTGTGTATTAGTCAGTGTGTCATCCCGTCAAGTGATTCTGGATGGAATATAATGACTATAATACTATTTTTGGAGTACGATAACAATAGAAAAGAGTAAACAAATCAAAAATAAATATATGATTTGTGTGTAAACCTAAACTCTCTCGGCTGCCGTCACACTCAATAAAATTCTTCTGCGTATGTGAACGCACTGCAAAATTCTCCTACGTTTCGAACACTGTTGCAAACGACCTTCCTCAGAATGGTTTGCTGTTAGCAAAAACACACTGAGAAAGGCCACTTTCAACAGTGGCCGAAACATGGGAGAATTTTACATGCTGACAATGCAGTTACAAATCCAGAACAATTTTATTGACCACATGTGATTTGTGGTTTGTCGAAAAATACGCTAACCGAAAAAAATCGCAGCATCAAGAAGGAATTGAACGATATAAACTGAAGTTGATAGGCGTGCTGTTATGTCTGAAAGATGATGTCTATTCAGATTTCAAGCCATTTGCTTTAGTAGCGTCCTCTGAGGATGCAAAATCAAGTTTGCCTTACATACACGCAGCAACGGTCGTGAGGGCTAGTTAGCTCTGAGATTGGACGAGGTGAGTTGATATTAGTCAAGGATACCTTTAAGGCAACATAGGTGACATTATCAACACCTCACTGAATTTGAACCAGGTCGTGTAATAGGGCTATGAGAAACTGCAGATGACTGATGGCAGCCATGGTCACGAGAATGTACTGTAACAAGAATACCGGACGGCCACGTGGCACTACCTTGAGGGGGGGGGGGGGGGGGCAGACCATCGTGTTGTTCGGCGTATGGCTATGGCACATCATACTGCATCTGTAGCACTATCGTCTACCAACACAATGACCACTGGTGTAGCTTTCCATGAAGCGCCAGTAGAAATAAACATGTCGACAGCAGTGTACCCAACATCACTGGACACAGGAATGACGCCACGACATAGTATTTTAGATGAGTTTCAGTTCCATGACAATTATCAGGATTGACATATCCATGTGTGTAGGTTACAATTGGAATGAACATTGGCAGACTACATTTGTTGTTCTTGTACAGGACCAACACCAAGCAGGATCGTATGAGGTGCCACTGGGCACAAAACAGGATCTCCTCTGGTTCACATATGCGATAATTTTGACAGTAGCCACAATGCATAAAAAGTTTTTGGTTTACTTGCCACGTCAAATTTGGATAAAATCCTGAGCTTTCGATGACTACCTCCGTAATCTTCGTCAGGGGTAAAACTGACTGTCATGGACCAGTCTTTTTTTTTTCCTTTATTGTGTTTCAATTCCTCATCAGGGCGGGCTGGCAGCAGCATATGCGCTGCCCTTCAGCCGAAAGACATAGCACAAACAATAGAAGACATTTAAAAATAACAAAGGGGAAAACATGGTGAACATAGATACACAAAAAGGGGGAACGTCATGGAAGACAATAGACAAAAAAGGGGGCGACGGTAAAATGGAGATAAAAACCGTAAAAAAGTAGCACACACAAAAAAGCACAGACTGGGACAATTAAAGGAGATAAGGCACAGTATGACTGGAGCAGAAAAGTATTGATGGATGGCGTAGCACATAACAAACACTGACAGTAACACTAAGTACACAGCCAGCCACAATTAAAAATCACACCTCTTGACGCACAGGAGAAACAGCACTAAACACAACACTGACGTGGCACGATGATTAAAACGGAGGTTCTGCCAGGCCCAAGGAGATGAGGGAGAAGGGAAGAAGTGAGTGAGGGGAAGACAGGGGGGAGATGGGCGGGGGGCGCGCCAGAGAGGTCCAGGTAGGGAGGGATATGGGAGGGAAAGAGGCCAGGATGGGGGCAGGGACTCGGGGGGGGGGGGGAAGGAGAAGGAGGGGAGAGGAAAAAAGGGGGCCCTGGGGAGGGGGGGAACAAGGCCAGGTTATAGTTGGAAGGAAGGGTATATGTCATGCCGAAGTTCATCACCCAGGAGGGGGAGGTGCTGGAAATTGCCCTGATGAACGTGGACCGATGAGGCTTCCGCCTTTATAAGCGGTGGACGGCTTCTCATTGGCTGGATGACATCATGGTGAAAACGGCACGTACAGAAGTGGCGGCCTGTATATCCATAGATTTTGTTAGCGCACTTTGTCCAGTGTTGCTTGCAGCGCCATCCATGGCAACAGGCGTAGAACTGCGAGGAATGTAAGAAGTCTCCCTCTGCGCTCTTTCTTTATCAACTGTGCGCTTCCATGCATTGCTGAGTGCATATCTGGAGTCTCTGTTGAAATTATTTTCACATAGTCCAATTTCAACTGATTTGCTGATGACAGAGTCCCAATAGTTTGAAGCGTGAACAAGTATTCGTGTTTCATCGAATAAAATCTTATGTTTATTTAACAAACTGTGCTCAGCCGCTGCTGATTTTTCTGGATGCCTATATTCCAGGTGACGCTGATGTTCCACAAAGCCATCGACCCACATAATTTTTGCCACACTCACAAGGAATGTTGTGAATTCCCGATACTCTCAGGCTGAGATTATCTTTCACGGGTCGCAACATTTCCTTAATCTTCCTGGGTAGCCGGAAGACTGGTCTGATTTCCTGCTGGCTCAGGATTCTACTGATCTTGCTGGCCGTTGCACCGCAGAATGATAGCCGCGCGATGTGTTGATCCTCTTGATCTGTTCGAACAGCTTCCTTCCTAGGTTTATTCGCCAGAGTAGATCTGATATCACGATCAGAATATACATTTTTTTCGGAATACCGTCGTCAGATGGTTAATATCGGAGCCGAGATGATCCTTGTCCGAAATATGTGTACCAAGGTATTCAGCATAGCTCTCTTCTGAGCTGGGTGATGAAAACTACGTACGTTTAGATATAAATATGTATGTGTCGGTTTTCTGTACACAGAATGTCCGGGACGTCCATCTGATTTTCGCTCCACCAGCAGATCTAAGAAGGGTAACTTCCCATTCTTCTCCACCACCACTGTAAATCTTATATTCTGGTGTATGCCATTCAAATGATCAACAAACTGCTGCAGTGCCTCATTGCCATGTGGCCAAATTAAAAATGTATCGTCAACATACCTGAAGAAGCAGGATGGACTCGTTCTTCGAAATCCTGCATGAAAAAGTTAGCTACGGCTGGTGACAGTGGCGAACCCATGGCTGTTCCGTCAGTCATTTCATAATATTTTCCACCATACAAAAAATAGGTGGTCGTCAAAGTGTGTCGAAATAATTTCAGTATTTCAGGAGAGAAATGAGCAGCCAACAGTTTTAACATAACTTCCACCAGTACCTTTGTAGACAGAGTACCACATCTAGGCTGATCATGATGTCATTCGGACCTATCCTCATCTGCTTTATAATGTCAACAAATATTTTTGAGTTATTAATATGATGGCTACAGTGGCCGAGTGTAGGTGCTAGTAATTTGGTTAAGTATTTTGCCAACCAATATGTGGGAGACCCAACAATAGGTCTCAATGGGACCCCATCCTTATGGACCTTGGGATGACCGTATAACCTTGGTGCTCTTGGTCATAGATTCTTGACTAGTTCTTCTTGAAGGACTAGTTCTTCTGCAAGGACTCCATCACGAAAGACTTCGTAGTCACACCATCCATAATATTTCAGACGTATTAAGGCCAATGTATGTGCCCTACATTTCAACAAGACTGCATGTTGCCAATGGTGGCTTGATTTACTTCCACACAGATGGTGATCGACTGCTGCACTGGCTTGCACATTCATGAGTAGCCCTTAGGCGTCACCAGATGTGGTTATGGAGGTGCACGGGTCAACACACAGCTCTCTCAACCGTTCTCAGTTTTCGTGACTAGTGTCCCCACTTCTTAATCCAGTAGCTCCTCAATTGGCCCCACAACAGCTGAGTGCACCCTGCTTGCCAACAGCACTCATCAGACCCAGACAGTGAGCCATCCAAGTGCTAACCATGCCTGACAGTGCTTAACTTCAGTGATCTGATGGGAAAGGATGTTACCACTGAGGCAAGGCCATTGTCCATGAGATCTCTCACCAATCGAAAAAGACTGGTCACAGGTTGCTGAAAGACTGGCACATCATCAATAGTCAGTCACTACAGTTGATAAAATCTAATACAAAAAGTTTTAGGGGTATAGGTACAGATATTGTGATTATTAGTACCTAAATATATACCCACTTCAGTTTGTTACTTGTTTTTTCTCTGTGTCTAACAGTCTTCCCGTAGACACATCACATAATTTAGTATCTGATGTTTCTGCTCAGTCACAACTACAAGGCGAAATGGACAGTTGACAGTATAGACAATCCATTTTGCGTCTACACATCCATACTTTAATACGTGATTTGCTGCCCAGGAAGCTTATTTGTGCCATGTGTACTTGGATGTATTAACCAATCAAGAAACGTGCCACACAAAATACTTGTAATTTTTAGTCTGCATATGAAGTAATTACAGACGTAATGTTGTTTAGTACATTGTCTTCAGTCATCATTATAATTTCAGAATTTAAGCCCCTAACACTCTGTAGTGTTGAAGCAGCATGGAATGACATACCCATACCTATCAGCGAATATCACTTCGAATTGATGCCCAGTCACGTTAGAGCCATTTTAGCTCTCAGAGATAGCACCTCTGTGTACTAAATTTGGTCACTTTTATATCCTCAAACCATCTATAAATTAAATCATTTACCATTCCTACTAAATGATATACGCACAATAAGCAAAACTCCATCATTTACTCTCATTCTAGGTGTTGAAAATCTAATGATTGACAGAATATACAGTTTGTGGTTTCCCAAATGACGCAATTCCTGACAAAAAAAAAAAAAAAAATGTGAACCACTCAGAGGGAAAGAAGGAAACGAAATGAAACTACACGTCTTGAGAGGGTATGTAACATTACTTCAGTGGTTGCAAAACAGAATCAAATTTACAAAGAACTTGTCACTATGAGTCCACTTTTCAGTATAACGTTGCACGTCTTCTGGCCTGGAGGCATTCACTTATTCTCTTGGGAAGGGTGTCCTAAAGCCATCGTATCCTCTCCTATGGCAACTGTTGTAACTGGTCCTTGGTGTCCCGAATACATGAGGAAGGGTCATCAGAGTTCTCTCAATCACTACCACCTGTGACGCAATGGCTTACCACATCATGACACCAAGAGAAATTCCGCTACACCTCTCCAACACAGAGAATGGGACTTCTTCCCATGGCGCCACCATACTCACCTACGATGGTCATACAGAGTAGCGCAGAACCACAATTAATTGCTGAAGACAATGCTACTCCAATCACCAACAGTCAGTGCTGCACAGACACGGAACCACTCCAAACGCAGCCGTTTCTCTTGGGATGTTAAGGTCAGTCTCCACACGGTACGATCATTCCCTCGCTCGGTTGATACCAGTATACAAAAAGTGGTGTGGGATGATGCAAAGTGTTGGATGGAGCCCACTAATTGTTCTCGGATGGAATGCACAGACATAAAAAGGTTATGACGTGCTTGGTTCACAATACGGGAATACTCCCTTGTGGCAGTCAGTCGTGGTCAACCGGAATTCTGACGACGAGTGTGCCACACCTCACATTGTCATGCAGTCCATTATCGGGTGCCTACCACATACAAATGCTTCACAAATCTGGATATTGCACGATTCGATCAGCTGGCCAAATGGAGATCCACAGTCAGGTCCTTTCAAAATCTGTGTGGTACTGACAACGCTATCTCACACGAGTACGCGGGATTTCTGTGTCCTTCACGGCGCTCACTCAACGAATGACGCTGTTCATGTGGCGCAATTAGCCTTCGGCCTCTCCCAGGAGCAATTCCCAAATCTACAGTTAAATAGAACTTCCGAATCATGTTTTTCAACTCCTGTGCGAATCCTTGTGAAGGGCACCAGCATTAGAACTGTTGTTTTGATAAAACAAGCTTACAAGTAAGGTCCTGCACACCTGGTCCAGACCCATGTTCACTGTCTGCAACTGTAGTTCACAATGGTGCTTGTGTTGCAGTCCTATGTCATCGTACCAGTACTGGTTCCTAACTGTAAGTCATGACACTAACAACGCAAATTCTGCAACGCGCGTTCTAAGCATCATTGCTACAAAGTTGGGTACCCATACAGTACGTAGTTTTCCTTCTACACTGGCTCAAGTAGCGAAAGTTTAATTGTAACTAACCTGTACATCTATGGAGATACTTTTATTGCAATATTAGTATCATCTACAAAAAGTATCAATTCTGCTCGTTGATTGTTAAGTGGAAAGTCATTCTCACATACAACGGATAAGAGTGGACCCAAAATTGAATCATGTCAATTCCCTTCGTGATTTCTGCCCAGTCACTAAGAGTTTCTACCCTTCCAACACTGTTTGAATTATTCATTGCAACTGTTTGCATTCTGTTTGTTAAGTAGGATTCAAACAATTTGTGTTGAAAGCCATCAATTCCATAATACTTGAGTTTTTCTAAGAATTTAACATGATCTACAGTCAAACGCCTTGAAAAGACCACATAAAATGCCAGTTGGTGGTATTTCATTATTTAAGGCTTTGTAATATTTGATGAGTTAATGTATAAATCGAATTCTTGGTCGAGTAACCATTCTGGAAGCCAAACTGTGATACTATAAGTAAATTGGCTCTGCTTCAATGTGAGTCTGCTCTTGAGTACCTTACTTTTTCGAATATTTTGGAAAAAGATATCAGTAAGAAAACTGGACAATAATTATTTAAATCATTCTTGTCACTTTTTTAATAAAGAAGTTTAACAATTTAATTTTTTAATCTGTCTGGAAAAAGTTCCTGATCTGTGATCCATTACAAATATCGCTAAACACTTTACTTATTAAGTCAGAACAACTTTTAAAAATTGTATTTGAAATTCCATCCAAATCATATCAGCTTCTGTTTTTTTAACAGTTTTTTATGATTCCATTAATTTCAGGGAAGGATGGTGGTGCTATTTCCAGTTGGTTGAAGGTTTGTGAAATGACATTTTTAATATGTTCTCCTGTTTCTTCAGCTTGAACCATTTAATCATATTTTTGCTGCTACATTTGGAAAGAGATTGTTGAAAGTACTCGTAAATTGTGAATTATCAGTGGCAATGTTATCAGTTAGTTTAATTTTTATGGTATCTTGCACATCTTGAATGCTCAATCTGTCGATCGCGAGCAGTCAGTTGTCATAGCTTTATATGTCGATCTTTCAAAAGCTGTGTCCGAAATCTTTTTACATGAGCTTTTCTTGTAGAATACCAGCTTGTTGATGATAAGTGTTTTGCACGGTATTTGTAGTCGCTACGTCTGACAACACTGTCTCCGCCTCTTTCGTCTCCGTCTTCATTCCTCTACCTTTAACGCTCGCGCCAACCATAATCTTTCTTGCTGCATGGTGAGACTACCACTCGCGAACTGGAATTAAATGTGGAACACTTTCCTCAAATATAGTTAGAACAAAAAATGACTCTAAGCACTATGGGACTTGGAACCTAAGGACATCACACACATCCATGCTCGAGGCAGGACTCGAACCTGCGACCCTAGCAGCAGCGCGGTTCCGGACTGAAGCGCCTAGAACCACTCGGCCACATCGGCCGGCTCTGTCGGATCAATAAACATCACTGGTTCAAGAAGGTGCAAAGAAGTATGTGGCCCACGTGACAGCACTGAGACAGAGTTTGAAAACCGATTTCCGAATTTCAAGGCAATGTAACCTGTTGTAGCTTTCAAAGCTTAACCTTTCCAAAAAGAGGATGAAGAAGATATTCCAAGTAACGTGAGTACTCTTTTTGTAGTTAGACTAAACTTGAAGAGGAAATAATTCGATTTCAAAATGACATTTCCTTAAAATGAGAATAAAATGAAGATAACTTCTGGAAATTAGTGAGTGTAAAAAGCTTCCCTAACATTGTAAAAGTGGAAATGTATGTTTTATCGTTTTTTGGGTCAATTTATCTATGTGGGGCAGCGTTTTCAACGATGAACACAGTGAAATCTAAATGTAGAAATAAACTGACTGATCCTCATCTTTCAGATTGTGTAATATTGACTCTGACAAACTACTCACCAGATTATAAGAAACTTGCCAAATATGTGCAAAGCCAAGAAGCTCATTAAACTTTTTTCAATATTTACGATGATGTGTGTCTATTTTAATTTTCTTCACAACTATAATATCTTGAAAATTGAGTAGGCAAAATTGTATTTTATATGTTCTGTTTAATTAAAATGGTCAATTTTGGCTATGATTTTCTTTGTGCTTAAACCTGTTATTAATTTTAATCTGTAGATTTAAATGGACTAAACTGCATTTTCTAGATCTCAAACCTTAAAAGGTTGAGCACTCGTGTTATACACTGACTTTCTCTCTTGTCTCCCATTTGGCAATACCCCATGTGGTTTTAATCTTATTATCTCTGTTATTGACTTCTGTCAGGGTTTGAATGTTTCTTGACATTTTAATGATCTTTCTTAAAATATTACACTATTTTTTATAGTATGCAAGTAATGTTGCATCTTGACTTATTTTGATCTTTATATAAATTTCCCTCTTGCTGTTACATAGCATTTTTATTCCCTTACTTATCCATTGATTACTTGTTATATTTCAATGAATTCTCTGGATAACTTTTGAGGAAAGCCATTTTACATACCGACACAAATTTACTATGGATTAAACTGAATTTGACATTAGCATCTCTTTCTATATATACCTCATCCCATACTACCTCTCTTAACTTACTCTTAAAACATTGTTTCCTGTTCTCAGTAATAAGCTTCATTGATGTGCATGAAACTGCCTCAGGGCTGTAGGGTCCTACATTCTTTATTTCCATTAATTGAGCATCATGATCAGATAGTTCATTATCAAGTGGTTACACATTAATTGTTTCAGCCTATCTGTCTATAAAAATGTTATCAGTCAGTACCCTACTGACTTACCGCACACAATTTGGAAAAGTGATTATTGACATTAATTGAAACACCTAAATAATGAGTCCATTTCATTATTTCTGTCCGTATTCTTTAAGAAATCTACATTGAGATCTCCAAAAACTACTAACTCTTTCTTCTTGTTTGACAGGTGGCTCAATAGCGCATCTAGGTTTCTTATAAACAGCTGAAAGTTTTCTAGAGGTGGTCTGTACACTGTTACAATTGCGAGAGAAGTACTTTGCAATAACAATCCACAAGAAAATATTTCTATATCCTGATCCACACAAAAACTGTTTATTTCAATATTTTTTACTTTGTGTCACACTTTTACATACTCCTTTTTCCATGTTAACTCTACACTAAAGTGATGTTGGTCTGTAGTATGTGATATTTAACTTCTCCATCCCTGTGGTTATATGATGTTCAGAGGGGCACAGAACATTTATCACTTCAGAAATTACATCTTCTAAGCTTACAAGAAGCTCATTTTCCTCAATTTTCAACTCTCCAATGTTCTGATGATCAAATTAATTTTATTCTTCTGGAAACTGTTACAGACTGTATGATCCTGTTCCGCTCTAATTTCTTTCAGAACTGTTTGTATGTAACCTGACTCTTACCACAAAAAAATATGCTCCTTTAATTCCAGTAATTACAGCGGTTTTGTTTTGTGCACTTGTGGTCCTCCTAACACTTTCTGTAAAGTTTCTCAGCTTATCTTTCCTTCCACTTCCTATTTAGATGCAGGTCATGATTTGTGTATCCTCATCTCCCAATTGCAGCATCAGGCAGGGGAATGATATGAGACTTTGTTTCAGTCAGAAGCAGTTTCACTCAGTTCTTTGTTTACAGGGTCCCGTTAACTCGGGACTGGAAATGGAAATGAGCGTTTGGCGTCATTGGCCGAGAGGCCCATTACGGGGCAGGTCCGGCCGCCTTGGCGCAGGTCTTATTACATTCGACGCCACATTTGGCGACCTGCGCGCTGGATGGAGATGGAATGTTGATGAAGACAACACATCACCCAGTCCCTGAGCGGAGAAAATCCCCAACCCAGCAGGAACCCGGGTCCGTAGGATGGCAATCCGTCACGATGAACTCGGGACTGATTATGGTTCAGTAATATCTCCACAAACCTCACACGAATGTATGCTGCTATTGCTCCTGCTTCCTCCAGGGGACCTTTAATACTATACTCGTAGTTGTTTGCCAGGCTGTTTCCTGCTCCTCCTACCATTAGTTCCCCATCCTCTCCAACAGAATCTCTACAGAAGGCCCCTGTGTTTTTTCTGTCATCTGGATAGGCTTGGCACTTTCACGATGCCTGTAACCTAGTATTCTAAACCTAGTGTTTCGTATAGCATTTGGTCTATACCCTCCAATGACTTTCCCACCGATTTAGTTTTTAAGTTGTTCCTACGAGTACGCTGCATTCTACTTTGCTAAAAAAAACTGGTTGAGGCTCTTCTCCTATTTCACGTAACATGTCAAACGGATTGCTATCTGGAATTTGAAATAAGATTTATGAGGCTTGTCCTTCTGCCTACTCCTTGTCACAGTTTTCCAGCTCCCATTGTCTCTTCCTCCATTCGACCTATCTAGTTCAAAACACGCCATTTTTAATTCTGCCTGAAGGACACAAATATTTCTTCCGTGTTCCACAATCTACAGCTCCGTGGGAGAGCCTCATGGGACACGTCATTAATTTTCCTGCTACAATCGCCAGTGAAACATGTTTTCTAATGGTAAAGAAATCTAGAGAATGTTCTGGTCGGGGCAAGCAGTGGAACATCCTCTGTATCGAGGCAGGTCAGGACACCACAGGCAGTGTGCGCTCTTGTCTTGATGAAACAAAATACACAGAGCACATCGTCTGGCATGAATACGTCAGAATTAAAACAACTGTCGTCCAAATTACTGGCTGTGGGAACCAGAGGTGCCCAGCGCTATCCCAGTACCGTGGCGCCAGTTGCTTAAATGTGGTTTGCCAACGTTCATTCTCCTCCGAGTCTACGCGTATGGATACGGCAGCCATGGTGTTGCACACAAAACTGGGACTTGTCTGGAAAGTGACATGGTGCTACACTAGTGCCCACTGTTGTCATTGGGTGCCTTTCTCTGCTGCTGCATCAAGAGAAGGCGTAACAACTGTCGTCGTGCTGACAGCTAGTAGTGTCGAGACGTCATCGCACTGTCTGTGTGGACAATCGTTTTTCTCCAAACAAGCCTACGACGTGTGTGACAAAATTAATGAGACTAACAACACTGCGAGCGATATGGCAACGCTGTGTTCTTCTACTTGCGTAAGCCAGTGTAGACTTGATGCACAGTTTCAGCTCCGTACAGCTATCATGTCATTTTTGAGAGCGTCATTAGTGAATTTGTGTTTTTGATATGTGTTACGAAAATGGAACAGAGGAATTTAGAGCAACGTTATGACATCAAATTTTCTGTAAAACTTTGGGAATACGCTAGCGTGACCTATGAAACGTTGAAACGAGTCTATAGAGAACGTTCATAGCTAGGAGCAAAAGTTTTTCGCTGGCACACATCATCTTCGGAAGGCCAAGAGCATTCTACAGATGAAACTCGCTCAGGGAAACCATCAACTTAAAAAAAAACCACGAAATAAGCTTCGACCTAGAATCGAACCACCGACCTCCTGCATATTAACCCGAAACACTATTCACTACACGAACTGCACAGAACTAGTGCTGTATCCTGACAGAGGTAGTTACCGTATACGTGATTACAATGTTGCCAGATTGCCAATCTTTAACGTCCATGTACTGCCCAAAATACGCGCAGGACGAAATTTTGTGAGAGACATTTTTGTATTGCTAGTCTGTGAGGAAGCGCGTTGTGAAGTCCGAGTGCGCTAATTTTTCTTCACCCTATATATTTACAGTTTCTTGTATGAACAATATGTTTTACACTACCCATTATCGACAGCAGCCAACTTAAATGAATTATTTTACTATCCTCAAAATATTCAACTTTCTAATTAGTGAATTAATTAACAAGCATTGCACCTCAAATGGAACATAAAAAATATATCAACAAAATTATAATGCCAAAGTTCAGAATCTAACAGTAATTTTGACATAATTTGTAACTGAACTTAGCAATGGTCTAAAGCTTATTGTTAATTAATTTTTGAAGGTAACCGATTTCAGACAGTTTTAGATACCTTATGGACACGTTGGAGATACATACTTTCAAATGATAAGCGTTAATATGTCGAAATATGTTTCCTACTGCTCACCAAATATGTAAGTTCGTACTATGTGAACCTTTTCAATTAACAATATTTCATAGTTAACAAAGTTTCTGAGTTAAATAATTTGATAACTGCAACCATATTACCACGTAGCATGTAATGAGAAATGAAATTCAATGGGACTAGGCTTATTTATGAATTAGAAATTACTGTGCACTCACTGAGTACTAGGTACACTATCATACTGTCATTATCACATTCATTAGTTAAAATTTCCGGGCTGAGAGGCCGTGCTCGATCTGTGAAACTTCTTCTTCCTAACGTTTCGTTGCCAACGGCGGGCAACTTCTTCTGAAGTGAGTCAACGAATGGCTGCCAGGCCGTTGAGGTCCCGTTTATACTGAGCGCCTAGAGGGCACCACAATACGTCATGTGAGGCAGACTGTAGGTGTATCTCTGACTAACGTCATTATTCTCGATTGAAGGTAATCGATTGTTACATAGATGGTGCGAAGTCGACCGCCATATCTTGTCTTAACTTAAAGCCTTCCACTTTTCTATTAAAATTATTGTGCCAGAATGAGATTTTCACTCTGCAGCGGAGTGTCCGCTGATATGAAACTTCCTGGCAGATTAAAACTGTGTGCCCGACCGAGACTCGAACTCGGGACCTTTGCCTTTCGCGGGCAAGTGCTCTACCAGGAAGTTTCATATCAGCGCACACTCCGCTGCAGAGTGAAAATCTCATTCTGGAAACATCCCCCAGGCTGTGGCTAAGCCATGTCTCCGCAATATCCTTTCTTTCAGGAGTGCTAGCTCTGCAAGTTTCGTAGGAGAGCTTCTGCAAAGTTTGGAAGGTAGGAGACGAGATACTGGCAGAAGTAAAGCTGTGAATACCGGTTGTGAGTCGTGCTTCGGTAGCTCAGATCGTAGAGCACTTGCCCGCGAAAGGCAAAGGTCCCGAGTTCGAGTCTCTGTCGGGCACACAGTTTTAATTTTCCAGGAAGTTTCAAAATTATTGTGGTGTTTCTGAATCTCTGTAGCTTCCCTATACATACGTGTATAATAATGCGATGTCCTGGCTAGCACGCCCGTCTCACTAAATTTTACTTCATGATCTCCGTCTTGAAAAGCATATTCAGCTACAGCTGATTTGTCGGTATGTCCTAGTCGACAGTTCTTTTTGTGTTCGGTTAAGTGGGTATTGACACTTCTTTCCGTGGTTCCAGTATAAACCTTCCCACAGCTACACGGAATTTTATACACCCCATGAGTTGATAAGGGGTGTCGTGCGTCTATCGCCAATCTTAAACACTCACTAACCTTCATGGTCGGTCCAAAGATTGTTTCAACTTGAAACTTGACCCGAACTTTCTCAATAAGGTCCATAATATTGCGAATAAATGGAAGAAAAACTTTTCCAGCTGACAGTTGTTGTTGCTGCATGTTGTCAGACACTTTTCTTCTGGGATGAAGTACTCGATCTATCTCGTTGTCAGCGTATCCACTTTTCTTAAAAGCCATTCGAAAATGATTTAGTTCATCTAGCAAATAAACTGGCTTACAGATCTTATTAGCTCTGTCCACTAATGTTTTAATGACACCTCTCTTCTGCCTGGGACGATGGTTCGAATCCTTATGTAGGTAACGGTAACGGTTGACTCACCTCGGAAGATGGTGACCGCAGTTGGAAACGAAATGTCAGGAAGAAGTTTTACATATCGACCACGGCCTCTGAGCCCGGAAGCCACTTGAATCTCCTTATTGAGCGGTGTAATACGTGAAAACTTCAAGTTAATCCACTATCTTTGGTCACACAGATCTGTAAGTCCACAGTATTGGTGATAAGTTGAGAAAACCGTCCCAAAACACATGTGCTACAAAATGCCACTGTTTCCTGCGCTTGTACCCCGACATCAATATGGGATATGACCACCATGCACACGTACACAGGCCACATAACGGGTTGGCATACTCTGGATCAGGTGGTCGAGCAGCTGCTGTGGTATAGCCTCCCATTCTTGCACCAGTGCCAGTCAGAATTTCTGAAGCGTCGTAGGAGTCTGAAGACATGCAGCTATACGTCGACCGAGAGCATCCCAGACGTGCTCGATGGGGTTTAGATCTGGAGAACAGGCAGGCCACTCCATTCGCCTAATATCTTCTGTTTCAAGGTACTCCTCCATGATGGCAGCTCGGTGGGGTCGTGTGTTATCATCTTTCAGGAGGAAGGTGGGACCCACTGTACCCCTGAAAAGGCGGACACACTGGTGCAAAAACAACGTCCCGATACACCTGACCTGTTACAGTTCCTCTGTCAAAGACATTCAGGGGTGTAAGTGGCTCAATCATAATCCCAGCCCACACCATCAAACAACGACCTCCATACAGGTCCCTTTCTAGGACATTAAGGGGTTTGTATCTGGTTCCTGGTACACGCCAGATGAAAATCCGGCGAGAATCACTGTTCAGACTATAACTGGACTCGTCCGTGAACATAACCTGGGACCACTGTTCCAATGACCGTGTAATGTGTATTTGACACCAGGCTTTACGGGCTCTCCTGTGACCAGGGATCAGTGGAATGCACCTTGCAGGTCTCCAGGCGAATAAACCATGTCTGTTCAGTCGTCTGTAGACTGTGTGTCTGGAAACAACTGTTCCAGTGGCTGCAGTAAGGTCCTGCGCAAGGCTACCTGCAGTACTCCGTGACCATCTGCGAGCACTGATGGTGAGATATCGGTCTTATTGTGGTGTTGTACACTGTAGACGTCCCGTACTGTAGTGCCTGGATACGTTTCCTGTCTGCTGGAATCGTTGCCATAATCTTGAGATCACACTTTCTGGCACACAGAGAGCCCATGCCTGCTGTGTTTGACCAGCCTCCAGTTGCCCTAGAATTCTATCCCTCATAACGCCATCAATATGTGTTGTTTGAGCCATTTTCAACACACAGTCACCATTAGTACGTCTGAAAACGTCTGCACACTTACTCGTTCCACCGTACTCTGAAAATGAAATGATCGACATGCACCAACACTCCTCTGCGTATGTGGACTGCTGCCAGCGTCACTGTGCGACGACTGCAGGTCAAATGCACCGCATGGTCATACCCCGAGGTGATTTACACTCGCAAACCGCCCACCACAGCGTTGTTTCACCATGTATCAGCATTATCCTTAATTTATGTGCATGGGTGTACTAAAACTACTAACATACCTCACCTGGGATCTACATCCTTCTACCATTATTGTAACCTATAAATCTTTCATCTGCCCCATCATAACCTACGTCAACGTTACCTGTATTTCTGGCTCGCCTAAATTCTATAAGCCCCTTAAAATCCTAGAAAGACATGCACTCAGCTTCACCTTCCACATCCGCTCACTTTCCCCATCTCACATGCTGTACTAACTCATCCACTTCTCACACCTTCCTCTCTTCCTAAAACACCTTCGGATCTGAAACATTAATCACAAAACCCAGTCCCAGCACCCAATTTCCCACCCACTAATAACCAATCCAGGTACCCTGCTGCACGACTACATCCTTATTCCACCTTCCATAAATCTCCATGCCTTATCCGTCCTGCCGGCCGCAGTGGCCGAGTGGTTCTAGGCGCGTCAGTCCCGAACCGCGCGACTGCTACGTCGCAGGTTCGAATCCTGCCTCGGGTATGGATATGTGTGATGTCCTTAGGTTAGTTAGGTTTAAGTAGTTCTAAGTTCTAGGGGACTGATGACCTCAGATGTTAAGTCCCATAGTGCTCAGAGCCATTTGAACTTATCCGCCCTCTTCCGCCGGAATTTTAACCTACTCCCACTCTCCAAACATGAAATCTACCTCGAAATACACCCCTCTTTCCAATCCTAATCTCAACGCTCCACCTCGCACTATCCTCCCATTTCCTCCTTCCCCCTTCGTCCACTTTGCTGACTTCTAGTCGCTACCTGCGATACTACACGGACCAATAGTCATACTCTTCATCCCACTTTCATCATGATAAAGTTGTTCATGCGTCACTTAGTACCACAGTTACACCTCGGCATCATTTACTTACATCAGTGACTATATTTAACTGTAATAGAAAATCGTCCAACGAGTTTTGAAAACCACCAATATTTTCCATCTACCTGTACATTTTACAAAATCGTCGTTTATTGTCACTTCTTTTTATGTAAAAATCGTCAATATCGTCCACCTCTGTAGTTTTTACAAAATCATTTATTACTGTCACTTTTTATGTATTTTAATCATCTTTAAATATAGTTCATGTAGCCTTTGGCTGAAGAGCGGTTTTTATCTCCTGCCCACCTTCCCCCATTGTGAAGAACTGAAATAATAAAGAAGGAAAAAAAGAAGCTAGAAGCTAGGTGTAGACAGCGTTATTTCTACTTACATTGTGCAGTGCTCGGAAATGCTAATCAATTGCGAATCAAGCACGTAGTACTCTTCACGGCAATTTGAGGTTTTTGCTGTCCATCTTCATTGCGTTGAAGTTCTATTGGCAAGCAGTGTGCACTGGAACTGTTTGAATTATGTGGCTAAGAGCGGCCCCAGATTAGTGTACAGTGTTTTACATGGCTGCTCTGGTTTGGGTTTCCCCTAGCCAGAGGTGGATCATCATCAGGGATCCCTGAGCTTCTGCTCATATTCCCTTCAAGTCCAACCCATGAATCCACTACTCAACCCCACCACGACGAAGGGAACCATCATGGACTGTGGGGCCGGTCCCGGTGGAGGTTCGAGTCCTCCCTCGGGCATGGGTGTGTGTGTTTGTCCTTAGGATAATTTAGGTTAAGTAGTGTGTAAGCTTAGGGACTGATGACCTTAGCAGTTAAGTCCCATAAGATTTCACGTATTGAAAGGGTACAGTACCGCCCGACATTGAAAATAGGTACAACATACTTCATTATTTTTGTCAGAACAACACATTTTTTTTTTGTAAAATAACTCAATTTCAATTAATACAGCAAAGCCGGATACCAGTGTGGGAAAGAATGACAATTTATTGATTTAATTGATCACATGTGCACTCCCACAAAGTAAGTCCCTACATCCAGTTTGGTGAGATCTGTGAAATGAATGAATGTATGGTCGTCTGCTAACCGCAGATAGTGAATGTGAATATATGATCACCTTTGAGTCGATCCTTTGGCCACCTTTGGTGGGACCAAAGAGATGAAATTTACCAGAGCTTTGAGCGCCTGAAATGTGGCTGACCAATACGATAGCAAGGTGCTTCCCCCACCTCGACAGAGATGGGAGAGGACCTAGAGAACGGCCATGTTTCGGCACTCTGCCGCTGGATCTTGTGCTGTTAAGACCTGTTTTAGTTGTGCTCCGTAATGACGAAAGAGTGGAGACATGGTATGCATGTGGAATATTTAAGAGTAGTTTGAAATAATAATTTCTCTATTTCAGGAACTTTTTGGGGGAGAATTAAATGTCACGCAGGTAATATTAAAGGGATTGTAGTAATCTTCGGAAGTGACCAACGGTCACAATGAAACCACGTGTAGCAATAAGTTGAAATACTTCCGTGTGCTTAAGTTAAGCTGAATTACTAGCGTGTGTACCATAAGTTGAAATATTTAAGAAATAGCGTGTGTACCATAAGTTGAAATATTTAAGAAATAGCGTGTGCAGGACTTGAAATTAGAGACGAGTACTTCCACGTGGTGAGTACTGTGTGAGTCTCAAACTGTGTATGAGACAAAAAAGATAAAGAGAAGTACTCGTCCATGGTATCAGTTGAGGACTCGCGTGTGTGATGAATATGTTCTTAATATTACCTTGCGTGATATAATTCCGTGTGACGCTAGATTCAAACTCTGAGAGAGAAGCAAGGTGAGTCGGCCGTCTATCCAGCAACGCCACTTGGCTTGCATTGCACAGGAAGACGTGCATACATCTCCAGAGTTCATAGTAGGAAAGTAGAATTATGAAGTGGGGCTGTGTTGTGTGAAAATGGGATAAATATTAATTGAAGTGGGAAAGCTGAAAGTGATAATGTTGTGACCATTCTCTGTGTAGTATTTCATGTTGTAGTGTGGTGTATGTCATGTAATTTGGGTATGTGTGGTTTGCATGGGAGAGTGGCGAGGTAGTTTCAAAAGATTAGTGGGTTATGCTCGTTCCTTCAGTACCGCTCGGTCTGGAGGAAGGTTTAGTGATGATGATTGTGAGAGTCGAAGTGTGAGGTATAATAAAAGATCCACCATCCTATCCAGAAAGTGCACTGTAGTGTTAAAAATAATTACGAGACCATAATATAGAGATTCACCATTGTAAAGCCATGCCCACTGGGCGGAATTTCTCATGTGTTATTGTTGTAGGTTATAGAATTTGTGTGTTTAGGTTAGAGAATTTATTGGAATAAATAAGATAGTGAAAAGAAAAAGATAGGTGGACTTTTCCTTCGAATTGTATGTTGTAATAATGTCCCGAATTTATAATGTGTGCGCCATTCACATTCAGTGCAGTGGCCACGTGTTGATAAAAGCCGTTAAATAAAAGACAAAAAGAAAATGTGGTATTGCCAGTGCGTAGTGTACAGTCAGAGTTCTGTAAATTACTGATAGTCAGATGCAGGTTCCGTTGCGTATTGATCATATAGGAGGATAACTTGTAACTTAAGTGTGAGTACTAGAGTTCATGTTCCTCGATAAATAAGAATGAATCCACTCGCTTGGCAGACCACTCATCTTGCAGGCCTGACTGCTTGATGCCACAGTATGAGCAAGGCATGTGGGTGCCTCTCAATATATTTGAACATTTTTGAAGGGAACCAGCTCGGAAAATCCACCCTCTTTGTGGGGGAATGGACCTTCCATTTGAAGAGCGCCTTTAGCCACCCTTTTGGGTGCCCACGGGGAACAACATGGAGGCGGCGCCGCCACTGCTGATGGCGACCCTTTTCATCAGCAGTATAGCATCCACCTACAGCATGATCGTAATTACGGAAGTGCTCAGTGGAACAACTTGTAGCCCCCAGGCTGATGAGGCTCACATGCTGTCGATCACCAGTTTCCCAGGATCTCGGCCAGTCCCTGTCAATAAGCTGGTATTCTTGCCCTCCGACGTACCCTTCTAGCCACTGGTGTCCCAGGATCCACGTAGAGGCATCATCGGTGGTTCTGAGAGACAGCTCGTCACCCCCTGCACAATCAGCCATGATTCCTCCAAGACCCAGATTAGTGTACAGTGGTTTTCGGTTTAACAGTACGCATTGATATACATTGGAAGCTAAAGGCGAAAATTATACAGAAATCAGTAAGCACGGGACAACGCCGTCCATCAGTGCCACGTCTTACATTCTCCATCCCTTGTTTTTGTCTTGGGAGCCGGCTAGCGCTGCAGTGTTAGCAGCACCAGTCAGTTGCCTCCTGGGGCCCTGTTATTCTTCTCGTTTTGCTGTCTCTGTTAGGGCATCATTAATTCCAAAATCACACGAACTAATATGGGACTATTCTATCGAACGGCCAAATAAAATTCCACTTTAACTAACAAACGCAGACATTTGACTGCACGGGAACAGCGACTATTAGAAATTATAAGTTGTAGAGCAGCCACATGTAACTTTTTCTGTACACGTTTCGCTGGACCAACGCAAGCATCTTCAGAGCTTGTAATGGCACGTGCTAGATGTTTCCAGAGAGGTATACGTAACATAAAAAAAGGAGGCGATGCGCTATAGCAGAGATGCTGTTAGATGAGAGAGATGTGACTGTCACTTTTTTCTTAAGTTGGCAGAAAGAGAGGAGTCTGTGGTGCGTCTTGAGGAAGAGAGGACGAGAACATTTTTATCGCTCTTCTTATTGTAACAGTTTTGTTATTAATTTTGGATTTAGGGGTTAATATAAAGAATGTGAAGTGAGTCACAGTGCCTGCCAATTTATTTGACTAACAATTCATGTCACCACATAGAAATGTTTCTTTCATTAGGCGACGTGGTCAACAATTAGCAGTTTTTACGGCGGCTGTATTCGAGACGACCATTGCACACAAAGAAGAGGTAAAGTTTCCCACTGAGAAGAAAAGACAACTAAGAACATTTACTATTAAATTTCCTAGAAAGTATATTTCAGATATTTTTGATGGTGTATGTTCAGCAGCCAGCCGTAAAAGCGTTTCATTAACTTCCATTTATTACTTCACAGTTAAAATTCGTAAAACATTTCCGATTCAAAAACTGTAATTCATTATCCAGCCAGTAGTAAGAAAAAAGAATAGAATACAGTCTGTGTAAATAGAGCGCTTTACACAACCATACAATAAGATAAATTAACAGATTCAACTTACAACATGATAACATAATACCATACATGTGCTTTGTAAATAAATAAGTACCCTGTGAACGCATTACTCTTCGTATATTGCACTCTGATAATTGTGGACGTAAGAGGAATCGTGCCACCACGTACGAATGGTATGTTTTATGTATGTCAATAAAGACCAGTTTGAAAGCCATCAATAACCTGTTATATACATTATATGTGTAATAACGCCTGTAAAACTGGCAATTATAATTTTAATTTGTAATTTTAGTAGGTCCCTTTAAAATTATTTTAATAACTGGGTATATTTTTAGACTTGTATGTGTGAATGCCCGAGAAATAGGTGGATACTTGCCATAGTTTAGTGAGACTAGTGTTTTTTGTACTGCATAGCGTTACATAAGGTTCATCAGGCTGTTTCAGAGAAAGCACATATCGATAGGACTTTGGCTCACTCAACAAGAAATGCTATTTACTCATAGAATACTCCTGCCAAAGAGTTTACGTTAACTGTACACAAGCAACTTACTTCATTTTATGTATGAGGGCAGTGCTATAAACAATTCGATATTTATAAAGAGTGACCCTTTCAATGTAATATAAGTTATCATGTTGTAAGTTGAATCTGTTAATTTATCTTGTTGTATGGCTGCGTAACGCATTGTATTTCCAAAGTTCTGAAGTTTTATAGGTTTCTGAAGGTGACAGATAAACCTGCTGCAACCGGTAATCTATGTAAATAAAAATCAATTTCCGCATGTGTGAGAGATCATCACTTGAGAATGGCTCGACAGATATGGTTGGTCTTTTTTTTTCTATTTGTTTTCGTAATTGTCAGGACAAGGTTATATAAAAGAAATTTTTTGGAAAATCCACAGGAAGAGTCGGAAATTTGTATGGTATTTTTGTATGAAAATCTCAATGAAGGAAATGTGATAGTCGGTTTGACAGTTCTGCTGCCATATGTTTTCATTAAAAAAAATCGTCGTCCAGTTTCATAGTTCCGCTGACGTATGTTTTCATAACAACAACAAATTCCGCATTGAATATTGATATTTTACAAAAAAGAATATAATTGAAAGCGATATTTCAATGTGTTATTGGTGGTGATGATATCTTTAGCGTATTGCGAAGATTGAATTGATGTCAGTTCGTGGTAATTTGATATGCTGAAAACATTCGATTGATTTCAGTTCGTGGTTTATTTCTTTTGAAAAAATGCTACCAGTGAAGCGTTTAAATTTGGTTGGCGTACGCGCATTCCCGCCAAGTACATTATCGTCGAGTCAATGAGACTGACAAAGAACGTAGACAGCATTTGGAGGCAAATAGAATAAGAATTATACAATAAACAATTTCTGTTAAACCGGCTGACAGAAAGAACATGCTAATCTGAGCTGTAAAAATTTGCTGTTTTGTCGTCCTTTTCGCATTTGTCGTTACCAGAAAACAGGAAAGTTTTATTTATTGCTAACTTAACAATCATACCTGTTTGTAGGTTAATACCATGCGATGTATTGTCATTATAGCTCCTATCCTCACAGATGCAGGAGCTGCAAAGGTCTCTCTCGTACCCTGTGTGCTAATGATTCCAATCGATTTACCCGTTCCTTTTGACTTCTGTTCCCAATCAAGGTTCCGTTTTCAGTAACAATAAATAAGATCAGAAAGAAGGGGAAGGAGGAGATGGACGGAGAAGGGGGGAGAAAATGGATATGAGAAGGAAAGAGGAAATGGATATACAGAAGGGGAAGAAAGATATGGAGAGAGAGATGAGGGAGGAGGACATACACCACTGGCCATTAAAATTGCTACATCACGAGGATGACGTGCTACAGACGTGAAATGTAACCGCCAGGAAGAATATGCTGTGATATGCAAATGATTAGCTTTTCAGAGCATTCACACGAGGTTGGCGCAGGTGGCGACACCTACAACGAGCTGACATGAGGAAAGTTTCCAACCCATTTCTCATACACAAACAGCAGTTGACCGACGTGGCCTGGTGAAACGTTGTTGTGATGCCTCGTGTAAGGAGGAGAAATTCGTACCGACACGTTTCCGTCTTTGATAAAGGTCGGATTGTAGCCTATCGCGATTGCGGTTCATCGTATCGCGACACTGATGCTCGCGTTGGTCGAGATCCAATGACTGTTAGCAGAATATGGAATCGGTGGGTTCAAGAGGGTAATACGGAACGCCGTGCTGGATCCCAACGGCCTCGTATCACTTGCAGTCGAGATGACAGGCATCTTATCCGCATGTCTGTAACGGATCGTGCAGCCACGTCTCGATTCCTGAGTCAAGAGATGGGGACGTTTGCAAGACAACCATCTGCACGAACAGTTCGACGACGTTTGCAGCAGCATGGACTATCAGCTCGGAGACCATGGCTGCGGTTACCCTTGACGCTGCATCACAGACAGGAGCGCCTGCGATGGTGTACTCAACGACGAACCTGGGTGCACGAATGGCAAAACGTAATATTTTCTGATGAACCCAGGTTCTGTTTACAGCATCATTATGGTCGCATCCGTGTTTGGCAACATCACAGTGAACACACTTTGGAAACGTGTATTCGTCATGGCGTGTCACCCGGCGTGATGGTATGGGGTGCCATTGGTTACACGTCTCGGGCACCTATTGCTCGCATTGACAGCACTTTGAACAGTGGACGTTACATTTCAGATGTGTTACGACCCGTGGCTCTACCCTTCAATCGATCCCTGCGAAACCCTACATTTCAGCAGGATAATGTACGACCGCTTGTTGCAGGTCCTGTACGGGCCTTTCTGGATACAGAAAATGTTAGGCAGCTGCCCTGGCCAGCACATTCTCCAGATCTCTCACCAATTGAAAACGTCTGGTCAATGGTGGCCGAGCAACTGGCTCGTCACAATACGCCAGTCACTACTCTTGATGAACTATGGTATCGTGTTGAAGCTGCATGGGCAGCTGTACCTGTACACGCCATCCAAGCTCTGATTCAATGCCAGGCGTATCAAGGCCGTTATTACGGCCAGAGTTGGTTGTTCTGGGTACTGATTTCTCAGGATCTATGCACCCAAATTGCGTGAAAATGTAATCACATGTCAGTTGTAGTATAATATATTTGTCCAATGAATACCACTTTATCATCTGCATTTCTTCTTGGTGTAGCAATTTTAATGGCCAGTAGTGTTGATAGAGATAGTGTGGTATGAGTCATGTACAGCGAGCGGGAGTAATGTGATGGACAGAAATAGAGGAGAGGAGGACGAGATAGACAAAGGGAGGGGAGAGGAGGAGTGAGATAGAGATAGAGTGGGAGATGGACGTTAGGATTCATATGCAATTCCCATACACATTTAGCAACTGCGAAGCATTGCCGGGTTCGCTAGTATAAAATAAAAATAACTGTGGAGCTGACTGCCGATTTTACAGGGAAATTGAGGTAACCCGAGAAGAGTGCAACAGTAGTGTGTACCGCCTTTTTGGAGGAAATTTGGAGGACTATGTTGATTGACCCGCACAGTATGCGACTGTCTCCACAGGATGTCCTCTGGGTGCCCATTACAAACAACAGTACACATGCACCAGCTCTGTAGTGCATGGAGGAAGTGAGCAAGTGAACACTTAGGATGGAATTTGGTTCAACGCCTCGAGTTTTGTTCACCGCCGAGGGGAGAATTTGTCTGACGCCTGATTATCATTGCAGGAAGGGATGGAGGTGGCCAGTACCAGTGACCGTTTCAGGCATGCAGATGGTACGAGGGAAGTCATGTTTTGGACGGGAACACGAAGAGATTGCTAGACGCCTCTCGTCGCTATCGAGCGCAAATTTTGGACTTTGCAATACCGGAACTGCACAGTCCTAGAGTCAACATTTCGGTGATAGGTTCACCTTTCTAAACGATAACATACAACAATACTGCATCCATTTCTTGAACACTCTCCTCCAAGAGGCTGGAATCAACCAAATGAAGCAGTCTGCATTATCCGCTAGCATGAACCAATCTGAGCATCCTTCAGACCAGTTGAAATTTGCGGTGCATCGTCGCGAGAGCCCTTCTCAAACAATGGATGATCTGAGCATCACCGCAGTCAAAGAGAGGGACGAAACTTGAGCAGCAACGTCTCCACTATCTTGTCTGTATTGAGCCAAGAAGGATACAAGCACGTTACAATGAACAAAGTACAACAACACACTACTAAATAAATTATGACTAACTGAAACCCTCAGGTGCCGACAGATGTTGTTGATATACCTCGATGTGGACAGCTAAAAATGTGTGCACCGACCGGAACTCGAACCCGGGATGTCCTGCTTACATGGCAGATGCTCTATCCATCTTTTTTTTTTTTAATTAAATCTCATTTTGTTCGCATTTGTTCGTTGCATCTGCTCGGGGCGGACGTCGTATGACATCCATTGAAGTTCGTTGTTGATCGAGTAACTCAGTTTTTTTTTAATTACAGAGGGCACGTTACCCTCTGACCGAACACGCTGAGCTACCGTGCCGGCAGTCCATCTGAGCCACCGAGGACACATGTGAATAGCGCGACTGCAGGCACTTATCCCTTGCACGCTTCCCGTGAGACTCACATTCCCAACTGTCCACAATTCTACATATGTAATGTACCTTATAGACATTTGCCCATTCACTCATTACTCGCGCACGAGTTGACGATTCCCGTAAGAGTTTGGGCAACCTGTGCGCATGTAGAATTGTGGACAGTTGGGAATGTCTCACGGGAAGCGTGCAAGGGATAAGTCCCTGCAGTCGCGCTATTCATCTTTGTTCTCGGTGGCTTAGATGGATAGAGCGTCTGCCGTGTAAGCAGGAGACCACGGGTTTGAGTCCCGGTCGGGGCACATAGTTTCAGCTCTCCACATCGAGGTATATCAACAACACCTGTCGGCAGCTGAGGGTTTCAGTTAGTCATCATTTATTCCAGGGAAAAGCTGCACGGCCAACAACAGTAATCTGTTCTTTCGAGAACAGTTACTGTCTTCATATACACTACTGAACGTTCCCCAGCAGCAGTTTTCGATTTCACAGATGTGAATTTTCGAACCGACTGCTTTTATTTTGATTAATGCTTATTTCGACATAAAGTTGTTTTTCTTTCTTAGTTTCATAAGACCCGTTCTACCAATCCTTTGTCGCGTTGAATCTAAGCTCACACACATTTGCAGATGCGTGACTAGTGCAAAACCTTGCTCCACTGGCTTACGTACCGGCTGTCTCTCCTGATAGTCTAACGGCGCATTTTCTCTGGTTTTGTGCCAGATATCTGCAATTTCATTTTTTCAACGTGCATATGGAGTCAGCAGACTACGTGCCTCACTCCAAGGCCAGTATCAAAGGAAAACTCTGTTTCTTTACAAACAAAACGTTGATTACAGTTAAAATTGTAGAGCTGCCACAAGTCGCGTGTAACTTTTCTCTATTTTATATGTTTCACTCGATCAACGCAATAATAAATCATTACAACTTGGCTATACGTTTATATAAACTTTGAGAAGTGTATCACGAAAACTTACTTTAAATTGGTTTGGCATATGTCAATATCTGAATAACATCGGGGAGTGGCTACAATCCTGTCTCATTCCCTTCCCAACCGCTGCTTCCCTTTCATGCCCCTCGACTCTTATAACTGCCATCTGGTTTCTGTACAGACTGTAAATAGCCTTTCGTTCCCTGTATTTTACCCCTGCCACCTTTAGAATTTGAAAGAGAGTATTCTATTCAACATAAGGCTTTATCTAAGTCTACAAATGCTAGAAACGTAGGTTTGCCTACCCTTAATCTATTTTCTAAGATACGTCGTAGTGTCAGTATTGCCTCACGTGTTCCAACATTTCTACGGAATCCAAACTGATCTTCCCCGAGGTCGGCTTCTACCAGTTTTTCCATTCGTCTGTAAAGAATTCGTGTTAGTATTTTGCAGCTGTGACTTATTAAACTGATTGTTCGGTAATTTTCACATCTGTCAACACCTGCTTTCTTTGGGATTGGAATTATTATATTCTTCTTGAAGTCTGAGGGTATTTCGCCTGTCTCATACATCTTGCTCACCAGATTGTAGAGTTTTGTCAGGACTGGCTCTCCCAAGGCCGTCAGTAGTTCCAATGGAATGTTGTCTACTCCGGGGGCCTTGTTCCGACTCAGCTCTTTCAGTGCTCTGTCAAATTCTTCACGCAGTATCGTATCTCCCATTTCATCTTCATCTGCATCCTCTTCCATTTCCATAATATTGTCCTCAAGTACATCGTCCTTGCATAGACTCTCTATATACCCCTTCCACCTTCCCGCTTTCCCTTCTTTATTTATAACTGGGTTTTCATCTGAGCTCTTGATACTCATAAAAGTGGCTCTCTTTTCTCCAAAGGTCTCTTTAATTTTCCTGTAGGTAGTATCTATCTTATCCCTAGTGAGATAAGCCTCTAAATCCTTACATTTGTTTTCTAGCCATCCCTGCTTAGCCATTTTGCACTTCCTGTCGATCTCATTTTTGAGTCATTTGTATTCCTTTTTGCCTGCTTCATTTACTGCATTTTTATATTTTCTCCTTTCATCAATTAAATTCAGTATTTCTTCTGTTACCCAAGGATTTCTACTAGCCCTCGTCTTTGTTCCTACTTGATCCTCTGCTGCCTTCACTACTTCATCCCTCAGAGCTACCCATTCTTCTTCTACTGTATTTCTTTCCCCCATTCCTGACAATTGTTCCCTTATGCCTCCCTGAAACTCTGTACAACCTTTGGTTTAGTCAGTTTATCCAGGTCCCAGCTCCTTAAATTCCCACCTTTTTGCAGTTTCTTCAGTTTTAATCTACAGTTCATATCCAATAGATTGTGGTCAGAGTCCACATCTGCCCCTGGAAATGTCTTACGATTTAAAACCTGGTTCCTAAATCTCTGTCTTACCATTATATAATCTATCTGATATCTTCTAGTATCTCCAGGATTCTTCCATGTATGACTCTAGAATCAAGTGTTAGCTATGATTAAATTATGCTCTGTGCAAAATTCTACCAGACAGTTTCCTGTTTCATTTCTTAGCCCTAATCCATATTCACCTACTATGGTTCCTTCTCTCCCTTTTCCTACTCTCGAATTCCAGTCACCCATGACTATTAAATTTTCGTCTCCCTTCACTACCTGAATAATTGCTTTTATCTCATCATACATTTCATCAATTTCTTCATCATCTGCAGATCTAGTTGGCATATAAACTTGTACTACTGTAGTAGGCATGGGCTTCGTGTCTATCTTGGCCACAATAACGCGTTCACTATGCTGTTTTGTAGTAGTTTACCCGCACTCCTATTTTTTTATTCATTATTAAACCTACTCCTGCATTACCCCTATTTGATTTGGTATTTATAACCCTGTATTCACCTGACCAAAACTCTTGTTCCTCCTGCCACCGAACGTCACTAATAGCTACTATATCTAACTTTAACCATTCCATGTCCCTTTTTAAATTTTCTAACTTACCTACCTGATTAAGGGACCTGACATTCCACGCTCCGATCCGTAGAACGCCAGTTTTCTTTCTACTGATAACGACGTCCTCTTGAGTAGGCCCCGCCCGGAGATCCGAATGGGGGACCATTTTACCTCCGGAATATTTTACCCAAGAGGACGCCATCATCATTTAACCATACAGTAAAGCTGCATGCCCTCGGGAAAAATTACGGCTGTAGTTTCCCCTTGCTTTCAGCCATTCACAGTACCAGCACAGCAAGGCCGTTTAGGTTAGTGTTACAGGGCCAGATCAGTCAATCATCCAGACTGTTGCCCGCGCAACTACTGAAAAGGCTGCTGCCCCTCTTCAGGAACCACACGTGTGTCTGGCCTCTCAACAGATACCCCTCCGTTGTGGTTGCACCTACAGTACGGCCATCTGTATCGCTGAGGCACGCAAGCCTCCCCACCAATGGCAAGGTCCATGGTTTTTATAAAATCTACAAATACATTGAACGCCACTCTGGTGGACAGCGAGCCGAAATTACTATAAACTATCAATTAAAGTAAAATGTCATTAAAATTCTTTTACACAATAAGAGTGGGCTCTTGTCAAAACTTTAAACATTTGATTCGCCGCGTTTTGAGTTCTAGTCACTTATAAAAGAAAATGGGATATGGGAATTATGTCAACTATAGGTGCCAAAATTATCGACTTTGGAGCAGGTCCATTTTAGAGTATCAATTTTAGGTGCACTTCAAAGGTTCAATTCCCACTATTTTTACAAAAGTTTAAACTATCAGTTAAAAAAACGGATATTTTAGATGAAAGGTGAGACTTTGAAGTTTCAGAAAATAATTTTGGGGCCTACATTTATTTAATAGTATTAGAAGTATAGTATTAGAAGGTGTCGACTATAGGTGCTCTTACCTTATTATAATCTCACTTGTATATACAAATTCTTGGTACCTGGGTCCTATTAAGTGCCTCAAAATGAATAATGCATATACCAAAGTGAATATTGTGCACCGTAGTAAAACTGTCAATTATGACTCAAGAAACACCTATAAAATTTCAACTGAAACGGTCGTTACTGCTCTCAATTTAACCAGGGCAGGCCGTAAATTAAAAGTTCCAAGAGATTACGCAAAGATTTTAATTTTTTTACAAGTAATCTTCACAGTAGAAGAAAACAATCTCAAGGAAAACTCTTTTCAAGGATAAAACACTGTCGTCAACTTCTGTCTTAAGATAGTCATTCTGTGGGGAAACAAACTGCAAAATAATTCGCACAATGGACTGTGACAGTATATAATTTTTTAAGAGAACTATCTAATGGACACTTTCGACTCCTAATATTGCAAAACTGTACTGACCCTCATCCAGATTAAGAGTTATTTTGCAGGACAAAAACAGGTTAGAGCTCACCTGCCTAAACAAAAACGGTCTGCTTGCATTTGGCAGTCTCTCAGTACAATAAGAATAGGGGCTCTTATTTTAGAAAAATAATGCCTGTACAGTGATCTGCTTTTGTTCTGACACTGTGTGGGATCATAAGGAAATTTTTCCTTGCCTGTGCATAATAATCATGTGAGCATAAGTTAAATGAAACTCCCATTTAATTATATATTAATGTTTATCATAGCAGTTTGTGAACAATTTTAATAGCTTACTACAAATGCAGCAGAAGACAATTAGTCAACCTAGAGCTTAAAAACTCACTTTTTAACAGAAATTTTAGGCTTACCTTAGGAGTAACCTTTAAAGATAGGAAAAGTTGTTCTTACACTGAAAAGTGAGGTCTGTTTTCTGCAGAGTTCATAAACTGCCAATGCCATTCACAATTTGTGCTTGCCCCCCAATGATATTTACAAACATGCACTGCCAACACCATGCACAATCTCACATTTTCACTAAGTTCCGTAGCAAATTTTGAAAGCTGTTGCATATGAATGAAATATATGTACCTGTACATGCTTCACTCAGAACCTAGTGAATTTTGTATTACAATCTCATCTGACAAATCCTTACTACCTGGTGGCTATTACGTATCTATAGCAGATACATTTTACCGAAGTGAACACTATCCATTGCACCAACTTTCTGGTTTAAACTTTTGTGTGAAACAACTTTTGGGGTTTTGAGTTTCTATAGATAACAAAAGAAATACATGTTGATTCTTTCACGTGCTTTTCCCATTTTAAATCTGTTACATTTTTTCTCAGTTGCTGCAAGTATTCAAAGAAAACTAAAATCTCTTGGGGAAAAAATAGATTTCAGAAAAAAATTAACTCAATACTTTATTTCACAACATTATTTTATTTCTTACAAAATTTTATTTCACATTTTCTTTCTTACAACACAATATTTTCCAACAGATTTATTTCTTAAGCCCATATTCTAAGGGGGCAGAACAATGTTTAACAGATAAAAAGATATAGAAGACACTGACAAGAGAATAAATCTAGTAAATATATAAGGGCCCAAACAAATGTACAACACAACGTACAGACCTAGAACAAACAAAAAATAAAAAAGGACAGTACATAAATATATATTCTGTTAAGAGAAAAAGAATATCTAGGTTTACATAAAACAAATAAATCCAATAGGTCTGAAAACAGAAGTAAAGTCCAAACATATACTGAAAAAGGCTTTGTGGGTGCAGTATGGGCACTCAGAAAGGCTAAGAACTCCAGATACCTCTGTCTGTACTTTGTGTAGACATCAAGGTTCAAACATTAATAATAATAAACAACATCACCTTGGCAATTATTAAGTCTAATGTAATAGGGATCAAACATAGAATGTTTAATGTCCCTTAAACAACAGTTTTTGTGTATTAACTCCTCACACAACCTTTCTGGAATGTTTCTGTCACAGTCTTTCCAAAATGGTGATTTCTAATTTTAAAATACTCAAATAAAATTGATTTAATTAGATCATTTGTGTGATTTTCTTTGGGCTCAAAGTCCATAATATGTTCGTTGATGGATTGAAAAACAACATCTGCCATAGCACATGAAACAAGAACAAGCATAAAATTTTTCTTTTGCAACATTCCCTTCGCCTGTTGCAACCGATAAGCTTCCTCTGCTGCTTAGCAAATTTTAATAGCGTAACTAAACCTCCCACATTCTTTCTTCTGATTAGTGCAATGTCAGTGTCCACTGCCTCACATAAGGAATTTTCACATTCTACACAATGTAGTGACTTAGTCAATTTACACACAATGAATCCTGCTATGTATGCAACAACATTCCATACATAATTTGACAGTTGTTCAAACGAGACAGCAGGAATGCTGTATGAGTGATCATGAGAGACTGATGCAGCATCTAGGCCTAACTTTTCTGAATTACAATTGATAAATGATGTAAATGGGTAAGATTGCGTCACATCCAGTCCACAAGATACACTGAGAATGGAACAATCTGCAGTATCCAAACTAGATCCAAATTCTGACCCTCTTACCTGCTGATGGATAAGCAATCGTTTGTAAGCTACTTTCAATTGAACTGCTGTGGGATTGTTGTTATCACGACCATATCTTCTGATTGAGCTGAAAAATGTCTCTATGTGGTCCTGTAGCAATTTATATGTAAGCAAGAAATTTTGTTTTGGTTGAGAGCTGTTTATGAGAGAAACATATAATTTTCTTAGGCTCTGAATACATACAATAAAGCCAAGGAAACCAGTCATTCTGTTAGTATGCAAAATAGATGGCCCATTAGCCTCAAGTCTCAGCTCCTGAATATATTTTTCCACTTCATCAAGAAATGGTAAAAGATGGCCAGCTGTCTGCATTGACAGAGGTGATTTATAACCTTTGGACAGGAGATTCCCACTATTGAAACAATCAAAAAGGTTGTTCATTGTCCTTATAAATTTAACTGTATGTTCACAGCCTTTAAAGTCAGCTAGCTGCAAATCTTTGTCAAGGAATTCTAGAGCATTAGCTACACTACCACTAAATGTTTGCACAGCAATCCTTACATTCATTTTATGACGATACTACTCAACGTGTTTTGTTCTTACTTTTGTAGCAGCCAGAAGTTTCTCCACTTTTTGCAGCTCATGTAATTTTAATACCTAATCCCATTTTATTGGATTTCTATTTCCATAAAAAATGACACCTTTACCAGCTAATGTATTGCGTATTAACTTGAACTTCAGACATGGATCAAGGAATATGCAAACATCATCCTTACATAGAGGGTGTTTAAAAAAAGATTTCATTCTGCACGTTGAAAAACGGGCCCCTTGCTTGCCTACCATTGCAGTGTTTACGTGAGTGCCATAAAAAGTAACAGAAATTACTTCTACTCCAGCATCATATGTAAATTTCAATGCCTCCTTAAGTAGGTTTGATTTTTCAACAGCACCTAGGCCATTGACTAAAAAGTAGCCAATTGGAATTTTCCATGAACCATTAACGGGAGTCAACATGAATGTTAATGCCTCATTTGCAACAGGCAGATTGTCATTCTCCAGATCTGTACTAAAATCTATGTAACCAATAGACTTATTTCCACGAAATTCAACATGCTTCCTTATGGCAATCTCATCAAATGACATGGCACAAAGCAATTTCTTACCTTTGCTAATGAGTTCCTGACTCTTTATTCTAAGCGCTATTGCTGCTTCTTTACTGAAACCAAGATCCCCATCAACAACACTGTAACACTTTCTTAATGTTCGTGGATGCTGCAGTGATGTTTTAAAATGTTTCCTTAAATAGCTATATGCCTTGCTACTGTAAAAATTTAGTGTTACAGCAAAGGTCCGAAGAGCTGCTGGATACATATTTGCATCTTTACCTTTACTGACACTTTGGAGGAACTCTGAAGTACCAGGTGACAGCATCTGATAGCAAAAAGCCACAATCATTTAAGCATAAGTATTCCAACCTGCAATCAGTCATACATTTTAAAAATGACAGGCATTGTAAATATACTTGCCTTTAACAAATTAGCGAGGGATTCATTTATAACACGATTATTTTAAAGATTATTTATCAAAGATTACAAAGACAAGACTTTCTTCTTCATCCCACGAGATGACCGCTGCAAGTTCTTTAACTTTCTGGCTTTGATGCTAATCTGCCGTCTTGCCACATCTACCACTTTTTCTGCTATGCCAGGAGTACACAAATCGCTATTCGAAAAATCCCCAATATACCTGAAACTTTTGTTTTTCAGGGTGTTCGTTTCCATATCGCATAACGTCACTGTAAACAAAACAAAAATGCGTGTTTTGAGGTATAATTTGTGGCCGAAGCATGTCCGAAATGACACTTAACGTAACGTGCTACAGTTCTATTCTAATACAATATTTTACTAACTCGCAGTTATCACACACATTCTAACAATGTTCAGACTTACAGGCATTGGAAACACAGCTTTCAGAAGACGAGGCATCATCTAACGAACGCCTTCTGGTGTGTGATTTACGGAGCTTAGGCCTCTTCTATTTCATATGCTCCGGAAAATCAAAAAGTGTCGGGATAGCATCACTACTTGGCCAATTCCCTCCATTCTCAGCCCTATAAAAACATCAGGTTTAAAAATGACAGACGCTGTAAATATAAATGATACATATACATTGTAAACAATAACTGATCTAAAAAAACACTTCTCCTCGAAGTGCTTCGAGCAAAGGCGCCTATGTTCAGATGGCTTAAAGTTTTTCCGTTTCAGGGCCATCGGTTTTCATTCTTACGGAACCTTTGAGTAGGAAGGAGAAACAGTTATGCTTACTTCTGTAACAGAATTATCACAGATACTTTTCAAAATGTAAAATGAGTCTGACTTTACAGGCATCACTTTCAACACTTTAATTTACGTGATACTCTATTTCAAGTGTAAAAAACATATAAAAGTCACTTCAGCAGATATCAATAAACGCATATGCACTATCATAGAAACACACGTGAAATGTAATGCCATTTCCCCCGACAAAACGCTGAGTACAGCTGCAAGCGCGACACGAAACAACCATGTTTTGCCAACATTCACGTGACTTCAGCCCAGAGATGTTGGAGCCACGAAAATGGCGTTAGGGCCACTCTATTATATTTATGGTCGAAGGCATGCATATTCAAATAAAGAGATATGTAAACGGGCAGAATATGGCGCTGTGATCGGCAACAAGTGTCTGGCGCAGTTGTTAGATCGGTTACTGCTGCTACAATGGCAGGTTATCAAGATTTACGCGAGATTGAACGTGGTGTTATAGTCGAGGCACGAGCGATGGGACACAGCATCTCCGAGGTAGCGATAAATTGGGGATTTTCCCGTACGACCATGTCACGAGTGTACCGTGACTATCGGGAATCCGTTAAAAAATCAAATCTCGGACATTGTTGCGGCCGGTAAAAGATCCTGCAAGAACGGAATTAACGACTGAAGAGAATCGTTCAACGTGACAGATTTCAGAGCTGGGCCGTCATAAAGTGTCAGCGTGTGAACCATTCAACGAAACATCTTCGATAAGGGCTGTTGGAGACGAAGGTCCACTCGTGTACCGTTGATGACTGCACGATACAAAGCTTTACTCCTCGCCTGGGCCCATCAACACCGACATTGGGCTGCTGATGACTGGAAATATGTTACTTGGGTGGACGAGTCTCGTTTCTGATTGTATCGAGCAGATGCACGTGTACGGGTATCGAGACAACGTCATGTATCCATGGACCTTGCATGTCATCAGGGGACTGTTCAAACTGGTGGAGGCTCTGTAATGGCGTGGGGTATGTGCAGTTGGAGTGATATGGGGGCCCTGACACGTCTAAATACGACTTTGGCACCTACGTAAGCATCCTGTCTGATCACCTGCATCCATTCATGTCCATCTTGCATTCCGACGAACTTTGGCAATTGCAGCAGGACATTCTCTTCAGAAGAGATCCCCACCCCTTGTTCTCTCATTTATGGACAGCCCTGCAGGGTTCATGGTGTGAATGCCCTCCAGCACTACGTCACTAGGTCGAGTTGGGAGCTTTTGCGTGCTCGCGGGGCTCTACATGATATTAGGCAGGTGTACCTGTTTCTTTGGCTCTTCAGTGTATATTACGTCAAATTTTATATACCACAGGTCTGAGAAAATTGTCAGTTACAGTCTTCTCATTTTGTAAAGGAGCATCTTGGTGCTATTATTGGTTGCAAAGACACAGTATTGTGTTTTTAAACAAATTAGTTATACGATGTGAAATGTCACCTATAAATGGGACTGTAGTGTATTTCTTAACAGGAAGGCCATTTTTATTGAGTGTAAAGGAATTCATATTCTTATTGGTTTTATTTTTATAATATTTTTGATTGATGTCCGTTTTTGTCCGCTATACAGGGTGAAAAGTATTTAAACCGACAAACTCTGGGTGGTTGTAGGGGACATCAAAACAAATACTTTTCCCTAATGTCATTTTTTCCTGTGTGGATTATTTAAACCGCTGGAGGCTGTATTACGATCTTCGGTTGTTAGAGGCCGTATTACAATCTTCAGTTGTTAGAGGGCGTATTAAGCTCTTCAGTTGTAGGCAACTGCTGTCCACCTGTGTAGTAGTGCATTGTCTCTGTTTACTAATGGAGCGATACACCTGGAGTGAGTACACTGACATGGTTGGTGCGCACTACGTAGCGCACCACAACGGACGAGCTGCACAGCGGGTTTATCAACAACAATATCCTAATCACCGTATCTCACATCATACTGTACGACCTTTGCTGCTGGGTGCCAACATCTGTGTGAGACCGGGTCATTTAGCAGATTATCTGGACAGGGACGCCGTCGCACGGTAAGAACGCTGCAATTTGAGGAAGCTGTCTTGCAGCATGTGGAGCGGGATCCTTCAATCAGCACTCGTGCAATTGCACGTAACATGGGGACGAATCAGACGAAAGTAAGAACAGTCCTTGTAAGAGGTCCGAGCAGATGTAATTTCGATGTATTGCTCATGTGCTGCCTGCGATATGCAAGGTCTCTGACCAGAGAGCAGTGTTGGCTGCAGTAGGAACTGTGTAGCTGTAGCACTAAGTTGTAGCTAGTCTGGAGTCTGCCCTGGTCTGGTCTGGTGTATCGTGTTGGCTGGCCCGGTCGCGGTGCAGCGATGTTGCGCCCTGAGTATTAATGTATAAGGTAAAAAAAGCAGCCTCGCACATATGTAGTAATGTTATCTCAAGTCCCATGTAAATGTTTTAAAACTCTCGTAATAATAATCTTCCTCATGAAAAGTAACTTTTAACAATCATTCATTTCAATTTAAAGAATTTACTAATTTCTGCCATCCATGATCATCCCGATTATTGCAATAGAAAAATCAGTTGCTTCCTTTCATAAATGACAGATAGGTCGGCCTGCATTGCACAGAGCTGTGCCGGAAAAATTTATTGTAAGAGCAGATATATCCGGCGATTTCATTGAGGTAAGAATTTTTCCTTTTTTTATTCGGAATGATCTTTCAGGGCCATGACGCAGCACTGCTGTCGTCCAAAATTTACCAGGTTAAATTCACAGTGAGTTATTGAAAAGACATAAGTGAGCGACAATTTAATTGAGAGGTCAGTTACATTGTTTTATTACCAGGTTACTGAATTTATTTTTTTATTGGGATGTTGTACTGAATGTGAACGACATAATTATAATTTTTACTGTTGAGAGGTTTAGGAATTTTTCTGTTTTGAGGTTACGCTAAATGTGAATGAATTTTGAGCTTAGATTAAATGAGAAAGAATTTTGTAGGGAGGTTACAAATGAGAAAGAATTTTGTGGGGAGGTTACACTAAATTAGAATCATACTCATATTATTTATTATATTTTTGTGGGGAGGTTACACTTGGCGACATCCGACCAGGATCGTATTTTCTTTGTGAATTTCTGAGAAGTAGTCATATATCTGCTCTTATTCACTTAAATGTAGTTTGCATCTGGCGCAACACATTTACTAATTTGTTACTTTTTTTCACAGATCATCGGCAATTTATTGCTCTTTGTTGTAATTGTGTTTGTTCCATTTTTACTTCGTCTTTGTTTCATTTTTGTGCTTAATTTTGATTTGTGAAAATGCCGCGAAAAACTGTTAACAGTACATCGCGATGTGCAATGAGTAAATAGCCGACTCGAATAATTTGACAGATAATACTAGCGACACTCAGTGTAACAGTGATAATCCCCTAATTACAGATAATCAGCGCGTGCCGATCACTAGTAATGAGTTAAATCCTAATGATGGCCAAACAAATTCAATAATGTCCACAGTAAATTTAAGAATTGATGACGCGGCACGTTCCGATCAATGAACGCTGCCCGGTTTGACACACCCGGTTTGCAAAATTTGCATAGTGAACAGATAAATTTTTCTCACGAAGATGAACAATGTAGTCAAAATACATCAGATTTATTTGATTCTGAGGTAGTGACCAACAGTGCACATCCAATTGGCGAACCTTTTCAAGAATCAGAAAATGACCAAATGGTTACACAAAACGTGACAATTGCAGGTACGCCATTAAACAGCACAGAGAATAGAGTAGGTAATATTGGCATGGATCAAGTTGTGGCATTATTGCTACAACTTCATGAATCAAACAAACAACTTAGTGAAAATCTCAAACAACAACTTAATGAAAATAATGAAAATCTCAAACAACAACTTAAAGAAAAACTAGACAATAATTCGAAACAGTCGAATGAAAAACAAGACAACAATTACAAACAACTTAATGAAAAACTAGATAACAATTCCAAACAGCTTAGTGAACAGATTACAGCCGTTGCCGTGCAATGTCATGATACTAAGGAACAATTACATAAGGAAATTAAGGCTTGTGCTAGGAACAGTAGTAAAGAAATTAGATCTGTGGCTCAAGAATTAAGTAATACACATGTAGCCACAACTAAATTACTTAGAGATGAAATTAGTGCAGTCGCTAAAAATTGCTCTGAAAATGCAACACAGTTACGCGAGGAGTTTAAATTAATGTCAGCAGAACTTTCACGCATGCTGGATGCGAAAGTAGACGCGAAATTTGACCAACACAACAGCCAAATTGACGAACGTTTTAATCACCACCTACACAACAGTGAAAAGCGTTACAGTAAATTTATACAGGAACAGAATAAAGTAAAGCAACAAGTCATGAGCTGGCCGAAGTGGCCGTGCGGTTAAAGGCGCTGCAGTCTGGAACCGCAAGACCGCTACGGTCGCAGGTTCGAATCCTGCCTCGGGCATGGATGTTTGTGATGTCCTTAGGTTAGTTAGGTTTAACTAGTTCTAAGTTCTAGGGGACTAATGACCTCAGCAGTTGAGTCCCATAGTGCTCAGAGCCATTTGAACCAACAAGTCATGGAAACAATTACTGTACAAAGACAGGAAGATAAGCGTAAATTGTTTACGAAAGCAAAAACATACGTAGACAACAATATTGCTATAGTATCAGACGAAATTAACAGTATCAAACAGTTGAATAACGAATTGCATGATGAAATCTCCGATCTTAAAACAAAAACAGACACATACACATTAGACTTTCAGACAATGACCAACAGACTTGAAAAATTGGAACTAATACAGGATTCCGATGCCATCAAAGCAGACGTTAAAAAATTGAACAAAACCACATGTAAAATACAAAAACAAATTAATGTTTGTGATACTAAAAACGATGATCAGGTAAAAGCACTGACTGAAAAATATGATGAATTGGCCAGTCATGTTGACGTTATCGAAAATAATGATGACACCAAATCAGATGATACGTCACCAGTTTCACTTAAACACCCGAATTCCAAAATCTACAGCAGACGATCAGTGAGATAGGTTCATCCAATAATGCATTACGTAGAAAATTGTCATCTTTACAGCAAGAAGTGACAGAGATGAAAAATATTTCAGCCTTTTACACATCACAGCATATGCCACTTTCCGAACATTTGTCAGACTCACACAGCCAGTACAATTTAGGTAATTTACAGAGAGTACGTGACTTAGATTCCGAACAGTCACAGACAAACAGATTAACATACAATCCTGAACCTGTTCAGACATTCAAAGACGAAAATTTTGATTACAAGCACTTTCTATCCATGAGAAAATTTAAAGTATTTAAAAATGACAGAACACAGATTCACCCTTTGGACTGGATACAACAATTTAGCTTTGCTTTTCCACCAACTTGGCCCGTAACACACAAACTTGAATTTATTTGCAGTTTTTTGGAAGGTGAACCTTCAACTCGTATGAGACCGATCGCGAGACAATGCTATTCGGTAGAAGAATTTCAGAATGTTTTTTGTCAGCATATTGGTCGAAGACGACACAGCGTGGAATCAAGGATCAACTAATTAGTTTACCAAATTATGAGAACTCAAATTTTTCCACTGTCACGCAATTTTTTGAACACATGGTCCAACAAAACCAGTACTTAAGTGAGCCACACAGTGAATCTGCACTTATCCAATTGTGTATTTCTAAATTACCACGATCGTTAAGAGTATCACTTTTAACAGGTCATCAGAAAGAAAATATTTCGGCATTTAGAGATCTGCTACAGCTTTTGGAAGTTCAGCAATCAGATTATTCCTTCATAAACAAAAATTTTTCACATCATAACCAAGGCCAACCAACATACAGTAATTATGATCAGCCACGCTATTCCAATAGTAAAGGTAATACACGCTCCAGGAACGACAACCACCAGAACTTTAATAACAGACAAAATTTTACTTATCAGTATCGTCAAAATTATCAGCAACAGGAACCACATTTTGGTAACAATAGAGGTTTTTCCCAACAACAGCAACAAAACCAACCGGTTAGCATACCTAACCAACAATGTAATGTGCAAGGTCACCCAAGCTTTAATGTTTCGCCGCCTACACGTATAGCATCGGCTTATCCAAATAGTAATGCACAGCAACAAGGAAATAACTACATACCGAAAACACACCATTTCAACTCATATCGCAATGCACCGTATAGAAATGACTATCATGACAGACGTAAAAGTAATGAGCACAATTTTCAGCGTACGTTTAATAACAGTCGGTCTTACCAGCAGCAAAATCATCATGAATGAACCAGACAGTCGGTATTATCCCGAACATAATGTGTCAGGACGAAATAACAGAACAGTACAAATAGTCGAAATGCCACAGCATCCTACCGCAAATAATAGCACGTCAGATAGAATTTGACTAGATACAGTACAGGTTGCATCTTCCAGCAATGCAAGCAGTACTTTTGACACAGAGAATCCTGTTCACGAAAATGTTATTACTTTTGACGACATCCGAGACACTCTTCTGCAGGAAAGACCAGTTATTCAAAAAACCATTTCACACCCTGTCATTGAAGTAAAGATTGTATCATCCAAATTTTCAGCAGTAATCGATTCTGGATCACGTATGTCAGTTATAAATGAGGAAACTTTCAACGAATGTAACAAAGAGAATACCTATACTAGATTACCATTAGGCAAAACTAAAGTAAAAGGAGCAGTATCTGGTAAAGGAGTAGACATAAAATTACAGACACACGTATCATTTTGTATTGCAGGTCATACGTTCCACTTGTAGGAAAGCGGCCTACTCACGCCGTATAAATTTCTCATCAGTCTTTCCATTGTGTGCCAGCCTAGTCCGCTGTAACTAGCTCTGACGTCATAAATGTTGTGCAATACTTTAAAGTCAAGTAAATAACCTGAAACGGTTCTAGCATATCAGAAGTAATACTAAATCAGTATGTGTTAAATATCAGTTCAATAACTTTAACCATTTTCAAAATTTGGACGTTTTTCTGTAAAAATCATTGACGCAACAGAAAAGAGCTATAGACTTAAAAATTTATGTTTAGATTCCTTTTCCATAATAATTTAATAGAGACAGTACTTTGGATCTCATAAATTAAGACTTTTGTTGAAATTCAATATTTTCTGGTTTTTGTCTTAAAAATTAAGGAAGCAAGATAAAGTAGGATAATAAATAAGGCTAGGATGTTTAAATTTAAGTAGAATGGAGATCCGCTATAATCATAAAGATGTGAGAAATTTCAATTGAATAACTATAAAACTATGGCGATAGCGTATCTCCAAAGGGCAAGTTCAGAGCTCGTCTACTGCGTGTAGTGTAATTAAATTAATTCTCTCGCCCAAAATATTTTACTTAGCCACGTCAGACTTTTATTATGATTACTTACCTGTGTGCTGATTGCACATTTAAATTGAGAGCTTCATCGGCCATCAGCAAAGGAAGCAATGATTTATTCAATAACTTAATGTGGTGCATTACTAGCCCAGTGGCTACTCGGGAGAGCCGATTTGATCAGGCGTTCCCTTAGCCGTCCACACCGCAGCTTTATATATAAGAACGCTGCGTGAGAGAGTAAGGCCCCAGTTCTCTCCAGACGCAGATTAGCACACCATCAGTGCCGAGAGTTGCGTCGCTTCGGTATCATTGCTATAAACACCCTCGGATGCCGTATTAAGTTGCTCGGGATACGCGTAACCATGAAATCGTTTTCGAGTGAAGTGTTAATTCTGGGATGACTTTAATTATCTATCTTCAGTTTGCGTATGTCGTATTTTCACGTGCCGCCGCGGGACAGACATTCTAGACAGACATTCTACCATTATTTAGCGTGGCGTTTGATGAACATTATCATCAAATTATGGCGAGCATTCACTTAAACATTTAATTTGGACAGTTATAGTTGCATCAGCGCATTAGACTCTGAACTGCTCTGTTAGTCAGATTGTGTGGATTCTTTTTTTTTATCTGTGACTTTCAGAATATATCGAACGTTTTTTCCACGATCGTTTTTGATAATGAATCCCAGACAATTTCCTAATTCCTCAGAGCTTTAAGCTGTAGCTATAGGTGTATTTCTCTGATGAAATGGGCACTAGGAATTCTAATTACAGGCTTCACATTTTGTTAATCACTTTCTGGTTGCCAAAATTGTAGTTAGAGAGCCAGTGTTGAGAACGGCAAAACAACAGCATAAATAATAGGAACATTTAAATAACAATAATTCTACCCGCCGCCCCACATATGGTTAATCGGCAGGGAAATGCATCTTTTCTACATTACAAAACATTTTACATTAATCAACATAATTCTACCCGCCGCCCCACATATGGTGCATCGGCCGGGAAACAAACTGAGTAAAAGTGAAAGTGATTTTTAAATATTCGGATTCGGGTGTGAAATGCGACAAGCAACTGAGTAATAGAACAGTGATAGTGTTTTGTGTGCATGTGAACGACGCAATTGGATTAACAACGCATCTGGATTGACGGAACTGGCACTGAGTCTAGCGACTCTGCCGGCATCGCGAGAAGCCAGTTTCGCCTCACCGCAGTCATCTGCCGGAGGAACCGGAGCCGTGCCTGCAGTTGCGGGCCGCGCAAACCAATAACAGCCGTCGGAGTGCCGTCTGCAGTTCAACGTGCCGCGTTGCATCAGTAATCCTGGTACGCCACGCCGGCAACGCCATACGTCATGCAGAGGGATCTAAGTTAAGTGAAAAGCTGTTAAAATTCTTACTAACCTGCACTAAAAGACTGTCAGCGATGGAACCGCCAGGAGAAACCGAGGTTAAACTTAAATCAGAACCTATGTCTGTTGAGGGAACTGTAAATCCAGACAATGTTTCAAGCATAAATATGCATGAAAGTAGTAATGTTAAAGTGAAATATGAAGTATTGTTTCCTGGCAGTAGTGTAAAAAGGGGCAATGATTCAATAATAGAGACCCCTGTAGTAAAGCAGAAATTAGAAATTGTTAATTTATTGGATGATAGTTTATCTGGTGAGTTAAAAACGAAACGGTCATCAGAGATGGTAGAGTTTAAAAAGGAGAAGTTAGATATGACTGATCAATCAGATGTTTCATTTCGTTTTGATGATTCTGCTGTTGGAGCTAGCTTTTTGGCACTTGAGTGTGATAAAAAGCCAGCTAATGAGCAACCCAAAGATACTGAGGCTGTGGATTTAAATGTAATATTACAAGCAATAACTGCCAGTAATGCAAAAATGACAGCTGAATTAAAGTATGAGATTGTGGCCAGCCAAACAAATTTTAATAAACGATTGGAGGTAATGGACGATACCTTCAAGGCTGGTTGCAATAAGTTGAAAGAGGATCTGGACAGTTTGAATTATAAAATTGATTACAATCATGAGGATATTAAGAAAAAGGTTGCTCAACAATTTTCTGAAATGTATAAAACAGTAAAATCCGAAGTTGCTGAGGTTCGCAAAGACTTCCAAATGGAAGATGCAAAGCTGGAGCACAAGTTAACAGAAAAGATCGAGGTGGAGTCTGAACTGTGCTCAGATAGGTTTAAAGATGTTAATATAAAAGTAAACATATGTCAAGCAGAAGTAGACGCAATCAAAACTGATACTACTCATGTTGTGCAAAGAGTAGATAATGTTGAAATGAGAGTAGAAAATATTAGTACTAACATTGCTAACATTGAGAGTAAAGTAGCTTCAGTAACTTCTGGTAATGGTAGTATACAACAAGTTGCAGCTGCAAACGCCGCTTTTATTGGGTGTCGGCAGTTCTTGCGGTTCGATCCAGATAAAAATGTCCACCCGTAGATTTCTGGAACGATTTTGAAGATGTGATTCCACCAACTTGGTCTGAACGAGAGAAAATCTCATTTATTAGAAGCCATTTAGCAGGTGACGCCATGTGTTGGTCAGCTGATGTTATGTTGAAGTGTAAAACATTAGCAGAGTTTAAAACAGCTTTCATTAATGAGTATTGGTCTAGTAATAAGCAAAATGAAGTGTTGAGAGAATTTTGGAGTGGAAAACGCTTCAGTGCAGGCAAGAAATCTATTAAAGAGTTTGCCAGGTCATGGATCTCACGTTTCTCACATTTGGACGAAAAGCAAAACCGGAAATGATAATACTAGGTCTTGAAGCCAAACTGCCATGGTATTGGCAAACTAGAATTATATCTGCCCCTACAGACAATCTGGATCGTTTCATTGAGTATTTGGAACGTGTAGAACGTGTTGCTGCCAATAAGGAGCAAGCACGTAATAACAGAAATGCTAATAACACTAGTAGTAATTTTAAGAACGAGCAGAATGGCAATGTAAACATCAGAGCAGTAGGTGTTCGCCATCCTAAGAGAGGTAGGAATTGGAGAAATAATTATCAGAACCAACAATGGCTTCCAAATGATAGTAATTTTGTTCTGAACAAAATTATGCAGGTAAACAACAGTGGGGAACGCAATGCTGTGCCACTTAATTATAATGGAAATAAAGGAAACAGTAGTAGGCCGAGGCAGGAAAACTAGTTCCCGTCTATGAGGACACTGGCGCTCACCAGGCAGTTACTTTTCTTAAGCCAGTACAGGGTTATTACAAATGATTGAAGCGATTTCACAGCTTTACAATAACTTTATTATTTGAGATATTTTCACAATGCTTTGCACACACATACAAAAACCCAAAAAGTTTTTTTAGGCATTCAAAAATGTTCGATATGTGCCCCTTTAGTGATTTGGCAGACATCAAGCCGATAATCAAGTTCCTCGCACACTCGGCGCAGCATGTCCCCATCAATGAGTTTGAAAGCATCGTTGATGCTAGCTCACAGTTCTGGCACGTTTCTTGGTAGAGGAGGTTTAAACACTGAATCTTTCACATAACCCCACAGAAAGGAATCGCATGGGGTTAAGTTGGGAGAGCGTGGAGGCCATGACATGAATTGCTGATCATGATCTCCTCCACGACCGATCCATCGGTTTTCCAATCTCCTGCTTAAGAAATGCCGAACATCATGATGGAAGTGCGGTGGAGCACCATTCTGTTGAAAGATGAAGGCGGCGCTGTCGGTCTCCAGTTGTGGCATGAGCCAATTTTCCAGCATGTCCAAATACACATGTCCTGTAACGTTTTTTTCGCAGAAGAAAAAGGGGCCATAAACTTTAAACTGTGAGATTGCACAAAACACGTTAACTTTTGGTGAATTGCGAATTTGTTGCATGAATGTGTGAGGATTCTCTACCGCCCAGATTCGCACATTGTGTCTGTTCACTTCACCATTAATAAAAAATGTTGCTTCATCACTGAAAACAAGTTTCGCACTGAACGCATCCTCTTCCATGAGCTGTTGCAACCGCGCCGAAAATTCAAAGCGTTTGACTTTGTCATTGGGTGTCAGGGCTTGTAGCAATTGTAAACGGTAAGGCTTCTGCTTTAGCCTTTTCCGTAAGATTTTCCAAACCGTCGGCTGTGGTACGTTTTGTAGAGAAAGAGAAGGCGCAGCAGTGTAATGGTAGGGAAGAGCTATAAAATACTGAATTGTCAGGTGAAGAAGCAGAAGAAATTCATGCTTATATTTACGATGAGGATGATGTGCTCTTATCTAAAGTGCCTGTGCAGGATGTTGATACTGTACTAATAAATTTAGAACAAGAGGTAAGTGAGAATGTAGAGGGTAGCCTGTTGGGGGTCGATGAACCCAGTAGCTGTGACCAGTTGTCACTTGAGAAGGAACCCGACGATAATAGAGAATGTGGTTTGGCTGTAACTAGTATTATGCCCGGTCTGGAGGCGCAGAATCGCTCAGACTACAGTATTTTGGGTCATGTTAAGCAAACTAAATGTAATGAAGTCGTGCGGTGTTTCGATTTGAAATTAATAGACCGACTGGAAAAGGCAGCTGAAAATCTAATTCAGGAAAACCCTACACACTTTGACCTAAATGTAATGAAGACAGATGTCGATCACTTTAGTTGGAGACAAATCCAAAAGAAACTATTGGATGAATTTGAGGAACCACCTGTACAACCTAGAATAAGCCACCCTATAATAATAGTGAATATGTTGGGTATCAATGTACGTTGTCTGTTAGACAGTGGAAGTGAGGTGAGTGCGATATCTCAGTCCTTCTTTGATGCATTACCTGGTAAAGACAAGCTTACAGTAATGAGGGTATCAGGACTAAGGATAATTGGTGCTACTGGCAAAGTGTCAAAAACGGTAAAACAAGAAGCTTTGCTGACCTTTGACATTAATGGTAATTTAATTGATCATCCATGCTTAATTATAAATAATCTCAGTATTGAGGTTTTAATTGGCATAGATTTCTTGTCAAAATATCAGAGTGTTGTTGACTTTGAAAGAAGCCAGTTCAAAATGGTCTTGCCGATAACCGGAGTAATTACAGTACCTTTTAGTGATAAACATGTAGTAACTAATGATGGAACTTGGGAGCTGCCTATACGAGTTCTAGATAAGTTGTAGAAATGAACTCACCTTGTGTAGCAAGGAATGGCAGTGTAATAGAATTGAACAGTGTTTGTGGTTGAGACGTGAAGGACACGTCCTTGAAATATTTATAAGGTTGGAGCTGGCCGTTATTTGGTGTAGTGTGTGACAGGACACACCTACATGTATTGAGGTTATGAGTTGGAGGCGTGAATGCGACCATAGGTACCCTTATGTTAGATGAGACAGAGCAGCTCATGGTGTCCTATGGGTTTAAGGAATTTAGCATTACGCTCGTCCATAATTACTTGATGCACTTTAGTGGTAGGTCGAGAGATACTGCCTGTGGTTTCAGCGTCTGATCGAGTGGAAATGGATTGCCACGTAAGCAAACTGATCAGCTGCAATACACTATAGATATGGAATAAATGTGCTATCCTATGCTTTAAAATGTTAATGGAGTGAGTATTACTGAAGTTCATACACTAGAAAAGTAAATAAGTAACATAATGGCAGACGTGAAACATTAAATATAGCTCAGCATAAATAAACTTCGATGAAGTAATTACATAATTGCAGATGTGGAACTGGCACAACAGCAGAGGACCAATAAGTGGATTTAGTAGTCAACTAAACGTAGTGTGTTTTGCACACTCAGAACTGTACTATTACCACAAGTTACTCACATGTACAAAGAAGCTGAGAAGACAACTACTAATCAAATATGCTCATACTATCTCTAAGAATAAGGTAATCAAGATGAGTCAGCTAAGTAAATAAAATACAAATGTATCAGGAATGTACCGAGCATTGGTTCAGTGTTCCGGCCCAGAAATGATAAATTGAGATTAAATGGGATTCATGATTGTATGCCTTGAGCATAAATTATCTCTAGTACGTGACTAACGGCGTTTTGAGCCATTTGTTTACCGATTTTATGACAGTTAAGTAACTGCGATAGTAAAATTGAAAAAGTTCTGTTAACTTTGTTCCAGTAACATATTGGAAGATAAAATGTATATATCCCCATTTCACTATGACCCACCCTTAGATATTAAGTGAACAGTGTCTGAGGCACTCTTTTTGTTTGTTCTACAGGACAAACCAGATAATGGCAGCCTGGTAGCTGCGTGAAAGCGTGGAGTGACTTGGACACAACTCAAAGTGACCCCTCCCCTTTCCCCATGTAATTTAGAGTGAACATGAAGGATGCACACCATAGCAACTTCCCCTCCTCTACCTTTGTGAATGGAAGTGTAGAACGCCAGCCAAAGTGGCTACAACCATGTGTGTAAAAATGAAATTGTCATGAGTTGTGAAATTTTCTTTTAGATTTAGAAAAGACTGCTAAGATACAATCATCTGTTTATGTATCATGGATTTAAGATTTTCATAATTTTACGTAATTTTATGTGTTTGTTTGTCCAAGGCAATATGTATGCCAAAGTGTTTCATTGATTTTGCCTAAATTTTGGGAGATAATATTGCTTAAGAGGCAGTGAACATGCCAGTAATTAAAATAATTAAAGTAGGTAATCAGTTTTACTTTTAATATTTCTATATGTTTACATTTCAATTTTAAATTTTCATAGGGAGTTAAGCTGTACTCTTGCTTCCCTTTTTGTAATTAAATTTTTTTTCATTCATTAACAGTCAAAAAAAAAATGTTAGTAGAAGGTGATGTAGGGAAGCAGCCTACTCACGCCGTATAAAATTCTCATCGGTCTTTCCATTGTGTGCCAGCCTAGTCCGCTGTAACTAGCTCTGACGTCATAAATGTTGCGCAGTACTTTAAAAATCAAGTAAATAACCTGAAACGGTTCTAGCATGTCAGAAGTAATACTAAATCAGTATGTGTTAAATATCAGTTCAATAACTTTAACCATTTTCAAAATTTGGACGTTTTTCTGTAAAAATCATTGACGCAACAGAAAAGAGCTAGAGACTTAAAAATTTATATTTAGATTCCTTTTTCATAATAATTTAATAGAGACAGTACTTTGGATCTCACAAATTAAGATTTTAGTTGAAATTCAATATTTTCTGGTCTTTGTCTTAAAAATTAAGGAAGCAAGATAAAGTAGGATAATAAATAAGGCTAGGATGTTTAAATTTAAGTAGAATGTAGGTCCGCTATAATCATAAAGATGTGAGAAATTTCAATTGAATAACTATAAAACTATGGCGATAGCGTATTTCCAAAGGGCAAGTTCAGAGTTCGTCTACTGCATGTAGTGTAATTAAATTAATTCTCTCGCCCAAAATATTTTACTTAGCCACGTCAGACTTTTATTATGATTACTTACCTGTGTGCTGATTGCACATTTAAATTGAGAGCTTCATCGGCCATCAGCAATGGAAGCAATGATTTACTCAATAACTTAATGTGGTGCATTACTAGCCCAGCTGTTGAGTGGTACTTAAGTAAATAAATTAGTGAAATCAAAGTGAACTAGAAATTAGAATATAAATGGAAAACTTGGTTTAGTTTGGAGAGTTACATACTGGCACACAGTGGGCACAACAGCAGAGCAGAAGAGACAATGACTGTGAAGTCAGCAAGTTCCACATAAGCGGGCGCTGTCGATTCAGCCGTCAGGGCATCGCCCGACCGGCTCACGTGTTTCTCAGTTGTCGCATGCGATCAGAGGCCCCCGCCTACATTCCAAGAGCCAATGACCGACGTTAAGAAGATTCTTCGAGAAGCTTTTCAACGTGATGGAAGAGGCAATGACCGGCTCACGTGTTTCTCAGTCGTCACATGCGATCAGAGGCCCCCGCCTACATTCCAAGAGCCAATGACCGAGGTCAAGAAGATTCTTCGAGAAGCTTTTCAACGTGACAGAAGAGGCAATGGCCGTGAAGTCGTTCACCTCCAGTGAACTGAAGTGAATAAATACGCGAGACACGGTGGGCCCGAGAGAGGAAGACGGGGATGAAGACGAAGACGGAGACGGGGACGGAGACGAAGACGAGAGACGAAGGAAGAAAAGAAGAGTAGCAGTAGTTTTCAGTCAGTTTCGGTGCTGAAGACCGTCATGCAAGAAGAGACTGCATCATGCACAGACGCACCAAGTCCGCCGCTGTAATGGAATAGCAAGCAGCAGCCGCGGCGCCAGAAGACAGAAGTTACAAGGTATTTGAAGTCTGGTTTTTACATACCCGGGTGATTCGTGAGGACGGGAAGGAGACGGCCTCACCTCAGCAGTCACCTGTGAGCTGGGATGAAGACCTGGCAGCCGAAGACTGGCAAGCGGGAGTCCGTGGTTCGAGTTCGGGACACTGGCCTTGCCCCGCCGTGCCGCTCCGCTGGTCGACGCACAACACACGCGGCCGCTTAGAGAAGAGAAACACTGGGACGCCACATCCAAGGTATCACCATCCGATGCACGACTTCGCTCGCAATAATTAAACGGGCCACCTCGCGCTGCGCGGCTCCAGTCAACTGGGTGAGACGGCGACACGAGATACACACCGCTACGCGTAATCAGACGCCGCCGCCGCCGCCGCCGCTGCCGCAGCAGAAGACTTCACAAACGACACAGCTGCCGCTCTCCGAACCAGAACATCCCGTAAGATACAGTTGTACAAATCTTCAATAAAAGTTATCTTATGTAAAAATGATGTTTCATTCGACCTCATACCCGAGCCAAGGAAGAACCACCCTGCCCACATGTTGTTAAGAGAGAAGAATTAATTTATTTAATATTTTCACCCTGACAGAATGCTTTAGAGTGCTCATCCTGACAATTGACAGCATCAAAAGAGAAAACCCAGTTACATTGAGTGACAGAAGTGTCACATTTAGTAACACAACTGTTACACAGCGGCTACTCGGGAGAGCCGATTTGATCAGGCGTTCCCTTAGCCGTCCACACCGCAGCTTTATATATAAGAACGCTGCGTGAGAGAGTAAGGCCCCAGTTCTCTCCAGACGCAGATTAGCACACCATCAGTGCCGAGAGTTGCGTCGCTTCGGTATCATTGCTATAAACACCCTCGGATGCCGTATTAAGTTGCTCGGGATACGCGTAACCATGAAATCGTTTTCGAGTGAAGTGTTAATTCTGGGATGACTTTAATTATCTATCTTCAGTTTGCGTATGTCGTATTTTCACGTGCCGCCGCGGGACAGACATTCTAGACAGACATTCTACCATTATTTAGCGTGGCGTTTGATGAACATTATCATCAAATTATGGCGAGCATTCACTTAAACATTTAATTAGACTCTGAACTGCTCTGTTAGTCAGATTGTGTGGATTCTTTTTTTTTTTTTATCTGTGACTTTCAGAATATATCGAACGTTTTTTCCACGATCGTTTTTGATAATGAATCCCAGACAATTTCCTAATTCCTCAGAGCTTTAAGCTGTAGCTATAAGTGTATTTCTTAGATGAAGTGGGCACTAGGAATTCTAATTACAGGCTTCACGTTTTGTTAATCACTTTCTGGTTGCCAAAATTGTAGTTAGAGAGCCAGTGTTGAGAACGGCAAAACAACAGCATAAATAATAGGAACATTTAAATAACAATAATTCTACCCGCCGCCCCACATATGGTTAATCGGCAGGGAAATGCATCTTTTCTACATTACAAAACATTTTACATTAATCAACATAATTCTACCTGCCGCCCCACACACTCAAATTTTTGGATTGATCCTTTATTGACAACAGACGTTATTTTAGGTACGAATTTTCTGGTACAACACGACGCAATTATTGACTTTAAAAATTTCTGTTTAATGTTAATGGATGAAAATGTACAACTGGCATTAGAATTTCAGCGCTCTTTATCTGCAGAAGAACAAACAATTAATCGGACAGAGGTCATTTCTGCATCACGTAACATAGACTGTCATTCCACATTGTTCACCGATACGTACGTACACAACTATAATATTCCAGACGAAGCCGACTATGACGTTATGCAAATGATTTCTGATAAAATTAAACAGACCAGTGCAAATACGGACGAGGAACGCACGCAACTACGCAAAATTCTTTTACAGCAAGCTCCAGTTTTAGACAACATGCCTGGTACTATGTCCGGTTTTATGTATGAATTTCAAGTTAAACAGCACGACACATTTAAAGCCAAACATTATCCCATTCCATATATTCACACAGAACAAGTTAAGAAAGAATTGCAAGCTGTGCTTGACCAAGGAATTATTGAACCGGCAGTCAGTCCGTACATAAACCCACTCCATATTGTTAAAAAAAAGGATGGTTCACTTCGCCTCGTACTTGATTCGCGCCACATCAATGACATTATTATTAATGAAACAGATCGCCCTCAAACACTAGACGAACTTCTACAGAAATTTGATGGTACTGCTATTTATTCCACATTAGATTTGAAATCTGGATTTCGGCAAACTCAGCTCCATCCGAACTGCAGAAAGTACACGGCTTTTCTCTGTTTTGGTGACTGTTATCAATTTTGTAAATTACCTTTCGGTTTATCTATTTCTTCAGCAGCATTTATTCGCGGATTGAATACTATACTTAAGACAGAATTAAAAAACAGAATCATAACGTATGTAGACGACATTCTTATTCCAGAAGCTAACTGGTCTGAACATAATTTGATTCTTGAACAACTATTACAAACCTTTCGTGCACAAGGACTCACAGTTAATCTTAGCAAATCGCACTTTGGCAAAGCGTCTATAAAATTTGTTGGACATGTAATTTCAGCAGAAGGCATTGCGCCTGACACGTAAAAACTTCAAGCTTTACGTGACATTACTGTTCCTACTACGAAGAAACAACTACGCAGCTTTTTGGGTTTAATGAACTTTTTTCGTAAATTTATTCAGTACTCTGCTTTAGACACCCCTAGATTATGTCAATTGACGGGTAAAAACACTATTTGGACCTGGGATAGCCAAGCACAGTCTGAATTTGTCAATCTGAAACAAGCTTTGTTGAATGCACCACTTTTATCACATCCAGATCTTACTAGAAATTTTTCCATTGCCACAGACAGTTCTAACACCGCTTTAGGCGTACACATTTTTCAGGAAATTGAAGAAGATGGTTCTACAGTAATTAAAAACATCGCCTTTGCGAGTCGCATTCTGTCACCTGCTGAACGCAATTATTTTGTTACAGAACTTGAAACATTATGTGTTGTATGGTCATTTACGAGATTTCGGCATTTTCTTTATGGAAGACATACGACCGTTAACACAGACCATAGAGCTATCCAGTTTTTACTTTCAGCAAAATTTACACATGACAGGTTAAGCAGATGGAAACTTTATTTACAGGAATTTAATTTTACAATTGTCCACATTCCCGGTACACAAAATGTTGTAGCAGACGCACTATCCCGTTCTCTCAGCAACAATCAGCAAGACATCGGAACCAACTTCTGCCAAGCAAATTTTATCGTCATGTATATTCAACAAGTTGCATTTGAAAATTTCATTTCGTCGTCATTACGAGATATAGCACAAGAGCAGAGTAAAGACAACGTGTAGAAAGAAATTAAACACCTTTGGCAAGATAGGAATAATGTTAACATCAGAAACCATTACACTGTACGCAATAATACTCTGTTTCACCGCTCTCACCCTGACAGCAACAACTGGTTATTATGTATTCCTGACGAGCTTGTTAACAAATTAATTTGGTATACTCATTTAAGTTACGCACATTACGGAGCCAGAAAATGTTTTCTTATACTGAGACAGAACTGTTATTTTGCCAACATGGAGAAACGTATTCGATGAGTTTTAGCGTCATGTAAAATCTGCCAGAAAGCTAAGTCAGACACGACTTCACATATTCCTCCGTTACATATCATTGTACCTGTTAAATTGAGACACATGGCCGCTGTAGACATTTTTGGTCCGATTCCCAGAACTAATAGAGGTTTTTGTTACATCTTTGTCGCTGTTGAACTCACTTGGAAATTTGTTACCTTCACTCCGTTACGCATAGCTACTGCTAAATCTGTTTCGAATTCATTTGTAAAACATTTTCTATTTCATGTAGGGCATCTATTGAAAGTAATTTCCGAAAATGGACCACAATTTCGATCTGCTATATGGACACGTATGTTACGAGCAAGAAACATTTCTCCGATTTATCACGCTTCTTCGAACCCTTGTGAACGTCTAATGAAAGAAATTGGTAAACTATGTAGAATATACTGCAATAAAAAACATATCGATTGGGATACACACATACTGTCATTCCAGGATGTAATTAATTCGATACCAAATGAATTTACTATGCTATTCCGACTGTTATATTGAAAAATGTTGAACCACCTAGCAAAATTAAAGAATTAGTATCCTTTCCTACATCTCGTCAACTACGACACAATGAAATAATTGACATTGCGCTGAACAACATCAAACGTGCCGCAGAGCGCCGGAGAAGACAGCAAAAACAGGTTTGTACACGCCGTGACTTTCATATTGGACAGAAGATATTAGTACGCACACATTATTTATCCAACAGAGGAAAGAGTAGATGCAGTAAATTTGAGCTTCTATACGCAGGTCCATACAGAATTCGCAGCATTCCTCATCCCAATGTAGTACACGTCGAAACTCTGAGAACCAGAAAAAGCAAAGGCAATCACCACGTCTCCAAAATTAAACCTTTTATTGAGTGACATACTTTATGATTTATCACACTGTAATGCCATTTGCAGATATTTATATGAACACTTAATGATGATTATCATATTTTTTTTTGGCAAGTACCCGGCAAGGTAAGGTTAGCAGGTCGCTTTTCTTGTCGTTACACATCAGACCATGCACATTTTTTCAGATAAACTTACATATTTTATGACCAATTATGCAATTCTATCTAGTGACATATTAATTTTATCAAATTCTTTCTCCATGAAAGTCTTCAACTCTCGCCTCTATCAACTACACAACATACAAGCTGAACACAAAGAAAGTCATTTCTTGTCATTATATATCAGACCGTGCACATTTTGCATTTTTTGTGTATGTATGATTGTTTTCCTGTTTTGTTTGTATGCACTACAAAATCTTTAAGATATAACAAACACCAGTTGACTTTGACACTTTTCCTTATGATATCTCAATATCTTGACTATTCTACACTCTTGGCTACTTCATTATGAGACTGTGTGTACATTTTTGCACCTGAACACTCTCTATGTTTTTGACATAATACGTTTTCTGTCATGCTATGCTGTATGCTTAATTATATCACTAGAAACCAGTTTTTATTTAATGGGTATATGATTTAAGTGCAAGATATTAATCCTTATTCATCATTTTCAGAAAGCAATAACTTGTAAAAGAAATAAATTAAACAAACCACAGTGGATTACTATGAAATGGGAATTTCAGCTTCGGAATGAACGAAAGAAAATGGAATACTTTGTGATGAAGAGTAAATGGATCAGAATTAACAAACATTAACATGAATATACTATACACATCGTATGATAGCAGTCTTAACTAATTTTTTCTTTCAGAATACGAGGCGATTGATGCAGGCTGTCAGACAGAACTACACATCTTAGTTTTAGTGATGAAAGATGCGAGAAATAAGAAACTCTATGCTATGAATAGTTGTATGAGTAAATGGTAATATGAATAATGAATAATGAAGTGTCTTTTTTGCAGATGATAATGAATGATGATGAATAGTTATATGAAGAATATGCTAATATGAATAATGAAGTTTTTCTTTGCAGGTGACGATAGTAATGAAGTTATGGTAATATGAATAATGAAGTTTTTCTTTGCAGTTGAGGATAATGATGAAGTTTTTATATTTACTGTTAGTTAAGAGATGCTATGTAGTTATTTAAGTATTTGTTGCAGTTCGTTTTGACAGTATGTCTTATGTCGCATGGTATAATGACTGAATGTTTTGGAAAGGACAGCTAGAGTACATACATATTGAGTACACGTTTCATTACCTGTTAATTCGAAGTTCACTACTTTTCAGTATAATATGCATTTCTTCTTCCAGCTTAATAATCCATTTTGTATTTTTTCCAGGAGAAGCTATTCATGAAATTAATGTGCTATAAGCAGTTAGTTATAAACCTGTTCTAGTACTTGCATTTTTTTTACCCATTTGTGTGTGTCATTCATGAATGTGATCACATATACTCCACTTGTTTCATAACCTTGCTACAGCTGACTCATGACGAATGACGTTACTAATCCTTATTTGCAGCAATAAGTCAAAAGCAAATATTTTCATGCCCCATCAATTAATTATCGATCCCAACGCAATGCATTGCTAGCACACAAAAAAATGTATTACCAGTCCCAAATAACGCTACTAGTTTAAGAGATATTTATAGTACTAAATATAATGCAGATTTGTCAGATGTATTGAATCCATTATATCTATGTATTATTGAAACAGACCTTAAGTAATAGTTATAGTGTGTTACATTTTAAATATGTCCTATGTCACTTGAATGATGAGTTCTGAGTAATACTGAATGATGTTTTGCAATAATGCATAAATACTATGCCAATAATTTCTCTAAATAATATTTTTGTTATACACTATAAATGCTATGCCAATAATTAACTCTCATTTTTAATGATGACTTCTGAATAATACTGAATAATGTTTTATAAAACTATATGAATACTTTGCAACTGGCCAATGAATGCCATTGTTTCTTATATTTTAAATTTGTCTTATGTCACTTAAATGCTATTATATATGAATACCAATAGCTTGATGCTACTACACTCATTAGCTCCTGTTTTGAATAGCGACTTCTGATGGTTTGTAACTGGCCAATGAGTGCGAATGATTACTATAACTAGATGAATTATGTAAATGGTATGCCATTAATTAACTCTTGCTTTGAATGATCACTTCTGAATAATGCATAAAAAAGGTTTGTAACTGGCCAATGAGTGCCAATGATTACTATAACTAGATGTATTATGTAAATGGTATGCCATTAATTAACTCTTGTTTTCAATGATGACTTTTGAACAATGCACAAATATGGTTTGTAACTGGCCAATGAGTGCCAATATTTAGTGTAATCAGATGACTTATGAATAATGTTCTGTAATACTCCATACATAGTACAGAAATATTTAGTAACTAGGCAATGAGTGCCAACAGTTACTCAAATTGGTTGATAGATTAATGTAATTCTCAATGATGACTAGCATAAGACTTAATGTCCTTCACCTTCTGACCTAATTACCAGAAATTACTGCAATATCCGTTTGTCCTGTCCATCCTCATGATCATGGAGCACTATATTTGGATTTTGCACTAATTCTACGTTGGAGAAAAAGTATCAGTTCTGCAGGAGTGTGGTGTTGACACATTATGCTGTCCACCACCTTGAACGATGGAGATGTTATTATGGTTCCACTGTTTCGTGTACCTAATGTACTACCAAAATGATAACATTGAATATTAATACGACAGTTCAGTGTCTTGGCTACACTGATATACTTCAGGGAAGAGAACTTCAGATTGTCTCACTTGGTGTTGTGCTTCTGTAGAAAGATATGGACTTTCAGTGCAGCTACGTGCAACCTACTGTGCTACAGCCATGATGCAATCCTTCCCTTTCCTTTCCTAGTTCTTGTAAAATGGTAGAGACATATACAGTGCGTGTGCACTTTATGACATTTATTAATATGTTTTGTACTCATTGTGTATCCTACTTCTTGTAAAATGGTAAAAAATATATACAGTGCGTGTGCACTTTATGTCATTTGTTAATGTGTTTTGTACTCATTGCATATACATTTTGTCATTGCTTGATATTTGTCATTGCTTGATATGTTCTGTACTCAGTGCATGTGCACTCTATTTCATTTCATGTTCTGCACTTATATATATATATATGTGTGTGTGTGTGTGTGTGTGTGTGTGTGTGTGTGTGTGTGTGTATATATACTCTGTGACTGTAAACTTAGTTAATTAAGTAGATTTTAGAAAAATTTGTTGCTCATGGCAAGTCCAATTGACTCACCATCGCTGCCAAATTTTTGCCCCCCCCCCCCCCCCCCCCCCCAGTGGAGGGTTATGTAAGAGGTAATTTCGATGTATTGCTCATGTGCTGCCTGCGATATGCAAGGTCTCTGACCAGAGAGCAGTGTTGGCTGCAGTAGGAACTGTGTAGCTGTAGCACTAAGTTGTAGCTAGTCTGGAGTCTGCCCTGGTTTGGTCTGGTGTATCGTGTTGGCTGGCCCGGTCGCGGTGCAGCGATGTTGCGCCCTGAGTATTAATGTATAAGGTAAAAAAAGCAGCCTCGCACATATGTAGTAATGTTGTCTCAAGTCCCATGTAAATGTTTTAAAACTCTCATAATAATAATCTTCCTCATAAAAAGTAACTTTTAACAACCATTCATTTCAATTTAAAGAATTTACTAATTTCTGCCATCCATGATCATCCCGATTATTGCAATAGAAAAATCAGTTGCTTCCTTTCATAAATGACAGATAGGTCGGCCAGCATTGCACAGAGCTGTGCTGGAAAAATTTATTGTAAGAGCAGATATATCCGGCAACTTCATTGAGGTAAGAATTTTTCCTTTTTTTATTCAGAATGATCTTTCAGGGCCATGACGCAGCACTGCTGTCGTCCAAAATTTACCTGGTTAAATTCGCAGTGAATTATTGAAAAGACATAAGTGAGTGACAATTTAATTGAGAGGTCAGTTACATTGTTTTATTACCAGGTTACTGGATTTATTTTTTTATTGGGATGTTATACTGAATGTGAACGACATAAAATAGAATCATACTCATATTATTTATTATATTTTTGTGGGGAGGTTACATCCTTCGAGAGCAATTGTTACATCCATTTCACTTACACAGCATGTCCACAACCTGGAACCAGTGGATTATCCACCCAGGGCACAGTTTTCGCAGTGGTACTTGGAACAGTGTGAAATGCATCCTACATTTCCATCCTCTGTGCTGTTTACTAATGAAGCAACATTCGGCCCGTGATGGAGTCTTCAACACGCACAGTTGACATGTTTGGAGTGAGGATAACCCACATGCCACAGTTACTAGCGCTCATCAAGTGCGGTTCTTCGTTAATGTGTGGTTCAGTGTTGTTGGGGACTGTTTAATTGGGATGTATCTGCTACCTAGGCCATTAAATGGCAGGAACTATTACAATTTTCTCGCCAGAGCATTGCCAGAATTGCTGGAAGGCATCCCGCTCCCTACAAGACAACGCATGTGGTTTCAACATGACGGGGCGCCGGCACATTTGAGTCGTCGTGTGCATCGATTCCTGGACCGACGGTTCCCAGAAAGGTGGATTGGCAGAGGTGGTCCTGTACCATGGTCTGCTCGATCCCCAGATATGTCCCCTCTGGACTTTTTTGTGTGGGGAGAGATGCGCAACCTTGTTTACACAACTCCTGTTGCATCAGAGGAGGATCTGGTTGGCTGGATAGTGGCAGCAGCAGGAACAATTCAGGATACTCCTGGGGTTTTTGCCCGTGTCAGACAGAACATGATCCGATGGTGTAACCTTTGTTTACGTGTCAATGGAGGCATTGTTGAAAATCTACTGTAACTGAAATTGGGCTGTGTTAATGTGTTGGCTCTTGGTCATAAAAAATGGAAAAGTGTTTGTTGGTTTAATTAATTTGCCTCCAGAGAAATCTTTCTCTACCGGTTTAAATACTCCTCATAGGAAAAAAATGACATAAGGGAAAAGTATTTGTTTTTATGTCCCCTACAAGCTCCCAGAGTTTGTCGGTTTAAATACTTTTCACCCTGTATACGTTAAGGTTTCCAGTTTAGTCGCAATAGCAAAAGGGGTTTTGTGGGCTGCTGAAGAAGACGCATTAATGTGTTGAAGCCGGTAAAAAGAAATAAAAATAATCGTGTAGAGGGTGAATATAAATAAAACCGGCAAACTGCAGGGACGGGCTGCTGACTGGAAACGGAGGAGAAAAGGTCCAACGAACATGTGTCCGGAAATGCATCGTTGTCACGGTAGATGGCACTGACGAGTGAAAGTTCCTCTGACCACGTGCCGTGTGTTCCCTGTGTGTTGCAGGCTGTGTGACTGACGCAGCGTACCGCGAGCAGCAGAATGGTCTGGTATTCGTGTCGAAAAGAAGCCAAGATGGTGTTTATGTAGGGCCAAGGAGATGGTAACGATCGAGAGGTAGAAGCTGGTCCTCCAAAGCTGGTGCACGCGCAGTCTGCCGCCTCCCTGCACGTTCATCTGTCTGAAAGGACCCATGATCTCACAAACGCTCTAAAAGGGCTTGAAATGTTGTGTGATGTGGCTGGTGTTTTTGAAGATACTTGTTTTGGTATGGCCATTCTGCCTCTCGGCCATTTCCATCTGCTTGGGCGTACACAAATATCTCGGCTTGTTCCCGACATGAATACCGGATCATTTGCTGCTTACAGTACGTTGTGTCAATCACACAGCCTGCAACACACAAAGAACACACCGCACATGGTCAGAGGAACGTTCATTCGTCAGCGCAATCTACCGTGGCAACAATACATTTCTGGACACAAGTTTCCTGGCCTTATTTTTTCCTTTCCCAGTCAAGAATCAGTCCCTGCAGTGTGTCGGTTTTATTGATGCTCACCATGTAGACTACAGCTGCTGAGAAAATAACAGCTATGCATAAATCGTACCTTAATTTCTTGCTTGTGGTCATTAAACTGTTGCTGTTGACCACGAGCGATCTCTACGAGGGAGATCCTGAATGTTCGAATGACATTTGGTTGCACAGTTTCATAATACATTTGTTAAACGTGAAGACCTGCTACTCTTTTTGAAAATGAACCTCTGTGTTAGTAGAAGTTGTGAACTTTTTCTCCGCTCTGCAGTATCCCCCCATATACTGATTACATTAATAACGCAATCTGACTATATGAAAATCTTTCAGAGATGGCAAATATTTTGTAAAGCATAACGAAACAGGTGACGTTACTCGGAAGTAAACAGTTGAAATCTCAATTAGAACATCGACTGCAGACATCGTATTGTACTGCTGCAAGTGTAGTAAGCCGATCTTTATAGTTTCAATTTGCCCAGGACAACTATGTTTGTCATTTGTGTATTATACTGCTCAAGAAATAATAAATCCATATGCTGGTGTCGTGGAAGAAATGATGACGCCGTCTCTGTCGCCGAATGTTTCGAAGTGGCTTTTCCTTAGAGCGGCCCATGTGATACTGTAAAATTCTTATGGAAGGTAATTGCAAGTGCTGCATTTTTATTTTCCATTACTTCTGAACTAATAACTAAGAAAGGTAAAGGCGCACATTTCATGAAGCAAATAGGGATTTGTGACATTAGGTGGAAATCGTGAATAAAGAAAAAAAGTGCAAGATAAAAAATTTTGTAGGACCAAACATATCTACATCTACTTGGATACTCTGCAAATCACTTTTAAGTGGCTGGCAGAGGGTTCATCGAATCATCTTCACAATTCTCTATTATTCCAATTTCGCATAGCGCGCGGAAAGAACGAACACCTATATATTTCCGTACGAGCTTCGATTTCCCTTATTTTATCGTGGTGATCGTTCCTCCCTATGTGGGTCGGTGTCAACAAAATATTTTCGCATTCAGAGGAGAATGTTGGTGATTGGAATTTCGTGAGAAGATTCTGTTGCAACGAAAAACGACTTTCTTTTAATGATGTCCAGCCCAAATGCTGTATCATTTCTGTGACACTCTCTCATATTTCGCGATAATACAAAACGTGCTGCCCTTCTTTGGACTTACTCGATGTACTCCGTCAGTCCTATCTGGTAAGGATCCCACACCGCGCAGAAGTATTCTGAAAGAGGACAAGCGTAGTGTAGGCAGTCTCCTTAGTAGGTCTGTTACATTTTCTAAGTGTCCTGCCAATGAAAATGAAAAGTAAAATATAATGTTTCAAAAACACTGTACGGCGGCAAGATTTTGCTATCATAGATTTAATCGTTTTACAGATTTATGTTTATGTTAGACCATTTTTTCAATGCAAAATCGTTAATCATTTCATCGACTATTACTGGCTAGCACTTTGTACCAACAATTTCTGTGGTACTACATATCTGGGAGTTAATTAGGGCGGAGCATCGACAGAAAGAGCCATGTAGCCTCGCATTTCTCAGAAGCTGCTGTCGGTTAAAGAGAGGCTGGGAAGCATCTCGTTGTGCCCGTAGGGGGCGAACATTTACTGCCCTGAAAATGAGCAGAACGTGGTGGTAGTGGCTTACGATGCTAGCGGTCTCAGAAACCTCCGTAGAATGGACAGAGGGGGGGGGGGGGGGGGGGGAAGGAGACGAGAAAAAAAAATTTCAAATTAGCTACCTGGGGAAAGAGCATCAGAAGGAATGTGCGGTGTCAGACACAATGGTCGCGAGCTGACATCCAAGCAACCTTCTCTTGGGAAGCGACGGAGCATGCTACCCGTCAAAAAGTAGAGATGCGTTTCTGTTTGGCGGAGTGCTGAGCGTGGAGGAGAGGTTCAAACTGGTTCAAATGTCTCTGAGCACTATGCGACTTAACTTCTGAGGTCATCAGTCGCCTAGAACTTAGAACTAATTAAATCTAACTAACCTAAGGACACCACACACATCCATGACCGAGGCAGGATTCGAACCTGCGACCGTAGCGGTCGCTCGGCTCCAGACTGTAGCGCCTAGAATCGCACGGCCACTGCGGCCGGCTGGAGAAGAGGAAACGAAAACTTTCAGAAATATTCTGAAAGGAATAGGAGCTTCAGGTGATTGGCTGGCGGAGTCGTGACCGATTGTAGTGGGTAGTAATGGTTTTGTAACGGCCGTGGGGTTCGTCGCCTGAGCGCAAACATAGACGCCGCATGTCCAGCAGGGAGTGGCGTATACCATGGGGAGGCACTTCCATCCGGAGGGCGATCGAACGCACTTTGCTGGTGAGAGCCGCAACCGGTTAAATTTTGAGAAGTGTTGGTTTCGATACAGGGAGCATGTGAAGTCGTTTCTCTGTGACACAGCTGTTATTCTGTTCACTCGACCGACTATTCCTTAGTTTTCTGTGGAGATTGGCAAATACTGGAATGCTCGTTTACAGGAGAACACTTGAGTCGAATTTCTGTACTAGTGGGCAAACACAAATCTTGGCTCGTGTTTTGTCTTGTACTGAGGTAACTTCAGCCCTAGGGGTTTGCGGATGGCATATGGCGTCCACTGAGTAGGCAGAAAATTATAGGTACATCATGTACATCGCCTGCACAGCGGCCAATGCCCAAAGAGCAGATCATTAGTGCAGTACAAATGCTATCTACTTCAGTAGGCGACATGCGAACTCTGGTTCGGTAGATAGGGAGACACTATCAGTAAATGTGCAGAGGTCCATTTGCTTGGCCACTGAGCTTTTTCTGAAAGTGCCGGTATGTTGTATGTCTTCTGTTTCTCACTGCTAATCATTATAAGCCAACTTTGTGTTCGTCTAACAAGGGGGACGGGGGGTTCTAAAGTGTCAGACATATGTTCTGGCACTCTCGAAATTGAATGTAGAGTAGAATCCGATGTTGTGTATGTCATATTTGTACAATATTTTGCACTGTACCTGTCTTTTTTTGAGAATTAACAGTATCCCATCGTGATCTATTCTAGTAATATCCCAAACGAATGATTGGCTTGAGTTGCCAAACTGAAGTAAATCCACAACAAGATAATTCGTTTTATGGATATCTCTAGGTGGTGGCTGTCAGTGGCATGGTCATTTGAATTATTTCTAGGCATGAGAATTCCACTGCGGAGACAACATTAGGCAACCACACGTACACACGCTATTTGTTATATACACCAGAGGTGTCATATAAAAAACACAAAATACAAGGTGTCCATGAAGTCCTGCTATCGTTTCAATAAATCATTATTTGGAAATCATGGATTGCTATAAAACGTTCATCAGCTCTCAAAGTCTCTTTTCTGCTATGACAAAATTTCAAAGTGAGTCCCACTCATCACGCGTACAATGCCAAGCCCACATTCTGCTCATTTACAGGTAAGCACTGCAACTGCATTAGATGAGTATGTGCCAAGCAAGATCGTAAGAGATGGAAAAGAGCCACCGTGGTACAACAACCGAGATAGAAAACTGCTGCGGAAGCAAAAAAGGAAACTTCACGGCAAAACATAAACATAGCCAAAGCCTTGCAGACAAACAAAAATTACGCGAAGCGAAATGTAGTGTGAGGAGGGCTATGCGAGAGGCGTTCAATGAATTCTAAAGCAAAGTTCTATGTACTGACTTGGCAGAAAATCCTAAGAGATTTTCGTCTTATGTCAAAGCGGTAGGTGGATCAAAACAAAATGTCCAGACACTATGTGACCAAAATGGTACTGAAACAGAGGATGACAGACTAAAGGCCGAAATACTAAATGTCTTTTTCCAAAGCTGTTTCACAGAAGAAGACTGCACTGTAGTTCCTTCTCTAGATTGTCGGACGGATGACAAACTGGTAGATATCGAAATAGACGACAGAGGGATAGAGAAACAATTAAAATCTCTCAAAAGAGGAAAGGCCGCTAGACCTGATGGGATATCAGTTCGATTTTACACAGAGTACGTGAAGGAACTTGCCCCCCTTCTCGCAGCGGTGTACCGTAGGTCTCTAGAAGAGCGTAGCGTTCAAAAGGATTGAAAAAGGGCACAGGTCATCCCCGTTTTCAAGAAGGGACGTCGAACAGATGTGCAGAACTATAGACCTATATCTCTAACGTCGATCAGTTATAGAACTTTGGAACAAGTATTATGTTCGAGTGTAATGACTTTTATGGAGACTAGAAATCTACTCTGTGGAATCAGCATGGGTTTCGAAAAAGACGATCGTGTGAAACCCAGCTCGCGCTATTCGTCCACGAGACTCAGAGGGCCATAGACACGGGTTCCCAGGTAGATGCTATGTTTCTTGACTTCCGCAAGGCGTTCGATACAGTTCCCCACAGTCGTTTAATGAACAAAGTAAGAGCATATGGACTATCAGACCAATTGTGTGATTGGATTGAAGAGTTCCTAGATAACAGAATGCAGCATGTCATTCTCAATGGAGAGAAGTCTTCCGAAGTAAGAGTGATTTCAGGCGTGCCGCAGGGGAGTGTCGTAGGACCGTTGCTATTCGCAATATCTATAAATGACCTTGTGGATAACATTGGAAGTTCACTGAGGCTTTTTGCGGATGATGCTGTGGTATATCGAGAGGTTGTAACAATGGAAAATTGTACTGAAATGCAGGAGGATCTGCAGCGAATTGACGCATGGTGCAGGGAATGGTAATTGAATCTCAATGTAGACAAGTGTAATGTGCTGCGAATACATAGAAAGAAACATCCCTTATCATTTAGCTACAATATAGCAGGTCAGCAACTGGAAGCAGTTAATTCCATAAACTATCTGGGAGTAGGCATTAGGAGTGATTTAAAATGGAATGATCATATAAAGTTGATCGTCGGTAAACCACATGCCAGACTGAGATTCATTGGAAGACTGCTAAGGAAATGCAATCCGAAAACAAAGGAAGTAGGTTACAGTACATTTGTTCGCCCACTGCTTGAATATTGCTCACCAGTGTGGGATCCGTACCAGATAGGGTCGATAGAAGAGATAGAGAAGATGCAACGGAGAGCAGCGCGCTTCGTTACAGGATCATTTAGTAATCGCGAAAGCGTTACGGAGATGATAGATAAACTCCAGTGGAAGAATCTGCAGGAGAGACGCTCAGTAGCTCGGTACGAGCTTTTGTTGAAGTTGCGAGAACATAACTTCACCGAGGAGTCAAGCAGAGTATTGCTCCCTCCTACATATATCTCGCGAAGAGACCATGAGGATAAAATCAGAGAGATTAGTGCCCACACAGAGGCATACCGACAATCTTTCTTTGCACGAACAATACGAGACTGGAATAGAAGGGAGAACCGATAGAGGTACTCAAGGTGCCCTCCGCCACACACCAGTCAGGTGGCTTGCGGAGTATGGATATAGATGTAGATCAGCGTTTCTGATTGCATTGTTGATTCGTGGGCGAAGTGTAGCAGTGTCACTGACGGGTGTTGTGTATATCTGTGATCCTCGACATAACCCCACAAACGTAAATCTAATGGCGTGACACTGGGAGCACGCAGTGGCCGTGTGGTGGGGCCACGACGCACCTTCACCTTTCGGGAAATATGTTATTCAGTACATCCCGCACGTTCATAGTCCAATGTGGGGATGCACCATCATGTTGGATGATAAGAGACGGCTGCAGCTCTTGGATCTGTTGTAGCAGGAACTGTTCGAGCATGGCCATGTAAAAATCTCCCGTTATGGCTGTCTGTGCGAAGAAAAATGGGACTGTCACACTATCGTGCCCTCCCATACGGGCGTCGATAATTCCACTGTACCGTTATCGCAGATTTTGATTCTGCATACTAGACGGCACTATTGTGACCAGGTGAAATTACTTTCGTCTCGCCACAAGTATGGATTCTTTTATTTCTCTGGGAGACGGTTCATCAAACTAGAAAAGATGAAATATTAGTGCACTTTACTGCGTAAAAGGATACAGGATTTACTTAGCTTTGCCACACTTCTTTGCCACAGGAGTACCGGATAATTTACAACTGTCATGGAGTAGCAAAGCTTCGCTTGATGGACTAATTACGGAACTGTCCTCTTGCAGTTCAGAATGCAACATTTATGAAAGTACGTTTCATCTGAAACACTGTCCTGATGTTGACTGTTGTAGCTGAGGTCTCGAAATAGGCTGAGCTCTAGCTTCCTCAACACTATTTTGGCCTCAGCGTGAGGACACTGCAGTACTGGGGGAAAGGCTTGGTCTACAGGTGTGCTTTCCAGACGTAGTTTCGGACTGCAGCGAGCCCTCATTAATGTCTTTGGTAACGATTTGCATTGCTGACTTTGGTGTGGCACCACAGTGCCTGCGCCTTCTCCCAGTCCGTGACCATTTTGATGAACTCCAAGTCAGACCAGCAACATAAGACGAAAACTAAAACGGTGAAAGCTGCTAAACACGTTACAACAAACCACTATGTTCTATATCTAATAGTTTTTTTTTTAAATGACAGTGGAACTTTATGGACACCTTGTACATAATGTTACTCATCATGAATAAATACAAAGTATCAGATCAAATCGTTTTAACATCCCTACCTAAAATCGTAGGGTAAAGAAAACACGGCAGTGTTACTAGTTCCTGAAATAAGATTTTAAGACTGAGAGGAACTGTCTATTGTCACTTGAATTTAAGGATGGTTAAGTTATAAACGGGTACTTATCATCATTTGTGCTGCTGATATCAAAAGAGAGAACAAGGGCATAACGTTCCCGACGGAAAGTCAAATTAAAAATGCAACACAAAAAGCAAAAGTGAAAACAAGACACAAGTGTCTAAACCATGTTCATTCGGTGTGCTACCAGGAACAAGAGTGCTTTTGCGTACACTCACGAGGTGTACAGATCGGCTGCCAATGTGGCCGAGCGGTTCTAGGCGCGTCAGTCTGGAACCGCGTGACCGCTACGGTCGCAGGTTCGAATCCTGCCTCGGGTATGGATGTGTGTGATGTCCTTAGGTTAGCTAGGTTTAAGTAGTTCTAAGTTCTAGGGGACTGTCCCATAGTGCTCAGAGCCATTTGTACAGATCGAAATACACGCACCCAGCGCGCTCTTTGGCCTACACTTGCCTAAGCTTACTCTTGCTGCTAAGAGATACGTATAACATTTCATAATGGGGGGAACTCTGCATGGTATACAGTCACTGTACTGAAACTTCTAAAGAAACAGAGATCACAGCATGACAGGTGTAAAAAAAAGGCATAGGGCTCTAAATGCAGATTTGCTGAATGAAACGCGTTTGGCTGCGAAGAGAACAACCCGTGAAACTTTCAGTGACTACTGTAGCAGAATATTGTCAAATTACCTTTCACAAAATTCAAAGAAATTCTGGTCGTATGTAAAGCTGTTAGTGGCACAAAAGTTAGTGTCCAGTCGCTAGCTAATGAGACAGGAATTTAAATTGAGGGTAGCAAAGCAAAAGCTGAAATCCTGAACTCCGTTTCCAAATGTTCCCTTACAAAGGACAGGAAAATTTCCCCAGTTCAATCCTCGTAAATGAGTAAATCAGCATTAGTGTTAATGGTGCTGAGAAAGAGTTGAAATAGTTAAAACTAAACAAAGCTCCAGATTCTATGCTCAATTTGCGGCTGAGTTAGCCCTTCTTCTTACTGTAATCTATCGCAGGTCTCTCAAACAAAAAAACCGTCCCCAGTTCTTGGAAAAAAGAACAGTTCATACTCATCTAGAAGAGGGACAGAAGAAGTGATCCACAAAACTACCGCCCAACAACCTTGACATTGATTTGTTGCAGAATCTTAGAAGATATTCTGAGCTCAAATATAATGAGTTATCTCGAACAGAGTGACCTCCTCCATGCCAACTAGTATGGTTTCCGGAAACACTGATCATGTGAAACCCAACTCGCACTTTTCTCACATGGCATACTGAAAGCTTTGGGTCAAGGCAGGATAGTAAACGCAGTTTTTCTTCATTTCCGAAAAGCATTTGACTCAATACCACACCTACGCCTATTGTCGAAGGTATGATCATATAGCGTATCAAGTGAAATTTGTGACTGGATTGAGAACTTTTTGGTAGGGAGGGCACAGCATGTTATCTTGGATGGAGAGTCATCGTAACTTCGGGTGTGTCCCAGAGAAGTGTCTTGGGATACTTGGTGCTAATGTTGTCTGTTAACACTTTGACGTCCAGCGACACCACAGTGGTGTCGTGCGCGAAATAGCGGTCAGCGGTCGGAAACACCACAGTGGTGTCGTGTGCATAGTATCGCGCAGTGGCCGGTGACAGCACTTTAGTATCTTTTGCATTCTTTTGGTGTTTTGTTTACGTAACAATAAGTTATACACGTAAACAAGTTTTTTTGTTTTTATAAGTACTTGTGTACTTTCATCATGGCAGACGAAAGAGACGATACGATTATTTACGATGAATGCGCTTACGTCTTGTCTGACGTTCCGGACGACTTGGCCGATTGGGAAGACGACATTGAGTATAAAAAAAAAGAAAGTGAAGAAGAATCGTGGGAAGAAGAACTCGGCGAACGCTAAGGTTGCCAGCTGATTCGGATGAATCAGACGAAGAAGACAGACTGTGATTTACTGAGGACCAATTATAAATTTGAAGAGTCTCTGGCTCCACACATATTTCCCAAAGATACACAGAGCGTCGTGGATATTGTAGAATTATATATTGGGAACGATCTATCTGAATATGTTAGCATCGAAACCAACAAGTATAACAGTCAAAATTGCAATAGAAGGGAACTGGATTAAAAAAAAAAAATGCCAAATTTGTCGACGTTACGGGACCCGAACTTAGAAAATGGTTTGGGCTTTCTATCTTTATGGGAATTGTAAAAAAAGCAACGATCGATGATTACTGGTCAACGAGTCCGTTGATAGACACACCGATATTTCGCAAAATGATGTCTCACAACCGATTCAGACAAATATTATCATTTTTGCATTTTTCCGACAACAACAATAAACCGGATAATGCCGACCGGCTTTTGAAAGTGCCATTCGTAACTGATTATTTTTTCAAAAAGTTTAAAAAACGTTTAATCTAAGTCAAAACATCTCAACTGATGCAGGAATGATACTGTGGTGTGGACAGTTAAATTTTAAAGTTTACAATCCGTCGAAAATTACGAAATATGGCATACCCATTCGGATGCTGTGTGATTCGAGTAGAGCATTTCCGGAAAACTTAAAGCGCGCAAAAGTCAATGTGTTTGAAGCTTGTCATCAAAGGAAAGATGACAAGCGGCCGGCGACAAGCCAAGTAATCCGAATTAGCGCTGCTGGCGCCAAGCGATTAAATTTGTACGAGACGTGCCGAAGGCAAAGTGTTAATGACTTTACAGACAATACTAACAGTAACCTCACGCTTTTTGCAGATGATGCAGTTATGTGTAGTGACGTATTGTCTGAGAGAAGCTGCATAAATATTCTGTCAGATCTTGACAGGATTTCAAAGTGGTACAATAATTGACAACTGGCTTTAAATGTTCAGAAATTCAAAATTGTGCACTTCGCGAAACGAAGAAACATAGTATCCTATGACTATATTAATCACTCACAGTTGGAATCGGCCAAATCATAAAAATACTGGGTGTAACACTTTGTAGGGATATGAAATGGAACGATCACATAGAATCAGTCATGGGTAAAGCACGTGGTAGACCTAGATTTATTGGTAGAATACTGAGGATGTGTAGTCAGTCTAGAAAGGTGATTGTTTACGAATCACTTGTGCTACTGGTTCTAGAATATTGCTCAAGTTTGTGGAGCCCGTACCTTGTAGGACGAACAGGGGAAACTGAATGTATACAGAGAGGGGCAGCACGAATGACCAAAGGTTTGTTTGATCCTTGGGAAATTGTCACAGAGATATTGAAGAAACTGAATTTTCATACTCAAGGACAGATGTAAACTAACGCGAGAAAGTCTAGTAACAAGTCTTCAGGAAACGGTTTTAAATGATTAAATTAGGGATATTTTACAACCCCTTACATAACGAAGCGTGAGGATAAGATTAGAATAATTACAGTACCCAAAGAGGCATTCAAATAATCATTCTTCCTGCGCTCCATACGTGAATGGAACGGGGAGAAAACCTGATAACTGGTACAATGGGATGAAGCATCTAGCATTCATTTCACGGTGGTTTGCAGAGTATAGATACAGATACAGATACAGATGTAGACGGTGCGCTAGTATGCGACTTGAGAGACGTTCACGCGAAAACGGACGTTTTTCAGCGGCAATCAATTCTCCATAATAAGGCGTATTTCCAGAACAATGTAACTTTAAATGAGAGTCTTTGAGAGCATAAAACCGATGCTAGCGTTGTTCTCATTCGTCAACTAGACGTGAGTTTTCAAATTAACGCAATGAACAAACTTTCCAAAAATGCCCCAAGAATGTAATGGCGATATAGTTTTGTTTGCACTAGTTTTATTTAGAGTTCCCGTTTAGTTATCAGTATAACCTCTCTCAGATACGACTACTTCTTTTGGTGGCCATACGGCTCGTCAAATTCGAGTATAGAACTCTCGAGATGGGGCTTTCGCTCCGAAATATGTATAAGTTTCTAACAAACTGGTGGTTCAGACGGTTGTGGGATCTTTTTACTAACAGTGTGTATTGTTGTGCAGCTGGACTCTGCTGGAAAACGAAAATACGGCGACACACAGAGTTGGCATATCATATCCACTTGTAACTACACAGCCAGCTGAACGAATGGGGGTAGTGTAATTTGCCTGCATTTGTCGATTCTATTGTTAAACGAGAGGCCGGAACTTGCAAATTACAGATATATCGACTCCAGGAAGCGGGAAGTGGGCGTTGCGTGTATACAATAGACGCATGACAGAATGCCGAGACGGACCAAATGATGTAAAACACGGGAAACACAAGTGGGACATGAGGAGCCAGGGTCTCTTTTCTTTATGCTGATTTAAATGTCATACAATTTTTCGTACTTGCCTTGGCGCAAACTTATATGGCTCTTTTTTTAAAAATTTGTCATACATTTATTCTTCGTTTCCGGTCTGAATCAAGATAGTGCACTGATTATTATGAAAAAAAAATTGAAACGGTAACCTGCGATCTTCAACTACGCCTTTCGTGTCAGTTACAGTCATTAGCAGTAAGTAACAAACGTGATTCGATGGCTGTATTGAATTGCTTAAATTCATATTTCAACTTACTCCTGATAACAAACAAAGCAACAAAAGGAGAGGTGGAAATGAAATTTAATTGACTGAGAGGCTATGTTAATTTATTTCAGTGATTACAAAACCGAGTGAAATTTACAAATAACTTGAGAGTATAAGGCCACTTATCAGCATTGACGTTGCACCAACTCTGGCTTGGACGCACTGATTCGGTTGGAAAGGGAGTCATAAAACCTTACCTGAGGCAAGCTGGCGCACAATTGTTGTAACTGATCCATGATACCATGGACACTGGAACTGGTACGAAGCTGATGTCCGAGCTGGTCTCACACACGTTCTGTTAGGGACAGAGCTGGGGATCTTGCTGGACACAGCAGTACCTCGACATCAAGCAGAATTTTATTGAGACATGTACCGTGTGTGGACGACCATTGTCCTGTTGAAAACTGGCCGCAGAAAATTGTTGCCTGAACGGTAACACTGAGTATGCAACATACACTCCTGGAAATGGAAAAAAGAACACATTGACACCGGTGTGTCAGACCCACCATACTTGCTCCGGACACTGCGAGAGGGCTGTACAAGCAATGATCACACGCACGGCACAGCGGACACACCAGGAACCGCGGTGTTGGCCGTCGAATGGCGCTAGCTGCGCAGCATTTGTGCACCGCCGCCGTCAGTGTCAGCCAGTTTGTCGTGGCATACGGAGCTCCATCGCAGTCGTTAACACTGGTAGCATGCCGCGACAGCGTGGACGTGAACCGAATGTGCAGTTGACGGACTTTGAGTGAGGGCGTATAGTGGGCATGCGGGAGGCCGGGTGGACGTACCGCCGAATTGCTCAACACGTGGGGCGTCAGGTCTCCACAGTACATCGATGTTGTCGCCAGTGGTCGGCGGAAGGTGCACGTGCCCGTCGACCTGGGACCGGACCGCAGCGACGCACGGATGCACGCCAAGACCGTAGGATCCTACGCAGTGCCGTAGGGGACCGCACCGCCACTTCCCAGCAAATTAGGGACACTGTTGCTCCTGGGGTATCGGCGAGGACCATTCGCAACCGTCCCCATGAAGCTGGGCTACGGTCCCGCACACCGTTAGGCCGTCTTCCGCTCACGCCCCAACATCGTGCAGCCCGCCTCCAGTGGTGTCGCGACAGGCGTGAATGGAGGGACGAATGGAGATGTGTCGTCTTCAGCGATGAGAGTCGCTTCTGCCTTGGTGCCAATGATGGCCGTATGTGTGTTTGGCGCCGTGCAGGTGAGCGCCACAATCAGGACTGCATACGACCGAGGCACACAGGGCCAACACCCGGCATCATGGTGTGGGGAGCGATCTCCCACACTGGCCGTACACCACTGGTGATCGTCGAGGGGACACTGAATAGTGCACGGTACATCCAAACCGTCATCGAACCCATCGTTCTACCATTCCTAGACCGGCAAGGGAACTTGCTGTTCCAACAGGACAATGCACGTCCGCATGTATCCCGTGCCACCCAACGTGCTCTAGAAGGTGTAAGTCAACTACCCTGGCCAGCAAGATCTCCGGATCTGTCCCGCATTGAGCATGTTTGGGACTGGATGAAGCGTCGTCTCACGCGGTCTGCACGTCCAGCACGAGCGATGGTCCAACTGAGGCGCCAGGTGGAAATGGCATGGCAAGCCGTTCCACAGGACTACATCCAGCATCTCTACGATCGTCTCCATGGGAGAATAGCAGCCTGCATTGCTGCGAAAGGTGGATATACACTGTACTAGTGCCGACATTGTGCATGCTGTGTTGCCTGTGTCTATGTGCCTGTGGTTCTGTCAGTGTGATCATGTGATGTATCTGACCCCAGGAATTTGTCAATAAAGTTTCCCCTTCCTGGGACAATGAATTCACGCTGTTCTTATTTCAATTTCCAGGAGTGTATTCATGACAAATCATTAAGCCATCAGAGTTCCGTCAATCACTACCACCCATGAGATCATATCCAATGGCTTCCCCCGCCCCTCCCCTCCACCATGACACCTGGGGTAACACCATTGTGCCTCTCCAAAACATTGGAAGAGTGGGACCCATCCCCAGGTTGCCGCCACACTAGCTGATAATGTTTATCTGGGGTAGTGCAGAACCATGATTCATCATTGAACAAAATGCAGAGCCATTCATACACAACATCAGTCCAAAGCAGTTGTTCGTGTTCTGGTGTTAACGGCAACCTATGCATGGGATAGTAGTTCCCCAGCCTGGGTGCTGCTAGTCTCCAACCAATGGTACAAGATAACATAGAACGTTAAAGGCAGTCCATTACTTGATCTCGGATGGCAGGTGCGGATATGACGGGGTTATGATGTGCATGGTGCACAGTAAGATGATCCTCCCTTGTAGTGGTCAGACGTGGTCGACTGGAACCTTGACAAGTATGCATGCCCTCACATTCCAACGCAGTTCAACACTGGACAGTTGTCTCATCTGAATGCCCCACAAATCTGGATATCACATGATTTGAGCAGCCAGCCAAAGGAAACATACAGTGTGGCGCTTTTCAACTTCTGCCAGATGCTGATGACACTGTCTCACATGAGTATACGGCATGTTCGTGTCCTTCACAATGATCACACAACATGTGGCGCATTTCATGTCTCTAACATTGCCTATCAGTCTCGGTACAACATAAAGTGCAAACAACACTGAAGCACTCTGGTGGCTATTGATCTCCCCGTCTAATCATTTACATATCCACTGATGGTGTGTACATGTACGAAATTACTTTGGCATTCGACCATGTCTTCTCAGTGCTTCACTTTTTTCTGTCAGACAGCGTACATTTTCATCTGCATGTAACTGTAATGAGTTTAATGGGGGATCTCAAAGTTTTAGGGTTATATTGTAATTAGGGCAGAGGATCCTATATTGAGTACTTTGAGATGAGGAACTGATGGTCTGAAATGAATATTTAGTTTCTTATTGACATGAACAGCTTACAACACTAACTGAATGCCATGGCAGCTGTTAAAAGTGACGATCACCATCTTAATGCATGCATTATAACAGTCCGTAACATTTTGGCACAGTCTCTCAGGTCCCCTTGTTATGATATTAACGCATCGTCCTCGTAGGATATTCCGCAGCGACGTTTCCGCCTTCTTGCTGAAGCTTCCTCCAGGAAGTGGCTGCATTCTGTGGCACACTGTGGAACTTCCGCTAGCTGTTTGGCAGTAAATGTTGGCGATTGAGTATTGAATAATTTTGTCGTGTCTGTGGACGTTTTCAAGGAGTAGAAGGACGGGCCACGAGTGATGCATTGTTTATGTTTGCACAGGCTCTCTGCCGATTTTATGTCGTCTTTAGCGCCAGGTGGAGAAGAACTCGACGACTACTTTTGGTCGGACGACCATAGTTTCTCCTAGATGGATACGGAAATGTGATTCATCCATTTGCGCTACTGAAAAATCCACGTTAATTAGTTAGTTAATTATTTGGATCTTTTAACGATTCTTTTATACAGGGTGGTCCACTGATCGTGACCGAGCCAAATATCTCACGAAATAAGCGTCAAACGAAAAAACTACAAAGAACGAAACTTGTCTAGCTTGAAGGGGGAAACCAGATGCCGCTTTGGTTGGCCCGCTAGATGGCGCTGCCATAGGTCAAACGGATATCAACTGCGTTTTTTAAAATAAGAACCCTCATTTTTATTACATATTCGTGTAGTGCGCGAAGAAATATGAATGTTTTAGTTGGACCAATTTTTTCGCTTTGTGATAGATGGCGCTGTAATAGTCACAAACACATGGCTCAAATTTTAGACGAACAGTTGGTAACAGGTAGGTTTTTTAAATTAAAATACAGAACGAAGGCACGTTTGAACACTTTATTTCGGTTGTTCCAATGTGATACATGCACCTTTGTGAACTTATCATTTCTGAGAACGCATGCTGTTACAGCGTGATTACCAGTAAATACTTCATTAATGCAATAAATGCTCAAAACAATGTCCGTCAACCTCAATGCATTTGGCAATACGTGTAACGACATTCCTCTCAACAGCGAGTAGTTCGCCTTCCGTTATGTTCGCACATGCATTGAAAATGCGCTGACGCATGTTGTCAGGCGTTGTCGGTGGATCACGATAGCAAATATCCTTCAACTTTCCCCACAGAAAGAAATCCCGGGACGTCAGATCAGGGCCATGATATGGTGCTTCGACGACCAATCCACCTGTCATGAAATATGCTATTCAATACCGCTTCAACCGCACGCGAGTAATGTGCCGGACATCCGTCATGTTGGAAGTACATCGCCATTCTGTCATGCAGTGAAACATCTTGTAGTAACATCGGTAGAACATTACGTAGGAAATCAGCATACATCGCACCATTTAGATTGCCATCGATAAAACAGGGGCCAATTATCCTTCCTCCCATAATGCCGCACCAAACTTTAACCCACCATGGTCGCTGGTGTTCCACTTATCGCAGCCATCGTGGATTTTCCATTGCCCAATAGCGCATATTATGCCGGTTTACGTTACCGCTTCGTCGTTAATTAGAACGTGTGCAAAAAATTTGTCATCGTCCCGTAATTTCTCTTGTGCCCAGTGGCAGAACTCTACACGACGTTCAAAGTAGTCGCCATGGAATTTCTGGTGCATAGAAATATGGTATGGGTGCAATCGATGTTGATGTAGCATTCTCAACACCGACGTTTTTGAGATTCCTGATTCTCGCGCAATTTGTCTGCTAGATTAGCCGCGACAGCAGCTAAAACACCTACTTGAATATCATCATTTGTTGGAGATCGTGGTTAACGTTTCACATGTGGCTGAACACTTGCTGTTTCCTTAAATAACGTAACTATCCGGCGAACGGCCACATGGATGATATCGTCCAGGATACCGAGCAACATACATAGAACACGACCGTTGGGCATTTTAATCACAATAGCCATACATCAACAGGACATCGGCCTTTTCCACAATTGGTAAACGGTCCATTTTAACACGGGTAATGTACCAAGAAGCAAATACCGTCCGCACTGGCGGATTGTTACGTGATACCACGTACTTATACGTTTGTGACTATTAGAGCGCCATCTGTCATAAAACGAAAAAAGTGGTAAAACTAAAACATTCATATTTGTTTACTTACTACACGAATATGTAATAAAAAATGGGGGTTCATATTTTTTAAAAACGCAGTTGATATCCGTTTGACCATTGGTAGCGCCATGTAGCGGGCCAACCAAAGCGCCATCTGGTTTCCCTCTTCAAGCTAGACAAGTTTCGTTCTTTGTAGTTTTTTCGTTTGATGCTTATTTCGTGAGATATTTGGCCCGGTCACTATCAATGGACCACCCTGTGTAAATGACGTGGAACTAGTCAGTTAACAGCATATCGTATACATACAGTTAGTGTTAACATTAATGAACACATTATTTCTTAGTCCTACTCATGCAACTATTGTTGTAAATGACTTCGTACACAATGGTAAGGATGCGTGAGCTACAGAGTGGTGCGGCAACTGTCGTCTTAGCAAAGCAGGACAGGGGCAGAAATGATTACTGAACAAGTTAACACAGTAAACAGGAGATTTACTTAAATTGTATTTCTTCAAGTGTACGAAAAATCGCTACAAATAAGGCAGCAAGAATTAGAGTACAGCTCATAGAATAGCAATAAGGATAAGGCTCTCTGCACTACAGCTTGAACGGTGGTGTCCGAGCCACCAATAGGCGGCCTCTGCAAAGCACCAGGTAGCAGAGAGGCTCCAAGTGCGAGCAGGTTGTGTGGCTGCCACCAGCCGTCCTGTATTGCGGCGACAAGGGCGGCCGTAGTCCAGAGACGCAGCAGGCATGAACCAGTGGGCGTCCACCACTGGATCCACCAGATCCAGCGTGACCCTTATCGGAGTCAGACAAACTTGCAGTGGTATTCCCAACTTTGACGCAGCGCTTGGATGGCGTGTACAGGTACAGCTGCCCATGCGGCTTCAACACGATACCACATTCCATCAAGAGTAGCGACTGGCGTATTGTGACGAGCCAGTTGCTCGTCCACCATTGACCAGACGTTTTCAATTGGTGAGAGATCTGGAGAATGTGGTGGCCAGGGCAGTAGTGGAACATTTTCTGTATCCCGAAAGGCCCGTATAGGACCTGCAACATGCGGTCGTTCATTATCCTGCTGAAATGTAGGGTTTCGCAGGGATCGAATGGAGGGTAGAGCCACGGGTCGTAACACATCTGAAATGTAACGTCCACTGTTCAAAGTGCCGTCAATGCGAACAAGAGGTGACCGAGACGTGTAACCAATGGCACCCCACACCATCATGCCGGGTGATACGCCAGTATCGATACGATGACGAATACACGCTTCCAATGTGCGTTCACCGCGATGTCGCCAAACACGGATGCGACCATCATGATGCTGTAAACAGAACCTGAATTCCTCCGAAAAAACGACGTTTTGCCATTCGTGCACCCAGGTTGGTCGTTGAGTACACCATCGCAGGCTCCCCTGTCTGTGATGCAGCGTCAAGGGTAACCGCAGCCATGGTCTCCGAGCTGATAGTCCATGCCGGTGCAAACGTCGTCGAACTGTTCGTACAGATGGTTGTTGTCTTGCAAACGTCCCCATCTGCTGACTCAGGGATCAGGATGTGGCTGCACGATCCGTTACAGCCATGCGTATAAGATGCCTGTCATCTCGACTGCTAGTGATACGAGGCCGTTGGGATCCAGCACGGCGTTCCGTATTACCCTCCTGAACCCACTGATTTAATATTCTGCTAACAGTCATTGGATCTCGACCAACGCGAGCAGCAATGTCTCGATACGACAAACCGCAATCGCGATAGTCTACAATCCGACCTTTATCAAAGTCGGAAACGTGATGATGCGCATTTCTCCTCCTTACACGAGGCACCACAACAACGTTTTACCAGGAAACACCGGTCAACTGCTGTTTGTGTATGAGAAATCGGTTGGAAACTTTCCTCATATCAGCACGTTGTAGGTGTCGCCACCGGCGCCGACCTTGTGAGAATGCTCTGAAAAGCTAATCATTTGCATATCACAGCATCTTCTTCCTGTCGGTTAAATTTCGCGTCTGTAACACGTAATCTTCGTGGTGTAGCAATTTTAATGGCCAGTAGTGTATTATTGAGACACTGCCACTTAAAACACAAGAGACATGCTAAAATGAAAATACACATGAATGGTCCATATCATCCATAGGTGTATTGGTGAGATGGACCAGTATACTAGGAGAGATGGGCTATACAAAAATGGCTGCATCACAAGTAAAGAATCAGTTAAAATGGCATATTTTTATCTGGAATATGTTGTAATGTATACAGAATTATACTATTAAATATTTTAGTCCAAAAAGATTTTATCAGCGCCCTGTTACAATTAATGATTTCATCAACAGCTGGACAGGTAAGATTTCTTCTAAAAGCTTTGTCTGCGTTGCCTTAGGAGCAATCAGTTCTGAAGTGGTAATTTTGGAAGTTTTAGGTTTAGTAGGGTTGGAGTCCGAAGTTGAGTCAGTGAAAGAATTTGACTTGTCCATATAATTATGCTCTTTTGATGTACTTGGGATCACTAGGCCTTTTGACGAATATTGAAGTGCTTGGTTGGCCTTTGTGTGAGATTCTGCTCTTCCATTTGTTGGCACAGACGTATATTCTGACAAATAAGCTTAGTGAGGTACTGCGGTCACCTTCAGCGGAAATATTTCACATGCCTTGAAGTTAGATTTAATTGCGCTCAATCTCTCTCACATTGAAACAAGTGGTCCATCTTTTCGTAAAAGCATTGATCCATCTCTCTCTAATGTCTGGTAGAGATGGACCACATCAACTTCTATCTGCAGGTAGCGAACACGATGGCTGTTTTAGGTTAATTCTATGCCTACCCACCAGTACAGCTCGTATTCATAAAAAACTGCATCAATATTGTGTAAAGTAAGCCTAAATGCTAAAGTTATGTAACTACACAATAAAACTTCTCGGCTCACCAAAACAGAGAATGTAAATTCTTTCCAGAAGTAACACAAAAAGAACAGCAACATCTTTGCACCATGTATGTTCACAAAAGAACTTCTTCAAAAGTATTTCTAATAGACGCCACTGGTCTGTCTTACCCAGCGGTCCAACCCTACATGATACGAATTACCAAAAGTGACGGGAAAGCAAAGAAAATTATCAGGGAACAGATTAGATTGCAAAAATTAATAATAATCGTAAAAAATGGAACCAAGTGTGTGTGACAAGTAACCAGACGAAGTGCTGATAGAAGAACCGAGAAAGTTCTTTGTTGGATTTGGATTTCTACAAATAAAGAAAGGAAGTAGTACAGAAGACATTAGAGAAAGTGAGGGAGTAGTATGAAACAAATCGGCGAAGACTGTAACACATGAAAAGCGGCCGTCATTCAACAGAGAATGTCAAATGGCTGAAGATAACGATCGCCTACCGAGGCTGAGGGTTATCGTTCCGCGATAATGTTGCTTGCGTTGTTCGGGATATCACGACTGTCATGCGAATGTGGATTCGATGGATTCAGGAGTGCCATACTCAATGCCAAGCAAGATTTTGGTATCCTCAGCGACTTGTGCCCGAAAGGCTAGAAATGTTGTTCACTCGTCCGTGCATTGTCGTATGTGCTAAGTCATAACCTTGCACCAGTAAATGGTTCAAATGGCTCTGAGCACTATGGGACTTAACTGATGAGGTCATCAGTCCCCTAGAACTTAGAACTACTTAAACCTAACTAACCTAAGGGCATCACACACATCCATGTCCGAGGCAGGATTCGAACCTGCGACCGTAGCGGTCGCGCGGTTCCAGGATGTAGCGCCTAGAACCGCTCGGCCACTCCGGCCGGCGCACCAGTAAATCTGATTGTTTGTAGCATGATAGGTACCAACACGAACAGTGCAAAGACTTCTGAGGCACCACGGACGGTAAGCAGGGCTGCCATTACTGTGGTTTCCCGTGACGAGACAACGGGAAGTGAGGCCCGATCAATGGTGCACCCACTGGACGCAGATGTGGCACCACGCTGTCCTTTTAGACGAGTTCTGTTTTCGTAAGCGACATGGTGATGGACGTAATCATGTGTGGAAGCTCCAAGGAGAACCTTCAGATCTCTCACCAACTATAAACATCTGGTCATGGGCTGCAGAGATCCTGACATACCACCAGTCGCCAGACACTTCGACCGATGAACTCTGCCATAGAGTTGAAGCAGAATGGATGTATGTACCGATATCCAAGCTCAGTTTCATTCGATGTTCCGCTGTGCTGTTGCCAGAGGTGGCAGCGCCCTGAAAACCCCCAAATCACCTACAAATTTAATACTGTATTCTTCCCACTGTTCTACACAGGGTGTCCCAGAAATGTTGTGACTAACTTCGAGGGGCTGTACAGGGTATCCTGAGGAACAAATCAAAGATAGGAACCCGTGGCTGATTAAGGCCGAAGATACTTTCAGTCGAAAGTTTTACAAAGGACCTAACAGTGTTTAGAATGGATAGATTAAATAAAGTTGGTGGCTGCGTCTTTGTTGCTTTTAGAAATAGTTTACCTCGCTCCAAAACTGAAGTAGATAGTTCCTGTGGTTTACTATCAGTACCAATAACGATTTGAGATTCAGTGGTTTCTGTTGGCGCTTAGTTACGGATCTTTCCCAACGCAGCTACGACAGTTTACAACTGGAGTGTTGACTGTTACTATGTCTACCGTCTTCCTACATTCGTCATTCACCTTTTGAAACTGAAGGCCTTTCTACACTTTTATGAGACCCTCTAACCTACAAAATCGTCCACTCCATTCCACAAAGCCCCCGCTAATAGTATAGGCGTCTCCTGCGTGCAATGGACACCTGACCTATTAAGCGGAACACAGAACCCCTCCATCATATGACGCAAGTCGAGAAATCTGCTACCTACACTCTCACAGAATAGCGTGAGCCAGATTAAAACCCTCCACTTGACTGTGTACCAAAGATCCGCAGTCGGTCCTCTCGACAATGTTATGGGTGGTGAGCTGTGCCTTCATCTCGCAAGCGAGATGCCAACCAACTGAAACCGGAGAATATCTCTTCTGAGCTTAAGATACACACATCGTTACTACCGACATGAGCCACCACGGGTACGTACGCAGAGTGCGCACTGGATTTCTTCCTCTCCTCGGCGATAGTGGCAGTCAGTCCCGATCACTGAATAACAAACAACATTGCTAGATTCCATGGAGTTTCGGGACTCCAATCAGATAACGTCGAATTCTTATATTTCGGCTGACAACCATTCAGCCATCTTCATCAAGCTACGAGATGATCCTCATACGGAATGATCCTCACACAGTGGTCCTTCCAGCAGATATGTGAAACGCCTCTGAGCTCAATGACCAGAAGGTTTAGCTCGTTGAGTGAACCGACGTACAGGAAAATTGACAAAGAACCCACAGGAAGAGTAGAAAGAGAAACGACAGAGTTGCTGAATTCTTCTTCCTTTCCGCAAGGAGTTGCAAAAAGATTAAAACCTCATAGCTCTGTTCTACCACGGTTACATAGTTTTCCAAAAATACACAAAGGAGGCCTTCCATTATGTCCTGTTGTGAGCAATATAGGAGCTCCAAAGTATCACTTAACTAGACATCTTGCCTCTTTACTGAGATATTTTATGAGGAAGTGTTCATGTCATATTCACAACTCCGATGGTTTAGTGTGTGTAGAGGTTATACCTGACAACCGGAATAAGTTAATTATTGGTTCCTTGTACCGATCCCATGACTCAGACGATACAGTTGCTGAGCAGTTGAAAGAAAATTTGAGGTCTCATCACAATTAGGTAACCCACTCATACAATTATAGCTGGTGGTAATTTCAATACAATCTCGATTTTTTGGCGAAAATACGTATTCAAAGCCGGTGGTAGGTATAAAACGTCGTTAGAAAAAGTATTAAATGCTTTCTCCGAAAATTATTTTGTGCAATTAGTTCAGGAGCCGACTCGAAGCATAAATGGTTCTGGAAACACACTTGACCTCTTAGTAGCAAATAATAATGAGCAAATAGGGAACATTATGATGTACACAGGATTTAATGATCAGAAGATCTTTGTAGCGAGAATAACCACAGCAACATCCAAATCTGCCAAAAGTAAATGCAAAATATATCTATTTAAAAAAGCTGATAAAACTTCGCTTGAAGTCTCCCATAGAGCAGCCTCCAGTCCTTCCCAACTACGAAAGTGTAGACAAAATATGACTTTCATTCAAAGAAATAGTATGTGAGACAATTTAGAGATTAATACCAAATAAATTAATAAAAGATGGTGCTGATCACCCAGTGTAGACATAACTGGTGACAACACTGTTGCAGAAGCAACGAAAAAAGTTTGTGAATCTTAAAAGAAGATAAAAACACCAAAACTGGCTACGTTTTACTGAATATCGAAACTTAGCATGGAATGTGACGTACTTTCAACAGCTTGCACAGTGAAACTCTGTCTTGAAATCTGACAGAAAAACCAAAGAGATTCTGGTCCTATTTAAAGTACACCGGCGGCAAGACACAATCAGTACCTTCACTACCCGAGACATCAATGGTAATATTACCGATGGCAGCACCACTAAAGCTGAGTTAATGAAGACAGTTTCCAGAAATTCATTCATCAAAGAAGACGAAGTATTCCAGAATTCGAATCGAAAGCAACTGCCAACATGAGTACCTTAGAAGTAGATATCCACGGTGTAGCTGAGCAGCTAAAAGCACTTAATAAAGGCAAGTCTTCCAGTCCATATAGCATATCAACAAGGTTCCTTTCCAAATATGCTAATGCAACAGCCCGATACTTAGCAAGCATATACAGTCACTCGCTCGACGGAAAATCCGTACAGAAAGACTGGAAAGTTGCGCAGTTCACATCTATGCTCAAGAAAGGAAAAAGGAGTAAAGCGCTGAATTGCAGATCCATGTCACTAATGTCTATTTTTAGTAGTATTTTGGAACTTATATATATTATGAATTAACTCGAAGGTAACGGTCTACTGATACACAGTCAGCCCGATTTAAGAAAATACCGTTCTTGTGAAACAAACTGGATCTTTATTCTCACAAAGTAATGAGTGCTATCGGCTGGGGATGTCAAATTGATTCAACGGTTTTAGATTCCCAGAAGGCTTTTGATATCGTTTCTCACAGAGACTTTTAATCAAATTACGTGCTTACGGAGAATCGCTTCAGTTGTGTGGCTCAATGCTTCGTTCCCTTTCAGAAAGGTTGCAGTTTGTATTATCCGATAGAAAATCATCGAATAAAGCAGAAATGGTATATGGCGTTCCGCAAGGAAATGTTATAGAATATATGCTGTTCCTAATCTATATAAACGGTTTAGTAGGTAATCTGAGCAGCTCTCATAGATTGTGTGCAGATGATGCTGTAATTTACAGTCTAGTAAAGTCATAAGAAGGCGAAAACTAATTGTAAAATGACTTAGGCACGACGTCTGAATAGTGCGAAAAGTAGCAATTGTTCCTCAATAAGGACAAGTGTGAGATCATCCACATAATTAAAAAAAAAAAAAAAAAAAAAAAAAAAACTGTTAAACTTCAAATTAGACAAATTACACGATCCCACGCCCGGGTTCCCGGGTTCGATTCCCGGCGGGGTCAGGGATTTTCTCTGCCTCGTGATGGCTGGGTGTTGTGTGATGTCCTTAGGTTAGTTAGGTTTAAGTAGTTCTAAGTTCTAGGGGACTGATGACCATAGATGTTAAGTCCCATAGTGCTCAGAGCCATTTGACCCAAGTTACACGATAAATCACACAAATCTAAAGTCTATCAATTTGACCAAGTACCTAGGAATTACAGTTAGGAACAACTTAAGTTGGAACGGACACATACATAACGTCGGAGGAAGGCAAACCAAAAATTACGTTTTATTGGCTCACTTAGAAGATACAAAAGGTCCACTAAAGAAACTGCCTTTATTATTGTTCGTCCTCTGCTATTGCTGTGCTCTATGTGATCCCCGCCAGATAGGGTTGACAGAGCAGATCGAAAAAGTTCAAAGAAAGCCAGCTCGTGTTTTGTTATCACGAAATACGAAAGAGAGTGTCACAGATATGATAAAAGAGTTGGGATGGCAGTCGTTTAAAGAAAGGCATTTTCGTTGTGGCGAGATCTTTTCACGAAATTTCAATCTCCAATTTTCTCCTCTAAATGTGAAAATATTTTATTGCCGCCAACCTGCATAGCGAGAAATGATCATCATAATAAAATGAGAGAAAGCAGAGCTCGTACAGAAGGAGTTAAGTGTCCGTTTCACCCACGCGCCGTTAGACAGTGGAACAGTACAGAAATAGCCTGAACGTGGTTTGAACGACCCTCTGCCAGGCATTTAAATGTAAATTGCATAGCAGTCATGTAAATGCAGACGTAGCTGCTGCGGAGACAGGTCTTGTCTCCTATGAATGAAATGTTCTATTGTCTTAGTGGTTTCCATCTTCAGTTTATTTTTTCCTGTATATCGAAAAACAATGGAGATTTTAGTGGACAAATTGAAACCCATGCCCAAAACCGTCATCCATCGAGGCAACAGAGCCTCACGTTCGTAGGAGACAAGGGCTGTCTACGCAGCAGCTAGTTCCATCTTCTCCACTGACAATTGTGGTAACCAATCGCGATCGTTGAATAACAAACAACATTGGGGAACGTTCTGCCCACGGTACGACAGCCTACGAAATTACGTTTGTTGCTAAAGGGGTTGCCTAGCGGCAGGCGCCAGCGCCTATAATTTCGATGCTCTGTAGCATTGTTGGATGACGTTTCCCGACACAGCTTCCTATCCTCGATTTGCTCCTCAAGACACCGTCTAAAGCCCCTCGAAGTTTGTTGCAACATTTCTGAGAGAGCCCGTACTCGCACAATAAGTGAAATTCTTTATTCGCTTTCTTACCTGGTGTTGTAATTTTAATAGCCAGCTTTGTACATATGGGTCGCCTGCTGTTGAGAGCCATAACAGAGACTATGAATCATGTGCTCCTATACACCTGTGGCTTTTGCAATACCATACTTCCACAGTAATCCGAGCATACTGTGCTACAGCAGGTTGCTGCCAACTACGCCTGTAGCAGTTTTGAGACATGTGCTTCTTTATCGTTAAGCTGTGTCATCCACTTGATTGATCACTACAATTGAATTCAAACCACACCTTACTGTTAGCCCTAAACCAAAGAGATGTCATTAAGAATACAATAAAAGATTTTTTTTTTTTGTCATTCGATGTCAGCGCTTTTGACAGGCCTGTATCAAACTTTGTAGTTTTGCTGCAAATCAAACATATGGTGACTCAATGTAGAGCACACTCTTTTGTTGCGATTTTGAAGGGATTATTTTACCAGAAGTTTAGTACCATCTGTAATTTACTTGTTTCAGGCCATCACACTTTGCTCTTTGTCGACGTCACCTAAACCACGTGAATCCGCAGTATATCCACAAAGAGTTAACCAAATATTTTCTCAGCGTCTATTGAATTTCTTATTGGGTCATGCAGCCTTGATACGATTTAGACTTGTTTATTCACACTGTAGAAGGTCAGTTACAATTTTCTGATTTGTAATAGGTGTGCTTGCTATGACACTACAGAGGAGTGACAGGTTGCGTCACATCATGCTCAGGTACTTAGTTGACTCCAGTACTGTGGCATGGTTGGTAGTAGCTACTAGATGATATTACAAAAAATCTCTAATTAAATTTGACTTCGCACTTTACAGACCAGTAATTTTGTTTTGCTATGACAGGTTAGATGTGTTTAAACTATACATCAGCCTGTTGCTGGACGTTACTGCGTGGAACTCATACATTTAACGAAGGACTCACGCAACGGCCATCTCGCGTTTAGCCTAGGCCGCAGTCTAGAAAGAACTAGATACTGTCTGCAGTCCTTAACAACAGTTAGAAGTTATTTCTTTGACACTGTTACACATAAAAACCTACCGACTGAATACGTAAAGGGCAGTCAAATGAAAACGAGACATGCGAAAAAGTAATTAAATTGTTTATTGTTTCAAAAATAATCGCCATAACTGTTGGGATAGTTATCCAATTGTAAGACATGAGGGACAGTGCTTTCATGGAAAAATATTTGCGGTTACCTATGGAACCATGATTTCCCCCAGACGTGCAAACCTTTGTTCGAAGCAAATCGACGGCCACGTATGTGTTTCTTCAGGGCTCTAAAAATATGGAAATCGCATGGGAAGATCGGGAGTGTATGCAGAATAGTCGAAACAACCTGCCGACACAATATTCAACCACATGCTGCCAAGGTTGTTTCGACCACGCTGCAAAAGTTTCGTTGGGAAGACTTTACACTTTCTGCATATACAGTCCCGATCTCTCCCCATGCGATTTCTCTATTTATGGAGCCCTGAAGAAAGACAGCCGACCTCTGTGGCCGAGCTGTTCTAGGCGCTTCACTCCGGAACCGCGCTGCTGCTACGGTCGCAGGTTCGAATCCTGCCTCGGGCATGGATGTGTGTGATGTCCTCAGGTTAGTTAGGTTTAAGTAGTTCTAAGTCTAGGGGACTGATGACCTCAGATGTTAGGTCCCATAGTGCTCAGAGCCATTAGAACCTTACGTTTCTCCGTACATCTCGTTCTTTATACTACACTCCTGGAAATGGAAAAAAGAACACATTGACACCGGTGTGTCAGACCCACCATACTTGCTCCGGACACTGCGAGAGGGCTGTACGAGCAATGATCACACGCACGGCACAGCGGACACACCAGGAACCGCGGTGTTGGCCGTCGAATGGCGCTAGCTGCGCAGCATTTGTGCACCGCTGCCGTCAGTGTCAGCCAGTTTGCCGTGGCATACGGAGCTCCATCGCAGTCTTTAACACTGGTAGCATGCCGCGACAGCGTGGACGTGAACCGTATGTGCAGTTGACGGACTTTGAGCGAGGGCGTATAGTGGGCATGCGGGAGGCCGGGTGGACGTACCGCCGAATTGCTCAACACGTGGGGCGTGAGGTCTCCACAGTACATCGATGTTGTCGCCAGTGGTCGGCGGAAGGTGCACGTGCCCGTCGACCTGGGACCGGACCGCAGCGACGCACGGATGCACGCCAAGACCGTAGGATCCTACGCAGTGCCGTAGGGGACCGCACCGCCACTTCCCAGCAAATTAGGGACACTGTTGCTCCTGGGGTATCGGCGAGGACCATTCGCAACCGTCTCCATGAAGCTGGGCTACGGTCCCGCACACCGTTGGGCCGTCTTCCGCTCACGCCCCAACATCGTGCAGCCCGCCTCCAGTGGTGTCGCGACAGGCGTGAATGGAGGGACGAATGGAGACGTGTCGTCTTCAGCGATGAGAGTCGCTTCTGCCTTGGTGCCAATGATGGTCGTATGCGTGTTTGGCGCCGTGCAGGTGAGCGCCACAATCAGGACTGCATACGACCGAGGCACACAGGGCCAACACCCGGCATCATGGTGTGGGGAGCGATCTCCTACACTGGCCGTACACCACTGGTGATCGTCGAGGGGACACTGAATAGTGCACGGTACATCCAAACCGTCATCGAACCCATCGTTCTACCATTCCTAGACCGGCAAGGGAACTTGCTGTTCCAACAGGACAATGCACGTCCGCATGTATCCCGTGCCACCCAACGTGCTCTAGAAGGTGTAAGTCAACTACTCTGGCCAGCAAGATCTCCGGATCTGTCCCCCATTGAGCATGTTTGGGACTGGATGAAGCGTCGTCTCACGCGGTCTGCACGTCCAGCACGAACGCTGGTCCAACTGAGGCGCCAGGTGGAAATGGCATGGCAAGCCGTTCCACAGGACTACATCCAGCATCTCTACGATCGTCTCCATGGGAGAACAGCAGCCTGCATTGCTGCGAAAGGTGGATATACACTGTACTAGTGCCGACATTGTGCATGCTCTGTTGCCTGTGTCTATGTGCCTGTGGTTCTGTCAGTGTGATCATGTGATGTATCTGACCCCAGGAATGTGTCAATAAAGTTTCCCCTTCCTGGGACAATGAATTCACGGTGTTCTTATTTCAATTTCCAGGAGTGTATTAACAATATAAACACCAACTAAAAACCTGTATTATTCCCATAAATTCGAGGAAGGAAAAAGGGTGCGAGATCGTCACAAAAGTGACTAAGTGCTTGGAAGAGAAAGACGCGGCCCGAGCGAAAACCACATTTAGGTGACAGACGACTCCCATCTCCACGATGCTCGAACGCAACACCTTGTGACAGGTGTCCATCGTCCAGTGCGAAGATAGGACGCCCAATATAATTTAATCTGACAAGTTAGCTTTCGGGGGAAGAGGTGGTGCGGCTTACAGATACCGACTCCCAGATTCCTCACAAATCCATGGAGATAAAGTACAATCTTCCATGCAACAGGTCGAAGCAAGGGCCCTGAAGAAAACGAGATTCCCTCAGAATTAATGAGATTCTTCGGAGAGCACACCCCGGCAAAACTATTGCACCCGGTATTCAAGGTAAATGAGACAGGTGTAATGTCATCAGCCTTAAAGAGGCACGTACTAATTCCAATTCAAAAGAAGACAGGCGCTAACTTGTGTGAATATTATCGAGCCAGCAGTTTAATAGCTCATGGTTGGGGAATATCGACACGAGTTATTTGGAAAAAACAGGTACAGGGCGACCTTGGCGACGATAATTTTGTGTTCCGTAGAAATGTGCGAACAGCCCTTTGTCTTACTTTATCAGGCAGAGTGAAGAATGGCAAACCTACGTTTATGTCACATGTAGATTAAGAGGAAAACTCTCGATGATTCTGACTGCAATATTCTTTTTGAAATAGTGAGGATAGCACGGATAAAATGCAACTAGGGAAAGTTTATCTACTACTTGTACAGAAATCAGACTGCAGTTATGAAGGTCGATGGACTTGAAAGACAAGCAGTACTTGTTAAGGAAGTGAGACAGCGTTGTAGCCTATATCCAGTCTGTACATTGAGGTAGCAGTAAAGGAAACGAAACCAAGGAGAAATCAGAGAAGGGAATTAAAGTTCAGGGAAATGAAATAAAAGCTTTCAGGTTTGTTGATGACACTGAAATTCTCTCAGAGACGGCAAAGGACTTGGAAGGGCAAAATGGTTCAAATGGCTCTGAGTACTATGGGACTTAACATCTGAGGTCATCAGTCCCCTAGAATTTAGAACTACTTAAACCTAACTAACCTAAGGACATCACACACATCCATGTCCGAGGCAGGATTATAACTTGCGACCGTAGCGGTCGCGCGGTTCCAGACTGAAGCGCCTAGAACTGCTCGACCACACCGGCCGGCACTTGGAAGGGTAGCCGAACGGAACGGACAGTCTTTTAAAGAAGTTATAAGGTGAATAACAATCAGAGCAAAACAAGGTTATGGAGTATAGTCGAATAACATACAAGCAGTGGTGAGATTATCAAATGACAAACGAAAAGGAGAAGAGTTTCGCTACTTGGGCTGCGAAATAACTGACGGCGGCCAAAGTGGAGAGTGTATAAAACGCAGATTGGTAATTGCGAAACCAGCGTTTCTGAAAAAGTGCAATTTACTAACACCGAATACAAATTAGAAAATTAGGAAGCTTTATGTTCAAAATGTTAAAATGTTGTGAATTCCTAAGGGATCAAATTTACACTCTACTTTGACTTGTGCTAAGAACAACACACACCCCCATGTCCGAGGGAGGACTCGAACCTCCGGCGGGAGGGGGAAGTTTTATCTGAAGCTACTTATCTGTAGAGCGCTCTTGTTCAGAAGTGAAATGTAAACAATGCTCAGCTCAGACAAGACGAGAACAGACTCTTTTGAAATGCGCTGCTACAGAATAATGCTGAATAATATGCGTGTAGACCGTGTAACTATTGTGGAGGAACTGAGTTGGGGAGTGAAGGAACTTACGGCACAATGTGATTAAAAGAAGGTATCAGTTGACAGAATATATAATGGGGGAAGTTTGATGAAAAAAGTAATGAATAAAAGCTTTAGAAGGACACCAAGGCTTGACTACAGTAGGTTGCTTCATAAGCATGTAGGGTTCCGAAGTTATGGGGAAATGAAGAGGATTCCACAGGATGACGTGCGTGGAGTGCTCTAGCAAATCAATCATCAGACTGAAGACCGCAACAAAACGGGAATTGAGGGGCTGAGAGTATAAGTGGTACAAGTGCTTGCTGAAACAAACTGAGTAATTGACTGACAAAGTTAAACGACTATTTACAAGCTTTGTGAGCTCTTATCGGAACATCAATATTTTTTTCTAATGGTCACTTAGTCCTTGCATATTTGCAGGTATGGATCGAGATTGTAGTGCTTCTACATTATTTTCTTATAATGCTTTAAAAATACTTATACTCCCTGCATCTTAAAACTTTTTAGAAAAAAAAGATATAAGTGCTAAAACATTTTCTTTACTGTGCTTTATTCTGAAGATTTTTTTGTACAACACACATGATGCTCATAGTACAATACATGTTCGTTATGAAACAAGAATAAGTGTTTAATTAATGTAAAATTAATATAAGAAGCTGAAAGCAGTAGGTAAATAGCAAATAAAATAAAAATACCAAAAAGAAAGTATATTGGTGTGATTCCAACACGTGTGAGACATTATTCATTGTCACTTTCTGTAATCCTCTCACAGTCAGTGCATTAATATAGAATCAGAATCATTTTCTGCCCTGGTATCCGATGAAGAATGTCCTTCCTGGGGCAACACTCGTCATGCTGTACCACTGTGTTGTGATTTCTCAGCCTTACTTACCCCCTTCTTTGACCACATCCTCTCCTTTCTCCACTTCCTCCTCTTAAACCCATGTTAATTGCTGTCTGGGAATGGAATATATTGTTGTAGAACTCATAATCAATTGGAAGGACGTAATTCTTTATTTCCTGAAATTTTTTTTTGCACTTCTCACATGCTCATCTGCAAGGGCTGCAGAAGAGGGCGATCAATATCGTGCATCCTGAAAGCTGCTTCACTAAACTCAAGGTTACGTTTTAAGGAATACTTGAACTGCATTGTCAGGGGATTTTGTATGCTAATTTTTATCCTGCTAATATTCCTCCACTGTATTTTGTTTCCTTGAGTGTCTTTAGCAAGTTTGTCCTTTGCTATGACATCCATGGCTTTCACTGAAAGAAAGTATTTTGTTTTCATTGTCACTACAGAAATCTTTAGGCTGACTTTCTTCACTGCTTCCATCCTGTCTTGAGCAACAAGTACGTATTTCAAGTATCTTTCGCATTATCACATTCCTTGTATGTATGGCCATGTTCACGGAAGACAAGATGGACAGCCACTATTTCGAAAGAGAGACTTTTTAACCAGGTATCAAATATTGCTATAAGTAATCTTAAAAGTATACATATCAGGCTACTGCAGCACTTTAAAAAATGCAGATCTGTCTATATTTCTAAATGCAGTCCAGGCATTGGCTTAGAGCCTAAACTTAATCATAAAAGTATGCAGAGCTATGCAGGAAATCGCATGCAGTTCTTTTACTGTGATGGTATCCACACTTTAGCTTTACACGTGTGTGCTTAGATCATTTCTTATGAATTGTGACTTGTATCACCTGTTCTCTCAGCCTCTCAATTGGTTCACCAATGACCATTTCAGAAATCTTCAGTATAGATATGAGGGTATTCTGGTCAAACAAAACATGTGCTTGGCCCCAACTGATAGCAAGGAAGTAAAATATATAGTACGGTCAATAAAAAATACAAAATCAGCAGGCTATGATTGATCGTCTTTCGACACATTAAAAAGGTGCATAGACGACATATCTGATGCCATGGCCACATCAGTAAATGATGTAACTGCATCAGATAGTTTCCTAGTGATACCAGTTTACAAGAAAGGTCTTAACCATCAGCTGCTTTATTTAACCTGTATGTCATCTACTGGTTTTTGTTACAGACCATCATCACTGTTAAAAACATATCCCACTTTCCTTTTAAGTTGATACAACATCAAGTATGTCATGTGAAACAAGCCAAACAACTGTCGTAACGTATCCTTGAAAATTTCAAGAATGAACAGACTATTGTACATTGTCTATTTGCCCATTGTGGGGTATGCTCTTAACACCAGCTTAAAATGAAAGTAGGATATGTTTTTAACTGATGTGTTTTACCCAACATCTAGAGATGATGGCCCATGACCTAAACCAATAGATGATATACAGCTTAAACAAAAGGGGCTGATGCTTAAAATAAGTTTTTCAAAATATGTTATTACATTACATGGAATACCCGTGTTGCATCCAATATTTTTCAGCGTGTGTTTTTCGGTTGTTCCTCAGTTTTACTGAATTTTTAGAAAAATTGACAGTCTGTTTACTGCCACTATTAACCGAGAAAAATTTTGCATGAGAATTGAGACACAAATATTTCTGGGAAACACGTAATAATGATGATGTGTGGTTTGTGGGGCGCTCAACTGCGTGGTCATCAGCGCCAGGAGACAGATAACGATTCGCAAATTAAGATTTCCGTGTCGCATCAGTACAACAAAGTATTGTTAACTTATTTCCCAGATAATAATTGAGAGATTTTCTTCTGACATGGTAACTGAACATTCATACAGGACCAGCACTCGAATCTAGGTTTTCTGCTTTCTGCGAACAGTCACCTTCCCATTTGGTTATCCAAGAAAGACTGCAGAGTTCAATCCTCACTTCAGAGAGAAGTTCTGTGCATCCACTTGAAAATAATACTTCGACACTAAAGAATCGAGAGGCTCATATTACCAAGAGCGCATTCATGGTAACGTATTAGCGCATGACAGTTACTTACGCTGTGTGAAGTTTAATTAAAACCGATCATCTCGGTGATGGTTTAGTAGCAGCTTACTACAGACACGTTCATGTTCTTCAGCAGAACAATGCCGTATTCTCATCCCTTCAGATGACACTGATGCTGCATATTTGTGTGCTTAACAAATATGTTCAATTAATGCTGCTCATATTCAAAGGAGGATTATTCAAAACATTTGTGTACGCCGTCGTCTATGAGGCTACGCAGTAATTAATCTGTTTTTGCCTTCTGCCGGAGCGCAAGAAACAGCGTAAGGGCACAGTTCATGGTCGAGAACGTCTTACGCTAATACAGCAAGACAAATAGTTCTTTAATAGTGTGAGCAGTTTCTTTATTTTGTGTCAACGTGGTAACACCAACATACACATTGAAGCTGTTTCATCTCATGGCCAAGAGGAATGCAGAATCGTAAGAGTCAGTCATATAGAAAGGTAGAGATTATGCCAAAATAACAATGTAACAGTATATTAAACTCTGGGACCAGAGATTCAAAAACACTGTAAAATTCTGCTACATAAAACACATGAAATTGGCTGGGGCCATACCGATTATGCGACTGCATAAAAAAGATAATGCCACCCACAACTTCTCTGGCAATCGAACACCTAACCTACTACAATGCCTGATAAAAATGCGCTGCCCGCTGCCGACTCCAATAGTAACATCAGTAGGAGGACAACAGGGTTTCTCGATCAAAACCAATCACAGTGTTTGTAGTGTATGCTGCCCTTTTTTGTACATGACATCAAATCCAAGATAACAGTAAGCCACAGCCCCTTTATAAGCCACAACTATTTTTTATGATGTCATCTTGGTCTTAGCTCTTCCCCCTCCATCTCTCCCCACATCCGCTCCCTCTATTTCTGTACCATTCCCCCTTTCCTAAGCTACATCCCCACTTTTGGCAACAGATCAGTCACAGTGCCACTAAGCCAGCCAAAATTGCTTCTTCTAGAAATTCAACCAGGAATGACAGGTACAGATCACAAGAAAAAACACTGAGGTATGGTCATAGAAGATCAAAGAGGTGTGGTAGGTATAGACCACAACAGATCACAAGAAAAACGCTATCTCCAAGTGTGTTGACACAAAAGCGCAGAACAGTTCCAATTTTTACATCCAGCAGTAACGTACTGGAAACTATATAGTATTTGATATGGACTATGAGAAAGAGTATCAAGCATACTATCCACAAATAGCTAAAAACTTATGTTTACTTAGCCAGTTTTGTTAGCAAATTAGAAGTATATACTTGCCAAAGATGACTTTTATTTCAGCTACTTTTCCCTAAAACCTGTAAATGTGAAATAAAATCAGTTGCTGCCTTATGCTGCCAATGAATGGCTTGCCAAACTGCTGTGGCCATGATTTTACAACCATTAAAATGAAACAGCCAGTCCCTAACTATGTTCTCCCTATCTCCTATTAGTCAAAAGCATAGTTTGATTGTTGTATAGTTTGATTGCATTATATTGGTGCAAGGCACAATGGAAGGCTAAAATTAAATATTTTCACATCTAAAACGTTTGTATTATTTATCAAAATACATATGACACCACTGCCAATCGAACTTAGAGGTTAAGTAGGATTTGTCAATGAGTATAGTTCAATTATTGTACCTCATTTGGTGTAATGCAAAATGGAATTGTAAAATTAAGAATTTCCACCCTTAAATTAACTAATTTGCTCAAATTAAGTGCCCTGTAGCTGTTGATAAACTTCTCAGATGATCAGTTGAGTGGTGGTGTTATCTTGTCATAACACTTCAATGCGTTTTGTACCTATCATCTTCAGGCAAAGTGTTCGCCTGCTGTGTTCTGGATATCTATATACACATTGGACTGCTGACTACATCTGTAGGTGGGCCAATCACACACCTCCAGAAGAGTGTACTGTGGGGCTGATGGGGAATGTGACACAGCCAATGATGGGGGAATGTGGCTCAGCTCTGGTATGGGTGCTGAGTCCCAGTGTCTCTCCATTCTGTCTGTAGCTCTCAGCTACTGGAAGACTGCAGTTAGTGTGGAACTTACACTTGATGCCTAAAACATGAATGTGGACTCTCAAATTAATTGCCACAGCTATCTTTTCACATCAAAATTATTCTACATCAACACAAAGTGCATGTAGCAGACAATGAAGTAATATTTGAAAATTATTCCTAGGGCTAAATGAGACTATGTTATGTGTAGTACAAAAACGAACTGTCTAACCACAATTTTAGGACAGCAGAACAGTTCTATAGTAGTACAAAATACACATCGCGAAAATAACATGCAGTATGAGTTGACACTTCGTGTTAGGCCTAAATCAGGCTATGTTAGCGATAGTACAAGAACAAAATTTCATCATGTGACCAAACTCCATTTTAGGGAGAAGAAAATAATGCATCATGTTCCACACAAGAAAAATATAATTGATATTAAACACTGACTAACATAGTTTATTTAATTTCATTTTGATTTTGGACCTACAAGCAGTTATCTTACACTGGTATTCTATACACCAATGTCAGATTATCCAACTATTTGACATAACAAACCATACTGAAAGTGGTGTGTTTTGATGAGATGTTTAATGCACTATAGCACATAAACTAAACATTTTTGTAATACCCAAGCATAACTTTGTAAAGCATAAAATAAAAAATGTAGATAATACAACACTATCAAAGACAATGGTGGAACAAGGTTTCACACAAAATAATTGAAGTTCTATTTACAAAAACTAGATCAGTATACCAGAATGAAATTATTCATGGAAATGCAACAAGAATTCAAGTGCAAAACATACAGCGGTTATTTATCATAATATGCAATTATAACAACTGATAATAAAGGAAAATTCAATCTTGCGCCAAAATAAACTGTCTGTATTATTTATCAAAATATGTAAGATTTCGAGTACAAAACACACGTGACACAAGAGTCGTAAATTAATTGTTCTAGTCCACAGCTCGTGGTCGTGCGGTAGCGCTCTCGCTTTCCACGCCCGGGTTCCCGGGTTCGATTCCTGGCGTGGTCAGGGATTTTCTCTGCCTCGTGATGACTGGGTGTTATGTGATGTCCTTAGGTTAGTTAGGTTTAAGTAGTTCTAAGTTCTAGGGAACTGATGACCATAGATGTTAAGTCCCATAGTGCTCAGAGCCATTTGAATTTAGTTGTTCTACAACAGTAAAAAAGGCCACTACTGATATAACTTAGAAATTAAGTAGCAGTTGCCAGCAAGTTTAGTTTATCTTTGTACCACACATTAAGGAAACCAAAATTTGCTTCTGTTTTTTACCAAAATATGCAATGATTTTTTGTATAACATTACGAAACACGCATAGCACTGCTGCTGATCTAACATACTGTTTCAAATTCACTTGTTGATTTACTCACATGACTACATTGTCTGTAATATTTGCAAAAGCACCACATTTTAATTCAGAACAAACCAATAACAAAATCAGTCAAAATAACAGTGACGTGACAAAAGTCATGACTGTACCCAGCATGTACCTGACAATCACAAAAGCTTTCCTTCAGGACTCCAAAAATTTGGAAATCGCATGGGGAGAGACTGGGAATTATGGAGTACATGTAAGGGCTTCCCAGTAAAACTTCTGTAGTGTATTCAAAACAGCCTCGGCAGCACGTGGGTTCTTTTCCTTCCCATGTGATTTCCATATTTCTGGATCCATGAAGAAAGACATTCGTGGTCACCGATTTGCTTCAGACAAAGAAATGCGAGCGTGGGCACAATCATAGATCTGTAGGCAACCTCAAACATTTTTCCATGACGACATTGACTATTTTATCTCATAATGGGATAAACGTATTAAGAGTTATGACGATTACTTTTGAAATAATAAACAATTTACTTACTTTTTTCCGTATCTGACTCGTTTTCATTTGACTGCCCCTAACAGAACAAGAGACTATAGACTAATTATATAACTGCATAGACCAATTCTATAAACACATAAATAGCGTCAATTGCATCATGCGTGTGAGCTTCCTTGTACCATCTTGAGGGCTGCAAATAGATCCATAAGAATCGAATAACAACTGGAGGGATCGCGCATGAGGATAGTGGGGATCTACATATGCTCAGAGTTACAGTTATCTACATGCTAAAGAATTATGTTAAGGCACTAACATTTCCTAAATATTGCCCAGACGCTGCCACTTCAGATTTTAAACGTTCTGTGTACCTAAATATTAAAAAATATCCCTATTTTAAGGTTTAATGTGTTGCTTTAATTGCTCTACAAAGAGCTTTTTCCCGTAGGTATCGGATACATGACAATTTGTGAAATGCAGTAGTTTCTATAAAAAAACACCAAATGAAAAGCGCGAGATCTCAAGACTTGGTCACGAAGCGTCCTAAGTGCAAACCGATAATAGCACAATTTTTCGAGCAGCGACCTCCCTAGTAAACATATTGTTTGCATTTTGAAATGTTGTTTGCCGGCCGCGGTGGCCAAGCGGTTAAAGGCGCTACAGTCTGGAACCGCGCGGCTGCTACGGTCGCAGGTTCGAATCCTGCCTTGGGCATGGACGTGTGTGATGTCCTTAGGTTAGTTAGGTTTAAGTAGTTCTAAGTTCTAGGGGACTGATGACCTTAGAAGTTAAGTCCCACAGTGCACAGAGCCATTTATTTGAAATGTTGTTTAGTTTCCGAACTATCATCATTTCAGGGTAAGGTGATATCTGCGAAGCAAACTTTTAAGATTCGCCTGATTCAAAAGTTGATCACCTGTCTGTATGAAGGCCTTCAATCTCAACCGGTGACGATAACAATCAGAAAACCAGGGGTCTGACGCGTACCTGCCTAGTATAACCCCCAGAGAACTTCAGCGAACTTTCTGGAGAGTTTGGAATCACAATTGGTTGGTGTCATAAGGTTTCAAGGGAAAAATTGAAAGCGCATCGAGTAGCATCATCTTTCGATGACTGAAAAGCTCAAGGAATATTGAATAAACTTTTTCAGTGAACCTGAAGAAACTGGCGATGTTGTAACATCAGGCAAAGGGGCACCACAGAAAAGGAGTGCTGAGTTTACAATTACGACACTGGGACAAAAGTCCGTCCATCACAGCAGGCTTCCAAAAAATATGCATAAAAAAAGCGCATCTGTTTAATCAGTGTCAAGGTGACGCTCACCACGTTTTTCGATGACAGTGGAGTTCTGCACGCTCACCACGTTTTTCGAAGACAGTAGAATTCTGCAGTTTTAATTTTTCTCCCAACATCAGACTGTCAACCGTTACCACTAAGAAACCGTTTTGAAAAGGTGGCGAAAGAAAAACTGCTTAAAAGCTGTGGCGAGGCAACTCACTGTTCTTTTGTCATCACAACGCGGATACCCTCTCAGCTGCCCGTTCTCAGCTGTTCTACTTCCTAAACTTCGCTTCATATGACCTACACTGTTCCTAAAATTAAAGTGCTGACACGATAGCGTTTCGACACCACTGATGATATTAAGCACAATTATTCACGAGCCTTGAAAGGAGTTCTTAATGGGTGTTTCCAGGAGTAAATAGTGAAACGGAAATACTGCAGTGATAAGTGTATGAATGGAGGAGACGGACAAATGCTAAACATCTGTCAGTTGAATAAAATATTATTTAAATGAGACCGGTTATTTATAACAGACGTAATACATTAATTTCTTTCTGAAACATCTTGTAAATATAGACATTCAAAGCAAACGGATTTCCTCCCCGACATTCTTGGAGGAAAAATTATAAGGAACGAAACTATGGACCAGTCGTGTATTCTAGCTGATGATGGAACTGATGTGGTATGTGTTCCGAAATTTCCAGTGATATTATGGGTAGAGACGCGAATTTTTATCTCACCTGTTTTAAGAACGGTTTTCAACACACACAGGGTCGATATATTTTTTTACCTCTCAGCATGCGTGAATCTGTGCTTTTGTGTGTGTGTGTGTGTGTGTGTGTGTGTGTATCTGTGTGTGTGCGCGTTTGTATGTGTGTGAGAGAGAGTGGGGAGGGGGGAGACGGGGAGGGAGAGAGAAAAAAAGGCTCGACAACGATGTCAGTCTTTAGTTTATTTCACAGGGATGTTTCAAAATTCTATTCGCTCTTACTTTTATACTAATATTACGATGGGAAGTTCTGTAACCGAAATCAGCAACAGCTTGAACACGAATAATCCCAAATAAAAACGAAAAATTGAAAATTACCGTAATATGATTTATTGTTTACTCTCTTTACCCAGACATCTTGCGTCGGTACTACAATATCATCGGTGGGTTTTACGTTATTTAAATGTAATACAGTAAGTTAATGTTGGGTGAGAATGCATAAAGTTGGAATTATGTTCATCGTGTTCCAAAAAGTGTGTCAACAAAACGTATACCATAGCAGAACACGTTGTTGCTCATTTTCCTCTGTCTACTACCTTACGGCTAACATTTTAACACATTCTGTTATTTGCAACTAATAAGTATTTAAAAAAAAATACTATTTATGATCGGAAAAGCAGGACTAAAATGAAACTAATGATGGTTTGTCATTTTTCAGTTTCATTATTCATATTTAACTTAGTGCTAGTGTCTATTTTGCTACTCGCGTTGTCAACGGTGCTATGCTAATTGCGTTTCCCGTTTTTTTTCTAGGTCTTTGTGACTGTTGGTCAAAAATTTTTTTAATTGAGAAAACGTTATTAGTATAAGGGACTTTGTGAAATTCGTTGAAATGAAAGCCTGTCTGCAACTTGCTTTTTACTTATGTTATTGGCGGTAGTGCTTGTCACATAGTTAAATCTCTATGAGTAATATTCGCACTACGCGCTTTTTATGGTGTACGTTGTCCTCGGTTCCGTCAGTAGCTTTTTGTGTGTCGAGCGCATAACTTGAAATTTTATGCATCTTGATCCAACATTAACTTGTAGTGATACACTAAAGTAAAAGGAATTCCATTGATGGCGTAACATCACCGAAACAAACTTGCTTAGGACGAGAAAACAACAAATTGTGTTTTGTTCAAGGCGGAATCCTTAAAATGTATTTATTGTGCAACCGAACAATGACAGAAAGAGTGTAGTTTACTAAAGACAGTCACACGAAGACGAAAATCGTAATACATCAGGCACAGAATAAATACGAATAAAAAACGTGACAGCTCAGTAATACTGGGTATTATACGTTGTTGCTTGAAATGACGCTGCATTAGTTACGTCAGTAGTAGTTATACTAACAGTAAAAGCCGCGAGTATGTGATGTTTCAGCGAGGAGTGGGCAGCGAGTGCGTGGAACCGTAACGGGGCTGGCTATCGCCGGGTTATCTGAGGCTGCAGTGAAAGCCACATGGCCCGCCGTTATGCCAGAGGCGTGTGTGTGGGTCCCAGCCACTCTTCCCAAACTGCGGCTACAGTTACGGAATTCGAATAGTTGTGCGACGTAGCACTCATTTTCTTGGATTACCCTCTATAAGTTTGGTATCAACAAGTGATTATTGACAATGGAAGGGAAGTACATTATAAAATAACTTTTAATTTCTTTCTAAATGTTTATTAAGCTCAGAAAATACATAGGTAAATGCAACTATCAAAATTTAGATTCCTCAAAATAGTCACCCTCTGCTTTAATCTACATCTACATCTACACTCCGCAAGCCACCCAACGGTGTGTGGCGGAGGGCACTTTACGTGCCACTGTCATTACCTCCCTTTCCTGTTGCAGTCGCGTATGGTTCGCGGGAAGAACGATTGCCGGAAAGCCTCCGTGCGCGCTCGAATCTCTCTAATTTTACGTTCGTGATCTCCTCGGGAGGTACAAGTAGGGGGAAGCAATATATTCGATATCTCCATTCGAAACCTGGACAGTAAGCTACACCGCGATGCAGAGCGCCTCTCTTGCAGAGTCTGCCACTTGAGTTTGCTAAACATCTCCGTAACGCTATCACGCTTACCAAATAACCCTGTGACGAAACGCGCCGCTCTTCTTTGGATCCTCTCTATCTCCTCGTTGCCTTGTACACACTCCGCATGCGGTGGGTCAACTTTGCCAGTGTTTCAGTTGGAATTAGTCTCCATTCTTGCTCCAGCAGCTTCCACACACCCTTGTGTTCCACTCATGATTCCCCGTTTTCGGACCCTCCTGTCCAACTCATACCATAGTAGCCCAACTGCGTTACAATCGGGGGCCTTGTGAGGCCATTACATGTTTCACGAAACTTTCTGAACCTCTACAGATTCCACATAGTTCTGAAGTTTGCGGAGTGTACGTTTCGGGTCGTCTTGCAGCAAGACAAACTCTTTCCGATGTTCGTGGCAAACAAATCCGGTACAGTTGTAAAAATTTTTTTAATGTCCGAAGTCTTGTACGACAGAAGTCGCTATACACTACCACGGTTTCTGCGGCTTAGCCCATCATTAGGTGTGTCTGAAATTTAAATTCTAGAATTACCTTTTGAAACACAGCTTTCTCCGATTCGATTCGAAAGGGGGGGGGGAGGGGGCAAATGTGGGCTTGTAAAATTGACGTCGCGGAAGGTTTCAAAACCTAACTGTACATGACAAATGACTATAATTTGTAAACCAAAGAGCGAGCAGGAGAGTCCGCAACCTCTACCCAACTACTAGACCATGAGGAGCAACAGCTAGACTTCTGGCACACTGGTGTGGGAGCTGGCCTGAGCGTTAACAAACAACTTCCCTTATGCTCACAACAGCGTTTTTGCATATTTTCAAAGATGCTGCAGTCCTCTTTACATTTTGACCGATAGGAAGTAAAGGCTAAACTTATTGCCTTCTCTTTTTCAAAATGCTCCTTCAACGAACGAGTTCTCTCTTCTCAGGCCTAGCTGGGCAACAATCTCTGTTCCAATTAAGCAACGCTAAACGACGCCCGTTAGTGGTCACTGCCAAATACTTTTCCTGGAGTTCTGATATTTTCATGGGTGCTCCTGAGCGAGGCCGATCATCATAGGAGCCTGTATCTCGATGCCAGTGTATTCCTGATAACTCAACCGATGGATATCTTCCATTTCTTTTATATTTGTCGGACACTGTTGCCTTCTTGGTGCAAAGTGATTATTTTTACCATTGAATCACAAACAATCTGGCACATTCAGCCATCGCTATTTATTAAGTGGTGCTCCCCAACCACTTTGGGCACATTGCGCCCAAATTTTGACTGTCCGCCATTTCCTGACGGAATGCCCCTTTTTTAAGCGCTTACGTTCCCGTTTTTGTTTGCCGTCTGAAGTACCGGTCATTTTAGCGAACGACGCGCGGGCTGTCGACCGCCTTCTATTATTTATCTGTCGTAGCAATATGGCGAAGGCTATTTAATTTTTGTTTCTGGACCTCCGTTTCTCTATGGCGTATTTTATAGACAATATGGCGTCCCTCTTTTTAGCTGTTTTCTCTTTCGTCGATTGGGATTGCCGTGTAGTCGTTTTTTACTCCTCTCTTTGTCTTCGTATTCTACAGTTTTGACTTGGGCGCATATGACTAGTTGTTTATGCGTCCTAAAACAAAAACAAACGGAACTGCAACTGAACAGAACTCCCAACAACGTACCGCTACACTGCCGTGCCGTCTACTGGGGAAATCCGGCGTGTTTAGTAGAACTGCTTGGACAGGTAAAGCTAGTTTAAATAAAACCGAGCAGTATCAATGCGTACCAATATGTTTGTGTATGTACAATAATTGTCTGTAGTATATTGTGTCATTATTAATCTTCATTTGAGCATACTATCTGTGTTCTAGCCAATAACCCACAACGATCACTCCCGTCTTGCTCTGTTGTCATACGCGGCATGGTGTTTCCAAACTTATGAAGGGTAGTGTATGTACCCGTTACCTTACTGTTGTCTAACCAATTCCGATTCAGAATCTGAAGGGCTTAGTCAGAAAGCAAGTAGGAAACACTTATGACAATACTGAAATAATTTTGACATTTATTTTATTTGCAACTTAAACAAGACAGGTTCCTGCAGGTCAAATAACTACTACATTGCTAGAAAAATATTACAACACCTGGAACGATGATGCGGATTTCTTATCCGATGACAGTATATGTCGCCTAAGGAAAGTAGATGTATTGATAATGGTTTGAACGTCGTTCAATTGCAGACTGGCTGGTGGCATATCGACCACAGTGGCACACGTGTCTAGCCTTTAAAAGGGCACACCCAGTGCCACAACACTCACTGTTTTGCAGACGTGTTTTAATGTGCCCATACGCTGATTAAATCATGTTTTCTATATTCTTTCAAAATGTGTTAATACTTCAGCTTATTACTAATTGAAGGCTGCTATAATTATTTTAGTGAACATGTCTATACGTGCCGTAATATTGCTACAATTGATAAAACAGTAAAAACAGTCTAGCAACGCTATGCAAACTCTAAGCCACACACAATCGTTATCTTAAGAACGCATTAAAACGTAATCAAATGCATCTTGATAATCACACGAGAAAATAAATATGCTTTTAGCTGTCACTTCCCTTTTCAACATGCTAGATCAAATTTGATATTCACTTTCTGTAATGAAAGTGGTCCTTTAGTCGTAGTAGAGGCCGGGGCCTAATTCCACACAATACCTAAAAATGACTGGGAAAATGGTTCAAATGGCTCTCAGCACTATGGGACTTAACATCTGTGGTCATCAGTCCCCTAGAACTTAGAACTACTTAAACCTAACTAACCTAAGGACATCACACACATCCATGCCTTGTGCAGGATTCGAACCTGCGACCGTAGCAGTCACGCGGTAAATGACTGGAAAATTCGATATTAAACTGCCTAGTCCAGGTCTCCAGCTTTGCTAGAAGAAAAACTATTAAATAATCTGCGTTGATAGTAACGCGCCTGTAAAACAGTAATGCAAATTTTAAACGTTGCGCGTAATGAAGGCGGAATGCAGCGCTCCAGCGATGCTGTTTTCTCCCTGCTGCAGACAAAACTGGGATTATCTGGTATAGGTTTAACACTTCTATAAATGAAACTCACCTCACACTTTAACTTATTATCTATTTGACATCAGCTCAGTAAATTACATTACTTTACGTTACAGACCTGGATAATTAGTTTACGTAATAGCGCTTCGGGAGACAACCAGAGAGAGGGAGAACCTCTGCATATAGAAATCGGATAAAGACCGCAAATGAAAACTTATCAGTATAATAGTATCGCTTATTTTTAAAATATATAATAATTGTCTTTTTTTAAAACAATTATACTTGCAATTGTTCGCATAAATCACTGTCTTTATGTATTTCATAGTCACACGAGTTTTTTTCATAGCTTTTCTGCGTCTCACTTCACTTGCAAGAAACATTATTATCACGTATTGGTATAGGGACCATACAGTGTGGAGCAAGCTGACACTATGCGACAGACACACTTGTGGGGGAGCGAAGTTAAATTGTGGCCTCCCGCCGGAACTAGTACTATACTTAGAACCGCCGATGTGGTCAAAGTGACCACTTTCTTTGTAAGTACGTGCTGTGCTGTTTAATGTAAATATTAATGACCTTGATAGCAATGTATCACTTTAATTACGTTTAATAACAGTATCACTGTATTTTACAACAACAATGGGAACATAATATTACTAAGATCATAGTTCACAATATTTATCTGCAACCACACTAATTGTATTGCAGTAGCTTTAAAATTAATAGAAATTAATCTTACTGGAGAAATTAAGTACCCATGAATATGTTAAGAAAAAGACCAATGATAAAATATGACCATGTATAGTACCTAATCCTACTTACAAGCATTACAAACTACTGTCTTTATTACCTTATATGTACACGGCCCACAAACATATCTCTTGCATTTACTGCACACTTCATTTGTCTTGTTTCTGCATTTCCTCGTTTGGCATAGTTTTCTTACTTCCGCAGGAATTTCCGCTTCTTCTCTTTCTTCATCACCATCGCCCTTTTCTTCCTTTTCTTTTCCATCCCTTGGCATCCTTTCCTGATTTCTGGTTTCCAAATAGGCTCTACGTAATTATTCTGCTAGATTTAGGATGAAATTCCTCCTACTTATTTTGATCCCTGTCACTAGCATGAAAATGATCCATGTGTTGATGGCTGCTAAATCAAGGATATTGTGAAATACGTGTACAGGACATCGACGAGTACCAGAGGGGACAGAATATTTCCTCGTCATCTGGTCCAGGACATCTACAGCAAATTTTGTGCTATTTAGAAGCTCACTGTTTCGGGAAGGTGTTTCGAATTATTTAGTATTTCAACATCTGTGGTGCATGGTGCCATACAGAAGAACATTTTTGTTTTTTTTTCCCTTGGTAAACAGAGTACCACCTTCCCTTTTCAAAAGAACAGACGTATAAAGAGGAGTTTTCATTTTTTATAGTGTTCGGGATTTCTTTTCTTGCACGGTTGATAGTGCCGACAAGACTAGTTTTCTCTTTTTCCGGTCTCTCCCCAAGTGTGACCGTAGTGAAAAAATTATCAGTAGTCACATTTCGCCCCTTATTTGGATATGGAGCTACCAACTTCATTACTACTTGTTCATGAAGTTTCCCATTAGGTGCCCTCTGTTCGTTCTTTCCTACATAAGAAAACCCATTACAAAAATATTTTGTTTCTACATCCGCTAGAAGCCAGAATTTGATTCCGAATTTATCAGGCTTATTCGGCATATATTGGAAATACGGACACCTGGTTCTGCTGGGGAAAAGTTATTCGTCCACAGTGACTTTTGATCCAGGTATGTAATTCAACTGACAGTTTTCTATAAAATGGTTCCAAGTAGCTGATATAAGTGCAAATCTGTCACTTTTCAAACGTTGCGACCGTGATTTTTTCATCAAAACGCAGATATTTCAAAATTTCTCGAAACCTGTTTCTGCTCTTTGTGTCAGTGAAAAATGGGGCTCCCCACTTTTTCGACCACAACTCACCTACTTCAATACATCTGGCACCTAGTGCACCACGAACATATAATAAAGCAACAAATGCATCTAATTCTTCTAAATGCAAACTCCAGGAATCATTTCCAAGAATCCGTTGTGCCTCTACTTCTGTGCATTTCTTTATGTGCTTCAACATTTATTGATCAACTAAAAGGCTCCAGGCACTCGAAACATTATCATTTGAGACGTGCCGGTTTGCGCGTGGAGTGGGTCCCCGTGTTCCTTTCAATATATTCTGTTGACCTATCCTACCTGGAGTAGTAACACCGATGTCTGCTACAGTCCACTCCGTGATCCCATCCTTCCCCAGGAGTTTTGAGCCAGGTTCTGGAAGTGAACCCTCACTTCGTTCTCCTCTTCTACGTCGATTCTGTATTGGTCAACTTACAGGAGGTGCAGTTCTTTTTTTACCCACGGTAGGGTCCTTCTCTAGCATTGTTTATATTACTGCTTGGTCCTGGTTCAGCAACTGCGTGAGGAAAGATACAATTAGAAAGCTACAACTCATTATAAAGATAACATACCACACAAGAAAATAGCAGTAACAGAAGTAACAGAAGAAGTGTCAGCTCTATTATAATAGTGATCATTATTCATATAGTAACAATAATAATAATAATAATAATAATATAAGTGAGTGTAAATTACCTTCATCTTCAGTCTCGGAGCTGTCACTCTCCACATTAGCGACAGGTTGGTACCTTCATCTGTAGAATCTTCCACAAGGTCCTCAACTTCAGGATCCGATTCATACAAAAGTGTGACAATTTCTTCATCTGAAAGTGGCCGTGGCCGTGGTTTGTATCGCTGTGACATTTGGGCCATGTCTACTGCTCTGAGACCAGTACTCAAATAATCAGTCTTGTTTATGCGAAACCCAATAGCAAACAATAAATGACATATTGCATTGTTGAGCTTTTAAATTCAAACAATGCGAATAAACTTCAGTAATCAACATATTTAGTACATTGTTGACGAGTGCTAAGAATAAATCCAGGGAATGACGCACAACAATCTTTAAATAATCTGTTTTCAAATATACATGTAATGTGGTCAAAGCGACCACTCGGCGGTTTTAAGTATAAGTGGTCATTCGAAGAAAACTAATGAAGATAAAATAAATATTGGACTATTTATATGATCTACATAAACATTTAGGAAAAGTCATTAACTCACAACAGCATAGATTAGAAATTGACCGAATAATAACATGTTAAAATATAAAAAGTGGTCAAATTGACCACTCGGCGGTCCTAGTGTTAAAGAGGTTGGGTTGTCGCTACGGCGTATTGGCATTAGAGACGGACGTGCGACATCAGCTGGGCAGTGATGGTGGGTAGGATGGGCAGGTGAGTATTCTCATTCTCGCGGACACGGTTTTGAATGTACACGTAGCATAGACGCCCGCCATGATGGCCGCACTGTGAGGGCAGCTGTTACAGATCGTACAGCACAGATAAGAGCAAATATCACCCCAAAAGCGTCAACACCATTTATTTCAAGCTGGTTGCCGATAGTGGGACTATGGGGATGCATATCTCTAGCCCATCTCCAACTCAGCGAACAACACTGATGTCGATAGATTGACTGGTCCTCTCCGACGGAAGATGGAATGTCGTGCTGTGATCTTCAGCGACGAAAGCAGATTCTACCTGCTCCTAAGTCAGGGTGTGATTCGTGTGTAGACATAGATGTACTGAGCGATGCCTCAAAGAGTGCATTAGCCCCAGACACACTGCTCAATTTTCAGTCCTTATGGTCTGGACGCGATAAGTTGCAAGTCTCATTCAGCTTTGGCGGTTACGGAAGGAACCTTAGCGTTCGGTATATGCATGATATTGTTCGACTAGTTCTTTTGCCATTTTGTCAACGGGAAGGTGATACTCTGTTGCAACAGGATAATGCTCGCCCACAGTCTGCAAGTGTAACTCGATGATGCACAGTACGTCCGCAAAGTCTCTTCGCAGCGGCGAGCCTTACGTATCTCGTCATGCGGAGCTGATAATGAGGATACGTTTTATGTTGTGCGTTACGCGCAGCAGTAAAGCAAAAAGAGAGGAGCAGAGAACAATATATCTTTAATTTTTAAACGAAATGAAGTAATATATGGTAAAACTCAGCCGATACGCTTCTTAGGTGACCAGATGGAAAACATAACATGCTCTCGATCTTAGCTAACGTAGTATTGTAATTAGAAAAAGAGGGATGAAAATTCCTTACGATTTCACCACGTAGTTAAATACTGAAGCCACAGAAGGTAATCTCTGAACTCCTTCCATATTGTACTCCGAGGAATACATTTCTGTCTTGCTACGTTGATAACGACGCGATCAGCAACAGAGCCCCAGGCCAGCAAAAAATCCACATTTCCTTCTCCTCTTTCATGACGTGCTGTTCTGAATCTCGCGGCAAATCCCGTATCTAGACTCCAGATCAGTTCTGTTGGGTTCAGATTGCAGTGCTAAGGTGACGACTGTAGAAAATTCAGCATTTGTACAGCGTGCTCCAAGGTGTGGAAACTGTTATCCATGTTTCTACGACGCTTATCACTCTGGCTCGTGCGAGACCACATGTGCTCTACAAAACAATGGCCATATTACGAAAAAGAGTCTTTGTTTTTTCATTTTCTCCAAAAAAATTTAATCGTGTAACGTTTTCTAACTTCAACATTTTTAACAATCTTTTATAAAATATGGAAACTACACTACTGGCCATTAAAATTGCTACACCACGAAGATGACGTGCTACAGAAGCGAAATTTAACCGAGAGGAAGAAGATGCTGTGATATGCAAATGATTATCTTTTCAGAGCATTCACACAAGGTTGGCGCCGGTGGCGACGCCTACAACGTGCTGACATGTGGAAAGTTTCCAACCTATTTCTCATACACAAACAGCAGTTGACCGGCGTTGCCTGGTGAAACGTTGTTGTGATGCCTCGTGTAAGGAGGAGAAATGCGTACCATCACGTTTCCGACTTTGATAAAGGTCGGATTGTAGCCTATCGCGATTGCGGTTTATCGTGTCGCGACATTGCTGATCACGTCGGTCGAGATCCAATGACTGTTAGCAGAATATGGAATCTGTGGGTTCAGGAGGGTAATACGGAACGCCGTGCTGGATCCCAACGGCCTCGTAACAATAGCAGTCGAGATGACAAGCATCTTACCCGCATGGCTGTAACGGATCGTGCAACCATGTCTCGATCCCTGAGTCAACAGATGGGGACGTTTGCAAGACAACAACCATCTGTACGAACAGTTCGACGACGTTTGCAGCAACATGAATTATCAGCTCGGAGACCATGGCTGCGGTTACCCTTGACGCTGCATCACAGACAGGAGCGCCTACAATGGTGTGTACTCAACGACGAACCTGGGTGCAGGAATGGCAAAACGTGATTTTTTCGGATGAATCCAGGTTCTGTTTACAGCATCATGATGGTCGCATCCTTGTTTGGCGACATCGCGGTGAACGCAAATTGGAAGCGTGTATTCGTCATCGCCATACTGGCTTATCACCCGGCGTGATGGTATGGGGTGCCATTGGTTACACGTCTCGGTCACCTCTTGTTCGCATTGACGGCACTTTGAACGGTGGACGTTACATTTCAGATGTGTTACGACCCGTGGCTCTACCCTTCATTCGATCCCTGCGAACCCCTGCATTTCAGCAGGATAATGCACGACCGCATGTTGCAGGTCCTGTACGGGCCTTTCTGGATACAGAAAATTTCGACTGCTGCCCTGGCCAGCACACTCTCCAGATCTCTCACCAATTGAAAACGTCTGGTCAATGGTGGCGAAGCAACTGGCTCGTCACAATACGCCAGTCACTACTCTTGATGAACTGTGGTATCGTGTTGAAGCTGCATGGGCAGCTGTACCTGTACACGCCATCCAAGCTCTGTTTGACTCAATGCCCAGGTGTGTCAAGGCCGTTATTACGGCCAGAGGTGGTTGTTCTGGGTACTGATTTCTCAGGATCTATGCAACCAAATTGCATGAAAATGTAATCACATGTCAGTTCTAGTATAATATATTTGTCCAATGAATACCCGTTTATCATCTGGATTTCTTCTTGTTGTAGCAATTTTAATGGCCAATAGTGTAAGAATATGCATTTGCAATGAAAACCAGAATTTTGCGTGCTATATGTAATTAGAAACTAGAAGACTGTAGTTTTCTTGAAAAATGATGATTAAGTATGAGTCAGTTATCGTATATTTGATGAATTTCATATTTACATGATTTAGGTGTCCAAACCAAAAAAAGTTGTAGATGACAACGAGTTGCCTACCGCCTCCTTCAAGCACACACAATTACCAATTTTTGCCGCTACCGATTATGCCAAGCATACAATTGTTATTAGACTCCCTTATTTATATTACACAGTGTTTCTCGAAATATGTGAGAGCCGATTTTTTTTCTCTGTAATCTTGCGAGAAAACATTAACAACAATTTGTTTCTCGCTGTTAACGGAGATCCGCTCTCGTGTTTCACTACGAAGCATGAAACAGTGTCATCCATTTTCACGGTACGCACGAACAGCAAGACAATCAGAACGCAAATAGCCATTTTTGAAATGAAAATTACATAGCTAAAGTATCATTAAGAAAAAAGCTGATGGTTGTTAATGTATTAGAATTTCTTAAAGTGTCATTTACACTGACACAGCAATAAGATATCTAATGCATGAGTTGGACCTACTTCCAAGAGCGGCACAACACCAGTGTTCATGTGCTACGGCTTCTGACCAGTCATCGCGTTTGTTTCTGTTTACGTCAGGTTTGTTCTTATAATGAACGAAGTATAATTCTTGTGTAAGCTGAGTGTAGTGAGAGCGCTTACTGTGCCAGAGAGCTTTTTTAGTGGAAGTGGTATTCCGTGCAGGAGAAAACATCACGGAGCAAGTGAGGCGGCAATTTAGATTGCTTCGAGGTGCCCACACTGTGACAATGCACGTGATTTAATTTGCGAATTCCAGACAACAGCTTCAGTTCATGATGCACCACGATCTGGTAGGCCCACTACTTTAACAGAACGAAAACTTCACATTGCGAACGTTATGCTGCGGAGTCCGACAAAATCAGTAAGGCAATTATCGCAAGAGGCCAAAAGCTCTCGTACGATAGTAAGTATGGCCGTAACCAAAGAACTGGGGAGGTATCAGTACAAAATTACTGCTGTGGGGCCGCGCGTTGTGGCCGCGCGGTTTGAGGCGCCATGTCACGGATTGTGCAGTCCCTCTCACCGGAGGTTCGAATCCTCGCCCGGGCATGGGTGTTTGTGTTGTTCTTAGCATAAGTTAGTTTAAGCAGTGTGTAAGTTCAGGGACCGATGACCTCAGCAGTTTGGTCCTTTAGGAATTCACACACATTTGAAGATTTTTAAAATATTGTGCAACAATTATATTGTACGGGGCGTGCTAAATGTATAGTGTGCTGTCAATGGTTTCAGCGATTTGTTAACCGACATGGAGTTCGTGTTTTAGTTAGAACCTTTGTCACTGATGAGGCTGGTTTCACCCATCTGGCATCGTTAATTCGCAAAATTCACGAATCTGGTCAACAGAAAATCCACACGTCTTAAGAGAAACGTCATTGCACACAGAAAAAATCGGATTATACCATAAAGCGAGCGCTAATTATATGGCTGATGTTTTTCGATACTACCGTCACTTTTGATGTCTATTGTTCCCGAATAATTTATGCATTTATTGCCCTACTGAATGAAAATGTAATGAGTCATTCGTTTTTCCAAGACAACGGTACTGTTCATACAGCACACCGGTCACCACGACTTTAGGTGAAATCTTCTGAGACAGAGTAATTATGAAAGACCTCTGGCCCCCGCGCCCTCACCGGATCTGTTTCCGCTCGATTACTTCCTTTCGGGTGCGGCTTAAACATTTGTGTATCAATATAACACAAAGACAATAGATGAAGTGAAGACGGCGGTAGTTGAATATGTGCATTCGAGTACACGTGAAACATTGGTAGGGGTGTTCACAAATCAATGTAAACGTGTTGAGCTATTCCTTCAACGCCGAGCGGGATTAGCCGAGCGGTCAGGGGCGTTGCAGTGATGGACTGTGCGGCTGGTCCCGGCGGAGGTTCGAGTCCTCCCTCGGGCATGGCTGTGTGTGCTTGTCCCTAGGATAATTTAGGTTAAGTAGTGTGTAAGCTTAGGGACTGATGACCTTAGCAGAGAAGTCCCATAAGATTTCACGCACATCTGAACATTTACACTGCTGGCCACCGTAAATGCAACACCAAGAAAGACAAGAGGTAGCACAACAAAATTTATTTTGTAGATAACATGTTGACCAAGCATCAAATGATTACGTTTACAGACGTCTGTGACATGTGGTTCCTGCCAGAATCAGTAGCCAGAGTAGCCGCCATTGTTGGAGATCACCGCTGCCACACGTCTCGGCATTGAGTCAAAGAGACGTTGGATGTGTTCCTGGGGTACAGCAGCCCAAGCAGCTTCCACACGTTGCCAAAGATCATCTGGTGTGGCAGCTGGGGATGTAATCTGGGTCACTCGTTGAGCAACCATGGACCACATGTTTTCTATCGGCGAAAGATCCGGAGAGCGAGCCGGCCAGGGAAGCAATTCAATCTGGTTATTGACGAAGAACCTTTGGACAATGCGTGCCACGTGTGGTCGCGCATTATCCTGTTGAAATATGGCTGTGGACGAGCCCTGAAGGTAAGGAAGGACAACTGGCTCCAGCACCTCGGATATGTAGCGCCAGCTATTTAAAGTACCGGCAATGCGTACTAGAGGCGTGCGAGAGTAATATCCGCCGGCCGAAGTGGCCGTGCGGTTAAAGGCGCTGCAGTCTGGAACCGCAAGACCGCTACGGTCGCAGGTTCGAATCCTGCCTCGGGCATGGATGTTTGTGATGTCCTTAGGTTAGTTAGGTTTAACTAGTTCTAAGTTCTAGGGGACTAATGACCTCAGCAGTTGAGTCCCATAGTGCTCAGAGCCATTTTTTTGAGAGTAATAACCAATACCGCCCCATACCATAATACCTGGGGCAAGACCAGTGTGGCGGTGCATAATGCAGCTGTCCAGCATCCTCCCTCCACGGTGTCTCCACACTCGAATCCGACCATCGTGGTGCTGCAGACAGAAGCGTGCCTCGTCAGTAAAGACAACGTCATTCCATTCTGCCGTCCACATCCATCTGTCATCACACCATTGGCAACGGAGACGTCTGTGGTTCTGCGTCAATGGTAGACGAAGCAATGGACGTCTTGCGGACAGACCACTCTGCTGTAAACGGCGTCGAATGGTACGCGCAGACACTGGATGATGCGTTACAGACGCAATGTGCTGTGCTATGGTTCGGGATGTCACTGAGCGATCCGTCACTGCCATGCGCACAATTTGCCTATCACCACGTGCAGTGGTGCACCGAGGTGAATGCGATCGACCACGTCGGTCCGTCGTACCCTCCTGCATCCAACGGTCACATATCCGCATTACAGTTGTTTGGTTTCGTCCAACACGACTAGCGATTTCTCTGTATGATAATCCACAATATCGGTAAGCCACTATCCTTCCTCTGTAGAACTCGGATACTTGATCAAAAGATGTTCGCTGTTGTCTACGAGGCATAACTGATCGTATTGTGAAACAACCACAAGGTAAACACACGTGCCGAACGTACACTCGTCGAAATCGCCAAGCCTTAAATGGCGCTATGAGGCGGCGCCACAGGCGCGCGTGATGTGCGTCTGCGCTGAAATTCTAATCAGTTGCATATCTCATCGCTGCAAACCCATGGTGTAAATTTCACTTGATTCGGATGCTTCCTTCAGGGTGTTGCATTTACGGTGGCCAGTAGTGTATTTTTTATTCCTTCAAGAAAGAGGAAAATATTTCCAGCACCTGCTGTGGTATTGTTGACTATAGTGTATTTAATTGTAATTAATATAATTAATTCCCCCCCATGAACCATGGACCTTGCCGTTGGTGGGGAGGCTTGCGTGCCTCAGCGATACAGATGGCCGTACCGTAGATGCAACCACAACGGAGGGGTATCTGCTGAGAGGCCAGACAAACGTGTGGTTCCTGAAGAGGGGCAGCAGCCTTTTCAGTAGTTGCAGGGGCAACAGTCTGTATGATTGACTGATCTGGCCTTGTAACACTAACCAAAACGGCCTTGCTGTGCTGGTACTGCGAAAGGCTGAAAGCAAGGGGAAACTACAGCCGTAATTTTTCCCGAGGGCATGCAGATTTACTGCATGATTAAATGATGATGGCGTCCTCTTGGGTAAAATATTACGGAGGTAAAATAGTCCCCCATTCGGATCTCCGGGCGGGGACTACTCAGGAGGATGTCGTTATCAGGAGAAAGAAAAGTGGCGTTCTACAGATCAGAGCGTGGAATGTCAGATCCCTTAATCGGGCAGGTAGATTAGAAAATTTAAAAATGGAAATGGATAGGTTAAAGTTAGATATAGTGGGAATTAGTGAAGTTCGGTGGCAGGAGGAACAAGACTTCTGGTCAGGTGACAACAGAGTTATAAACACAAAATCAAATAGGGGTAATGCAGGAGTAGATTTAATAATGAATAAAAAAATAGGAGTGCGGGTAAGCTACCACAAACAGCATAGTGAACGCATTATTGTGGCCAATATAGACATGAAGCCCACGCCTACTACTGTAGTACAAGTTTATATGCCACCTAGCTCTGCAGATGATGAAGAAATTGATGGAATGTATGATGAGATAAAAGAAATTATTCAGGTAGTGAAGGGAGACGAAAATTTAATAGTCATGGGTGACTGGAATTCGAGAGTAGGAAAAGGGAGAGAAGGAAACATAGTAGGTGAATACGGATTGGGGGTAAGAAATGAGCCGGCCAAAGTGGCCGTGCGGTTAAAGGCGCTGCAGTCTGGAACCGCAAGACCGCTACGGTCGCAGGTTCGAATCCTGCCTCGGGCATGGATGTTTGTGATGTCCTTAGGTTAGTTAGGTTTAACTAGTTCTAAGTTCTAGGGGACTAATGACCTCAGCAGTTGAGTCCCATAGTGCTCAGAGCCATTTGAACCATTTGGTAAGAAATGAAAGAGGTAGCGGTCTGGTAGAATTTTGCACAGAGCATAAATTAATCATAGCTAACACTTGGTTCAAGAATCATGAAAGAAGGTTGTGTACATGGAAGAACCCTGGACGTACTAAAAGGTATCAGATAGCTTATATAATGGTAAGGCAGAGATTTAGGAACCACGTTTTAAATTGTAAGACATTTCCAGGGGCAGATGTGGACTCTGGCCACAATCTATTGCTTATGAACTGTAGATTAAAACTGAAGAAACTGCAAAAAGGTGGGAATTTAAGGAGATGGGACCTGGATAAACTGACTAAAGCAGAGGTTGTAGAGAGTTTCAGGGGGAGCGTAAGGACTGGGGGAAAGAAATACAGTAGAAGAAGAATGGGTAGCTTTGAGGGATGAAGTAGTGAAGACAGCAGAGGATCAAGTAGGTAAAGAGGCGAGGGCTGGTAGAAATCCTTGGGTAACATAAGAAATATTGAATTTAATTGATGAAAGGAGAATATAAAAAAATGCAGTAAATGAAGCAGGCAAAAATGAATACAAACGTCTCAAAAATGAGATCGACAGGAAGTGCAAAACTGCTAAGCAGGGATGGGTGTAGGACAAATGTAAGTATGTAGAGGCTTATCTCACAAGGGGTAAGATAGATACTGCCTACAGGAAAATTAAAGAGACCTTTGGAGAAAAGAGAACCACTTGTATGAATACCAAGAGCTCAGATGGAAACCCAGTTCTAACCAAAGAAGGGAAAGCAGAAAGGTGGAAGGAGTATATAGAGGGTCTATACAAGGGCGATGTATTTGAGGAGAATATTAGGGAAATGGATGATGATGTAGATGAAGATGAAATGGGAGATACGATACTGCGTGAAGAGTTTGACAGAGCAGTGAAAGACCTGAGTCGAAACAAGGCCCCGGGAGTAGACAACATTCCATTAGAACTACTGACGGCCTTGGGAGAGCCAGTCATGACAAAACTGTACCATTTGGTGAAAAAGATGTATGAGACAGGCAAAATACCCTCATACTTTAAGAAGAATATAATAATTCCAATCCCAAAGAAAGCAGGTGTTGACAGATGTGAAAATTACCGAACTATCAGTTTAATAAGTCACAGCTGCAAAAGACTAACGCGAATTCTTTACAGACGAATGGAAAAAATTGTAGAAGTCGACCTCGGGGAAGATCAGCTTGGATTCCGTAGAAATGTTGGAACACGTGAGGCAATACTGACCTTACGACTTATCTTAGAAGAAAGATTAAGAAAAAGCAAACCTACGTTTCTAGCATTTGTAGACGTAGAGAAAGCTTTTGGCAATGTTGACTGGAATACTCTCTTTCAAATTATAAAGGTGTCAGGGGTTAAATACAGGGAGCGAAAGGCTATTTACAATTTGTACAGAAACCAGATGGCAGTTATAAGAGTCGAGGGACATGGAAGGGAAGCAGTGGTTGGGAAGGGAGTGAGACAGGGTTGTAGCCTCTCCCCGATGTTATTCAATCTGTATATTGAGCAAGCAGTAAAGGAAACGAAAGAAAAATTCGGAGTAGGTATTAAAATCCAGGGAGAAGAAATAAAAACTTTGAGGTTTGCCGATGACATTGTAATTCTGTCAGAGATAGCAAAGGACTTGGAAGAGCAGTTGAACGGAATGGACAGTGTCTTGAAAGGAGGATATAAGATGAACATCAACAAAAGTAAAACGAGGATCATGGAATGTAGTCGAATTAAATCGGGTGATGCTGAGGGAATTAGATTAGGAAATGAGACACTTAAAGTAGTAAAGGAGTTTTGCTATTTAGGGAGTAAAATAACTGATGATGGTCGAAGTAGAGAGGATATAAAATGTAGACTGGCAATGACAAGGAAAGCGTTTCTGAAGAAGAGAAATTTGTTAACATCTAGTATAGATTTAAGGGTCAGGAAGTCGTTTCTGAAAGTATTTGTATGGAGTGTAGCCATGTATGGAAGTGGAACATGGACGATAAATAGTTTGGACAAGAAGAGAATAGAAGCTTTCGAAATGTGGTGCTACAGAAGAATGCTGAAGATTAGATGAGTAGATCACATAACCAATGAGGAGGTCTTGAATAGAATAGGGGAGAAGAAGAGTTTGTGGCACAACTTGACAAGAAGAAGGGACCGGTTGGTAGGGCATGTCCTGAAGGATCAAGGAATCACAAATTTAGCATTGGAGGACAGCGTGGAGGGTAAAAATCGTAGAGGGAGACCAAGAGATGAATACACTAAGCAGATTCAGAAGGATGTAGGTTGCATTAAGTACTGGGAGATGAAGAAGCTTGCACAGGATAGAGTAGCATGGAGAGCTGCATCAAACCAGTCTCAGGTCTGAAGATCACAACAACAACAATAATTAATTAATTTCATTGTTTTAATTGTAATAATGTTGAAACCCATCTCCCAACACAACTTCAGCCACTAGTAGAAAATCCCGGCCCCTAAATTATGCAGTGATATGAATGTGCTGCCAAGCAAAGCAAGACGCTGGGAGCTCGCCGTTGCGGAGGTACTTCGCGGACACACTGTACTCTGCAAAGTGATCAGGAACGCAAGGATTGTCTCCAACCGTGCACGTGTGGGATATGATGAGAGGACAAGTGATTCGTCCACCTGCAACTCTTACCGAGCTACGGAAATAGGTCGAACAGTTGCCGAACAAAGTGTCCAGAGGCAGTACTCGCCACCTGCACGATGGCTGCGTGCCTGAGTCAGTGTGGACATTGCCATTCGTGGAAGCTACACGGCGTATAACGTGAATGTTTCAGTACGAGTCCATAGATGGTTCCTCAGAGCCGCTTGGCGTATTCATCTGCAAATGTAGACATTTCACGTAATCCATATGTCTTACGTCTTTAACAAATTTTGAGTGAAATGAAAAATTCTCAAAAGTTTTCTCATTTTTATATATATAAATATATATGAAATACATACATCGCTCTGGGCAGTCAGCTCCTGATGATGAAGATGGTGAATTTTTTCGAGAATTCAAGCTTTAACTCAGACATGATGCAACCTGAAACACGAATAAAATTCTATACAGGGACGTAGCAGCTAGAAACTGTGAGCCCCCTTTTTACATATTATTTACATTTTTCTGAATGGCGTGCAATTATGGGTAAAGTTCACTGTGTTGAAAATGGGGTATTTCCTCAGGGTTTTAACTTTAAAAAACATCAATAAAGTTTTATTAACGTTTCGGAAATTACAATTTTTGGGTATTACATGGACTGCTGAAGAAAATTAAAAGTTCTTTGTCATGGCCACAGATGATGTCGTTTACCTCAAGAAAGCGGAAAGAGTGCTTACGGTTTTTTATATCAAATTAAAACACATAACTCGTCTGGTATAATATTTGCACAGAACAGCCCACAATTAAACTTAAAGCATTCTGAAGTCAGTGTAGTTATTTCCTATGCGAAAAAGGTGTTTGTTAGAGAGAAAAACTTTTCAAGATGTTACCAGGAAGTTGTGAGGCACAAATATTGAGGCTGCTTTATACTTTGTGACTACCAGTAAACTGTTTAGAAGGTACACTCCTCGTATTGCGACCAAATATGTCAGCAGCCGGGCCTCATTCTGGAAGGCGTCGTTTACACTGTAAGTTTTACAATTCACGTAAGAGTCTACTATGAAATTGAGTACGCAGCTGTGTGAAATTAAAATACACTCCTGGAAATTGAAATAAGAACACCGTGAATTCATTGTCCCAGGAAGGGGAAACTTTATTGACACATTCCTGGGGTCAGATACGTCACATGATCACACTGACAGAACCACAGGCACATAGACACAGGCAACAGAGCATGCACAATGTCGGCACTAGTACAGTGTATATCCACCTTTCGCAGCAATGCAGGCTGCTATTCTCCCATGGAGACGATCGTAGAGATGCTGGATGTAGTCCTGTGGAACGGCTTGCCATGCCATTTCCACCTGGCGCCTCAGTTGGACCAGCGTTCGTGCTGGACGTGCAGACCGCGTCAGACGACGCTTCATCCAGTCCCAAACATTCTCAATGGGGGACAGATCCGGAGATCTTGCTGGCCAGGGTAGTTGACTTACACCTTCTAGAGCACGTTGGGTGGCACGGGATACATGCGGACGTGCATTGTCCTGTTGGGACAGCAAGTTCCCTTGCTGGTCTAGGAATGGTAGAACGATGGGTTCGATGACGGTTTGGATGTACCGTGCACTGTTCAGTGTCCCCTCGACGATCACCAGTGGTGTACGGCCAGTGTAGGAGATCGCTCCCCACACCATGATGCCGGGTGTTGGCCCTGTGTGCCTCGGTCGTATGCAGTCCTGATTGTGGCGCTCACCTGCACGGCGCCAAACACGCATACGACCATCATTGGCACCAAGGCAGAAGCGACTCTCGTCGCTGAAGACGACACGTCTCCATTCGTCCCTCCATTCACGCCTGTCGCGACACCACTGGAGGCGGGCTGCACGATGTTGGGGCGTGAGCGGAAGACGGCCTAACGGTGTGCGGGACCGTAGCCCAGCTTCATGGAGACGGTTGCGAATGGTCCTCGCCGATACGCCAGGAGCAACAGTGTCCCTAATTTGCTGGGAAGTGGCGGTGCGGTCCCCTACGGCACTGCGTAGGATCCTACGGTCTTGGCGTGCATCCGTGCGTCGCTGCGGTCCGGTCCCAGGTCGACGGGCACGTGCACCTTCCGCCGACCACTGGCGACAACATCGATGTACTGTGGAGACCTCACGCCCCACGTGTTGAGCAATTCGGCGGTACGTCCACCCGGCCTCCCGCATGCCCACTATACGCCCTGGCTCAAAGTCCGTCAACTGCACATACGGTTCACGTCCACGCTGTCGCGGCATGCTACCAGTGTTAAAGACTGCGATGGAGCTCCGTATGCCACGGCAAACTGGCTGACACTGACGGCGGCGGTGCACAAATGCTGCGCAGCTAGCGCCATTCGACGGCCAACACTGCGGTTCCTGGTGTGTCCGCTGTGCCGTGCGTGTGATCATTGCTTGTACAGCCCTCTCGCAGTGTCCGGAGCAAGTATGGTGGGTCTGACACACCGGTGTCAATGTGTTCTTTTTTCCATTTCCAGGAGTGTATATTACTGTCATGTTGGACAACCCGTGGTGTGATCAGAACCTTTCCTAATCGAAAGCGCGAACTTTTCTTTAATGTAGATCTTGCTCATTGCAGTAGATTTTATTTTACACTGAAGAACATAATGAAACTACATATACGTTTGCCCTTTTCTCACATGAGATCCTGCGAACCATGGTTAAAGGGCAGTAGACGGATTACATATTCCGAGACTTCCGCAAAGCATTTGACACGGTGTCACACTGCCCACTGTTAACGATGGTACAAGGAGACGGAATAAGTTCCCAGATATGTGATTGGCTCGAAGACTTCTTAAGCAATATAACCAAGTACGGTTTCATCGACGGTGAATTTTCATCAGAGACAAGAGGATCATCAGGAGTGCCCCAGAGATGTGATAGGGCTGCTGTTATTTTTGAGACCCAGAACAAGGATCAGGATTAATTTAAGGAAAACACGTGGAAGGGTGGCCCAACTTTATGTGTCATTCATCATTCCAAACAAATATTTTTTTTATTAATAACAATTCTTTCATGAGCCAATTAAGTTACCAAGCCTCTTGCCAAATTCAACAAACAGTTAAGGTTTTTAAATTAAAATCACGATGCACGACGACATTTACATTTTACATAAAATTACAAATGGTACTCGAGGAACATGCCAACTGTGCAGTACAATGGTGTCCCGATTACGAACAGTTAATTGATTAAATAAATCTGTGGCGGCAGTGTCCACGCGACTAGCATTACAACTGTGAGCTGGAACAGGACTTGAATACAAGGTCAACAAATGTTAAATAAAAGACATTAAAAATGCATACCTCTCCACTGAGCATTAAATTTTCCTTTTACTAAAAATACTAGGGAGCGTAAAGCAAATGACGGCACTGTGGTGTCGTAAGCAACGTCATTCTGCTCGCACATAGACAAGATATGGCCAAGCTGACCACGAGTGAAACCAGTAGCAAACAGTAATATTTCATTCCTTTGTCACAAGGCTGTTATACATAAATCAAGTATATAAATAAACTATCGAAACTATCGGGCTCCTAAAACACTAAACCACTATTAAAATGATAATGACACGTATCCCTGATTTTTTTATAAGTCAAGAAACTTAATGTTCAGTTTGCCCAATACCTTTCCTCACATGCACACAAGGACCTTACAAAAACCAAGTCCTAATCCAGCGACACCTCCGCCACAGCATGACACCCAAAGAATCACAATAAACTGTTCAACTTGAAGCTAGAAGACGAGATCCGCGGAAGAACGTGTGATCCGCCAACACCTAGACCTCGTGCGATGATGGGAAAGCCGCCGAAGCAGAGGGAAAACGCGTCACTGCCCCGGACCAGCAAAACAGCAACACTTCAACATTGCCGATACAAAGCTGTCAACATACACCAAACAACAAACAGCAAGCAAGTTTGATAGAAATTAACATACAAAGCAATACTTACATGGGCAGTTAAAGGGTTTTTTTTCCAAGGAAACCAACTATTAGAACTTCAGTATAGGAGCGGCCCGCTCATAACATTGCAAGTTAACCTTCCTAGAAATAACAAGGAACAACGTACAAATTCATTTAAACGAATAGGCGGCCGGGGTGGCCGAGCGGTTCTAGCCGCTTCAGGCTGGAACCGCGCGACCGCTACGGTCGCAGGTTCCAATCCTGCCTGGGGCATGGATGTGTGTGATGTCCTTCGTTTAGTTAGGTTTAAGTAGTTCTAAGTTCTAGGGGACTGATGACCTCAGATGTTAAGTCCCATAGTTGAACCATTTAAAGGAATAATCAGATAATTCAAACAAGATTAAATAAGTAAAGGTATACCATTGCTGGGACCTGTTACAGACTAATACACTCTGTAATTTGGATACGTACCAAATGGCAGATAGCCAGTTAAAATGTACAGCAATAACCTGAAGGACTCCTCAACACGGAGTAAGAGAGTGAGCAAATTCAAACACGCGTACACACAAGACCCACACCTGCGTACATTAAGGCCCACCGCAGATAACCTTAGTAACAAGCCAAAGCACATAACTCTCCCCAGGAAGGGCAATAAGGTCTGCAGGAAAGAGAAATTACAATCAGTAGTATCAAATACTCAATGACAACAAACAATGATTTCAAGAACCAGATCAATATTGCAAAATACTATCTCGGCGCTTAGACAAATGTCCACACTGACACACACAGTCCCCAGAGGGGTCACTGAGAGGTATAATGGAACCGGATTCTTGGCCAGTTCACACTGGGGCAGAACTAACAGTCTTTAAGCATAGTACTTGTGTTGTATTGTATGTTAACCGGGGGCCTAGAAACGACAGAGAGTGTTCTCCCCCCCCCCCCCCCCCCACCCAACCGCAGCCGCAGTGGAGTGGTCCACAATCCACGACGACTACCGCAGTCCACGTCACCCCTCCGCCGCTCCACACCGAACCACTCTTTCAGGGTTATCGCGCGCGTCGACCCCCGGTGGACACCCCAGGGAATGTCTTACACCAGACGAGCGTAAACCCTATGTTTGCGTCGTAGAGTAATGGTGGTGTACGCGTACGTGGAGAACTTGTTTGAGCAGCAATCGCCGACATAGTGTAGCTGAGGCGGAATAAGGGGAACCCGTCCGCATTCGCCGAGGCAGATGGAAAACCGCTTAAAAACCATCCACAGACTGGCCGGCTCACAGGACCTCGACATTAAATCCGCCGGGAGGATTCGTGCCGGGGACCAGGCGCTCCTTCCCATTCCGGAAAGCCGTGCGTTACACCACACGGCTAACAGGGCGGGCCAGCACACTACTTACTGCACAGTCTTCGTTCTTAATTTCGAATAAATGCCAAGGAGTCCAATAGTTTTAGGACTCCGGGTAGGCACCGGGTAATACTGCTCTCCTGCTCAAAGCTTCTAACAAGTTGTTTGATACGTTTTAGCGTATTTAGCACACCGCAGTTGACTGATGCATGTCGCAACCAGGTTGCACGCGACGACCGCCGATCCTTGCCCGCTAAACTCCCCGGTAGCAAAGGTCAACACTTCAGGAAAACGTGTGCCCCCATAGCCTAACTGCCAACAGTTTCAACTCGGTGCAATCGCCAAGACGCCGAATACTCAGGCACACCCTACCAGCTCCGTGTCCCACACACCAATTACTACCACACGACCCCAGACGGGACACATAACCAAGCAAAGATCATAGGACGAGGGTCAGAATCGATAGAACGTGCGCTCAAGTGGCGCCAGTAAGATCGCACGCGCGCCCTCACGGAAGCCTCGACGGTTCAATTTTCTATATACATACACCACTGGCTACTAAAATTTCTACACCAAGAAGAAATGCAGATGATAAACGGGTATTCATTGGACAAGTATATTATACTAGAACTGACATGTGATTACATTTTCACGCAATTTGGTGCATAGATCCTCAGAAATCAGTACCCAGAACAACCACCTCTGGCCGTAACAACGGCCTTGATACGCCTCGGTATTGAGTCAAACAGAGCTTGGATGGCGTGTACAGGTACAGCTGCCCATGCAGCTTCAACACGACACCACAGGTCATCAAGAGGAGTGACTGGCGTATTGTGACGAGCCAGTTGCTCGGCCACCACTGAACAGACGTTTTCAATTGGTGAGAGATCTGGAGAATGTGCTGGCCAGGGCAATAGTGGAACATTTTCTGTATCCAGAAAGGCTCGTACAGGACCTGCAGCATGCGGTCGTGCATTATCCTGCTGAAATGTAGGGTTTCGCAGCGATCGAATGAAGGGTAGAGCCACGGGTCATAACACATCTGAAATGTAGCGTCCACTGTTCAAAGTGCCATCAATGCGACAAGAGGTGACCGAGACGTGTAACCAATGGCACCCCATACCATCACGCCGGGTGATAAGCCAGTATGGCGATGACGAATACACGCTTCCAATGTGCGTTCACCGCTATGTCGCCAAACACGGATGCGACCATCATGATGCTGTAAACAGAACCTGGATTCATCCGAAAAAATGACGTTTTGCCATTCGTGCAGCCAGGTTCGTCGTTGAGTACACCATCGCAGGCGCTCCTGTCTGTGATGCAGCGTCAAGGGTAACCGCAGCCATGGTCTCCGAGCTGATAATCCATGCTGCTGCAAACGTCGTCGAACTGTTCGTGCAGGTGGTTGTTGTCTTGAAAACGTCCCCATCTGTTGACTCAGGGATCGAGACGTGGCTGCAAGATCCACTACAGCCTTGCGGATAAGATGCTGTCATCTCGACTGCTAGTGATACGAGGCCGTTGGAATCCAGCACGGCGTTCCGTTTTACCTTCGTGAACCCACCGATTCCATATTCTGCTAACAGTCATTGGATCTCGACCAACGCGAGCAGCAATGTCGCGACACGATAAACCGCAATCGCGATAGGCTGCAATCCGACCTTTATCAAATTCGGAAACATGATGGTACGCATTTCTTCTCCTTACACGAGGCATCAGATCAGCATTTCACCAGGCAATGCCGGTCAACTGCTGTTTGTGTATGAGAAATCGGTTGGAAACTTTTCTCATGTCAGCACGCTGTAGGTGTCGCCACCGGCGCCAACCTTGTGTGAATGCTCTGAAGAGCTTATAATTTGCGTATCACTGTATCTTCTTCCTGTCGGTGAAATTTCGCGTCTGTAGCACGTCATATTCGTGGTGTAGCAATTTTAATGGCCAGTAGGGTAAGTGATTAGGCGGACAGGGTAAGCAGCAGTCTGTGGCTGTTTGCTGATGATGCTGTGGTGTATGGGAAGCTGTCGTCGTTCATTGACTGTAAGAGGATACAAAATGACTAAGACAAAATTTGTAGTTGGTGTGAAGAATGGCAGCTAGCTTCAAATGTAGACAAATGTAGTTTGATGCCGATGAGTACCAAGACAAATTCGTAATGTTCGGGTACAGCATTAGTAGTGTGCAGCTTGACACAATCTAGATGTATCGTTCCAAAGCAATCGCTTATGGAATGAGCATGTAAGCATTGTAGCAAGGAAGCCGAATGATCGACTTCTTTTTATTGTGAGAATTATAGTGAAATGTGGTTCATATGCAAACGAGACGCATATAGGACGCTAGTGCGACCCATTGTTGAGTACTGTTCAAGTGTTTGGGATCTACCCCAGGTCACATTTAAGAAAGGCATCGACCAATTCAGTGGCGGACTGCTAGGTTTTTAACCAGTAGGTTCGAACAACACAGAAGTATTACGAAGACGCTTCGGGAACGAAAATGGGAATCCGAGGATGGAAGGTGACCTTCTTTTCGAGGAGCAATATCGAGAAAATTTAGTGAACTATTGTTTGAGACGGACTGTAGAACGATTCTACTGCCGCCAACAAATATTTCGTGAAAGGACCATGAAAATAGGATTAGAGAGATTAGGGCTCGAATGGAGACACTATGGCACCCGCGGTCTAGGCATGTTCAATTCACAGTAGGGAACAATTTTATATATATATATATACAGGGTGTTACAAAAAGGTACGGCCAAACTTTCAGGAAACATTCCTCACACACAAATAAAGTAAAGATGTTATGTGGACATGTGTCCGGAAACGCTTAATTTCCATGTTAGAGCTCATTTTAGTTTCGTCAGTATGTACTGTACTTCCTCGATTCACCGCCAGTTGGCCCAATTGAAGGAAGGTAATGTTGACTTCGGTGCTTGTGTTGACATACGACTCATTGCTCTACAGTGCTAGCACAAGCACATCAGGTTAGTGTTCATCACGAACGTGGTTTTGCAGTCAGTGCAATGTTTGCAAATGCGGAGTTGGCAGATGCCCATTTGATGTATGGATTAGCAGGGGGCAGTAGCAGTGGCACGGTACGTTTGTATCGAGACAGATTTCCAGAACGAAGGTGTCCCGACAGGAAGACGTTCGAAGCAATTGATCGGCGTCTTAGGGAGCATGGAACATTCCAGCCTATGACTCGCGACTGGGAAAGACCAAGAACGACGAGGACACCTACAATGGACGAGGCAATTCTTCGTGCAGTTGACGATAATCCTAATGTCAGCGTCAGAGAAGTTGGTGCTGTACAAGGTAACGTTGACCACGTCACTGTATGGAGAGTGCTACGCGAGAACCAGTTGTTTCCGTACCATGCACAGCGTGTGCAGGCACTATCAGCAGCTGATTGGCCTCCACGGGTACACTTCTGCGATTGGTTCATCCAACAATGTGTCAATCCTCATTTCAGTGCAAATGTTCTCTTTACGGATGAGGCTTCATTCCAACGTGATCAAATTGTAAATTTTCACAATCAACATGTGTGGGCTGACGAGAATCCGCACGCAATTGTGCAATCACGTCATCAACACAGATTTTCTGTGAGCGTTTGGGCAGGCATTGTTGGTAATGTCTTGATTGGGCCCCACGTTCTTCCATCAACGCCCAATGTAGCACGTTATCATTATTTCATACGGGATACTCTACCTGTGCTGCTAGAACATGTGCCTGTACAAGTACGGCACAACATGCACGATGGAGCTCCTGCACATTTCAGTCGAAGTGTTCGTACGCTTCTCAACAACAGATTCAGTGACCGATGGATTGGTAGAGGCGGCCCAATTCCATGACCTCCACGCTCTCCTGACCTCAACCCTCTTGACTTTCATTTATGGGGGCATTTGAAAGCTCTTGTCTACGCAACCGCGGTACCAAATGTAGAGACTCTTCGTGCTCGTATTGTGGACGGCTGTGATACAATACGCCATTCTCCAGGGCTGCATCAGCGCACCAGGGATTCCATGCGACGGAGGGTGGATGCATGTATCCTCGCTAACGGAGGACATTTTGAACATTCCCTGTAACAAAGTGTTTGAAGTCACGCTGGGACGTTCTGTTGTTGTGTGTTTCCATTCCATGATTAATGTGATTTGAAGAGAAGTAGTAAAATGAGCTCTAACATGGAAAGTAAGCGTTTCCGGACACATGTCCACATAACATATTTTCTCTCTTTGTGTGTGAGGAATGTTTCCTGAAAGTTTGGCCGTACCTTTTTGTAACACCATATATATATATATATATATATATATATATATATATATATATATATATATATATATATAAGGCGTAGGTTCTTTGATCAGCAATCTAAACGTCCGCGGTCTCGGGTTCGAAACCCGCCACCCGTTAAATTTTGATGATAATCAGCATTGACGGCTGAAGAGTTCCGTATAAGAAATTATCCTCATCCTGCCAACGGCCATGTCAAAGAGAGCAGAGGAGCGGACAGAGATTCGGGCACTCTCTTGCCCCGGGGATGGGAAACTGTCACTCAAGTCGGAAGAATCACAACGATCAATGGGACACCATGCTCGGGAAGCGGGAACGCTACCGCGAGACCACGAGTTGCGGACCCACAGGACATGAGGTCTGTAATTGAAAAGCGTCATGATGATGTTTCCATTGGCAAAATGCTATAACGGGAGTAGGAATCGTTATGGATAGGAAGGTAGGGCACAGAGTGCGTTACTCCGAACATTTCAGTGACAGGGTTGTTCTTATCAGAATCGCCAGCAAACCAACACCGAAAACGATAGGCCAAGGTACACATGCCGACATCGCAAGCTGAAGACCAGGAGATAGAGAAAGTACGTCAGGATATTGAAAGAGTAATGCAGTACATAAAGAGAGATGAAATTCTAATAGCCATGGGGGACTGGAATGCAGTTGTAGGGGAAGGAGTAGAAGAGGTCACAGGAGAATATGGGCCTGGGACAAGGAATGAGAGAGGAGGAAGACTAACTGAGTTCTGGAATAAATTTCAATTTCTTTGATTGTGGCACCATACATAATCATTAAAACCGGCTCCAGAGAGGTAGGGTCCCCTTCCCTATTCCTCCACTGGGGTAAGTCCTGTCTGGCGCGTCCATGTCGCGTGAGTGGGCATCCTACACTTCAGTAGGCCAGAGTGATAGGATGGCTGAGTTCAGGTAGGGACCCAATCCCGTGGGGTATAACACGAACCCATGCACAGGGTTACAGGTGAAGACCTTAATGGCAGCGACGGCGGAGAAGAAAGACTTTGGAAAGGCGAAGCTGGATGAGGCAACCCTCCTTTCTGGGGATTAAATGAGAAGGGAACAGCTGCCTTGTGGTGGAGGAGAAACTCCAAAGACTAAGGGAGACAACCGCAACAGAAAATCCTTTCTTGCGTTAGCCCTAGCAAGCCAGTAGGAAAGTCTCCATATATTGCTTTCAAAACACAGATGAGCCTCCGAACGAACCACTCAGAATTTGACCCCACTGCTTCTTCAAGTACTGGTGTGAATGATGGAAGATCTGATGATATTCATCAGTACAAGAAGACGAAACCAAATGGACTAAAAAAAACCTACATATTTGCACCCTTAATATAGTAACCCTCAATGGAAAAATGGAAGAAATGACAGATGTACTAACACAGAGAAAATTAGATATTTTTGGATTAAGCGAAACGAAGTGGAAGTGAAAAGGTGAGAAGAATTTGAGAGGAGGACGAAAACTGTACAGGAGTGGGAATAACAGGTTTGGAAGAAATGGCTTGGCAGTGATGCAGTGATGATGAATAGGATGTACAAAGCTGTACTGAAAGTGTGAGATATATATCAGACAGGATCATAATCTTAAACCTGAGATTTCAAAAAGAAACACTAAAAGTTATCCAGATTTTTGCACTTCAAGTGGGATGTATCGAAGAAGAGAAGATGGGCTTTGAAAATGAGTTAGAGAACCATATAGAGAGTGCTAATGTAGTGATGGAAGATTTTAACGCACAGGTAGGCAAAGACAGATAGGGATTTGAGCAAGTATTGGGATGTTTTGGATAAGGAGGCTGAAATGAAGAAGGGGAAAGACTCCTGGATTTATGCCAGAGGAATGGAATGAAAATAGAAAACAGCTGGTTTATGAAGAGAGAAAGTCGTGTTATCACCAGATACAGTTGAGATGGAAGAACCAAGAGTGTAATTGATTATGTTCTAGTAGATAGGGAATGGGGAGGGAGAGTAACAAATGTGAAGGTAATTCCAAGTGTGAGTGCAGATGGAGACCATAGCTTACTGGTGGGACAAGGGAAAATGAATCAGTGTGTGTAAAATAGAAAACAGAAGGAAGTGATGAGGATACAGGATTGGAAACTGAAGGAGAGTGAAAGTGCTCAGAAGTATAGAGAATGAATCACACAAAAATTTCCAAAAGAAGTTTTTTGCGATGTAGAAAAAGAATGGAGTTTATTCAAAGACACTTTAGTCGAATCAGCAGAAAATGTATGTGGTAGAGCATCTCGAAAGGGAAAAGTAAGACAGACAAGTTGGTTGGATGATACCACAATCCAAGCAGTTAGAAGAAAAAATGGAGCATGGAGAATGTGGTGGAAAACTAAAAATGACAAGGACCATAAGAGATATATAGGGGAAAAGAAGAAGTGCAAAGAAATAGTGGTAACAGCAAAGAAAAAGACATGGGAAGAGTACAAAAAACTTGAAGAAGATGTGAAGAGCAATAAGAAAATATTCTATAAAATGATGAAAAGTAAAAGGAAGGCTTCTGAAGTACCAGTAAAGATGAAAATAGAGGATGGTACTGTGATTGAAGATCCAGGGAATATAAAAGATCTCTGGAGAGAACATGTTAAGAAACTGCTAAATGCTGAGGAGCAAGTACAGGAGGAAACAACAAATAATGGAGAAATTGAGAGAAGTTGGGTAGCAGAATTAGGACAAATTACATGGGAAGAAATGGAAATAGCTGTGAAGAAGATGAATGGGCGGAAAACTCCAGGACCTGATGGAGTATCAGTGGACATGATAAGAGCAGCAGGTCCAGTGGGAATGCAGTGGCTGTATAGAGAACTATCAAGTGTGTGGAGAAATAGTACAATACCTGACATTTGGAGAAGAGGAGACATTGTTCCTATCTTCAAAAAAGGCAATAAAAGACTTCGTAAAAACTACAGAGGAATAGCGCTTATGAGTCATACAGCTAAGATTTTTTAAAGAATTTTTCTTAATCGTATAAAAGGAGCTGAGTAAACAACTGCATGGACTTAGGAAAGGAAGAAGCACGATCGATCTGATATTTCCCATCCGTCAACAGCTGGGAAAAGGTTGTGAGTATAACAAAAGGCTGATAATGGTTTTTATAGACGTAGAAAAGGCCTATGACTCAGTTAACAAGGAAAGACTCTGAGAAAAAGTGAAGGAGGCAGGTATAGAAGATGGATACATTAATGTAATAAAGACAATGTACAGAGGACACAATTGTAGAACTAGAACACCATTGGGAAACTCTGAATACTCCGTAATAAGACAAGGACATAAACAAGGAAGTATTCTATCTCCTGCACTTTTTAATGTTGTGATGGGGGGAATGAATAGGGCAGTTAAAGATATAGTAAAAGAAAAAGACAAAAAGATGATTCTTTTAGATGACGCGGTAATATGGGGCGATAAAGAGGTAGATGTACAGTTACAGCTTGATGCGTGGAAGAAAATAATGAGGCAGTATGGATAAAAAATAATAAAGATAAGAATGAACTAACGGTATTTGGAGGGGACAAAGGGATCAATGGGAATATTACTTTGAATGGAGAACCCCTCAGAGTGGTAGACAGTTTCACTTATTTAGGGAGTGAAATATCTAGTGGTGGAAGAATAACCAACGAAATTAATAGGAGGTTACAGAAGGGAGGTAATTTCTACCAAACAATATAACACCTGATTTAGAATAAAGAAGTTTCAGAAAAAGCAAAACTCATAATGTATAAGAGTTATTACTTCCCTATTGTCACCTATAGAGGAGAAAAATAGACAATGACAGAAAACGACTGGAGCAGACTGCAAGCAGGGGAAGTAAAATTTCTCAGAGCAGTTAAGGGAAAAACAAGAATGGACAGAGTAAGGAATGTAGATATTAGAAAGGACCTTAAACAAGAAAGTATGAGAGAAGAAATCTAAAAAAAAAAAGAGTTTAAGATGGTGAGTGCATGTTAAGAGGATACGTGGGCAGAGACTACCCAAAATTATGGAAGAACTAAAGATGAATGGAAAAAAACCTAGAGGGAGCCCAAGAACACGGTGGAAAACGGGAGTGAGAATATCCGTGGAAAGGAGAGATGTGACCTGGCAGCAAGTGGAGGAAGAAAAGTGGTGGGAGGACCAAGCCAAATGGAGAGGACTCGTCAGCACCCAGACCCGGCATTAGCTGGAGCGGGATCCGGATATAGATATAGAATATATTTCAGTTAGTAATAGCGAATGTTCTGTTCAAGAATCACAAGAGGAGGACGTATACTTGGAAAAGGACGGGTGATACGGGAAGATTTCAGCCAGATTGCATCATGGTCCGGCAGAGATTCCAGAATCAGATACTGGACTAGAGGGCGTACTCAGGAGCAGATATCGACTCAGATTACAATGTAGTAGTGATGAAGAGTAGGCTGAAGTTTAAGAGATTAGTCAAGAAGAATCAATGCGCAAGGAAGTGGGATACAGAAGTACTAAGGAATCACGAGATACGCTTAAAGTTATATAAGGCTATAGATACAGCCATAAGCAATAACTCAGTAGACATTACAGTTGAAGAGGAATGGGCATCTCTAAAAAGAGCAATAACAGAAGCTGGAGAGAAAAACATAGGTACCAAGAAGGTAACTGCGAAGAAACCATTGGTAACAGGAGAAGTACTTCAGCTGATCGATGAAAGAAGGAAGTACAGAAATGTTTAGTGAAATTCAGGAATACAAAAGTTCAAGTCTCTGAGGAATGAAATAAATAGGAAGTGCAAAGAAGCTAAGACGAAATGGTTGCTCAAAAAATGTGAAGAAATGGAAAAAGAAATGATTGTAGGAAGGACGGATTCAGCATAGGAAAGTTACAATAACCTGTGGTGAAATGAAAAGCAAGTATGGTAACATCAAGCGTGCGACGGTAATTCCATTATTAAATGCCGAGGGGAGAACGGATAGGTGGATAGAGTTCATTTAAAGGCCTCTATGAGGGGGTAGATTTGTCTGATGTGATAGAAAAGGAGAGGAGATCGGGGATCCAGTATTAGAATCTGAATTTGAGAGGGCTTTGGAGAGCCTAAGATGAAATAAGGCAGAAGGGATAGGTAACATTCCATCAGAATTTTTTAAATCATTGGGGGAAGTGCAAAAAAAATGACTATTACGTTAGTGTGCAGAATGTATCAATCTGTCGATATACCATTTGACTTTTGAAAAAATATCATACACACTGTTCCGAAAACTGCAGAAGCTGATAAGTGCGAGAACTATCGCACAATCAGTTTAACAGCTCATGAATCCAAAATGCTGACAATAATATGCAGAAGAATGGAGAAGAAAACTGAGGATGTGTTAGATGACGATCAATTTGGCTTTAGGAAAGGTAAACGCACCAGTGGGGCAATTATGGCGTTGCGGTTGATAATGGAAGCAAGACTAAAGAAAAAGTCAAGACACGTTCATAGGCTTTGTCGACCTGGAAAAAGCATTCGACAATGTAAAATGGTGCAAGATGCTCGATATTCTGAGAAAAGTAGGGGTAAAGTATAGGGAGAGACGGGTAATATACAATACGTACGAAAACCAAGAGGGAATTATAAGAGTCGATGACCAAAAAGTGCTCGGATTAAAAAAGGTGTAAGACAGGGATGTAGTCTTTCGCCCCTATAATTGAATCTGTACATGGAAGAAGCAATGATGGAAATAAAAGAACGATTCAGGAATGGAGCTAAAACTAAAGGTGAAAGGATGTCAGTGATACGACTTGCTGATGACATTGCTCTCCTGAGTGAAAGTGAAGAAGAATTACAGGATCTGTTGAATGGAATGAACTTCTTAATGTATACAGAATATGGATTGAGAGTAAATCGAAGAAAGTCGAAAGTAATGAGAAGTAGCAGAAATGAGAACAGCGAGGGACTTAAGATCAGGGTTGATGGCCAGAAAGTAATGAAGTTAACGAATTCTACTAGCTAGGCAGCATAATAACCAATGACGGACGGAGCAAGAAAAGCATCAAAAGCAGACTAACACTGGCAAGAAGGGCGTTTCTGGCCAAAAGAAGTCTACTATTATCAAACATAGGTCTCAATTAGAGAAAGAAATTTCTGAGAATGTACGTTTGGAGCCCAGCATTGCACGATAGGGAAACATGGACTGTTGGAAAATCGGAACAGAAGAGAATCGAAGCATTTGAGATGCGTCGTTACAGACGAATGTTGAAAATTACATGGACTGATAGTGTAAGAAATGAGGAGGTTCTGCGCAGAATCCGAGAGGAAAGGAATGTGTGGAAAACACTGACAAGGAGAAGGGACAGGACTCGTGCTAGTGGGGAAATCAGAAAGAGATTAGGAGGGCTGCTTTCTTAGAGAGACTGATGGGTTGTCGCTATAAGCTACCTACCAGTGTTTATTTTTATGGTTCATCAAAATTCAGGCATTAGACTGGTTGACCATTAGCGGGGCTCATGTCCCTATGTCGCATTTTGTTCCAGACAACGACCGTGAGCTCCAACAAATACTAAAGGCAGGCGGCATTTTGCACTTCTGCTGTATTTAATGTATTTCATACTGTGGTACCCAATATGTAGAAAATGTCTAACAAATGCGATAACAGTTAAAATTTCAATGACTATTATACAGGTTGTTTCACAATTTCTACTACAGGCTTCTAGGAATTGTAGAGGGGCATTAGTAGATAAAGCTCTGCTATGAAACTCATTTCCACGAAAGCACCGTTCGGATGTAAACTGAACGTCGATTACTTTCAGATCTCCCGCTACACAGTAAGCGCACAGCGGAGTCAATAATGTGTGTGCTCCTCTGGAGCCCGTAGCCCGGGCTATGTTTCCAGTATTCGTCATCGAGTTCTCTTCTGTGGGACGAAGGACGTCTTTTTCAAAGTCGGCACTGCGACATGGAGCACAATGATCGACCGTCCAAGTTGCGAACGCACCTGTTCCCCACAGCGGTTGTTGTAGTCGGAGAAAATGGTACGTGACGTCTTTATTACAACAAGGGCTAACGAAGGTTCCCGCTTATCAGTTGTGTGAATACTTTGAAAAGAAAATTTGGTAGAGATGCGATCTGCAATCTTATTTTATATCCAAACTGTGCATGAGCTTTTTAAAGGGGTATTAATTAATTTTGGTCCAAAAATTGATGTTTCAAACATATTACTTTCTTGATCTGCACAGTTTAATCTATGTTGTGTGTGAATTTTATCGTGATAGCAGCATTAAAAAGTCTTTGAATTGTTAAAATGATTAACTGTGCACTGACGGCCACTTCCATCTTTTCTGACACTGCTTGACTCAGCAGAATTTTTGCCGGTGTGAAGGCTACTTTCTTTCGATATTTTTGGCTGTCAGTTATATTTCTGGCTGACATCCGTATCTTTGCCTGAAAAGTTTCTTGCATGTGGTTTATTTGCGTTTTGACAATACTAACACGTATTAGTAGGTGGAAGGTTGAATTCGCAAACCTTTACATGGAAGTCAAGATTTATGCATAAGGGGTGGTGGAAAAACTGTGTTTAGGAAACGGAGGTTTCATAGAAACCTGTTTACCAACAAAAAAGAGGAAGCAGCTCGAAATGAAGAACATAAGCTCTCAGCTTCAGGATCGAAACTTAGGACAGGAGAATTGTACAGGTGCGTGAATGATGATGATATGGATTCCTCTGGGTTCAGACTTATTGTTTTAGAGCTTCTCTGCCAGGCTATAAAGTTTTCATGATCATGTGTTAGCTGTCAAAATACGCAATGCATGATTGTTGTAGAAGAAAGAAGAGTGGGAATAGCCTGTGATTTTAAATTAATTTGTAATTCGCTTGGCTATGAATTTTCATTTTCCTCCTCCAAAAAAACTGACACTGGTACCTATGAAAGCAATTTTAGATTAGCATATGCTCTGAGATGAATTGGACAAGGCAGGGAAGGAGGTAATTTATTGTGTAGTTTTCTGAACTTGTCTCCAACTTGTGTACGGTTTGAAAAAAATAAACAAAGAAACATCTGATGCTGCATGCAATACCACCAAAGTTTCTATGAAGAAAGCAGTGGAGGATTTGGTGGAAATAAACCAAAATGAAATAGATCCTGGGATAAAAATTCATGACAGTGAATCTCCTACAAATGCTATTGACCCGTGTGTGTCTGTAGATGGAACTTGGATGAAAAGGGGTCACACATCTCCGTTGCATCTGTTATTAGTATTGACTCAGGTAAAGTTTTAGATGTAGAAATTACGTCTAAATACTGCCACCAAGGTGCAACAAGGAAAATGTCCAACAATGAAGACAGTGAGAAACTGGGGCAAGAAAACCACGCAGTAGCATGCTCTAAAAATTATAGTGGCTCAAGTGGGGCATGGAGGCTGCTGCAGTTGTGAGGATGTTCTCCAGATCTGAGGACCAGTATGGTGTTAGATATACTAAATACCTTGGTGATGGGGACTCCTCTTCGTTCAAAGCTGTAACAGATAAAAATCTGTACGACACAACAATAGAAAAGTTGGAATGTGTTGGCCACATCCAAACGAGGCTTGGTGGTAGGCTTCGTCGCTTGTTGAAAGAGAAGAAAGGTGAAGTACTTGAGGATGAAAAACCACTAGGAGGAAAAGGCACGCTTACTCTGAAAGAAATTGATTCTCCTCTGTTATTTTATGGGAGAGCTATTAGGAAAAACACAAGTAACTCAGAGGCAATGAGGCGTGCTGTGTGGGCAATTTTTTTCCACAAACTATCCACTGATCAAACGTCCATGCACAATCTGTGTCCGAAAGACGATTGGTGTACTTTCAACAATAGAAATGAGCCGTATTCACATAAACACTCATTACCAGAACCTGTTATGAATGCAGGTAAGCCTTCATTCAGGTTTCTAGCAAACCCTGGTTTATTGAGGAAGTGTCTTCACGGAAAGACACAACATGCGAATGAAAGCCTCAATAAGTTAATTTGGATTAGACGCTCAAATAGGACATTCTATGAACTTGACGTACTCAAAATAGGTGTCTATGATGCAGTTTTATGTTACAATAACGGAAATAATGGCAGAATTGAAGTGCTGAAGAGAGTTGGTATAGAACCTGGTATGTTTACAACAAAAGCATTTTACACCATCGACGAGAGCAGGGTCAAGAAAGCTAACAGATCAGTGTGTTACCTGCAAGTACAGGCCAGGCAGATTCGAAAAGGAGAGACGAGAAACCTGGAGGATGAGGAATATCAGTACGGAGGATTTTAAAATTGAGATAAGCTTATTACATCTAGATGTATGAGAAGAAAATCTTTGAACCTCATTTTGTCTGTTTTAGATTTTTTACGTATTATAAGCATTTTCGGAAAAAGTATATGCGCTAATGCTATGAAATTTTCACAAACTGTTCGCAACTTGTTGCTGCCTCCCTGGCGCTAAAAAATACGAGATCCTGTAATTACATTCTGATTTTTAGATGATTGTATGTAGAAAAAAAGTTAATTTTGAATGTGCAACATTCAAAACTCTGTTAATGATACAATTTGTATTACAAATTAGTAACTGTAGTTCAGTGGTCTTATAACTTTCTCAGGACACTACAATTAAAGTTTCAGATTAATTGCATGATTAGAATTTGAGTTATTGCTTTATGTAAAAAAAAGACAATAAAAAAATAAAATTTCTGGCAAAATACTAATTCTGCACATTTTATTATATTTTTCCGTTAAAACACAGCTCTTTCGTTTTACACATGCAAAATTTTTGACTTGTTTATTACTAAATATGGCTGTAATGATTTTTTAAATAAATATTTACATTTTCCGTTACATCCCCCTTAACAAAATTTCATACACTAAACCCTTCTACAACTTGCAGAAGCTTTTAATAGGAAAACACTGCCTGCTATTAACAAGAGGAACTTTTGAAATAGGAACAGTTCCAGAGTTAAATTTCACTATTTTTTTGAATTTATTTTGGGAATCACAAATTTACTTTAGAACAATCCCATTTAATACATCGACGAATCCTTTACCAGAGACATTAATTCTTCAAAATTAATTCGAGAGATCTCGGAAACCTGAAGAAATCACTATTTGTAACGAAGTTTTGTTGTATATCTCCGAGCCCCGCTCAACAAACAGCGTTCGCCTTTGCGGACACGCAACAGGACGAAAATATCGGTTAAATCCGAGAAAATCCTATTTGTCTCTAATAACTCACGATACTTAGAGGTTTTGGTAGACTTTGAGGACTCAGACACTTTTATTAGGCACGTCACATGCCCATTTCAGTCGTAGTTGCCAATGTCATGGTGTTAACATTGGCACATGCATATGCCGTCGGCTGCAGAGGCCCACCGTTAAGAGTGTTCGGTGCGCTTTGTGTTCAGACACGCGTGTACTGTGTCCAGCATTCAAGCTCGATGTTAGCTCCAGCCGGCCAGAGTGGCCGATCGGTTCTAGGCGCTACAGTCTGGAACCGCGAGACCGCTGCGGTCGCAGGTTCGAATCCTGCCTCGGGCATGGATGTGTGTGATGTCCTTAGGTTATTTAGGTTTAAGTAGTTCTAAGTTCTAGGGGACTGATGACCTCAGATTTAAGTCCCATAGTGCTAAGAGCCATTTGAACCACTTTTTTGTTAGTTCCACCACAGTTCGCCGCCTGTCCTGTTTTACCAGTCCACCCAGCCTACGATGTCCGACATCTGTAATGAGCGGTGGCCGTCCACTCCCACGACGTCTGGACGTGGTTTCACCTTGATATCGCCACGTGTTGGAGACGCTCACCACAGCACTCCTCGAACACGCGACAAGTCGTGCTGTTTCCGAAATGCTCGCGCCGAACCTCCGAGCCATCATAATCTGTACTCATTCAAACTCAGATAAATTGCTCGCTTTCCCCATTCTACACACGGACAGCAGGCTCGCTACTTCTAGATACAACACTGTGCGTGTGTCTGGCTAGGAGTCATTCCTCGCCCGGAGACGCTGCTATCGCTTGGACGATATAAACATATCGATAGTAGGTCGGTGGCTATAATGTATACACATCAGTGTAGAACGTGAACGGTAGTAGTACCACCTTGCTAAAACGGTTGGTCATGCCTTTCACAACATATTGCTAACTCTTATCTCAAATTCTCTGGAATAAGTATCTTTCCTTTGGTAGCTAAAACATTTCCCGTAATTTGAAACGATTCTCTGCAATTTAGATGACGTTATAAGACAGAACGTTGTACGAGGTGCATTCAAGTTCTAAGGCCTGCGATTTCCTTTCTAATTAACTACTCACCCGAAATCGATGAAACTGGCGTCACTTTTCGACGTAATCGCCCTGCAGACGTACACATTTTTCATAACGCTGACGCCAAGATTCCATGGCAGCGGCGAAGGCTTCTTTAGGAGTCTGTTTTGACCACTGGAAAATCGCTGAGGCAATAGCAGCACGGCTGGTGAATGTGCGGCCACGGAGAGTGTCTTTCATTGTTCGAAAAAGCCAAAAGTCAATAGGAGCCAGGTCAGGTGAGTAGGGAGCATGAGGAATCGCTTCAAAGTTGTTATCACGAAGAAACTATTGCGTAACGTTAGCTCGATGTGCGGATGCGTTGTCTTGGTGAAACAGCACACGCGCAGCCCTTCCCGGACGTTTTTGTTGCAGTGCAGGAAGGAATTTGTTCTTCAAAACATTTTCGTAAGATGCACGTGTTACCGTAGTGCCCTTTGGAACGCAATGGGTAAGGATTACGCCCTCGCTGTCCCAGAACATGGACACCATCATTTTTTCAGCACTGGCGGTTACCCGAAATTTTTTTGGTGGCGGTGAATCTGTGTGCTTCCATTGAGCTGACTGCCGCTTTGTTTCTGGATTGAAAAATGGCATCCACATCTCATCCATTGTCACAACCAATGAAAAGAAAGTCCCATTCATGCTGTCGTTGTGCGTCAACATTGCTTGGCAACATGCCACACGGGCAGCCACGTGGTCATCCGTCAGCATTCGTGGCACCCACCTGGATGACACTTTTCGCATTTTCAGGTCGTCATGCAGGATCGTGTGCACAGAACCCAACTCTGGAGGCGATCTGTTCAACAGTCATTCGGCGATCCCCCAAAACAATTCTCTCCACTTTCTCGATCATGTCGTCAGACCGGCTTGTGTGAGCCCGAGGTTGTTTCGGTTTGTTGTCACACGATGTTCTGCCTTCATTAAACTGTCGCACCCACGAACGCACTTTCGACACATCCATAACTCCATCACCACATGTCTCCTTCAACAGTCGATGAATTTCAATTGGTTTCACACCACGCAAATTCAGAAAACGAATGATTGCACGCTGTTCAAGTAAGGAAGACGTCGCCATTTTAAGTATTTAAAACAGTTCTCATTCTCGCCGCTGGCGGTAAAATTCCATCTGCCATATGGTGCTGCCATCTCTGGGACGTATTGACAATGAACGCGGGCTCATTTTAAAACAATGCGCATGTTTCTATCTCTTTCCAGTCCGGAGAAAAAAAATCGGAGGCCTTAGAACTTGAATGCACCTCGTAAGACCAGGAGCGCACTGGGATGCAGGCGACGTAAGCATGGCGGCTCACCGCAGGAAAGCCACGTGCCATTGTGCTGTGCACATTGGGAGGCAGTCTCTTAAGTCGCCCTATCACGGGACGTGAAAACGAATGTGGACGAGGAGCTGGTGACGTCGCAGGGTGGTTCAACTACACTGCGAAGCGTGAAATGAGGTATCTGGCATTTCAAATTTTTTTGCCTCATGGAGTAGAAACTGGCCAGTGAGGAGCGGCGTGGGTTTTACGCCACAAGCAGAACTTACAAGACTACATGGAGTTAACCTCCGTATTTGATGTATTTTTTTTTTTTTTTTTTTTTTTTTTTTTTTTTTGTTATAGCGTGCGTGGTATGACTGTATAAGCTCTTTCAGCGCACCAATACATTGAGGATCTCTCACGAAAACAGCGTCGTTTTAGGTACAATTTGTTATAATAAAATGAGAGAAAACTACACGGTCCAGTCACATTAGTGTGCCCACGATCTATGTTCGTGTAATAACCACTCACATACGGCAACAGGCATCACTATCAGTGGAGGGTATACGAGGGGCGTTTGAAACGTCTGTGCTAAGTCCGAGAGATGCCACCACCGGCACGTATCAAGGTCATGTTTAGTTAGTAGCATCTTTGGAAAGAATGCACACTACGTTTCAGCAATATTGGTCTATTTCTTTGTGTTTGGCATTCGTGTGAATCAAGGAACTTGAGTGATTGTCAAAAAATGGACGAAAAAGAATTTCGTGTGGTGATTAAACATTACTTCATGAGACTAAAGAGAAGCTTGATAAACATTACGGTGATTTTGCACTTCGATTAGAACAGTTTATAAGTGGTTTCAAAATTTTTGGAGTGGCCATATGGGCACAAGTGAAGCTGAACGTATTGGACGCCCTGTGGAGCTTACGACTCCATAAATCATTGATAAACTCCATGATATGGTGATGCATGACAGGAGAATTAAGGTGCGTGAGATTGCTAGTACTGTGGGATTCTCGAATGAACGGGTACATAATATTTTGCAAAAATATTTGGACACGAGAAAGCTATCTGCAAGATGGGTTCCGCGATTGCTCACGCTTGACCAAAAACGGAATCGTGTGAAGTGTTGCCGGGATGGTTTGCAGCTGTTCAAGAAGAATCCGCAGGACATTAAGCGTCGTTTAGTCACTGTGGATGAAACATGGATACATTACTATACTCCTGAGACCAAATAACAGTCTAAACATTGGGTTACCAAGGGAGAATCTGCACCAAAAAAGGCAAAGACCATTCCTTCGGCCGGAAAGTTTATAGCAACTGCCTTTTGGGATTCGCAAGGGATAATCCTCACTGGCTACCTGGAAAAGGGTAAAACTATTACAGGTGCATATTACTCATCGTTATTGGACCGTTTGAAAACCGAGCTTCAAGAAAAACGCCGGCGATTGGACCGCAAAAATGTCCTTTTCCGTCACGACAATGCACCAGCACACACCTCAGCAGTTGTGGTCGCGAAATTTATGGAAACAGGATTCCAACTCGTTTCACATCCCCCCTATTCTCCAGACTTGGCTCCCTCGAACTACTATTTGTTCCGCAATTTGAAGAAATGGCTGGCGAGACAAGGGTTTTATTCAAACGAGGAGGTGATTGCAGCAACTAATAGCTATTTTGCAGACTTGGACAATTCCTATTATTCGGAAATTAGAACAGCGTTTCATGAAGTGAATAAGTCTAAAAGGAGACTATGTCGAATGATAAAAAAGGTTTACCCCAAACACGTAAGTAGTTTTTATTTTTGCACGGACTTTTGAAACGCGCCTCGTATCGGGGGGACGCAGAAAACAGTGCAGTTGTCGTAATGTGGAAACGGTGCGATTTATCTGACCGTCAAAACGGCACGATCAAGGATGGAAGCATTTCCGAAATGGCAAAGTTTGTAAACTGTTCGCCTGCCATTGTGGATGGAGCAATCTGTGCATGCCAAAATGGCGCTACCCAAAACCAGCGTCGAGGCAACTGTGGTGCTCCGCGGGTCCTAAATGACAGAGGCGAACAACAGCATACAGGTGAATAGATTTGGAACTGTTGAGCAGCTGACTGCCCAGATGAACTTAGGAGCTGCCAACATTGTCTCCTCATCGGTGGCGAAGACTGGAATTTGCGTGCCCAACCGGAATTCGACGTCCACTGAGTGGCGACAAGGGACATTTGCTCAATCGATACGAAACGAGCCCTGACCTTGAAACCTATGTGGTGAACTATGCTACTTCAGGGTAATGATAGTCGATACAATATCGATAATATGGATATTATGCATGTGCAAACTTATTTTCTTTTTCTTTATTGTTATTTCCCCCCCACCCCCCCACCCCCCCCCCCCACCCCTGCCCATATGGACAGGATGTGGGCTGTCTGCGGATACACTATGCTGCTCTTCATTCACATGGGAGTAAAATTCTAAAGAAACATATTATAATAGCTGCACCCTGCGGTTGACAAAAAATAAACGTTTTTTTACAACAAAACGACAAAATGTCGGGTAAATAAGTTAAAATGTAAAAGGTTAATTCGGTAATGAATTAAAATATACACTACTGGCCATTAAAATTGCTACACCAAGAAGAAATGTAGATGATATACGGGTATTCATTGGACAAATATATTATACTAGAGCTGACATGTGATTACATTTTCAGGCAATTTGAGTACATAGATCCTGAGAAATCAGTACCCAGAACAACCACCTCTGGCCGTAATAATGGCCTTGAGACGCCTGGGCATTGAGTTAAACAGAGCTGGGATGGCGTGTACAGGTACAGGTGCCCATGCAGCTTCAACACGATACTACAGTTCATCAACAGTATGGACTGGCGTATTGTGACAAGCCAGGTGCTCGGCCACCATTGACCAGACGTTTTCAATTGGTGAGAGATCTGGAGAATGTGCTGGCCAGAGCAGCAGTCGAATTTTTTCTGTATCCAGAAAGGCCCGTACGGGACCTGCAACATGCGGTCGTGCACTATCCTGCTGAAATGTTGGGTTTCGCAGGGATCGAATGAAGGGTAGAGCCATGGGTCGTAACACATCTGAAATGTAATGTCCACTGTTCAAAGTGCCGTCAACGCGAACAAGAGGTGACGGAGACGTGTAATCCATGGCACCCCATACCATCACGCTGGCTGATAGGCCAGTATGGCGATGACGAATACACGCTTCCAATGTGTGTTCAGCGCGATGTCGCCAAACACGGATGCGATCATCATGATGCTGTAAACAGAACCTGGATTCATCCGAAAAAATGACGTTTTGCCATTCGTGCACCCAGGTTCGTCGTTGAGTACACCATCGCAGGCGCTCCTGCTCCTGTCTGTGATGCAGAGTCAAGGGTAACCGCAGCCATGGTCTCCGAGCTGCAAACGTCGTCGAACAGTTCGTGCAGATGGTTTTTGTCTTGCAAAAGTCCCCATCTGTTGACTCAGGGATGGAGACGTTGCTGCACGATCCGCTACAGCCATGCAGATAAGATGCCTGTCATCTCGACTGCTAGTGATACGAGGCCGTTGGGATCCAGCACGGCGTTCCGTATTAACCTCCTGAACCCACCTATTCCAAATTCTGCTAACAGTCATTGGATCTCGACCAACGCGAGCAGCAATGTCACGATACGATAAACCACAATCGCGATAGACTACAATCCGACATTTATGAAAGTCGGAAACGTGATGGTACGCATTTCTCCTCCTTACAAGAGGCATCACAACAACATTTCATCAGGCAACGGCGGTTAACTGCTGTTTGTGTATGAGAAATCGGTTGGAAACTTTCCTCGTGTCAGCACGTTGTAGGTGTCGCCACCGGCGCCAACCTTGTGTTAATGCTCTGAAAAGCTAATCATTTGCATATCACAGCATCTTCTTCCTGTAGGTTAAATTTCACGTCTGTAGCACGTCATCTTCGTGGTGTAGCAATTTTAATGGCCAGTAGTGTAGATGGATGAAAGAAAAATGAATGTTGCACACAAGTACATAAAACCAAAGACACAGTTCCATAAAATACAACGGAAAGGCAGATGTGTTGACTGATTAAAACAGATAAATAGATGAGTGAATGGATGAGAGGATGTAAACTACCAGGCAGAACTGTATCATGGGAATGTAGCATTTAAAGTTAGCGTGTAGGAGGGTTTTTGTGTGGGTAGATATTTGGAGGAGGGATAGGGGAAGAGAGGAGAGGAAGACTTAGGGAGTGAATGGAGAGGTTTGGAGGGGAAGTGAGCCCTGACTAGGGGAAGATGGTAGGGATCTCCTAAATCTGGTAAGATGTGTATACATCTGGGCACATTTCATGATCAGGCAAGGGAAGGCTAGTAAACTTTTGTTGGGAGAGGATGTGGAAGGTGTGGGGGTGCAGTGTTGGAGGAATGTGGTGGTAGAGGCTCGTCAGAGTACCAAGGTCAATGAGCAGGGAGGAGAGTAGGGTGTAGGTAGGGTCGAGTTTGTGGGTAATGTGGCATGTCCGGAGGTGTTCAAGATGGAAGGGTAGGCTGGGGAATTTTATAAGATGGTGGAGGATGAGAATGAAGGAGATTAAGCGGTTCCAAAAGAATAGATGGACTTCATGCCTTTGAGGACCGGTAGTGCCTAATAAAAAGAGGGAGGAGCGGAAGTCTATGCCACATTGACATATCAGAGAATGGGTCAGATTAGGGCTTTATAGGTGTGGAAGGATGCAATCCCCATGTTCGGCCTGTTAGTAGTTTTAGTCTGCTGTTGGCTTTCTATTTAATGGTTAGTGATGGGCCTTTCATGTTAGTCAGTGATCAAGATTTAGTGCAAGGTATTTTAGAGTGTTAGTTAACTGGATAGGACAGTCGTAAATGGAAAAATCGAAGTTGTGGGGGTGGAAGGTGCAGGTGGTTTGGTCTGTAATTATTGCTTGAGTTTTGGTAGAGTTGATTTTGAGGAGCCACTGGTTGCACCAAGAGGTGAACTGCTTGAGATGGAGATGGAGCAATCGTTGGGATTTCTGGAGGGTAGGGTAGAGGGCGAGAGAGGCAGTGTCATCACCGTACTGGAGGAGATGAACAGGAGGACAGGTCTTGGAGTATTGACAGTGTAGAGGATATACAGGAGAGGTGAGGGGACAGAACCCCATTGGGGCACACTTGCAGTGGGATGTGCAAACTTAGATTTAACACTACGGTTTAAACATAGTAAATTTAAAACTGAAAATTAGATGGAGATTTAATTGAGTTAACGAACAACTTCTACTAGCACCTCAATCAGTATCTCATATCGGTTCCTCTACCAGCAGTTCGCTGCTCAAGCCATTGACGAGCCCGGAATCTTCTTCTCGATTTTGTCCACTCTTCTTTGACGGTTGCTAACACATTTGACGCAGCTGTTTTACACGCATCCATTTTCGTAAAGAAACTATCAGATTTGCATGTCAGATACACCCGAGAACTGCCGCTGGAGAGCGCTGCGGTCACAATCACTATGAGTCACGATATAGCAGGTCGTTTCAAAGCATGCAGCAACAAGGGGGACACCATGTGTGGTGTGCTTCAAGATGAGAAAGGATGGTTTTAGCAGGTATTGTGTCGTATTTCCCTGTGATCCAGTGGCTGAGCTCACGGCTCTTTGTTCAGAGGAAGTTCGTGATCAGGAAATGGACATCCTAATGTTGTTATATGACACTTCAAAATGGAAGAATTTGCCCTCTACCCTACACTCTGGAAATCCCAGTGATCCTTCCAAATCCACCTCAATCAGTTTACCTCCTGGTATAACAATAGCTTCTCAAGATTAATCTCTCCCAAACTCCATGCAATAATTATAGGACGAAGCACCCACACCTTCCGCCTCCATGAGTTCAGCCTTTCTATTTACGACCGTCCTATCCAGTTAAATACACTAAAATATCTTGGGCTAACCCTCGGCTGGAAACTAACGTGGAAAACTCAGCACTTATCATCCAACAGAAAGCCTACAAGAGACTAAAACTACTAACAAATCAAACTTAGAAATTACACCCCTCCACTCTTCTCTATAGCTACAAAATCCTGATCTGACCTGAACTATCCTCTGCCATGTCATTGTTGCACAAATAAAAGTTCTACAAGTTCCTCCAGATCCTCGAACGCCATGCACTCCATCTCACTTTCTGCATCCTTTTGCCTTCCACAACATGGATCTCTTACCATCTAACCAACTTCCTATCCCTTGTCACCTACATCGATCACCTCCACATCTCCTATACTATCCACAAACTAGATGCTGATAATTCCATTGTCTCTGATTACTAACCCTGATATGCTGCTGCGCCTTCACAAGCACATTCCTCCAACCTTACACCTTGAAAAACTCCATATCCTACCTCAGTGCAACTTCAGCCAACTCCCTCTGCCCGACAATGAGATCGTCCCCGATATTTATCCCTCCTACCAACATTAACCCTTCCCCACCTATACCACTCCACGTCAGGACTCCTCTCTCCTTTTCCCTCTACATCATCCCTATCCCTTTCTTCTTGTACTACTACTACCGTCCCCCCCCCCCCCCCCGCCCCGCCGCCACACTGACACACACACACACACACACACACACACACTATTACTCCTCCTCACCCTCTGTCCTTTCTACTATCTGTATTTCCGCTATCTGCCTCAACTCCTACCTATCATCTCTGTAGTTATCCCACCTAACAGATCCCTACGTATTCCCCCCCCCCCTCCAACCTCTATGGAACATATTCTCTCCTACCACAATACTTCTCACCTAGTGAAGGTCCTTCAGAAGTTAAGCGAGAGTGCAGCGCTCCAGTGCTTCTTTCATAGAAGTATATATTTTTCATCCCTTTAGCTGTCCACCATTAATCTTTAAAATTTAAAACGTAAACAATCCTCACATTTTTATTTTTCCATCATCTTTGTTATATCTTTATGAATGATCTGAGCTAAAGAGCGGAGTATTGTACCACTGATATAACAATAAAGAAAAAAGTGCAAGAACTCATAATGGAATATGAATAAGAGAAAAACCCACGGTGAATTCGTTTTGATGTCTGAATTTTCTGATAAATTGTGCGAAATTGTTGCAGCCTGAGCTTCAGGCAAGTGGTAGGCGGGCCAACCGCCGACGTAGTTCTGGACCTCGTCACTCTGCAACACAACACTCCACCGTCAGTGGCTGACTGTGTTGCTACAGGGTATACCACAATGCTGCGGTTCCACAGCCGAATACGTAAAGGGAGCCTACCACCTGGAATATACACCTTAGTGGGAAACGAAAAGGCAATACAATTTATTAGTTTGTAGGGATCCACGTTACAGCTGACAACTGGGTTGGTACAGCTACCTTGGGATGCATTTGCATAGGACTATAAGGTTTTCATTTTCAAAACAATCATCCGAAACTATCTTTTACATGGATGGACAAACAATCTTTAACAATTTCGCTTAGGGTTGAAGTTTTAATTTATCTTCAGTGTGCTGACAACCTGGCTTCCAACAAACACGCAGACGATGGTCAAAGTTGTCCCATACTTTGGCGAGCTTGTCGACTTACTGCATTCACTGCTTTTGCTGTGTGGCGCCGAGGTTCAACAAGAGTTTTGGAAACGGAGGCACGTAGACTAGAGTTTTTCACAAAACACCACGAAAAAATCTGTGGGTAAATTCGAGGTATGGACGTTTCTTACGCTGTAGGAAGTGCTGGGCAGTATTCTAGACGAAAATGACGCCGCAAGGTTTAACTGAATTGCACCTGTTGAAGCGGAGAAAGTAAAACGCCTTTTACTGCTGTGTTATCGGCAATACCGAGTCGACGAACAATGGGTAATGAACGAGCAAGCAAGCTAGCTGCACCACGCAGACCCCTATCGGCAACACCGTGAAGAACCGGCAACTAACATAAACTTTACGTTTCGATACCCGAATTCTAAGGCGCTGCAGCCATGGACTGTGCGGCTTGTCCCGGCGGAGGATCGGGTCCTCCCTCGGGCATTGGTGTGTGTGTGTTTGTCCTTAGGATAATTTAGGTTAAGTAGTGTGTAAGCTTAGGGACTGATAACCTTAGAAGTTAAGTCCCATAAGATTTCACACACATTTCAACATTTGATACCCGAATTCAAAGATGTGGTGTGACAAAGTATTGGCGCCGTCACACCGTAGCTCTAACCGTCTTACCGAATACACGTGAGGCGACGGCGTAATTAAAATTTATGCGCCAAGACAACTGAGTGAAATTTACATATTTTATTTGTATCGTTTTACGTTTTTTGTTGCTTGAACTTGTTTTTCTGTTATTTTAAGTCGAGACCAAGGGCGAGACGATTCGCCGACGGAAGTCTTCGGCTCTGCGACGAGAGGTGACTATACTGTCCACTGGCACACCTGAAGTGACGGCAAGCGATAGCGAGATCCTGCCGGCGACTGCTGCGAAACTCTGATCTGCAATTTGCATCAACTGACATTGCTGTAATTAGAAAAAAAAGAGAATAAAAATGTATCTGTAGTGACATTCGAATAATGTAACAGTCGACATACGTTATGTCATCTGTAATACGAAGGTAATGAAAGTGATCTGACTTGAACGTTAATTTAACGTCGTACTTACTTCTGAAGTGAAATAGTCAATTAATCTTCAGAAAAATATGTTATAGCAGTTCACTTGCTGCTCTATACATTGACAGAAAAAAGTTGGAGCACCAGAAAACAATTAACGTAGGGTACTGACATTTCGGAAATACATTTGTCTATAATCCGTTCACCATAAGAATAAACCTGATGTAAACAAACATAAACGCGATGATTGATCAGAAGCCGTAGCACACGTACATTGGTGTTGTTACGCTCTTGGAAGTGTGTCCTAATTATGATTAGATATATTATTAATAAGTTATATTAAATGAAACTTTAAGACATTCAGATGTGTTAACAGCCATCAACGTTTTTCATAATCACGCTTGAGCTACGTAGCTTTTACTTCAAACATCCTGTACAGTTACAGTCTCTGCAGCGTTGTGCTCTGATTGTCGAGCTGTTAATGCGCAGTATGAAAATGGCTGAAGCTGCTTTCTGTTCCGTAGTGAAATATGCGAGCGGAACACGTTTAAAAAGTGTCGAGAAATAGGCTGTTCTTAATATTTTTCATAAATTTACGGAGATAATCGGCTTTGAAGTTTTCCCAGCGATGTATATACTGCAGTTGATATACAAACCCACAGTGGATGTGTAGCGCAGTCGGTAGCGTAACGTCCTAGAATGTGAACTAAATGCGGTTATTCGTGCGTTGGTTCAGTTCCCCTTAGTGTCATATTCTTTCTTCCTCGTTCAGTTTGAAATACCTACATCTCGTAATTATAAAACTGATCATCATTTTTTATGAATATTGCACGTCTTGTTGTTTCTAAGTGCATATTGAAGGCGAAATTCCTGTTTCCATTTCAAATACAAGTCCTTAATTATCAATGTTTTATGAAAGACTGCTCATAAAAATTGTTTGAATTAAGAAAATATAACAATTTAATTAAAATCCATGGAGAAGAAATAAAAACTTTGAGGTTCGCCGATGACATTGTAATTCTGTCAGACACAGCAAAAGATCTGGAAGAGCAGTTGAACGGAATGGACAGTGTCTCGAAAGGAGGATATAGGATGAACATCAACAAAAGCAAAACGAGGATAATGGAATGTAGTGGAATTAAATCAGGTGATGCTGACGGAATTAGATTAGTAAATGAGACACTTAAAGTAGTAAATGAATTTTGCTATTTGGGGAGCAAAATAACTGATGATGGTCGAAGTAGAGAGGATATAAAATGTAAACTGGCAAAGGTAAGGATAGCATTTCTGAAGAAGAGAAATTTGTTAACATCGAGTACAGATTTTATTGTCAGGAAGTCGTTTCTGAAAGTATCTGTATGGAGTGTAGCCATGCATGGAAGTGAAACGTGGACTATAAATAGTTTAGACAAGAAGAGAACAGAAGCTTTCGAAATGTGGTGCTACAGAAGAATGCTGAAGATTAGATGGGTAGACCACGTAACTAATGAGGAGGTGTTGAATAGGATTGGGGAGAAGAGAAGTTTATGGCACAACTTTACTAGAAGAAGAGATCGGTTGGTAGGACATGTTCTGAGGCATCAAGGGATCGCCAATTTAGTATTGGAGGGTAGCGTGGAGGGTAAAAATCGTAGAGGGAGACCAAGAGAAGAATACACTAAGCAGATTCAGGAGGATGTAAGTTGCAGTAGGTACTGGGAGATGAAGAAGCTTGTACAGGATAGAGTAGCGTGGAGAGCTGCATCAAACCAGTCTCTAGACTGAAGACGACGACAACAACAACAACAATTTAATTTTTTAAGGCAAAAATGGAAAACCAAATCCAAATCGTCTTCATTTGGACTATGTCCATCGTTTTATACCACAGTGGTAGATAAGCATCATAGAAACATGAGAAACAATCATTTTCACTGCATCGAGCACATCATACAAATGCTGCATTTTTACATTTGCTACCGTACCACTACAATATGAACCAACCAGAACTGATCTGCAGCCAAGTTGCGGGATGTGGCCCGAGAAATAACAAGACTTAAGCTGTCAGACGTACTGGAACAAACGCACGCAACTTTTCCACACGTTACTGCCGAACGCTGGCTGGATGTAGAACGGCCTGTCATAAAAGGAGAGAAAATCCTGCACCTGGTTGGCTTCGTGGATCTGTTGTTGATTGGCTCGTTGTCAACGTAGCAGGCGACACTCCCAGAACCGAAATGTAATTCTCTGATTTAACTATACTGTGAAATCCTTCAATACTTTCTTATGTCACACACAGCTTATGTAGAAAAATTACCATATGGTTAAGCCAGGAATTTTCATCATTCTTGTTTTTAATTACAATAGTACATTAGCTAAAAACTATAACGTGTTGCGGTTTTCGTCTAGTCGCCTAAGGAGCTTATTGTGAGAGATTTGCAGTTTATTATTTCATTCTGCTTAAAAATTAAATGACATTTGAAGCTTTATTGCTCCTCTGCTCGCCTCTTTTTACGTGTGAACTGCGGCTGTGCACGTCACTGCAGGTTGGCTGTTCCAGCTGACCGCCCAGTCCTGTCAAAGCCCAATGCGCCGCTAAAGCTGTTGTCATGTACGAGGGCCGTTCAGAAAGTAACCTCCGGTTGATTTAAAAAAATACACCAACTTAAATAAAAATATTTTAATATATACATCTTACAACTACATCTTTGCACTATTTTTCTACATAGTCTCCATAGCGATTGAGGCACTTATCGTATTTCTTCACAAGCTTTGAAATTCCTTCTGCATAAAAATCACCCGCTTGTGCCTGGAGCCAGCCTGTGACCGCATCTTTGAGCTCTTCGTCGTCATCAAACCACTGTGACCCGAGCCATTTCTTCAAATGCATGAAGAGGTGATAATCACTTGGCGCCAGGTCTGGGCTGTAAGGTGGATGGTTGATAACGTCCCACTTGAAGGACTCAAGAAGGGCCGTTGTTCTGCGAGCAGAGTGAGGACGGGCGTTATCGTGCAAAAAAACGATACCGGAAGTCAGCATACCACGGCGTTTGTTCTGTATAGCCCGTCGTAACTTTTTTATTGTTTCACAGTACACTTCTTGATTAATGGTCGTACCACGTTCCATGAATTCAACCAACAACACCCCTTTGGCATCCCAAAACACCGTTGCCATCAGTTTTCTGGCAGAAAAATCTTGCGAGGCTTTCCTTGGTTTGGTAGGCGAATTTGAATGTGCCCACATCTTTGATTGTTCTTTTGTCTCAGGGTTCACGTACTTAATCCAGGTTTCGTCACCGGTCACGATTATGTTTAACAATGGTTCTCCTTCGTCCTCATAACGTGACAGAAAGTCTAATGCAGAGGCCATTCTTTGATTTTTGTGGTGGTCGGTAAGAATTTTGGGCACCCATCGTGCACAGAACTTACGGTTACCCAATCTTGCTGTCACTATCTCGTACAAGAGAGTCTTAGAAATATGTGGAAAACCAGTAGACATCTCCGACATTGAGAAACGTCGATTTTCACGAACTTTTGCATCAACTGTCTGAACGAGTTCGTCAGTCACCAATGATGGTCTACCACTCCTCTCTTCATCATGAACGTTTTCTCGTCCACTTTTAAATAAACGTACCCATTCACGGACAACTCCTTCACTCATAACTCTTGGTCCGTACACGGCACAAAGTTCACGATGAATAGCTACTGCAGAATATCCTTTGGCTGTAAAAAACCTTATGACAGCACGCACTTCACATTTGGCGGGGTTCTCTATTGCAGCACACATTTCAAACTGCCACAAAAACTAAACTAGCGCAGGTACGACGTTCACTCGACCACGGCTTGATGCCGACTGACCTGTTGAGTGCGTGAACGCACAGATGGCGTCGCTACTCCCCCCACAACCCGCACTGTGACCAATCGGAGGTTACTTTCTGAACCGCCCTCGGTTTATCGCTAAGTCGATGTGCGCGTAACGTACAGCACAAAACGTACCCTTATTATCATACTTGACAGAACTCGAGACAGCTTGCCTGCAGTCCCACGTGAAACGGAAGTCCAATGAGGTTCCAGCAAACGCGGAAGAATACGTAGTGCAATGTTTAACGTCAGGTTTATTCTTATGATGAACGGGTTATAAGAAGTATATTTAAGTAGTTAACATTACAAGATCACAGGTTAATGTATGCATGAGATACGCCATTACTAATGTGAAATGCCGGTACGTTAATGACCGGTGTAACTGCCAGAATTGTGATTGCAAGCATTCAGACGTGCATGCATTGTGTCATACAGGTGCCGGATGTCAGTTTGTGGGATAGACTTCCTCCCCTTTGCACGTGGCCGGTCAGAACACGGACGGATAATGCTGTTTGTGGATGACGTCACACATGTGCTCGATTGTAGACAGATCTGATGATCGCGCAGGCCAAGGCACTCTGTAGACATCCTGTAGAGCATGTTGGGTTACAACACAGCCCGCAACGATGTCGGCGAGTGTTATCATATTGGAAAACACCCCCTGGAATGCTGTTGATGAATGGCAGTACAACAGGTCGATTCACCAGATAGATGTACAGATTTGCAGTCAGGGTGCGTGAGATAACCCGGAGAATGCGCCTGGTGTCATATGAAATCGCACCGCAGACTATAATTTGAACAGAAGTCATCTTTCAGACGTAGAAACGCGCTTACCAACTTTCGTTTATGTTGCACAACTCCTTCTTGGTGCTACGATTTTTTCCGTTAGTGCATTTAATAGGGATATGCTTAACATAACTTTTGGCAGAAGGAGAATGATGCATTTCAGGTTAACGCACAGCGAAGTATTACAATACAGGTGGGGTGCAGAGTAGACCTGAACTTCATCTTTGCTGCACAGATAACAATTAACATCAGAGCCATGTCAAAACATTATTCGGTATATTCAGCAAATAGTAAATAATTACACGTTTCTGTATATATTGAGGTTAGTATCATTAACTGCACATGATTTTCCTATGTGTCAGTGAATATCAAAGTCTTGATTATTGGAAGATTATCAGTCATGGATGCTATGTCAGACTTTCTGTTACTAGTTTATTGTTTTTAGAAAATTCTTTACCATTCTACATTCATAATGTTGGACAGGCACATTCCATATTCAGAAAATTGCTTAGTCAGCTTGTGTTCATGTCTTAATTTACGGACAACAACGGTTAAAGATTACACAGGAATCACAATTAGAACCTTACATTCTGCATTCGGAATATTAAGCCGAAACATTTCATAATTATTGTATTACACCGAAATATCGTACAAGTGGAAGTTCAAACATAAAGTTACGATTCACGTAGAAGATATAGTCTTGTGAATTCGTTTGGATCGTTCTGAAGGCCATTGCAGAGCAGACCAGAAACCAAGTGATACAAGGACAGAAAACTTCGCTAAGCAGTTGGGGGTCTAGGAGAACGTGCTTCACAAGATGTTATCACGCTTATGTCACACTAGTTACATGGAGCCATTTACATTTGAAATTGATGGTATGTAAAATGAAAAATAATAATTTCAGCTGATTGAATACAGAAAAAGCCATAAACAGAGGAGAGAAAACTGTTTTTCTCCCTGAAGTTCTTATCGGCTTATGTCTCCACCATCTTCCACCACCATGGATGTTAGATCACTTTTTTTTAGTAGTAGGTGACATTAAAGTACGACAGAGAAAATCGAGTGCGTTGGGTGTAGTAGAGACATAGAGATGAAAATATTAGCACAACATCAAAGGGGATAAAGGGCAGCACCAAACCTATAGAAAAGCTGGTTACCTAAAACAAAAAGAAAATGAAATTTTATTTTGATAGGGAAACAGTTGCTAATGTATAAGTACATGTAATTAATGTAAGGATGTGCGCAAGTAACACGAGCGGTGCATCGTAATCAGTCGTTTGCACAGCTGCCAACACTCACTAACAAAAGAACTTAATCACGTAGAAGCAAGTGAAATGAGACCTCACGCACTGAGAAAGTATATGGTTTTAGTAAAATGATTGAAAATGAATTAAAATCAACAATCAAATTAGCGTAGCAGCACAGTGCTGGTCCCTTGTCACTAGTATGTTACACAACTTCGAACCTGGTTTCCTACACTGATCCGGTTGGGAAGAGAGAGTTTCATACAGTCATGGATGGTCAAACATTGCTGTAATGGGCCCTCGATCTCCCGGATATTGGCAATGGAACGGAGGTAGAACCACATGTTTCATTGGAGACAGATTGGGAAATGTTGCAGGCGAAAGTATTATCTCAGTATCATGCTGGGCTGGGCTGTTTTGAGGGAAGAGACCAAACTGCTAGGTCATCGGTCTCATCGGTTTTTAGGGATGGACGGGGAAGGAAGTCGGCCGTGCCCTTTCAAAGGAACCATCCCGGCATTTGCCTGGAGTGATTTAGGGAAATCACGGAAAACCTAAATCAGGAAGGCCAGACGCGGGATTGAACCGTCGTCCTCCCGAATGCGAGTCCAGTGTGCTAAGTATCATGCAGGCAGTTCTTAAAACTCAAGCCGAATGTGGACGAGCATTGTCCTGTTGAAGCATTGTGCCAAGGTGCTGTCTAAAGAGGAAGCAGGATGTCTGTGACGTAACGCTGTGCTGGCAGAGTTCCCTGAATCACTACCAGAGATGACCCAAAGTTATATGCGTTGCCTTCCCACACCGTGGCGATAGGGTTAACACCAGTGTGTCCCTCCAAGACATAGTCAGCATGTGTCCTCTCCTTTTGGCACTGTCTTACACGAAGACTGTCCTGATAGCGTAGAACCGAGGTTCATCGCTGAATGTGAACCGAGGTCAATCCTGAGCGGTCGATGCTTCCCAAGCACGAAACCACTCCTAATTCAGTTGTTCACGTGTTAACAGCAATCGATTCACTGAATGGCGATTCAGTAGCCTAACTTCTACTAGGCTTCAGCCAATGGTGTAGAATAATTCAGGATGCTCTAGCGAGCCCGTTAATTGCGGTCAAATGTTAGGTGAAAATATGAAGAGGTAACATTGTTTTTGAAATTTCCTGGGTGATTAAAACTGTGTGCTGGGCCGAGATTCGAAATGGGGACCTTTGCCTTACACTGGCAGGTGCGGTTCCGTAATCATTCACTGTGCTCAATAAACATATCACATTGCATATCCATTATTTATCCGGTGAATCTAGTAACATGGTCACGTGAAAATAAACCTATTGCCCTGCAGATGGAGTTCTATCCCTCACGATATGGGGAATCATTCACATGCTCACATTTAGTATGTATGTGTACGGAATTGCCTCTAATCGTATCAGGAGCTAAACTTTTTTAGCCAGCGAGGGTAGTTTCAATTTGGACAGTGATTCGTCGGCGAGCCACGATTGTGCGGTCCCGTCCGAGACTTGGAAGGCTTCTGCTGTGACAAGCGAGTCTGGTGTCGGGAAGCACACGGTAGCCTCCGCACACTACATAACCTGTTATCCGGTTACTCCAGGGCGGCGTTTACGGCTCTTTACGTAACTCAGTTCTGAATGGCAGTGACGTAAAATCGCTTCCCGGGAATGTCTATGGAGTCGGCCTTTCGCGCTGAGACACGACGTTCTTCCTTGTACTAACTACGGGCAATGCTTAAAACACTGCGCGTTGATAACACCTAAAGGAGAACATGTACACTAACTGATAAAAAGTATCCGGACATTAATATTGGGTGTGTCCACCCTTCGTCTTTATGACGGCTTGGACTCTGACTACATCGTCAGTCTTCTGGCTGATTTGGGTTGATGCAGCCCGCCTAGAATTCCTCTCATTTGCCAGACTCTTCATACCAGAGTACTACGTGCAACCTACGTCCTCAACTATTTGCTGGGTGTATTCTAATCTATGTCTTCCTCTACAGTTTGTACCTTCTGCGGCTCCCTCTAGTACCATGGAAGTTATTCCGTGATGTCTTAACAGATGCTCTACCATTCTGTGCCGTCTTCTTGTCAGAGTTTTCCATATATTCCTTTCCTCGCCGATTCTACCAAGATCCTCCTCATTCCCTACCTTATCAGTCCACCTAAATTTCAAAATTCTTCTGTAGCACCACGTCTCAAATGATCGATTCTCTTCTGTTCCGGTTTTCCCACAGTCTCTGTTCCATTACGGTACAATGCTATGCTGCAAACGTACGTTCTCAGAAATCTCTTCCTCAAATTAAGGTCTATGTTTGATACCAGAAATGGCCTTTTTGGCAGCACTAGTCTGTGTGAAATCTTATGGGACTTAACTGCTAAGGTCATCAGTCCCTAAGCTTACACACTACTTAACCTAAATTATCCTAAGGACAAACACACACACCCATGCCCGAGGGAGGACTCGAACCTCCGCCGGGACCAGCCGCACAGTCCATGACTGCAGCGCCTAAGACCGCACCACTAGTCTGCTTCTGATGTCCTTGCTCCCTCCGTCATGGGTTATTTTGCTGCCTAGGTCGCAGAATCCCTGACGTCTATGTTCTTCGTGATCACCAATCCTGATGTTAAGTTTCTCGATGTTCTCATTTCTGCTACTTGTCGTTACTTTCATCTTTCGTCGATTTACTGTACTCATTAGACCGTTCATTCCATTAAGCAGAACCTTTAATTCTTCTTCACTTTCACTGAGGATAGCAATGTCATCAGCGACATCCTTTCACCTTGAATTTTAATTCAACTCTTGAACTTTTATTTCCGTCATCGCTTCTTCGATGTACGGATTGAACACTAGGGGCTAAAGACTACATTCCTGTCTTACGCGCTTTTTACTCCGAGCACTTCGTTCTAGATCTTCCACTCTTATTATTCCCTCTTATCTCCTTTAGATATTGTACGAGGCCTGTTCAGAAAGTAAGCTCCGATTGATTGCCAAACTGAAACCACAGTGAACATCAGAAATGTTTTACTTGTAACAATTAGCTACACCTTTCAGCTACTTCTCTACGTAGTCGCCGTTCTGACTTAGACTTTTGTCATAGCGTTGTACCAACTTTTCAATAGCCTCATCATAGAAGGCAGCCGCCAGTGCTTTCCGCCAATTCTCCACGCTGGCCTACACCTCGTTGTCTGTGTCAAAATGTTGTCTTCAAAGACAGCGGTTCATGTGACCAGAGATGAAACTCAGGGGGAGACAATTGCGGACTGTATTGTGGGTAATCTAACATTTCCATTTGAAAACGATGCAGGAGCATCTTCATTGCCCCTGCAGAATGCGTCTGAGAATTGTCGTGAAGACGAAACAGCACGACAGTTATGTAATGTTAGCTGCATAGCTTCAGGCGAAATTTCCGACCAGGCCCTCGTACTTGGCGGGAGACACTATTTTCTAGACATCTTTACGCACTCACTGCGAGCTCAGAACTGAGAAGAGCGCCGTGATACTAACTGGGGTTATACTAGAGACACTACCCAACACATCTGTGCAAAGATTTATCGGATTTTCATAGTCGTTTCCATTTCGCGACCGATCGGAGCTTACTTTCTGAACGCCCCTCGTATATAACTCGTCTTTCCCTTTAGATGTTCTAACTCATGCCAAATGCTTACTTGCATGTCTGGATGAATAGACATTGTTGACCATAGACAGCGATCCGAAATTACTTCGAAATAAATTCACTGAATGCATATAACATGGCTTATCTGCGTTAGGTACAGATGTACTACCTATTGGTCACATGTGAAAATTAGTGTCGAACTGGAATTCGGTCCTAGATTTCCCCGTTATCGCGAACAGTCGCCTTAACCATTAGCGCCCCCGTAAACGATCAAACTTGTTTCTAAAACGTGCCTTGTTTAGCCGCGGATTTGTCAAACAAACCCCTACACGTACAAACAAAGTTTGTCAGATTAATGTCTCTCTGAAGCGGACGCTGTTCTAGATCTACATATATACTCCGCTAGCCTGCAAGCGCGGCGAAGGTCACTATTCGTCCCAAAGTCATATTCCCCCCCCCCCCCCCCCTCCCACCACTCCTCTGACCCACTCCTCGCGGATCGCGCGAGGGAAAAACGACTGTCTGAACGCCTCAGTACGAGCTCGAATTTCCCTTATCTTTGAATGGTGACCATTACGCGATTTGAGAGTTGGTGGTAATAACATGCTCTACATCCTCGGCGAAGATCGGATTTTAGTATTTAGTGGGCAACCCCTTCCGTTTAGCGCGTCGTCTGTCTGCAAGTGTGTCCCACTTCAAACTTTCTATGAGATTCGTAACGCTCTCACGATGGCTAAATGTACCAGTCACGAATCTTGCCGCTCTTCTTTGGACCTTCTCAGTCTCTTGAATCAGACCCAACTGGTAAGGGTCCCATACAGAAGAACAATACTCTTAAGACTGAAGTATTGATTCGATTTGGGATCATCTGGAATAGTCACACCCAGATACTTGACGGACGTTACCGCTTCCAAAGACCGGGCATTTATTTTGTGCTCGTACATTAACGGGGATTTTCGCTTTGTTATACGCAGTAGGTTACACTTACTAATATTGAGAGGTAAATGCCAGTCATTACACCACGCATTTATTTTCTGCGAATCCTCATTGACTTTGGCACTGTGTTTAAAGGAGAAGAAGAAAACAAGATTCTGGTTCAGGAAATGGTTTAAAATGATTTACCCATGAAATTCGGCTAAAGGAAATATTCCGCCCAGAACCCGATAATTGCATCAACTTTCCTCGACAGCGCAACTTTTAAAAACTTGTTAAAGCTCTCGTACAAGAGCAAACCTGTGTGTCAAATTAGCTACGGATTGGTCAAACAAGCCGCACGCGTACGAAGAAAACTTGCCAGTTTAATCTTACTTTTGCAGTAGACGCTTTTCGTGTATGATTTATTTTGCCACACGTGGGAATGGCTAAAAATGCAGATAAAACATTTCTAACTTTGGCTGTGGCATTTGACCAGCGAATTATTTGAAACGAGAGAGAAATATACACATGAAAACTTCTTAATGGAAATGTTGCACTCAGAAATTGATGATTAAACCAACTTTCTGCAAATGTACAACGAAAAGATGAATAACTCGTTTCGAGTTAATTCGCCCTCACATGGAAAAAGAAGAAGCAACTGTATGAAAATTTATTCTCTTTTTGTTGGTCCTCTAATGATAGTTCATTAAAATTCCACAATTTGGGAACATATAGGCCAGGTCTTCCGTAGAAGAGCCGGAGAACTTCGATTAATTTTATTTTATTGCACTCCATTTTGTACGTCATGTTAAAGTATTTTGTTAATAACCTCTTCCTCCGTATATATGGCTGGGAAAGATATGATAGCTCTATTATTTTGGTAGCTGTAAGCGCTGTTTTATTTTCATCCTTGATCTTAGTTTCCACAGCTGTAGAAACGCACTATAATGGGAGATAAATTGTAATAAAACAATTTTTCACTCTACATGAGTGGGTCCGCAGCTCGTGGTCGTGCGGTAGCGTTCTCGCTTCCCGCGCCCGGGTTCCCGGGTTCGATTCCCGGCGGGGTCAAGGATTTTCTCTGCCTCGTGATGACTGGGTGTTGTGTGATGTCCTTAGGTTAGTTAGGTTTAAGTAGTTCTAGAGGACTGATGACCATAGATGTTAAGTCACATAGTGTTCAGAGCCATTTGAACCATTTTTTTTACATGAGCGGTGAAACATCGACACAAACAACGTCGGCCATCTCGTCAATCTTTTCGTCAGTTAAAATTTCTCGCAATCTATGCTTGACAAACACGTCAAACAACACAGTACACGGTCAAATATTTGGTAAACATAGTTAAATTTGACAATATGTCTGATCGTTTACGGGGCTTTTTGGCTATACGTGTACGGCCCCCGGCCCAGTCCAAATGGGGATGTACACAATGTGGCATGTGAAAATTTGGGTAGGTCCGAGGGGCCTGTACAGATAGCCTAATAGTTAAAGGAGACCGCTCGCGATAAGCGGGAAATCCGGGTTCGAGTCCCGTTCCAACACAAATGTTCATATGTCACCAATAGGTAGCGCGTCAGTATCTAAGACAGCTGAAACAAAGTTGCTCGCATTCACCGAATTTATTTCGAAGTCGTCCCAGAGGCTCCATTTCGTTCATGTCGGAACTCCGTGCAAACCAGTCCATTTCAGGAACGTTACTGCCCACAAACCATTGCCTCACAGATGCTCTCTTATGAAAGAGTGCATTAATTTTATTTATTTATCGTAAGGCGCTACATACATGGTTTATACTGGACATGTGACCAAAGATAAGATACGCTATAAAGTATGTCAATGAAGGATAAAGAATAAAATGAGATAAAATGCAATAAGAAAATTAAAAAAACAACATAACATCGTAGCGGACAAATTCGGCAACTTGTATCTTCGTATTCTGACGTTCAGATTGGCGACCCATTCGAGGAGGAAAAAGAGATTAGTGTTTAACGTCCCATCGACAGCGAGGTCATTGGGGACGGTGCACAAACTTGGATTAGGGAAAGATGCTGAAGGAAACTGGCCGTTCCCTTTCAAAGGAACTATCTCGATATTTGCCTGCGATTTAGTGAAATCACGGAAATCTTGAATCAGAACGGCTGGACGCAGGTTTGAAATATCTTCCTCCCGACTGCGAGTTCAGTGTGCTAACCACTGAACCACCTCGGCTCGGTACTACCCATTCGAGGCAGAACGGTGTGGTGTTGAAAAAGTCAGCCATGCTACCCCGGTAGGGTCCCCTCGCCTTAATGTAATCTGCAGCAGGGTACTGACAAGGGAACCTCCCCATCGCACCCCCCTCAGATTTAGTTATAAGTTGGCACAGCGGATAGGCCTTGAAAAACTGAACACAGATCAATCGAGAAAACAGGAATAAGTTGTGTGGAACTATGAAAATAATAAGCAAAATATACGAAGTGAGTAGTTCATGTGTAAGATAAGCAACAACAAGGATAATCTGAGTTCGGGAGCACCGTGGTCCTGTGGATAGCGTGAGCAGCTGCGGAACGAGAGGTTATTGGTTCAAACTTTCCTTCGAGTGAAAAATTTTAATTTTTTATATTCAGACAATTATTATCTTTCCGTCCGTCCGTCCGATGCGAGCTAACTGCGCCGTAGTATGGGGACTCTACACTTTAACAAACATCGAAACACTCGACGTCAGTCGACTACAGCGCACGGAAGAGAGAGTATTCTTGCTAACGAGGCTCCCTGGCTGGCAGTTGACTGTTCGCTACTTTGGACGAGAGTGCATTAAATACGTGAGATGTATTTCGTCGGCAATATGTTTTCGGTTCCCATTGGAGAGGCACGTTCTTTCATCTACTAATCACACGGTTTTGCGGTGCGGTCGCAAAACACAGACACTAAACTTTTTACAGTGAACAGAGACATCAATGAACGAACGGACAGATCACAACTTTGCGAAAATAAAAAAAGTAAACTTTTCACTCGAAGGAAGACTTGAACCAAGGACCTCTTGCTCCGCAGCTGCTCACGCTAACCACAGGACCACGGCGCTCCTGACCTCAGATTATACTTGATGTTACATATCTTGCACATGGACTACTCAGTTTGTATATTTTACTTATTTTTTTCATAGTTCCACACAACTTCTTCCTGTTTTCTCGATTGATCTGTGTTCAGTTTTTCAAGGCCTATCCACTGTGCCAACTTATAACTAAATCTGAGGGGGGTGCGATGGGGAGGTTCCCTTGTGAGCACCAGTGTGGTTAATCGGCAGCGTACACTGCAATGCTTATAAGAACAATCAACGTCTCCGAATTGTCCATGTCTTGTACACCGCATACAATGTCGTAAAATGTTTTCATATCTTTCCGCATTCACCTTTTCCTTATGAGCAATAAGGAGACAAAACGCTAAACACGAGAAACACCCTCACATCGTAGTTAAAACGACATCACCGTTGGCACTATCCCTGAGGGCAGGTAACGATCTCCAGGCATTCGCCAAACCCAGACACTTCCAGCGGATTGCCACAGGGTATAGCGTGATTCATCATTAAATCACTCGTTTCCAGCCATATACTACACAGTGGCGCGCTCCTTAAACCACCTCAAGCGTCACTTACTACTGACTACAAAAATGTGTCGGCTTATGAGGAGTTTCTCGACCGTTGTACCCCATTCTTTTCGACTATCTACGCATAGTCATTGAAAGCTTTGGGCCTGCATCACTATTGTAGTCTCTCGACTTATCTGTCACAGATCGCCTTTTGTTCTGCTTCACACAGCAGGCAAACATCTGACCTCCATGTTCTCTGCTGAGGCATGGACGTCCAACACCTTGTCATCTGCTCGAGGTATAAACATGCTTCAACCACTTACCATATACGGAGAGGACATTAATACACCGATAAACTGCAGGGACGGGTTTCTGACTGTAAATGGAGGAAAAAAGCCTCGTGGTATCCAGAAAAGATCCGTTGCTACGATAGATGGTGCAGACGAATGGCTTCCTCCGACCACGTATCGTGTGGTTCTTGTGTGTTGCAGGCTGTATGATTGACGCAGCATGCCGTAAAACTATATTAAACTAAACTCCTCTCGAACAGGCCATAAAGGCCCAACGGTACCGACCGGCCGCCGTGTCATCCTCAGCCCACAGGCGTCACTGGATGCAGATAGGGAGGGGCATGTGGTCAGCACACCGCTCTCCCGGCCGTATGTCAGTTTTCGAGACCGGAGCCGCTACTTCTCAATCAAATAGCTCCTCAGTTTGCCTCACAAGAACTGAGTGCATCCCGCTTGCCAACAACGCTCGGCAGACCGGATGGTCACCCATCCATGTGCTAGCCCAGCCCGATGGCGCTTAACTTCGGTGATCTGACGGGAACCGGTGCTACCACTGTGGCAAGGCCGTTGGCATCGTACTGTAAGCGGCAGAATAATACGGTATTCGTGCTGGGAATGAGCCGGGATGGTGTTTGTGTACGCCCAACGAGATGGAAACGGTCGAGAGGCGGCGCGGATGTACCAAAACAAGTACCGTCACAGATACCAACTACATCACGTAACATTTCAAGCCCTTTTTGGGCGTTTGTGTGATCACGGGTCCTTTCGGACAAACGAACGTGCAGGGATTCGGCGGACTGTGCGTAAACCAGCTTTGGACGACTTGGATCTACAGGACACTGAGACGAACACTAGCACAAGCTCCTGGAAAGTAGCCCGCCAACACGGTGTAAGCAAGAATATGATTAAGTGTATCCTGCATGACAACCGCTACTATTCCTATCATCTGCAATCCCGTGGAGGCCACTTTGAACATCTGTTACGACGTGGATGCGATGCAGCTCTGTACTGTATTCCGGAACGATTTGTTGTCCTTGCACGCACACCATCGATTTCCGGACACATGTTCAGAGGACCTTTTTTTCCTCCATTGCCAGTCAGGAATCCGTCCCTGCAGCTTGACAATGTCATTAATGTACACGCTGTATGTTCACGACAGTAGTACGCCAACACCTGACTAGCTTCACCGTTTCGAGAAGCTCGTTCGCAGATGCTGGACCATGACTATCTGCCCTTCCCCAAAGTCGCTTATGTCAGTGGCCTTCCCCATTTACGGTCCATATCGTCGCTAGAAGGATTCCCCCTTCGTCTATGCTCCGCTTATACAGGGTGATCCATTGATAGTGACCGGGCCAAATATCTCAAGAAATAAGCATCAAACGAAAAAACTACAAAGAACGAAACTCGTCTAGCTTGAAGGGGCAAACCAGATGGCGCTATGGTTGGCCCGCTAGATGGTGCTATCACAGGTCAAACGGATATCAACTGCGTTTTTTTAAAAAGGAACCCCCATTTTATTACATATTCGTGTAGTATTCGAAGAAATATGAATTTTTAATTCGACCACTTTCTTCGCTCTGTGATAGATGGCGCTGTAATAGTCGCAAACGTGTACGTACGTGGTATCACATAACATTCCGCCATTGCTGACGGTTTTTACTTCGTGATACATTACCAGTGTTAAAATGGACCGTTTACCAACTGCGGAAAAGGTCGATATCGTGTTGATGTATGGCTATTGTGATCAAAATGCCCAACGGGCGCGTGCTATGTATGCTGCTCGGTATCCTGGACGACATCATCCAAGTGTCCGGATCGTTCGCCGGATAGTTACTTTATTTATGGAAACAGGAAGAAGTTTAGCCATATGTGAAACGTCAACCACGACCTGCAACAAATGATGATGCCCAAGTAGGTGTTTTAGCTGCTGTCGCGGCCAATACGCACATCAGTAGCAGACAAATTGTGCGAGAATCGGGAATCTCAAAAATGTCGGTGTTGAGAATGCTACATCAATATCTACTGCACCCGTACCACATTTCTATGCACCAGGAATTGCGTGGTGACAACTCTGAACGTCGTGCACAGTTCTGCCACTGGGCACAAGAGAAATCACGTGATGATAACAGACTTTTTGCACGCGTTCTATTTAGCGACGAAGCGTCATTCACCAATAGCGGTAACGTAACGGGCATAATACGCACTATTGGGCAACGGTAAATCCACGATGGCTACGACAAGTGGAACATCATCGACCTTGGCGGGTTAATTTATGGTGCAGCATTACGGGAGGAAGGATAATTGGCCCCCATTTTATCGATGGGAATCTAAATGGTGCAATGTATGCTGATTTTCTACTTAATGTTCTACCGATGTTACTACAAGATGTTTCGCTGCATGACAGAATGTCGATGTACTTCCAGCATGATGGATGTCCGGCACATAGCTCGCGTGCGGTTGAAACGGTATTGAATATCATATTTCATGACAGGTGGATTGGTCGTCGAAGAACCATACCATGGCCCGCACGTTCACTGGATCTGACGTCCCCGAATTTCTTTCTGTGGGGAAAGTTGAATGATATTTGCTACCGTGATCCACCGACAACGCATGAGAACATGCGTCAGCGCATTGTCAACGCATGAACGAACATTACGGAAGGCGAACTACTCGCTGTTGAGAGGAATATCGTTACACGTATTGCCAAATGTATTGCGGTTGACGGGCATCATTTTGAGCATTTATTGCACTAAAATGGTATTTACAGGTTATCACGCTGTAACAGCATGCGTTCTCAGAAATGATAAGTTCACAAAGGTACATGTATCACATTGGAACAACCGAAATAAAATGTTCAAACGTACCTACGTTCTGTATTTTAATTTCAAAAACCTACCTGTTATCAACTGTTCGTCTAAAATTGTGAGCCATATGTTTGTGACTTTTACAGCGCCGACCATCACAAAGCGAAAAAAGTGGTCCAACTTAAACATTCATATTTCTTTACGTACTACACGAATATGTAATAAAAATGGGGGTTCCTCTTTAAAAAAAACGTGGTGGATATCTGTCTGCGGGCCAACCATAGCGCCATCTGGTTTCCCCCTTCAAGCTAGACGAGTTTCGTTCTTTGGAGTTTTTTGGTTTGACGCTTATTTCGTGAGATATTTGGCCCGGTCACGATCAATGGACCACCCCGTATACAGGGTTAGCATAAAGACTTTCGCTAGTTACAAAAAAAAATTATAAGGAACTGTGCTTGAGACAGTTGTGCGGTTTGTCACACATGATAGCTTAATCAAAGCTTTTTATTAACGCACTTTCACATGTTAATGGACGTTTCTCAAATGGTAGCATACCTCACGAAGTTTATGGTTACATTACTTCATGTACTCTGACAGCATCTGATTTCTTTTCTCTCTCTGTGATTACAGGAAGCGTAATTTAGCAGTCCTGCTGATATAGTTGCGTCTATGCAGTAGAATACGCAATGAGTTTCGCACTTTCATGAAACACAGTCGCCGGGCGGAGTGGCCGAGCGGTTCTAGGCGCTACGGTCTGGAACCGCGCGACCGCTACGGTGGCACGTTCGAATCCTGCCTCGGGCATGGATGTGTGTGATGTCCTTAGGTTAGTTAGGTTTAAGTAGTTCTAAGTTCTAGGGGACTGATGACCTCAGAAGTTAAGTTCCATAGTGCTCAGAGCCATTTGAACCATTTTTTTTTGAAACACAGTCGCCTATTAAGTTGGTGTATAAGTTCATAGCGTTTTTGTTTTGCATGTAGATATTCCGGTTGTCAGTTTTTATTTGTAGTTTGCTGTTGCTATTTGGATTTCCATATTGTCAGTTTGTCATCTGGAGATAATGAGTCGAGCTGTCGACGCTAGAAAGTGGAGTGCCAAGTGGAGAAACCGGAACATTTCCGACATATTCTTCTGTTTGAGTTCAACAGAGGGGTGACAGCAGCGGAGGCAGCTAGAAACGTTTGCACCATGTGTGGGGATAATGGCATTGGACAGAGCACGGCAAGAAAATGGTTTACTCGTTTTAAGGAGGTTTGTTTTGACATTAGTAACTCTCTACGTTCAGAAAGACCTCAGCCTTTGATGAAAATCGTTTAAACGCATTAATCCACAATGACACACGTCAGTGCACTTGAGAACTGGCAGATGTCATGAACTGTGATCATTCCACAATCTTTGCGACGGCTGCATGCAGTGGGGAAGGTTCAAAAATCGGATGTATGGATACCGCTTGCTCTAAGCCAAAATCACAAAAAAACAGCTATATGTGGTCATATGTGATCTCTGCTCGCTCGTCATCAATTGGCTCGAGAATAACAGCGACCATTCCTATGCTGTACCGTTACTGGTTACAAGAAATTTTGTCTTTATGCTAACTTAAGCAAGAGTAAGCAGTAGTTGAACCAAAACAAGGCAGCAACTCAACGTACAAAGACCTACGCGCATACACAAAATATAATATTATGCATCTGGTGGACAGCGACGGTGTAGCGTACTAAAAATTACTTCGCCGACATGTAACCATAACTAGTGACATTAATTGTCAGCAACTGAGACATATTGCCAAGAACAACGACCAACTGCATGAAGTGTTCCTACACCATAACGCCCATATGCATTCTGTCAGACTGACAAAAAACCCTACGGGATTATTAGGTCATTCAGCATCCACATTATTGACCTGATCTTATGCCCTCAGATTTTAACCTTTTCCGTTCTCTGTCGAACTTCCTTTCCGGATGAAAATACGCTTCGAACACGGCTTGACGAGTTCTTCCCTCAAAACCGCACCATTTATACTGTCGCGGAATCGGTAATTTACCCCAGCGTTGCCATACTATTGTAAACAGTTAAGGAGGATATATTATTGATGACTAAAGTCATGCCACAGAGCAATATGCTGAAGATTTTACACATGCATTTCCATACATAAAAACGCAGCTCCTGCAATGTCTTCAGATAGATGATAGATCCAGACATGCTAAGCTTGCTACCAAATGCTGGAATGCATCTATGCAAACAGTGGCTACATTGAAAAAGTTCGTTTTTCTGACGAACTGAATTTCCAAGGGGAGGCATTTGCCACCCCCCACCTTCTCCTTGTAATCTGGAGTACAGAATTCTTATTCATTACAGAATTCTTATACACTTCTAGATGTGGCTTGGACAACCATCACCTGTTCTCTTGGATGTAACAAGTTTTTGTGCCACGTAAAAAATTTTGTTCTTGTGACATAACACGTCTGAATACTGAACAACACATGTATCTAAAAACGGGTAATTGCCAATTATGGACTCCTGCAATTACGATTTCGCAAAAATTTTTGTAGACATCTTGAGAATAGTTTCTAACATAACTCGTTATTTGTAAGATTGTGTGGCAATTACGCCCTCCAAAAATTCACTTGTATATGGCATCTGTAAGCCACAATTATACATCTCAGTCAAAAACTTTTCGCATAAGCTTTGTCGAGCAGCAAATCCCACTCTCGTGCATTATGGACGTTCGGTTTCTTTTTCTTTATAGTTACATCAGTCCTCTCGCACCAAATGATCGCGGGGTAGGCTGTCAGCGGATACAACTTGCCGCACTTCAGTCACATGGGAGCAAAAATTTGAGTAACATACTATAATAACTGACATGGCGATTGAAAAAATGAATATTTTGCATATATTAAAATATAAAAGACTGAGTTTGGTGTTAAAATATAGACTACACATGAATGCAAAATGGGTATTGGACTCGTATAAGAACTGGTAGACAGTTGCATAAGATAAAACATAAAAGACCGATTTGTTGACTGATTAAAGTAGATACGAAGATGAGTGAAGTGATGAGCACATGTATACTGCCAGAGATAAGGTATCATTGGAACGCATCCAAGGCTAGTGCATAGGAGAGTGGGGGTGGTGGTTGGATGGATGAATGTTTGGAGGACAAATCTGGGAAGAGTCAAGACAGAGGCGGTTTCGAAACAAGATTTAGGAAGTGGGTGGAGAAGAGTGGAAGGGAAGGTGATTAAAGTTTCGTTTGGTATGGAGATTTGTTTTTTTTCTTCGTTGTTATTTCATCCCCCACGCACCATACAGGCAGGGGGTGGGTGGGTTGTCAATGGTACAATACTCCGCTCTTCGGTGAAGAGCATTCATAAAGGTACACTTGTAAGGTGGCGTGGTCTCCTGACCTTCATTTCTTGCATATTCCGTCCTCACAATCTTATTCTGCACATCAAGACGCTTCATTCGAACCCAAACTCCATGAGGTAGAGTCAGTTTTGTATGAATTCATGTAAGTGATATGCAAATCTAATAAGTAAATCGCAAGTGCGCACCGAGGTTGAAAAAGTCGAGGCTGGCGTACACAACATGACGGCCATAGGAATTTTCATTCTAGGGAGGTGGCCAGACTGCTGGGAGGCCCACCCCTTCAGAGGGGTGGGTCGGCGCACACCTACTTCGGCCGGAATGACCGCCCAGAGAGAGGACAGCTTTTGCCAGAGCGAAAGGATAACAACCCCCGTGTTCGACTTAAAAGCAAATTCCGCTACATTGTGTGGGAGTGCCCAGAAGACGCATTTTTTGATGGACCGACTGCATAGTTACGGAATTCTCGCAACAGGACAGTATATGCCTAATAGAGGTGCTACATCAGTCCACATTGGTCGACTTAAATGAAACGTCATTTCCCGTTTAAAAGAGCAACGCTGACTGGCAGAATATTTCTGATCCAAAGAGCCGGAGGAGTAAGGGAAGACAGAGAATGATATACCCTTGCAACTTTTCCAGAAAAAGGAGCTGTTCCGTTGTCGCTCTTGGAGCAGGAACACGTAACGAGAGCGAGTACACTCGTACGTGTACACAAAGAGTGAGGAACAAAGTCTCTCCTCAGTACTTCACTGGGAGAGCACCTATGTCATTAGCGAACCAGAGTGAAACTCTATATTGGGTCACTCGCGATTAAGCGTTGTTCACTGTGTTGGCCACCACACTTATTGTGCGGTGTGAACACGGACAGAGTACTAGTTAAACGCCTGCAAGTGAATATTGAGTGGCATCGTGGTGCACTGGTTATGTGCCCGGTGTACCACACCAATAGTTAGACTAGGGGCGGATAGGAGCCCCTGACTTCATCAAGGTGTAGGGAGAGTTTGATTGGCGAAGGTCAATCCAGATAGAAAGAGATAGTTGTGTTATTTGTTAGCAGTGAGCAACGCAGGCAGCAGTCGTCGCAGCTCACAGTATTATCCGCTACAGTGTAAGCGAGCCCCATGTATCCTCCATAATAGTACACTCCATTAAATTTCTCACGTGACAGCCTTGACCGTACCTAGAGAAGTTATTCAAGTTCTGTAGGCACATCTCTCAGCCATTGTGCCAAGTAAATAACATTCTTAAAGAAAAGGGAGAAAAGAACCTTTCCATACTTTGTAAAATAATAGCATTCCTATCCATAAGAGGCAATCACCTGTTCCAAAAAAAACCCGGAAATTTATTGATTTATAAGAAAAAGTTTCATTTGATTTCTCAGAATTTTTTTTTTTTTTGCAATAAATAATATTTTTCGTTCGTTTAATGTTTTTCTTACATTAACTAGCATTACTACAGCACCCAAATATCCCACTAGTTATGTAAGAATATAGAATATTTTTGTGTCTTTTCCTTATAGCGGATGACTGCAGGAGATATTTGTTGCTGAGTGTTTTTCAAGCAGTTCTTGTTGATACATTAGGAGCATCTGTCTGACTTCTGTAGTAGTGTGAGGTGGAAATTGTTTCTTGTAGGAGCCAAAGGGTACTTGTCGGATCAATCCATTGCTCCAACTTGACAAAATAAAACCCACACACTCATAGAAAATAGCGACCCTGCCAGGATAGGTAAAACTGCCAGGACAGGTAAAATAGGTACGTTACCAAGATAGAAAAGTGTCAGAATAGGTGATATACGATAGTTAGTTACGGCAGGTTGCAGCATTATCACTTTGAAAAAATTTTCTTTCATGTATTAAAGAGTTATTAGATTATGTATTAGAATAGATACAAGTAGATAGGAAAGTAGAATTGTAGGGACAAGGTCTTGTGTTATTGTGTTGAAAAATTTTGGACTTTTACGATTTTTCAGTAGCTGTTAGGGCATAGGAGTTTCAGGTGATAGGCAGAGACGCTGAGTGATGCAGAGATGCAGAGTGACGCAGTATCAAATGAGTTAGAATTAAGAAATCACATTTTTCTCCCTTTGCAAGCGCACAGGTGGAGATCGTAGACTGTAGCAGAGCAGACAGAAATGCCGAAAAGTCACGACGTTGTTGTTGTTGGTTCAATCAACTGGTAAGTGGTGGTACAGTTTTGTAGACAGGGTTGTGGAGTGTTGAAAGAACTTCCATGTTAACTAGAGCAAAAGCCGGAAGGTTGCGTGATAGACAGCAGGTAGACAAGACGAGTGAAAATCAACCAGACAAACAGCAAGTAAACGAACTAATGGAAAATATGACGGACGGTGAGCTAGAAGATAGGTCAGTCGGTGAGCTGCAAAACCAGCAGGTTCGGGTAGATTTGGATAGAACTGAGACAGACCAGACAGACAGGAATCGAAGGGACGAGAACACCGAATTTTCAGAATATTAAATTCCGTGTAGGGCACATTCTGAGCCAGAAATGGACATCCCACGCAGCAAATGGCAAAAGTTAGCAGCGAAACGAGCTCAGGAAACTCGTTTGTTTGGCGCATATTCAGAGACAGAATACGCGTCCATACAGTCAATGAATCAGCAGTTACCTGACGTCCAAAGAGAAGTAGACAGTGAGGAAGAGGGGGGACACTTAGAATACGTCGTACCTTGTTGTGTACATAGTTCCGCGTAGTCAGCGCGTACACAACTTTTCCACTAGAGCGCGTCCCGCTAAGCACAACAGCGCAGGCGCAGCGCTCGTCCGTCTCCGCACTACGAGACGGCGCTGTCTTAGACCAAATTCTGCTTCCGCTGATCCACGTATTAATATGTAATGCAGCCAATGAGATTGCTGCTAACGTAGAACCTTTTCTCCTCACGGATCACACTCGCGCAGTGATACCTGAACGCACGAGGTATTATAAAGAGTGTACAGACCTCCGATTAGTCAGTCTGCGTTAGTCTGCATTAGTCGGTAGTCAAGTTTCAGTCTGCGCCTAATAAGATTATCATATTCCTGTACATAACCATGAAGATAAATGTATAGACATTTTGTCAAGTATTAGATATGTGAGAATAAGATTAACGTACCAAGACCAAAGGAACTTCAGATTGTCGGTTGTAAACAGCCTCCAGAATCAAGTTAAGTAATTTTATGCTTGTTATTATTTTAATAAAAGTGTGTGAAAATTAATCAAGTTCTGTTTAAAGTTGGTCACCGTCAATCTGCTACTCTAAGCGTGCAAGTGGCATTTCTATCGCCTGACCTAACGGCAGAAGATAAACACGTCACGATAAGATCACGAGACATATTGCTGACACTCTCCTACTTCGTTAGAGCGACGAGTCAAATAATCTGATGGTGTGTGTACGGAAGGTCTTACAGTGCGCACACCACATAACTCTTGTACACTTTCTAAATATGCCTCAGCAACAGGCACAGAATTTTGTGGAGTTGTGAGCGCTGCGAAAGGGCACCGTAACAGACACAGCTGTACCTGCAAACACAAGACATACAAAACAGAGAGGGCAGTGGGCGGAGTTGTTTGCGCCACGTAATGGTTCAATGACATACGCAACTAGTCCTCAACACAAAGGACAACACAGGGGGAAGGGAGGACAGCACGGATTGTTGCAGTTATCAAACTTAGAAACGCCACAGCATAGCCCAGTAAACGACGTAACTGAACGAGTAGAAAACAATAGAACGAGAACACACAGTTCAGCAGAAGGCAGTGTTACAGGACAGGACGCGATCATGGAGATGTTACAAAAAATGAACGATAGTATAACGAAACAGAATACACAGATAACGGAACAGCATCAGCAATTGAAACAGGATAATCAGAACTTGAGACAAGAGATAGACACAGATCAAAAAGGTTAAAATCCAGATGGAAGAAGGGATCGCTAGAATTGATAGTTAGATCACACAGATAAACAAAAACACGAAGGAATCTAGAGAAAGAATTCAGGTACTAACACAAAGTCAGCAGCAATTACGCACTGACGTAGACAAGGTCCAATTGGACATCGTAAACGTTGCCAAAAAGGTGGAAACTTTGACAAAAAGGTGGAACGTTTTACGGAAAAAGCCACTCGAACAGCAATACAAGTTTCGGAAGAACAAGCAATTCAAAGCAAGGTCGCAAAAGTTTCACTGAAAAATTTTGATCAGCGGATCAATAAGATAGAACTTAAAAACAAAGATCAGTTTGAAAAGCTTCGAACAGAGTTGATACAAACTATCGATGAAAAGATCGAGACCGATTACACCTGTAGCGAAACAACTGATACGTCAAGCATTAATTCAGTACACGAACACGCGCCGTCTAAGAAAGTTCAAGTAGAACCAAGGCCAGACGTTACACTTGCGCAGAAATCGAAACAGAAAACCCCGAGTAAAGTAATACATGACATACCACAGAACCAGGCACAGTATCTAGAAAAAAAGGAGACATACAGTCAGCCGATACCAATAAAAAGACAGGCGACTGAACCAGTAAATCCAGTGACACAGTATAACAGTAGCACAGGTTCACCAATGTTACGATATGATGCAATTATGGGGCAGGAAACTGAGCATATTCAGACTGGCAGTAGATTACCAGAGAATAGGCAAGATGACACAAGCAGTGGCAGATTATTTGAGTCCATAAATCAGCCACAAACCGGATTTATCAGTAGATATAATACAGACCACTTCCTAACAGATAGAAAATTTCGACATTTCAAGGAAGAAGGCGGTAGCTTGCATGCACGCACATTCATTGATCAGTTCCAAGTAGGCTTGCCAAACCATTGGAGCGTGGCTCACAGACTTGACTTCATTTGTGTGCACATGTCAGGAACAGGAGCGGAGGTGATGTAAAAGACCGCTGCTACCTGTACGTCTTAGCTACAGTTCAGAACAGCATTTCTCGAAAGATATTGGTCTAAGGAGGCGCAAAACTAAATTAAATACGAGTTACTTAAGATGACACCATGTGAAAACTCAGGGGAGAAAAGCGTGATAAAATTCTTTGACACAATGGACAAAAAGAATCAATGCCAAGACAAACCATATAGTAGCGAAGAGCTGATACGTCTATGTAGAATGAAGTTACCTGTAAAATATCAACAGGCGACAGTAGGAAAAAATGAAAATACCGAAGAATTCAAAGAGGTCTTAAGGGAACTTGAATTCCTGTTTACAGAAGACTGGTGAAAGAAAAAAGAAAGGAGTGGGAACAGCAAAAGAAGAGGACTAGGAACGAGTGTCGTCGTAACTGCCGCCTGCTTCACGTCTGCTGTGCAGCGAGCTGCCTTATTTTAAGTATTAACTGTATTTTTCTTACTTGTCACTTCTTCTTCTGTGTGTTTTTGCTTTTAGGAAGCTTTAATTGTCGAGTGCTAGTAATAGTGTTCCATAGATTTCGTGTTTGTTTTGAATACAGTCAGAGAGAGTCCCTTTAGTCAGCCACAGTGCCAGTAGTGTTAGTGTTTGTTTTGAATACAGTCCAGAGACAGGTAGTGATATTTTCATTGTTTTCTACAAGAAGTGGCTAGCAATCACAGTTTAGTCAACAATCAGCCGCCTTTAGTGAATTAGCAGTCTAGTTAAAAGTTGATTAACTCTCTACAGTAAATTGATTCCTTAGGATAGATAGGATGAGTGACTGCTGTGTACGGACGCAGGAGGAGCTGGCCACTGTTCGCGAACAGCTGAGCGTGTTGATGGCCGTGGTCAGCCGTCTTCAGGCTACTGCCTCGGAGTGTAGCGGCAGTGGGGAGTCTGGTGCGTCGCATGGTACACCCCAGGTGTTACATGCTTCACCCACTGTCCCTGCTGTCGAGACATCTTCGCGGGTACCGGGCGCAGTTGGGCCACCCTCTCCCCAAGGGGAGTGGCGGGTTCAGCGGCGTTCGCGGCGCACGAGGCGGAGGGTGAATGTGGAGGCTGGCCGTGTGGCATCGCCCGCTCTGCCTGTGAGTGGACATGTGGCTGCTCCTTCAGCAAGGTCCGAGCAGGCACACGGGGGGAGGGTTTTATTAGTTATTGGGAGCTCCAACGTTAGGCGGGTGATGGAGCCCCTTAGGGAAATAGCGGAAAGGTCGGGGAAGAAGGCCAGTGTTCACTCTGTCTGCTTGCTGGGGGGTCTCATCCGAGATGTGGAGGAGGCCCTGCCGGCGGCGATAGAGAGCACTGGGTGCACCCGACTGCAAATTGTTGCTCATGTCGGCACCAATGACTCCTGCCGTCTGGGTTCAGAGGTCATCCTCAGTTCGTACAGGCGGTTGGCGGAATTGGTGAAGGCGGAAAGCCTCGCTCGCGGGGTGGAATCAGAGCTAACTATTTGTAGTATCGTTCTCAGAACCGATCGCGGTCCTCTGGTTTGGAGCCGAGTGGAAGGCTTAAACCAGAGGCTCAGACGATTCTGCGGAGATCTGGGGTGCAAATTTCTCGACCTCCGCTGTCGGGTGGAGAAATGTAGGGTCCCCCTGAATAGGTCAGGCGTGCACTACACGCCGGAAGCGGCTACAAGGGTAGCGGAGTACGTGTGGAGTGCACATTGGGGTTTTTTAGGTTAGAGAATTCCCTCCCTACGCCCGACAAGACGCCTCCTGAGACGCGGCAAGGTAGGAGTAGGCAAAATGCAACAGGGAATAACAATACTAATGTGCTAATAGTAAACTGCAGGAGCGTCTATAGAAAGGTCCCAGAACTGCTCTCATTAATAAACGGTCACAATGCCCATAGGGACAGAAAGTTGGCTGACACCAGACGTAAACAGTAATGAAATCCTAAACTCAGATTGGAATGTATACCGCAGAGACAGGCTGGACAGTGAAGGGGGAGGCGTGTTTACAGCGATTAGAAGTGCAATAGTATCGAAGGAAATTGACGGATATCCGAAATGTGAAATGATTTGGGTGAAGGTCACGGTTAAAGCAGGCTCAGACATGGTAACTGGATGTCTCTATAGGCCCCCGGACTCAGCAGCTGTTGTGGCTGAGCACCTGAAGGATAATTTGGAAAATATTTCGAGTAGATTTCCCCACCATGTTATAGTTCTGGGTGGAGATTTTAATTTGCCGGATATAGACTGGGAGACTCAAACGTTCATAACGGGTGGCAGGGACAAAGAATCCAGTGAAATTTTTTTACGCGCTTTATCTGAAAACTACCTTGAGCAGTTAAACAGAGAACCGACTCGTGGCGATAACATATTAGACCTTCTGGTGACAAACAGACCCGAACTATTTGAAACAGTTAACGCAGAACAGGGAATCAGCGATCATAAAGCGGTTACGGCATCGATGATTTCAGCCGTAAATAGAAATATTAAAAAACGTAGGAAGATTTTTCTGTTTAGCAAAAGTGACAAAAAGCAGATTTCAGAGTACCTGACGGCTCAACACAAAGGTTTTGTCTCAAGTACAGATAGTGTTGAGGATCAGTGGACAAAGTTCAAAACCATCGTACATTATGCGTTAGATGAGTATGTGCCAAGCAAGATCGTAAGAGATGGAAAAGAACCACCGTGGTACAACAACCGAGTTAGAAAACTGCTGCGGAAGCAAAGGGAACTTCACAGCAAACATAAACATAGCCAAAGCCTTGCAAACAAACAAAAATTACGCGAAGCGAAATGTAGTGTGAGGAGGGCTATGCGAGAGGCGTTCAATGAATTCGAAAGTAAAGTTCTATGTACTGACTTGGCAGAAAATCCTAAGAAATTTTGGTCTTATATCGAATGACGAGGTGGATCAAAACAAAATGTCCAGACACTCTGTGACCAACAGACCAACTGAAACAGAGGATGACAGACTAAAGGCCGGAATACTAAATGTCTTTTTCCAAAGCTGTTTCACAGAGGAAGACTGCACTGTAGTTCCTTCTCTAGATTGTCGTACAGATGTCAAAATGGTAGATATAGAAATAGACGACAGAGGTATAGAGAAACAATTAAAATCGCTCAAAAGAGGAAAGGCAGCTGGACCTGATGGGATACCAGTTCGATTTTACACAGAGTACGCGAAGGAACTTGCCCCCATTCTTGCAGCGGTGTACCGTAGGTCTCTAGAAGAGTGTAGCGTTCCAAAGGATTGGAAAAGGGCACATGTCATCCCCGTTTTCGAGAAGGGACGTCGAACAGATGTGCAGAACTATAGACCTATATCTCTATCAGTTGTAGAATTTGTGAACACGTATTATGTTCGAGTATAATGACATTTCTGGAGACTAGAAATCTACTCTGTAGGAATCAGCATGGGTTTCGAAACAGACGGTCGTGTGAAACCCAGCTCGCGCTATTCGCCCACGAGACCCAGAGGGCCGTAGACACGGGTTCACAGTATAATGAATTCTACTCTGTAAATGATGAAAGTCTATATGAATGCAGCTTGCCGCTAACTTGGTGTAATGTTTTGTCTGTACAGAAGTGTATCTGTCGCCTTTATTACTCTTTCACCCTCACACATAAATCGGTACAATAAAGTCAGGGCTTCGTGCTTTCTTATTAGGCTGATCCGTGAAAAGACAGACAAACAATTATGCTAATGGAGGATTCTGAGTAATTTCTCGAATTTCATTCGCTCTCTCTCTCTCTCTCTCTGTCCTTTATCTGTGTACAGTTTAAATATATTAATTACGTGAAATCAGCCTAGTAGAATCTCTGGTGGAGCCCTTCGTCTTAATATTCAGCGGCTGGCTTGCTAGAAAAGATCTTTACATTTGTTATTATTATTAAGCGCTGCATTCAGTTGGGAAAATCGGTCGTTTGAACAATTCCTTCAGTTTACGACAGATCTAAAATTTCAGATGTGGACGAAGCCTTTTTGGACGATTTATAAAAACTCAGAGATTGCAGGCTCTCTGCGTCACAGCTGAAACTTCCCAATTAATTACAGGGCCCAGACAATCATCAATGATTCAGACAGAGAACTCATTCGTCATTCACTCTAGAATAAAATGGTCACAAACCTTATTTCTGAGGAAAATTGTATATTGAATCCATTTCCGTACATGTTCCGTTTTGTGTGGGTTCCAAGTCTCATGCAATTTGCTTTTACAGGTTTTTACTTTCTCTTTACCTATCACGCTAGCGGCACAAACTTCCTAGCTCGCTTTAGCGCGAAGACGAGTAAATAAATCTCTTTTAGCAATCCGATAATCTTCCAACCGATACTTCCGAAGCTGTTCCTTTATCCCTCTATAATAACCATGGAGCATACATTTCTGTACCTCTGTTGTTCCAAAGAATAAACGTACTAGAAAAATACCTTGGCGTCGACGAGCTGTCGGCGCATATATTACTAGAAAATCTGATCAGATACTTTTCAAACGTAAATACATGTGGAGGATTTGGTTGACCATTATTAATTATTGCGTGGTAGAAGGTAATTTTCCGTGGGGAGATTACAACAGGTAGATGCCGTGTTTCTTGACTTCCGCAAGGCGTTCGATACAGTTCCCCACAGTCGTTCAATGAACAAAGTAAGAGCATATGGACTATCAGACCAATTGTGTGATTGGATTGAAGAGTTCCTAGATAGCAGAACGCAGCATGTCATTCTCAATGGAGAGAAGTCTTCCGAAGTAAGAGTGATTTCAGGTGTGCCGCAGGGGAGTGTCATAGGACCGTTGCTATTCACAATATACATAAATGACCTGGTGGTTGATATCGGAAGTTCGCTGAGGCTTTTTGCAGATGATGCTGTGGTGTATCAAGAGGTTGTAACAACGGAAAATTGTACTGAAATGCAGGAGGATCTGCAGCGAATTGACGCATGGCGCAGGGAATGGCAATTGAATCTCAATGTAGACAAGTGTAATGTGCTGCGAATGCATATAAGGATAGATCCCTTATCATTTAGCTACAAAATAGCAGGTCAGTAACTGGAAGCAGTTAATTCCATAAATTATCTGGGAGTACGCATTTAAGAGTCAAGCAGTATATTGCTCCCTCCTACGTATATCTCGCGAAGAGACCATGAGGATAAAATTAGAGAGATTAGAGCCCACACAGAAGCATACCGACAATCCTTCTTTCCACGAACAATACGAGACTGGAATAGAAGGGAGAACCGATAGAGGTACTCAGGGTACCCTCCGCCACACACCATCAGGTGGCTTGCGGAGTATGGACGTAGATGTAGATGTAGAATATTCCAATAATAATAATCGTAATCCTAATACCAATAATTTCAGGCAATTTAACAGAACAAGACAGCGGCATAGTGAAGGTAATAGGCATAGAAACGAGAACCAGAATAATTGGTACCGAAATAGGAACGGTAATGGACACTCACAAAGTGGCGGATATGGGTTTAGGAATCAAAATTCCAACGGTCAGGGGTACTTTGAAAGAGGCCACGATGTCAGAAACAGCAACTGGCGAGACCAAGGCGTGAATTATCACAGAGGAAATTATGGTCCACAGAGACAAGAACAACACAGCAAAGAGAAACCAGAAGTAGAAGTTAGGCCACCAAATACTGCAAAACGTAAAGATTGACGTGAAAAATGCGGAAGAGGTTAGGCAAACTAACGTCCACCCTATCTTATACTAACCACTAAATAAAAGTTAAATTAATAGGTCAACAGAACAACTTAATTAAAAGAAAAAAAGGGACACAAAACAGACTAACAATTTCTTGTAGTACTGAGTATCCTGCAAGATGCACACAAACAAGAAATAATTTTTGCCACTACCAGAAATTTTTTTCATTATATAAAATCGGAGTTTTTTTTGTAAATAGCAATAATAAATATGTGTAAAACAAAAATTGTAAATATTTCTACATGTCAGGGGGACACCGTCACCAACATCAATCTCCAGCTCCCTCAACACCAAATGCTTCTAGACAGCGACGGAGAGGGTACAGACATGTTGAAAAGCACTTAAGGCAATGACAACAATATGAAGACCAACGCCACACTGGAAATGCAGGTTGCAACCAGGTTGGACTTCAAAAGAACAGCGCACAGCATGGACACGTCATATGCCACGGTACTGCTACTTGATGGTCAAGTGTGGGGAGAATCATGATATGACGAGACCACAAAGAAGATACAAGGAATAAACTCATCAACTTATATTTGGAAAGGCAGTCAGATCCTACAAATCCTATTTCTCTCCTACATTAAAATTCACATATTCCTAGCCCAAGAAGAACAGAAGAATGCGAGAAAGAAGCGAACAGAAGATGCAAGACGAAGAAGGGCAGAAGACAGCAAGATACCTTTCTCTCCTATCCTACACAATAAAATTGTTACAAACGTCTTTCCATGAACTTTGAGGCATAGTAACTACTACAGCCACCTCTTCACAAATAACTCTTAGTCAAAGAAATACAAACGAACGGCAAACGGAATATTAAGTGGTACCAAGAAACATTATCCAGAAATGGATTCAGCAAAATGAACATCTTTCCCCCAACCACACCCAAATTGCCATACCGAACCAGGTGTGTAGTATCAAGACGTCACGGCACGCATATTGCGTGACGATCGTCGGTAATCACCAACTTACTACAATCATCGAACTGCCATACCGCCCCAGGTGTGACAGCAAAGGAGTACCAAGACATCACCGTATACTCAATAAACCTCAGTCATCATCATCGATTAAAAGTACCACTTCATGATGACAAAATCAACAAATAAGACTCGGCATCGCATGCTAGAGTGCTTCTCACATCATTTTTGACCCCCATGTAAATGAGTCGACGCATTCCGGCACTTCCATGGAGATCGTCGACCAAAGAAACGGACAGAGTAAAGACAACCAGCGTAGGTTATAAAAATTAGATATATGCGAATAATACTTACCTTCTTGCCATTCGTAAAAATAATTATTTTATTAAATATGTCAAGTCCCTAATTTATACATACCTCAAAATTTTTGAGAAATAAACTGAATTAGAATAGTCATACAATCTCTTTTTTCCTTTATATGTAGAATCAGAAAAAGAACTATGTAATATTTTCCTTCTGTAAAGAATGTTCATAAATACATTTTTGTTCCAATCATAACATTAGTACCGAGGACAGAATTAAGAGAAAAGCTTCTTCATTCCTTAAAAAGAAAAACAGTGACACACAAAAGAAATAAATAAATGAAATAAAGTGACGCAACAGAACTTAAGCGAACATTCACACAAAGCTTAACTAAAGAAAATAAATAACTACACTAAGACATGGTACACTGTACACTAACGAGTTTAGAAAAATTAATATTGTAAAAGCAACTTTTGGAAATGAAAAAGAAACACAGAGATATGTAATGGCAATGACAAAGAAAATCAACCGTTGTAAAGTCTATGTTTCCCTAACAATGAAACACAAATTGTATAATTAAGAACTAGAAACAACAGCTATAAAGAAATAATTACAAAGTTTATTGGAAAATCTAAAGAACAATTTTTTCCTGACTTTGTCAATGTTTTCCTCAGCATTGACAAACCCCAGACAATAATTTTGTCACAAGGGGGGGGGGGGCGGGGGGGGGGGGGTATGTAAGGTGGCGGCGTCTCCTGATCTTCATTTCTTACACATTCCGTCCTCACAATCGAATTCTGCACATCAAGACGCTTCATTCGAACCTAAACTCGATAAGGTTGAGTCAATTTTGTATGAATTCATGTAAGCGATATGCAGATCTAATAAGTAAATCACAAGTGCGCCCTGAGGCTGAAAAAGTCTAGGCTGGTGTACACAACATGACGCCCACAGGAATTTCGGTTCTAGGGAGGCGGCCGGCCCGCTGGGAGGTCCGTCCCTCCAGAGGGTTAGGTCGGCGCAGTCGTTGCAGCTCACGGTATTGTCCGCTACAGCATATGCGAGCCCCATCTGTCCTCCATAACAGTACACTCATTTACATCTTTCACACGACAGCCTTGACCGTACCTAGAAAAGTTATTCAAGTTGTGTAGGTGTGGCTCCCAGCCATTCTGCCGAGTAAATAACATTCTTAAAGAAAAGGGAGAAAAGAACCTTTCCATACTTTGTAAAATAATAGTATTACTATCCATAAGGGGCAATCTACTGTTCCGAAAAGAACTTTTTTTTTTTTTTTTTTTTTTTTTTTACACTAACTAGCAATACTCCAGTACCCAAGTATCCCACTAGTTATGTGAGAATATAGAATATTTTTGTGTCTTTTCCTTACAGCGGATGAATCCAGAAGATATTTGTTGCTGAATGTTTTTCAAGCAGTTCTTGTTGGTACATTAGGAGCGTCTATTTCACTTCTGTAGTAGTGTGAGATGGAAATTGTTTCTTGCAGGAGCCAAAGGGTACTTGTTGGATCGATCCATTGCTACAACTTGACAAAATAAAAGCCACACACTATGTGATCAAAAGTATCTGGACACCTGGCGGAAAAGGACTTTCAAGTTCGTGCCGCCCTCCATCGGTAATGCTGGAACTCAATATGGTGTCGGCCACCCTTAGCCTTGATGAAAGCTTCCACCGTCGCTGCTGGCTTACGTTCAATCAGGTGCTGGAAGATTTCTTGGGGAATGGCAGCCCATTCTTCACAGAGTGCTGCACTGACGAGAGGTATCGATGTCGGTCGGTGAGGCCTGGCGCGAAGTCGGTGTTCCAAAACGTCCCAAAGGGTTTCTGTAGGATTCAGGTCAGGACTCTGTATAGGCCAGTCCATTGCAGGGATGTTATTGTCGTGTAACCACTCCGCCACAGGCCGTGCATTATGAAAAGATGTTCGATCCTGTTGAAAGATGCAGTCGCCATCCCCGAATTGCTCTTCAACAGCGGTGGTGGATTTGTGGAGGTAGACTATGTGCTCAAAACTACCCGGACACCTGGCCGAAAATGACTTACAAGTTCGTGGCGCCCTCCATCCGAAATGGTGGAATTCAATATGATGTTGGCCCACCATTAGCCTTGATGATAGTTTCCACTCTCGCAGGCATACGTTCAATCAGGTACTGGAAGGTTTCTTGTCACGGAGTGCTGCACTGAGGAGAGGTATCGATGTCTGTCTGTGAGGTCTGGCACAAAGTCGACTTTCCAAAACATCCCAAAAGTGTTCTATAGGATTCAGGTCAGGACTCTGTGCAGGTCTGTCCATTACAGGGATGTCATTGTCGTGTAACCACTCTGCCACAGGCCACGCATTACGAATAGGTGATCAATCGTGTTGAAAGATGCAATCGCCATCCCTGAATTGCTCTTCAACAATAGGAACCGAGAAAGTGCTTACAGCATCGATGTAGGCCTGTGCTGTGATAGTGCCGTGCAACACAAGGTGTGCAAGCCCCCTCCATGAAAAACACGACCACACCATAACATCAACACCACCAAATTTTACTTTTGGCACTACACACGCTGGCAGGCGATCACCAGATATTCTCCATACCCACACCCTGTCATCGGATCGCCACATTGTGTACCGTGATTCGTCACTCCACACAACGTTTTCCCACTGTTCAGTCGTCCAAAGTTTACACTATTTACACCAAGCGAGGCGTCGTTTGGCATTTACCGGCGTGATGTATGGCTTATGAGCAGCTGCTCGACCATGGAATCCAAGTTTTCTCACCTCCCGCCTAACTGTCATAGTACTTGCAGTGAATCCTGATGCAATTTGGAATTCCTGTGTGATGGTCTGGATAGATGTCTGCCTATTACACATGATGACCCTCTTCAACAGTCGGCGTTCTCTCTCAATCAAGAGACGAGCTTTTGTGCTGTATTTGTCCCTTCACGTTTCCACTTCACTATCTCATCGGAAACAGTGGACCTAGGGATGTTTAGGACTGTGGAAATCTCACGTACAGATGTATGGGACAAGTGTCACCCAATCACCTGACCACGTCAAAAGTTCATGAGTTCCGCAGAGCACCCTATTCTGTTCTTTTACGACATCTAATGACTACTGATATGGAGTACCTGGCAGCAGGTGGCAGCACAATGCACCTAATATGAAAATGTATGTTTTTGTGGGTGTTCATTCCCCTGTCCCATATGGGAAGGGGAGTGCTGGCTTTGGCACAATCCGCCACTCTTGAGCAGAGTGCCTTTACAAAAAATAAAAAGAGTAACTTATACATAAAAAAGGATGGAAGAAAGGGAGGTATAAAAACACAGTAAATGGAGACAATGGAAGTTAAAATATACACTAACATGGGGACGTTTAATGGGGGACAATTAAACAGTCGACATAACGTTAAGATAACACAGTTGGCAATGTGTGGAGCATTTCAAATACACTGGAGTCACTCACACGAGTTAAAAGTCGGCCACAGTATAAAAACACACAAAGTGAGAGACAGTAAAAAAAACCACTGTAACTGACGGAGCACACACAAAGGATTAAAAACCGCTGGTAGGGACCTGGACAGGGATGGGAGGCCAGAGGAGTGAAAGTGAGGGGAGAGGAAGGTGCAGAGTGGGGGGGGGCTTGAGGGGGTGGGAGGAAAAGGAAAAGGGGGCAGGGGGCACACCAAGAGGCTTGAGATGGGTGGGACAGGAGATGAAGATGGAAGGCAAGTCAGGAGAGAGCACAGAGACACAGAAGGAGGTCACAGGAAAGGGAGGGGGGTGTAGGAGGGAGGGAAACTGCTCAGAGGAATGGAAGAGAAAGGAAGATGGAGCCCTGAGGAGTAGGAGGGGGAAAGGGGATTAGAGTTGGTCAGAGGGGTAGGGTGAAGCACATCACCTGGGAGGGATAGATGCTGGAAGTTGCATTGGGAAAGGAGGTGGAGGGTGTGGAAATGAACACAACGGTAAAGGCGTGGCAATGGACTGGGGCTGGAGAAGAGTGAAGACACCAGTGGGTGGGGGGGATCGAGTCTGCAGGCGATGTACAGGGTGCGGACGTGTTTGAGGAAAAGAACAAGATGGAGGAAGGGGATGAGGTCATAGAGGATTTGCGTGCAGGACTGATGGAAGATACAGAAGGCAAGGCAGAGTGCATAGTGTTCTAGGATTTGGAGGGCTTTACAGAATCTGGGAGGGGGGAAATCCAAGTGATGCTGGCATAACAAAAGATAGGGTGGATCAAGGATTTGGAGGTGTGGAGGATGGTGGAACGATGCAGTCTCCATGTCCAGCCAGACACGAGTTTCAGATGATGGAGTCTACTGTGGGCTTTGTGTTGGATCATAGGGAGATGGGGAGCCCAGGTAAGGTGACAGTTGAGGGTGAGGCCAAGGTATTTCAGGGTAGGGGTGAGGTGGACAGGGCAACCATAAATGGCGAGGTAAAAATCGTGGAGCCAGAAGGAGTGGGTGGGATGACCTATGATGACTGTCTATGTCTTGGAATGGTTGATGCAAAGGAGCCACTGGCTGAACCAGGTGGTGAACTGATTGAGGAAGATTTGAAGGGTACGTTGAGACTGTGCAGGGTAGGATAAAGGGCCAGGAACGCAGTGTCATCAGCAGATTGGAGGAGGTGAACAGACAGGGGAAGTTTGGGAATATCAGCAGTACACAAGAGATAGAGAAGAGGGGAAAGGACAAAGCTTTGGGGCAAGCCAACAGTGGGATAGAGGGTACGGGAGTTGGTATTGTGGGCAGTGACATAGGAGGGATGATGGGAGAGGAAGGAGGCAACAAGACGGACGAAATTGATGGGGAGAGCATAGGTCTGGAGTTTAAAGAGGACCCCTGGATGCCAGACATGGGTGTAGGCGTTCTGGAGGTCAAGGGAAACATAGATAGTGGAGCAACGGGAATTAAGTTGGAGGGGAAGAAGATTGGTAAGGTTAAGGAGCTTGTTGTTGGCTGAGAAGGAGGGTCGGAAGCCACAATGGGTAACAGGAAGGAGCTGTTGCTGGTTAAGGTGGTGATGAATATGGTGGGAGAGGATGGACTCAGAGACCTTACTGAAGGTGGAGGTGAGGCGGTTTGGACGATAGGAAGAGGTCTCAGAGGGGATTTGTTGGCTTTAGGGAACAGCAGAACAGAGGAAGTCTTCCACACGTCAGGGTAAAAGCTGGTGGAGAGGAAGACATTGTACAGGGTAGCAAGGGCAGCCAGGTAGGATAGGGTGGAGGGGGAGATTCCTTGAGGTGACGGTAGGTGACAATGTTGTGATTAGGGACAGTGTTGTGTTTGGAGTGGAGGATGAGTTTGATGTCATGTGCTGTAATGGGAGTGTTTTCGTCTGAAGGGGGTAACTGATCCAAGTACCAGAAACTGAGGGCGAGTGGTGGGACAGAGGTACCAGTGCATTCAAGGACGCTGGGGAAGAGGGAGTAATCCAAATGGAGATAGTCAGGAATGGAGAAGACCTTGGAGAGGTGGGCAGCAAAATGGTTGGCTTTATTGAGGTTGTAAGAAAAGGGGCAGTTGCTGTGAAGAAGAGGGTAATGTTAGGTGGGATGGCTACCAGTAAGGCAGTGGAAAGCATACCAGTAGTTGACAGGGAGGGTGGAGTTGAGGTGTGTACATGTCTTGCGCCAGTCCCAGCGTTTCCTGTGTAATGGGAACAAGGAATAAGCCCTAACGCTATTCCAGTTAGATTCGATATTATTAAATCCTATCTCACATTTATCGATAAACTCTCGCTTAGTAGTAGACATGTGTGTCTAGAATAAAGTGTGTCAGTCACTCCTTTTTATAAGACAGATGAAAACGAACGCTTGCAGAGAGCTACAGACCAGTACACACGACGTCTGTGTATTGCTACGCCCTAGGGCATATTCTAAGCTCAAACATTACATGCCTGCAGGAAAGCAGCATATTTCAAAGAATCGTTATGGGTTCAGCAAAATCCACTCATCTGAAAAGCGGCCCACTCTTTTCACAATCTTGCAAGCAGAAGTTCAAAATATGCAATTAAATGAGTAATTCCTTCTTCATAGATTTCTGAAAGACATTCAACATAGTGGCACACTGCCGGCTCATAACCTCCTCACAGCGTTTGCTGTGAGGAGGTTTTGGATGTGTCATTGTAATTGCTGGTGGCAGAGGAGTGTGTCCTGGTCACAGGTGTGGAGGAAGGAGGGGTATAGCCTGCAGGATTCACAGAGAAGAAGGACAGCTTGTGGAGGAAGCATAGGGCAATGAGGATGGATGAGTTTGGTAGGAACATGGGCCTCCACAGTGTCAGTGATGGTCTTCTGTAGGAAGGAAGGCATGGGTGCCGTCAGTGGGATGGTGAAAGGTAATGGAGTGGCTATCGGCCTGTGAGGCAATGGATTCCTGGTAGGCATCCCAGTCGGTGTAGCGGTAGTCATGGACAGACTTTGGGGGGGCAGCAGAGTGGGGGGGGCGGGGGCAGGAGGGGGCCATAGGCAGAGGAGATGGTGAGAAGGACAGGGAGGTGGTCACTACCAATGGCATCGCGGATGTCCGTGGCAATTCGACCAAGCAGGTTGGGGGGGAGTGAGGATGACATCCAGGGTGGAGTTACTTTCAGAATGGATGTGCTGTGGGAGAGGAACAAGGTCACCGTGGAGGGTGACAAGGAACTGATGCCACTGCTGAAGGGTGGCAGGGTCACAGCTGTGGATGTTGAAGTCAGTGGCAATCACGTAGGTGGAGAAGGTATGGTCAATATGGGGAATGATGTCGTAGGGGAGAGGAGCTGTGAGATGGACATTGATAGTGGCATAGGTGATTGTGAGGTAGGGAAAAAAAGATGCTGAAAAGAAGGTATTTAGTTGGGTCATTGAGCAGGGGTTGTGTCCAGACAGGGATACGCTTGAGGTGGCCAATAGCAACCCAACCTCATGCGAGGGGAGGGGGTTGCCGATGTGGTGAAGGTGATAGAGAGAGGTGCGGACAACATGGTGAGGCTGGAGAAAGGTTTCATTTAGGATGAAGGAGCTGGCCTGGTCCTGGGACAGGGTATGCATGAAGAGGTATTTGTTGGCAGGGAGGGAGCGAATGTTTAGGTGTAGGGGATGATACTGTTGATATGTCAGGAGGGGGAATGAGGGAAGGAAGCAGGGGGGGGGGGGGAGGAGAGATGGGCTTAAATGAGGGTGTCTAGGTGAGTGAAGGTAAATTAGGCCTGGTTGTGGGAATGGATGGCATAGGTATTCAAATGGAAGACAGAATGGGCAGCAAAGGAGATCTGCTGAAGGGTGTGGGGGCATTGGAAGGGGTGGATATTCTGCAGGACAGTGGTCACGAACTGGATGATGTCTTCAGCTGTAGGGTGAGGGTATTGTTGGGGTGGATGGGCTGGTCAATGGGGCGAATGGGGACAGTGAGCTAAGGGTTGGGGTGGGGAATTGGCTTTGCATTTGGTGGAGTAGATGGGGTGGGGTTTATTGCAGGTGTTGCAGGAAGGAGGAGGGGCGAGGTTAGGGCACTGTTTGAGAAAGTGGGAGGCTTTACAATGGGGGCAGGTAGGGGGTTCTTGCAGTTTTGTGTGAGGTGGTCATTCTAGAAGAGACAGTGTTGGCAGTGGTAGGATTGAGGAGGGGAATGGGATGGGTCAACGGGGTAGTGACAGTTAAAAATCAGGGCTCCCTGAGTGAGGAGGTGATCTATGGAGAAGCGAGATTGTAAATATAAGCATGAAGAAAGTAGGGCTGGAGTTGTTGTAAATACGGTGGGTTGAGCAGATTTACAGGATGGGGTGAGTATTCAGTTCCACCAACACCTCCGCCTCTGTGACCACAGGTCTGAGTTTTGTGATCACAACAGTGAAGGTTGGTGGATGATGTAGGGGTTGGGGCTGACGAGGAGAGGAGAAGGTAAGGAAAGGGGTGAAGGATGCATATGGGCCAAAGGTGATGCAGGGAAGTCGTTGGAGGAGATCAGTGTGGAAAGGGGGAGAGGGGAATTTGATGAGGACAGAGACTCTGTGGGGCATGGTGGGCACTGGTGATGTACTTACAGATTTCAAGGTTGAGGTGTGGGATCTAGGAATTTGGGACTGGGATTGTCAAAGATGAAGGTATACAGGGTGGGGGCTGGGGTGGTGGGAGGACGGGTGGTGTCCGTAGTGGGATCAGAAGGAAGAGGGGAGGGCGGTTGTTTTTTGGATGAGGGGGTGGAAGCGATGTCACCACTTGAGCATTTGGGATGTTTTTGGCAGGTATGGCCTGGGAGGAGGGGTGAGGGACTGAATGGATTGGGAGGTGGTGGGTGGCAGGTCCCTCTGGTGAGGTGGTGACACTGTGAATGAAGGCTGCGTGCTCTATGGTGGCGAATGTGGCGCGGCTGGCAGTAATACAAGTGGGGGAAGCAGGGGCAGTTGTAGCAGGGCAGGTGGGGAGTGGTGGAAAGTCTTCCCAGGGGCTGACAGCGACAGGAAGGGAGGCAGGAGCAGGAGCATGGACAGGGACAGGAGCAAGGGCAGGAGCAGGGTCAGGAACAACATACAGGTGGATATATAGGGATGAGAAGGAGACAGAAGGAGAGGAGACTGTGAGGAGGGGAGGTGGAATGGACGAAGGAGGCCCAGAGGAGGCACTCTGCAAGATAATGGTGGGTGCAGGGAAAGGGGAGGTGTAAATGATGGTGGTAGTGGGGGGGGGGTGTCCATGGTGAGATGTGGTGTCCACTGGCGACAGGAGTCGCCAAAGTGGGGAAGGAACTAATGCAGGGGTCGGCCGCGGCGGCAGCGGTGGCGGAGGCGGCGACGGAGGCGAGTACGGGGCGGTCGCGGCGGCGGTGACCACCGAACATCGGGCGGCGGCGGCGGAGGTAGCTGGCAGACGGGCAGACGGCGACGGCAGCAGTAGGCCGCAGCGGCGGACGGCGACGGGGGATTCCTCCAAAAACGTCGATTGCACCCTGAGTGTAGCCCAGGCGGCGGACTTTTCTCCGATTTGGAAGTTGAGGGGTCCAACCCTCGAGAATGCGTGTGGACGTCTGGGTTTAAGCGAAATTATAGCAATACGGCATTGGGTGAATCTGATGGGTAGAAAAGTATTTCGTATTCCTCTGTCAAGTTACATGCCTCGGTTATTGTAACTGGAATTATTAATATGTCTGCAAATCATATTCTCCCGTTTTAAATTCGGCATTCATTTGCATGTTCTTCTAAATTACATTTCATGCGTCATAGTAACGTAGATCTACAGATGGCGACGGTCAGCGGCCAAAAGGCTGGAACTGGGGACGTGGCAGATTGATGCACTATGCATACTAATATTATAAATGCGAAAGCAACTCTGCCTGTTACGCTTTCACGACCAAACCACCGAACCGATTTTGATGAATTTTAGTACAGAGATAGCTTGAACGCCAAGGAAGAACATAGGTTAGTTTGGAAAATGTGTAGTAAAAGATATACATTGATTTGAAGAATTTGAAGCGAAATATGGAACAATAATTACTCTTTGACTTTTGAAATTCATCACATTTGTAAAAATGCTGTTATTGTTTGATATATCATATATAAAAAAATTAAATTCAGCAAATACAGTACGTATATAATCCTCAACGTGTTAAATCCATACTTCCATACTAATATCATTCATATGCCTGACCGAGCGAGGTGGCGCAGTGGTTAGACACTGGACTCGCATTTTGGAGGACGACGGTTCAATCCCGCGTCCGGCCATCCTGATTTAGGTTTTCCGTGATTTCCCTAAATCGCTCCAGGCAAATGCCGGGATGGTTCCTTTCAAAGGGCACTGCCGACTTCCTTCCCCGTCCTTCCCTAATCCGATGAGACCGATGACCTCGCTGACTGGTCTCCTTCCCCAAAACAACCACCCAACCATATGCCTGACGCATTTCATCTGCTGAGTGTCATGCGGCTCTCACAGCTTCTGAGATGCTTGAAGACACAACGATGGCGGCATTTAAATGCTGTACGACGAACAGGACACGTCGTGCCTTTCATGTAGAACTGGAAGGCCTTTACTGACGGTGAGGTTATTTGATTATGATATATGAGCGCAGCCGTGGTTGACACGCAGGCATGTGAGGGCAACTGATGTTACAGCATGTACAAATATAAAATTTGCATTGCACCGAATTACAAATTATTTATTTTCTTTCTTCATCGGTTTAATGCTATTTAATAATGTTAGAAAGTCCACGATTTATTTTACTAACGCATGATCAATCCTCGTAACAAAACTACTGATAGCGTAAATAACTCATGGTCTTTTGGTCAGTGTTGCTGGCTGTAGATGATGGCGTCCCTAATTCAATTCCCTACGGGTTCGAATCTTCTCCGCTCAGGACTGGGTTTACGTGTTGTCCTCACCATTTTACCATAACCGTCATCAAGTTGTTAAAGTGGTGTCGAATAAAAAGGGTAGTGCCATGCGGCCGGACACTCCGAACGGGCTCTATCAGCCAATAAACCCATCCGAACATCTCATTTCATTTTACTGATATGCGAGCGCGGCCGCGGGTAACAGCTATACCTTTCTAATTTGTAGACTGAGTTGAGTTTCTGCCTCCGCGAATATTTCACAGGAGACAACGACCAATGTTGTTTTGCTTACGAACTTCGTAGTATCTGTGACTAACCACTCTTTGCATATCTTGAGCATGTGGCTGCAAACAATTCTTTCTCTGCTACAGTCACACTCAATTTATGAAATTATTTCACCATCCCACCTCCCCCTTCCTCTCAGCTCCTCTCCGCTCACATCCTAAGCCTTGGTCCGGAATGGCATCCCTCTTCACTCTCCCGAATTCCTCCTCTAATCATCCACCCCCACGGACACCCGCTTAAGCACTACCGTACTGCTACATCCCCGTGGTACCCCTCTTCCGGGCACTCTAGGACTACTCATCACTTCATTCATCTACATATATGTATTTTAATCAGTCCACACACTGGCTTTTTACGTCTTTTAACTGTTTTATCTCTAGTGAAACATTTTATTTCTGTTTCATCTGTGTTAAACTTTTAATTAATCAACTAATCCGTCTTTAATATTTTAAATTAAGTAACTGAATCTATGTCTTTTTAATATGTGAAACATTCATTTTATCAACTGCCACGTCCAATTTTATACTATGTTTTAAACTTGTTGCTCTCATGCTGCTGAAGTGCGGCGACGTATAACCGCTGACAGCCCACCCCCCGCCCATGTGGGGCGAGGGGACTTATATGACAATAAACAAGCAATCTCATGAGAGAAAACAAAAACACCTCTCATAATTTTTCTCTCATATTTTTTATGTTTTAAGAATGCTTTTGGCTGAAAAGTGTAGTATTATGCCATTGACAGCCAACCTCCCGCCCATGTGAGGCTAGTGGTATGAAATAACAAAGAAAAAAGTTATTTCATGGGTACATTCTTCGGCAGCCATCGGAATAGTCTGGTTGGGTACTCCCTAGTGCTATACTAATCCTTTCCACTCATCTATTTCACTGTTGTGTGTAGACTGGTGGGGTTACTCCCCTATGCTTTGCATCATTACCTGTTCATATGTGTAGTTTATTTGTATCTTCTAGACTTCTTCTGTGTATATGCATGAGTGTTCAGCATCACCTTACTTTGTGGACCATCGTCAATGCGCCGCCTCCATCTCATTGCAGTTCCGTCGCCGTAGCAAGCGCCGTCTCCGCCTACGCCGACGCTGCCACCGTCGACAACGACAACTATCCATGCCACTCAACTGGTAATTCACCTGCTTGTCTTTTGGTGACCACCTGCTCACATCTCCACTTCACCTTGCCTTTACCCACCACCATTATTCTTTACATTTGTTACTCCTGATCCCCTACAATTCTCACATGGAGCACTTTAAGTCTTCCAGGCATGCCATTCTCAGTAGCACCTTCTTTAGATTCAGCGCCTCCAGCACAAGGACCATAGTCATCAAGAGCAGTGCCAACATACCACTTGCCATCATATGTCAATCCATCTGCGCCATCTGCACCAACTCAGGCAGATGACTCTGCAACAGGTTCCTGGAGTGTAGTACTCTCTTTGTCCAAATTCTGCTCCAAACATTCACATCACCAGTTAACTTCAGTTATTCCCACAATTACCTCATTTCCTACACCCATCTGGACGACGTCAAAACACCTCAGCACTGACACTGCTCCTATCCTCTATCCTGAAAGATCCAAACAAACAGGAAGTTAATACCTCACACAAACACTTGATCACCAAGTAAAGTGGAAGCCCCATCCACAAACCATTCAACAGAAAGCTCCCTATAGACTAAAATTACTAAAACTAGTAACTGACTGAACGTGGAGACAGCACCCTACCACGATCTTCCACACCTATAAATTCCTCATCTGCTCCATCCTCTGCTTCGCAAATGTGGCATGGACTTGTGCTCCTCCCTTCTTTTATCACACACTACAGATCCTTGAATGCCACGCACTCCAACCAGCCTATTGGATCTGCTCAACCTCCCCGACCTGAATCCTCTACCACCTTATAAAATTCCCTGCCCTATTCTTCCATCTTGAACATTTTCGATTATCTTTCATTACCTGCAAGCCTGACACTAACCACCCACTAGTTTCCCCCTTGTTCTCTGATACTGGTACAATGCTATGCCTCAAGCACCATTCCCTTAACACTAACCCTCCACACAGCCCACATCCTCTCCCATCAAAACCTTAATCGTCTTCCCTTGCTTGACCAAAAAATCCACCTTCGTATATAACTGTCGTAACAGATCTAGGAGAACCCGCCCCTCCTCCCCTTGCCAGAGTTTCCTTCCTCTCGACTTCCCTCCACCTATGTCTAAGCCTTGGTTCAGAACTGCATCCCTTTTACTCCCCCAAATCGCTCCTTCAAATGTCGCCTCATACAAACCCCCTCTTACGTACTAATTGAATGTGACTATCCCATGATATCCCTGTCCCTGGTAGTCTACATCCACTCATCACTTCACTATGTATATACTTCAATCAACTAGTGCATCAGCTTTTTATCTTTTAACTTATGAAACTGAGCATCTGTCTCTTATATTGTGCGAAACATTCATTCTCCATTCAGTCGTGTGCATATTTTAATCGATCAACAAATCAGCCTCTTATCTATTAACTTATGCAACTGAACATCCATTTTTTTATTGTGTAAAACATACTTTTTCCTACCTTCATTTACAAAATTTTTAGTATTGTTTTTTTATAATTGTGAGTGGCGTATTGATCTACTGAGAGCTAACCTGCTTCCCATATGGTGTGTGTGTGTGTGGGGGGGGGGGGGGGGAGTGGAGGGGATAAAATAACAATAAAGAAAAAGAAAAAAAGTTGTTGCATTCACATGATATTAGGGCCAGAATCCTTCACGTCCTACAGCTGTTGAATGGAGTGGCTAGGGTACTCCCTAGTGCTATCAATAATTTGCACTCTCTCACTTTCTTGTCTGGTGTTTACTGGTAGCTGTACTATCCTACACTTCTCAACACTTCTTCTTCATATGTTTCTATTTTCTATTTCTGAGTCTTCTTCTATGTATATGTATGTGCTCATCATAATTATCACCACCAACAGCATTATCATCATCATCATCAGCAGCAGCAGCAGCAGCATCATCATCTCCTTCTCTTCTTGTCTCCCTCTCTGGATCATCATAATCATTATCATCTCAGCCACCATGCCTCCTCCATCTTCACCGACAAAAATGACTGTCTTCACTGCCGCACTGTCACCAGTCCATATTCGCCGCCACTGTCCCCACATCCATCTGCACCAGCACTGTCGCCACCTCTTATCTTTGCTTCTGTTGCTGCCTCTGTATTCGCCACCGCCTCCATCTTTGCCACTGTCGCTGTCTCGTCTTTGCTGCAGCTGTTGCCACCTTCATCTTTGCCGTGACCACCACCATCGCTGCCTCTATCTTTGCTGCTGTCAGTGCTTCTGTCTTCGCTGCCACCACCGTCATTGTGGCTGCCACCTTCATTTGTTTTCTCAACACCACATAGCTCCAGACATCGCTGCTGCCATTCCTGTCATACTGGAGATATTCTCATCATCCACAACAACACTGCAACTCATCACCATTATCTCAGCCATTTTGCCTCCTCCATCTTCACTGACACCCACACCAATCACCGCCACTCATCACTATCTGCCATCATGAATTATACCACAACGTCTCTCATCTATATGTCTTCATCTCCCACTTCTGCTGTCACCAGATGGAGCATGTCATCCAACCCACCTCCGATATCTGTCCCCCACAATCTGCAATATCCTCTCCCATCACAGCAGCAACCGTACACCTCCCTCCACCTCCATCCTCTCCTGCCTTTTCTCTTCCAGCCACTTCTCACCTGCGACCACATTCACCACTCCTGAGTAGCCTGCCAAGCAACAGTAGCAACATATGACATCACAAGCATCATTTCCTGAAGCCTCACCACAGTACCAGACGCAAACTGTGCTGAATGACCTACACAACTTCCAGAAAACCCTCAATAACTACACATATCGCCATCCCCATCCCACAACCACACTTCACTCCAACAACCGTTAAGAATCCACCAAAATGTTAAAATGCCGACATCACTCATTCTCCACACTTAAAACACAGCAAATTGAATCTGATGACACTCAGCATATGGACACAACTCCTCCTGCTCCAACATCTTTCCTCACCATTCACACCTTTGTCCTCTCCAAACTAGATCCAGAATTCCTCAAACACAAATCCCTAACCCTTGAAATCAAAAATATCGCCCAAATCTCCATATCCAGCAACTTATCCCAAGAAAAGACTAAAGACTCTATATTACTTTTATGTTGACCTCCTGTACAAAATTCCTTATATTACCCTTGGTTCCACACCCTCTTTAACACTTCCCACCACCACATTCTGTGCCAAAGAATCCTCCTGCCCTCACTGCACCGATCACCCAGGTTCACCTTGAGATCATGTATGAGGAAATGGAATCTCAGCTGATCAACAACCTAAATTTAGAGGTCTGAAAAGCGCTTTGGATTAACAGTGACTGGTCCCACTGGCCTCATCCATATTTTTACTGAATCTGCTTCCACCTTAGATTTTCTCCTTAAGAAGAAAGCCCTGATATATCACCACTGTCAAAAGGTCGAACGTTCCAAATCCCATCCTCAGCACTACCTCTGTCAAACTTGTCTCTTTTACAATGATCTCCTAACTATGGGTTATAATATTCCACTCACTTGTCCACATCATAAAGCCTCCCCTTTTATTAAACGGTGTCCTAAAGCTTCCCCTCTTACCTGTAACATCTGTCTACGATTTCCACACCACTTACTCTGCGTGTCCCAATTCGTCCCATTGATACCTCATACAGTCCAACAATTCCCTCCACTCAACATCCACTGCTGAAGGCAACATCAAATTCATGACAACCATCTTCCAAAACATGAACGCATTCCAACGTTCATACACTCTACAATAAATCTCCCTTACTGTGCACTACATCTTCCATCTCAACATCCAAGCCATCTACTCCCACAAACCAGGTCCACTTCATCTTCACATGCCTTGACACCCTAATCTAAACCCCGTCTAGACCTCACTCACACAAACAAATCTTATTTCTTATAATGGCGCGACAGCAGTATAACATCCTGTACCACAACATCCAATCCCTTGCCACCAACAAGCATCTCTTAATACATACCCCGTTCCAACTCAGTGTCCACACCTAGATCATAAATGAAACGTTCCTCCAACAGTCACATCATCCAAATCTCTCACTACATCATCTACTGCACAGATAATCCCCTTTCCTTGGCCATAGGCAGAATGTTCAAATGTTTGTGAATTCCTAATGGACCAAACTGCTGAGGTCATCGGTCCCTAGACTTACACACTACTTAAACTAACTTACGCGAAGAACAATACACACAGCCATGCCTGAGGGAGGACTCGAACCTCCGGCGGGAGGGACCGCACAATCCGTTACATGGCGCCCCTAACTGCGCGGCGCCATAAGCAGAGTTGTAATTGGCCACCACAAGAACATAAATGTTCGGCCACAACCGTTATACAGTAATCCGACAGATTACTGTGCCACTATTTACATATGACCTAATCACCCCATCCTCTTTGCATTCCCCACCCACAGTGATCATTGTTTCTCCACCTGTGTTATAACCACTGATCTCAACATCCATAGTAGATCCCGTGCAGAACTCCAGCAATGGTGTCAGTTTGCAGATTCTCTGCAAGGCGACATGTTCTCCTGCCACATCACACCTGTTCTGAAAGCAAACCAACCCAGATGTTGTCCTAGCATCTTCCAAACACCTTGGACGCCTCACTGCAGAAGTCCAGTTGGAAGTGACCACCTACCTGTTCTCCTCACTGTCTACTACACACTACCTCTTCCCAGCATGTAGATTATCCAAGACTACTCTTGCACCCGCGCCCACTGGGAAGTCTACCAGGAATCCATAGAAATCGAAACTGAAAGCCATCTCCCGACCTTCTAGCAACCTGATGAAATCCCTCATACTACCTCCTTCCTGTAGCAGACCTTGGCAGACGCTATATCTGCCCACATTTCAACTAAGACCATATACTCTCTTCGCCTCACCCTCGCCCCACAGGCCCTACTTCTTCGAAAACCCTGTCACTTATACCGCTTCTTCTTGCAGACCTGTGACTGGCATACACACTCACATGTCGCCGGCAAATACAGAGACACACCAGGAATTTATTAAATAAAAAAAAAAAAAAAACGCTGGGACTGGTACCAGGCGTGGATAAGACTCATTGCGATATATCTCATTAATGCTTACAAGTGTTGGAAATCATTCTATCGCCTAACTGGCTATCACCGCATGCCTGACTACGCGCTCCTCCATAACAACCATCCCTTAGCCGACAACCTGAGCGAAGCTGACCACTTTGCACCCCATCTCTTTGGCATCTTCTCCATCCCTGATGACCCTCATTTCGTTTACTCCATATTCCGGAAATAATATCCACAAATTTGTTTCTAAAAGTTCTTCATTCATTGTCGTCTGTTGTTATGTATTTTAAACCATATTTTCAATTTATGTAGCCCTTGGCTGAAAAGCGATTTTATCCGCTGCCAACGCCAGCCCTTCGCTAGGAACTGAAATAACAATGAAAGGAAAATAGTTATTTCATGAGTGTTTACTCGAAGAAATTTTATTCTCTAAAATGTGACATAAGAGTAAAGCTTCACCTCTCTCTTTTTGGCACTGAACTGCACGTGTTGCTTTCAGCCACTACCTGGAATTATAAATGGTATTAATAAACATTTCTTTTGCTTTCAGTCACTACCTGTAGTTATAAACGGTATTAATAAACATTTCTTCTGTCCAATACTGCTACCTATCCCATACTATTCGGAATAATGAAGTAAATTTTTCGAAACTAGAGGACAAGGAAAGAGCATATTCCCATAATGGTGCCACGCTGAATTTAGGTCCTTTCCTTAGAAAAATAAGAAATATTGTTCAGATTTTCTGTGAAATCAATGTAACGCGGTTTGTAAATCTGCCATCAACGTTTATTTTACGATCCTGTTTCCGTTTTAACTTTTTTATCGCGACATCTGGTGATATAGCCGAACCTTAGTCCGTCGTTGAACTTCTTTAGCTTTTCTGTGGAATTAACATAACTTAACTGAAAGATAATTTGTCTAATGGAAGAAAGAAGACTATACAAAAATGCCTCTGACGAGCAAAGCGAAAACAAATATAGAAAGCTTAGAAACCAAATAAACAGAGAATCTAGGAAAGCAAAAGAAAATTACCTCAACAGCATTTGTAAAGAGGTGGAGGAAAACATGGTTAAAGGAAAAACTGACTTGGCCTACAGAACAATAAAACAAAACTTTGCTAAACGGAAAGTAAAATCTTCAGGAACTATAAAGAACAAAGAGGGCAAGGTACTATTTGGATATGACACGCTGAAGAGATGGCAAGAATACATTGAAGAGCTATATCAAGGAGACCCTCTAACAGATAATATGATAGAATTAAGCGAAGAAGTAGAGAAAGAAGAACTAGGGGACACAATTCTGAAAGATGAATTTGAAAAAGCACTAAAAGAACTACCAGATAAGAAAGCGGCAGGTGTTGATGATATACCTTCTGAACTAGTTAAGAAATCAGGAGACAAAATGAAAGCTACATTACTGCAACTCATACAGAAAATATACAAAACAGGTGAAGTTCCTGAAGACTATCAGAAATGCATCATATTCCCCATACCTAAGAAAGCATCTACTATGGACTGTGAAAACCATCGAACACTCAGTCTTCTTTCACACGCATCAAAAATTCTAATAAGAATAATTTTGAAAAGAGTTGAGAACCAATTGAATAGCACTCTAAGTGAAGACCAATTCGGTTTTAGAAGCGGTGTAGGGACGAGGGAAGCAATCTTATCTTTAAGACTAATAATTGAGAAACAAATTTCCAAAAACAAACAAGTATTTATAGCCTTCGTAGACCTCGAAAAGGCATTTGACAATGTTGTATGGCCAGAAATGTTTAGAATTCTGAAGAAGGCTGGTCTGAAATATAATGATAGAAGGATAATCTTTAAAATATACCAAAATGAAACAGCCTTAGTTAAGAAGGAAAACAAAGAAGAAACAGCAAGAATAAGGAAAGGAGTGAGACAGGGATGCCCACTATCTCCAGTAATTTTCAACGCATATATCCAAGAAGCAATAGACAAAATAAGAGAGAATATTGAAGTAGGAATAAAACTTAACGGAATGAAAATAGATATGTTGCGATATGCAGATGATATCGCCATAATTACAGAAAGGAAAGAAGATTTAGAAGCCGCACTCAATGAAATGGAAAACACCTTAAAAGAACAGTATGGAATGAAAATAAATAAGAAAAAGACTAAAGTGATGGTGAGTGGCGCCCTGAACTACAATGAACCCATACGAATAACAATAAAGGGAGAGAAACTAGGGCAGGTTACAGAATTTAACTACTTAGGTAGCAAAATAACAGCAGATGGAAGGAGCAAAAGTGACATTAAAAACAGAATACAACTTGCCAAAATAGCATTCAATGGAAAAAGAAACTTACTGACGAGTAGAAATGTTAGTTTAGACGTAAGAAAGAGAGTCATGAAAACCTATGTGTGGAGTACAGCCCTTTACGGATGTGAAACTTGGACTAGTGGAAAAGAAGAAAAGAGAAGATTAGAGGCATTCGAAATGTGGTGCTACCGGAGAATGGAAAAAATCAGCTGGCGAGACAAGGCTACAAACGAAGATGTCCTCAGAAGAGTGAAAGAAAACAGATCTCTTTGGCGAAATATACAGAAAAGAAGAATAACCTTCATAGGTCACATTTTACGGCATAACAATTTCATTAAGAGAATATTAGAAGGAATCATTGAAGGAAGAACTCGCCGAGGACGACCTAGATTAAGCTACATTCAACAAGTAATAAATGACATCGGATGCCAGACCTATGCAGATATGAAGAAGAAAGTTGACAAAAGAACGGAATGGCGTGCTGCTGCCAACCAACCTGTGGGTTGATAACCGAAGAAGAAGAAGAACTGAAAGAAGACGATGATTGAAAGAAATGCAACACTTCTCATAATTTTAGCACAGCTCTGTTCAGAAACTGTAACATGTGTGAAAATAAACTTGCGGACCGTCATTACAAATGGATGTAAGAGTAATAAAGAGAACTTCAGGAAACGTTGGCTTGGGCAACTCATTCACTCGACATTAAATGACGCAAATTCTTAGTAAAATGAAACAACTAGTAGCTTGAAATATCCCAGCTGAAACTACCCCGGATTATTACGTATCTGTCCAATAGACTCTACATCCCGTCTGTTAACTTTGGAAAAACTCCGAGCGCTGTCGTCACAGGAGTGTGACAAATGGAACTTGATCGTCAATGAGATTTACGAGCGTATTGAGAACTCCCAAGAAGCTCGCCGGCAGCTTCCCCATTGCACGCTTGTTTAAATTTATTAATGGCTTTCGGACATCACACACACAACCAACCTCAGAATGAGCTTTTAACATTTAAGTGTCTGACAGCGTGAAACAGTTTCTTTACAAGATTCAAGTACCGTTACAACAACAATTATCAATTACATTCATTTTAGATGAAATTAAGTCCACGATTTAAGAAAATTAAAATACGTTCATCAATAGGAAAGCAGAGTTGATAACACAAAGCCTACTTATTCATTCACTATACTATATAATGTAAAAAAGCAGCTCCTGTATTCTTATTTGTCCATCTGCTGTAAATCGTGTAGGAGTCTGTACACTTTTAGGTCTTCTCTCGCTGAAAGGATGCGATTGTTAGATGGTAACGCATTGCCAGAGGATCGGAGGATATCACACGCTGTTATAGTATCGTGGTTTCTTGATCTCTTTTGTGGCAGTCGAAGAAAACCTCCTGTCATTAAATCGAAGACGTGACATTGTCACTATAAATTTTCTGTTGTATTTTCAATTTTGGTAGGCCTACCAAGAACGTAATGAGAGATTAAGTTCTAGTGCAGCGTAGCGTCTCGCTTTAATTTCATAAAACTGCTGCAGGTTTTCGTTTCATCGGTCACCGACAGCTTGTGATAGGTCCGAGATCGTAAGGTGGCACTTTATCAATATTTCACTAAATCAGTGTACATAGCTTCCTTCATTTTCTTTACTCCGCTGTGCCCTTCACCCTGATCATAACGATAGTCTTATATAGGTGGGGAAGTTCCTGAACTGTTTCTGTTATGTGATACATGAGATAATATTTGGTATTGTTGACATCATAGCATTAATGCTGAGCGGGAACCTGCTAAAGTAATGATTATTTCCCTCGAACTCCTTTTGCACATTTAAGTCCCTCTGTTTCATTGTTAAGTTCTGCGTCAGTTTGAGACCTTTAAGTCAGGGAGCTTGAATTTGCCTCCTCGATTAGTCTTGCCATCTTCAAACGCGTTTCGTGTACCGCCTTTCTGTTTGGACGCAGATGTCTTGAGGATGGCCATGTTGATAAATTGTCAGCTAAAGTTTCACATCTTAGATCTGGGGAAGCGGCAACGTACTCACGCAGAGGCAAAGAATCAAATAAAAATCTGCTAAGAGTGGTAGTTTCTTTTTAAACGAACAAAAATTAGCAGCGAGTTCTCAAGTCTTCACTAGTAAACTGTTATGTAAGAAGTGAAAACGTTTCAAAAGGAATTTGGAGCGGATGTACTCCGTGTGTAGTTCTAACGGCATTTCATTTGCTTCCACCAGCAAAGGTGTCGATTTGAATACTCCAATACAGTGTCTCAGATGGTTTTATATCGACACGTATCTAATTTCGCCAGGCTATTTTGTGTCGCTGAACCGTAGCAGATGCATCCATAGTTCACACAAGAACTAATTAGGGCGCGACTTGTATGTTAACGCACATTCTCGGGTCTGCTCACCAAAAAACGCCCGTCACAGTCCCACAGAGCAGCCTGAAGATCGACGTTACGAGTGTGCAACGCGGCGATGCAGAGCTCAAGAGAGAGTCTGAAGGCTCTGCACTCTCCGCTATGATCGCCTCTATACCATACATGGATCAGAATAACAGAGTCATCGACAGTTGAGGATAGCAAGAAGGGGGGCGGGGATATTGTCTGTTAGTCGTTTCGCACAAGCGCAATACGGCTCCGGCAGCAGCAACTGTACTGTTACATACTAAAGACGTTCATAAGCCCATACGTTCCAGACTTCCCTAAGGAATTTCGTAGTTCGCTTCACACATTCCGTAAAAGAAACATACTGCACTAAGAAATAAAGCATATACGAGGGATGATCGGAAAGCAGCGCACAATAATTTTACTACCAAAGAGTTTGGGGTGATTATCGACTGCAAGAGTCGCCCGCCTCATCTTTGAGAACGAACTTCTTTGAAAACTGTTGATCTCAGTGTGTTCCGAACTCTGTATTCGAGCGGATGTGTTTGTACCGACATGATTAAAATAAAGTTAATTAATTATAAACGAGTGAATACTTAATGTTGGGTTCGATATTACCGTACGTAACATCTCGATCCCCATACTGGTGACCCCGACGCTCACGAACGCCGCTTACGACGCCAGAAATGTGTACTGGAACATCGCCATGGACAAACAATGCAGCAACCCTTCGTCGGATTTCTGCGTCCATCGGCTTCGAATCACGCCGCATCTGGATGCAGTGTACACGAAGTGTAATTAGTGTGTAAATTCCCGACTCTTGTGTGAATCGTACGTTTTGGTAACTTTCGTCACCTCTTCACATATCGATAATGCGACCGAGGCGCACACGTCATCCGTCGAAACCCGCTCAACGCGTCGGTAATTTCACTTCCGAATAGTGCAGTGCTGCTCCGTCGATTAGTTTGGACAATTTTGACTTGCTTTTGTGTGATAATTGTTACAGTGACATTCGTCAGTGCAGTGCTTCGACACCGGACAGTCATGCCAAACAGTGGACTGCAACAAACGGGGACTATGTTGCAAATTCCAGTTCGCACGAACTCCGAACTATGGCTAAATCGCATGCCTGGTCGAATTCACAAACGCCCGTCACGGCTACCGCGTTTTCCGCGGCGCGTGCAAATTCGTTCGACCCGGTTTCCGCACAGCTCGTCTTCCAGAGTTCGGATGTTCTCGCTCAACTTTTCCGCCGCTTCTCCGCGCTTGTCTCTCATTTGCAGCATTCAACTACCAACATTTATCTCGGACCAAGTTCCAATGTGGTTCATGGCCGCGGAGTATATATTCTCCTCTCCTGGCATCACCGACGAAAGTGAAAAATACCTCGTACTCTTCAGGCACCTAAAGGGCTATCATTATATAATTACAGACATTATCTGTGACAATTTGAGTGACAAGTACACCAGAGCGAAAGCCGCTTTAATTCAGAGCCTGTCACCAGCATCACAGGAACAATTTCATCAAGGACATCCCACCGATCAACGACAATGCACCAATTACACCGACGACAATACTGGCTGTTTCTCAGTGCAACGCTGGACGTGCCACGCCTCCCTCTACGCAGCACCCGAGCCGCACCGACTCTGCTCGACCGTTAGCGACAGCGACGTCACGGCCGCCGGCCGCTGGCTCTCTAACCTCGACCCAGTCAAAACAAACAGCTGCGCGACATACGATCCCGCCACGGCTACCGCACCCGCATCTTGTCAACAACTCGCCGACACTACGCACGCTTAAGCCGTCGGCACACGGACCGTGCTGTCGAACGTTAACGTTGAGCGTGCCAAGTTCAACATGCTGCTAAACGCTCAAGAACGATGCGACTTGAGCATATGGTACGTGGGCCCCAACGTGGTATACGCGATCGCAACGCACTCCAGCGGCAGTTGAGGGGAGCTTCTAGTTCGTAAATCACGCTGTTTACTCAACGGGCGCCCGTAAAATTGTCACGCTAGCTCTACTAAAACGCACATTTCCTCCATCGTCCACGAAAAGGAAAGTACCGTGTCTAATCAATAAGGACACAGGCTTATAAAAGTTCCATTACAAACAGTGCATTACAAATTTGGAATACTTCTCCGCATAAGATAAACATTATTTCATCATTCTCACATTTTAGTAAGACCCCAAGGCCAGTCTTACTTGATCACTGTTTCTACCCACTAGCAGAATCTTTGCAGCATGTGAATTTCGAAGCGTAAAAGAAAAAGGAGCAAATATCTTTATACAAGTAGCGCAAGCTGTTCTGTTGATTAAGCCAATCGAACAAAGTCACCCCTCAAAAAAAGATGAACTTATATTTACGTAACATCAAATATTATTATTATTCACGTTTGGGCCCTACTGGACCACGCGAAGTACAATCACGGGGCATTCAGTTATTTTCTTTTAGACTTTCTCTCTGCCCAAATTGCTTTCATTCTCTCGGAATGAGCTCTTTTCCTTTCATCAGACCATGTGGTTCCAGTTTTCTTTGGTTTTTCAGCTTGACCAACTACCCAGTCATGAATTTTTTGCCTAAATAATTTTCTGTCTTGAATTTCATCTTGTTTTATATCTGCCTCTTTCATGTCCTCTTTTATAGCAGCAATCCATTTTATTGTCTCAAATTTAGCTTTACTTCGATTTTCGTAGAATTCCACTACTTGTTTAGTTAGTCTGGTAGCATCCATTCTTTTAATATGCCCATAAAATTTTAATCTGCGTTTTTTCATATCCAAATATATGCTGGTGTATTGTTGAATTTCACTATTTGCTCTTAGCCTGTATGTCCCTTCTTCAGTATATTTTGGACCTAGAATTTTTCTGATTACTTTTCTTTCTCTTTTTTGGATTTCTTGAATGTCCTTTTTTCTGTTTAAAATTAGCGTTTCAGCCCCATAAAGGCACTCTGGTTTTATGACCGTGTTGTAATGTCTCAATTTAGAGTACCTCGAGAGACATTTTTTGTTGTAGATGTCTTTTGTAAGTCTAAAAGCTGTCTCCATCTTTTGACAACGAATTTCATTTCCAATTTTTTCTAGACCAGTCTCTGAGATTGTTTCACCTAAATATTTGAATTGCGAAACTCTTTTGATTTTTCCATACTTAGTTTCCAAAAGTTTGGGTGCCAGTTTGTTGCTAGTCATATACTGTGTTTTTTCAAATGAGATTTGGAGACCTACTCTTTCTGCTGTTTCTTTAAGAATTTCTATTTGTTTCTGAGCAATTTGGATGTCCTGCGTTAGAATAACCAAGTCGTCTGCAAAGGCCAAACAGTCTATTCGAATATTTGTTCGTCCTAATTTCACTGGTTGCTCAATTTTGAACTCCAATTTTCGTTCGCACCACTCTTGTATTACTTTTTCTAGAACGCAGTTAAATAGCAACGGAGAGAGTCCATCGCCTTGCCTCACGCCTGTTTTTATTTCAAAGGATTCTGAAATTTCTCCTCTGAACTTTACTTTTGATTTTGTACCAGTTAGCGTGTCTCTGATAATTGCCGTGGTTTTAGGATCCAGGCCTTGTTCTTTCACAATTTGGAAAAGAGATTCACGATCCACTGAGTCATAGGCCTTTCTAAAATCTACAAAGGTACAAACTAGTTTTTTATTGTAAATTTTTTGATGTCTGAGAATTAGTTTGAGGACTAAAATCTGTTCTGGGCAAGATCTATTTGGCCTGAAACCTGCTTGATATTCGCCAATTTTCCATTCAAGTTGTTGTTGTGCTGTTCTGTTGATTAAGCCAATCGAACAAAGTCACCCCTCAAAAAAAGGTGAACTTATATTTACGTAACATCAAATATTATAGTATATATTTATATTAAGCTAATAATAAAGCATCAGAACCTAATAAAAACGCGAATGTTAGGAAAAAAATTTGGGAGTGTCAAAACGCGAACCACCGCCCCTAGCTGACAACTCTTTTCAGGACAGTGCTGGTACTCATTACGCTCTTTTTTATTTTTTTTTTAATCTCATTTTGTTCGCATTTGATCGTTGCATCTGCTCGGGGCGGACGTCGTAAGACATCCGTTTAAGTTCGTTGTTGATCCATTAACTCAGTTTTTTTTTTATTACAGAGGGCTGCCAACCCTCTCACCAAACACGCTGAGCTACCGTGCTGGCGACTGAACCAACATCACATGGCTTACATCTAATAATATTATGTTACTTCTTCCTGGGAACCTTAATCGTAGATATGTTACTAATTGAAATTTAATTATAACAAATTGTACCAAGAACAATACGTTTTGGGTCGATCTTCAGTGTGTCGCTGCCTTCAAATTGCCTACTCTCATAGTACGCAAGTTACAATAATTCTTTTACCACGAATATGATTTCTCATTATTTTATTGGAACGAATCACACAGTTAACAACGGGTTTTCCAGCAATTCTCAATTTGCTGGTGCTCAGAAACGGGATATATTCATATAGTCTCGAAATGAATGCCAATATGGCGCCTCACAACTCTGTACTGTAGGTAGACGGCGTGCTTGTGACGTAGGTGGCGTTATACCATCTCATTGGTCAACGCTCACACGCACGCTCAGAATATCTGACATGCCAGATTGCTCTGCACGTTCGGAAAGACTCCCGAGCGTGCTATTCCACGCTATGTCGTCAGAAACTCGGCACGCTCAGCGCTCAACGTTTGGATCCGCAGTCCGTGTGCCGACGGCTTTAACGCCCGGCCGTTCACTAATCGATCGCGCCCGCAACTTGTTCACCCACCCCACGATTTTAGCCGTATCAATGCTTCATACAGCAGTGAACGCGTTCTCACTCCGCCGCCGCCGAGTACTGAGTTTCACATTCGCGATCGCACACACGATCTCTTCCACTCAAACTGTTACGTCAATACTGTGCCGCCGACCTTGTCTTGTTCGCCAGGTTACCCTTTGATAGAGACAGATTGTGATTTCGACCCCATCTTACTCAGTGATACACAGCAGACTGCTTCACGATGTACATTTTCGCCTGAACAACTGTGACAGCTACGTGAGCAAATTGCGACATACAACTTGTTGGTACAAGATCAGTTACACATGCTGCAGCCGACACCGACCGAGCACGACATGCAATGAGATCCTCCTGTCATTGTTCCGCCTCCGACTGCTAACGATCCTTTGCCGTTACTACCAGCTTCAACTAATACTCTGATGATCACGCTACATGGATCTATGTCCCAGATGTCACAACTATCATCATCACGCCGCCTCAAGTGGAAATTCTGCGTTACTGATGTGATACAAGCAACTTACTTACGCCGCTGCCACCTTTCCTTGGTAGTTCCAGACCCTTCGTTTCTGTACCACGGCATAACCAGCTGCATTCCAGTGCCGCTTGCTTTGCCGCCCTCTTCACTACCTCCGCAATGTACGACCAACACATCTGCCGTTTCTGCTTCGACATGTGAGCATCTTTCCGCTCCGACACACGACCGTGCAGCAGTTTCGCGCGAGCACCTTGCAGCCTTAAGGCCGGTTCCCACTAGAGCGCGGCTGCGCGGCGTGCGGCAACGGCAGCAGCTAGCGTTTTCCGCTTTGACGCGGCGGCTCGTGGAATTGGCGTTCCCATCTGGAAGCGGCAGACGCTAGCAGTAGCCAATGACGGACAGCCACTGAGTTACGGGGTGGGACCCACCGAAACGACCGGTGTGTTTGAATAACTATATCTTACACCTACATGAGGGAAAGACGAAGTTCGCTGAAGACATACCAATTTTTCATTTTCTGTACAATGTACTCTTTCACATATTTCATTATTCGTGTTTTCTCATTTCAACATAAACAGATTTCATGACTACCATTCATGATTGTTCACTACCTCCTAACACATTGAAACAATGCACGATAAAAGAGATTATTCAGATAGCTAAGCGAGACAAAATTTAAAATGTGATACGGTAGCGGGTACACGAAAACAGTAAGAACACAAAGACTAGGTGGAAGGGATGAAAGTGGAAGCCACCTGATAGAATTTCCCACAGAGCATAATGTCATCATTGCCAGCACCTTGCTTAAGAATCACGAAAGAATAATATATATTTGGAACACAGTTTTCGAAACCAGATTTTAAATTGTAAGGCATTTCCTGGTGCAGACGTAAACCTGACTGAAGACTGTCAATAGCAAGAAAAGCGTTCTGAAAAAGAAAATTTGTTCACATCGAATATAAATTCTAATGGTTGGATACTATTTTACAAAAGTATTTGTGTGGAGTGCAGCCTTGTATGTAAGTGAAACGTGGACGATGAACAGTTCTGTCAAGAAGACAATGGACGCTTTCAAAACGTGGTGATCAATAAGAATGCTGAAGATTAGATACAAGGATCATGTGACTAAAGAAGAGGTACGGAATTAAATAGAGGAGGAAGAGGAAATTACGGCACAACTTTGACAACAATAGGGATTAGTTGACAGGACGTATTATAGGGCGTCGAAGAGTGAGGACAAAGGGGTTGGGTGATAGTATTCTGATAATAATCATCTGTTGAAATACTATTCTACTCTTTTATCTATTAATGTAAGCAGCGAATTTACTCTTCCATGCATTCCTCCACAAAACATTTAAACCAAAACTGAAATCAGCTGAACACCAAATCTTTCAATCACTGTCTGACAACTACTGGATTCACTTTCAACTTTCTATAACTATCACTGGCTAGCCACACACACATACAGATATAAGGAGAACAAAAATAAACAAACATTAGTTTTCAGCAATAATTCTGCAGGTTGGCAACATTTACATAAACAAACCAGACAGGAAGGGACATGTGAACACACCGTAGTAACGACTTAAAATCAGAGTTTTCGGTAAAACGTCTACTGCTAGTGACAGAAGAAAAAAGAGCGAACATGAAAATGTGCTTATGTTCCTTAATCTTAGTTTTAGTTCAACCTCCAGCATGTGACCAGGTGAGGGGAAACGCATACAGGGTGTGGTAGATAAGTAATGAGACTGGCCGCCGCGCGGCGCCCCAGTCGCTCGCAGGGCGGTCTCCACCTGTATGTCACGTGGTGGGGGATCTGAGCTAACAATGGAACTGGTTCGCAGTTGCGTCGGAGCTCTGGTGCAGTGAGGGTCGAGCTTCGCGTATTACGTTGTTTGTGTGCCCGTGACACTTGTGAAAACGCTGAAGATGGATCGCTCGATAGAACAGCGGAATGCAATCAAATTTTGCTTTCGCTTGGAAAAACTGCTTCGGAAACTTTTGCTATGATTACGGAGGCCTACAAAGAAGACTCCCTATCAAGAGCTCAACTGTACCGGTGGTTTAATGAATTTAAAAACGGGAGGGAATCCGTTGAAGACATGGAACAATCTGGACGCCCTTCAACGAGTCGTGTGGATGAAACGGTGGCCAAAGTGAAAGAACTCCTGGACTCTGACCGTCGTTTAAGTCTCAAAATGATCGCCAATGAGGTCTCCGTGAATAAATTTACGGTTCACCAAATTGTTACGCAAGATTTGATGATGAGGAAAGTTTGCGCAAAATTGGTTCCCCAAGTGTTCACCGCCGAACAAAAGCAACAACGAGTGGACGTTTGCCGTGAGATGTTGAATGATTTGGAAAATAATCCACACTTTTTAGACAATGTAGTAACAGGCGACGAATTGTGGACATTCCAGTACGACCCGGAGACGAAAGCCCAGAGCTCGGAGTGGCACACACCGGCATCCCCGCGGCTGAAGAAAGCAAGAATGTCAAAGTCCCGCATCAAGACAATGCTGATTGTGTTTTTCGACAAGCAGGGGTTAATTCACAAAGAGTTTGTCCCTCAGGGGAAGACTGTCAATGCCGAATTCTACAAAGAAGTCCTTCAGCGATTGCACAGAGCCGTCAAACGGAAGCGACAGGACCTTGCTCAACGCTGGCGTCTCCACCATGACAACGCTCCGGCGCACACAGCGTTCCTCGTGACCTCCTACTTGACCCGAATTGGAGTTGAAGTATTGCCACAGCCACCATACAGCCCTGACTTGAGTCCTCCCGATTTCTTCCTATTTCCGAAGGTCAAAAGATGCCTGAAGGGTCATCGCTTCGACGATATTCCGAACATCCAACGTGCTGTCACGAAGGCACTAACTGGGATAACTCAAACGGACTACAGTGGGGCCTATGAAGCTTGGAAAACGCGCTGGCAACGTTGTGTCGACGCCCAAGGCGAGTACTTTGAAGAATATTAACGTTTTGTACAAATTAGATCAATAAATTTGTTTTTCTAGACTGAGTCTCATTACTTATCTACCACACCCTGTATGTCCGCCAAAAACTCGATTCACTGTAAGTAATCAGTCATTCATGTAAAAAAAAGATGTGAACTGTTTTATAATCTGCAAGTATCACATATCAAAACAAAACTGAATCATTCTAGATTCCACCGAAGATGCCTTAAAGTAAAAGGCGAAACGTGTCTTGAATCAGTAAAGTACACTGGATAAAGAAAAAAAAGTTTATTACTTACCAAAGGAAATAATCAATAGCTGTGGATATTTAGTGAATTACATCTTATGACGTACCAGCAAATTAGTTTCGGTTTAACTTCTCATTCCACATGCTATTAAATGCTGTTTAAAAAAAATTCATCTATCCCTTCTGAAAAACTGTAGTTACTTTCATATCTCGGTAGATAAACAGATTTAGGATATTTATCATGCGACGAAATACATGACTTTTCACAAGTTATCGTTTGCAAAAAAACACGTTTCGATTTCTTGAACCGTTTATGTAATTTGCTGTTGATACAGCAGCATGGTTTACGACGAGCAGGACGAAGTACCGGTCGCGTCGCGAGCAACCCGCGAGCGGTCACGACACAGCCCGTCCGCCGACATATCATTCAATATCTCGAGAACGGTGATAGCTATCGATCTGCTCTCAGTTTTAAAAACAATTTCGATATGTTGACTAAATTTCATACACAATAATGTATTACCTAAAATGAACTGTACGCAAAGTCCACGCAATGCGTTTTTACCTCTGCACACTCATTAAAATTTCGTGTAAAGGTTTACGTAAATGCGATACAGCAAGAAACCACGACGAATAACGAAAAGAAATTCGGTCCTTTATCGAGAGAAGATATCGGGCTGTAACATGCCCAAGAACCAAATTTTTCTGCCGAATAGTTTCCTCGGAATCGGATGATAAGTATTTCATAGCTGCCGCCGCGTCCGCGCCAACGGTTCGGCGGAAGTTCGTGTGGCCCGGGATTCCGTACCTGACGTCACGCTCAGCGCGTTCTGTGATTGGCGGCGCGCACCTGGAGCGCGGCACGCGGCAGCGGAAGCGGTTCGACATGGTCAAACCGCGACGCAGAGCCCGCCACGCCGTGCCGCTGACGCCGTTTCCATGGCAACCACGCCGCTGACGCGCGGTTTTGACGCGCGGCAGCCCTAGTGGGAACCGGCCTTTACGACTCGACCGCAGCGCCGACAGCTACAGCACATACGCAACTCCAGTTCCATCGAACTGTGTCGCCTCTCCGCCACGAACCAGTAGTTCATCCGCCGATTCGACTTCTTCACGTTCACATTACGTCTCATCGCCTTCCTCTTCCGACCACGGTTTCGCCGACCACGTCCGCCTTCCACCACCTCTCGCCGTCGCCATGCGTCATGCACAGGGCTCACAGCCACGCTCCCCAACCTTCGATCACGGCTGTTTCGCACATCAAAACACCGATACTGTCAACTCCGCTCGGAACATCCTGCCATCTACCGCTGTAACACACTCACCGTCCACGGACTCTGAGGTGACGCTTCCGTCTACACCGAAGTCATCCGCCACCAAGGTCAGTCATGTGCAGCTTGCTGTTTTCTCCCCTGCTGCGACATCAAGCACCTCTATAACTCCGTCATTAGCACGAGTGTTGCTCATCCGGCATCTCTTACGCAACCTGTTAAGCCACAGCATGCTTGCTCCTTTATGTCACACGGCCAATAACAAACTGTTACCGGACACGTTGCACTTACCGCGGCGCTCGCCGGCAAATACTTTGGCCATACATCGCATCACATCTTCGACGCACTTCGCGCCTTCGATCGGATCAAAACCCCATTGCGCAGCACGGCCTTGGCACGACGATGTTCTCCCCACCGCCACGCCGCCGCCTTCTGCTTCTACCGTGCCATCAGCAGCGTGGCACAGTCAACCTGTGGACGCCTTCCACGCCTCCTTCACTCCCGTGCACCTGCGCCATCAGCCGGCCGGGTGCACACGCGCCTTTCATCATCCTTACCATGCTCCGCACTACCGGCGGGGGCTCTGTGGCGGTTATCGACTGCAAGAGTCGAGCGCCTCATCTTTGACAACGAACTTCTTTGAAAAATGTTGATCTCAGTGTGTTCCGAACCCTGTATTCGAGCGGATGTGTTTGTATCGACATGATCAAAGTAAAGTTAATTCATTATAAACGAGCTAATACTTAATGTTGGGTTCGATATTACCGTACGTAACATCTCGATCCCCATAAGTTTAATAGGTCACAAAACAAAAAAAAATCAAATAAATTCACAAATGAACTTGCATATTTAACCTACTTTTCTAGTTAGTCACCAACATTCTTATCATATTTTCCCATCGTTGTACCAGTTTCATTATGCCCTGTTCGTAAAAGTCAATTTGGTTGGAGCATAGCCATCTGCGGACTGCTGCTTCCACTATCGCAACTGTCGCACAGCATTGACTGGCCAGGAATTTCTTCATGGGACCAAACAGATGAAAGTCCGACGATGAAAGGCCTGGACTGTGAATTTCTTCATGGGACCAAGCAGATGAAAGTCCGACGATGAACGGTCTGGACTGTATGGTTGATACTGGAGTATCTCCCACCAAAATTTGGCGATTGTCTCTCGAACAGGAGCAGCAGCGTGAGAGCGAGCATTCTCATTATGAAGTTTAACACTGTCAGCATTAACGTTGTGGTGTTTGCGATGAAGTGCACGACACTACTTAACCAAACTTTTAATGTAGGCTCAAGCATTCACAGAGATCCCTTGTTCAGTAAAGTCCGCCCGGGACACTCTCACAAGCAATTTTCCACCAGATTGAGTCACTCTGATTTTTTTTCGTACTGGGGAACGAGCATGTTTCCACTCCACAGAGGCCTGCTTGCTTTCAAGAGTGTGGTGGTACACTCACGATTCATCACCAGTGGCGATTCCTTTCAGGAAGTCATGCCCTTCTGCATCGTAACACGTTAAGTGATGCAGGCTTGTCTCATTCGCTGGCCCTTGTGATTTTCTGTCAGGTTCTTAGCCACCCAGCGAGCACCAACTTCACGAAATTTCGAAGTGTCATGAACGTTGTCGTACGCCACACGAAGGGAAATGTTGAACGGCTGCGATAAGGTTTGCGGTCGTACAAACTTGCTGTCTCAATGGTTTCGTCCTTCTGCGGGTTACAGCTATTACCGGCCGCCCGGAGTGTGGCGAATCACAAAGGTTCACACAATCTTCTTCAAAGGCTGCACACCACCTGATATGGCCCATAAATGCGACGTATGTCGCTTTGAATTTCACTCGGTTTATGCCCTTTTGCCCGCGAATATCGAACTACACTTCGCTGCTCTTCACACGTTGACGACAGTAACTTGCGTCCCATGTTTGTTTCGTAGCACAAGCATCTCTCACTAGAGCTGTACATGAAAACTGCCATCTGTGTCGCAAACTTCAAACTATACCATCGTGAAATTTCAACATTCCATCTGCAACACCGGGGTAGAAAAAATTATTGTGCGTTACATTCCGATCCTCACTCTTAAGAAACAAACAAACAAACAAACAAACAAGAATTATCTTACCAATTATCATCCGCAGCGCCGGCCGGAGTGGCCAAGCGGTTAAAGGCGCTACAGTCTGGAACCGCGCGACTGCTACGGTCGCAGGTTCGAATCCCGCCTCGGGCATGGATGTGTGTGATGTCCTTAGGTTAGTTAGGTTTAAGTAGTTCTGAGTTCTAGGGGACTCATGTCCTCAGAAGTTAAGTCCCATAGTGCTCAGAGCCATTTGAACCATCATCCGCAGCTGGTAGTTGTCAGCTGAGGCGATGTGAGGTGATATAGCTAGCGCACGACATCGTCATACTGAAACCATCTCAGTCAGTTGACTGGTGGCAGCATATATCGGCAGGCGACTTTTGGAATACTATTCAGCTTATCTTTATCTTAACTGTAGTATTGTCAGTAAAGTTTTCTTTGCGACAGTGATGAAATATTGTGCACCCAAAAGATATATGAAAGGAAGTAATACTACGTTCCACAGGTATCTACACATTTAAGTACCTGGCAGAGGGTTCATCGAACTAGAATTCTATATTGTTCCAATCTCGTACAGCGAGCTGAAAAAATGAACACCTATATCTTTCCGTGCGGGCTCTGATTCTCGTTATTTTATTACGGTGCTCGTTGCTCCCGATGTACGTCAGCGGCAACAAGATATTTTCGCATTCGGAGGAGAAAGTTGGTGATTGAAATTTCGTGAGAAGATTCCGCCGCAACGGAAAACGCCTTTGTTTTAAAGATGTCCACCACAAATCCTGTATCATTTTAGTGACACTCTCTCCCCTGTTTCGCGATTATACAAAACGGGCTGCCCTTCTTTGAACTTTCTCGATGCTCACCGTCTGTCCTATCTGGTAAGGATCCCATCCGGCGCAGCAGTATTCTAAAAGAGGACGGACAACAGCAGTGTTACAAACTCAAAAGAACTTGCAAACGCATTTTCGATATTAAATTGGAGAATTTACAGGCTGAAGCTCAGGAGTTACATTGTTACCAAGCAGATGTGACGGCGAATAACAAACTTCTAGAACAAGTAGCCTTCTTCACTAAAGCCGACAAAGGAAAAATGATTCCGATTGTAAATAATACTGATTTCATTTCGAAAGTGTAACAGCACTTTTTACACAATGCTATTGCAGGAAATTACCAGAGATCCCATGGGGACATTACACTCTGATTTTAAAAAAATAATTGACAGCTGCAATTTTTTATTTACCAGTGAGGAAAGGTGAAAGCTTAAAGTCGTGAACAAGCACACTCCCACCTTAAGATCTTAAACTAAAATCCATTAAGATGGAAATCCTATTCACTCAATTGTCAACAGTGCAATACTTATGCAAGGAACTCCATAAAAATAAACGAATTTTAGACCTTTAAACAATCCTACAGTATAAAAAGCACTCATGCCTTAACCAATCTAGTCAGGGAGTCTAAAATTCCGAACGTATGTTGTTTAGCGTTAGTCAGCAATATTAACTTAGACACAATAATTTCTACTTTTGAAACCACAGATACTATTTAAACGATTTTTTTTCGAAACAAAAAAAAGAGAGTACTGGTGCAACAGTAGATATCTTTGAACTTTCAGCAATAATTCTGTCATAAAATGGTTTTAAATTTAAAGGAAAAATCTGTTGGCAGCAAGAAGAGCTGGCAATGGGAAACTGCGTTTCAGGCATTCTAGCTCAAATTTTATCAATAATCTCTAAGTCCAGTTATTAAAAAGGTACCATTGCGTCGCAGAAAGAATCGCTTATTATTACAGATATGTCGACCAATCAATTTTATCATACAAAGTTGACAGAGAAGACGTGAAAGGAAGAACCCAAAAAAGTCTTCTACATTAACATCTATACTACACTTCGCGGGAAGAACGATTGCTGGTAAGCCTTCGCGTAGGCTCGAGTCTCTCGGATTTCATCTTCGTGGTCTTTTTGCGAGACATGTACGGCAAAGCAATTACCGTGATGCAGAACGCCTCTCTTGCAGCGTCTACCACTTGAGTCGACTGAGCATACCTGTAACGCTTTCGTGCTTACTAAATGAAACTGTAACGAAACGTGCTGCTGCTCTTTGAATCTTCTCCTTCTATCAATCCTATCTTGTAGATAACCAAGACTGACGAACAATGGTCAAGTATTGGTAGAACGAAAGTCTTGTGAGCTACTTCCCTTGCTGACCGACTGCATTTCCTGGAGATTCTTCCAATGAATCCTCATCTGGTAACTGTATTACATGCGATTAGTTTTATGTGGTCGTTCCGCTTTAATCCTCTGCAAGTCTTCCAGAGCTTCTTTACAATTTTCTAGCGTTCCGATTTCTCTGTATACAAAAGTATCACCCGCGTAAAGCATCATGGAACGTCTGACGTTATCCACTGGGACATTTACACATAGTGTGAAAAGTAATGGTCCTGTAACATTCCTCTGGAGCACACTCGAAGTTACTTTTACGTCTGAAGACTTCCCTTCGTTCAAAACGATATGCCGAGTTCCGTTCGCTAGAAACTCTCCATTTTTAGTGGAACTACAGTGTAATTGTGAGTATTTAATTTAGTAATTAAAGTACCTTAAAATAAATTCATCGCATTTTGTTTAGGCAGACTACTCCCTAGTTTTATTAGTATTAAATAGCACAATTTTATTTTCAGGTTACAATCTTTTGTGAAGTTCTGTACAAATATGGAAAAGAAACGAAAGGTTGACAGTGAATGTAGAATTTTTAAAGAGCAGTGAGGATGTAAATATTTCGTGGTGGAGTCAAGCAACAACCAATGTGTATTATTTGAAATGAAGCAATATCAGTCTTCAAAGAATACAATATAAAACGTCATTATGAGACTAAGCACTCTCAGAATTACTTCAAGTTTACAGAATGCGAACGATTAGTAATGTATGAGTCTCTGAAACGCCAGCTAAAAACCCAGCAGTCGCTGTTTAAGAAACTAATAGCTGAACAACATCAGCAACTCGTGCTAGTTTTCGCGTGGCTCATTTAGTAGCGAAACAGTGTAAGCCATTTACCGACGGTGAATTGATTAAGAACTGCATTACTGCAACAGCAGAAGAAATGTGTCCAGAAAAAGTTAATTTATTTAAAAACATAAGTTTGTCGGCAAACACTGTGGCTCGAAGACTAGATAACATTGCATAAAATACACTCCTGGAAATGGAAAAAAGAACACATTGACACCGGTGTGTCAGACCCACCATACTTGCTCCGGACACTGCGAGAGGGCTGTACAAGCAATGATCACACGCACGGCACAGCGGACACACCAGGAACCGCGGTGTTGGCCGTCGAATGGCGCTAGCTGCGCAGCATTTGTGCACCGCCGCCGTCAGTGTCAGCCAGTTTGCCGTGGCATACGGAGCTCCATCGCAGTCTTTAACACTGGTAGCATGCCGCGACAGCGTGGACGTGAACCGTATGTGCAGTTGACGGACTTTGAGCGAGGGCGTATAGTGGGCATGCGGGAGGCCGGGTGGACGTACCGCCGAATTGCTCAACACGTGGGGCGTGAGGTCTCCACAGTACATCGATGTTGTCGCCAGTGGTCGGCGGAAGGTGCACGTGCCCGTCGACCTGGGACCGGACCGCAGCGACGCACGGATACACGCCAAGACCGTTGGATCCTACGCAGTGCCGTAGGGGACCGCACCGCCACTTCCCAGCAAATTAGGGACACTGTTGCTCCTGGGGTATCGGCGAGGACCATTCGCAACCGTCTCCATGAAGCTGGGCTATGGTCCCGCACACCGTTAGGCCGTCTTCCGCTCACGCCCCAACATCGTGCAGCCCGCCTCCAGTGGTGTCGCGACAGGCGTGAATGGGGGGACGAATGGAGACGTGTCGTCTTCAGCGATGAGAGTCGCTTCTGCCTTGGTGCCAATGATGGTCGTATGCGTGTTTGGCGCCGTGCAGGTGAGCGCCACAATCAGGACTGCATACGACCCAGGCACACAGGGCCAACACCCGGCATCATGGTGTGGGGAGCGATCTCCTACACTGGCCGTACACCACAGGTGATCGTCGAGGGGACACTGAATAGTGCACGGTACATCCAAACCGTCATCGAACCCATCGTTCTACCATTCCTAGACCGGCAAGGGAACTTGCTGTTCCAACAGGACAATGCACGTCCGCATGTATCCCGTGCCACCCAACGTGCTCTAGAAGGTGTAAGTCAACTACCCTGGCCAGCAAGATCTCCGGATCTGTCCCCATTGAGCATGTTTGGGACTGGATGAAGCGTCGTCTCACGCGGTCTGCACGTCCAGCACGAACGCTGGTCCAACTGAGGCGCCAGGTGGAAATGGCATGGCAAGCCGTTCCACAGGACTACATCCAGCATCTCTACGATCGTCTCCATGGGAGAATAGCAGCCTGCATTGCTGCGAAAGGTGGATATACACTGTACTAGTGCCGACATTGTGCATGCTCTGTTGCCTGTGTCTATGTGCCTGTGGTTCTGTCAGTGTGATCATGTGATGTATCTGACCCCAGGAATGTGTCAATAAAGTTTCCCCTTCCTGGGACAATGAATTCACGGTGTTCTTATTTCAATTTCCAGGAGTGTATATCAGCACAACTGCGTGGCAAAATCAAGACTTAGACTGGTTCTCTTTGGCCGTGGATGAGTCAACAGATGCATCAGATACTGCTCAAGTACTACTTTTTATTCGAGGGATTGGCAAAAATTATGAAGTGTATGAACAGCTCCTTGATGTTCACAGTATTCACGGGACGACCACTGGCGAAGATACTTTTAAAGTAGTTGAAAGGGCAGTTCAGAAAAACAATCTTCAGTGGAAGAAATTAAATGGTGGCAAAAACATATGTGGGAAAAATAAAGTTGTTGCTCTCCTTTCTAAGGCCATAGGAAATGACAGCGGCTCAAAACCAATAGTAGTGCATTGCATTATTCACCAACAGTATTTGTGTGGAAAACATTTACATATGTCAGAAGTTTTAAAGACAGTTATTTCAGTTGTTAATTACATCAGATCCCATGCACTCAATCATCGCCAGTTCCGCGAGTTTCTTGAAGGTATTGAGGAAAGCAACTTGCCATATTATACTGCAGTGCGCTGGCTTAGCTGCGGTAAAGTTCTGACCCTTTTTTTTTTTTTAACTCCCAACAGTAATTGAAATTTTTTTGAACGAAAGGAATCGCCCACTGACTGAGTTACGGAACGGTGAGTGGTTATGGAAGCTAGCATTTTATACAGACTTAACTAAACATATGAATGACCTTAATTTAAAATTATACATCAGTTACAACTAAAATATCCAATATCATTATGTACACCAGGTATTGTATTTTCTTTAAATTGCCTTTAAATAAAAATATTTTATACGGTTTACTTGCTATGTGTATTTTACAACGTAATTAAAGGAAAGTGACACCTCACTTAAGAAGCATCTTCCATAATGATTGATTACTAAGGCTAGTCGCGGAAGTGGCGTCCATTTGAAAGACTTGCACCAGACTCGTGAGTAGAATAAAATGCAAAGAATTTTTTTACTTAAAATGTTTTCGCCAAACTAGTCTGTCAACCGTTCTTTCTTTTTTTTCACTATCGCACGGAGAATGACCTGTCTGTTAATTGCGGATAGCCACAAGTTTAATCATGACCTTCCGCTTTGTGAAGATAGAGCTCCGACAATGTCGCGGTTTATTGGTTGCGATAGGCCTCGAAAGTCAATTGTTGGCAGTATAGGTACCACCTCAAATACACTCCTGGAAATTGAAATAAGAACACCGTGAATTCATTGTCCCAGGAAGGGGAAACTTTATTGACACATTCCTGGGGTCAGATACATCACATGATCACACTGACAGAACCACAGGCACGTAGACACAGGCAACAGAGCATGCACAATGTCGGCACTAGTACAGTGTATATCCACCTTTCGCAGCAATGCAGGCTGCTATTCTCCCATGGAGACGATCGTAGAGATGCTGGATGTAGTCCTGTGGAACGGCTTGCCATGCCATTTCCACCTGGCGCCTCAGTTGGACCAGCGTTCGTGCTGGACGTGCAGACCGCGTGAGACGACGCTTCATCCAGTCCCAAACATGCTCAATGGGGGACAGATCCGGAGATCTTGCTGGCCAGCGTAGTTGACTTACACCTTCTAGAGCACGTTGGGTGGCACGGGATACATGCGGACGTGCATTGTCCTGTTGGAACAGCAAGTTCCCTTGCCGGTCTAGGAATGGTAGAACGATGGGTTCGATGACGGTTTGGATGTACCGTGCACTATTCAGTGTCCCCTCGACGTTCACCAGTGGTGTACGGCCAGTGTAGGAGATCGCTCCCCACACCATGATGCCGGGTGTTGGCCCTGTGTGCCTCGGTCGTATGCAGTCCTGATTGTGGCGCTCACCTGCACGGCGCCAAACACGCATACGACCATCATTGGCACCAAGGCAGAAGCGACTCTCATCGCTGAAGACGACACGTCTCCATTCGTCCCTCCATTCACGCCTGTCGCGACACCACTGGAGGCGGGCTGCACGATGTTGGGGCGTGAGCGGAAGACGGCCTAACGGTGTGCGGGACCGTAGCCCAGCTTCATGGAGACGGTTGCGAATGGTCCTCGCCGATACCCCAGGAGCAACAGTGTCCCTAATTTGCTGGGAAGTGGCGGTGCGGTCCCCTATGGCACTGCGTAGGATCCTACGGTCTTGGCGTGCATCCGTGCGTCGCTGCGGTCCGGTCCCAAGTCGACGGGCACGTGCACCTTCCGCCGACCACTGGCGACAACATCGATGTACTGTGGAGACCTCACGCCCCACGTGTTGAGCAATTCGGCGGTACGTCCACCCGGCCTCCCGCATGCCCACTATACGCCCTCGCTCAAAGTCCGTCAACTGCACATAGGGTTCACGTCCACGCTGTCGCGGCATGCTACCAGTGTTAAAGACTGCGATGGAGCTCCGTATGCCACGGCAAACTGGCTGACACTGACGGCGGCGGTGCACAAATGCTGCGCAGCTAGCGCCATTCGACGGCCAACACCGCGGTTCCTGGTGTGTCCGCTGTGCCGTGCGTGTGATCATTGCTTGTACAGCCCTCTCGCAGTGTCCGGAGCAAGTATGGTGGGTCTGACGCACCGGTGTTAATGTGTTCTTTTTTCCATTTCCAGGAGTGTATTTGGCGGGCCGGATGCCGGGTATGTCCGGCCAGCTAATGCGGGCCGGTTTGCCGGCCTCGCGGGCCGGTTTCGGCCCGCGGGCCGTAGTTTGGAGACCCCTGGTCTACAGCGTTCTGGATCTCGTGAACGAACAGAGCGCCTGGGTTTGACACGATCGTTGTTTTCGCATCGTTTGTCGATTCCTATAGAGGAAATTTTTTAGTCTCCAGAAAATCATAATACGCGAAGATGAAACACGTTCCAGAATTCTACAACAGATCGACAGACCAACATCAAAATTGCCGCTGCTACAGAAACAAATGGGCAGATTAATTTCCTCGGTGTGGCTACAGTTATACAGAAAGGGAAAAACGTATTCGAGATCTGTAGAAAGCGTGTACAGACATTATTAACGCAAATTCATGCCAACTGTGACAGTATAAAAAGGCGTATTTTAGAGTCGCGATGAATAGAATTTCAAACTGCGGCTGTTAGAAAGCAAAAGTAACTAAGAACTAACATTTCAAAAAAGGATAATAATAATAGTTGTCGTAATAACATACACTGACGGAGGAAGATCAACACAAAGACGCAGATGTGCGACATAAATGAAAGTTGGTAGGCGTGTTTCAACATCTGAAAGATGATGTCTTTTCCAGTTTCGCGCCAGTCGCCAAAGAGCGGCGCTAGTAGCGCCACTATGATAATGAAAATCAGGTTTTCTTTAAATACACACGGCAACGTTCGTGGGCGCTAGTTACCTTTTGCAGACTAGACGTGATGAGTTGACGATAGTCAGGAATGCCTTGAAGGCGACAAAGACGACATTGTCAACACATCACTTAGTTTAAACGAAGGCGTGTAATAGGTCTACGAGAAACTGGATTTTCCTTCTGCTATATTGCAGAAAAACTTGACAGGAATGTAGCCGCTTCACATGACTGCTGGCGACGGTGCTCATGAGAACGTACAGGGTGATTCTAAAGCCACTTTACATTCTGTACTTAAACAAATGTTATTAACCAACATGTAAAGGCACTGCAACTTATGTTAAAATAGGACATAATTTCAGTACATTTCAGTGTGACCACCTTGCATGTCTAGGCACACCCCCCAGCGCTCCACTGTAGACCGAAAAACCTGCCCAAACATATGTGGTGTAATCTCAGCAGCTGCGGCTCGAACCCGCTGTGTTAAGTGTTCAGTGCTGTGGATCTTCATCTGGAATACCTTGTTGTTGTTGTGGTCTTCAGTCCTGAGACTGGTTTGATGCAGCTCTCCATGCTACTCTGTCCTCTGCAAGCTTCTTCATCTCCCAGTACTTACTGCAACCCACATCCTTCTGAATCTGCTTAATGTATTCATCTCTTGGTCTCCCTATACGAATTTTACCCGCCACGCTGCCCTCCAATGCTAAATTTGTGATCCCTTGATGCCTCAGAACATGCCCTACCAACCGGTCCCTTTTTCTTGTCAAGTTGTGCCACAAACTCCTCTTCTCCCCTATTCTATTCAATACCTCCTCATTAGTTACGTGATCTACCCATCTAATCTTCAGCATTCTTCTGTAGCACCACATTTCGAAAGCTTCTATTCTCTTCCTGTCCAAACTATTTATCGTCCATGTTTCACTTCCATACATGGCTACACTCCATATAAATAATTTCAGAAACGACTTCTTGACACTTACATCTATACTCGATGTTAACAAATTCCTCTTTTCAGAAACGCTTTCCTTGCCATTGCCAGTCTACATTTTATGTCCTCTCTACTTCGACCATCATCAGTTATTTTGCTCCCCAAATAGCAAAACTCATTTACTACTTTAAGCGTCTCAATTCCTAATCTAATTCCCTCAGCATCACCCGACTTAATTCGACTACATTCCATTATCCTCGTTTTGCTATTGTTGATGTTCATCTTATATCGTCCTATCAAGACACTGTCCGTTCCGTTCAACTGCTCTTCCAAGTCCTTTGCTGTCTCTGACTGAATTACAGTGTCATCGGCGAACCTCAAAGTTTTTATTTCTTCTCCATGGATTTTAATACCTACTCCGAATTTTTCTTTTGTTTCCTTTACTGCTTGCTCAATATACAGATTGAATAACATCGGGGAGAGGCTACAACCCTGTCTCACTCCCTTCCCAACCACTGCTTCCCTTTCATTCCCCTCGACTCTTATAACTGCCATCTGGTTTCTGTACAAATTGTAAATAGCCTTTCGCTCCCTGTATTTTATACCTGCCACCTTTAGAATTTGAAAGAGAGTATTCCAGTCAACATTGTCAAAAGCTTTCTCTAACTCTACAAATGCTAGAACGTATGTTTATCTTTCCTTAATCTTTCTTCTAAGATAAGGCGTAAGACCAGTATTGCCTCACGTGTTCTAACATTTCTACGGAATCCAAACTGACCTCCCCGAGGTGGACTTCTACCAGTTTTTCCATTCATCTGTAAATTCGCGTTAGTATTTTGCAACCGTGACTTATTAAATTGATAGTTCGGTAATTTTCACATCTGTCAACACCTGCTTTCTTTGGGATTGGAATTATTATATTCTTCTTGAAGTCTGAGGGTATTTCGCCTGTCTCATACATCTTGCTCACCAGATGGTAGAGTTTTGTCAGGACTGGCTCTCCCAAGGCCGTCAGTAGTTCTTAGACTTGATAAAACCCCATGCAAAAAGCATAAGGGTGTCAAGTCAGGAGAGTGGGGTGCCTACATCCGTGGAGAGGCACGACTAATCCATCTGCCGGGAAATGCTTGATTCAGATAATCCCGAACAACGAGGGCAAAATGGGGCGGTGCACCATCCTGTTGAAAAACAACAGTATCCATAATCCCATCAGATATCAACTGGGGCTCCAAAATCTATTCCAACATATTTCGGTATGTGGTTCCAGTAACGGTTTGTTCTGCGAAGAAGAAGGGCCCGTACATTGTTGACCTCGTTACCCCTAACCACACTCCTGCAGCACACGTGGTTGTTCGTCTGCCCAGATCCTGCAGTTGTGTCTGTTCACATGTCCTCACGTATGAAATGTAGTTTCATGACTGAACAAGACATTTTGCATGAAATTATCGTTTTCCACAACCTGTAGCAGGTCATGAGACATACCTCGTCTGGCTGCGTAGACCTCCGCTTCAAGCTTCTGTACGTCCTGGATATGGTACGCACGTTTGTGCAGCTTGTAACGAAGAGCTCTCCATACAGTGGTCTGAGGAATACCAAGCTCCCTACTAAGTCTCCTGGTAGATGCGAAAGGGCTACGTGTGATCGCATCCTGCACACTTTGCACGGTGTCTGGCGCTATGGCCGGACTCTCTGGACATTCTTCATCTGCAACACTATCTCGCATCCGTCGTCGTCGTAATTTAATATATTATTTATTGGTAATGTTCATTGTTGCCGACTTACGTGGTGGGCCTTAATGAAACCAATATTTCATTTAATTTTGATTTACAATTAAATGCATTTGTGAAGTTCTTTTTTAACAATATTAATCTTCATTATAAGTTATTTGTTACGTTAATGAATGTTAGACTCGCTGAATCTTAAAACATGAGAATATAAGTTGAACAATGGAATAAGCTTTTCATATTAATTTCCTCGGCTAGTCAGCTCACTTTAAAGCAAAAAATCTGTAGTTGTTAATTACAATTGGGGCCCACACGCGCGCGAGAGTATTTTTTCTTACCTCCGTTAAGCATTGCATTGTAGTCGGTGTCCTTGGCTCTCGGCTGTTGTATTGAAAACAAGAATCTTAAAGGTACGTATTTTCTGCAACGTCGGTCGGCTGTGGAGAAAAATGTATATTATGTTAATAGCGGGCGAGTTTTCCGCTCGCGCTAATTTTTTATAAGTTAATATCGCCACGTAATGGCGTTGTTCGGCTGCATCGGCCGCTGCGATTGTTGCACTGTAAATTACTCGAACGCAGGTTAATTCAAGGAAGGCGAACATGAATCGGGATCACCTCTTACAAATTAAAAGTGAACAATAATATTAAATCAATATATTATCTGCTTAATTAGTACCAATGTACATACATTTGCCAGCACTCGCAAGATGTCCGTCTACACGCAACCAAGACAAGAGAAGAAGTGAAGACGACTAAAAAATTAACAAAAGAGCTTATCTTGTCGTCTCTTTCGATAATTTTGTTATATTTCTTTGGCGTAGAATCTTACACAGAGAAATTATTATAGCACGGGTACACGATAAAAATGTATATTATTCAATTTTTAAATGTCTCTTCTTTATAAATACTGTTTTTTAAGTCTTTTCGTATTATTTCACTGGGGACGCTGTAACTACCAGTACGCTGGAATTCTTTGACTTGGGTCTTGATAGCAAGCCTGACGGGGCCTGTTTTCCGGAATCGACGGGCAAAGTCTGTCCGCACCTGTTCATACATCATACCACGAAGACGAACAGAAACAACAGCGAGTCGTTCTTCTTTGGTTAGCATTCTGTCGTAGTACCTGCAAGAAACAAATATTCCGTTACTATATCACTGAAATGTACAGTGACTTACTAACCACTGAACTGTACAGTGACTTACTAATCACTGAAATGTATAGTGACTTACTACATCACTGAAATGTATAGTGACTTACTATATCACTGAAATGTATAGTGACTTACTATATCATTGAAATGTATAGTGACTTTAGAATCATACTGTACTGTCGCAAGAAGAACTCCATCCCACAACTGTACAACAAAGTGCATGCACGTATGCATGCCTGCATTGAACATTCTGGCGGTTACACCGATTATTAATGTACGAGCATTTCACGTTTGCAATGGCTTATCTAACGCTTACATTAACCTGTGATCTCGCAATGTTAATCACTTAAATATGTTATCTAGATAAACGTATTCTCGGAATTTTATTACTCTACGTTAATTATTTTTTGGTGTTGCGTTTTTTTTTCGTTGGTGTAAGCAGAAATAAGGAAAAAAAGGATTAACGTGAAAAAATCTTTGAATGCAGTGTCTAATGTCGCGAATAATAATAACAAAGTAAGATATGTAATTTTTGAGAACATTTCTAGTGGAGATTGGGGGACTGGCAAAGACTACATTAAAAGTGAACGTACACAGTCTCGATCGCAAAAAACATTTGTTTTATCTTAAGAGTCTCTTGAGCAGTTGACGTTCGTGGAATTATAACATCCGCCCAGTTCACCGCCACCCCCTACCATCATGATATCAGGTCTCAAGATGCTCAAAAACTGACCAAAACAGATTACCACAAAATAAATGTTTTTTGCGGTCGAGGCCGGCATTTTTAGCACTATATCTGTTTTAATATTTTATATTTTAACATAATTACACTTACAAACGGCAAAAATTATTAATATTGTGAAATAAAATGGTAGTTTAAACGCGCCTTAAGAACGACAATCGACAATGCAAGCTTTGAAATACACACATCAAAAAAAGTTTTGCATCACCTCGGTTCCGAAAGTTCCGGAACCTGTACAGAAAATTGGGAAAGAGATCAATATAAACATCATTTCCGCCCTTTTTATTGCTCATAAAAAACCACACATTCCATGTTGTACCACCATCCAGCTAGACTTTCAGAGGTGGTAGTCCAGATTGCTGCACACACTGGTACCTCTAATACCCAGTAGCACGTCCTCTTGAATTGATGCATGCCTGTATTCATCGTGGCATACTATCCACAAGTTCATCGAGGCATTGTTGGTGCAGATAGTTCCACTCCTCAACGGCGATTCGGCGTAGATACCTCAGAAAGGTTGGTGGGTTATGTCGTCCATAAACAGCCCTTTTCAATCTATCTCAGGCATGTTCGATAGGGTACATGTTTGGAGAACATGCTGCCCACTCTAGTCGAGCGGTGTCGTTATCCTGATGGAAGTCATTCACAAGATGTGCACGATGGGGGCGCGAATTGTCGTCCATGATGACGAATGCCTCGCCAATATGCTGCCGAAATGGTTGCGCTATCGGTCGGAGGATGGCATTCATGCATCCTATAGCCGTTACGGCGCCTTCCATGGCCACCAGCGGCGTGCATCATCCCCACGTAATGCCGCCCCAAAACAGCTGGGAACCTTCATCTTGCTGCACTGGCTGGACAGTGTGTCTAAGGCGTTCAGCACGACTGGGTTGTCTTGAAACACGTCTTCGACGATTGTCTGGTGGAGGGCATATGCGACACTCATCGGTGAAGAGAACGTGTGGCCTGAGCGGTCCATTCGGCATGTTGTTGGGCCGATTTTTACCGCCCTGCATGGTGTCGTGATTGCAAAGATGGACCTCGCCATGGACGTCGGGAGTGAAGTTGGGTATCATGCAGCCTGTTGCGCACAGTTTGAGTCGTAACACGACATCCTGTGTCTGCACAAAAAGCATTATTCAAGATGGTGGCGTTGCTGTCAAGGTTCCTCCGAGCCATAACCCGACAGGCTCTGAGCACTATGGGACTTAACATCTGAGGTCATCAGTCCCCTAGAACTTAGAACTACTTAAACCTAACTAACCTAAGGACATCACACACATCCATGCCCGAGGCAGGATTCGAACTTGCGACCGTAGCGGTCGCGCGGTTCCAGATTAAAGCGCCTAGAACCGCTCGTCCACATCGGCCGGCCATAATCCGTAGGTAGCGGTCATCCACTGCAGTAGAAGCTCTTGGGCGGCCTGAGTGAGGTTTGTCATCGACAGCTCCTGTTGCTGTATCTCCTCCATGTCCGAACAACATCGCTTTGGTTCACTCCGAGACGCCTGGACACTTCCCTTGATGAGAGCCCTTCCTGGCACGAAGTAACAACGCGGATGCGATCGAATCGTGGTATCGACCGTCTAGGCATGGTTGAACTACAGACAACACGAGCCCTGTACCTCCTTCCGATCGGCTGTCGGACCCCCTACGTCTAATAGGCGCTGCTCATGCATGGTTGTTTACGTCTTTGGGCGGGTTTAGTAATATCTCTGAACAGTCAAAGATAGTGTGTCTGTGATACAATATCCACAGTCAACGCATATCTTCAGAAGTTCTGGGAAACAGGATGATGCAAAACTTTTTTTTATGTGTGTATTATCAGTGTACTTGGTGCCTGAATGGGAACTGAAACACTGAATTTTCGCCTGGACTCGTGTTTATGAATTTGTTCAGTAATATTTTAAAATAAGTATCACGACGACAGTCGATAATAAGAGTTTTGAAACGTTATTATACCGAATGCTGTCGGCTTCCATCTTCTGTTCATTGAGAGTAGAGAAAGAAGCGACAATGAAATTAAAGTATTCTTTGTTGTCGTTCTTGTCTTAGCGATTTTATTTCATGTCACAGTTCGGTAAAGTAATCCAAGCTAGTCAGTTGATCACTGTCGTGTTTAAAGTGGTAAAGTTTTTTGTGCTTGTGTGCCATGTGATATGATTTTGAACTGGGTACTTTTCATTTACAAATGTACTTCCTATCGTGTTGGTGTCGGTTGACCTTCGTGTATTAAAGTAAATAAGTTTTGTGCTCTTATGCCGTGTGGTACGATTTTGAACTGGATACTTTTTATTTACAGGCTTATTTTCTTTTGTGCTGGTCTTGGATGGCAGTTTCGTAAATGACTTTAACATGAATAAGAGTGACAAAAACAAATGTGCAAAATTAATTGGGTCGCAGTTTTGGAAATTAGCGAAGGAAAAGCGAGAATGAGAAGCTAATGTTCTAAAAACGCTTGACAGCGTAGGCAAATTTTTCACAAAAAATGTTGCTGGTTCGTATTCAATTTCAAGTAATACTGACGACAGGAGTGGTGATAAAAGTAAATGTGAAAGAAACAATAGTTAAAAAGGAAGATAAACGATTTTTTTCGAGTCTCACGTAAACCTAAGTGTCGAATCAGACATTACAAAAATAAATAATCTCGTTAATGATTATTCTGATAAATGCTGTGTTAATGAATCAGTGATCGACGTTCTTTTACGCTGTGGCATTAATCCAAATTGAAAACGTGATTTTTCTAATTCACGAAGGTCAATGGGCGGTAAAACCAGACATTTGAATAAAAATTTCTTTCATCGTAAACTTATAAATGGTGAATCAACTTTGCGTGATTACTTAGTGTACTCCTGTAGCACCGGTGCTATTTTTTGTGCACCATGTAAATTGTTTGGAGGTGAGGCTGCAATTGTTTGTGTTGGTATTTCATATTTGAGAAATATTTCTAATATTTAATATCGTCATGAAAATTCACTTGAACACAAAAATTTTTAAGTTATGACTGTTGATAAAAAATCACTTGGAACGGTAGAAAACCATTTCGAGTCATATGCTGAGAAAGAGAAAGCGTACTGGGGCAGAGTTGAAAAAGGTGTTTGTAGTGAAAAGTGACTGAGTCGTGGACGTCCCCTACGCGGACACGATGAAAAGTTGTATTCATCACATAACGGTCAGTTTCTGATGTCTCTTGAACTCATAGCCGAGTTCGATCTTTTATCGCAGAGCACACTGAACGATGCGGAAATCCGGGGTAGGGACAGACAAGTTATGTATCTTCAATACTCTGATGAAATTTTAGAGCTGCTTTCTGAACGAATAAAAACAGTTATCATAAGTAGTATCAAACAGGCCAAATATTTATCTATAGTAATAGATACTACAGTGGACTTTTTACATATTGATCAATAATCCTTCGTATTAAGACATGTGAACTAAAATGCCTGTTGAACGATTGCTTCTGTCTTTACCAAACCCGGGACACAAGTCTGAAAGTCTGGAAGTCTCGTCTACAAATTCCATTGATAATACTGACTGTAGAGGCCAGTCATAAGAAAACGCAAGCAACTTGTCAGGAGCCTACACTGGTTTGCAGGCAGGCATTAAAGCATGAAATCCGACAGCGCATTATGTGCCCTGTGTAGCACATTCGTTGAATTTAGTCGGCACTAGTGCTGCAAGCTGTTGTCAGGGAGCACGTCCATTTTTCAGTTTAGTGCAAAACATTAATAATTTTGCTTCTGGTTCTACACAACACTGGGATCAACTTCTTTCTTTCATGAAACCAGAAATCAAAACATTTACAATTTATCAAAAAATGTACAATTGTCGGAGAAAAGTCTCGTATCAAACAGTGTAGTACCGATGCCATACGTCATTGTCGAAGACGAGGTATTTCGTACATCAGAAAATTTAATGCGCCCATATGGAGGAAGGGGTGTAACAAACAATAACAGAACTACCGACTGTCTCGAACAAGGCGGTGTATAGAATCCACTTCTAGCACTCTGGCAAATAAATGGAGAATTTTTCGTCGGTCGATGGATGTTCTAGGAGAATTTGATTACCGTAATAAATGCATGCAGCTTTTTACGAAATAATGTACCAGAAAGAGGTGGCTATAAATCTGAAGACATATTGTACGTACCGCCAGGACTGGAAATTCCCCCAGATCCTATAGGCTGCCGAAAGTCATCATGAAATTTGTTTCAGGTTCGAAGCAAGGTCTGCTTCGACAATCTCACGTAGTCGACCTCCACGAGACATCCTGCTCCCAGCTGGCAGCAGGGAGACAGGAAATCTCAGCGGCCCAGTGCGCGCACTACGATGCACGTCAGTGTTTTATTGGCTCCCAAACCCTGGCTGTCTTTTGCATAGCTGTTACACTACTGACTCGGCCTCGCTCAACTGTCTCTGCACTTGCAAATACGTTTTCCCGTCCTACTACTAACATACGCAAGAACTCTACGTAAATAGCCAACGATGAGAATGCAGACGAAAAACACTCTCCATATTCAACATCTTTCTTAGATTGATGTCACTATTGGGTATGCCTGTCTCCCTGATATAATTACGCAGTTCATTCGTGTCTGTAGTGCTACAGAATGGGTGCACTTAGTTGTTCCTAACGATTAACATCAGCATACTTTTAATCTAAAGTCTCCTACAACGTTGACGGAATGCTGCTTGACGTCCAAAGTCACCCAAAGTGTTTTAGAATAAGTAATCTTGCCGTTAGAATAGGGAACAATTTTTCGATCAGACCTTCGTCTATGCAGTTACATAGAGCTTTGCGATTCAAAAATTTCGGAAGTGATACTGGGTTAGAATACATAAGCAAACTTTTGTGCTGTGAAAGTGTCAAGAGACGATTAGTCGATTGGAAGATGCGTTTTTCCTTTCTACACTAACTGCAAGCATAACAGCAGCGTCTTACCCACGATAAAAAGAAAAAAAAAGAAAAGTAGTTCACCTGTGTTGCTGTCCATTACCAAGAGAGACTTACAACCAAATTTAGAATATAATTAGCCAAACTAACGTCAAAAGGGTCAGGAGTTTCGAACGCCGTTCTGATATAAAAAGATTTTATCTGGACTATTATTAGAGAAGTGAAGTCAAAGTGAAACCATAACGAATTATTTGACAAAGACTACATTGGAATTAATGATTTCTCAATTTTTGCTGAAGAAGATTCTGAGCTGAAAGTGATATATCGTAGTTATTATTAAAAACCAATTCAAGAGTGCACTGAAAGTGGGGAACGCATTTTCTTTAGTGTTACAGCGATAAATCTCCATAAATCAGACAAAGTTTCGTATGAGACATTAAAAAGAAACAAAAAGTACATTCGTTTAATAACTAATGAAGAGTTAGAGCAATAAATGGCATGAATTTCAGATTTATCTATTATTCTTAACACTTTTTATTCACATATGACGAATAAGTATTTTTACGAGGGCTGGAACTTTAATAGTGGCAACGATTTATTTACAGCTCATACAAAATAGGTACGCCTTTCAGAGTTTTACTGACCTTCAAAGTAGTCACCAGCATTCTGTATAACTTGTTACCAGCGATGTGGAAGTCGTAGGATACTCTTAGCAGTGCCAGTTGGGTTGACAGTTCGAACGGTCTATCGCCCGACGAATTAGCAGCAGTTCTGAAACGAATGCTGTGAAGTGTTTCCTCCAGTTTAGAAATCGAGTTGAACTCACGAGGGCTTAAGTCAAAGGAGTGCAGCAGGTGATACAGCACTTTGCAGCCCCATCAGTCAAACAAATCAGTAACAGCTTCCACTGCACGTGCTTGAGCATTGTCCTGCAAAATGATGGTCAGGTCCTGCAGAAAGTGTCATCACTTTTTCCTCAATGCTGTTCATTTTTGGAACACAACCTACGACCAGCTTAGAGACAGAAGTGATGACACTTTCTGCAGGACCTGACAATCATTTTGCAGGACGATGCTCAAGCAGGTACAGTGGAAGCTGTTACTGATTTATTTGACTGATGGGGCTGCTAAGTGCTATACCACCTACTGCACTCCCCTGACTTAAGTCCTCATAAGTTGAACTCAATTTCTAAACTGAAGGAAACACTTCACGGCCTTCGCTTCAGAACTGCTACAAATTCCTCGGGCAACAGACCGCACCGTTCGAACTGTCAACACAACTGGCACTGCTAAGAGTATCCTACGAATTCCACATCGCTGGCAACGGGTTATAAACAATGATGGTGACTACTTTGAAGATCAGTAAGACTTTGAAACACTTATCTCTTTTGTACGAACTGTAAATAAATAGTTGCCATTATTAAAGTTCCAACCCTCGTATTTGTGTAAGTGGATAATGTTTTGTATTTTATTTCTCAATCCCAAAAAACAAATAGCAATTTATATCTGTATTCGTTATTTATCATTCGCGTAAATTTCGCCCAAGTATGTTGGTAAGCGAAGCGCATTACGCATACACACAGTCGCAGCCTATGAGCAAGCGAGTGCAGGCGTATGAAATCCGAGTAGCTGCGTCCCAGCGCTCGCGCGCGCAGCTGCGCCAGTCTCGTTGCCGGATGTGCTTGCGCTCACGCGGCTGTCATTAGCATTCGTGATCTTCGGCAACGTCTGCCAACGTTAACGAATTCGCGCTCTCACTCGCACACTGCAGGCGCGTGTGGGCCACTCGGATACGTTACTCGCTTGCAGGGCTCTATGTTCTACTGCTACTGTCCGCCGATGACCAGCCTGATCTCAGCCGACTTCTGCATTCAGAGTCGTAGTATTTCAATCGTATCTTTGAACCGCTATTTATTTTCTTAAACTCTTATTCAAGTCATCTTATATTTATGTCCCATACTTTTAAACTTTTTCCAAAAAAATTGGCTTTGCATTCGGTTTAATATCATAACATTATGTAGTATCATACAGGGTAGTCCATTGATCGTGACCGGGCCAAATATCTCACGAAATAAGCGTCGAACGAAAGAATTACAAAGAACGAAACTTGTCTGGCTTGAAGGGGCAAACCAGATGGCGCTATGGTTGGCCCGCTAGATGACGCTGCCATAGGTCAAATGGATATCAACTGCGTTTTTTAAATAGGAACCCCCATTTTTTATTACATATTCGTGTAGTACGTAAAGAAATATGAATGTTTTAGTTGGACCACTTTTTTCGCTTTGTGATAGATGACGCTGTAATAGTCACAAACATATGGCTCACAATTTTAGACGAACAGTTGGTAACAGGTAGGTTTTTTAAATTAAAATACGGAACGTAGGTACGTTTGAACATTTTATCTTGGTTGTTCCGATGTGATACATGTACCTTTGTGAACTTATCATTTCTGAGAACGCATGCTGTTACAGCATGATTACCTGTAAATACCACATTAATGCAATAAATGCTCAAAATGATGTCCGTCAACCTCAATGCATTTGGCAATACGTGTAACGACATTCCTCTCAACAGCGAGTAGTTCGCCTTCCGTAATGTTTGCACATGCATTGACAATGCGCTAACGCATGTTGTCAGGCGTTGTCGGTGGATCACGATAGCAAATATCCTTCAACTTTCCCCACAGAAACAAATCCGGGGACGTCAGATCCAGTGAACATGCGGGCCATGGTATGTTGCTTCGACGACCAATCCACCTGTCATGAAATATGCTAATCAATACCGCTTCAACCGCATGCGAGCTATGTGCCGAACATCCATCATGCTGGAAGTACATCGCCATTCTGTCATGCAGTGAAACATCTTGTAGTAACATCGGTAGAACATTACTTGTCGCAGCCATCGTGGATTTTCTGTTGCCCAATAGCGCATTTTATGCCGGTTTACCTTACCGCTGTTGAATGACGCTTCGTCGCTAAATAGAACGCGTTCAAAAAACCTGTCATCGTCCCGTAATTTTTCTTGTGCCCAGTGGCAGAACTGTGCACGACGTTCAAAGTCGTCGCCATGCAATTCCTGGTGCATAGAAATATGGTACGGGTGCAATCGATGTGGATGTAACGTTCTCAACACCGACGTTTTTGAGATTCTTGATTCTCGGGCAATTTGTCTGCTACTGATGTGCGTATTGGCCGCGACAGCAGCTAAAACACCTACTTGGGCATCATCATTTGTTGCAGGTCGTGGTTGACGTTTCATATGTGGCTGAACACTTCCTGTTTCCTTAAATAACGTAACTATCCGGCGAACGGTCCGGACATTTGAATAATGTCGTCCAGGATACCGAGCAGCATACCTAGCACACGCCCATTGGGCATTTTAATCACAATAGCCATACATCAACAAGATAATGACCTTTCCGCAATTGGTAAACGGTCCATTTTAACACGGGTAATGTATCACGACGCAAATACCGTCCGCAATGGCGGAATGTTACGTGATACACGTACTTATACGTTTGTGACTATTACAGCGCCATCTATCACAAAGCGAAAAAAGTGGTCCAACTAAAACATTCATATTTCTTTACGTACTACACGAATATGTAATAAAAAATGGGGGTTCCTATTTTTAAAAAAACGCATTTGATATCCGTCTGACCTATGGCAGCGCCATCTAGCGGGCCAATCATAGGGCCATCTGGTTTCCCCCTTCAAGCTAGTTGAGTTTCGTTCTTTGTAGTTTTTTCGTTTGATGCTTATTTCGTGAGATATTTGGCCCGGTCACTTTTAATGGACCGCCCTGTATATACTCCGCTAGCTACCAAGTGGTGTGTGGCACAATTTGCGCCGAAATAGTATTTCCCCCCTTCTGATCCACTCGCGGATCGCGCGAGGGAAAAACGACTGTCTGAACGCCTCAGTACGAGCTCTTATTTCCCTTATCTTTGAATGGTGATCATTGCGCGATTTGAAAGTTGGTGGTAAAAATATATGCTCTACATTCTCGGTGATGATCGGATTTCGGAATTTAGTGAGCAGCCCCTTCCGTTTAGTGCGTCGTCTATATGCAAGTGTGTCCCACTTCAAACTTTCTATGAGATTTGTAATGCTCTAGCAATGGCTAAATGTACCAGTCTCGAATCTTGCCGCTCTTCTTTGGACTTTCTCAATCTCTTGAATCAGACCCAGCTAGTAAGGGTCCCATACAAACGAACAGTACTCCAAGACTGGACAAACTGACGTATTATAAGCTATTTCCTTTGTTGAAGGACTGCATCGCTTCAGGATTCTACGAATAAATCGCAATCTAGAGTTCGCCTTACCCTTTATTTGTAAATCTGATGATTCCATTTGAGACCCAGATACTTGACGGATGTTACCGCTTCCAGAGACTGATCATTTATTTTGTACTCATACATTAATGGGGATTTTCGCCTTGTTATGCGCAGTAGGTTACACTTACTGATATTGAGAGATAACTGCCAGCCATTACACCACGTATTTATTTTCTGCAAATCCTCATTGATTTGTTCACAATTTTCGTGTGATACTACTTTCCGTGTAGACTACAGCATCATCGGCAAACAGTCTAAGGCCGCTGTCAATACCATCAAACAGATCGTTTATGTAAATCGTAAAAGGCAGAGGAACTGTTACGCTTCCCTGGGGCACACCTGAAGTTACGCTTGTTTCTGTTGAAGTCACCCCGTTCAGGACGACATACTGCTCCCTGTCTGTTGGAAAACTTTCTATCAACCGCATACGTCATCGGATAGACCGTAAGCGAGCACTTTTTGTAGCAGGTGACAGTGCGGAACTGAGTCGAACGCCTTTCGAAAGTCGAGAAATATGGCATCAACCTGGGAGCCGATATCTAGAGCCTGTTGTATCTCATGCAAAAAGAGGGCCAGCTGTGTCTCCCATGACCGCTGTTTCCTAAAACCGTGCTGGTTTCTGCAGATGAGCTTCTCAGAGTCTAGAAAGATCATTATGTCTGAACACAAAATATGTTCCGTGATTCTACAACAAATCGATGTCAGTGAAATTGTCCGGTAATTGTGTGCATCCGATTTTCTATCCTTTTTATAGATTGCTATGACCTGGGCCTTCTTCCAGTCCCCTGGAACTTTCCGCTGTTCCAATGATCTCTGATAGATGATGGATAGGAATGGCGCTATATTTGTAGCATAGTCAACATAAAATGTTACGGGGATACCGTCTGGGCCAGATGCCTTCCTGGCGTCTAAGGATCTTAACTGTTTTATAATCCCAGATACACTAAACACTATGTCAGCCATCCTTTCGTTTGTTCGATAATTGAAAGGGGGAATGGTGCTGCAGCCCTCTATCGTAAACGAGTTTTTGAAAGCTAGGTTTAGAATTTCGGCCTTGTGTTTATTATCATCACTTACACTACCTGTACTGTCAGCAAGAGAATGTATTGAGTTATTTGTAGCGTTCATAGAGTTTACGTACGACCAAAATTTTTTGGGGTTATTTTAAAAATCTGCAGATTAAATATTGCTTTCAAATTCGTTAAGGAGAATCCCTCATTGTCCTTCTGACAGCTGCTTTCTTTTCGCGTAATTTCTATTTGTCAGCGGAGCAGTGTCTACGTTTAAAACGACTGTGCAAAATTCTCTGCTATCTCAGCAACTTCCTAATATGTTTGTTGTACTAAGGTGGAGCCTTTCCCTCCCCTATGCTTTTGCTATTCACATACTTCCCTAGCACATGGTGGACAATAACTTTAAACTCCGACCAAAGATCTTTGTGTCCCGCGGTGAGTGCTTGGAGCTGACTATGAAGATATTCATTAATGACACTTTTACTCGCTTTCTCCAACAAGAAAACTATACGGTGTTTCTTTGGTTTTTTGAAACTTCCACTGACATAGAAGCCACAACGACACTATGGTCGCTAATACCTTCTTCTAGATTAACTTCCTCAAAAATATCAGGTCTGTATGTTTCCAAGATATCTAATATGTTCCCATCTTGAGTTGGTTTTCTAACAAATTTCTCAAGGTTGTATGTTGAGAGCGCTCCTAGAATAACTCCACACGAATCTTTGCTTCTGCCCCCTGTGGTAAACGTGCAATTTTCCCAGTTAATGGATGCTAGATTAAAGTCTCCACCTATAACTGATGGATAATTTGGATATTTACTTCCTATGTACTCAAGACTTTCCCTGAAGCGTTCTGCGACGCTTGTTGCGGATGCTGGTGGTTTATAAAAACATCCTAATACAATGGTCAATCCTTGTCTGATTGACAGCTTTATCCAGACTATTTCACAGCATCGATCTCAACTGCGTTTAAACAGCTTTTAATTTCAATGAACACACCACCTCCCATAGCATCAGTCCTATCCTTCCTAAACATTGTCCAATTCGAGTTCAAAATTTCACTGCTTTTTATGCCTCGTTTCAACCAGCTTTCGGTACCTAATACAATATTGGCATTGCTACTGTTTATTTCGGAGATTAACTTGGGGATCTTGCTACAGACACTTCGACAATTTACTAACATGCGATTAAGCCTGTTTAAATCCTTTGGAATGACCTGTTTAGGCGAACTAACAATTTTTACAGTTGGCACACCCACATCAATGTCATGAACTGGTTATTTTTCAGGTCAGCGGTATGTTTCCCGTGGGGAGGAACCTAATCTAAAAAACCCCCATGTGCACGCCACAAGTACTGTGCTACCCATGTAGCTGCTTCCTGTGTGTAGTGCACCCCTGATCTATCGAGAGGCGTCCTACAACCTCCCACCCCATAGCGTAGGTCGAGGAATCTACAACCATTTTCGTCGCAGAGTCGACGTAGCGTCTGGTTTAGATTCTTCACTCGACTCCAAACCAGAGGACCCCGGTCCACCCTGGGTACTATGCTGCAGATCGTCAGCTTCGCTTCCACTCCTCGAGAGATGGTGGCCGCTTTCACCAACTTAACCAGCCGTCGAAAGGACCCAAGAATTTCCTTCGAACCCCGACGACAAGCATCGTTGGTGCCGACATGTGCAACAATCTGCAGCTGGCTGCACCCTGCGCGCTCGATAGCCGCCGGAAGAGCCTCTTCCACATCGTGGACAAGGCCCCCCGGGAAGCACACCGAGTGAACGTTGACTTCTTCCCCTTCTTAGCCGCGGTGTTCCTGAGGGGCGCCGGCCGGAGTGGCCGTGCGGTTCTAGGCGCTTCAGTCTGGAACCGCGTGACCGCTACGGTCGCAGGTTCGAATCCTGCCTCGGGCATGGATGTGTGTGATGTCTTTAGGTTAGTTAGGTTTAAGTAGTTCTAAGTTCTAGGGGACTGATGACCACAGAAGTTAAGTCCCATAGTGCTCAGAGCCATTTTTGAACCTGAGGGGCTCCATGACCCGCCGAACATTGAAGTTCCCAATAACTAACAAACCCCTACCCCACGTGCCTGTGTGGACCTTGCTGAAGGAGCGGCCACTATGCTGGCAGAAGGTGCATTCTGATCCGGCTCAGCCTCTCCCCCCCCCCCCCCCCCCCCGCAAGCATCAGATAGCACACTGACTCTATTAGCAAAGTGCATGGGATTTGGCAGAAGCCCGCGTCCCCCATGCAGCCTTCGCCTTGAGGCGATTTTTCTAAATTTTCAGGTAATTTGTTCATTTTACTCGAAGTGTAGCGGCGTCACCGCATAATGTAATCTTAGCGTGAGTTTGCAGCAGTGAGTTGCAGCCGTAAGCGCAAGTTAGGTGTGGCCTTGTTGATAATAACTTTGTGGAACATGAAGTAGCGAATCCCCCCCACTCACTGCAATCTCCAGTACGCACCTCATAGAGCCATATTTCTGGACGTTGGAGTGAATCAAAATTCTTACTTGCAAAATTTTGTGTGAATGGTTTATTCCAGAGCTCCAGAGACTGAATATGCTTGGTGACAGGAGCCCCTGCCCGCTACGCTCCCCGTGTTCGAGAATTCTTGGATGAAATGTGACTCCAAAGGTGTATAGAGAGCGCATCGGTGCATCTGACTGGGCTGGTCGACTGACCACCGCGCAATCCAAATCTGACATGATGCGACGATTCCCTGTGGGATTCATTAAGCAGCATGTCGCGAAACAACGGTACCAGACAACTGACAAATAGAAGCCACCTGTTAGGGAGGCATTCAAGAAAATCACGCTGCCCGTCCTTCCGAAAATTTCTCACAGGACATGCCGCCGCATCATTTTGCGCCGCAACAATGATGTTGACCATAGCGATGTTCTGGGTAACTGAACAAGCTGTAACGTAAATATCAACGTTTGTCACACATCTGCTATGACATGTTCGGAATAATTCAATAAATAAATACTCATCATGAGCAAAAACAGGAAAATGACAGGATTTTCGGACCACACTGTACTTGCTACGACATTTACCTTCTCTCTTAAGTAAAGGTGGAATGTTGTGGTGTTCGTTAGGTGTACGTCAGTATGATTTCTGCTTGGCTGCCTCAACGCACGTTTTATTTCGGCGGACGAATATCCGTTCTTCATTAGTGGATTGTGGAGATGTTCCATCTCAGCGTCGAGCAACTCAGGTTCACAAATATTTCTAGCTCTGTCCACTAACGTCTTGGTAACACCCCGCTTCTGTTGTGGGTGGTGGTTCGAATCCCGGTGCAAATAACCGTCCGTGTGCGTGGGTTTGCGGTATACTGAGTGGCCCAAACTACCATCTTCGTTTCTAAAAACAAGCACATCGAGGAAATGTAATTTTCCGTCTACCTCCTCCTCCATTGTAAACTGAATTCTCGTGTTTATGCTGTTCCTCCCTACCATGTCTCCACAGCACAAACGTGTCATCCACATATCGGAACCATACATTTGGTTTTTTGCTGGCAGTACCTAAGGCCCGTTCTTCGAATTTCTCCATAAAGAAGTTTGCAATTACGGGACTTAGGGGGCTTCCCATAGCCACGCCATCCGTTTGCTCATAAAACTGTTCATTCCACTTGAAATATGTGGCCGTCAAACAACACTTAAACAGTTCTGAAATGTCGGCAGGAAAAATTCGATCCGGCTGTTCCAATACATCGTTAAGTGGAATACATGGTAAACAGCGATACCACATCGAAGCTGACCAATGAATATTACCGTAATTTACAAGCCCACCAGGAAGATACAGGAATACCTTAAGCCTGCCAAGGACGCTCGCAAACCATTGGAAAAAGCTGGAGTGTATAGGACCCCATGCAGCTGTGGTGATGTTTATGTGGGTACCACTAAAAGATATGTTTCTAAACGTTTGGAAGAGCACAAGGGAATTTGTAGAAGAGGAGAAACGGAACGATCAGCTGTTGCGGAGCATGCTTTCCAGCCAGGGAACCACAATATTCGTTTTCAGGAGACGCAAGTACTAGCGGCGACAAACGGATATTAACGAAAGGCTCTACAGGGAGGCAATCGAAATCGCTAAACAGCCAAATAATTTCAACCGAAAGGAGGAGGGCGTGAAATTAAACGGCATATGGATGCCGGTGTTAAAGAAGATGTGTACCACCCGTCCACTACTGGGTGATGGCAACGGCGATCGACGGCGACGGACAGCGGCCAATTGCACTGACGTTTTCAAAACACGTGACGTCACGCCGCGGCGTGGGAGCGCGCGGACACGGAATTTAGCGGCAGTCAGTAGCGAGCCAGTGGGTGTGTTGGACCTTCCATCGAGCTACGGAACCCCGTGAAGATGTCTCCCGCGGTCGGAGACGAAACGTTGGGAATCGACACAGAATTCATCAACCGACCACGGCATAACAGCCCGGATAATTATAATGGACAAGAAAAAAACATACTTGCTCACAATACGTTATGCACGACTTAACTAAGTATACCTTTGTACAAATTCTATGTAAAATACCATCTAATTGACTACATCCATACAAATGGTTCAAATGGTTCTGAGCACTATGGGACTTAACTGCTGAGGTCATCAGTCCCCTAGAACTAAGAACTACTTAAACCTAACTAACCTAAGGACATCAAACACATCCATGCCCGAGGCAGGATTCGAACCTGCGACTACATCCATACTATGCATAATGATTTCAAGTTGTATTAGAAAATGGCAATAACGCCGAGATAAAGTTATAGTACCGAAGAATAATAAACCTTAAGTAGCTAACGGCAATTAACTATTCATTGATCCCATTAAGAGGTACGATGAATGTTTAAATGGGACAGGTGAGAAAGTAGATATTTGGTACTAATAAGTACTTTTAAGATATTTGTGATAAATTTGCGGTAGCTATTCCAGTACTTTATTTATGGTCAAACTTTACAGCTAGCTGATTTAGTACCTGAACTGCAACTGAGGTTGCCCGTTAGTGGACCGTTGTCATTCCAGATAAATATTTCGTACGGTCCGGCAGCAATGTGGCCAGCTATGTCCTGCACGACGAGCTGCTTAGGATGTGCTACGAGGAAATGCCAGCCTTTGGATTGTAAGGGCACCGCGTGCTGTATGGCAGACATTCCTTGTAGCCTTACTAGAGCCCCTCTGCACAAGTATATGACACCACGTCTTGTGCAAGACTCGCTTCCCAGACTGGGTTTGCGGGCTCACAGCACGTTTTCTTGCCGATCTCATTCCAGGACGGCCGTTCTGTAGTTATCTGCCTGCAAATGACATCGTAGGGGCAGTGTACCGCACACACGGCCCGGTGCCCATCAGAAGCGAATCCTAGCTCAGGCCCACGAGAAATACGCCCGCTCCCCCACGCCGCAACAAGCTCCTGGCTTTACACTGATTGCTTGTCCACTATACTTCGCGAATCTGGGCTCCGGGCAGGGCCCACGGGAAATCAATATGTAATCGAAAAGGTACCCCCTAGAGGTCTTAACTTTGTCACTTGTTATCGAGACCTTGCATGCATTTAAACGAGTAGTAAACAATTATTAAACTAGCACCGCTCCGGAGACGGCTGCTGGCACTCCTAAAGGTAAGTACACACTTGCGTACAAATTCTAGCGCTTGTCTATAGACACTGTAGAGGGACTCTCTACAGACATATAGTTAGACAACGTACAGGGTGACAATTATTTAACTACACTACTGGCCATTAAAATTGCTACACCACGAAGATGACTTGCTACAGACGCGAAATTTAACCGACAGGAAGAAGATGCTATGATATGCGAATGATTAGCTTTTCAGAGCATTCACATAATGTTGGCGCCGGTGGCGACACCTACAACGTGCTGACATGAGGGAAGTTTCCAACTGATTTCTCATAAACAAAAAGCAGTTGACCGACGTTGCCTGGTGAAACGTTGTTGTCATGCCTCGTGTAAGGAGGAGAAATGCGTACCATCACGTTTCCGACTTTGATAAAGGTCGGATTGTAGCCTATCGCGATTGCGGTTTATCGTATCGCGACATCACTGCTCGCGTTGGTCGAGATCCAATGACTGTTAGCAGAATATGGAATCGGTGGGTTCAGGAGGGTAATACGGAACGCCGTGCTGGATCCCAACGGCCTCGTATCACTAGCAGTCGAGGTGATAGGCACCTTATCCGCATGGCTGTAACGGTTCGTGCACCCACGTCTCGATCCCTGAGTCAGCAGATGGGGACATTTGCAAGACAACAAACATCTGCACGAACAGTTAGAAGACCTTTGCAGCAGCATGGACTATCAGCTCGGAGACCATGGCTGCGGTTACCCTTAACGCTGCATCACAGGCAGGAGCGCCTGCGATGGTGTACACAACGACGACCTTGGTGCACAAATGGCAAAACGTCATTTTTTTCGGATGAATCCAGGTTCTGCTTACAGCATAATGATGGTCGCATCCGTGTTTGGCGACATCGCGGTGAACGCACATTGGAAGCGTGTATTCGTCATCGCCATACTGGCGTATCACCCGGCGTGATGGTATGGGGTGCCATTGGTTACACGTCTCGGTCACCTCTTGTTCGTATTGATGGCACTTTGAACAGTTGACGTTACACTTCAGATGTGTTACGACCCGTTGCTCTACCCTTCATTCGATCCCTGCGAAACCCTACATTTCAGCAGGATAATGCACTACCGCATGTTGCATGTCCTGTACGAGCCTTTCTGGATACAGAAATTGTTCGACTGCTGTCCTGGCCAGCACATTCTCCAGATCTCTCACCAATTGAAAAAGTCTGGTCAATGGTGGCCGAGCAACTGGCTCGTCACAATACGCCAGTCACTACTCTTGATGAACTGTGGTATCGTGTTGAAGCTGCATGGGCAGCTGTACCTATACACGCCATCCGAGCTCTGTTTGACTCAATGCCCAGGCGTATCAAGGGCGTTATTACGACCAGAGGTGGTTGTTCTGGGTTCTGATTTCTCAGGATCTATGCGCCCAAATTGCGTGAAAATGTAATCACATGTCAGTTCTAGTATAAAATATTTGTCCAATGAATACCCGTTTACCATCTGCATTTCTTCTTGGTGTAGCAATTTTAATGGCCAGTAGTGTATACGAAAAAAACGTAAATTAGCTACAAACTACGGCGTGCACGCACTTTATTCAAGATGTAAACGTTACTACAGATATTAGGATTTAGGTTATGAGATGTTCAACATGTCTGCCATCATTGGCGATGATGTGGCGCAGACGAATAGCGAAATTCTGCATGACCCGCTGAAGTGTCGGAACATCGCTGCTGTCGATGACCTACTGAATAGCTGTTTTCAGCCCAGCTATGGTTTTGAGGTTATTGATGTACATCTTGTATTTAATATATCCCCACAAAAAGGAGTCGCGTGTGTTCAGATCCGGAGAATATGGCGGCCGATCGAGGCCCATGCCAGTGGCCTCTGGGTACCCCAGAGCCAGAATGTGGTCCCCAGACTGCTCCTCCAGGGCATCAAATACTCCCCTGCTTCGACGGGGTCGATCTCCGTCTTGCATGAACCACATCTTGTCGAAATCAGGGTCACTTTGGATAATGGGGATGAAATCATCTTCCACAATCTTTAGGTACCGTTCGGTAGTCACTGTGGCATCAAGGACTATCGTACCTATTATTCGGTGGCTGGACATTGCACACCATACAGTCACTTGTTGAGGGTGAAGGGATTTATCGACCGCGAAATGCTGATTCTCAGTCCCTTAAATGCGTCAATTTTGCTTATTGGCGAACCCATCCAATTGCAAGTGGGCTTCATCGCTATACCAATCCATAGTAATTCCCATCTTGCCCCGCGCCCAACCGTGCAGTTTGAACTTCCTACCGCGAACTGTTCTGTAGTATTAACGATTTTATTTCATATGGTTCAATAATTGTCACCCTACATATAGACTGTCTTGATAATTAGTCTCGTCTACACAACCGAATGGCTGTTTTTTTCGATATTTGATGAATATGGCAGCCCTTGTTGGGATTGGGATCGCGGCATGGGCAGTGATAGTAATGGATAGTAACAGAAATCAGAAGAGAAGATGTTGAGGGAAACGTGAACTGTTTGTAGTGGGGCCTCGTTTCGGCTGTAGTTTACGTGGGTTGGAACTTAAATAGCGGCAACAATTTTTCACAACCGATACAAAAGAGTCACATGTTTGCACCTGTTACTGTCCTTCAAAGTAGTCACCAGCGTTGTGTAGAACACGTTGCCAGCGATGTGGAAAGCGTAGTATACCGTTAGCATAGCCTGTTCTGTTGATGGTGAGAATGGAGCGGTCTAAAGTTATGGTGATTCTCGTGTACGACTGTGATGGTGTTATCCTAACGCATTACGTTCCTCCACGACAGACCATCAATGCACAGTATTACAGTTCGTTTTTGGAGCATCACCTGTGACCAGACTTGGGAAAGAAGCGGTGACACTTTCTGCGCAACCCACCCATCATTTTGCACGACAATGCGCGGGCGCATACAGTGCAAGCTGTGGCTGCTCTGTTTGATCGATGGGACTGGGAAGTGCTGTACCATCCACCGTACTCCCCGGACTTAAGTCCTTGCCATTTTGATTTGATTCCGAAGATGAAGGAGCAGCTTCGTGGCATTCGCTTCAGAACTGTTCCAGAGATTCGACAGGCACCAGACCGCTCCATTCGCACCATCAACAGAAAGCCTCTGCTAACGGTATACTACGCCTTCCACATCGCAGGCAACGGGTTCTACACAACGCTGGTGACTACTTTGAAGGACACTAACAGGTGCAAACATGTAACTCTTTTGTATCGGTTGCTAATAACCAGTTGCCACTATTTAAGTTCCAACCCTCGTACTTCCGACTATGAAAGTAGAAGACAGCATGTTTTTTTCCAACATTACTCACTGATACTTCAATATTTATTTGGCCAGCTCTTCGATAAATAATTTTTTCTTGTTGCGATTTTTATATTCGGAATTATTAACTTCCCACAACAATGATGTTGCGTTAAAATCTTGATAGCTGAAACACTTTCTCCGTTTTTCACTTCTGGGTTATTGATGTTCAACAATAATAAAAACTAAAATGATAAAGAACCGACAAACCTTTTTCCACTTCAGAAAGAGAATAATCGGAGGCCATGTCTACCACCACGTCCACACTACGAAATGTTGCGCAACATTGTCTTGTACACTAGTATATAGAATCGAGCGACTTTTGTATCTAAACAATGTCTACAAACAATCCAGCGATTTTGTATGTAGACGGTTGAGAGACATTTCTTGTTTATAGACAAGTATTTGCAACAAAATCGCAGAACTTCTGACTCACATATGAAATGGGAGTCACGAGACTCTCGTTGCTCTCTGTACTGTGGGCGTGTTTGTAGACATAGTCTCTAGGTATTTTCTTCGCACAGTGTAAAACGCTTCTTTCACTTTTTGTTTTATCATTGCTCAATTATCAAGACGTGGCCGATGGAGAAAGTGTTGTAGATGATTTCAGATACATTTAAGTATCAAAATTTAACTTCAGTCACCTTTCCTTCAGAAATACTGAATAAAATTTGCTTCCTCAGCGGTGGCAACCCATCGTCATAGTTTTAGTGCGAATTACCTAGATAATACTTACGGTAAGTGCCCACACGTCTCGTCGAGTCTCACTGAGGGTAACAGCTGTTGCGGAAGCTGATACGAACCACGAACGCAAAGAGGCTGTGCGTAAAGTAGGCAGCAATTTATTTCGTGTGATGATTAGAGCATTGATCTTCGTGGATGAATCATCCAACCAACTCTGCACTTTGGTGATAAAGTTTGATACTATAAAGTGCCTTATCAAATTAGGGAAGTACGGGAAGTACATTAGGAACACCGGGCAAAAGTTCAATGCATTTTATGTGAGGTAAAAGACGAGAAAAATTTAGTTTCGTCATGTGTAGAAATACATAGAGACCCAACTGGGCGAATGCGAGTGAGACTGCGTGTGGCAGTGACACGCAAAAGGCAGGGCAGATTGCTGTTTTTTGTGACTATGGGTTACGTGGCAGGCCTTCGCAACAACAAAGCAGAAACGCCGGCAAAGTTTGCAGATTCTGTTAACTTCCTCCGAGGCAGAGAAAAATTCTTCACTTAGTACAATCCTGTCCATGAATGTGACAATAAATGCAGAGGCATGTAAACTACTGTTGATCATACACACATCAAAAAAAGTTTTGCGTCACCTCGGTTACAAGAGTTCCGGAACCAGTACAGAAAATTGGAATAGAGATCAACATAAACATCATTTCCGCCATTTTTATTGCTCATGAAACCCAAACATTGCGTGTTGTACCACCGTGCAGCGAGACCTTCAGAGGTGGAGGTCCAGATTGTTATACACACCGGTACCTCTAATACCCAGTAGCACGCCCTGTTGCATTGATGCATGCCTGTATTAGTCGTGGCACACTATCTACAAGTCCATCAAGGTACTGTTGGTCCAGGTTGTCCCACTCCTCAATGGTTCAAATGGCTCTGAGCACTATGGGACTTAACTTCTGAGGTCATCAGTCCCCTAGAACTTAGAGCTACTTAAACCTAACTAACCTAAGGACATCACACACATCCATACCCGAGGCAGGATTCGAACTTGCGACCGTAGCAGTCACGCGGTTCCAGACTGAAGCGTCTAGAACCGCACGGCCACAACGGCCGGCACTCCTCAATGGTGATTCGGCGTAGATCCCTCAGAGTGATTGTTGGTTCACGTCGTCCATAAAGAGCCTTTTAGGGCAGGTTTGATAGGGTTCATGTCTGGAGAACATGCTGGCCACTCTAGCCGAGCGATGTCGTTATCCTGAAGGAAGTCATTCACAAGATGTATGTGAATGATGGGGCCGCGAACTGTCGTCCGTGAAGACGAATGCCTCGCCAATATGCTCCCGATATGGTTGCACTATCGGTCGGAGGATGGCATTCATGTATCGCACAGCCATTACGGCGCCTTCCATAACCACCAGCGACGTACGTCGCCCCACATAATGCAACCCCAAAACAACAGACGAACCTCCACCTTGCTTCACTCGCTGGACAATGTGCCTGGAAACATGTCTCCGACGATTGTCTGGTTGAAGGCATATGCGACACTCATCGGTGAAGAGAACATGATGCCAATTCTTAGCGTTCCATTCGGAACCCGTCTGTACCGCGCTGCATGGTGTCGTGGTAGCATAGATGGACCTCGCCATGGACGTCGGGAGTGAAGTTACGCAACATGCAGCCTATTGCGCATAGTAACACGACGCCCTGCGGCTGCACGAAAAGCATTATTCAACATGGTGGCGTTGCTGTCAGGGTTCCTCCAAGCCATAATCCGTAGGTAGCCGTCATCCACTGCAATAGTAGCCGTTGGGCGACCTGAGTGAGGCATGTCATCGAAAGTTACTGTCTCTCTGTATCTCCTCCATGTCCGAACAACATCGCTGTGGTTCACTCAGAGACGCCTGGACACTTCCCTTGTTGAAAGCCCTTCCTGGCACAAAGTAACAGTGTGGACGTGATCGAACCGTGGTATTGACCGTCCAGGCATGGCTGAACTACAGACAACACGAGCAGTGTAGGCTCCCTCCTGGTGGAATGACTGGAATTGATCGACTGTCGGGCGCCCTCCGTCTAATAGGCGCTGCTCATGCATGATTGTTTACATCTTTGGGCGAGTTTAGTGACATCTCTGAACAGTCAGAGGGACTGCGTCTGTGATACAATACCCACAGTCAACGTCTGTCTTCAGGAGTTCTGGGAACGGCTGTGATGCAAAACTTTTTTTGATGTGTGTAGTTATAGTACGAAAAGATATAGCGCGTCGCTCTATCGTGAACTTATATTTCTAACCCTTCAGGTATGAGTTTGCCTCAGATTTTAGTCAACGTTGTGACTAGTGATTCGATTACAGTATGTTCTCAATATCAGTTTCGCCAGTCCACATCAAGGAAAAAACAGGATAGCGAAAGCAGTATTTTCAGGCCACATACCGTTGTCGTCGGTTATTCTTCAAAAATGAAGTTGCATTAATAAGGCGAAATGCGTCGTATTACTAGATTAAATATGCGTTTAATGCCAGAAAAAGTCTGAAAATTTCTTCCTGGCGTACTGTTAACCACGAAAGCACTGTAGCATTTTCTGTTTGAAACAACTGTTGCGCACGCATGACAAAAATTAAGAACATGAAGCAATCGTAATCAGTAGTCTGCTGAAGTGGTCACAGGGTGCTGGTGAGCCAGGTATAAACACTGTCGACTGTTAAGAATGACAATACTCGACGTAGCGAGACAGACTGCGCCTCTCTCCGTTGTCCCAGGTCAGCACTGACGTATGGGCTGCAGGTTCCAGCCTGGCTGCTGAACTGGCGCCCTGCATTACCGACAGAATGCCATGGTTAAGTTAGCAACCTTGACGTCAGCCCTTGACGTCAGGAGCACCCTGTTTCCCCGCCCTCATTTAGTCCTCACAGTCCCTCGCTCTGCTCGCGTCACAGTGGCTGCTCTTGAAAACCGCTGCATGCAGGGTACGGCTCGCTGCCCTCTCGCAGGAGTTGGACGGTGGCTGCCGCTGTGGTGCGGAAGTCTCACTAGAAACTCAGCTTCGGTGTCAGCGAGCACGGACGGTAAGTCAGCGGAGCTGTAGCACAAAGCCCCACCAGGGACTCACTGCTAGCGGCAGGTCGCAGCCTGGCGGTGCCAAGTCGTCTTGCTGTCCAGCATAGCTCTGACATCTGGTGGGGCAGCTGGTTTCCAGCAACGAGAAGCGATTCCCTCCCTCAAACTCCAGAGTTATTTATATGCTTCTGGTGCACATTTGTTTCACTTAAACCCGACACCTAGTCACGCCACCCATAACAAGTTACTTGCCCTGGCGTGGTGACATCATCCCATTTGCTAAACACTCACTGCTGTGTGATGCAGTTTACTGTAGCAGTCCTCTACGAGTCTGTTATTGTGACCCAAACACCGATAAGCCAAAAGATTATGACCACTGCCTGCCGCGATGTTGGATGTCGGCTGGGGGCGTTGAGGGCCTCTGACTCGGCAACAAAAGTATGTAAGCTGAGAAGACGTCGACGGGGATCACCCTAGCGAAGATGTGTGCTGCAAATGGGGAAATCCACTGAAATAAGCGATCTTGACACAGGACAGATTATCATTACGCAGAGCCTGTGAACGAGTATTGCATGGGGGCTTAATTAAATAAATATTAAATGCAAATATTTTTAGTAGCTGTATGTCCGGTTACGAGGTCTCGTAAACGGTAGGCCCTGACTAGTATTATTACGCAATCTGACTGCATAGAACAACAACAAAGAATGAAATGAAAATTTTCGTTAACACAATTAATTAATTAAGTCCCCAGCAACTATAAAACCTACGAAACCAAAGCACAAGTGTAATTGTTCTGTGTGTGGGAGTGTGACTCAGCGTACACATCTGGCACGGTTCTTCTTCAACAAGACAAGAAATTTTAAATACCGTTTATACTGACGTGATAAAAAAAATTAGAAATACTATAATTGCGCAAGAAACCCAGAATTACACTCTAATACAAGAACACACGCCAGATGCTTTGTTGACTGAACCTGTAATGACGCATTATTCAGGACACTGAAATAATGAGAGAGAAAAGAAAAAAAATTTTTTTACCTTCGTTTATATTGATGAAAAGCACTCTAAACATTACAATCTCTCCACACCGACTCGCTACTACCACATCTCAACAAGAACTTTTCAGTATCACATCTCAGCAAGCACTTTTCACTAGCACATCTCAACAAGCACTCCCTACTACGAGTTCTCCCCTAGCACTGCCAGTGGAGGCGGCTGAATAATACTCTTTGGCGCAATCTCTGGCGCTGTGGCTCCGTGTAGCCACCTTTCATATGCCCCTCCTCCACGGGCCAGAATTTGATGGTATTTTTGCCAGCATTGGTGGTGAAAATACCACCAAATTCGTCCACAAAAATACAGACAAAAATAAAAGATAATATTAATACGTAAATATCACATAATTAGTTAAAATTTTGGCTTTGCACTGACCTTTCAATAACCTAATATATAAAATACAGTAAGCAATACAACTTCTTTTCATACATGTGACTTGACATAATAGTTCACACAATACACAAAAAATCAGTTTATACAAATGTTCACATAAAATGCTTTCAATGATTAGTTCCAGCAGTACCACCCAGCAATGGTCAACAGGTGCAGACACCAACAAGTGACATCATTCAGCAGAAGCAGTTCCATTAGTGGCACTCAGCAATGTTGAGCAAGTACAGACACCAACAGGTGACATCTTTTCAGTAGAAGCAGTTCATCAGTGGCACCCAGTAATGCTGAGCAGGTACACACAGCAACAAGTCACATTTCTCAGCAGAAGCAGTTCCATCAGTGGCACCCAGCAATATTGAACAGGTGCAGACACCAACAAGTGACATTATTCAGTAGAAGCAGTTCCATCTGTGGCACCCAGCAATGTTGAGCAGGTGCAGACAGCAACAAGTGACATTATTTCAGTAGAAGCAGTTCCATCTGTGGCACCCAGCAATGTTGAACAGGTACACACAGCAACAAGTCACATTTCTCAGCAGAAGCAGTTCCATCAGTGGCACCCAGCAATGTTGACAGGTGCAGACACCAACAAGTGACATTATTTCAGTATAAGCAGTTCCATTAGTGGCACCCAGTAATGTTGAACAGGTGCAGACACCAACAAGTGACATCATTTCAATAGAAGCAGTTCCATCAGTGGCACCCAGCAATGTTGACAGGTGCAGACACCAACAAATGACATTATTTCAGTATAAGCAGTTCCATTAGTGGTACCCAGTAATGCTGAACAGGTGCAGACACCAACAAGTGACATTATGTCAGTAGAAGAAGTTCATCAGTTGCACCTAGCAATGATGAGCAGGTCCAGAGAGCAGTCCATAATATTCACTATCACTGATCACACTGTTCATCAGAGTTTATAAGCAGAAATTAAACATGTCCTAGTGGCACCAATCATGTAGAAAAAGTACAAGTAACAGTCCATAATATTCACTATCACTAATCACACAGTTCATCAGCAGAAATTAATCATTTCTAAGTGTCACACATCAATGTTGAACAAGTGCAGGTAACAGTTCATAATATTCACCATCACTAATCAGACAGTTCAGGCATGAACAATAGTTTGAATGCACATACAAATGCTTTTACAAAATTATTCTCAATGCTCTTACACTAAACATACAAATTCTAATAAACACACAAATGATATCAGATAATTGTCATATTAACTATTACAAATACTCAAATATCAGTAAACCTATAATATTTATGGGTGTCAGTGCAAGCCACTACAACAAATAAAATAATATTTAGGAGATAGGTGGGTAGGATTAGGAAAGGAAAACACACAAAACACACTCACTCATCTTTCATCCACATTAAGTACTACTGTGTAATTGAATAGTGTTAACTGTGTAAATGCAATTCTGTCAAAATTTGATGTTCATCATGTGTATCAAGTAGTAGTGGCAGCAATGTATAACAGTCAATAATAGTTAGTCAACGTCATAGTCATCATGTCAAGACCAATGTTTGCCAAGCCAGATCAAATGTACTGTTGCTGAACAACTGTCAGTGAGCCAAGATATGCAATTACTACCTCTCTCCAAAAAAAAGTATTTACTGCTTAGTGATTTAACAAAGCGTGTGTGTAGACAATCTTCCTTCTACTTGAGTGTTCTAGCCTGCTATCTTCAGCCTCCTTGTTCCATATAGACCAACAAAAAAAAAAAAAAAATATGCACCTCACTTACTTTACCTCTTATACACCAAAACTCCAATAATCATCAGCATCACATAATCTCAATACTTCAATAATACCTCTTACGTCGATACATATAAACCTTATCATTAATAGCATTTACCTTACCTCTTGTCCACCAAAACTCCAATAATCATCAACTTCACATAATCTCAATAATACCTCTTCAATATGTCGATACATATAAACCTTACTACTAATATCATTTCACTTCCATAACAACTCTTTCCTCTAGTCAGTCTCCTCGAACAAGTACAGATAAAATCCTAATGCAAACCTCATCATCCCATACAATCCGAAGACACATTGTCAACACACAACCTCTGTGTAATCCATCTGACCCAAATCTTCTGCTCATTATGAATTATAAACAAAAGAAATGCATACATGACCTCTAACAGACTTAGTTCGAATAACTCTCAGTAATTAAGTACGGTTACGGAGTGTGAATGATCATAATATTTCACAGTGTGTACACCACTTCAAGAATTATGGCAAACAGAAGCAAACATGTGGAGTATTTCTTGTGTCAAGTGTCACTTGCTATTTCAATTGCTCACGAAAAATGCAGTGTAATAACTGTCAATGGTCTAAACCTATTTTTGGTATGTCATGTCGTTAGCTTCCTTCCTATTAACATACATTTATACAGATTCCATAAAACCTCCAGCTCATGTGACTTCTATGAAGTTTCTTGTATTAATGTCGTTCGTCGAATTATAGCAGTTCATTTTCTTATCTTAAAATATAAGGCACTGAGCGTAAGCAAAACATGCAATAGCGAGTAAATATACCAGTAGAGAACAGAATGTCAACAAGTGGATGCAGCACAATTCTTACAACGAGGCTCTGCCAAGCAAACAATCTATAATTAATACCATAGTGTGACCTAAACTCTATGTTTGTACACAGTATATCAGCATTTCTGTATACCAAATGAAGAGTAGTTATGACAACAAAACAGAAATGTATAAATATGCAATCCATACGCATAGCAGTAAACATATATCTTACGTAATAAACAGGTCATTAGCACCATATCAGCATAAGCAAATAAATGTTCATATGTAATCTTAATAAGTAAACATGAAGGCGCAAGCAGATAAATCACAAAGTATAACTTACATACCTAACCACATCAGCACAATTAATCAGGTGACAATTATAATTTAAATAAATAAGCACAGCAGGCACATAATAAAAAAATATGACATCAGTGAAAAAGCAGTGCAGCCAAGCGATGCATAATATACACAAGTTACAACCCAGTTCATTAATAATCATTGTCAAAATCAGTTAATGTACGCAAGCACGTCGCTTCACACGTAAATTCATAGAACATGAAATTTAGCACAAAGTCTGAATCACGTAATTGCGAGCAGCAAATTACCTCTAAAGTACGTACCTAAGTGGAAATATGTTACCTGAAAAATGAACTCAATTAATAGTTACCTTTTTAGTTTATCAGTTTCTTCTTGGAAATTACATTCTTTCTGAAATTTTCTCGATAGCAAGTCCTCTTAACGTCGGAGACACACAGAATTTACCTGAAGTTCTTAAATATTTTATAGAACCGTATCCTGAAAAATACTGAATGTTAATAACATAATTCATCAAGTCACTATAGCTTTATACTGAATTTAATCGGAGAAATTAAACTGTGTATTTGTTTAAGGCTGTCAGTGCATTCGCACTGAGCGCTCGATCAGCTGTAGGCGCGTGACGTAGGAAGCAATTGTTTGCGGTCAACGACTGCCTTGTGCGGCGCGCAGACTTGACTGTTGCTTTGAGTATGTGCCGCCGCCAAAACACAGCGCGGTATCATTGTACTCTCCGCAAGTTTACATCTAGCTGTTAGTTCCTCACAAGTATGTCATTCCACAAAAATTTTGACGTTTGATATATGATGTATTCCCTTAGAGCGTCGTGATTTAAGAGTTTCTACTTCAACAGTGTTATCATGAATGATTTTGCGAATTCTATATGGACCGTTATAAAGCAGAAAAAATTTGCGACACAAACCTTTTCCTTTTTGAGACAAACGATGAGACTTAATTAACACCTTCTGACCAACTGACAAGATTTTTAAACGACCAGGATGTTTAGCTGATTTCTCTCTTCTAGCAGCCGCAGATGCAATATTTTGCAGAGCCATGTTCACAACTTCAGAATGCCGCAGTTTCCGTGTAGGCGGAAAAGGAACGATTTCAGATATGCGATTTGTCGGTGCTTTGATTTTTAATATCAGTATAGGCGGTAAAGAAGTTGAGTCATTAGGGAGTTCATTCAGAATGTTTTGAAAAATATGAAGATACTGATCCCAAGTTCTGTGATTCTGATGACAATAAAGACGACACAATTTATTGAGTTCCTTCATCCAACTCTCTGAAGCGTTAGATTGAGGGTGAAAAAGTGAAATGAAAATTGGTTTAATTTTACGACGCCGTAGAGTACGAAGCCAAATTTTAGAACGAAACTGTGATCCATTATCTGATATAACCTTATCAACATGACCCACTTCTTTAAGAAAATGGTTAATGAAAGCATTAGATACTGAACGAGCTGTTGCTTTGCGTAAAGGTGTAAAACACACATATTTTGATGTCAACTCCACTGCTACGAAAATGTACGCAAAAATATTAGTAGAACGAACCACTGGACCGAACAAATCAATTGCAGCCATGTCCTTTAATTTCGCTGGAATGATAGGAAACAACGGTGCTCTGTGAGAAATTATTGGCGGCTTAGCCTTTTGACATAATTTGCATTTGACCAGAACAGATCGAATATGTTTCTCCATATTACTGAAGTAGCAATTTTCCCGTAATTTATGAAAGCATTTTCTGGGACCAAAGTGTGCATAACTGAAATGCGTATACCAAATCAGCTTATTAACCCACTCATCAGGAATACAAACTAACCAAACAGAGTTGTCGACCGATTTTCGTTTAAAAAGAATGTCATTGCGAACTAAATAATGCTGTCTAATCGCTACGCTTTCCTTTCTGCTCCACTTCTCCTTAATGTCCTTCCAGATTGGATCCTTATTTTGCTCCTTAGCGATGTCCTGGAGCGAAGACGAAATAAAGTTCTCAAATGCAACACCTTGAATATACATCAAACAATAATTGTTTTCCTTGCAGTCCTCTTCAGCACTTTGTTCCAAACCCATAGGTGCACGTGATAAAGGATCAGCAACAATATTCGAAGAACCCTGTACGTAAACAATACTAAAGTCAAATTCCTGTAGGTACAACGCCCATCGTGACAATCTGCCATGAGTTAATTTTGTCGACATAAGAAATTCCAGAGCTCGATGATCGGTGTAAACCTTAGTATGTCTGCCAAACAAAAATGTGCGAAATTTTGTAAAAGCCCAAACAACAGCCAAAGCTTCAAGTTCCGTAATCGAATAATTCTTTTCTGATTTAGAGAGAATACGACTTCCAAATGCAATAGTTTTCTGGACTACATCGCCGTCTTCTTCTATCTCTTGAAATAAGTGTGCCCCTAGGCCCTTGTATGATGAGTCCGTCGCTAAAACAAAAATCTTTAGATAAATCCGGATGTGAAAGAAGTGGAGCAGCAACTAAAGCATCACGAAGCTGTTCAAATTCTGACTGAGCTTCCTCATCCCAACACCAATTAGATTTCTTTCCAGATAGTTCACAAAAACGAGGTGTGGCCAAATTGTCCAATCTAACAAAGCGTCTAAGAAAATTACAGACACCAAGGAAACTACGAACATCTCGTTTTGTGGTAGGGACAGCATAATTACGAGTAGCGTCTAATTTTTCTGGATCAGGAAGAATACCTTCTGTAGAAATAATGTGACCGAGAAATTTCACCTGAGAACGACCAAATTCAGATTTTTCTAAGTTCACTTTAATGCCAACTCTTGCAAAAATACGTAATAATGAATCCAAAATTTTGTTATGCTCACTCCAAGAACGTTTAGCAATAAGAATATCGTCAACATAAGAAGTAATATTGTCACGAAGAGAAACAGGTAAAATTTCGTTTAAACTACGAATGAATGCTGCTGAAGGTAAAGTCCAAACGGTAATTTACGAAATCACTTTTAGGTAAATAGTCATATCCGGTTATTGTTTACTTACTCACTAGATAGATTGATAGTCGAAGAGTTGTTTTGACAGATGCAAAGAATAGTAAAAGAGTAGGCAGCGGTGCAGAAAACTAAAAGAGAAATAGCACCACTACAGCTCGGGGCCCTATGCACGCTACGGCACATATTCACTTAGAGTAGTGAATCCCCTGAGGACTTTATTAGCCGCACATAATTTCCAGTTTGTGACTTTGTGGCACATCTGGCGGAAGTGTGTACGTAAATTGATCTAACCATGAACATGGATGTATCTCATTCTTAGAATTACGAAAGATCTTAAATTTCCGAACAGTCAAAAAGTGTTTATAGTCAAAGTTTTCGCCTCGTGGCGACAAAGACCTACCGCGTCTGTCCCAGTCCCAATGTTGATTATTGTCAAGTTCACGCGCCTGGCGCTCTCTTGTTGCTTCTCGTAAATGAAATAAATTATTTTCTTCAAAGCCCTCTGCTATCCGTGATTCTAAATTTCTGCTGCTGTCTTTTCCTACGATTTCGCCTTCAATTTGTTTGACTTGCTTTTTTAATGCCTCAAATTCCCTTTTCACGCGTTCATTAAATTTTCCCTGATTTTCAACATGCTTATTTATGTTCTGGTACTCTTCGGTTTCTGCAAATGGCAATGGTGCTGTATCATCTGAATCTCTGTCCCCATTTAAACTAAGATTTGCCAATTTGTCTGAAATCTCCTCAACTCCTTCCGATAAATCACCTATTTGTTCTTTCTGTTTATTTATGTCTTCCGTTAGTGTCGCGACTCGGGTTTCAGTATTAACACATTTGGTAGTTAACTGTTCATATTGTTGTGTTAGGTTATTTATTCTGTCATTTGGTACGGATTCCTCGATTCTCTCAAATATTTCTTTCTTATCGTGTGCACGTTGTAAATTTAACTCTGAAAATTTCTGTACTATCACGCGATCTCTTTCCTCCTGTTCTCTATCCAGTTCCCTTTGTCTAATCTCTACTGCAATTAATCTATTATTGTGAGAATTCAAAATCGGTTGTACTTTTTCTCTGATTTCTTTCTTTAATTCATCTTTCATATTTTTGAAACATGTCCCTATTCGTGAATCTAACCGTGTTTCCAAAGTTCCCATCTCTGTTTTTAATTCAGATCCAAACTGTGTTTCCATTGTTCCCATATCAGTTTTTAATTCAGATCGTAAAGTTCCTATCTCTGTTTTAAATTCAGATCGAAACTGCTCCATTGTTCCCCTATCTGTTTTTAATTCAGATCTCAAAGTTCCCATCTCAGTTTTAATTGTTCCTATTTGTGATCCCAAATTTAATATTGCACTCATTAACTGCTCCATTTCTTCTGTCGTTAACCTCGTATTCTGTGAATTTTCTGATTGAGAAAAATTTTGAAATGGTTCCGGACTATTTTCCCGACTTATTAAATTGTTTTCCACTTCATTATTCATCACACTGTTCTCCTGTGTTGGCGAGTTCGCCATGTTAACAATTTCGTCATTCTCACTATTCATCATTTTTGCCTTTTTCATTGATCGCGTAATCATTTACAAAATATACAAAACTCGTCACTATATGATAATTGCACACAATGACACTTTATCTCCAACAATACCATTCACACGAAATGTTTCCTTCAAACACGATTAACGAACAACTGAAATAATTGCACTAAATTGTCAAACGTGTAGACATGAAAACAAATTTAAATTTTGAAAAATACCATTAGAAGAATGCCAATTACCAAATCTACAGATGCAAAATAGACTACAATTACTAAACTACAAATTACTACAACAATACAACTGTCTACTATTTTTACAATCAGAAGAATTCCAAGGGACGATCCGAAGCAGCGGTCGCCATGTGCATGGGGGCTTAATTAAATATTTTTGAAAATATTTTTTTATTTTTGGTATCTGTGAGTCCGATTACGCTGTTTCGTGAACGGTTGGCCCTGACTAGTCTTAGTACGCAATCTGACTGCATAGAACAACAAGAAAGAATGAAATGAAAATTTCCTGTTAACACAATTAATTAATTAAGTCCCCAGCAACTATAAAACCTACGAAACCAAAGCACAAGTGTAATTGTTCTGTGTGTGGGAGTGTGACTCAACGTACACATCTGGCACGGTTCTTCTTCAACAAGACAAGAAATTTTAAATACCGTTTATACTGACGTGATAAAAAAAATTAGAAATACTATAATTGCGCAAGAAACCCAGAATTACACTCTAATACAAGAACACACGCCAGATGCTTTGTTGACTGAACCTGTAATGACGCATTATTCAGGACACTGAAATAATGAGAGAGAAAAGAAAAAAAATTTTTTTACCTTCGTTTATATTGATGAAAAGCACTCTAAACATTACAATCTCTCCACACCGACTCGCTACTACCACATCTCAACAAGAACTTTTCAGTATCACATCTCAGCAAGCACTTTTCACTAGCACATCTCAACAAGCACTCCCTACTACGAGTTCTCCCCTAGCACTGCCAGTGGAGGCGGCTGAATAATACTCTTTGGCGCAATCTCTGGCGCTGTGGCTCCGTGTAGCCACCTTTCATATGCCCCTCCTCCACGGGCCAGAATTTGATGGTATTTTTGCCAGCATTGGTGGTGAAAATACCACCAAATTCGTCCACAAAAATACAGACAAAAATAAAAGATAATATTAATACGTAAATATCACATAATTAGTTAAAATTTTGGCTTTGCACTGACCTTTCAATAACCTAATATATAAAATACAGTAAGCAATACAACTTCTTTTCATACATGTGACTTGACATAATAGTTCACACAATACACAAAAAATCAGTTTATACAAATGTTCACATAAAATGCTTTCAATGATTAGTTCCAGCAGTACCACCCAGCAATGGTCAACAGGTGCAGACACCAACAAGTGACATCATTCAGCAGAAGCAGTTCCATTAGTGGCACTCAGCAATGTTGAGCAAGTACAGACACCAACAGGTGACATCTTTTCAGTAGAAGCAGTTCATCAGTGGCACCCAGTAATGCTGAGCAGGTACACACAGCAACAAGTCACATTTCTCAGCAGAAGCAGTTCCATCAGTGGCACCCAGCAATGTTGAACAGGTGCAGACACCAACAAGTGACATTATTCAGTAGAAGCAGTTCCATCTGTGGCACCCAGCAATGTTGAGCAGGTGCAGACAGCAACAAGTGACATTATTTCAGTAGAAGCAGTTCCATCTGTGGCACCCAGCAATGTTGAACAGGTACACACAGCAACAAGTCACATTTCTCAGCAGAAGCAGTTCCATCAGTGGCACCCAGCAATGTTGACAGGTGCAGACACCAACAAGTGACATTATTTCAGTATAAGCAGTTCCATTAGTGGCACCCAGTAATGTTGAACAGGTGCAGACACCAACAAGTGACATCATTTCAATAGAAGCAGTTCCATCAGTGGCACCCAGCAATGTTGACAGGTGCAGACACCAACAAATGACATTATTTCAGTATAAGCAGTTCCATTAGTGGTACCCAGTAATGCTGAACAGGTGCAGACACCAACAAGTGACATTATGTCAGTAGAAGCAGTTCATCAGTTGCACCTAGCAATGATGAGCAGGTCCAGAGAGCAGTCCATAATATTCACTATCACTGATCACACTGTTCATCAGAGTTTATAAGCAGAAATTAAACATGTCCTAGTGGCACCAATCATGTAGAAAAAGTACAAGTAACAGTCCATAATATTCACTATCACTAATCACACAGTTCATCAGCAGAAATTAATCATTTCTAAGTGTCACACATCAATGTTGAACAAGTGCAGGTAACAGTTCATAATATTCACCATCACTAATCAGACAGTTCAGGCATGAACAATAGTTTGAATGCACATACAAATGCTTTTACAAAATTATTCTCAATGCTCTTACACTAAACATACAAATTCTAATAAACACACAAATGATATCAGATAATTGTCATATTAACTATTACAAATACTCAAATATCAGTAAACCTATAATATTTATGGGTGTCAGTGCAAGCCACTACAACAAATAAAATAATATTTAGGAGATAGGTGGGTAGGATTAGGAAAGGAAAACACACAAAACACACTCACTCATCTTTCATCCACATTAAGTACTACTGTGTAATTGAATAGTGTTAACTGTGTAAATGCAATTCTGTCAAAATTTGATGTTCATCATGTGTATCAAGTAGTAGTGGCAGCAATGTATAACAGTCAATAATAGTTAGTCAACGTCATAGTCATCATGTCAAGACCAATGTTTGCCAAGCCAGATCAAATGTACTGTTGCTGAACAACTGTCATTGAGCCAAGATATGCAATTACTACCTCTCTCCAAAAAAAAGTATTTACTGCTTAGTGATTTAACAAAGTGTGTGTGTAGACAATCTTCCTTCTACTTGAGTGTTCTAGCCTGCTATCTTCAGCCTCCTTGTTCCATATAGACCAACAAAAAAAAAAAAAAAATATGCACCTCACTTACTTTACCTCTTATACACCAAAACTCCAATAATCATCAGCATCACATAATCTCAATACTTCAATAATACCTCTTACGTTGATACATATAAACCTTATCATTAATAGCATTTACCTTACCTCTTGTCCACCAAAACTCCAATAATCATCAACTTCACATAATCTCAATAATACCTCTTCAATATGTCGATACATATAAACCTTACTACTAATATCATTTCACTTCCATAACAACTCTTTCCTCTAGTCAGTCTCCTCGAACAAGTACAGATAAAATCCTAATGCAAACCTCATCATCCCATACAATCCGAAGACACATTGTCAACACACAACCTCTGTGTAATCCATCTGACCCAAATCTTCTGCTCATTATGAATTATAAACAAAAGAAATGCATACATGACCTCTAACAGACTTAGTTCGAATAACTCTCAGTAATTAAGTACGGTTACGGAGTGTGAATGATCATAATATTTCACAGTGTGTACACCACTTCAAGAATTATGGCAAACAGAAGCAAACATGTGGAGTATTTCTTGTGTCAAGTGTCACTTGCTATTTCAATTGCTCACGAAAAATGCAGTGTAATAACTGTCAATGGTCTAAACCTATTTTTGGTATGTCATGTCGTTAGCTTCCATCCTATTAACATACATTTATACAGATTCCATAAAACCTCCAGCTCATGTGACTTCTATGAAGTTTCTTGTATTAATGTCGTTCGTCGAATTATAGCAGTTCATTTTCTTATCTTAAAATATAAGGCACTGAGCGTAAGCAAAACATGCAATAGCGAGTAAATATACCAGTAGAGAACAGAATGTCAACAAGTGGATGCAGCACAATTCTTACAACGAGGCTCTGCCAAGCAAACAATCTATAATTAATACCATAGTGTGACCTAAACTCTATGTTTGTACACCGTATATCAGCATTTCTGTATACCAAATGAAGAGTAGTTATGACAACAAAACAGAAATGTATAAATATGCAATCCATACGCATAGCAGTAAACATATATCTTACGTAATAAACAGGTCATTAGCACCATATCAGCATAAGCAAATAAATGTTCATATGTAATCTTAATAAGTAAACATGAAGGCGCAAGCAGATAAATCACAAAGTATAACTTACATACCTAACCACATCAGCACAATTAATCAGGTGACAATTATAATTTAAATAAATAAGCACAGCAGGCACATAATAAAAAAAATATGACATCAGTGAAAAAGCAGTGCAGCCAAGCGATGCATAATATACACAAGTTACAACCCAGTTCATTAATAATCATTGTCAAAATCAGTTAATGTACGCAAGCACGTCGCTTCACACGTAAATTCATAGAACATGAAATTTAGCACAAAGTCTGAATCACGTAATTGCGAGCAGCAAATTACGTCTAAAGTACGTACCTAAGTGGAAATATGTTACCTGAAAAATGAACTCAATTAATAGTTACCTTTTTAGTTTATTAGTTTCTTCTTGGAAATTACATTCTTTCTGAAATTTTCTCGATAGCAAGTCCTCTTAACGTCGGAGACACACAGAATTTACCCGAAGTTCTTAAATATTTTATAGAACCGTATCCTGAAAAATACTGAATGTTAATAACATAATTCATCAAGTCACTATAGCTTTATACTGAATTTAATCGGAGAAATTAAACTGTGTATTTGTTTAAAGCTGTCAGTGCATTTGCACTGAGCGCTCGATCAGCTGTAGGCGCGTGACGTAGGAAGCAATTGTTTGCGGTCAACGACTGCCTTGTGCGGCGCGCAGACTTGACTGTTGCTTTGAGTATGTGCCGCCGCTAAAACACAGCGCGGTATCCTTGTACTCTCCGCATGTTTACATCTAGCTGTTAGTTCCTCACAAGTATGTCATTCCACAAAAATTTTGACGTTTGATATATGATGTATTCCCTTAGAGCGTCGTGATTTAAGAGTTTCTACTTCAACAGTGTTATCATGAATGATTTTGCGAATTCTATATGGACCGTTATAAAGCAGAAAAATTTGCGACACAAACCTTTTCCTTTGTGAGACAAACGATGAGACTTAATTAACACCTTCTGACCAACTGACAAGATTTTTAAACGACCAGGATGTTTAGCTGATTTCTCTCTTCTAGCAGCCGCAGATGCAATATTTTGCAGAGCCATGTTCACAACTTCAGAATGCCGCAGTTTCCGTGTAGGCGGAAAAGGAACGATTTCAGATATGCGATTTGTCGGTGCTTTGATTTTTAATATCAGTATAGGCGGTAAAGAAGTTGAGTCATTAGGGAGTTCATTCAGAATGTTTTGAAAAATATGAAGATACTGATCCCAAGTTCTGTGATTCTGATGACAATAAAGACGACACAATTTATTGATTTCCTTCATCCAACTCTCTGAAGCGTTAGATTGAGGGTGAAAAAGTGAAATGAAAATTGGTTTAATTTTACGACGCCGTAGAGTACGAAGCCAAATTTTAGAACGAAACTGTGATCCATTATCTGATATAACCTTATCAACATGACCCACTTCTTTAAGAAAATGGTTAATGAAAGCATTAGATACTGAACGAGCTGTTGCTTTGCGTAAAGGTGCAAAACACACATATTTTGATGTCAACTCCACTGCTACGAAAATGTACGCAAAACTATTAGTAGAACGAACCACTGGACCGAACAAATCAACTGCAGCCATGTCCTTTAATTTCGCTGGAATGATAGGAAACAACGGTGCTCTGTGAGAAATTGTTGGCGGCTTCGCCTTTTGACATAATTTGCATTTGGCCAGAACAGATCGAATACGTTTTTCCATATTACTGAAGTAGCAATTTTCCCGTAATTTATGAAAGCATTTTCTGGGACCAAAGTGTGCATAACTGAAATGCGTATACCAAATCAGCTTATTAACCCACTCATCAGGAATACAAACTAACCAAACAGAGTTGTCGATCGATTTTCGTTTAAAAAGAATGTCATTGCGAACTAAATAATGCTGTTTAATCGCTACGCTTTCCTTTCTCCTCCACTTCTCCTTAATATCCTTCCAGATTGGATCCTTATTTTGCTCCTTAGCGATGTCCTGGAGCGAAGACGAAATAAAGTTCTCAATCGCAACACCTTGAATATACATCAAACAATAATTGTTTTCCTTGCAGTCCTCTTCAGCACTTTGTTTCAAACCCATAGGTGCACGTGATAAAGCATCAGCAACAATATTTGAAGAACCGTGTATGTAAACAATACTAAAATCAAATTCCTGTAGGTACAACGCCCATCGTGACAATCTGCCATGAGTTAATTTTGTTGACATAAGAAATTCCAGAGCTCGATGATCGGTGTAAACCTTAGTATGTCTGCCAAACAAAAATGTGCGAAATTTTGTGAAAGCCCAAACAACAGCCAAAGCTTCAAGTTCCGTAATCGAATAATTCTTTTCTGATTTAGAGAGAACACGACTTCCAAATGCAATAGTTTTCTGTACTACAACGCCGTCTTCTTCTATCTCTTGAAATAAATGTGCACCTAGGCCTTTGTATGATGAGTCCGTCGCCAAACAAAAATCTTTAGATAAATCCGGATGTGAAAGAAGTGGAGCAGCAACTAAAGCATCACGAAGTTGTTCAAATTCTGACTGAGCTTCCTCATCCCAACACCAATTAGAATTCTTTCCGTATAGTTCACATAAACGAGGTGTGGCAAAATCGTCCAATCTAACAAAGCGTCTAAGAAAATTACAGACACCAAGGAAACTACGAACATCACGTTTTGTGGTAGGAACAGCATAGTTACGAATAGCGTCTAATTTCTCTGGATCAGGAAGAATACCTTCTGTAGAAATAATGTGACCGAGAAATTTCACCTGAGAACGACCAAATTCAGATTTTTCTAAGTTCACTATAATGCCAACTCTTGCAAAGATACGTAATAATGAATCCAAAATTTTGTTGTGTTCACTCCAAGAATGTTTAGCAATAAGAATGTCGTCAACATATGAAGTAATATTGTCACGAAGATAAACAGGTAAAATTTCATTTAAGCTACGAATGAATGCTGCTGAAGATGCAGTAAGTCCAAACGGTAATTTCCGAAACTGGTAACAGTTACCGAAGGCTAAAAAGGCAGTATATTTTCTACAATCAGGGTGAAGTTCTATTTGCCAAAAACTTGCGCGCATATCAATCGTGGATAAAACTTTAATTCCATGGAAATGTTGAAGAAGTTCATCTAAATTTTGTGGACGGTCAGTTTCAGGAATGATGATATTATTTATCTGTCTGGAATCCAGAACCAAACGAATTGACCCATCCTTTTTAAGAACAACGTGTAATGGGCTAGTATAAGGACTGACTGCAGGCTCAATAATGCCCTAATCTAACATGTACTGAAGTTCATTCTTAACCTTGTCTCTGTAAGCCAAGGGAATAGCGTACGTTTGCCCGCGAAATGGTGTGTGTTCTTTTACTTTAAATAAATATTGTAAGCCTTGTATAGTTCCTGTGTGATGACTAAATACTGTAGCATGTGAAGTCAAAATGTGGTGCAGCTCTTCTCTTGCAACGTCATCTGGCACTTCAGCTTTCTTAACCTTTTCATTAATTAATTCTTCGCTATTAATTATATCATCCATCGCGTCTCTGTATCTATTGTCATTGTCATGAATAAACACACTGTCGTCATAATGCTCAACGAAAACATCAGAAGTATGAAACCTTAAACATTTTGTATCTGACTCAGATCTTGTTAAACACTCGAAAAATTTCAAACATTTCGGCATTCCGGCAACAGTCATATTCACACTTCCTTCTTTAAAGTTCAAAATTGCCTTATGTGTGTTAAGAAACTCCATACCAAATATAATTTGTGTACTGAGTAATGGAACAATAATAAAATTAGCAGAAAATTCGTATCCTTGACTATTGAAATTTAGGTAGGTCTGTTGTTTGACTTCCACACTTTTTCCAGAAATCGCTCCTCGAATTGTAGTTTTAGAAACAGGTAACACAGGACAAGCAATAGTTCTTACACATATACGAAAAACTGGTTCACTAATGACATTCAATGGGCTCCCAGAATCTAAAACTGCAGTGAACTTATTGTTACCCACACCTACTTCAATAACAGGATGTAAAAATGCGTCTACATTATTTTCCTTTTCGTCTAACAAAATGTCTCTCATGTCTTCCAGGCGTACGTAGTGTAAAGTCGTAGTGTCATTACTTTCTGAACCGTCTATATTGCTGACAGAAGCCGAAGCTACAAGTCATTGTCGAATGCCTGCGTCACGTCTTTGATTATTCGCGTCATTTCGCGGATCAATTTCTACGATTTGCACTTGTCTCTCTGAAGTTCTGTCACGTGGAGGATGCCAGTTAGGTCCCTCCTGTCTGTTAGATGCAAATTCTTGGTTGTGTCTGTTATTAAAATTTCTATTTTCCTGTCTGTCTGCATGACTACTCCTTGTATAATTTCTACTGTCACTTCTAAAATTATTGTTGTATCTACTACCCTGGTTATTTCTGTAGAAAGAATTTCTATTACTGTATGAATAATTTCTGTCTTGATGATACCGATTACTGTTTCCATACGATTGATCATTCCGGTACGAATTACCGTTATTATAATTGTCTGTGTAATTTCTGTTAGAACGTTTGTTATTGTCATAAGGCTGGTATCTATTGTCCTGTCTGTTGCGTCTGTCATTCTCAAAATTACCCATATAACGTCCGTTCCGATCACTATCCCTTTTCTCTGAAAATCTATTGTAATTACTGTTACTGAAAAAGTTACAAGAAGTCCCGTCGTCGTTGTCATACTCAAGTTCTTGCAACAAAGTCTTAAAAGTCTCGATGTCGTCTTTACATCTTCCAGCTAAAGCAATTTGTCTTATGGATTGTGGCAGCTTCGTTAAACAAATGCGAATTAATTCAGTCGAGCTATAAGGGTTGGAAAGGAACTGATTCTTTCGAATCATGTCTTCAAAATATTCCGCTGGCGTGCGGAACTCAGACTGTTTGAAATTACGCTGCATAATAAGACTGTGTTTGACTCTGTCTTGCGTGTTTTCAGACCAATATGCCGATAGAAATGCATGATAAAAATCATTCAGATTATTACAATCTCTAATGAGTGCGCGCATCCGCGTCGCCGGTTCGTTTTCTAAATATCCACACATAAATTCCAGTTTGTGACTTAGTAGCCAATTTGGTGGGAGTGCGTACATAAATTGATCTAACCATGCACATGGATGTATGTCATTCTTAGAATTGCGGAAGATCTTAAATTTCCGAACAGTCAAAAAATGTTTATAATCAAAGTTTTCACCTCGTGGCGACAGAGACCTACCGCGTCTGTCCGGTCCGAATGTCGATTATTGTCAAGTTCACGCGCCTGGCGCTCTCTTGTTGCTTCTCGTAAATGAAATAAATTATTTTCTTCAAAGCCCTCTGCTATCCGTGATTCTAAATTTCTTCTGCTGTCTTTTCCTACGATTTCGCCTTCAATTTGTTTGACTTGCTTTCGTAATGCCTCAACTTCCCTTTTAACGCGTTCATTAAATTTTCCCTGATTTTCAACATGTTTATTTATGCTCTGGTACTCTTCGGTTTCTGCAAATGGTAACGGAGCTGTATCATCCGAATCTCTGTCCCCATTTAAACTAAGACTTATCAGTTTATCTGAAATCTCCTCAACTCTTTCCGATAAGTCACCTGTTTTTTCTTTCTGTTTATTTACATCTTCCGTAAGTGTCGCGACTCGGGTTTCAGTATTGACACATTTGGTAGTTAACTGTTCATATAGTTGTGTTAGATTATTTATTCTGTCATTTGGTACGGATTCTTCGATTCTTTCAATTATTTCTTCCTTATCGTGTGCACGTTGTAAATTTAACTCTGAAAATTTCTGTACTATCACGCGATCTCTTTCTTCCTGTTCTCTATCCTGTTCCCTTTGTCTAATCTCTACTGCAACTAATCTATTATTGTGAGCATCAAAATCGGTTGTACTTCTTCTCTGATTTCTTTCTTTAATTCATCTTTCATATTTTTGAAACATGTCCCTATTCGTGAATCTAACCGTGTTTCCAAAGTTCCCATCTCTGTTTTTAATTCAGATCCAAACCGTGTTTCCATTGTTCCCATATCAGTTTTTAATTCAGATCCCAAAGTTCCCATCTCGGTTTTAATTGTTCCTATCTCTGCTTTAATTGTTCCTATTTGTGATCCCAGTGAGTGTAACCGTGTTTCCATTGTTCCCATACCAGTTTTAATTGTTCCTATTTGTGATCCCAAATTTAATATCGCACCCATCAACTGCTCCATATTAACTTGTTCGAAATTCTTTTCGCCCCTAACATTTCCCGCAAAACCAGTTTCCTTCGTCATAGCTGTAAGGCTATCTGTGTTCGATACTATTTCAGAATCTTCTATCGTTAATCTCGTATTCTGTGAATTTTCTGATTGAGAAAAATTTTGAAATGGTTTCGGACTATTTTCCCGACTTATTAAATTGTTTTCCACTTCATTATTCATCACACTGTTCTCCTGTGTTGGCGAGTTCGCCATGTTAACAATATCGTCATTCTCACTATTCATCATTTTTGCCTTTTTCATTGATCGCGTAATCATTTACAAAATATACGAAACTCGTCACTGTACGAAAATTATACACAATGACTCCTCATCTTCAACAATACCATTCACACGAAATATTTCCCTCAAACACGATTAACGAACAATTGAAATAATTGCACTAAATTGTCAAACACGTATACAAGACAACAAAATTAAATTCTGAAAAAAATACCATTAGAAGAATGACAATTACCAAATCTACACATGCAAAATAGACTACAATTACTAAACTACAAATTACTACAACAATACTACCGTCTACTATTTTTACAATCAGAAGAATTCCAAGGGACGATCCGAAGCAGCGGTCGCCACGTGCATGGGGGCTTAATTAAATAAATATGAAATGCAAAAAAATTTTTTTACCTTCGTTTATATTGATGAAAAGCACTCTAAACATTACAATCTCTCCACACCGACTCGCTACTACCACATCTCAACAAGAACTTTTCAGCATCACATCTCAGCAAGCACTTTTCACTAGCACATCTCAACAAGCACTCCCTACTACGAGTTCTCCCCTAGCACTGCCAGTGGAGGCGGCTGAATAATACTCTTTGGTGCAATCTCTGGCGCTGTGGCTCAGTGTAGCCACCTTTCAGTATCTCGAAAACGGTGAAGCTGCCCGAATTTTCACATCCTGCTGTCCTGAGCATCTGCGGAAAGAGTTAAAAGGACAGTAAATGTAAATGTCGTGTGACTAGGGCCCCCCGTCGGTTAGGCCTTTCGCCGGGCCCAAGTGTTTCTATTTGACGCCACTTCGGCGACTTGCGCGTCGATGTCGATGAAATGATGATGATTAAGACAACACAACACCCAGTCCCTCAGCGGAGAAAATCTCCGACCCAGCCGGGAGTCGAACCCGAGTCCTTAAGATTGACATTCTGTCACGCTGACCACTCAGCTACCAGGGGCGGACAAAAGGACAGTGAAATTACCACTAGGAACTAAATGGTTGGACACTCACGACTCTTCACAGAACGTGAGGTTCGGGGGCTTGTCTGCTCTGTAAAGTAGAATAGTTGGTCATCTCTGGCATCTCTGCTGAAAACGCTGGTGCATGCACAAGTGTTTCGGGGCACACCGCACATCGCACATTATTCAACATGGAGCACTGCAGCAGACTACCCCTACGTGTTTACATGTTGACCCAACGACATCGTCAGCCACGACTGCAGTGGGCTCGGGACCATCGGGATTCGACCGTAGATTAATGGAAACGTGTCGGCTATTTGGGTGAACCACATTTTTGCTACACTAGGTCGATGAACGTATCCACAAACGCCGTCGTCGAGGTGAACGGCGAATCGAAACGTGCAGCGCGCCACGGACATTGGCTGGTAAGGGCAGTATTATGCTTTGGACACATTCTCCTGTGCTTTCATGGAACCTGTGGTAGTAATCGAAGACACGCTGACATCTGTGAACCGCCTGCATCCCTTCATGCTTGATGTTTCGATGTCATCTTTCAGCAGTATAATTGTCTGTCTCTCGGAGCCAGAATCGTCCTAAAGTAGTCTGAGGAACATTACAGTGGACTCACGTTGATATCTCGGCGACTAGATTTGCTTGATGTAAATCCTGTGGAACCCATCTGAGTCGACATCGGGCGCCATTAGCGCATATGCAAATCAGCGGCCCGTTGTTTACGCGAATTATATGACCTGTGTGTAGACATGTAATGTCAAATACACTATGTGATCAAAAGTATCCGGACAACCACAAAAACATAAGTTTTTCATATTAGGTGCATTTTGCTGCCACCTACTGCCAGGTACTCCATATCAGCGACCTCAGTAGTTGTTAGATAACGTGAGAGAGCAGAATGGGGCCCTCTGCGGAACTCACGGTCTTCGATCGTGGTCAGATGATTGGGTGTCACTTGTGTCATACGTCTGTACGCGAGATTTCCACATTCCTAAACATCCCTAGGTGCACTGTTTCCGATGTTATAGTGAAGTGGAAACGTGAAGGGACAATTACAGCACAAAAGCGTACAGGCCGACCTCGTCTGTTGACTGACGGAGACCGCCGACAATTGAAGAGTGCCGTAATGTGTAAAAGGCAGACATCTATCCAGACCATCACACAGGATATCCAAACTACATCAGGATCCACTCCGAGTACTATGTCAGTTAGGCGGGAGGTGAGAAAAGCTGGATTTCATGCTCGAGCAGCTGCTCATAATCCATAGATGACGCTTGTAAATGCCAAACGACGCCTCGCTTGGTGTAAGGAGCGTAAAACATTGGACGACCGAACAGTGGAAAAACGTTGTGTGGAGTGACGAATAACGGTACACAATGTGGCGATCGTTGGCAGGGTGTGGGTACGGCGAATGCCCGGTGTACGTCATTTGCCAGCGTGTGTAGTGTCAACAGTAAAATTCGGAGTCAGTGGTGTTATCGTTCAAATGGCTCTGAGCACTATGGGACTTAACATCTGAGGTCATCAGTCCCCTATAACTTAGAAATACTTAAACCTAAGGACATCACACACATCCATGCGCGAGGCAGGATTCGAACCTGCGACCGTAGCGGTCGCGCGGTTCCACACTGAAGCGCCTAGAACCGTTCGGCCACACCGGCCGGCAGTGGTGTTATGTGTGGTCGTGTTTTTTTGTGGAGGGGGTTTGCACTCCTTGTTGTTTTGCGTTGCACTATCACAACACAAGCGTACATTGATGTTTTAAGCACCTTCTTGCTTCCCACTGTTGAAGAGCAATTCGGGGATGGCGACTGCATCTTTCAACACGATCGAACATCTGTTCATAATGCAGGACGTGTGGCGGAGTGGTTACACGACAATAACATCCCTGTAATGGACTGGCCTGCACATAGTACTGACCTGAATCCTATAGAACACCTTTGGGGTGTTTTGGAACTCCGGCTCCGTGCCAGGCCTCAGCGACATACATCGATACCTCTGCTCAGTGCAGCATTACGTGAAGAATATGCTGCAATTGCCCAAGAAACTTTCCAGCACCTGATTGAACGTATGCCTGAGAGAGTGGAAGCTGTCATCAAGGCTAAAGTGGGCCAACACCATACTGCATTCCAGCATTGCCGATGGAGGGCGCCACGAACTTGTAAGTCATTTTCAGCCACGTGTCCGGATACTTTTGATCACATACTGTACTTCCACAATGCGCCAAAAAACTATCGTATCACTGATATGCAAAATCAGTGATGTATTTCGATGCAAAGATGGATAAACAAGCTATTAAGCAGGTGGTCATAATGTTTTGATTCATCAGTGTATGTTGTCACGCTGGCAGCTACCGGCTTGCAGATGCTATAGCAACTCTCTACAATGGTTATCTTTGTTTCTGCTAAAGACTTATAACTTTTGATCTAATACTGATTAGCGACTCTACATTGCCCCCCTTCACTGAGATGATCAAGTCCATTTACTGGGGCCGGCCAGAGTGGCCGAGCGGTTATAGGCGCTACAGTCTGGAACCGCGCGACAGGCTACGGTCGCAGGTTCGAATCCTGCCTCGGGCATGGATGTGTGTGATGTGTTTAGGTTAGTTAGGTTTAAGTAGTTCTAAGTTCTAGGGGACTAATGACCACAGAAGTTAAGTGCCTTAGTGCTCAGAGCCATTTGAACCATTTATTGGGTCTTGCTCAGACCTGGTTCTTTAATAATCTTTACCCTTAGTCTGTAAAACAGCCAATGGCGTTGCCGCAGTGGTAACGTTGGTTCTCGTCAGATCACCGAAGTTAATCTCTGTCGGGCTTGGCTAGTACTTGAATGGGTGACCGTCTGGTCTAACAAAGCGCTGTGGGCAAGCCGATTACACGCAGCTCTTGTGAGGCAAATTGAAGAGCTACTTGACTGAGAAGTAGCGGCTCCGATCACGAAAACTGACAACGGCTGGGAGAGCGATGTGCTGACCTCACGCCCTTCCATATCCATGTCCGGTGACGCTTATAGGCATAGGATGACATGGCGGTCGGTTAGTACCATTGGATCTTCCGGGACCTGTTAGGACAGCGTTTAGTTTAGAGTTCAGTCTATGAGAAAAGCACTTAATTCTAAATCAGTTACTCTTAACTATTGTGGAATTACTATATTAATCTGCAACTTCATAGGTCTATCTTTCACCCTCGCTCGCACTGCTTGATCTCACAAAATTTCTCAAGCGCCCCTTGCCATACGAATGAACACACATACTAGGAAATATATTTCACTGCTTGGCATCTTGCCGTGCCTATGGAAAAAAAAACTTCTAAATATCAATTTCATGCCTATAATTCCTCTCTTTATTTCTTAATAAATTGTCTTTAACGTATCAATTTCAACAAGATATGGTCTGGCTTTATTAAATTTTTGCACTTGGCATCTCATCTGTCTGTCTGGTGGTTTCTTAATCCTCTGTTTTGGAACAACTTCTGTACCTTTGTCCTTGTCATAACAGTTTTCCTAATGCTTCCCAAGAAAACACATTCCAAAAACTATTCTTACAAGGAAACACACACAGCAATACCATTGACAGCACTTCGATAAGTAGTCCCACTTAGTCCTCCTACTGCAGCGCTCCTTGCAGACATAATTCTTCTCCAAACGCTTGGTTTTCCGGTACTCCTACTCACCCAAAACTACTTCCTGGTACGTGTTGGCAGTGCACCAAGCGAATAACTCCTTAACGTGTTTTTACACTGGTTTGCCTTGTACACTAGATGCACCGCGTGGCAGCTCTACACTGGCAACAGTTTTCTGTCACCGAAGGGTAAATGTAGCATAATTCTTAGTCAGAATGTTTTCTTTCTGGAACGCATTGCACTCTTCACTAACTTCATACTCGTCTCATATACAAGGTTCGGCTGCGCTCGCGACACATTCCGAACCTCTTCTGTACACTCCACAACGGATGCAGCCCTGTATACTTGATTATCTACTCTATGAACTCGTTCCTCTATCTTTTTACCCGTAAACCCTGCTTCTGAGGAAATTTTTGTGGCCGTACCGTTTCTGCCTCGACATAACTATCAACAACGTCTTGTGCGTTCCCTGTAGTACCTAAAAGAATAACATCATCCACAGTTTCACTTTGCACGACGTAAAACTTACCGTCAAATAGTGGCAACTATTTATTCACAACCGATACAAAAGAGTTACATGCTTGCACCTGTTACTGTCCTTCAAAGTAGTCCCCAGGGATGTGTATAACCCGTTACCACCGATGTGGAAGGCGTATTATACCGTTAGCAGAGCCTGTTCTGTTGATGGTGCAAATGGAGCGGTCTAAAGTTATGGTGATTCTCGCGTACGACTGTGATGGTGTTATCCTAACGCATTACGTTCCTCCACGGCAGACCATCAATTCACAGTATTACTGTTCGTTTTTGGAGCATCACCTGCGACCAACTTTGCGAAAGAAGCGGCGACACTTTCTGCGCAACACACCCAGCATTTTGCACGACAATGCGCGGGCGCATACAGCGCAAGCTGTGGCTGCTCTGTTCGGTCGATGGGACTGGGAAGTGCTGTAGCATCCACTATACTCCCTGGACTTAAGTCCTTGTGTCTTTGATTTGATTCCGAAGATGAAGGAACTACTTCGTGGCATTCGCTTCAGAACTGTCCCAAAGCTTCGACAGGCAGTATACCTCTCCATTCGCACCATCAACAGAACAGGCTCTGCTAACGGTATACTACGCCTTCCACATCGCTGGCAATGGGTTCTACACAACGCTGGTGACTGCTTTGAAGGACAGTAACACGTGCAAATATGTAACTCTTTTGTATCGGTTGTGAATAAATAGTTGCTATATTTAAGTTCCAACCCTCGTACAAAAGATCTCCAGACATATTTTTGCAGAGAACAAGATACCGTAAGTTGAGAAGTAGAAAAACTGAGAATAATAAGCTAAGAATTTATACATAAGTCGCCTTTTACTAGTTAACGAAATCTTATTGCCAGCCTTTGTCGCTGCAGTTTCCCTAGCAGAAAATCTAAAATTTTGCTGTGACCTTTGAAATTTGTAGACAAAACGTTCTCATCACTTCCTATTTTTCGTACCTCTGTTATTTAGGTACTTCTTTACCTACAGTCGCTTTTGTATTTTCTTTTTCTGTCGCCTTTTCATCGCAATAAACGCGACGGAAGCTACCAAGCAAAAAAGGGAACTCATAGCAGACTGCTTGCACAATGAGGCAACTTGTGGACACGACAACGCCCATGCGTACATGCGTTATTTCCACAAATATTTGTGCATGTCCTTTTATTCCCGTGCGTCTGCAATTGCGCGCGACGAAAGAGCCATCATGTGGGCTCACGTAATACACACCCTGTTAGATGGTGGATCGGTAACTTTGCTATTTAAATTAGTAACTTATATTAAATATCTAGCTGTGTAATAGTATCGTACCCTCACAAGTGTTTGCTATTTTTCCGCTTAGAATAACATGTATTCTCTAACACGATTTTAACATACGCTGCGTAGATACTTACACCTCTCACCTCCTCTTCCATTGCCTTCAACTTACCGAATAGGAGGGCTGTGGTTGTCAGTATGCTGTACAATACTGGGGCTCGGGCGTTAGGCGCCTGTAGTGGGGTGGAGTGAGCGAGAAACAACCGGTGCGCGCGGATGTTTAAGAACTGTCCTCTCAGAGGGTCATAACTGCATACTGTAAGGATTATGCCCCAAATTTTCGCCCGGGATCGATTGTTGGGGCTGATATTTTACAAGCGTGATTTTTTTTCCTGAACGTATGAAGGCAAGTTGGTGATGTTTCCTTGTTAGAGGACATCTGGAGACACTATATAGTTTCACATAGAGCAAGAAACCAGATTTTAAACTACAAAACATCATGAAGAGTAGATGTGGACTCTGATCACAATTTATTGTGATATGAACCGCAGCTTAAGACTGAAGTATTTGCAAATAGATGAGAAATCAACGAAACAGGATTTGGATAATTTAAAACATCCAAAGATGTTTTGCAAGTTTCAAAGGGAGCATTAGGCGTGTATAGACTAAGCAGCGGGGGGGGGGGGGGGAGGGGGGGGGGGAGGCGGAGGAATACAACAGAAGACGAATGGGTCACTTTGAGAGTGAAGGCAACATGTAATCAATTAAACTTAAATACGAGATGCAATAGAAATCCATGGATACACACGAGATATTGAATTTAATTGATGAAAGAGGAAAATATAAAAACGCAACAAAAGGAGGAGGTAAAAGAGGGTGCAGACGTCTAAAAATGAAATTGACAAAAAGTGTAAGATAGTAAAGCAGCAACACGAGAAAATCAATGCTGCAGAAGGATACATTGCAGTGAGGCTGTGTATAGGAAAGTTAAAGAAACCTTTTGAGAAATTAGATAGCAGTTGTATGAACATGACGAGCTCAAGCCTCCTGTACTAATCAAAAACTTGTGAAGATATGGGAGCAGAAAATAAAGAGAATCCAACTCGGGATTAAAAAATAGTAGACGGTCCCATTGTTCTCACAAACAATAGAGAAAAAGCCAAGATAGCCCTGGAGAAACTACGCGAAATCTCACAGGAAAGTGACTTGCAAATCTCCTACGAGAAAATTGAACACAAGGAAATGAAGCCTACAGATAATCTCCCCTGATATTACGCACTTGAAATATCTAGGAAAGATAATGCAACAATCAGGACTGAACACAATAGCCAATTAAGAAAAAATCTCAAAATTACAAACAGCATATGTCACTTGGAGTCATTACAATAAAAAAATCTATCTCTGTTAATACAAAACTAAGTCATTGAAACATAGCAGCTGCAGAAATTACGGTGATTCACACTCAAAGAAAAGCAAGAGAGAGTGGAAAACAGGAAAGCAAAATGTCAGGAAAAAATTCGGACCAGTTTTTCGAGAACGAATTTGGATAAAGAGGCCGTCAACAGAGATCTATATAAAAAGACAGAAACAATAACGGATACCTTTAGAAAAAGAAGGATGAAAGTTTATGGATATATCTACAGGATGAACAAGAACGGGCTTACAAGCCAAATGTTCAACGTTTCACACGCTACCAAAAGCAAGACAAAATGAACTGCTGAAACTGAAGTGGTTTAGAAAAGATATCTATATGGTGCGCGCCGGCCGCGGTGGTCTAGCGGTTCTAGGCGCTCAGTCCGGAACCGCGCGACTGCTACGGTCGTAGGTTCGAATCCTGCCTCGGGCATGGATGTGTGTGATGTCCTTAGGTTAGTTAGGTTTAAGTAGTTCTAAGTTCTAGGGGACTGCTGACCACAGATGTTAAGTCCCATAGTGCTCAGAGCCATTTGAACCATTTTATATGGTGCGAAAATTGGCAATTGACCATAAATAACGAAAAGTTTGAGGTCATCCACATGAATGCTAAAAGGAATCCGTCACACCATTAATCAGTCAACTCTAAAGGCCGCGTTGTATTGGCGGAACACTTAGAAAATGTAACAGATCTACTAAGGAGACTGTCTACACTACGTTTGTCCGTCTTCTTTTAGAATACTGCTGTGTGGTGTGGGATCCTTGCCAGATAGGATTGACAGAGTACATCGAAAAAGTTCAAAGAAGGGCAGCACGTTTTGTATTATCACGAAATAGGGGCGAGAGTGTCACTGAAATGATACAGGGTTTGGGATGGCCATCGGAGGAATCTTCTCACGAAATTCCAATCACCAACTCTCTCCTCCGAATGCGAAAATATTTTGTTGACGCCGACCTACATAGGGAGAAACGATGACTATAATAAAATAAGTGAAATCAGACCTCGTACGGAAAGATATAGGTGTTTGTTCTTTCCGCTCGCTATACGAGATTGAAATAATAGAGAATTGTGGAGATGGTTCGATGAACCCTCTGACAGGCACTTGAATGTGACTTGCAGAGTATCCATGTAGACCCAGATGTAGATGTTTTAAAGAAATGTGAATCACACAAGATAACATAAGCAGACGAGAATAGTTCAGAAACATCATTAAAAGCATACACTTAAATAAGGACACGCGGGAAAGAGGAAATAAATAGTCGGAAGAACCCAACATAGAAAACAGCGAGCGTTTGGAGAGAACCTGGGAAGAAAGAAGGAACAAGCGGAATACAACTACTACTCAAGTTCAAACTTTCTGTTAAATGGGAACACAGTATTAGAAAATAATATAATGACAATAATAATAGTATAATAATGTAATAGTAACAGTAATAATGATAATGACAGTAATAATAGTAATGATAATAATAATAGATAAAACAGACGGCACTGTTATGAAAAGGGAACAGAATCAACCATACCAAACTATACGACCCGTTATCCAAGAAATGGAAGTGAGCGTATGGCATTGTTGGCCGGGGGCCCCATCAGGGGAAGTTCGGCCCCAGAGCGAAAGTTCTATTTCAGTCTACGCCACATTGGGAGACTTGCGCGCCGGTGATGAGGATGAAATGATGGTGAGGACAACACAACACCCACTCCCCGAGCGGCGAAAATTTCCAACCCGGTGTGGAATCGAACCCGGACCTTCTTGCATGGGAGGCGAGCACGTTACCACCCAGCTAAGTAGGCGAAATGCTATCCGACCTGTGCGAGCCAAGCGAAATACACTTGTACTTCGATAAGAATCTAATAATTTCAGTTCCAAAGATGTTAGACATATCAGCTTATACACTCCTGGAAATTGAAATAAGAACACCGTGAATTCATTGTCCCAGGAAGGGGAAACTTTATTGACACATTCCTGGGGTCAGATACATCACATGATCACACTGACAGAACCACAGGCACATAGACAAAGGCAACAGAGCATGCACAATGTCGGCACTAGTACAGTGTATATCCACCTTTCGCAGCAATGCAGGCTGCTATTCTCCCATGGAGACGATCGTAGAGATGCTGGATGTAGTCCTGTGGAACGGCTTGCCATGCCATTTCCACCTGGCGCTTCAGTTGGACCAGCGTTCGTGCTGGACGTGCAGACCGCGTGAGACGACGCTTCATCCAGTCCCAAACATGCTCAATGGGGGACAGATCCGGAGATCTTGCTGGCCAGGGTAGTTGACTTACACCTTCTAGAGCACGTTGGGTGGCACGGGATACATGCGGACGTGCCTTGTCCTGTTGGAACAGCAAGTTCCCTTGCCGGTCTAGGAATGGTAGAACGATGGGTTCGATGACGGTTTGGATGTACCGTGCACTATTCAGTGTCCCCTCGACGATCACCAGTGGTGTACGGCCAGTGTAGGAGATCGCTCCCCACACCATGATGCCGGGTGTTGGCCCTGTGTGCCTCAGTCGTATGCAGTCCTGATTGTGGCGCTCACCTGCACGGCGCCAAACACGCATACGACCATCATTGGCACCAAGGCAGAAGCGACTCTCATCGCTGAAGACGACACGTCTCCATTCGTCCCTCCATTCACGCCTGTCGCGACACCATTGGAGGCGGGCTGCACGATGTTGGGGCGTGAGCGGAAGACGGCCTAACGGTGTGCGGGACCGTAGCCCAGCTTCATGGAGACGGTTGCGAATGGTCCTCGCCGATACCCCAGGAGCAACAGTGTCCCTAATTTGCTGGGAAGTGGCGGTGCGGTCCCCTACGGCACTGCGTAGGATCCTACGGTCTTGGCGTGCATCCGCGCGTCGCTGCGGTCCGGTCCCAGGTCGACGGGCACGTGCACCTTCCGCCGACCACTGGCGACAACATCGATGTACTGTGGAGACCTCACGCCCCACGTGTTGAGCAATTCGGCGGTACGTCCACCTGGCCTCCCGCATGCCCACTATACGCCCTCGCTCAAAGTCCGTCAACTGCACATACGGTTCACGTCCACGCTGTCGCGGCATGCTGCCAGTGTTAAAGACTGCGATGGAGCTCCGTATGCCACGGCAAACTGGCTGACACTGACGGCGGCGGTGCACAAATGCTGCGCAGCTAGCGCCATTCGACGGCCAACACCGCGGTTCCTGGTGTGTCCGCTGTGCCGTGCGTGTGATCATTGCTTGTACAGCCCTCTCGCAGTGTCCGGAGCAAGTATGGTGGGTCTGACACACCGGTGTCAATGTGTTCTTTTTTCCATTTCCAGGAGTGTATATTAAGGAGCCATCACCTTAATAAGCCATGGCTGTAAAATGCTAAAACAAATTATTTACAAAAGAATGGAACGACTAGTAGAAGGCAGTGTGGGTTCCGGAGTAACGCAGGAACCCTGGAAGCGGTAATGACCGTACAAATTATCTTAGAAGAGAGACGAAGAGAAAGACAAACCTACATCTATAGCATTTGTAGATTTACAAAATATTTTGACAGTGTTGACTGAAAAACTATGTTCGAAATTCTGAAGTTAGCAGAGGTAACATACAGGGAGCGTACATTCAAACTTAAATCAGACTTAAGTTGTAACGAGTTGGAGAAGATGAATGGGAGGTGGCGGTTGAGAAGGGAGTGAGATAAAGGTGTAGCCTGTATCCCACGCTATTCAGTCTGTACATTGAGCAAGCAGGAGAGCAACTCAATGATAAATTTGGAAAGGGAATCAAAGCTCAGAAATAAAAACTGTGATGTCTGTCAATTACGCAGCGAAGTTCTCGAAAGACCAGATGAACGGAATGGATAGTTCTGAGGAGACGAAATGATGCCGTCCATTGATAAAGTGGAGATTGGTTTCTCTAGCGGCTTGCCACGGTACCGTGCTACTTTATAATTATCGCTCGTACTTTGTCTCTAATGAACTCGTCATCGACGGGACGCGCAGAGTCCTAGTCGTCCTTCCTTTATTTTCCATTCAGCTCATTCGTTGGGACGTCGAGAACACAATACCACTGTACTCCTTGACGGCAGAAAGGAAAGCGAGGCTCTTTATTCGTGGACTCGGCGAGGCAACAGTGTTTTCGTGTTGACAGCGAGCGCGCACTAAACATATCACGTCGCCGCCGCCGCCGTGGCGGCCGTCATATCTCTCGGAACGTTATGTCGCCTCGCGTCTGACCCAAGCAAAACTCCCTTTCCTGTTTCTATTGTTTTCAGAGTTTAGTGAACCTGGGAGGGTTTGTATTCGCATTTCTTACTCATTCCCTTCAGATGTTTACGGTGAACTTTTACCTCACTTGCTCCTGTATCTTTGTATTCGTAATCGTGTCTGCCCTATTCTGGGGAGTGGCGGAGGAAGTGTGATCACCATATCTACATCTACATGGATACTCTGCAAATCACATTTAAGTGCCTGCCAGGGGTTTGTTCGATCTATCTTCACAATTCTCTATTATTCTAATCTCGTATAGCGCGCGGAAAGAACGAACACCTGTATCTTTCCGTTGATGTTGTTGTGGTCTTCAGTCCTGAGACTGGTTTGATGCAGCTCTCCATGCTACTCTGTCCTGTGCAAGCCTATTCATCTTTCAGTACCTACTGCAACCTACATCCTTCTTAATCTGCTTAGTGTATTCATCTCTTGGTCTCCCTCTACGATTTTTACCCTCCACGCTGCCCTCCAATACTAAATTGGTGATCCCTTGATGCCTCAGAACATGTCCTACCAACCGATCCCTTCTTCTGGTCAAGTTGTGCCACAAATTTCTCTTCTCCCCAATCTTATTCAATACCTCCTCATTAGTTATGTGATCTACCCATCTAATCTTCAGCATTCTTCTGTAGCACCACATTTCGAAAGCTTCTATTCTCTTCTTGTCCGAACTATTTATCGTCCATGTTTCACTTCCATACATGGCTACACTCCATACAAATACTTTCAGAAACGACTTCCTGACACTTAAATCTATACTCGATGTTAACAAATTTCTCTTCTTTAGAAACGCTTTCCTTGTCATTGCCAGTCTACACTTTATATCCTCTCTACTTCGACCATCATCAGTTATTTTGCTCCCCAAATAGAAAAACTCATTTACTACTTAAAGTATCTCATTTCCGGATGTAATTCCCTCAGCATCACCCGACTTAATTAGACTACATTCCATTATCCTTGTTTTGCTTTTGTTGATGTTCATCTTATATCCTCCTTTCAAGACACTGCCCATTCCGTTCAACTGCTCTTTCAAGTCCTTTGCTGTCTCTGACAGAATTACAATGTCATCGGCGAACCTTAAGGTTTTTATTTTTTCTCCATGGATTTTAATACCTACTCCGAATTTTTCTTTAGTTTCCTTTACTGCTTGCTCAATATACAGATTGAATAACAACGGGGAGAGGCTACAACCCTGTCTCACTCCCTTCCCAACCACTGCTTCCCTTTCATGTCCCTCGACTCTTATAACTGCCATCTGGTTTCTGTACAAATTGTAAATAGCCTTTCGCTCCCTATATTTTACCCCTGCCACCTTTAGAATTTGAAAGAGAGTATTCCAATCAACATTGTCAAAAGCTTTCTCTAAGTCTACAAATGCTAGAAACATAGGTTTGCCTTTCCTTAATCTTTCTTCTAAGATACGTCGTAAGGTCAGTATTGCCTCACGTGTTCCAGTGTTTCTACGGAATCCAAACTGATCTTCCCCGAGGTCCGCTTCTACTAGTTTTTCCATTCGTCTGTAAGGAATTCGTGTTAGTAATTTGCAGCTGTGGCTTATTAAACTGATTGTTCGGTAATTTTCACATCTGTCAAACCTTGCTTTCTTTGGGATTGGAATTATTATATTCTTCTTGAAGTCTGAGGGCATTTCGCCTGTTTCATACATCTTGCTGACCAGATGGTAGAGTTTTGTCAGGACTGGCTCTCCCAAGGCCGTCAGTAGTTCCAATGGAATGTTGTCTACTCCGGGGGCTTTGTTTCGACTCAGGTCTTTCAGTGCTCTGTCAAACTCTTCACGCAGTATCGTATCTCCCATTTCATCTTCATCTACATCCTCTTCCATTTCTATAATATTGTCCTCAAGTACATCGCCCTTGTATAGACCCTCTATATACTCCTTCCACCTTTCTGCTTTACCTTCTTTGCTTAGAACTGGGTTTCCATCTGAGCTCTTGGTATTCATACAAGTGGCTCTCTTATCTCCAAAGGTCTCTTTAATTTTCCTGTAGGCAGTATCTATCTTACCCCTAGTGAGATAAGCCTCTACATCCTTACATCCCTGCTTAGCCATTTTGCACTTCCTGTCGATCTCATTTTTGAGACGTTTGTATTCCTTTTTGCCTGCTTCATTTACTGCATTTTTATATTTTCTCCTTTCATCAATTAAATTCAATATTTCTTCTGTTACCCACGGATTTCTACTAGCCCTCGTCTTTTTACCTACTTGATCCTCTGCTGCCTTCACTACTTCATCCCTCAAAGCTACCCATTCTTCTTCTACTGTATTTCTTTCCCCCATTCCCGTCAATTGTTCCCTTATGCTCTCCCTGAAACTCTGTACAACCTCTGGTTTAGTCAGTTTATGCAGGTCCCATCTCCTTAAATTCCCACCTTTTTGCAGTTTCTTCAGTTTTAATCTACAGGTTACAACCAATAGATTGTGTTCAGAGTCCACATGTGCCGCTGGAAATGTCTTACAATTTAAAACCTGGTTCCTAAATCTCTGTCTTTCCATTATATAATCTATCTGATACCTTTTAGTATCTACAGGGTTCTTCCATGTATACAACCTTCTTTCATGATTCTTAAACCAAGTGTTAGCTATGATTATGTTGCGCTCTGTGCAAAATTCTACCAGACGGCTTCCTCTTTCATTTCTTAGCCCCAATCCATATTCACCTACTACGTTTCCTTCTCTCCCTTTTCCTACACTCGAATTCCAGTCACCCATGACTATTAAATTTTCGTCTCCCTTCACTATCTGAATAATTTCTTTTATTTCATCATACATTTCTTCAATTTCTTCGTCATCTGCAGAGCTAGTTGGCATATAAACTTGTACTACTGTATTAGGTGTGGGTTTCGTATCTATCTTGGCCACAATAATGCGTTCACTATGCTGTTTGTAGTAGCTTACCCGCACTCCTATTTTTTAATTCATTATTAAACCTACTCCTGCATTACCCCTATTTGATTTTGTGTTTATAACCCTGTACTCACCTGACCAGAAGTCTTGTTCCTCCTGCCACCGAACTTCACTAATTTTCACTATATCTAACTTTAACCTATCCATTTCCCTTTTTAAATTTTCTAACCTACCTGCCCGATTAAGGGATCTGACATTCCACGCTCCGATCCGTAGAACGCCAGTTTTCTTTCTCCTGATAACGACATCCTCTTGAGTAGTCCCCGCCCGGAGATCCGAATGGGGGACTATTTTACCTCCGGAATATTTTACCGAAGAGGACGCCATCATCATATAACCATACAGTAAAGCTGCATGCCCTCGGGAAAAATTACGGCTGTAGTTTCCCATTGATTTCAGCCTTTCGCAGTACCAACACAGCAAGGCCGTTTTGGTTAGTGTTACAAGGCCAGATCAGTCAATCATCCAGACTGTTGCCCTTGCAACTACTGAAAAGGCTGCTGCCCCTCTTCAGGAACCACACGTTTGTCTGGCCTCTCAACAGATACCCCTCCGTTGTGGTTGCACCTACGGTACGACTATCTGTATCGCTGAGGCACGCAAGCCTCCCCACCAACGGCAAGGTCCATGGTTCTTTCCGTACGAGCTCTGATTTCCCTTATTTTATCGTGGTGATCGTTTCTCCCTATGTAGGACGGTGTCAACAAAATATTTTCGCATTCGGAGGAGAAAGTTGGTGATTGGAATTTCGTGACAAGATTCCGTCACAACTATAAACGCTTTTCTTTTAATGATGTCCAGCCCAAATCCTGTATCATTTCAGGGACACACTCTCCCATATTTTGTGATAATACAAAACGTGGTGCCCTTCTTCGAACTTTTTGATATACTCCGCCAATCCGATCTGGTAAGGATCTCACGCCGCGCAGCAGTATTCTAAAAGAGGACGGACAACCGTAGTGTAGGCAGTCTCCATGGTAGATCTGTTACATTTTCTAAGTATCTTGCCAGTAAAACACAGCCTCTGGTTAGCCTTCCCCACAACATTTTCTGTGTTCCTTCCAATTTAAGTTGTTCGTCATTGTAATTCCTAGGTATTTAGTTGAATTTACGCCCTTTATATTTGACTGTATCCGAAGTTTTACGGATTCCTTTTAGCACTCATGTATATGACCTCATACTTTTCGTTATTTAGGGTCAACTGCCAATTTTCGCACCATTCAGATATCTTTTCTAAATTGTTTTGCAATTTGTTTTGATCTTCTGATGACTTTATTAGTCGATAAACGACAGCATCATCTGCAAGCAACCTAAGACTGCTGCTCAGGTTGTCTTCTAAGTCGTTTATATAGCTAAGGAACAGCAAAGGGCCTATAACATTACCTTGGGGAACGCCAGAAATCACTTCTGTTTTACTCGATGACTTTCCGTCAATTACTACGAACCTCTCTGATAGGAACTCACAAATTCAGTCACATAACTGAGCCGATATTCCATAAGCACGCAATTTCACTATAAGCCACGTGTGTGGTACCGTGTCAACGGCCTTCTGGAAATCCAGAAATACGGAATCGTTCTGAAATCCCTTGTCAATAGCACTCAACACTTCATGCGAAGTTGTTGTCGGCGTCATTACAAACCACAGGCTTCCGCAGGAAGGAGAGAAGAAAAGGCACGCTCGCCTACTTGTAATCTGGTTCTATGCACGTTTTCTGTTCATTAAGAATTCTGACGCATTTGTAGCAATGATTGTCTCCGATTCTACAGAGTGAGGCAAATAAAAGTGGCCCTGAGAACAGAGTTCCAGCGTACAAAAAAATACAACAGAGGAAAGGAAATAAAGTAGTGTACTTTACCTGACTATAGCAGATGTTGAAAGTGAGCAACATTCATCTTTAGCACTTTTGGGCCCTGGTGACCAAGTTGCTGAAGGCGGAACGAAACTGGACTGCTGGAATTGCTGCAATCTCATCCGACATATTCTGCCGCACCTCTTGAAGACCATGAGAGTTGTTACGATTCACCGTAGACTTGACGGCCCCCCACACAAAGCGATCGCACAATGAGAGATCAGATGACCTGGTTGGAAAGCTATGGCCGAGAGCAGACTGACCTCTACTAACTCCGTCAGGCGTCAAGATTGTGTATATGTGCCCCAAGGTTCGACCGATTGTATGGGCAATTGCTCAATCCTGATGGAAGTAACTGTACGTCATTTCCTCCTCTGTTAATGCTGTCACAAATAGTCTCAAAATATTGGCAATGTAGCGCGCTGAAGAAAGAAGATGGGACCAATAATGCGGCGTGCAGACACTGTACACCAAGCCCAAATCTTCTGATCATGCAATGGTGTTTCGCGAAAGTTATGCGGATTCTCCGCTGCTCAGAACCTGTGATTCTGTTGGATCACATAACAACTCAGGTGAAACCAGGCTTCATCGGACATAAAGAACAAATCTATGCCCAAGCCATTCATTGTTGTTTGAGTGAACGGCCACTCACAAAACTTGAGGTGCTGAGTAACACTTTAATGCACGTGCAGGTCCAGGTGGAGAACTTGTCCGCATTATCGACGTGATATGTCCGGCGTCGGGTTGATATGGAAGGACTGAAGCATTCTCTGGTGAACTGCAACCACATTTTCTGGTGTGCGGGCACATTTTGGAATGTTTTTTGACTTATTAAAAACTCATCCTACCTGACGCCATTTTCGGACTAAGCGTTATATGGGACTCTTTAGAGGCACTTTGACACCATTAAACTTCTCAGCAAGCAACTGACCACATTTCCACGACTTTGTTGTCAAGTAACTTTCCACAATGAACACCCACTGCTCCACTGCGTGTGCCGTCGTCCCCTTTGCACTGCTCCACTCACACTGACACAGCCCGCACTACGCTCTGAACCGATGTGGATCACGTAGCTGGCGTACAAGTTGTGTGCGCGTCACTCGGTGAGGTTATACGCATAAATTCACGTTCAATCGTATCCACTCGTCCGAGCCACTTTTATTTGCCCCACTCTGTACTAGACCGCAGATGTAGCGTTACCGAGGATGATGGGAAACATGAGCTGGCATGAATGAAAGAGGACCACTTTGGTTCAGCCATAAATGACTTCTACCGTCCAGTGTGGTGATGGTTACAGGATTTTTGCTACATTCATGTAGTCGAACTCTGTCTGGGGTTACACTTCACCCAAACAACCCAAAACAATGTGGCTTTTGAAGCAGTTTTTATTCAACTTTAATTGTGCCAGTCAACATTAAATAATGGAAGACATGAAAATAATGCAATATATCCATTAATACGGTCATCGTGCAGTTTTGCAATTAATCAGAGTGGTAGAGATGGTATCAATAATTCGTTGAATACCCTAGATATAATCATAGAAATGGTGTAATTTCAAATCTTTGAATCGAAAAGGTGGCATTCATATACGGATTAATAACAGAAAAAGATCTTCTTTGTATTACTAATGAAATACATATTGTGTATCAAAGTAATCTACTTGAACAAAATGGTTCAAATGGCTCTGAGCACTATGGGACTTAACATCTGAGGTCATCAGTTCCCTAGAACTTAGAACTACTTAAACCTAACTAACCTAACAACATCACACACATCCATGCCCGAGGCAGGATTCGAACCTGCGACCACAGCAGTCACGCGGTTCCGGACTGAAGCACCTAGAACCGCTCGGCCACCGCGACCGGCAATCTACTTTACCAAAGAGTGTTATCTAACCTCAAATTCACCTAATCAGTTACATAACAAATTGCAAGTTTAGAATCATACCCCCTTTTGGATGGCTTTCTGCAGGTGCCCATGGTAGAGACGAATCTCAGACTGCATGTGGAAATGAACGGTGACCGATACCGACCAGAATATTGTTTAAGGAACCATGCCGCCTCAAACGTCTGTGGGAAACCACTGAAAACCCATATCACGGAGACCAGGCGAAGATTCGTGATCGATCCCTTACTCGGTTTGTCGAGTGTGAATCTTGTTTGGAGTATAGAGGAAGTTCTCAATCTTTACCCATTGCAAAACTCTGAAAGCCTTAATTACTTTATACTTTAACCTGTGAGTTCATAAGAGGCTAGACCTCGATCTTCAGTGTCCTGAAATATTACCTCTTTATATAGAATATGACCCATTTGAATAAACGCACTCTGACTAAGTTTGTTTTAAATTTTGTAGTTCCAACCTCTTTCTTAAAGCGCAAATGAATAATAATTAAAGACAGGTTTAACAAAAGCTAAAAGGAAGATAAAACTGAACCCATATCCTCACAACAGACATCATGCAACTACTCACTGTAGATGCGCGTGAATTACAACTTACAGATGTAATTCTTGTGATGAAAATGTCTTTGCAATTTGTACCCTACAACACACTATTAAATAGAAAACATCTAAGCTAGTGTGATTCTACAATTTTTTCTCTAAGCCTCCGTCCACGCAAGCATGTATCTCGGAGTTTCACATCAACACGAACTTTCCTCCATAGCTGAAAGTTTCATTTAAAATGAAAAGTACCACAAATGTCGAAGGTAGTTTCGTCCCTCTTCGCTTTCAATCTAGTTAAAGCGAACGTAGTACTTTCGAAAAAAAATGGTTCAAATGGCTCTGAGCACTATGGGACTCAACTGCTGAGGTCATTAGTCCCCTAGAACTTAGAACTAGTTAAACCTAACTAACCTAAGGACATCACAAACATCCATGCCCGAGGCAGGATTCGAAACTGCGACCGTAGAGGTCTTGCGGTTCCAGACTGCAGCGCCTTTAACCGCACGGCCACTTCGGCCGGCAGTACTTTCGAGAAAGTAGTTGTTTAGTGTACGTTGTAGAGATGCGGAATACGTGAAAGGTTAAGTTTAATAAAAATCAGGAGAGTGAAGAATAAGTTCTTCAGAATCCCTGATTGTGTGTACACTTAAGACGTTGTTCAGAAACTGAATACAAAATCTTGTACTTCATATATTAATCCCATTCAACATACCGCGTGTCTTTACATGACCATCCACACATAATAGGCAAAGAAATACACTGAAACGCCAAAGAAACTGGATGGGCATGCGTATTCAAATACAGAGGTATGCAAACAGGCAGAATACGGCGCTGCGATCGGTAATGCCTATGTAAGACAACAAGTGTCTGGCGTAGTTGTTAGATTGGTTACTGCTGCTACAATGGCAGGTTACAAGATTTAAGTGAATTTGAACTTGGTGCTATAGTTGGCGCACGAGTGATGAGACACAGTATCTCCGAGGTAGCGGTGAAGTGGGGATTTTCCCGTACGACCATTTCACGAGTGTCCCGCGAATATCAGGAATCCGGTAAAACATCAAATCTCCGACATCGTCGAGGCCGGAAAAGGATTCTGTAAGAACGAGATTAACGACGACTGAAGAGAATCGTTCATCGTGGCAGAAGTGCAACCCTTCCACAAACTGCTGCAGATTTCAATGATTGGGTTCTCGCTTCCCACGCCCGGGTTCCCGGGTTCGATTCCCGGCGGGGTCAGGGATTTTCTCTGCCTCGTGATGACTGGGTGTTGTGTGATGTCCTTAGGTTAGTTAGGTTTAAGTAGTTCTAAGTTCTAGGGGACTGATGACCATAGACGTTAAGTCCCATAGTGCTCAGAGCCATTTTTTTCAATGATTGGCTGTCAACAAGTGTCAGGGTGCGAACCATACAACGAAACAGCATTGATATAGGCTTTCGGAGCCGAAGGTCCACTCGCTTACCCTTGACGACTGCACGGCACAAAGCCTTACGCCTCGCCTGGGCCCGTCAACACCGACATTGGACTGTTGATGACTGGAAACATGTTGCCTGGTCGGAAAAGTCTCGTTTCAAATTATATCGAGCGGATGGACGTGTACGGGTATGGAGACAACCTCATAATTCCATGGACCGCGCACGTCAGCAGGGGACTGTTAAAGCTTGTGGAGGCTCTGTAGTGGTGTGGTGCGTGTGCAGTTGGAGTGATATGGGACTCCTGGTACGTCTAGGTACGACTCTGACAGGTGACACGTGCAAAAGCATCCTGTCTGATCACCTGAATCCATTCATGTCCATTGTGCATTCCGACGGACCTGGGCAACTTCAGCAGGACAATGCGATACCCCACACGTGCAGAGTTGCTACAGAGGGGCTCCCGGAACACTCTTCTGAGTTTAAACACTTCCGCTGACCACCAAACTCCCCAGGCATGAACATTATTGAGCATATCTGGGATGCCTTGTTTCGTGCTGTTCAGAAGAGATCTCTGCTCCCTCGTACTCTTACGGATTTATAGCCATCCATGCAGGATTCACGGAGTCAATTCCCTCCAGTGCTACTTCAGACATTAGTCGAGTCCATGCCACGTCGTGTTGCGGAATTTCTGCGTGCTCGCGGGGGTCCTACACATTTTTAGGCAGGTGTACCAGTTTCTTTGGCTCTTCAGTGTACAACCTACATACTAACGTTAAAGCCCGAAGTTTGAAATTTTATTTCTTGAGTGGAAGACCAACGAGATAAATAACCTGAAATCTCGGATAACTGAATAAAAATTTGATGTCGAGTCCCACGTGTTGTAACAAAATTGTAAATTCGAACAAAAACTTAATGTAGCTCCCGTTAAGTACGATTGCAAGAAAAGTATCTTGCAGAAAGAGACCTAGTGTCTCGCAATCTGAAAGCCTCATAGCGTACGTTTACGCAAACGCCGTGCGAGCAAGCAGGGCAGCAACAATCTCCCCATAATCCACACAATATCACTTCAATGTGCTCATTTCATCACCATAAGAGAAAGCGTCCACAGTAAAGAGATTAGTGCGTCTTCACAGCAGCAAATGGAACAACATCATGTCGTGTATAGACGAGAACGCCTGTCTATCTGTCTACCACGTGGCAGTCGTTGATTGTGCCCGACAAGATTTTCTATTGGTTGTTTCACGTCAGGGTTTAGACGAATTGCTAAGACGTATCCTGAAGTCTCTACCCACAGATAAACTATCCCAGCAGACGGCTAGACGACTGCTGCTTTTTCGAAACATGTGCCTACCGACGCTCATGTGAATACATCGCATAAAAAATGTTGCATATAATAAATTATCTGTAGAGAAATGATTGTTAAGAAAGACAAATGGCTACATCTGGAAAAAAGAATACTAATGTGATTTACTGATCCGCCTGGAGATGAGGGTATAAGCCCTTGAAATGCGTTGTGGGAAAAAATAAAAGTGAAAGACATATATAACTGTTTTAATTCGGCTGATAACAACGTGGTGGCTCACAGCCTGGAACACTCTTCCAGCCTGATATCACTTTGGCAGCTTATGTGATAGCGAACAAGAATAGTCGGCCAACGTGTTACTTTCCACCACGTTATCATCGTCAACTAGTTGATAACCACCACTGGATAAAAGTTCCCAGTGGCACGTTCCCAATTCGATGCTTGCATCCATATTGCCTCTCCATATTTCCTAATGTCTGCTACTCACCCTCCGTTGCTTAGTCGTCACGGTCTTTTCTTATCTCTTGGAAACCAGGAAACAACATCGTTTGCCCATCTAAAATCCATTTGCCTGGCTACTACTGCTGTTTGCCTACATTTAATGTTTATTGCTATCATAATTACATCCTCCACTCCATTTCATTTCCTGAGTAACCCTCCGTTTCTCAATGGCTTTGTTATTGAAAGTCATAGCCCACTCTCATAAGTCAAAACCAATAACACATACTGATTGTATACTTCCAAAGGAAGGAAGCAAGATTGGGTTTAATGTTCCGTCGACACGGTGGTTGTTAGAGACGTAGCACAAGATCGGATTATGTCAAGGATGGGAAATATATTGTCCGTGCATTTTTAAAGGAACCATCGCAGCATTTTCGTCTAGTGATTTAGGGGTGCCTGGACGCGGGTTTGAACCGTCGTCCTCCCGAATGCAAGTCCACTGAGCCAACATCTCCGCCACCTCGCTCGGTGGTATTCTTCCATTTTCAGACACATTGGAAACTTAATTTCGAAAATCGTATTTAGTTTACCAAAAGCACACCAAGCTATTTTTTCCTTTGGTTATTTGTTTTCCTACACTCCCAGACGTTGTCTTCAACTGACCTAAATAAAAAAAAGAACCTAGTCGTATGATTCTATCACTTCATTGCTAGTTTGAACTACTTTTTTTCGACGTGTTGGTTGTACATTTCATCGCCTTTCATCGTCTTTTTATAAAAGACTTTCCTGATCTACCTTCAGACTCACATTATTAATATATTCCACTTATCATTGCTGTTTATTGCACAAGAGGCAAACAGTGCAATACCTTGCTGCTTCTGATAGATCCGCGAACTAGTATTCCTTCTTCGTTTTCTCGGTTTAAGGATCTGAAATCCCCCTCTAAGATTGCAAAAGTGTGTTTATTTTCATTTTTTTGTGCAATCGCCTTGCCTGTCAATTTTGAATCTGTCGCTGTCGTGATGAAGTATAAGGAAAGATGTATTTTCTTCAGTATACTAACTAAGTGAGTCTAAACAAGTCTCAATAATGCTTATTTCCTGTCGCGACTGCTTCCGGTGCACAGTCACACAAACAACTACATCTATCTACATCTAGATGATTACTGTGCAATTCAAGGTTAAGTGCCTGGAAGAGAGTTCATCGAACCACCTCCAGGCTATCTTCCTACCGTTCCACTCTCGAGAAGTGCGCGAGAAAAACTGACACTGAAATCTTCCAGTGCGAGCTCCGATTTCTTTTATTTTATTATGATGATCATTCCTCCCTACGCAAGTGGGCACCGACAAAATATTTTCACACTTTCAGGAGAAAGTTGGTGATTGAAATTTCATGAGAAGATCCTACCGAAACGAAAAACGCCTTGTTTTATGATTGCCACCCGAATTCCCGTATCATATTCGCAATGCTCTCTCCCGTATTTCGCGATAGTACAAAACGAGCTGCCTTTCTTGGAACTTTTTCGATGCCCTCCGTCGACCCTGTTTGATGCGGACGCCATACCACACAGCAACACTCCAGAAGAGCACATACAAGCTTAGTGCAGCCAGTCTCTTTATTAGACCCTTTGCATTTTCTCAGTGTTCGCTAATAAATCGTAGTCTTTGGTTTCTTTTACCCATAACATTATCTATGTGACCATTCCAACTTAAGTTATTTATGATTGTAAACCCTAAGTATTTAGTTGAATTTACAGCGCTTAGATTTGTATGATTTATCGAGCGACCGAAATTTAGCGGATTCCTTTTGCTACTCATGTGAATGACTTCACGCTTTTCATTATTTAGAGTCAATTTCCACTTCCCACACCATACAGATAACTTGTCTGAATCATTTTGCAGTTTATTTTGATTCTCTGATGACTTTACAAGACGGTAAATGATAGTATAATCTGCAAACAATCTAAGAGTGCTACTCAGTTTTGCCTTCTAAATCGTTTATGTAGATCAGGAACAGCAGAGGACCTATAACACTTCCGTGTGGAATGCCGGATATAACTCCTGTTTTACTCGACGACTTTCCATCAGTTACCACGAACTGTGACCATCCTGACAGGAAATCACTAATCCAGTCACGTAACTGAGACGATAGTCCATAGGCACGCAATTTGATTAGAATTCGCTTGTGAGGAACGGTGTCAAAAACCTTCTGGAAATCTAAAGATGTGGATTCAATTTGAGATCCCCTATCAATAGCACTCATACTTCTTGGGAATAAAGAGCCAGTTGTATTCCATAAGAACGTTATTTTCTGAATCCCCATTGGCTGTTTGTCAATAAATCCTTTTCTTCGAGACAACTCACGTTCGAACACAGTACATGTTCCAAAATCCTACTGCAAATCAACGTTAGCGATATCTCTTTGTAATTCAACGAATTACTTTTATTTCCTTTCTTGGGCGTTGGTGTCATTTGTGCAACTTTCCAATCTTTGGATACGGATCGTTCAACGAGCGATCAATTATTTACGTTTCCTAAATATGGAGCTATTGTATCAGCATACTCTGAGAGGAACCTGACCGGCGTACAATCAGGACCGGTGGCTTTGTCATTATTAAGTGACTTAAGCTGCTTTGCTACCCCGAGGATATCTACTTCTAAGCTACTCATGTTGGCTACTAACGTCAGTGCGCGTCACCATGGAAACTGTGGCATCTATCCTCACCACAGCAAGAAAAACAACGATGTCTTCATTATGCCACAATCGACCGACATCACCGTGGCAGCCATTGGACAACATATGTGTAGTTCAGCTTAGGTCATGCAAGGTTTGTCAGCAATGTAGGTAGCGTTTCCATGTTGTTGGTGTAGTCTTCAGCCCTGAGACTGGTTTGATGCAGCTCTCCATGCTACTCTATCCTGTGCAAGCTCCTTCATCTCCCAGTACCTGCTGCAACCTACATCCTTCTGAATCTGCTTAGTGTTCATCTCTATGTCTCCCTCTACGACTTTTACCCTCCACGCTGCCCTCCAATGCTAAATTTGTGATCCCTTGATGCCTCAGGACACGTCCTACCAACCGATCCCTTCTTCTAGTCAAGTTGTGCCACAAACTTCTCTTCTCCCCAATCCTATTCAATACCTCCTCATTAGTTATGTGATCTACCCATCTAATCTTCAGCATTCTTCTGTAGCACCACATTTCGAAAGCTTCTATTCTCTTCTTGTCCAAACTATTTATCGTCCATGTTTCACTTCCATACATGGCTACACTCCATACAAATACTTTCAGAAACGACTTCCTGACACTTAAATCAAGACTCGATGTTAACAAATTTCTCTTCTTCAGAAACGCTTTCCTTGCCGTTGCCAGTCTACATTTTATATCCTCTCTACTTCGACCATCATCAGTTATTTTGCTCCCCAAACAGCAAAACTCCTTTACTACTTAAAGTGTCTCATTTCCTAATCTAATTCCCTCAGCGTCACCCGATTTAATTCGACTACATTCTATTATCCTCGTTTTGCTTTTGTTGATGTTCATCTTGTATCCTCCTTTCGAAACACTGTCCATTCCATTCAACTGCTCTTCCAAGTCCTTTGCTGTCTCTGACAGAATTACAATGCCATCGGCGAACCTCAAAGTTTTTATTTCTTCTCCATGGATTTTAATACCTACTCCGAATTTTTCTTTTGTTTCCTTCACTGCTTGCTCAATATACAGATTGAATAACATCGGGGAGAGGCTACAACCCTGTCTCACTCCCTTCCCAATCACTGCTTCCCTTTCATGTCCCTCGACTCTTATAACTGCCATCTGGTTTCTGTACAAATTGTAAATAGCAGCGTTTCCATATGTTTTCTCAATGTCATACCAGTAATATCTCATTATTATTTATTTTTAATTTGTTTTAACTTCTGAAACACTAGACTTTTGCTGGGAGCTCTTTTACTCTTCTCTTTGGAATGGAAATGTCTCACTAAATTAGATTACATTGCGCGTGAGGCAAGCGGGCCTTTATATCTGCCAGACTGCAGATGTTTATTCAGTAGACATCCGATCAGTACTTGACAAGTATCATTCGGTATCATCCATGTTCGTTGCTGCCTCAAGTGCAAGACACTCAAGCTCTTTTTCACTTTCCATTGTATTATGTCGTTATTGTGCTGTTATTTACATCTTATAACCCCTTTTTGACTTCTGATGATGGTCTATTGACCGAAAGCGCTCAGAATAGCAAATGAACACGACTGAGAATGTTTTTTTTTACAATCAGAATATAATAGTCGCTGCAGTTTCGCATATATTATGTCTCTGTTGATACTAACATAGATTGGATCGCTGCCTCGTTTCTGAAAGGGAGTGCAAATTTAGTTGAAACCGAATTAAAACCTACACACTGCTTCACTCTTAAGTTTCGTTTTCGAATTGCTAATGTTCTATTGTACTAAAACATTTCGAAAGCGATCTTGTTTCTTTGCTTGATTAAAATCTAATATTGTTTCAACACGTCTAATGATAAAGTTAGCGATCATTTTTCACTTTACAGAGAGGAGACTCATGGGCCCATAATTATTTGTAGCATTGTATCTTCTTTCTCGTGAGTTCAATAATTACAGTTTTGGGGGATTGTCTTACTCTATATCATATTGAATCCAGTTCTGCAAGATCCATTTGCATTGCTCTGCCTCCACTGTTAACCATTTTTATTAAAATATCATCGTATTCATGCTGCTTTCATTTCTTCATACTACGAATGATTTTATGCACCTTACGAAGCATTATTTCCCGAATGGCATAATTTGCCTTATGAAACAGCTATGTTTGTATTCCATTTCGTGAACAACACAAGCATTTCAAGAAATCTTGGAATACGTGCACTGTACTCTCTTTACTGCTGCCAACAAGAGTAACTTAGAAGTAGATATCTTCAGAATAGTGAAGTAACTTAAATCACTTAACAAAAGCAAGTCCAGACTGATTACCAACTAGGTTCCTTTTAGAGTATGCTGATGCAATAGCTCCATACTTGACGATCATATACAACCGCTCGCTCAATGAAAGATCCGTACCCAACGACTGAAAAGTTGCACAGGTTGCACCAATATTCTAGACAGGCAAAAGGGGTAATCCACTAAATAACATGCCCGTGTGATTAACGTCGACATGCAGCAGGAGTTTGGAACATATATTGTGTTCGTACATTAGAATTACCTCAAGGGTAACGGTCTATTGACACATAGTCAACACGGATTTAAAAAACGTCGTTCTTGTGAAACACAACTAGCTCTTTAACCACACGAAGTGTTTGTTGAGTGCTATCGACAAGACATTTCAAACTGATTCCGTATTTCTAGATTTCTAGAAGGCTTTTGACAGGGTACCACACAAGCGGCTTATGGAATATCGTCTCAGTTATGCGTTCCCCAAGGTAGTGTTATAGGCTCGCTGTCGTCTCTTATCTATATAAACGATTTACGGGACAATGTGAGCAGCCATCGTAGGTTGTTTGCAGAAGATGCTGTCGTTTATCATCTAGTAAAGTCATTAGAAAAATAAAAACCAAATACAAAACGATTTAGATATCTACTCGTATATAGCGCAAAATTGACAATTGATCCAAAATAATGAAAAGTTTTAGGTCACCACCTGAATGCTAAAAGGAATCCTTTATACTTCGGTTACACGATATATCAATCATAACTGAAGGCCATAAATTCAACCAAATACCCAGGAATTGCAATTACGAACAACTTAAATTGGAAGGAACACATAGAAAATGTTGTAGGGAAGGCTAACCAAAGACCGCGTTGTATTGGCAGAACACTTAGAAAATGTAACAGATCTACTAAGGAGACTGTCTACACTACGTTTGTCCGTCTTCTTTTAGAATACTGCTGTGTGGGGAAGGCGAACCGAGGACTGCATTTTATTAGCGGAATGTTTAGAAATGCAACAGGTCCACTAAGGATACTGCCTACACTACGCTTGTCTGCCCTCTTTATGGAGTACACAGAGAAAGCTTAACTATTAGCGAGAAATGTGGGAGAGTGTGTCATGGACATGGTACAGGATGTGGTGTGGACGTAATTAAAACAAAAGCGTTTCTCGTAGCGGCTGTATCCTCTCACGAAATTTCAATCACCAACTTTCTCCTCCGAATGCGAAAATATTTTGTTGATGCCGACCAACACAGGGAGAATCGACCATCATAATAAAATTAGAGAAATCAGAGCTCGCACGGGAAGATATGGTAATCGTTTCTTCCGCACGCTGTTCGAGAGTGGAATAATAAAGAATTAGTGTGAATGTGGTTTGATTAACCTCTGCCAGGCACGTAAGTGTGATTTGGCGGAGTATCCATGCAGGTGCGGATGTGGATGTACATGTAGATGTTTTGCTACCAGTACACTCAATGCGTAGTAATATACATATCACGGGTCGGGAGTCTATAAGAACCTTCCGTGGCACGCTCAGTGACTCAGCGCCTTAGAGAACGCTTTCGCACGCTGGGAGCACCATACGTCGTATGTGTACAGGCCGGGTCGTCAAAACAATCTGTGCCCGTGCACTTCGCAGCTACCTCCCTGTGAATTATTCAAGACATTTCTACCAACCCAATTTGCCATAAACTCGGAGAAATCTTTTGTTATTGAAATAGATAACGACAGTTTGACTTTTAGTTTAATATTTAAATTAATTTCTGAAATACACAGGATCATCTGAAACGCAGAATTTGTGAATTTCGTGACAAATAACCTCCTGACAGGCTGATTTGTTTTGCGCAAAAGTCAGTGAGAAACTTCAGCTACATACTTCACCATTAAATAACTAATTAAAGAGCATTATCTTTAAAAAGCTAAAATTTAGGTAATATTTTCTAGTCCAGGCGGATACTATATTTGTTGTGACTTGGCAAGACAGCCAAGCCACTATGAGGTAGCCGAAAGGCACGCGTTTAAGCTCACGCAGGCTGGCGTGAGGTCTGGAACAGTTAAAGGAGTTGAGTCTAGCAAAAAAAGTACGTAGCTTCTGGAATACTTAACTTTAATCCATAATTGGTGAACATCGGTCTGACGGTACATGCATCACAAGATAAATAGCAAATGATAATGGCGCCTTGCTAGGTCGTAGTAAATGACGTAGCTGAAGGCTATGCTAACTATCGTCTCGGCAAATGAGAACGTAATTTGTCAGTGAACCATCGCTAGCAAAGTCGGCTGTACAACTGGGGGCGAGTGCTAGGAAGTCTCTCTAGACCTGCCGTGTGGCGGCGCCCGGTCTGCAATCACTGATAGTGGCGACACGCGAGTCCGACGTATACTACCGGACCGCGGCCGATTTAAAGGCTACCACCTAGCAAGTGTGGTGTCTGGCGCTGACACCACAATATTTATTTATTTGTTGTATTGTCCATAAGTGAATGAGGCTGTGAAAGCAGCCTATACAGGGTGTTCCACAGTTCATATTACACACTTTTAAAGGTTACAGAGGGAACTTGTAGATCTAGTTTTACATAGGAACCCATGTCCGGAAACGTTATCCAACGATGTGTTTAAGTTACAGACGCCGGGGCCTGTAAGTGTATGTATATATGGGAAGATTATGTGATGACGTTGCAAACTTTCAAGGATGATGGAGACGGATAAATGTATCAATTTGATGTAAGGATACCTGTACCGGAAATGAATGATCCGAAAGTTACAAGCGAAAATCATTCTGCTGATACCTCTGACTGTTTTTGCTACGAATGTGCGGTATGCAAGTTTCACGGGTTGTACGAGGGCTATTCGGAAAGTAAGGAACGATACGTCGTGAAATGGAAACTACAGTGAAGATCAAAACTGTTTTATTTGCAACAGTTAGCTACAACTTCCAGCTACGTATCTCCATAGTCGCCGATTCGGCTTAGACGTTCGTCGTAGCGTTGTACCAGCTTTCCAATACCCTCGTTATAGAAGGCAGCCGCCAGTGCTTTCCAATTCTCTATGCTGGTCTACAGCTCGTTGTCTGTGCCAAAATGTTGTCTTCAAAGCCAGCGGTTCACGTGAGCAGAGGTGAAACTCAGAGGGAGACAATTACGGGCTGTATTGTGGGTAATCAAACATTTCCAATTGAAAACGATGCAGGAGCATCTTCATTGCCCCTGCTGAATGAGTTGAGAATTGTCTTGATGAAGAAAACGTAATGCAGTTATGTAATGTTGGCTGCATAGCTTCAGGCGAAATTTCTCACCAGGCCCTCGTACTTGGCGAGAGACACTATTGTTCCAGGTATCTTTATGTGCTCCCTGTGAGCTCAGAACTAAAAAGAACGACGTAACGCGATCGACGGGCATACTAGAGACACTGCCCAACACACCTGTGTAAAACTTCATCTGATGTTCACTATGGTTTCCCTTCGTGATCGATCGTTCCTTACTTTTCGAATAAACCTCATAGTATGGACCAAGGTAAGAAAAAAATGTCTCGTAAACATGGGCTCTAAAATGCATACCCGAGGAGCTATTAACACTTGTTCATCTTCGCTAACGTGAAACACATCTCTATTGAACACGTGCTCATAGCTCTTAAAGTATGCATTTTAGAGCGCGTGTTTCCCAGAATTTTTTTCTTGTTTTAATCCATATTACCTTGCCTGAAAGCTTGTTTCCCTACAATCTTAGCAACAACAGTATCGGTAGATGTATTCCACCGTCAGAAGCGTGAGAATGATTTTCGCTTGTAACATCCGACTCTTTCGTTTCCGGTAGAGCGACACTTTTTTTAAATTGATACATTTATCCTTCACCGTCATCCTCGAACTTTTTGAATATCATCACGGAATCACCCTGTAGAGACATACATTTAGAAGGGCTGACGCCTATAACTTTGACGCTCTATAGCCTCGTTAGACTGTTTCCGGACATATGGCCATGTAAAACTTGATCTAGTAAGTCCCCTCTACAACCTCTTCGAGGTGTGTAATTCGAATTGCGAAACACCCCGTATGTGACGTATGAATCGTTGAACTTGTTAAACAGTAAATGTGAATTAGCGTGGAAATCAGATTGTGAAACATTGCTGAGAGTCACTTGCGTGGAGGGATGGCTTTAGTTACGTAATTTTTACTTTGATCATTCATAAGAGTAAAAAATGGGTTAGTGTTAATTTTTATTTTTGTATTCATTAATCTGGGGTTTTGTGTAGAGCGATTTTGAAACTGAGATTAGTCAATGAGGGAGGTGAGAGATGAAGCAGGAAGCGTATTAGAGGCAATTTTAGTCTGCCGATCAACGAAGGGATCTTTCACACGCTTTGGTGCCGGAAGGTGATTTCACGCTTTCTCCTCTGGGAGTCCGTGGTCAGGTCTTGTGATGTAACGTCGTGCAGCGAGGAATACTAATAATTTTTATTACGACTGTGCTAAATTTGTACTATGGAGAGTCAGATTAATTCATTTGTGTCCGGTTGTGGACGAGATCTCCGGATTTTTCGAAATTTTTTAGTGAGAAGTAAGACTATTTCGATGCCTATAAAGTCCGCTTGGTGTGCTGGGACTGATGCGAGTAATCGGAGGGAGAGAGAGAGAGAGAGAGAGAGAGAGAGAGAGAGAGAGAAAGAGAGCTGTAGGCGTGAAAAAAATGGGATTATTTTCGTACTTTCATCATTGGAACTGTATGCTATGGTGCAGAATTTGTGCACTCGAACTGATTAATCTCTTCGTAGACTAATAAGAAGTTTCATGCTACATATACACTGTAGTTAGTTTCTTTAACGAATGTTGGGTAATTCGTTTTACGTCATCAACTGAAATTTAATTTTAATATTTTGATAATATTAAAGATACTTTTTTGTTTCTGCCAATGACAATTCTATCCATTGTAGTAAAGGCATGCTGAGTTTGTAAATATTTCATTAGGATGCACAAGAGTCTTTATTTTCCTTAGTGTTCATCCCATCTAGTTTGGGGTCCACGTTTCTGGATTTTACAAAATCTATTTTGTTATTAAATTTCTGGATGGATGTCCTTCCTGACGCTACAGTGAAACCTTAGAGTGAGAGCACAAAAAAAGCGGACTACTTGCGCAGGGGAGGGCCAGTTCAAAAATGGTTCAAATGGCTCTGAGCACTACGGGACTTAACATCTGAGGTCATCAGTCCCCTAGAACTTAGGACTACTTAAACCTAACTAACCTAATAACATCACACACATCCATGCCCGAGGCAGAATTCGAACCTGCGACCGTAGCAGCAGCGCGGTTCCGGACTGAAGCGCCTAGAACCGCTCTGTCACAGCGGCCGGAGGAGGGCCAGTGCAAAGCGGCATAACCCAGTACAGAAAATCTCCCCTTGTCATCTAAAGCGGCAGCACACAATGACAGCCAGGTGGCGTATCCAACTGTCTAGGCCTGACGCCTACTGACGAGCCGGAATGAGCAAGAAGTTCTTTACCTGCTTCTGGCGCGCCAGTTGGCGATGCACTGCGCTGACAAAAATGGTTCAAATGGCTCTGAACACTATGGGACTTAACATCTATGGTCACCAGTCCCCTAGAACTTAGAACTACTTAAACCTAACTAACCTAAGGACATCACACGACACCCAATCATCACGAGGCAGAGAAAATCTCTGACCCCGCCGGGAATCGAACCCGGGAACCCGGGCGCGGGAAGCGAGAACGCTACCGCACGACTGCGAGCTGCGGGCACTGCGCTGACAGAATTGAGGCGAGCGCCCTGCAATCTTCCTCAAACGATTTTACAAAAATTAATAGGTAAAAAAATGATTTGCACGTTAGCTATAGCCTTATATGTCAGCTTCACGGTAAGTGCCCATCATTTCACTAATGGTCGTCCATACAGTGATATTCCCATTTCAGAATAACGCTGCACAAAATTCGAAAAAGGTTGCAATAAAAAATGTGGGTGACTATGTTTTTTCATTTGGTCGATATTACATCATATGTTGCTGCGAATGTAATTTAAATAAGATACTGAATTTTTCTTTAGACTTGGGACAAGGCCTCTATCGGTCTCTAATCTCACGAAAACTGAATTTATGTACCATGTTCACTTCTGACCTCGTGCGCGAGAGAATGAAATATTCATAACATCCCTCATTTACCCTGAAGCGTTCAAAATATTGATACAAGATTTTGACAAGTGATAGCATGCAAAGAAGAGAGTATTTTGCTATGTTGTTAATTTACATAACATCTATGATGTCGTCGTGTGACTAGGACCTCCCGTCGGCTAGACCGTTCGCCGCGTGCAAGGCTTTCGATCTGACGCCACTTCGGCGACTTGAGCCTGTATCTAACATTTTCTGGGTCTCATGAACAAATAAAGCGAGTTGGGTCTCACACGATCGCTGTTTCCGGAATCCATGTTGATTCCTACAGAGTAGATTCTGGGTTTCCAAAAACGACATGATACGTGAGCAAAGAACATGTTCTAAAATTCTACAACAGATCGATGTCAGAGATATAGCCCTATAGTTTTGTGCCTCTGCTCGACGACCCTTCTTGAAGACTGGGACTACCTGTGCTCCTTTCCAATCATTTGGAACCTTCCGTTCCTCTAGAGACTTGCGGTACACGGCTGTTAGAAGGGGGGAAGTTCTTTCGCGCACTCTGTGTAGAATCGAACTGGTATCCCGTCAGGTCCAGTGGACTTTCCTCTGTTGAGTAATTTCAGTTGCTTTTCTATTCCTTGGACTCTTATTTCGATGTCAGCCATTTTTTCGTTCGTGCGAGGATTTAGAGAAGGAACTACAGTGCGGTCTTCCTCTGTGAAAAAGCTTTGGAAAAAGGTGTTTTGTGTTTCAGCTTTACGCGTGTCATCCTCTGCTTCAATGCCATCAACATACCAGAGTGTCTGGATAGGCTGTTTCGAGCCACTTACTGATTTAACGTAAGACCAGAACTTCCTAGGATTTTCTGTCAAGTCGGTTCATAGAATTTTACTTTCGAATTCATTGAACGCTTCACGCATAGCCCTCCTTACGCTAACTTTGACATCGTTTAGCTTCTGTTTGTCTGAGAGGTTTTGGCTGCGTTTAAACTTGCAGTGAAGCTCTCTTTGCTTTCGCAGTCGTTTCCTAACTTTGTTGTTAAACCACGGTGGGTTTCTCCCGTCCCTCACAGTTTTACTCGGCGAGTACTTGTCTAAAACGCATTTTACGATTGCCTTGAACTTTTTCCATAAACACTCAACATTGTCAGTGTCGGAATAGAAATTTTTGTTTTCATCTGTTAGGTAGTCTTAAATCTGCCTTCTATTACTCTTGCTAAACAGATAAACCTTCCTCCCTTTTCTTATATTCCTATTTACTTCCATATTCAGGGATGCCGCAACGGCCTTATGGTCACTGATTCCCTATTCTGCGCTTACAGAGTCGAAAAGTTCGGGTCTGTTTGTTTCAGTAGTCCAAGATGTTATCTCCACGAGTCGGTTCTCTGTTTAATTGCTCGAGGTAATTTTCGGATGGTGCACTCAGTATAATGTCACTCGATGCTCTGTTCCTACCACCCGTCCTAAACATCTGAGTGTCCCAGTCTATATAAGGTAAATTGAAATCTCCACCTAAGACTATAACATGCTGAGAAAATTTATGTGAAATGTATTCCAGATTTTCTCTCAGTTGTTCTGCAACTAATGCTACTGAGTCGGGAGGTCGGTAAAAGGAGCCAATTATTAACCTAGCTCGGTTGTTGAGTGTAACCTCCACCCATAATAATTCACAGGAACTATCCACTTCTACTTCACTACAGGATAAACTACTACTAACAGCGACAAACACGCCACCACCGGTTGCATGCAATCTATCCTTTCTAAACACCATCTGTGCCTTTGTAAAAATTTCGGCAGAATTTATCTGTGGGTTATGCCAGCTTTCTGTACCTATAACGATTTCAGCTTCGGTGCTTTCTATCAGCGCTTGAAGTTCCGGTACTTTACCAACGCAGCTTCGACAATTTGCAATTACAATACCGATTGCTGCTTGGTCCCCGCATGTCCTGACTTTGCCCCGCACCCTTTGAGGCTGTTGCCCTTTCTGTACTTGCCCGAGGCCATCTAACCTAAAAAAACCGCCCAGTCCACGCCACACAACCCCTGCTACCCGTGTAGCCACCTGCTGTGTGTAGTGGACTCCTGACATATCCAGCGGAACCCGAAAGCCACCACCCTATGGCGCAAGTCGAGGAATCTGCAGCCCACACGGTCGCAGAACCGTCTCAGCCTCTGATTCAGACCCTCCACTCGGCTCTGTACCAAAGGTCCGCAGTCAGTCCTGTCGACGATGCTGCAGATGGTGAGCTCTGCTTTCATCCCGCTAGCGAGACTGACAGTGTTCACCAAATCAGATAGCCGCCGGAAGCCAGAGAGGATTTCCTCCGATCCATAGCGACACACATCATTGGTGCCGACATGAGCGACCACCTGCAGATGGGTGCACCCTGTACCCTTCATGGCATCCGGAAGGACCCTTTCCACATCTGAAATGACTCCTCCCGGTATGCATACGGAGTGCACATTGGTTTTCTTCCCCTCTCTTGCTGCCATATCCCTAAGGGGCCCCATTACGCTCCTGACGTTGGAGCTCCCAACTACCAGTAAGCCCACCCTCTGCGACTGCCCGAATCTTGCAGACTGAGGGGCAACCTCTGGAACAGCACAAGCAGCCATGTCCGACCGAAGATCAGTATCAGCTGGAGACAGAGCTTGAAACCGGTTCGTTAGACAAACTGGAGAGGCCTTCTGTTCAGCCCTCCAGAATGTCTTTCGCCCCCTGCCACACCTTGAGACGACCTCCCACTCTACTACAGGTGAGGGATCAGCCTCAATGTGGGCAGTATCCCGGGCAGCCACAGCCGTAGTCCGATCGGAGGATGCGTGGGACGAGCTGGCCGTCCCCGACAAACCCCCATCCGGAACCCCACAGTGATGCCCATTGGCAACAGCCTCAAGCTATGTGACCGAAGCCACACTGCCTGAACCTGAGAGCGAAGGGATTCCAACTCATCCCGCATCCGAACACAGCAGCCGCAGTCCCTATCCATGCTAAATACTGTTGTGCAAAGAACGTCTGAACTAATCTACAGAGAGCACGAACAATTCGACACAAAATTTAAACGGTTATTAAAATACAAGATTGCCTAGTAAATGCAGTAATGCTGCTACTTGCGCACTGCTGACACACTGCTCGGCAGCAGAAGGAGACTACACGATTTTACACTATTCAGGTACCAAAACGCGATGCTACAACTCTCAAATACTATAATACGCCCGAAATTTATGAATTAAACAATGCAAGTAGCCAGAAACACACAAAGAAATTAAAAATTAAACTATGTAACAAATAAGTGAGCTAAGAGTATACGACTTGTTGCTGACAGCTGCTTATCCAACGGCGGCAGGGAGTACACTGGCTGTGACCAACCGACACTGGCCGTTCAAAACAAAAACAGAAGACAGACGACTACGCGAATTTACACTATTCAGGTACTAAAGCGCGATGCTACAACTCTCAAATACTATAATACGCCCGAAATTTATGAATTAAACAATGCAATACCCAAAAACACGCAAAGACATTAAGAACTAAACTATGTAACAAATAAGTGAGCTGCTTATCCAACGGCGGCAGGGAGCACACTGCATCAGTTATGTGTTAATCGTATAGCTTTTCTTCTCTGAGTTATTGTATTTTAACTGTTTGTGCATCGTTTCCTCTGTGAAGTAATTTGGGGTATATCCGATAGAAAAGCAACTGATGCAACTGGTTGGTATTCTTTTGAGATAATAGGACGTGAAGATGCCTAGAAAATATGTACGAAAACTAACGTGACAAACGTGAGGCCCTGCTGCAATGGCACTGGCCATACTAACCGCTTAGATGCAGAAAAGTGATCACTATGTATGCACACAGAAAAATGCATGTACACTCATGCTCATAAATTAAGGATAATGCTAATACATGGTGAAACAACGCTCTGGTGACCGGTTTGCGGGCTTAAATCACCTCGTGGTATGACCATGCGGTGCATCTGACTGCGGTCGTCGCACGGTGGCGCTGGCAGCAGTCCACATACGCAGAGGTGTGTTGGTGTATGTCAGAGTACGGTGCAGCGAGTAAGTGTGCAGACGTTTTCAGACGTGCTAATGGTGACTGTGTGTTTAAAATGGCTCAAAGAACACATATTGATGACGTTATGAGGGGTAGAATACTAGGGTGACTGGAGACTGGTCAAACACAGCAGGTCGTACGTAGCACGGGCCCTCCGCGTGCCACAAAGTGTGATCTCAAGATTATGGCAACGATTCCAGCAGACAGGAAACGTGTCCAGGCGGTACATTACGGGATGTCCAGAGTGTACACCACCACAAGAAGACCGATATCTCACCATCAGTGCCCGCAGACGGCCACGGAACAGTGGTCCCAGGTTATATTCACGGACGAATCCAGGTATAGTCTGAACAGTGATTGTCGCCGGGTTTTTATCTGGCGTGAACCAGGAACCAGATACCAACCCCTAAATGTCCTTGAAAGGGACGTGTATGGAGGTCGTGGTTTGATGGTGTGGGGTGGGATCATGATTGGTGCACGTACACCCCTGTATGTCTTTGACAGAGGTGCTGTAACAGGTCAGGTGTATCAGGACATCATTTTGCACCAGTATGTCCGCCATTTCAGGGGTGCAGTGGGTCCCACCTTCCTCCTTATGTATGATAACGCACGGCCCCACCGAGCTACCATCGTGGAGGAGTACCTTGAAACAGAAGATATCAGGCGAATGGAGTGGCCTGCCTGTTCTCCAGACCTAAGCCCCATCGAGCACGGCTGGGATGCTCCCGGTCGACGTATCGCTGCACGTCTTCAAACCCCTACGACACTTCAGGAGCTCCGATAGGCACTGGTGCAAGAATGGGAGGCATACCTCAGCAGCTGCTCGACCACCTGATCCAGAGTACGCCAAGCCATTGTGCGGCCTGTGTACGTGTGCATGGTGATCATATCCCATATTGATGTCGAGGACCATGCGCATAAAACAGTGGCGTTTTGTAGCACATGTGTTTCAGGATGGTTTTCCCAACTTATCACCAATACCGTGGACTTACAGATCTGTGTCGTGTGTGTTCCCTATGTGCCTATGCTATTAGCGCCAGTTTTGTGAAGTGCCACGTTGTGTGGCGCCACACTCTGAAATTATCCTTAATTTATGAGCATGAATGTAGTTCCAATATATTATTTACTTTTTCAATTTAATTTATTAGATGTGACACCTTAAGTGAAAACTGAATTTCTTTTCGAGTGACTACACCCCCTACGCTCCCCCCCTTTGTTACGTGGCCAGAGGTGTCGCCCTACAACGTCAGTATTGGCTCTCTAGTACCCCCACTGACCTACGGGGTCCCGAGCTTAACGTCTCCATCCGACGGATGGATTACAATTAACAGTGTTACATGGCCTCACATCATGAGACACTGTGAAGAGGTTTGCAATTTAATCTAGGACTCTGGAAGAAAGACTAGTGACTAGGACCTTTACGCCACGATCTCTCCTCTCCTCACCGGAGAACTACTGACAGTGAAAATTTTCCATCATCAGGATTCGAACCACTTTATCTCCGAACCACACACCAACGCACAGACGTGTTTTGGAGTTTTTCTAAAGGGCCTCGCACACTAGCGACGGATCACAGCGACCAGTCGCAACCGACATCGTCTGCAATCGGTCACTCGCCTCGACAATCCACACACGAGCGATTGCCAAGCAATCTGAGCTAGTATTATGAACGTCACTCTGTCGGGAATTTCTGCTATAGAAAATGAATTGCTATCTTTAGCAACAGTTACAGCTGATTTCTGTATACCCACGAATACTTGTAAGACATAAATTTAAAATAAATGAGAGTTATTATTTATGAAACTTGTTCTCAAATGCTTTTCTTCAAAACTTTAGGTTACTTTACCGAATATATTACATTTATCACTGACGCCAAATGGGTTGTGTACATCTTTCTAGAGTGTGAATACAATTCATTTTATGTTTATTAGTACCCGATTCCTCTTTTATTCATTAGTCTTATAATTTAGCTGCAAGTATTTGCACAATTTCCTCGACGTGTAAAAAAATGTTCAAATGTGTGTGAAATCTTACGGGACTTAACTGCTAAGGTCATCAGTCCCTAAGCTTACACACTACTTCACCTAAATTATCCTAAGGACAAACACACACACCCATGCCCGAGGGAGGGCTCGAACCTCCGCCGGGACCAGCCGCACAATCCATGACTGCAGCGCTGCAGACCGCTCGGCTAATCCCGCGCGGCCTCGACGTGTATATAGAGATATTGTCAATTGCAGCACTACTGATTATCTGTTATAAATTGTGTGAAGAAGAGTTAGATTATATGAAATGAGAAGATTCAAATGGCTCTGAGCACTATGGGGCTTAACTTCTGAGGTCATCAGTCCCCTAGAACTTAGAACTGCTTAAACCTAACTAACCTAAGAACATCACACACACCCATGCCCGAGGCAGGATTCGAACCTGCGACCGTAGCGGTCGCGCGGTTCCAGACTGTAGCGCCCAGAACCGCTCGGCCACCCCGGCCGTCGAAATGAGAAGCGATCTGAGTGTAACTGTACAACAGATTTGCCTTGAACATTTAGATTAAGCTGTCCTCTTAACATTAAGTTGGTAGATACGCACGAAATGCTGTTTAGAAGTTAAAAATTTTAATAATGCGTATAATTATTTCATAAATAACTCAAAATCATAGTATGAAGCCCATTTTATCGCGGCTATCATTACAAACTTCCCACCAGCTCTGCTTCTATTGCACAAGCTTGGAAATGACAAAGCGGAGGATGTCCTTTGTATTACTTCTTAACATCTGTGGCATCTCCAGCTGCCACCTCGCTTGTGAGAGTAGTTCATGGTCCCTGGGTAACTATAAATTCTAATATAAATTTCTTACTCGACATAGGCAAAGCGAAACGAAACAAAATTGTATAACCATGCTCGATACGCTGAGAAACGAATAACAACCATATTGCCACACAGCGCTGCTAACAGGCCTAGCAACCATGCTGCGTGCATGAATCACAAACGATCCATGAGACTGCCTGGAATTTCAATGTGACCAGCGATGAGCGACCGATCGCTGCGATTTGCCAATGCACGTGCGATCTGCGAAGTGATCGGTCGCCCATGCAACGGATCGCTGCGATCCGACACTCGTGAGTGGTGTGGGGTTTCCAGGTTCTTCCATTCCTACGTAGCCAATGCTGAACAAAAAAGCAGCTACAATATCGCCATTTTTCGTCATTAAAATAGCCACAATATCGTCATTCTCGATCAGTTAAATTAAATGAAATGGGAGATACGATACTGCGTGAAGAGTTTGACAGAGCACTGAAAGACCTGAGTCGAAACAAGGCCCCGGGAGTAGACAACATTCCATTGGAACTACTGACGGCCTTGGGAGAGCCAGTCCTGACAAAACTCTACCATCTGGTGAGCAAGATGTATGAAACAGGCGAAATAGCCTCAGACTTCAAGAAGAATATAATAATTCCAATCCCAAGGAAAGCAGGTGTTGACAGATGTGAAAATTACCGAACAATCAATTTAATAAGCCACAGCTGCAAAATACTAACACGAATTCTTTACAGACGAATGGAAAAACTGGTAGAAGCCGACCTTGGGGGAGATCAGTTTGGATTCCGTAGAAACACTGGAACACGTGAGGCAATACTGACCTTACGACTTATCTTAGAAGAAAGATTAAGGAAAGGCAAACCTACGTTTCTAGCATTTGTAGACTTAGAGAAAGCGTTTGACAATGTTGACTGGAATACTCACTTTCAAATTCCAAAGGTGGCAGGGGTAAAATACAGGGAGCGAAAGGCTACTTACAATTTGTACAGAAAGCAGATGGCAGTTATAAGAGTCGAGGGACATGAAAGGGAAGCAGTGATTGGGAAGGGAGTGAGACAATGTTGTAGCCTCTCCCCGATGTTATTCAATCTGTATATTGAGCAAGCAGTAAAGGAAACAAAAGAAAAATTCGGAGTCGGTATTAAAATCCATGGAGAAGAAATAAAAACTTTGAGGTTCGCCGATGACATTGTAATTCTGTCAGAGACAGCAAAGGACTTGGAAGAGCAGTTGAATGGAATGGACAGTATCTTGAAAGGAGGATATAAGATGAACATCAACAAAAGCAAAACGAGGATAATGGAATGTAGTCGAATTAAATCGGGTGATGCTGAGGGAATTAGATTAGGAAATGAGACACTTTAAGTAGTAAAGGAGTTTTGCCATTTGGGGAGCAAAATAACTGATGATGGTCGAAGTAGAGAGGATATAAAATGTAGACTGGCAATGGAAAGGAAAGCGTTTCTGAAGAAGAGAAATTTGTTAACATCGAGTATAGATTTAAGTGTCAGGAAGTCATTTATGAAAGTATTTGTATGGAGTGTAGCCATGTATGGAAGTGAAACATGGACGATAAATAGTTTGGACAAGAAGAGAATAGAAGCTTTCGAAATGTGGTGCTACAGAAGAATGCTGAAGATTAGATGGGTAGATCACATAACTAATGAGGAAGTATTGAATAGGATTGGGGAGAAGAGAAGTTTGTGGCACAACTTGACTAGAAGAAGGGATCGGTTGGTAGGACATGTTCTGAGGCATCAAGGGATCACCAATTTAGTATTGGAGGGCAGCGTGGAGGGTAAAAATCGTAGAGGGAGACCAAGAGATGAATACACTAAGCAGATTCAGAAGGATGTAGGTTGCAGTAGGTACTGGGAGATGAAGAGGCTTGCACAGGATAGAGTAGCATGGAGAGCTGCATCAAACCAGACTCAGGACTGAAGACCACAACAACAACAAAAAATTAGCTGAGCTCATTCTAGAACAAACAGTCGTACAATTCGACAGCGATAATGCCTATATAAGTTCAGTGAGCTGTCTGGTTATTCAGTAACCGATAACACACGTCCCAACACGCTCGCTGACACACATGCCAGACTGGACACACCCAGGAATCTTCTTGTTCAAAGAAACATTTCTTGAGTCCTGCCGGGAATTGAACCGAGGCTCACTACCGACTGAGCTATGAAGCCAGTTAAAATGCAGTCATGTGTAAATGCAATGGTGAGGATATGGAAGATACAGCAGTTGCCGAATTCAAATACAGTTACATTTAATTGTCACGGTTATTAATTTGAGACCTTATAAAACTTATAACATGAAATGGTTCATGAATCAATATACCAAACTTGCACAAGGGATATTCTAATGTGTAGCTTCAGTTACCAAATATTCTCTTCGAGCTTCTTAAATATTGCTGTTTACAGCTATTGAATAAATTTTTTTAGTACATACAAAATCATTACGCGGTATACTGTTGAGTTAGACCTTAATTCATAACAGTGCACTAAATATTTCTGTTTTTATTCCATTTATGATTATTGTTTTTGTTGTATTCATAATACTGGACACTCTTTCCACTACAGCATTACAAATAGTTAGTGACATCAACAACAATGCAAATGCACCCAACTCTTTGAAAGTTAAAGAGCCTCCAGCATTTTTATGGTGTAAAATTGTTGGCCAAAATTAGTACGAACTTGTCAAACCACCAGGCTCACGAAACTCAGCCTTGTTAACTAGCTCAGTAGAGTTATATTGATTCTCAATAGTATCCATGCCATTTATTATGTTAGTACCTATGAATGGTAAATCTTTGAAATTCACTTTTGATGTTTGTGACGGGAGTTCCTTATGATTTAAGTAGTGGATCTTCTTAAATTGATTCCACAATTCACGATTCCACAAAACACGTACAGCTGTTAACTGTTGGATCAGCTCAATAACAATAGGCGACGATAGCAAGACCTGGGTCTGAGTGTACAGCATCGTGGAGGAATGCAAGATCACCATAAGTAAGAAGAGAGTACCGTTCTGCTAGTAGTGTCAGGTTTTCTTGCGCCATGAAATAACGCAGCGTCATCCATGACAACGACAGGACAATTATTGTATGTTTAGTCGGGATCGTTAACAACCAACTTCCAAGAAGGAACGATTTACGTTCGTTTTATTTTCATTCAAGTAAAAGAAAATAGCCATTAAGTCGCCGACTACGAGGTTTGGAACTTAAATAATGGCAAATATTTATTCACAACCGATACAAAAGAGTTACATATTTGCACCTGTCAAAGTAGTCACCAGCGTTGTGTAGAACCCGTTGCCAGCGATGTGGAAGGCGTAGTATACCGTTAGCACAGCCTGTTCTGTTGATGGTGCGAATGAAGCGGTCTACTGCCTGTCGAATATCTGGAACAGTTCTGAAGCGAATGCCACGAAGTGGTTCCTTCACCTTCGGAATTAAATCAAAGTCACAAGGACTTAAATCCGGGGAGTATGGTGGATGGTACAGTACTTCCCAGTCCCATCGACCGAACAGGGCAGCTACAAAATGGTTCACATGGCGCTGAGCACTATGGGACTTAACATCTGAGGTCAGCAGTCCCCTAGAACTTAGAACTACTTAAACCTAACTAACCTAAGGACCTCACACACATCCATGCCCCAGGCAGGATTCGAACCCGCGACCGTATCAGCAGCGCGGTTCCAGACTGAAGCGCCTAGAACCGCTCGAGTGCAGCCACAGCTTGCGCTGTATGCGCCCGCGCATTGTCGTGCAAAATGATGGGTGGGCTGCGCAGAAAGTGTCGCCGCTCCTTTTGCAAAGATGGCTGCAGGTGATGTTCCAAAAACGAACAGTAATACTGTGCACTGACGGTCTGCCGTGGAGAAATGTAATGCCTTAGGATAACACCATCACAGTCGTACACGAGAATCACCATAACTTTAAACCGCTCGATTCGCATCATCAACAGAACAGGCTCTGCTTAAGGTATACTACGCTTTCCACATCGCTGGCAACGGGTTCTACACAACGTTGGTGACTACTTTGAAGGACAGTAACAGGTGCAAACATGTAACTCTTTTGTATCGGTTGTGAATAAATAGCTGCCACTATTTAAGTTCCAACCCTCGTAATTCTTTTACTAGCCAAATTTAATCGCCAGTCGCCAGAAAGTTACCATGGCTATTATAAAACAAGATAGCCAAGAGTGCGAAAAAATCGCGACACCTGACAATCCTGTTGTGGGGCCCTTAATGTGCACCAGAATACGGCAACATAGATGTCGCTACTTAGCGAGAATTTCACCAATGATTAGATGAAACAAACGCGCGAAACACGTGTGCTATCAAGGTGCTTGTTAATGCAGTTTCCTTAATAAAATCCGATGTTTAACGCAATTTTTACTGCCACTACTTGCGGTGCATTTACCGGTTTTTGCAATGTGTGCGTTAGACTGAACTGTCAAAAATACGTATTTTGAGGCATAACTCAAAGGAAGTAAAAAACCGTAGGACTCTCCGGCATTCGCTATTTGACCATATACGTATCAGACGTTGGAGACCACGAACTGCGTCTGCCGTACATGCAATTAATTACTTGCCTGGAGCCTTACAAGGGAACCTCCCCATCGCACCCCCCTCAGATTTAGTTATAAGTTGGCACAGTGGATAGGCCTTGAAAAACTGAACACAGATCAACCGAGAAAACAGGAAGAAGTTGTGTGGAACTATGAGAAAAATAAGCAAAATATACAAACTGAATAGTCCATGTGCACGATAGGTAATGTCGAGGAGAGTGTTAGCTCAGGAGCGCCATGGTCCTGTGGTTAGCGTGCGGAGCTGCGAAACAGGAGGTCCTTGGTTCAAGTCTTCCCTCGAGTGAAACTTTTACTTACTTTATTTTCGCAGAGTTATGATCTGTCCGTTCGTTCATTGACGTATCTGTTCACTGTAATAAGTTACGTATCTGTGTTTTGCGACCGCACCGCAAAACCGTGCGATTAGTAGACGAAAGGACGTGCCTCTCCAATGGGAACCGAAAGCATTTGATCGCAAGGTCATAGGTCAACCGATTCCTCCACAGGAAAACACGTCTGATATACTCTATACGACACTGGTGACGGCATGTGCGTCACATGACAGGAATGTGTTGTCGACCCACCTAACTTGTACACTTGGCGAATAGGTAAAAAGATTCTTCTACCTTGCCCGATTTAGGTTTTCTTGTGGATGTGATAGTCACTCCAAAAAAGTGATGAAAACATAAGAGTTTGTCACATAAACTGCAACAAATGAATGCAACACTTTCACAGTCGCAGTTTTCCCTTTGCTCTGTCAACGTTTTCAAATTTTTCCGTGTGTAGAGCGTCAAATCCTGCAAATGTCCAAGCAAATCTGAACATGTTATGGAATTTTGGAGAGCGAAGTTGATTATGTGTGAGTGCTTGAACTTTGATAATTGTCTGAAAATAAAAAATTAAACTTTTCACTCCAGGGAAGACTTGAATCAAGGACCTCTCGCTGCGCTGCTGCTTACGCTAACCACGGGACCACGGCACTCCTGAGCTAACATGTTCCTTTATGTTGCCTATCTTGGGCATGGACTACTCGGTTTGTATATTTTGCTTATTTTTTCATAGTTACACACAACTTCTTCCTGTTTTCTCGATTGATCTGTGTTCAGTTTTTCAAGGCCTATCCACTGTGCCAACTTATAACTAAATCTGAGGGGGGGGGGGGGGAGAGGGTTCGATGGGGAGGTTCCCTTGTTAGAAGCGAACAGCAATCAACGCCTGGATATTACAGGTACACATCGTAGCAAGAAATACTAGTAATCTACACTCCAGCTATTAGATGCGAAGGGGAACAACGGTGTGAGGTGCAGAGCGGTGCCGTTTGACGACCTCGCGCTGTGGATGTGGTTGCGTAACCGCAGCGCAGGCTAAGCTGCGCGCTGCCGTAGCGTGCAGCGTGGCGCGTGCGGATAGGAGCTTCTCCGTGTGTGACAGGAGGAAATCCTGACGTGCCACCAGAATGCGCGATGCCCGCACCCAGGGACAAGCAGCACCCATGTATAGCTGCTGCAGCTAGTGCGAGCGCTTCACGGGCGTCCCTGCAGCTACTATCATCTCTGCAGCTCGCACGGTGCGTTTGATTACGCGGTTGATACGAGGTATCATTGGAAAGGTTTAAGAATGGGCTTGTAATTGTACAATCGTTGTACTTACATGCTCCTTCGAAATAAAATGATAATTAAATCGAAACCCTTAGCTGCCGACCGGTGTTGTTGATATACATAAATGGGTACAGCTGAAAATGTGTGCCCCAACCTGGACTCGAACCCGGGATCTCCTGCTTACATGGCAGACGCTCTATCCATTTTTTGTGCGTGTGTTTTGTTCGTTATGGTTCGTTGCATTTAGTCGTAGCGGACGTCACATGACATCCGTTGAAGCTCGTTGTTGACCTTTCCATTCAGTTTTTTTATTACAGAGGCCAGCCACCTCTCTGACCGAACACGCTGAGCTACCGTGGCGGCATTCATCTGAGCCACCAAGGGCACAGAGGATAGTGCATCTGCAGGGACTTATACCTTGCACGCTTCCCGTCCACAACCCACATTCGTAGTGTTCCTAATAGATATTTGCACATTCACTCACTACTCGCGCCAGATTAAGCTGACGAGTTCGGGCAAAGCGTGCGCATTTGCACAGAAGAAGGTCAATTTGTGCCCCAGTCGGGGCACACATTTTCCGCTGTCCCCATTGATGTGTATCAACAACATCTGTGGACAGCTAAGGGTTTCGATTTAATTATCATTTCGTTCTAGAGAAGCTGTATGGTCATCAATGGTATCCGTTCTTTCGGGAACAGATACCATCTTCATATGGTTAAAGGCTACCCAGCCATTGACCTTCTTCTGTGTGAATGCGCACGCTTTGCCCGAACTCTTACGGTACTCGTCAGCTTAATCTGGCGCGAGTAATGAGTGAATGGGCAAATATCTGTTAGGAACACTACGTGTGTAGGTTGTAGACAGTTGGTGGGGTTGGGTTGTTTGGGGAAGGAGACCAGACAGCGAGGTCATCGGTCTCATCGGATTAGGGAAGGATGGGGAAGGAAGTCGGCCGTGCCCTTTCATAGGAACCATCCCGGCATTTGCCTGGAGCGATTCAGGGAAATCACGGAAAACCTAAACCAGGATGGCCGGACGCGGGATTGAACCGTCGTCCTCCCGAATGTAGACAGTTGGGAATGTGGTTCTCACGGGAAGCGTGCAAGGGATAAGTCCCTGCAGACGCACATACACTGTGCCCTTGGTGGCTCAGATGGATGCCGGCACGGTAGCTCAGCGTGTTCGGTCAGTGGGCTGCGTGCTCTCTGTAATAAAAAAAGGCTGAGTCAAGGAACCAACGATCAATTTGAACGGATGTCTTGTGACGTCCGCCCCGACCAAACGCAACGAACTATATCGAACAAAATGAGTAAAAAAAAAAGATGGACAGAGCATCTGCCATGTAAGTAGGAGATCCCGGGTTCGAGTCCCAGTCGGAGCACACATTTTATCAACAACACCTGTCGGCAGCTAAGGGTTTCGATTTAATTATCATTTCATTCTAGAGAAGCTGCGCGGTCATGAATGGTATCTGTTCTTTTGGGAACAGATACCATCTTCATATATCCTTCAGAATAGTCCCCTTCTGACTGAACGCACCGACTCCAACGGTATTTCCTCATTTCTCTCCGTATTTGCCTGGATGTCTTCAATAGAGTCAAATCGCTTCCCTTTCAGTGAAAATTTCAGTTCAGAAAACAGGTAGATGTCCGCAGGGGCCAAATCAGGGGAATATGGTGGTTGTGGAAGTACAGGAATTTTGAATTTGGTCAAGAATTCAACGATGTAGAAGACACAATGAGCCGGAGCTTTGTCATGGAGTAGCACCCAGCTCCTGTCTTTCTGCAATGCAGGCCTTTTCTTCTGCACCTTTTCGCGCAAACGCTCAAGGACACATTCGTATTATTCCTGGTTAATTGTCTGTTCTCCAGGGGAAAATGAATGATGCACAATACCGGTAGAATCGAAAAAATCACCAACATTGTCTTCACCTTCGACCGACTTTGCCATGCTTTTTTCGGTCGTGGTGAACCTGGAGTCTTCCACTGCGAAGACTGCAGTTTGGTTTCAGGATCATATTCAATACCCTATTTAACAAATATGGGTCATTTTTAGTCCAATTAATCAGTTCTTGGCACACTTCAAGTCAGTATTGTCTCTGATCACTTGACAATACTTTTGGAATGAATTTTGCGGACACTCTACACGTGTTCAGATCTTCAGTTAAAACTGACTGAATTGCATAGAAACTTAAATTAAGTTCATCAGCAATCTCCCTAATTGTAAGTCTACGATCAAAGCGCACTAAGTCACGAACTTTGACATCATTTTCATTCGTTTTTGAGGTGGAAGGACGGCTGGACCGTGGTTCATCTTCAAATGATTCGCGACCATTTTTAAGTCTGTTGAACCAGACAAAAATATTTGACTGGCTCATACAATTATCTCCAAAAGCTGTTTTTAATAGTTCGCAAGTCTCAGATGCTGATTTCCCGGTTTTAATACAAAATTTCACACGAACTTGTTGTTCCGTTTTTACATCCATTTTCAGGCAGACAGAATCAGGGAACAAGCCCTAACCGATCCGCACTCAACCAGCTGCCACAATGAAGTGAATAAAGGAAACGCAGTTTCCTGTCACAGGGCATTCAAGGACAAGGCAATGACTCACTCCTCACCCTCCATGTACCTACCTGCCAAACCAATAAGCAGTAGCGGATCCATTCTTAAAACTTTCCAGTCACACCTCGTATTTCACGGATGCAATCGTTTTGCTGTTAACATTACTGCAAAGTGACTGTGATACACAACCGAGGTGCAGATTCAAGCGGTTCTACCAGTGATGGTGTTCAGAGTGCTGTAGTGCGGGCTGTATACATCGCAGGATGCTGAAACATCTTAGGAAGTCCATTAATCGGTGTGCTGGCGGAGCACGCTCAAAAAAATAATAGTTTCACTTTCTGTCACCAGGTGAATATCTGGCGCTGTAACCAGTCAGAAAGTCGTGAGGGTGCAGGAAAAAGGGAGGAACGCTCGAATACATGATAACGGTGGTTCTGGCACGTTTATTAGTATACGGTCACAAGTTACAGTGTATGTTCAATATGCTGTCATGACTCAGCAACATGCTGCATCCATAACATGGCATGGTCGACAGTTGCTCACAGCATATCAGCAGTGCAATCAGAGCAATATGTCATTGTATGCTATCCATCAGATCAAGAAGAGTATGGATACATCCCTGACAGACATGCTCTTTCAGACATCCCACAAACAGAACTCACGTGAATTTAAATCGGCGATCTGGAAGGGCAAACATCCCAAAACTGTCTAGAGAAGATGCGGTCGTTACCAAAGGTATCTCGAAGCAAATCTCTGACCTGGCAAGCGACATGTGGTGTCGCCCCATCTTGCATGAAAATAGTAGTGGTGCGGACACAGTTGCACTCTTGCAAAGGTGGAATCGCGTGTTGTACAAGGAGGTCCTCATAATGTGCGGATGTCACTGAACATCTAATAGGCGAGAACGAAGTAGCTTGTGAAACAACAGCCACACGATTACGTAAGGTGAGTGCTGCGGATGTTCCTGCACAACACGTGTTGGAGTAGAACCCCATTTGCGACAGTTCTGTGCATTCACTGCACCGTGCAGAGTAAAATGCGCCTCACCCATCTGAAGAATATTCTTCCATGTCATCCATTTCCATGCGTGTCAGAAAGTGAAGGGCAGGTCACAGCGTTATAGCCTGTCTTGGGGCTTCATTTAGAGCACATTCCGAAACTTGTAGAGATGCCAGTGTAGAATACGCAGCAAAATCATTTGAACTGTTGACCAAGGGAGAGACAATTTCCCAGAGCAGTGGCCAGAATTTGAGGCATGTGCTGCACGGTCAGCTATAGGTACGTCAACTCCATCAACAGCTGCCATGGGAATGGGACATCTCTCTCTCCCTACTCCCCACCTAATTCACCTGATTCTTCAAATTTCTTAGTCATATTCTTTAGCCCATTTATTGACATGTGGCCTCTTCGCAGGCGTTTCTGTCGACGATATTCCCGCGTAGCGACGATGCTATTGCTGCCGTTGGGACGAAACAGCTTTATCAGCAGTGCACGGTCTTTCTTCTCAATAGCCATTGCATTTCGTACGGAAAACTCCAACCTTCTTAACCCTTTAGTATAGTCACTTCGCAAGAGAAATCAACAAACATTGCCAAGTGACAAACAGCACACTGACGTCAACACAGGAGGCTTTTCACGTTATGACGGGTTACAGCGCCTTATTTTTACCTGGTGGCAGGAAGTGGAAATATTATTGTTTTCAGCATACTCTGAGACCACATCGAACATACCCTACGTTGGTTCAACATCCTGCGATTTATAAATCCCGTTCTGCAGCACTCGCAACACTGTCGGTTTAATCATAACCACCCGGTATCTATACTCTAATAGTTGAAATGGCTCTGAGCACTATGGGACTCAACTGCTGAGGTCATTAGTCCCCTAGAACTTAGAACTAGTTAAACCTAACTAACCTAAGGACGTCACAAACATCCATGCCCGAGGCAGGATTCGAACCTGCGACCGTAGCGGTCTTGCGGTTCCAGACTGCAGCGCCTTTAACCGCACGGCCACTTCGGCCGGCTATCTATACTCTGCAAGCCACTTTCCGATATATAGCTGACGGTAGCTTGTGTACCAGCGTGACATCCCCCTTTTCCTGTTCTAGCTCCCAATCGTTAGCATGATGAACGATTGCTGGTAATCCTCTGTGTGAGCGTGAACCGCTCTAATTTTACCTTCAAGCTCTTTTTGCGAGATGTATGTAGGGAGAAGTAATGTATTTGTTGACTCTTGTAGAAACTAACGCTTTCTGAATTTCAACAATAAACTACACCGTGAAACAGAACGCCTCTCTCGCAGCTTTTGCCACTGTGGTTGGCTGAGTACCTACGTGACACTTTCGCGCTTATTAAACGAACCTGTAATGAAAGGTGCTGCTCTTGTTTGAATATTCTCTTTGGTATGGACCCCAGACTGAAGAGTGATATTCAGTTACTGATCGAACAAACTATCTCCTTTAAGGATGTACTACATTGCTTAAGAATTTTTGCAGTGAATCTCAGTCGGTGATCTACCTTACATGCGATTTGTTTTATGTAGTCATTACACTTTAAATCGCTACGTACACGTAATCCTATGTATTTTGTGGATGACTATTTCCAGTGATTGTTATGCAATCGTGTAATCACACAGTAAGCAACGCGTTATATTTGCTTGTGTTTAGTGTTTTTATTGTCTCCCGAGCCGTACCCGTTCAGCCATATCAATAGCGTAATGTTAGTTACGACGATAATAACGTAATGACAACACAACACCCAGTCCCCGAACGGGGAATATCTCTGACCTTGCCGGCAATCAAACCTAGGACGCTTCGCTTAGCAATCCGCTGCGCTGACAAAGCAGCTACCGAGGCGGACTATGTGTCGGGTTGTAGCGGCATGTGATATCGATCTGTGGACGTAGACGGCATTGATACGTTCCACTGTGTTTTCAAAAATGGTTCAAATGGCTCTGAGCACTATGGGACTTAATATCTGAGGTCATCAGTCCCCTAGAACTTAGAACTACTTAAACCTAACTAACCTAAGAACATCACACACATCCATGCCAGAGGCAGGATTCGAACCTGCGACCGTAGCAGTCACGCGGTTCCAGACTGTAGCCCCTAGAATCGCCCGGTCACAGCGGCCGACTCCACTGTGTTTAATCTTTATGTATGTACTTCCTTCTTTTATTGTCTGGTGCTCGCTGTCGATATGTTTTGGGGCTAACTGGCCGTGTTAGTGATTTGTGCCTTAGTGAAAATATATGAAGTTAACTTGCAAGTGTGGATCTTATTATTTCTGGCTATCAGTTCTATTCGCTTCAGGCAGATAACTAGAGAAAGAGGTTTTCTGCGCCTTTTTAATTTAGCATACCCGAAAGTCAAGGCTTGGACTAAACTTTTGGCAAAATACGTCTTATGGCCTCTGGGCTCAACGTTGTTTACGTTTTCATAAGAGTAAAGTTGGCAGACATGTGCATGATCCTATGGGAACGTTCGATGAACGTACAGCCCGTTTCATGCACCTACATATTGATTTGGTGGGACCTCTTCTGTGTTCTGAAAATTATAGCTACGTGTTGACGGTGGCGGATCGGTTTACCCGTTGGCCAGAAGCATTCACTATTTTCAGGATTTCAGCAGACATTGTAGCTACGACACTACTGACAGGATGGGTTGCTCGCTGTGGCGTCCCGCAAGTGATTGTGTCTGACCGCGGAAGACAATTTGAGGCTTGTCTATCTCAAGAGCTGCTACAGATATGCGGCTGCAATCGCATTCGAACAACTTCTTACCACCCAGTAAGCAATCGGTTAATTCTCGAGTCTTTGAAGGCTTCAAAAATGTCGCACGGCTCTAAGTGGACGGAAGCTTTGGTTTTGGTGCTGTTAGCGGTGCAGGAAGATCAGGTTGTTCACTGGCAGAGTTGGTGTCTGGCGAGCAAGTACACCTGCCCTCTGGTCTATTGACCGATAAACGTACAATACTACCACCTGAGAAACACACATCCCATTTTGGTAGACGATTAAAAGAGAGAATGTCACGGATCAACATAAATCCTCCGCAACATCATGACAACGATACAGTTTTCGTATACAAGGATTTGGCCACATCAACGCACATCTGGCTACTGGGTGAGACTATACGATCCCGTCTCCGTCGAACACATACATGTCCGTTCCGATTACTGTGTAGATTGCCGAACGTCTTTGTGATAGATTGTAAAGGAAAGCATGAAACGATCTCCTTAGAGCGGCTGAAACCCGTTGACCTCGTCGCAGAAAAGGACTGCAAGTGCGGCCGCTACAAACTACGACCTTCGAGCGCCGCATAGACCTCGGGCTACCGACCGCAAGATACCGCCTACAGAATCTCCACCTATTGTTCCAGTGATCACACGGGCTGGAAAATTGTTTGTCACCAGCACCCTGATATATCTAGGGTAGTGAACTTTAAAAGGCTAGCTGGTGTGGTGGCAAATGAAATCGATCTGTGGACATAGGTGGCATTGATATGTTTCAGTGTGTTTTATCTGTGTGTATGCACTTCTTTGTTCTAAGTCTTCTGCTCGCTCTCCATATGTTTTGGTGCTAACTCGCCGTGTTTGTAATTTGTGCCTTAGTGTAAATGTATTAAGTCATCTTGCAAATGTGGAGCGTACTCTTTCTCACCGTCAATTCCGTTCACTTAAGGTAGATAGTTGAAGGGGTAAGTGCCAATTCCTGACCAAGTATAGACCTTCGGGAGGTCTTCCTGCATTTCGCTACAATTTTCTGGTGTTACGGCATCTCCTCGAAAAGCCTCATGACACTTCTGACATTATTCACTAGCTCATTCATATCTACTGTGAAAGTAATGGTCTTCGGGAGGTCTTCCTGCGTTTCGCTACAATTTTCTAGTGTTGCGCCATATCCTGGAAAAGCCTCATGAAACGTCTGACATTATTCACTAGCTCATTCATATGTCCTGTGAAAGTAATGCTCATATACCACTCCCTCGGATCACACTCGCAGTTACTTTTGTGTCTGAAGATTCCTTTCCGTTCATAATGACGCGCTCACTTTTGTTTACTACACTACTGGCCATTAAAATTGCTACACCAAGAAGAAATGCAGATGATAAACGGGTATTCATTGGATAAATATGTTACACTAGAACTGACATGTGATTACATTTTCACGCAATTTGGGTGCATAGATCCCGAGAAATCAGTACCCAGAACAACCACCTATGGCCGTAATAACGGCCTTGATACGCCTGGGCATTGAGTCACACAGAGCTTGGATGGCGTGTACAGGTACAGCTGCCCATGCAGCTTCAACACGATACCACAGTTCATCAAGAGTAGTGACTGGCGTTTTGTGACGAGCCAGTTGCTCGGCCACCATTGACCAGACGTTTTCAGTTGGTGAGAGATCTGGAGAATGTGCTGGCCAGGGCAGCAGTCGAACATTTTCTGTATCCAGAAAGGCCCGTACAGGACCTGCAACATGCGGTCGTGCATTATCCTGATGAAATGTAGCGTTTCGCAGGGATCGAATGAAGGGTAGAGCCACGGGTCGTAACACATCTGAAATGTAACGTCCACTGTTCAAAGTACCGTCAATGCGAACAAGAGGTGACCGAGACGTGTAACCAATGGCACCACATACCATCACGACGTGTGATACGCCAGTATGGCGATGACGAATACACGCTTCCAATGTGCGTTCACCGCGATGTCGCCAAACACGGGTGCGACCATAATGATGCTGTAAACACAACCTGGATTCATCCGAAAGAATGAGGTTTTGCCATTCGTGCACCCAGGTTCGTCATTGAGTACACCATCGCAGGCGCTCCTGTCTGTGATGCAGCGTCAAAGGTAACCGCAGCCATGGTCTCTGAGCTGATAGTCCATGCTGCTGCAAACGTTGTCGAACTGTTCGTGCAGATTGTTGTTGTCTTGCAAACGTCCCCATCTGTTGACTCAGACATCGAGACGTAACTGCACGACCCGTTACAGCCATGCGGATAAGATGCCTGTCATCTCGACTGCTAGTGATACGAGGCCGTTGGGATCCAGCACGGCGTTCCGCATTACCCTCCTGAACCCACCAATTCCATATTCTGCTAACAGTCATTGGATTTCGCCCAACGCGAGCAGCATTGTCGCGATACGATAAACCGCAATCGCAATAGGCTACAATCTGACCTTTATGAAAGTCTGAAACGTGATGGTACGCACTTATCCTCCTTACACGAGGCATCACAACAACGTTTCACCAGGCAACGTCGGTCAACTGCTGTTTTTGTATGAGAAATCGGTTGGAAATTTTCCTCATGACAGCACTTTGTAGGTGTCGCCACCGGCGCCAACCTTGTGTGAATGCTCTGAAAAGCTAATCATTTGCATATCACAGCGTCGTCTTCCTGTCGGTTAAATTTCGCGTCTGTAGCACGTCATCTTCGTGGTGTAGCAATTTTAATGGCCAGTAGAGTAGAGCTGGTCTGATATTCCGTACGTTGTGTTTTGTTCATTACGTGGCAGTGCCGAACTGTATAGAACCCGTTCCAGACTTCAAGGAACACGGCATCAACCTGGCCGCCTTTTTTCATACTTCCTGGGCTCCGTAGACGAACAGAGCGAGCTGGGTTTCATACGATCGGTGTATTTGGAGCCCATGTTGATCCCTACAAAGGAGATTTCCGGTCTCCAGAAATGCCATAATATACGGGCATAAAATATGTTCGAAAGTTCTACAACAGACCGACGTCAGAGCCGGCCGAAGTGGCCGCGCGGTTCTGGCGCTGCAGCCTGGAACCGCGAGACCGCTACGGTCGCAGATTCGAATCCTGCCTCGGGCATGGATGTGTGTGATGTCCTTAGGTTAGTTAGGTTTAACTAGTTCTAAGTTCTAGGGGACTAATGACCTCAGCAGTTGAGTCCCATAGTGCTCAGAGCCATTTGAACCATTTGAACCGACGTCAGAGATAAAGGCCTATAGTTCAGTGTGTCTGTTCGGCGACCAGTCTTGAAAACGGTAATTCCCTGAGCTTTTTCCAATCATTAGGAATGCCTCACTCCTTCAGCGACCTACGGTACACCTCTGTTAGGAGAGGAGCAAGTTGTTTAGCACGCTCTATGTAGAACGTTACTAAGACACCGTCAGGTTCAGTGGCATTTAAACTGTTGAGCGATTTCAATTGATTTTATACCCCATGATCACTTATTTCGATATATGTGATTTTGACGTTCGGGCTACGTGTTACAAGAGGAACAGTGCGATCCACCTCAGTGATGACGTTTGGTTTGTGGGGTGCTCAACTGCGCAGTCATCAGCGCCCGTACGAAGTCCCAATTAGTACATAGTCCAATTTTTACACAGTCAAATCTAACCACAGTCAAAAATGATGACGACGATGATGATGAAATGATGAGGACAACACAAACACCCAGTCCCCACGCAGGGAAAAATCCCCAGTACGGCCAGGAATCGAACCCGAGACACTGTGATCCAGAGACAGCAGAGCTGTGTACATCCATCTCACTGAAACAGTTCTGGAATAACTGAGGAATGGGCAGGAGTGGGCCACGGTTTGCACCAGCGCTCTCCCCTCCCCACAATCCCAACCTCCTCGTATAGCACTTTCCGTCATACCTACCTATGATTTTAATAACTACAACAACTATGAAAAAATAAAATATTTTGTGTTATAATAATAATTTCGCGTAGTGACTATTAACATACCCTCAAACCAGGAAAGCTTTACAAATTAGGAAAATTTTAAAGTTTCAAGTACGCAAAGCAGCAAATGTTAACTCAGACCACTACCTAACCCGAGTGAAACTAAATTTAAAGCTCCAAAAATTTAACAAAATAATGTCAGAGATTCCTTATTTTGATAATGTTGGAATCCTACCACTTCCATTAACAAACGAAGTTGACAAATATAACCAAAAAATTTTGTACAACTTAGACACAAGTTTGTCAAAACTTCCCATACCTAAATTCCTTTACAAAGGAGGAAAAAATATGCTTGATGAAATGAAGACTGTGAACAGGCAGGAAAATGGCAAGACAATTTACTCACACATAGAAAAGTAACAAATCAGAAAAAAGGGATGATATGTTCCTGGCAACTAGGAAAGAAACTTCAATATTAATTAGACAAACAAAAACACAAATGAGAAGGGTCAGCAGCGCGGATTTGGAGAGACTCCAAGAAAAATGACACCAGGACTTACTACAAAGCGTTTAAAGTCGCTACCAATATCAAAATCTCTGCTCCAAGAAATGAAATGGACAGTTGGAACTTAACAACAAGAAAACTGCTAAAAATCTTCCACATATTAAAAGAAAACTACTAAACTTTCCTTTGCATAAATAAATATTTCTTCCATAAATTACCAAAAATCCATTTCAGATTCACACGAACCAAATGAAAAGGCTACTGCTAGACAAATTAAAAGGCTAAAAATAATAAATTAGTTGGTAAGACGGAAATGTTGCTGAACTACTGAAATCAGCTGGTCCAAAAACCTTAAAGTGAATTACATTCTTCATGAAAAACATTTGGCGAACTGAGAAAATTCCGAATGATTGGGAAACTGCCTTGATATACGCACTACATAAGAAGGAAGACAGAACTGATGATTGTAGACGGATTTCCCTCCTTCTCGTTACCTGCCTCTTGGACTGAGCACAACAACAACTTGAACACAAAACAGACAAATAGCAAACAGTTTTCAGATCAAGTAGATGTTGTCCAGAACGGAGTTTAGTTCTGAAACTAGTTCTCAGTCACAAAAAAATTTATGATAGGAACGTAGTGTTTCAAACAGCACAAAAACAAACTGGAGTTCTTAAAGAAACAGCAGAAAGGTACATCTCTCCAAATACCATAAAAAAACCGAATACATGTCTGTGGCTCCCAGAATTCTGAAAATCAAATGCGGAAAAGTTAAGACAGTTTCCCAGTTCAAATGTTTAGGCGAAACCGTTCAGGAGACTGGCCTGGAAGAGATAGGTTATATAGCGACGCGTGCACAAAGCAGGAATAGATGGCGCACAGATTCCCATATGGACGACGTAGTAGTAGACACCTCTGGAGTAAAGAAACAATTGAAAGAGTTGAAAAGAAATAAGTCGCCAGGTCCGGCTGGAACTGCAGTTTGGGTTTATAAAGATTACTCTACAGCTTTGGCCCCTTACTTAGCTTGCATTTATCGCGAATCTCTCGCCCAGTGCAAAGTCTCAGTCAACTGGAAAAAACCGCATGTTACTCTTGTAGGGAAAGGGAAAGGAGTGGACCCGCAAAAATTACAGGCCATATCCTTAGCCCCGGTTTACTGCAGAATACTTGTGCATGTGTTCCTGTTTCTATGTGTTTGGGCGCTGATGACCACGCTGTTTAGCGCCCGAAAACCTCAAACCACTCACCACTCACTCACAACATACACTCACAACGGGAGTGCCAGGTTTGGGAAATGCAGTTCGGAGTGGGACGGCGCGTGTTTGCAGCATTACGCGATAGTGTTACAATGCCCCAGCCATACGGCCAGTTGGCGAGCCATTCACGAGAAAAACGCTCCGAAACTTTTAGTCCTACAGTATATAATACCCATGCGTCCGCTCACTGAACCGAATGGCGCGGTGGCCGGTGCAATATTGGTAACAATTCGTGCTTCGGATTTTCAAAGTATCTATTTGCTTTTCACTATTAAAAAAAATAAATTGACGTTCAAATTGAAAAATTTTGTTCTTTCAACATTTTCAACTTTTCTAACCAAATTATTTCCTACAAATATTCGTTCGTATTGTATATTGAAAACTGTGTGCATGGGAGAATAATATTCATATTGTGAAGACTATGTATAATGATATGTTTATTCCGAAATTACACAAGAGCCAGAATGATATTTGTCATGAAAACACTCGAAACAAAAGATGTTTGAACAATTTGCGCATCGAATAAATGAAGATTTTTTACACGAGCAGCGAGTTTTGAGGATATCTGTCGAAAAGCAGACCTCGTTATCATTTCTAAGGATGTATCTTCCTGCAGCTAGTTTCGACGCGAACCATGCGTATTGGATCATATTGTGAAAAACAGGAGATGATAACTGATGGTGAACTATCGAGTGAATTTTAATACAATCTTTTCGTGAATTAATCTCTCGTTCCTGTTCAATTAACGTGGCGCCATTTTGCAGGCATTTAATGAAATTTTTCACCTGTCTGTAAAAATAAGCATCACAGGGTTGTACTAGTGGTGTACACTTCGGTGGAATAACAGGTGGGACGTTGTGCGTCGTCCTGGAAAACCTCGTCGTACAGTTGTGGTTGTGTTTGCCCTCCCCAGGAGTCGACGATGAGGAGAAACCTTTTGTTCCCAACATAGGGCTTCAAAGATGTTTTAAGAAACTCGTTGTACGTGTTTGTAGTCAGCTTTCCAGATTTTGATGGCGTCATAATGACGTTCTTGTATGTTTTGGCGTATTCATCGATCGTCTTCTGGACTCGGGGTCCAAATGCACTTGTTGTCTCCTGCAGGCATACGAAAACACTCGGCAGGACACGTCCAGAAAAAGTAATAACATATTGTGCTGTATATGAATGCGTAACTTTCTCCATGTCCACTCTCTTCACAAGTACAGTCTTGCTTCCTTTGTGGGTGAGAGTCCGGTTGAAAGTAGACTGGTACTGACATTCTGGAAGCAAATGAAACAGCACGATATTTAATGACCGAAACGACTGTACAATTACATTATTATATAAGAGAATTATTCAAATGGGTATTCGTTGTTTGAAATACCATTTATAGAATGTGATTTCATTTTGTGTCACATATCTGTTTGATCCGTGTTGATAATATAGTCCTTCTCAAAAGTGGGTATTAAATCTCGAGTTTGTAGCCGGAAAGTTTCTGCAACAGCCAACGTTTCTTCCAATGTTCGTGATACGAATTTTGTTACTTTCCGTTGACGAATTCTGTGCCGTTGTTTAAATCTCGCCACCCATCGACTAGAAGCTTTAAATTCAAAGTTTTCATATTGTGCAGCCGCTGCTAAAGCTCATTGTTGCAGATTTCAAGTGGAAACTTGCTGGTAATTGTGCCTAGCTTCGACAAAACGATCGTAAGTCCACGAATCTATCGCTGTGTATTTGTCAAATACAGATCCACCCTTTTTAATTTCATCTTCCCATCGTGATAAATATTCCTTTTTTTAAAAAAAAAACAAAAAAAAAAAACGGTGACAACCTTTACTTTCCAGCGCCTGCAGACTCCACCGAGGATGTACTTTCGCAATGTTGACGCATTGTATTTTGTATTCTAGCGGAATATACGTAGGCTCCTTGGATATTTTTCCTGGGGGTTCACGCTCGTCCGAAGAATCGTCTATTGTAACCTCTTCGAATTCTACATCTTCACCACCTTCATTCTCGTGAAGGACCTCTTCATCAACCACGATAGGGTTCTCACTCAAGAAATCTGTCACAGTGTTGTACAACTTCTGTACCATCAGCATAGCTTCGTGTGGAATTGGCGGCGAACCTTCTGACGCTAGTAAATCGTTTTCAACCAGCAGTGCGTTGAAATGGGTAACTGTATCTTTAATCATCAACTTCGATTTCTCGCTGTGTAGAGAATCGTCGGTAATATCTTCTACAAGCCCCTCAGAACTCGCGATATGTTCACTTCGAAGCATTGTAACCACAAAACGTTAGCAACAGGAAAAACTTTCGCACACGTGTGCTAGTTCCAAGCGCACAAAAGCAACTGCTAGGTTCTTCTTCCCTGTTTGTAGTGCAGGGAGCGCGGATATCCCTTCGCTCTCCAAGTTTGTCAAATGCCCCTTTGTGGGGATCCTCGTTTATAGCGGTCTCATGACACTGAAGTCGATCGTGTACCTGAACTAGTCGGATAGAAGCCGTACGTTCCTGTTCGACGGATATTATGCATAATATACATAATAGAAATGAAATATTGTCAGTATACAATACGAACGAATATTTGAAGGAAATAATTTGGTTGGAAAAGATGAAAGAACAAAAGTTTTCAATTTGAACGTCATTGTATTTTTTTTCAATAAGGAAAAGCAAATAGATGCTTTGAAAATACGAAGCACGAATTGTTACCAATATTGCATCGTCCACCGCGCCATTCGGTTCAGTGAGTGGACTCATGGGTATTATATACCGTAGTACCGAAAGTTTCGGAGCGTTTTTCTCGTGAATGGCTGGCCATCTGGCCGTATGGCTGAGGCATTGTAACACTATCGGGTAGTGCTGCAAACACGCGCCGTCCCACTCCGGACTTCATTTCCCAACCCTGGCACTCCCTTTGTCAGTTAGAATACAATAAATTTCCTTGAGACAGAAAAGCTTTTGTCCACAATCAGCACGGTTTTAGAAAGCATGACGTGTGCGAAACTCAGCTTGCCCATTTCCCACAAGGTATACGCTAACTCTCCGAATAGCGTTTGACACAGTTTCCCATTGCAGACTGTTAGTGGAGATACAAGCAGGAATAGGTTCCCAGATACGAGAGCTGTTCGATGACTTCTATACTAATAGAACCCAATGTGTTGTCTTCGATGACGAGTGTTCATCAGACACAAGGGATCGTCAGGAGTGACCAGAGAAGAGTGGCAGGACTGCTGCTATTCTGCCGGCCGGTGTGGCCGTGCGGTTCTAGGCGCTTCAGTCTGGAACCGCGTGACCACTACGGTCGCAGGTTCGAATCCTGCCTCAGGCTTGGATGTGTGTGATCTCCTTAGGTTAGTTAGGTTTAAGTAGTTCTAAGTTCTGGGGGACTGATGCCCACAGATGTCCCATGGTGCTCAGAGCCATTTGAGCTGCTATTCTCTGTCTACATAAATGACTTGACGAACATAAGCAGCAACCTATGGCTCTTTGCTGACGACGCTGTGATGGTACGGGAAGGTCTCGTCGTTGAGTGACAGTAAAAGGATGCAAGATCACTTAGAGAAAACTTCTAGTTGGTGTGGTGAACGGCAGTTACCTCTAATTGTGGGAAAATGTAAGTTAATGGAGATGATTAGGAAAAACAAACCTGTGATGTCCGAATTGTGAGGATTACACTACTGACTGATATACAATTTTTTCACTTTTACTATTTTTTTACTTCTTTCCTGCATACGTTTCTTCATACATGGAAAAGGTTATTTCAGAATGAGTTTTGTAAATTTAATTCTTGGTATAATCATGTTTCTGTTTACATAACATAATTGTTAAGTATGTGATTTCCATTTTCAATTATTCTGACGTTGCGCACTTTCTTATTACTTAACGTATTATCTGAATTCATTTTCTATCGTCAGAGTAATATGAAACTGTGATTTTGTATTAAATCTGTAAATTAACGTAACCAGAAATTTCGAAAGTGCTACGTGAAGCAAGGTATATGAGCTATGTAGAATCATATCGATAGGTCGAAAGAGAAGGCATCAACAAAGAGTCGAGAGCGAGAAGAATGGAGTGATGGTGATTATTGCCCTGCGCATGTTCTGTTATAAGTTTTGTTCGTGGCCCGTGAAAAATATCAGTGTTTGGGCAGTGCTGCGTTAATCTCGGTGTGTACCGCGATTAAAGACCTAGTGACTTTATGTTTCAAGTCGCGTATTGGCCGGAACTGTGTTTTGACTCATATCATTTGATATTCAAACAGGTAACCTGTATGTGCTCGCTGTAAAGATATGTTTTCATTGGTGAACAGCACAAGCTGTTTAGTGCGCATTTTGCGGACACTATATCGTGATAGTTTTAGGTGGGGAATGTTTTGAACTATAGCCGCGTAAAGCCTCGTTTACACGACGACACTGCGCTGCACATAACTGCGCATACCCGGCGCCCGTTTTCGCAACTCGTTGGCGAAACTAAACATTTTCGGCTTGTTCCGACTTGGCGACACTAGTTGTGTGAATACTGAGGTTAGGTGTGTCGGCAGAGAGTAAACTAACTGATATTAATACGTAAGGAAGAAGGAAATTGTTCGCGTTTTGTATATAAATGCTATGCGTAGATATTTGCAGGATTTTGATGACGTTGACTACAAAAACGAGCAGCGACTCGTTGCTGCGCTTGAAGCTTTCATACGCGGCCTGAACATGGATTCATAGACAATACCTGAGCTGCAGAATGACTCGCCAGGTTAGTCGAGAGCTCTAATGCGCTGCTTTCTGGACTCGGGTAGGCGCGCTGGCCCCGGTTCGAATCCACCTGGCGGCTTAACGACAGAGGCCATTGTGCCGGACAGTCTGGATGTGGTTTTTAGGCGGTTTTCCACATCCTACTAGGTGAATACCGGACTGGTCCCCACGTCCCGCCTCAGTTACACGGTTCGCAGACATCTGAACACATTAGCACTATTCCGTGGATTACAATAGACACAGACAGTTTGGGTACAGTACTTCCGTCCCGGGGGGTACGGGGTGGCGGCAGGAAGGGCATCTGGCCACCCCTTAAATTAACCTTGCCAATTCCGATTAACCATGCTGACCCTGCGTCATTGCGGGAAAAAGGCACAAGTGAAAGAAGAAGAAGAAGAAGAACTAAGCTGCAGAACAAAGTCCGTTCAGTTAAAATTATAGGAGTATATGCCCAAATGAATTAACAGAAATACAGGCAAGAGAAACATATTGCTGCGGAACAGTCCACATCTACAATGCTAAAATCCCATGGTTCGAGTTAACCGATTCTTTTTTTAAGGAAAATAGTTGACAAGGGAAAAGGCTACAGAAATCTGGAAAGCTGAAATCTTTACTCGATATTTATTTATTTAAAACGTCAGAGCAGTGCTTCTCATTCACAAACTGCAGTACAGATAATTAAAATAACTTACAGAGTCTTCCAGTACAATTTCTTTCAGCAAGGTCGGTGAGCAATTGGGTTTTACTATCTGGTCAGCAAAATAACTGATGATGGTGGAAGTAGAGAAGATACGCAACGTGGATTGGCGATGGCAAGAAAAGTGTTTCTGAAGAAGAGAAATATGTTATCACTGAGTGCAGATTTAAGTGTTACGAAGTCTTTTCTGAAAGTATTTGCATGGAGTGTAGCCATATATGCAAGTGAAACATGGACAATAAACAGTTTAGACAAGAAGAGAATAGAAGCTTTTGAAATGTGGTGCTGCAGAAGAATGCCGATGGAGGAGGTACTGAATAGAATTGGGAACAAAAGAAATTTGTGGCACAACCTGAGTAGAAGAAGGGATCGGTTGGTAGGATACATTCTGAAACATCAAGGGATCACCAATTTAATAAATGGTTCAAATGGCTCTGAGCGCTATGGGACTTAACTGCTGAGGTCATCAGTCCCCTAGAACTTAGAACTACTTAAACCTAACTAACCTAAGGACATCACACACATCCATGCCCGAGGCAGGATTCGAACCTGCGACCGTAGCAGTCGCGCGGTTCCGGACTGCGCGCCTAGAACCGCTAGACCACCGCGGCCGGCTCCAATTTAATACTGTAGGGAAGTGCGGGGGGTAAAAAGTTACTGGGAGATGAAGAGGCTTGCACAATATAGAGGAGCATGGAGAGCTGTGTCAAACCAGTTTTTGGACTAAAGATCAACCACAACAAACAACAACAACATAATACGTGTAAAGACGAGACCATAGATATACAGGGTGAGTCACCTAACGTTACCGCTGGATATATTTCGTAAACTACATCAAATACTGACGAACAGATTCCACAACCCGAACGTGAGGAGAGGGGCTAGTGTAATTGTTTAATACAAACCATACAAAAATGCACGGAAGTATGTTTTTTAACACAAACCTACGTTTTTTAAAAATGGAACCAAGTTAGTTTTGTTAGCACATCTGAACATATAAACAAATACGTAAGCAGTGCGGTTTGTTGCATTGTAAAATGTTAATTACATCCGGAGATAGCCGGCCGTGGTGGCCGTGCGGTTCTAGGCGCTCCAGTCCGGAGCCGCGCTGTTGCTACGGTCGCAGGTTCGTATCCTGCCTCGGGCATGGGTGTATGTGATGTCCTTAGGTTAGTTAGGTTTAAGTAGTTCTAAATTCTAGGGGACTGATGACAACAGCAGTTGAGTCCCATAGTGCTCAGAGCCATTTGAACATTCGGAGATAATGTAACCTAAAGTTGCGTGTTGAAAACAAACACGGGCCACCGTCGGCGAGCTGCATCTGCAGGGACATGTTTACGATGACGACCGTGTTTACGAGTGTGGCTGTAGTGCACTGTTGTGGTTTGGTCTAGCTGTCGCAGTGTCCGCATGTAGCGCTTGCTGCTATTGTTATTCTGCATTCGTCTCCGCACGTCTGTGATAGTGTAGTGTTGTAGGAACTGTGACCATGAACTCTGAAAAGGCGGAGATGATACTCATCTATGGCGAGTGTCGACGAAATGCAGCTGAAGCCTGCAGGGTGTATGCAGAACGGTACCCGGACAGAGAGCCTCCAACGTGCCGCACATTGCAAAACATCTACCACCAACTGTATGCAACAGGTATGGTCGTAGCACGCAAACAGGTCCGTAACAGGCCCGTTGGTGTGTTAGCTGCTGTTGCCATGAACCCACACATGAGTACACGGGACATTGCGAGAGCCGGTGGACTGAGTCAAAGTAGTGTCATGCGCATACTGCATCGTCACCGCTTTCACCCGTTTCATGTGTCACTACATCAGCAATTACATGGTGATGACTTTAATCATCGAATGCAATTCTGTCAATGGGCATTAACAGAGAATGCGTTGCAGTTCTACCTGTTTACCGATGAAGCGGACTTCACAAACCACGGGGCAGTGAATCTACGGAACATGCATTACTGGTCCGTGGACAACTCTCGCTGGCTCAGACAGGTAGAGCGGCAGCGACCGTGGACTGTAAATGTATGGTGCGGAATCATTGGCGACCACCTCATTGGTCCTCACTTCATTGCAGGGGCCCAAACAGCTGCAACATACATCGCGTTTCTACAGAATGATCTGCCAACGTTGCTCGAAAATGTCCCACTGGAAACGCGTCGACGTATGTGGTATCAGCATTATGGTGCACCTGCACATTCCGCAATTAACACTAGGCTGACCCTTGACAGGATGTTCGACGGGCGTTTCATAGGACTTGGAAGACGCATAAATTGGCCAGCCCGTTCTCCTGATCTTACACCTCTGGACTTCTTTCTGTGGGGTACGTTAAGGGAGAATGTGTACCGTGATGTGCCTACAACCCCAGAGGATATGAAACAACGTATTGTGGCAGCCTGCGGCGACATTACACCGGATGTACTGCGGCGTGTACGACATTCATTACGCCAGAGATTGCAGCTGTGTGCAGCAAATGATGGCCACCACATTGAACATCTATTGGCCTTACATGTCGGGACACACTCTATTCCACTCCGTAATTGAAAACGGAAACCACGTGTGTACGTGTACCTCACCCCTCATGGTAATGTACATGTGCGTCAGTGAAAAAGAGCAATAAAAAGGTGTTAGCATGTGGACGTAATGTGCTGTTCCAGTCTCTTCTGTACCTAAGGTCCGTTACCGTTCCCTTTGGATCCCTACGTAATTCGGTGCTCTCCGATGCACACGATCGAGCAGCGGAGGAGTGGTACTCAAGCGTCAACTTTAGGTTACAATATCTCCGGATGTAATTAACATTTTACAATGCAACAAACGGCACTGATTACGTATTTGTTTATATGTTCAGATGTGCTAGCAAAACTAACGGGGTTCCATTTAAAAAAAACGTAGGTTTGTGTTAAAAAACATACTTCCGTGCATTTTTTATGGTTTGTATTAACCAAATACACTAGCTCATCTCCTCACGTTCGGTCTGTGGAATCGATTCGTCAGTATTTGATGTGGTTTACGAAATATATCCAGCGGTAATGTTAGGTGACTCACCCTGTATATAGGGAGGTCAGAAACAGTCTGAAAAGCTCGTAAGGAGCTTGGATATTAATGCTATGCATAGATATCTGCAGGATTTTGATGACGTTGACTACAAAAACAAGCAGCGACTCGTTGCTGCGCGTGAAGCTGTCATACGTAGGTTATACTGAGAAATGATCGTTAAAAAAAATTCGATTGTTACGCCACTTCCTAATTAATTAGCAGTGAAGTTAACCAACGATTTCGCGCAGATTTCAGCTGATCGCCAATGACGGTGTCATCAAACGTGTCTTTCTTTTGAGTTCCTAAAGTGGAACAAGAGAGCGATACAAAAATTCGACATGGGACGGTAGTAAATATCGAACCAGAGCCAAAGGCTAGCCAGTCCCGTGGGCAGTCATCTATGCTATGAGAAAAATTGACACTGTCGGGCGCTTGATTTTGCGCGTGCAACGGCCTGATTGGCTAACTTCAGTGCTAATTAACTCGGAAACGGCGCAACGTATCGTATTTTTCTCTTAACAGTTATTTCCCAGCACAACCATACAAGTTTTTCAAACTATTTCTGACCAACCTGTATACATCGAGCACGGTATTATTACAGCATACAATTACCATATTTTTTTGCAAGAGAGTTGTTTATCTATTCTTACCTTAATTTCATTCGCATTTTTTTTCTGTACAAATGCCAAGAGTAAGAATCCTTCTAATTCGTCTTTCATAAATGTGAGACTTATTTGTTATTACTCTTAAGCTAAATACTAATGATAACCATAATTTTGGCAATTTTCAGTTTATAGTTACTCCATTTACCTACCCCATCGCCGGGATTGTTTCTGTTCTAGTAATTTCTGTTTCAGACTTACACCTCCGCCAACGGCCTTGCCGCAATAGTAACACCGGTTCCCGTCAGAGCACCGCAGTTAAGCGCTATCGGGCTGGGCTACCACTCGGATGAGTGACCATCCAGTCTGCAAGCGGGGTGCACTCAGCCCTTGTGAGGCAAACTGAGGAGCTACTTGATTCAAGTAGCGGCTCCGGTATCGGAAACTGACGTTAAGTCCGGGAGAGCGGTGTGCTGACCACATGCCCCTCCAAACCCGCATCCAGTGACGCCTGTGGGCTGAGGATGACACGGTGGCCGACCGGTACCCCTTGGGCCTCCATGGCCTGTTCGGGCGGAGTTTTTACTTACATTTCCACTGTGAAATGTAAGTTCGGGAATGTAATGACTACTCGCCATCCGGGTACTAAAATGCGAATCATTATTTTGCTCGTTTAGAACATGCAGTCTGATTTGTTCCAAAATGAAATCCGATCTTTCTTGCTGAGCACTGCGATGGACTCCGTCACCTTGTGCTGCAATTTACTCTGTTCCACATCACCGAACTCATTGCTATCTGACAACGGACTCCACGCCTGCTTATAATTCTTCAAACACAGAAGGTAACAATAATAAGTGCAGAGTTAGCTGCGGAGGGAGCCTTATACAAAAATATCTTGTTTTAAAAATTTTTATCAGTCATATTCACTTCTAACTCAGTAATATGTTCCGTAAGTATTAAAAATAACTGTTTATCTTGACATCTTATAACCCTCCTATCTCGTTGACTAATTAGGCTGTTGTATATGACCGTGTACCTAAAGTCCCTAATCTATGGGGAAAAGGCATCTACTCCGACGAATAATGCAAAACCGGGAGAAGTAAATGAAATTATAACCGAATCGCTACTGCTTAGTATTTTAGCAATGACGATTAGAAACAAAGTTCGGTTAACTTTATATATTTTTATTACGTAAACTAATTTTTAATTGACAGTGGTTAGTGGAAAATTTGGAAAAAAGGTTTTCAAAGTATGTAATTAATGAAAATAACCAACGGTCGCCGGTTCCTCACCAAAACAAGAATAATTAAACTGAAACTGAACTTTACGCTCGTAGCAATCTTAAATAAGAATAGGTATTGGCGTCATTACGTAAGAACGGTACGTAGCGCACACTTTCAAGTACTTCACACCACACATGTCACAGTAGTAAGATAATACTGAAATAGCAAACACATACAACATATCATATTAATTTTCAAATTTCAATTAAAGTAAGATTATTTACTGGCTCTGGACAGAAACTTTTTGTTACGTTACTCACCGTAATACTGACTGTCGTAATTGTAGCGAGCAGAAAATTTGTTTGAATTTATTCATTGGTAAGGACTGTCATTAATCTTGCAGCTAGTCTGATATTTCTTTGTAATGAAGTTAACAAACTATACCACAAGCTATACATTAGAACTGTGCTTTGACAATGAAATTCAGTGCCCAAGTTACGTAAAGATTTTAACCAATTTTTTTTATTACGAAAGTTACTCTATTTTTAGCAAAATATTTAATACTGACTTTTGCATAATTCAATTTCTGACATTATTCATACTACAACCAAAGATTTCGTTATTACGTAATTCTCCAAAAGTTGGAAAAATTATGTTTTGATAATATAATAAATTAATGTTCAGTTCATTTTATGATTATCTCGCTTCATACAAAGGGATAGGATGGATACTACTTGGATAATTACTCAGAAAAATTATTTACGTGACAATATGCACGATGTTATTCAAGCAATAAAATTCCAACTAAGCTTGTCAGCATGTTACACTTCTAGTTATAAAAAGTCTAGATCTTACTTCACTTCATAATGCCGTCGGTTTGTCGAGTGGCTTCATTTAGCGGTAAATAGGGCACAGGTTGATCTTCTTGCCATACCACAACCAATAACAAGGGCCCACAGTACTCTTGGTGTTATGTGAATTACTCTTGCTGCATTTATACTGTGCCCAGTAAACGTCAAAGCTTGCCCATATTAAACATCCGCCAAAACAACCATTTCAGTTTTCACTGCTCCGCATTTCGGAAACACACTTTTGTCTCTGCACTTTCGCACAGCCACACCGGCGGATACACACAACCAACGACACTAGTCGTCTCCTCGCGATTCTTAACTGCTACTTCTTTGGCGCGTTCGCACGCCCAGCTATAACGCATTTACAATTTATTACACTCTTTGACAATAACTATTCGCTGACTAGGCCAGCGTGTCTACTTACAAAATGTAACATTCGATACATATTCTTTTTCTTAAATAGCAAATAGCATTTGTAACTTGACAACATATTTACAATAACTAATAAAGCAAACTTCCCAAAACATGTAGAAAATGTATAATCATCAGCAGATTTATGGTGTTACAATCTAAATTTAACCAGACTTACAGGATATGTCACACTTTCTCAGTAGTGCTGAGCTTTGAATCCAGTATGCACGACTCGTGACCGGTAGAAATAGGCGGGGTCTCTGTCATTACGAGTGATGCCAAGTGGAACTGATAGTCACAGCTTTTCTAATTTATTACTTAAGTATATTACTGATTTTCGCAGTCGAGCGAGATAATGTGTAAGTAATACATACACTAATGAGACAAAATATTATGACCACACGCTTTAACAGTCGCAGGTTCGAATCCTGCCTCGGGCATGGATGTGTGTGATGTCCTTAGGTTAGTTAGGTTTAATTAGTTCTAAGTTCTAGGCGACTGATGACCTCAGAAGTTAAGTCGCATAGTGCTCAGAGCCATTTGAACCACACGCTTAACAGTCTGTTGGTTCCCCCTTGGAACGCAATACGGCGACGATTCTACAAAACTTGCGTTCTGTAAATCCTTGGTCCATTTCCAGGGCTATGTCCTACGAGATGTTATGGACAGGTCACGCAACTCCCGTAAATTAAGGACCGGTGGTTTGTAGGAGCAGACCTGATGCCTGATAGCTTCCCAGATGTATCCATCGGCTTTAGATCAGGAGAATCTGGTGACCAATATATCAATGTGAGTTCTCCCTCATGCTCCACAAACTACTGTAGAATGATTCTGGTCTTGCAAGACATACTCGTATATCCTGATGGGAGATGCCATCACTGTCGCGGAAGATATTGAGCTTGAACGGATGGAGGTGGTAGCCCACAGCTGTCACGGTCGCTTCGATTACTACCAAAGGTCGCACATAAGCCCAGAGGTGAATGTCCCCATAGCATGATACTGCGCTCACTGGGCTGTCTCTCTTGCGCCGTGCAGTTTTCGAGCAGTCTCTCGCCCTGGTGACTCTCTTCGGGACGCGATCATCAACCTGATGTAAAGAGAAAGTGATTCTTCTGAGCAGTTGAAATAAGTGTTCAAAAGAATTATGTATCTATATAAGGCAAGCTAAATCTACACACATGAAAAAAGTTTTGCATCACCCCAGTTCCCAGAACTCCTGAAGATAGACGTTGACTGTGGATATTGTATCAAAGACACAGTCCCTTCGACTGTTCAGAGATGTCACTAACCATGCATGAGCAGCGCCTATTAGACAGAGGGGGTCCGACAGCCTATCAGTTCCAGTCATTCCACCAGGAAGGAGGTACAAGGCTTGTGTTTTCTGTAGTTCAACCATGCCTAGACGGTAAATACCGCGGTTCGACTGCGTCCGCATTGTTACTTTGTACCAGGAAGGGCTCTCATCAAAGGAAGTGTCCAGGCGTCTTGGAGTTAAGCAAAGCGATGTTGTTCGGACATGGAGGAGATACAGAGAGACAGGAACTGTCGATGACATGCCTCGCTCAGGCCGCCCAAGGGCTACTACTGCAGTGGATGACCACTGCCTACGGATTATGGCTCGGAAGAACCCCGTCAGCAACGCAACCATGTTGAATAATGCTTTTCGTGGAGCCATAGGACGTCGTGTTACGACTCAAACTGTGCGTAACAGGGTGCATGATGCGCAACTTCACTCCCTACCTCCATGACGAGGTCCATCTTTGCAACCACGACACCATGCAGCGCAGTACAGATGGGCCCAACAACATACCGAATGGACCGCTCAAGATTGGCATCATGTTCTCTTCAGCTATGAATGTTGCATATGCCTTCAATCAGACAATTGTCGGAGTTGTGTTTGGAGGCAACCTGGTCAGGCTTAACGCCTTAGCCACACTGTCCGGCGAGTGCACCAATGTGGAGGTTCCCCTCTGTTTTGGGGTGGCATCATGTGGGGTCGACGTACGCCGCTGGTGGTCATGGAAGGCGCCGTAACGGCTGTACGGTACGTGAATGCCGTCCTCCGACCGACAGTGCAACCTTATCGGGAGCATATTGGCGAGGTATTCGTCTTCATGGACGACAATTCTCGCCCCCATCGTGCACATCTTGTGAATGATTTCCTTCAGGATAACGACATCGCTAGACTATACTGGCCAACATGTTCTCCAGACATGAAACCTATCGAACATGTCTGGGATAGATTGAAAAGGGCTGTTTATGGACGAAGTGACCCACCAACCACTCTGAGGGACCTACGCCGAATCACCGTTGAGGAGTGGACAATCTGGACCAACAGGGCCTTGATGAACTTGTGGATAGTACGCCACGACGAATACAGGCGTGCATCAATGCAAGAGGACGTGCTCCTGGTTCTTAGAGATGCCGGTGTGTACAGCAATCTGGACCAGCACTTCTGATGGTCTCACTGTATGGTAGTGTAATATTTAATGTGTCATTGTCATGAGCATTAAAAAGGGCGGAAATGATGTTTATGTTGATCTACATTCCAATTTTCTGTACAGGGTCCGAAACTCTTGGTACTGAGGTGATGCAATACTTTTCTTTATGTGTGTATTTTGATACAGGCGGTCCTGTTTTATTATTGCATGACCTGAGATCTTCGCTTTCAGTGTAGGCAATAAGTAAAATCACTTGCCATCTGTTGGCTGTGGCCGGCCGCGGTGGTCTAGCGGTTCTAGGCGCGCAGTCCGGAACCGCGCGACTGCTACGGTCGCAGGTTCGAATCCTGCCTCGGGCATGGATGTGTGTGATGTTCTTAGGTTAGTTAGGTTTAAGTAGTTCTAAGTTCTAGGGGACTGATGACCACAGTAGTTAAGTCCCATAGTGCTCAGAGCCATTTGAACCATTTTTTTGTTGGCTGTGTTATGTATTAAAGTGTCAGGTTACCTCTCAGAAGGAAGTCAGTACCAATGTCCCAGGGTTTTCTACTGAGGTACACAGATGACCGTTGTCATTGTGGATGTTGTATTAAATCAAGCACGTGCAATGCGACATCTTAATGCTGTGCAAGTTGCAAGGGCGGTCTGTTTGATTCAAAAAGGTTGCACTAACAGTCGTGTTGCTGCAGGTGAAAATTAATCTCCGTGTGTCATTCATAGGTTATGGACGCGCTGCAGGGAGACAGGTCAGTCCACAAGGCGAGTTGGACAAGGACGTCGACACATCAATATCCCCACGTGAAGACCGATAAATGTAAATGTCGTGTTACTAGGACCTGCCGTCGGGTAGACCGTTCGCCGGGTGCAATGCTTTTGATTTGACGCCACTTCGGCGAGTTGCGCGTCGATGTGGATGAAATGATGATGATGATTAGGACAACACAACACCCAGTCCCTGAGCGGAGAAAATCTCCGGCCCAGCCGGGAATCGAACCCGATCCCTTAGGATTGACATTCTGTCGCACTGACCACTCAGCTATCGGGGGCGGACGTGAAGACCGATATCTGGCCATCTCTGCTCTGCGGTGTCGTACGATCTCAATAGAGCACTGCAAGATGATCTCAGAAGGGCCACTGTAGCCGCCATGTTCGATCAGTCTGTAATGAACAGGTTACACGAAAGGACCTTACGACCCAGGCGTTCTGTTCGAGTACCCCGCTTGACCCTACATCTTGTACCTCGCCTTCAGTTCTGCAGTTCCCATTTCAACTGACAACTTCGTCACCGGAGAAATGTATTGTTCGCTAACGAGTCCAGATATCCTCTGATGCAAGATGATGGCCGTGTTTGGGTGCGAAGACCAGTATTGAGCGGTACCTGCAAAATTTTGTCCAGGAAAGCGGCAGATTTCCGAGATTCTGTGAAGTTGTGGGGAGGTTTCAGTGCTGATAATCATATGGATCTTGTTGTCGTCCATATCGCCTTGCCGCCAGGCAGTACATCGAACAGACCATGTTGGACCATGTGGTGGCTGCTGCATACGATGGTGGCCCTGAATTCCTTCTAATACTAGGACCTAGGTGGCGTGCATCATCAGGGATATGTTGCGAAGCTTGGACATGAAGTAATGGAATGGCCAACTGTGAGTCCCAACCTCAACCCCATCAATCATACGTGGGACATGCATGACAGACGTGTACATTGTCTTGTTCCACCAGACTCTCCTACAACTCTCATGAGCTCTCATTGAAGAATTGGGAACGGATACCACAAGGTGATCTCTGTAGGCTTATACGGAGTATGCCTTGTAGGTGTCAGGCAGCGATAAACGCTCACCGAGGGCTACACGTCTTTGCACCCCTCAAAGTCCAGTGAAAAGCACCCAGGATGACGGCATGAATGATTGTTTCATTTCTTTTTATGTAAACTATCGAGGTGTAATGATATTTTGTTGCGTACTTAATTTGCAAAAGATGGTATCATACCCATTCCTGAGATGCCCAAAGTGATACTGACCTAATTCTTTAGAGCAGTGTATTTCCATTGATTTTCGATCCAGTCTCGATGATTCCATGCCCACTTCAATCGTAACTGACGATGTCATTGCGTCTTCATGGGAACATGTTCACTAGTCTGAGCTGAACGGTGTGCGCCGAAACACTTGTGCCTGCACCAGCATTGTACTTCGTCGCCAGATCTGTCACAAATCGCCGCCTGTCCTGCTTGACAGAGCGGACAAGCCTTCAATCTCCATATTCTGTGATTAGGTGCGGACTTCCAGTATCTTGTCACCCGTAAACAGCCCAACAGCTTTGCCGCGCGATTACAATCTCCCTTTCGTCAAAGTCGCTTATGCCAGTGGATTTCTCCATAGGTGACCCTTATCGTTGGTAGAACGATTCCTCACTAGTCTCTGCTCCCCCTGTGCTCTTTCCAAACCGCGTCACGTACCTACAGCGCTTCCAGGCGACATACAGTCAAAGATCATAATCAGTAACTGGCGGCACCGCCTGCGCTATTGTTTTTACTGATGATGACCCGGTTCGATCTGCCTAGGAAATCGTCTTCAGATCTACGTTGGGAAAACGAAAAAAGGGCCGTGACAGTATAAAGAATTACGTTAGTGTAACACTATAAGTAATACCTTCAATGACTGTGCAAATAATACTAAAACATCACGACCTTATTCATACTTGGTACTGTAAGGTTCAGTTTGTCAGTAATAATAAGCGACATAAAACGAACAAAAAAAATACAGAGAATGCAACACAGGAAAAACTACATAGTCAATCACGTGTACGTGCAGAACTGAATGGCCAGTGCAATGATGCAGAGTAAAGGAGATCCTTCTATCATAAAATGAAAATAATTTTTAAAATAAAAAAATACGTTAACTTAATTCATTTCATCGTATATACGAAGTGCATTCAAGTTCTAAGGCCTCCGATTTTTTTTCTCCGGACTGGAAAGAGATAGAAACATGCGCATTGTTTTAAAATGAGGCCGCGTACTATGTCAATACGTCCCAGAGATGGCAGCACCGTACGGCAGATGGAATTTTACCACCAGCGACGAGAATGAGAACTGTTTTAAATACTTAAAATGGCGACGTTTTCCTTATTTTAACAGCGTGCAATCATTCGTTTTCTGAATTTGCGTCGTGTGAAACCAATTGAAATTCATTGACAGTTGAAGGAGACATGTGGTGATGGAGTTATGGATGTGTCGAAAGTGCGTTCGTGGGTACGACAGTTTAATGAAGGCACAACATTGTGTGACAACAAACCGAAACAACCTTGGGCTCGCACAAGCTGGTCTGACGACATGATCGAGAAAGTGGAGAGAATTGTTTTGGGGGATCGCCGAATGACTGTTGAACAGATCACCTCCAGAGTTGGCATTTCTGTGGGTTCTGTGCACACAATCCTGCATGACGACCTGAAAATGCGAAAAGTGTCATCCAGGTGGGTGCCATGAATGCTGACGGACGACCACATGGCTGCCCGTGTGGCATGTTGCGAAGCAATGTTGACGCGCAACAACAGCATTAATGGGACTTTCTTTTCGTCGGTTGTGACAATGGATGAGACGTGGATGCCATTTTTAAATCCAGAAACAAAGCACCAGTCAGCTCAATGGAAGCACACAGATTCACCGCCACCAAAAAAATTTCGGGTAACCGCCAGTGCTGAAAAAATGATGGTGTCCATGTTCTGGGACAGCGAGGGCGTAATCCTTACCCATTGCGTTCCAAAGGGCACTACGGTAACAGGTGCATCCTACGAAAATGTTTTGAAGAACAAATTCCTTCCTGCACTGCAACAAAAACGTTACGCAGCAGTTTCTTCGTGATAACAACTTTGAAGTTGGCTCCTAGTGACTTTTGGCTTTTTCCAACAGTGAAAGACACTCTCCGTGGCCGCACATTCACCAGCCATGCTGCAATTGCCTCAGCGATTTTCCAGTGGTCAAAACAGACTCCTAAAGAAGCCTTCGCCGCTGCCATGGAATCATGGCGTCAGCGTTGTGAAAAATGTGTACGTCTGCAGGGCGATTACGTCGAGAAGTAACGCCAGTTTCATCGATTTCGGGTCAGTAGTTAATTAGAAAAAAAATCGGAGGCCTTAGAACTTGAATGCACCTCGTAATGTGGTATAAGATAAAGCATAAAATGCAAATGTAGGAAACAGACTTACAGTAAATTGTACACTTTACATTTTCGTGTTTGTTAATACATTTTTTAAGACAGAAAATGCGAAATTAACAAACATTTTTAATTTGCATTATTTGCGTCCTCCATCCATTAACACACAACGGCCCCCGTTTGCATACGTCACATTTATTTCACACATACCTATATTTCACATACATTTAACATATTTCATCTATGTCTCCAGCGAATCCCGCCCTGCAATTTTTCTGAATTCTGAGGAAACTTGTAAATGCGCCAGTAAGTGATCGTCGTTTGGACAAAAATGACTGCCGCTGGTAACTCACTAATTTTTTGTTATTTTACACTGTGCTACTCTAGAGAGATAATTAACAGCATTTGTGACACTGAGCAGTTTACCGTAATCTTTGGTCCCGAAACATGCTGGGAAAATTATTGACTCGCTGCAGTGCTCATTCTCACGATGTGTTCGATGCAATGAACTACACAAATAAGAGGTAGATTTGGAATCACTCTTTTAAAGTATTCCAAGTCAACTCATTACAGGAAATAAATACCAATAGGTCGTTTTCGAACGTTTCTACGTGTCACCCCCTCTCAACCTCACCCCCCCTCCCCAACCCCCTCCTGGTGCCTGTAGGGGTATCTTTGTCACCCCCTCCCCCCCAAACGCCCAATAACAGGTCTGCTACAAGCGCCTTACCGTCACAGTAATTTTTCTGGGGGTAAAACGCCATGGAGACCGTTACCAATACATCTAGCGACCTCGAAAACTATGGATTTGATACTAACGTGAGTCGTTATCGAATTTTTTACATTTCAAGTTATAAGCTTCCTATAGGATTTATCTATAAATGAAATACTGAATGTTCTTTTACAAAAACGTAACGTATCCTTAAGATATCGTATTCAACTGCTGAGCAGTACTGACTTTTGGCTGGCCCTGTATTGCACTTATGAACAGTGTTGTGAAACAAAACTATAATCTTAGTGAAATGCTGAATTTGAAACAATGAGAATGAGACTAATTAAATCCCAAAAGGAACTGTCTACACAGTGAAAACTATTTAACTGAAACTCAATACGGAAGTACGTTGTGAAAGTTACATAACATGAAGTGCTGTGCTTGGCTTCAATAATCCACAAAATAAAATACTGCTCAGTTGGGAAGAAAGTAACTGTTTAAGAATACCTTCACGGTTCACTGTAAATTAATCTGCTTGCTTAGCAGAACACCTGAATTTCTGATTATACACCGTTTCCTTACAAGAACGCAAAGTGAGATTGTCCCTGAAAGAAAAGTAACTCACGTCTTGCTCAGCATCCTACTTTTCGTCTGTTGTACTGACGTTCTCAAAAGCAAATTAAAGTCAGCAAATGCAGCAGCGGAAGTATACTAGTCTACTCACTACCAAACTTTTCTTTGCTTGTCAGAAGCAATCTGTGGGTTGTGGGTGCCTGTTGCGTAAGGTACAACGCACATGCGACAAAATATTTTAAACTTTACTAAGAATGATGGGGGAGGATTTTACTTCAAAGAAAAGAGTTCATGAAAAATTAAACTCTGATTTTTGTCAAAAAGACTGCACAACATAAGAAGACCATAAAAATTACGAAGTTCACTCATTACAAAATTACAGACATTTAAACCAATTGCGATATTTGTAGTGTAATGAACACAGAGAGATAAAATTAACAGTAATCATGAATATTACTAGTTATCTAAGGTACAAAGAGTTCCTTCAAGTAATAGTTCTGGCAAACAGATGTTTCATTCTTGGGTTACCTTGAAATATTCCTCCAAAAAACTTTTCCATCCATATAGTCAAGAAAATATATTTACAAACAATTTTTTAATTTCCACACGAAAGTATTCCAAATAATTTCTTTCAGATTCACAGATATCAGATCTCCTCTGAAACTTAACTGCTAGCTGCTATACTTCTAAAAAGAGTGTCCTAGTGTTGCACTAAGTGCACCACAGATTACATTAAACACAGAGTGAAGGATCTTATCCTCTACATTTATAATGGCAGAAAACATAAGTAAACTTTACAAAGTCTTCTCACCGCCATCCTCATCACTACGGGTAGTTATACCCACAACATTTTAAATACAAATACTGAGTTATGTGGATACACAATATGAAATTGCTCCAGACGTTCCTGAGTTAAGATTCTATGTCATCCCCCTTTCACACTTACTCTTACTGGAGCTAGGTGGTTCTTACCACTACAAAAACCTTGGCAGCCTTCCGCACAATAACCAACAGGCAGAATGGTATAGCACTGCATAAAATACGAAGAAACAATGATTCATTCATGTATATTAGACTACATGAAAAAGATCCACTTTACATTGTTTTTGTTTACATTTGATTTCTGCGAACATTCCAGTTTACTCGAGAACATAGTGAAAACGAACATTCAAAGCATTGTAAAAATGTTACTATGCCATGCTTAAAGGCGCTCTCGAATGCTGAAAACTACTGTCCAGTACTCTTAAATCCACCAAAATATTTAGCAACACCCAGTACTCTTAAATCCACTGAAATATTTAACAACATCCTAATTTCAAATACTCTGCCAATCACTTCTTTATAGCACACCTAGATAATTCCAAAACATAACAGAATGTTAAAAAAATTCAGGAACTTTCTAGAAAATTCTAAAACCTAGAATACTCGGGAATATATTAGAACACTCGAAAACATTCGTTAACATTCAAAAGTATTCACAAAGGCTCAAAAAGACATATAAATCTCGAATGTTTTCCTTTAATATATACATTACTGCAAAAGAGAGGGAAGATGTCCTCGTAACTGCCACGATGTGATAACGACCACTTCAGAAACACAACAGCTTCCACCCCTCAACCACTATAATACACACACACACACACACACACACACACACACACACACACACACACACACACACACATGTCGTTGTGGGGTTGAAGCTGTTATCTAGTCACTAGCTTTGTGTCAGATGCTCCCCCTGGTACCTCTTTTGTGTATTAGAGTGGTTGTGGGGTGGAAGCTGTTGTGTTTCTGGAGATATAAGTGTCTGAAGTGGTCGCTATCACATTATATCAACCTTTAAATACAGAAATTATAAAGGTATACTTCATATTTTCAATACAGGTATATTTAATATAACGAAATAAAACTCTGCTTAGTTTGCACTGCATTTCATAATTAACCTATTCTATCACAATAATTGCTTATGGACTATATTTGTCATCTTGAATAGTGAATAGATACATAAATTCTTTGGTTTTTCCATCCGTAGAGCAACTGACGGTGATAAGAGCATGGCTATTTTAAATTAATACCACAACATCTCAATGTTATCTTTGTACCTCATTTACAGTGATACTAAATGCTAAATGCTGTAAAAGATCGCCAGTCTTGGAGATTTTGCGTCCGTTTAAATTTGACATTGTTTTGTCGTTGTTTCTGCAACAGTGTTTTGACCCGTTTTGTGTACCAAGCGGGATCAGCTCCGTTACTAATTTATTTGGTATAAATCTCTCAATTGCTGCCGATACTATTTCTTTGAGTTCAAGCCACATCTTGTCTAAACTTATATTGTTAAGTTGGAAGGAGTGGAGATTGTCTCTCAGGAAGGCGTCAAGTGAATTTTAATCCCCTTTTATGAATAGGTATATTTTCGTTTATTTTTGGAGAATTTAGGGATTACGATATTCAGTCTCGCTACGGCAACCCTGTGATTACAAATCCAAGTCTCCATTTTGTTGCCCGTTATTATCTCAGGATTATTTGTTGCTAAGAGGTCAAGCCTGTTTTCACAACCGTTTACTATTCGTGTGGCCTCATGAATTAAATGCCCGAAATAATTTTCCGAGAATTCGTTTAGCACCTTTTACCAACACATCGAGGGTAAATTAAAGTCACCACCAACTATAATTGTATGAGGCGGGTACGTGTTTGAAATTAAACTCAAGCTTTCTTTGAACCTTTCAGCAACTGAATCATCTGAATCGTGAAGTCGGTAAAAGGATCCAATTATTATTTTATTCCGGTTGCCAACAATCACCTCTGCCTATACTAACTCACAGGAACTATCCACTTCAATTTCGCGACCAGATAAACTAAGTCTAATAGCAACAAACACGCCACCGCCAACAGAGTTCAGCCTATCCTTCCGAAACACCATTAGGTCTTTGCAACAATTCCGGCTGAGCTTATTTCCGGCTTCAGTGCTAATAACGATTTGAGCATAAGTGCTTTCTAGTAGCGCTTGGAGCTGTGGTACTTCCCCAACATACCTGCGACTATTTACAACTGTTATATCGTTGGTTGCTGCATCTACGTTCTTCCTGTGTTCGGTTTGCAACGTTTGTGGCTGAAGCCCTTTTTGTGTTTTCCCGAGACCCTATAACCTGAAAAATCACCAGTCCACCCCACACAGCCTCTGCTACCCGTGTAGCTGCCTCCTGGGTGTAGTGGACTCCTGATCTATTCAGTGGAACCCGAAACCCAGCTTCAAAAATGGCTCTGAGCACTATGGGACTTAACTCCTGAGGTCATCAGTCCCCTAGAACTTAGAACTACTTAAACCTAACTAACCTAAGGACATCACACACATCCATGCCCGAGGCAGGATTCGAACCTGCGACCGTAGCGGTCGCGCCGTTCCAGACTGTGGCGCCTAGAACCGCTCGGTCACCCCGGCCGGCAAACCCAGCCCCTCTATGGTGCAAGTCGAGGAATCTGCAGCTTACACGGTCGCAGAACCGTCTAAGCCTCTGATTCAGACCCTCCACTCGGCTCTGTACCAGAGGTCCGCAATCGGTCCTCTCGACTATGCTGCAAATGGTGAGCTCTGCTTTCATCTCGCAAGCAAGATTGGCAGCCTTTACCACTTCTGTTAGCAGCTCGAAAATGGAGCCATCATTAATACAAAGACTACAGCTCATCATACACTATCATCAAACAAATATATGTTAAGCAGGGAAAATTGGGAGAGGATTCAAAACTATGTAAGAGATGAACTGGTGGAAAGCGTAGATAAAAGTGTAGACCTAAAGACTCACAGACTTTAGTAAATATTACGAACTTCCCAACGCAACTAAGCAGCGTAAGATAGATGCTCTCTGGAGCTTCGAGCTATCTAGAGTAAGACAGGATATGACACATAAGAGGTGGCTCCACCAGAAGGCAAGTACCATTCTAGACCGACAGCTTCGATTACAATGATACGGGGACTCAAAAACTACATTCAGAAGCGTAGTAATCACGACTAGACAAGAACATCTGGAACACAACGGCACAACACATCTACAACAGAAAACATGAGGAATACCATGCAAACAAATAACTGAGAAAATTAAGTCCCCTGTTGTCCTGACTACGCTAAGGCGGGATGACGCAACTGTGACACGAGAGATGGAGACAAACAGCACAATATCTTCTCGACAAACTCATCCCCGACAACGATCCACGAACAGTTACACAAGCACACACACACATTAGGGAGACAATACATAGGGATTACTCTACGAAAACCGTCACCTGCCCGTTTGCGCGAAAGGAGGTCGCGCTAACAAAATGCAGGCTTAAAAAACAAGAAAGCAGCAGAAGCAGACTATATCCACTCGGCAACATTGCGCCAGGTATCACCGCAGATAGCCTCTAGTCTGGAAAGCAGCCAACACATTAATTATAAAAAAAGCTACAGATAGGGATCTATCAGAACCAAAATCCTAACGACTGATTTGCTTGTTAATTATATTGGCTAAGGTTCATAAGAGGCTCCTAAATAACCGCCTCCAGGCTCACAGGGAACTCCTAGGCCTTAGTCAGCACCAATTTGGCTTCAGACGGGGAAAGTCTATTGATGACATGATTAGTCGGGCTTTCCATATTGTAGAACAGACATTACAAAAGTACGCTGTTACGATTCTTATAGATATTGCTGACGCCTTTTATAATCTTTGGTGGCCAGCAATGTTTGGACGATTTCGAGTATCACAGATACCCGGATCCCTGTACAATAGTATTCGAGACAACCGTAGGAACAGTGTGGCTGAGTGGCAAGAGGGTAACCGCAAAGGTTGTAGAAAGAATAACCAAAGGATGTCCACAAGGCTCTATCTGCAAGTCCATCTTCTGAGATATCACAACTGAACCGTTCTTGAATTTAATCGAGGGAGATGAACGTTCAGACGGGATCGTTGCGTATGCTGACGACCTGTTAGTTGTGATATCAGCCAACACAAGAGCAATACTGGAAAATAAGGCCAGTGGTATGCTACATACAATACAACAATGGTGCAACCAAATTATCCGAAGCAACACAAAAAACAGCGTACATAATGCTTACAATATCGCTACAGAGTCACCCGACAACTAAAATAAACAACAGAAACATAAAACGCGACGTAGTAACTACATGTCTTGTGGTATGCACTGAAGAACGACATAGCTTCCGCAAACACGAACTACTAATCACAAAGCCGAAAGTATACTTCACAAACTAGCGACATTAAATTCGACACGATACAGACATCCATTCACACACATAAGAATGTACCACTGTGCACTTTTCGAGTCGGTACTGGGCTTTGCAGCTAGTACATGGGCACATACATTCGCTCTCGTCATGAACAGGATCACTGTCAGGCGGGGGCAAAGGAGTGTCCTACTTAGACTATCTGGGGCGCTTTTTTTCTTTTGCATGTGGTGCTTGGAATGTACCTGATCGATATAACCATCGGATATCGGGCTCCAAAAAAGCAGATAAAAGTCGCTTAACATCTTCCTGAGAGACAACCTCCACTCCATCCAAATTAACAATATAAGTGTAGACCAGATGTGGCTTGAATTCAAATAAATAGTACCGACAACAATTTAGAGATTTATACCAAATGAATTAACAAACGAGGGATCTGATCCACCATGGCACACAAAACAGGTCAGAACACTGTTGCAGGAACAACGAAATAAGCTTGCCAAACTTAAACGATCGCGAAGTCTCCAAGATTGGCGATCTTTCACAGAAGTTCGAAATTTAGCGCGGACCTCAATGCGAGATGCTTATAATACACTCCTGGAAATTGAAATAAGAACACCGTGAATTCATTGTCCCAGGAAGGGGAAACTTTATTGACACATTCCTGGGGTCAGATACATCACATGATCACACTGACAGAACCACAGGCACATAGACACAGGCAACAGAGCATGCACAATGTCGGCACTAGTACAGTGTATATCCACCTTTCGCAGCAATGCAGGCTGCTATTCTCCCATGGAGACGATCGTAGAGATGCTGGATGTAGTCCTGTGGAACGGCTTGCCATGCCATTTCCACCTGGCGCCTCAGTTGGACCAGCGTTCGTGCTGGACGTGCAGACCGCGTGAGACGACGCTTCATCCAGTCCCAAACATGCTCAATGGGGGACAGATCCGGAGATCTTGCTGGCCAGGGTAGTTGACTTCCACCTTCTAGAGCACGTTGGGTGGCACGGGATACATGCGGACGTGCATTGTCCTGTTGGAACAGCAAGTTCCCTTGCCGGTCTAGGAATGGTAGAACGATGGGTTCGATGACGGTTTGGATGTACCGTGCACTATTCAGTGTCCCCTCGACAATCACCAGTCGTGTACGGCCAGTGTAGGAGATCGCTCCCCACACCATGATGCCGGGTGTTGCCCTGTGTGCCTCGGTCGTATGCAGTCCTGATTGTGGCGCTCACCTGCACGGCGCCAAACACGCATACGACCATCATTGGCACCAAGGCGATGCGACTCTCATCGCTGAAGACGACACGTCTCCATTCGTCCCTCCATTCACGCCTGTCGCGACACCACTGGAGGCGGGCTGCACGATGTTGGGGCGTGCGCGGAAGACGGCCTAACGGTGTGCGGGACCGTAGCCCATCTTCATGGAGACGGTTGCGAATGGTCCTCGCCGATACCCCAGGAGCAACAGTGTCCTTAATTTGCTGGGAAGTGGCGGTGCGGTCCCCTACGGCACTGCGTAGGATCCTACGGTCTTGGCGTGCATCCGTGCGTCGCTGCGGTCCGGTCCCAGGTCGACGGGCACGTGCACCTTCCGCCGACCACTGGCGACAACATCGATGTACTGTGGAGACCTCACGCCCCACGTGTTGAGCAATTCGGCGGTACGTCCACCCGGCCTCCCGCATGCCCACTATACGCCCTCGCTCAAAGTCCGTCAACTGCACATACGGTTCACGTCCACGCTGTCGCGGCATGCTACCAGTGTTAAAGACTGCGATGGAGCTCCGTATGCCACGGCAAACTGGCTGACACTGACGGCGGCGGTGCACAAATGCTGCGCAGCTAGCGCCATTCGACGGCCAACACCGCGGTTCCTGGTGTGTCCGCTGTGCCGTGCGTGTGATCATTGCTCGTACAGCCCTCTCGCAGTGTCCGGAGCAAGTATGGTGGGTCTGACACACCGGTGTCAATGTGTTCTTTTTTCCATTTCCAGGAGTGTAGTTTGCACAACTAAATTTGTCCCGAAACCTGGTAGAAAATGCAAAGAGATTTCGGTCGTATGTAAAGTATGTTAGCAGCAAGACACAATAATGCCTTCTCTGCGCGAAAGCGACGGAAATACTATCGATGGCAGTGCCACTAAAGCAGATCTTAAACACAGCTTTCCGAAATTCCTTCACCAAAGAAGACGAAGTAAATGTTCCAGAATTCGAACAAAGAACAGTTGCCAACATGAGTTACTTAGAAGTACATATCCTCGGAGTGGTGAAGCAACTTAAATCACTTAATAAAAGTAAGTAATTGGTATATGGTCTCCGGTTGAGACTATATACCAATTACGTTCCTTTCAGTGAATTATGGTGCACTAGCTCCATACTTAACAATCATATACAACTGTTCCCCCGACGAAAGACCCGTAGCCAAAGACTGGAAAGTTGCGCAGGTCATATCAGTAATCAAGAAAAACAATAAGAGTATTCCACTAGATTACAGGCCCATTTCATTAACGTCGATATGCAGCAGAATTTTGGAACATATATCGTGTTCGAACCATATTGGCCGGCCGGAGTGGCCGAGCGGTTCTAGGCGCTTCAGTCTGGAACCACGCGACCGCTACGGTCGCAGGTTCGAATCCTGCCTCGGGCATGGATGTGTGTGATGTCCTTAGATTAGTTAGGTTTAAGTAGTTCTAAGTTTTAGGGGACTGATGACCTCAGAAGTTAAGTCCCATAGTGCTCAGAGCCATTTGAACCATTTGAACCATATTGACACATAGTCAACATGGATTTAGAAAACATCGTTTTACTCACATGAAGAGTTGAGTGCTGTTAATAAGGGATTTGAAATTGTATCCGTATTTCTAGATATCCAGAAGACTTTTTACACTGTAGCTCACAAGCGGTTTTTAATCAAATTGCGTGTTTCAGAATATCGTCTCAGTTATACGACTGGATTCTTGATTTCCTGTCCGAGAGGCATCAGATCGTAGAAACTGGCGGAAAATCATCGAGTAAAACATATGTGATTTCTGGCGTTCCCTCGGGTATTACATGCCCTCTGCAGTTTCTTGTCTATGTAGATGGTTTAGGAGACAATCTGAGCACCCATCTTCGGTTGTTTATACACGATGCTGTCTAGTAAAGTCATCAGAAGGTAAAAAGCAAATACAAAACGATTTAGAAAAGATATCTGTATGGTGCGAAAATTGGCAATTGACCGCAAATAACGAAATGTATTCTTTAAACTTCGGTCACACGATAAATCAATAAAAACTGAAGGCCATAAATTACACTAAATACTCAGAAATCACAATTACGAACAACTTAAATCGGAAAGGACACATAGAAAATGTTGTGGGGAAGGCGAACAAGGACTGCGTGCGTTTTATTGGCAGAACACTTAGAAAATGCAACAGTCCAACTAAAGAGACTGCCTACACTACGCTTGTCCGTCCTCTTGGAGTATTGCTGTGCGGTGTGGGATCCTTTCCAGATAGGATTAACAGAGTATTTCGAAGAAGTACGAAGAAGAGCAACACGTTTTGTGTTATGGAGAAACGGAGGAGGTAGTGTCACAGACATGATACAGGATTTGGGGTGGACATCATTAAAACAAAGGCGTTTCTCGTTGCGGGATCTTCTCACAGAATTTCAACCACCAACTTTCTCCTCCGAATGGGAAAAATAGGGAGAAACGAACATCATAATAAAATAGGGAAATCAGAGCTGTCACGGAAAGATATGGGTGTTCGTTTTATCAGCACACTGATCGAAAGTGGAATAATAGAGAATTATAGTGAAGGTGGTTCGATGAACCCTCTGCCAGGCACTGAAGTGTGATTTTCAGATGTCCACGTAAATGTAGATATGGACTGAGGTGTAGAGGCAGAGTGTATCACAATGACACCGAGGAGGAGAGAGATATTGATAGTGAGAAGAGTTAGCAGCAGTAGGAGGGAAGGAATGAGATACACTCCTGGAAATTGAAATAAGAACACCGTGAATTCATTGTCCCAGGAAGGGGAAACTTTATTGACACATTCCTGGGGTCAGATACATCACATGATCGCACTGACAGAACCACAGGCACATAGACACAGGCAACAGAGCATGCACAATGTCGGCACTAGTACAGTGTGTATCCACCTTTCGCAGCAATGCAGGCTGCTATTCTCCCATGGAGACGATCGTAGAGATGCTGGATGTAGTCCTGTGGAACGGCTTGCCATGCCATTTCCACCTGGCGCCTCAGTTGGACCATCCAGTCCCAAACATGCTCAATGGGGGACAGATCCGGAGATCTTGCTGGCCAGGGTAGTTGACGTACACCTTCTAGAGCACGTTGGGTGGCACGGGATACATGCGGACGCGCATTGTCCTGTTGGAACAGCAAGTTCCCTTGCCGGTCTAGGAATGGTAGAACGATGGGTTCGATGACGGTTTGGATGTACCGTGCACTATTCAGTGTCCCCCCGACGATCACCAGTGGTGTACGGCCAGTGTAGGAGATCGCTCCCCACACCATGATGCCGGGTGTTGGCCCTGTGTCCCTCGGTCGTATGCAGTCCTGATTGTGGCGCTCACCTGCACGGCGCCAAACACGCATACGACCATCATTGGCACCAAGGCAGAAGCGACTCTCATCGCTGAAGACGACATGTCTCCATTCGTCCCTCCATTCACGCCTGTCGCGACACCACTGGAGGCGGGCTGCACGATGTTGGGGCGTGAGCGGAAGACGGCCTAACGGTGTGTGGGACCGTAGCCCAGCTTCATGGAGACGGTTGCGAATGGTCCTCGCCGATACCCCAGGAGCAACAGTGTCCCTAATTTGCTGGGAAGTGGCGGTGCGGTCCCCTACGGCACTGCGTAGGATCCTACGGTCTTGGCGTGCATCCGTGCGTCGCTGCGGTCCGGTCCCAGGTCGACGGGCACGTGCACCTTCCGCCGACCACTGGCGACAACATCGATGTACTGTGGAGACCTCACGCCCCACGTGTTGAGCAATTCGGCGGTACGTCCAACCGGCCTCCCGCATGCCCACTGTACGCCCTCGCCCAAAGTCCGTCAACTGCACATACGGTTCACGTCCACGCTGTCGCGGCATGCTACCAGTGTTAAAGACTGCGATGGAGCTCTGTATGCCACGCCAAACTGGCTGACACTGACGGCGGCGGTGCACAAATGCTGCGCAGCTAGCGCCATTCGACGGCCAACACCACGGTTCCTGGTGTGTCCGCTGTGCCGTGCGTGTGATCATTGCTCGTACAGCCCTCTCGCAGTGTCCGGAGCAAGTATGGTGGGTCTGACACACCGGTGTCAATGTGTTCTTTTTTCCATTTCCAGGAGTGTATTAGCAGTAAGAGAGAGCAACTGGGAGGCAGTGACAGTGCGAGCAGATTGTAGCAATAGGACAGAAGGAAGAGGACTTGCTGCGACAGAGCAGCCAGTGACAGAGTGATAGAAGGAGGTAAAGAAAATGAGTTGGACTGAGGGAGTCAGTGAGAAAGTGCAACTGGGAGTGGATGGATGTGAGCGACTTAACAGCGATAGACTAGTGAGTATGAGTGAGTTACAGTTAGGGAAGCTTTTGGAAGTTTGAGATGAGTTGCATGTTAAAGAAAAAAGCGCCAATGTGTTCGCCTGCCAAAATTTTTGGAAAGTTATTTTTTTTGTTTTTTTTTTTTTTTGTTTAAGTGCTGAGGGAGGTAGAATGAGCTAGTTAGTTGCCCACTTTCCATTCAGAGTCTTCTAAATTAACAGGAACATATTCGAATTTTTATGCTCCTGGAGGAGCATATTTCCGGTGATATATAAATGTTTCAATATGTTGCCGCTTTTTCACTAGCATTGTGGAAAGAGCATAGTGTTACACTTCCACACACACTACAGCTGTTTCTCGAAGCAGAAGAAAATCTGTGGTAGTCGCGGAGACCACTTACGCAACCACTTGCTCTGATGACTCAAGTGGCAGAACGCTCCACTGTTGTGTATCCAAGTGAAGGACTGCACGCTTATCTGGCACGGCGGAAGGTATCACGGCTCTTTGATGGAGCCGGCCCGGCTTTTGTAGTTCTCTGGAAAGCCTGCAGTTGGCGCTAACAACAGGCGATGTGGGGCGGACTGCTGCTCCGGCCCTCACTGTACTTCAAGGCCATCAGCAGCCTCCAGACGCTGAAACTTCTGTTGATGTTTCTGGTGAATCTAAACGAAAAATATCATCAAACCAGTATCGTAATACATCGACTCGATAACAACCTCAATTCGGCGGGGAAGAGTATCTACAAATTTCTTTATATATGCAACATCAAGTTAAAGGAACTCATCATTGATCCTGTATAGCCAACAAACTGCTGGGATGTTGAATGCTGCGTTTCGCCCTCTGCTACAAGTAGTCTTAGACGTTTTACAAGCATATGGGATAAAGCTCAGGTAATTTAGCAGGCCACGTGAAGTGCGATAGGGTGCCTGAAACTTCTTCAAATCAGGAGTGTTTAGGTGCAGCCATGTCAACACGGCTGTTGTCACCTTGGAAGATGGTGTGTCCACACCACACATATCATGAAGATGGAGAAGAAAGGCCAACACTTGGTCACCGAGATGTAATAAATATCCTGGATCAAGTTCACAATAACCTGTATGAATGGAACAACGTCATGGTACAAAAATCATGCGCAAAACATCTCCGAACGACCTTCGAATGAACTCCGCTCTCCAGACATTGCACTTTAAACACCTCCACATCCTCGACGCCTTGCGGCATTTGAAAAGGGGCGAAATGTTGACTCCAGTCAGCTACTATCCAGTTTCTACGAGGGGCGCTCAATAAGTACTGCAGTACACTTTTGTTTCGGTCATTTTGGTTGAAAAATACAGAATTTCTTGTGGGACATCTTGTAATATTCCCACTTCAGCCTCTGTAGTTTCATGAAGTTACGATAGATAGTGGCGCTACATGTAGCCTTCAAAATGGCATGTGTGATGGAAGTGCGTTCGCCGGCCGGTTGTGGCCGAGCGGTTCTAGGCACTTCAGTCTGTACCGCTACGGTCGCAGGTTCGAATCCTGCCTCAGACATGGATGTGTGTGATGTCTTTAGGTTGGTTAGGTTTAAGTAGTTCTAAGTTCTAGCAAACTGATGACCTCAGATGTTAAGTCCCATAGTGCTTAGAGCCATTTGAACCATTTTGGAGGTGCGTTCCAAGCAGAGAGCTGCCATTGAGTATATTTTAGCGGAAAACCAGAGCTTCATAGATGCTTGCAGAATGTCTACGGAGACATGGCAGAGAGCAAAAGCACGGTGAGTCGTTGGGCGAGGCATCTCATGATTGCAACAACGTCACGCAAACCAGTCTGATCTCCCATCTGCCGGCTAGATGCACACAGCTGTGACTTCTGCAATTTTGGAATGTGCCGACATTGACATTCGAGGTGATCGACATATCACACTCAAACACCTCGCTGCACAATGGATGTCAGTGCTGGTACTTCTGACACACTGATCCACCATTTGGATTCCTCAAAGATGATTGCTCGCTGGGTTCCTCGCCACCCAACACAAGACCATAAATAGCAACGAAGGAACTCCTTGCGCATTACAAAGCTGATCGTGATAATTTCTGGTCAAACATCGTCATAGGCGATGAAAAATGGGTTTATCACTTCGAACCAAAAGCAACAAGGCGATCCATGGACTAGCACCACAGTACCTCTCCTCCGCAGACAAGCTGCACCCTCAGCCAGTAAAGTTATTGCGACAGTCTTCTGGGACTCTGAAGGGGTTATTCTGTTTGATGTTCCCCCTCATTGGGCAACGGTCAACTCTGAAGTGCGTTGTGCTACCCTGAAGAAATAGAAGAAACGACTTCAGTGTGTTTGTAGCCAACAGAATGCAAATGAACTTCTCCTTCTCTGTGACAACGCAAGGCCTCACACAAGTCTGTACACCCAAGAGGAGCTCACAAAACTTCATTGGTCGGTTCTTTCTCATCCACTGTACAGCCTGGATCTTGTGCCCTCAGACTTCCATCTAATTGGCCAATGAAGGATATACTCCACGGGAAGCAGTGCATTGATGATGGGGTTGTTATTGATGCAGCAACACGTTGGTTCCGACCTCGACCAGCAGATTGGTACCATGCCCCAGTATAGGCCTTCCCAGGAAGGTAGTGTAAGGCTGTCGGATTAAACGGAGATTATGTTGAAAAACAGGATTCTGCAGCCAAAAGAGTGGGGAAAACATGGTGTATTGGAATCCTGAATGAAATCAACTTGATTTCCGCAAAAAATGTGTTGCGTTATTCACTAAACGCCCCTTATATGTTTTTATCCCATTGAAGATTGGCAGCTTTATGTGACACTGTAAGAAATGGTCTTTTTCGAGGTATCCAATACCAAACATCCATTGCATACAGTCCCTTCGCTGTATTCGCTAGGAAATTGGTTGGGATGGACCTACATCCACTGACAGTAGCAATTCCTGTCGGCTTCCAAATCAACTGCCACTGACAAGGCGTGGTACTCATCTTAAGTCACTATCCGTTAAGATATTTTAGGATCAGTGCTGTTATGCTGTATTACATGGCTGTGAGTGGTATACCATTCCTTGTAGACGCACTGAAGAGACGTTGTTGATACACCAGGAATCGGGTAGCTTAATTCAAGATATGGTCGTGGGCAGTTCCAAAGACGATAGCCCCTTTCTGTCATATCTCTGCATCGACCGATCATACTGCGTTGCCTCCACACAACCGACTGACACGTACATGTCACTTCACTGTAACGGAGAGTCACGTGGCCTCTCTTTACCTGTTATACGCTCTCTAGAGCTGTCCAAAGCGATTAGTGTGCCCTTTTAACGGGGTTCCTAATAGGAACGGGTTCCTAATAGTTAGACTGCTGAGCTTGTCTGCAGTAATTTACCAACAAGCAGAAGCCTCCGTCCTCAGTTTTACACTTACACACTCCCCACATACTAGTCCAGTGAACCTCTAACCACCACCATATACCTGACCATGTAATCTGCCCAGAGACAAACACATCCTTATAGCTTTAACAGAAGACTCCTCTTCCTGTCCTTATCAGGGCTCCTTCCCACAATTGTCCCTGCCTTTTCCAATACCTTGGTTCAGAGTCATCATTCTCATCTTTTTTATCCAAAATGCTTCAAAACACTCTCCCACAAAAACTCTCATCATCAGCTGCTTGTCTTCTAACAATATAAATCAACTTCTAATACAAGCTCAAGAAATTTGCGCTATTTTAACTTATAGACATTGTGTAGCTTAATGTATTTAACATATTTTATTATTTAAAATCATTTTTATATTTTTTTCATTCGCTTCATCAAGAGCCGATGTGAAACTTCCTTGCAGATTAAAACTGTGTACTAGAGTAAGACTCGAACTCAGGACCTTTGCCTTTTATAGCTAATTCCTCTACCGACAGTGTTACCCAAACATGACTCACGACCTTCCTCACAGCTTTACTGCCGCCATTACCTCATTTCCTACCTTACTAACTTCACAGAGCTCTCTTGCTAAACTTACAAGATTAGCACTCCTAAAAGAAAGGATATTGGGGAGACAGGGCTTAGTCACAGCCTGTGGGATGTTTCCAATATGCAGTGGAGTGTGCGCTAGTGTGAAATTTCCTGGTAGATTAAAACTGTTTGCTGGACTGAGGCTCGAGCTCAGGAACTTTGCCTTTCAAGGGCAAGTACACTACCTACCTTTTTAATATAATTTTATTGGCAAAACCCAAAGAGGAACAATAGAGGAAAGTATTTACAGTATAATGTACTTTATAAGGGAAGGCAGGTGAGAGGAGGAACGATTGGGGCTATACATCTGTCCATTGGGAGAGCCCGAGGGCAAGGAGGGCAGGGGTCATAATAGAGACACGGCCACAGTGCCTCCAAACCTCTCCACAGTCCGATGCATTGCAGGGGAGTACATGTGGTAGTTACAGTGGGACAGGGGAGACTTCCCTTTATTTATTCAATGTCAGTTAGGGCGACATGGGAGGAGAGAGCAGAGTGTCATGGTACTACCTTATGTGGGCTACCTTGTTCAGCCAGCAATATGCACACACCTTTGTGGTTTCCTCAGAAGGTGGGGATGAAATATGCAGGTGCAGCAAGAAGAGCAGGAGGCGAAGTGATGGGGGCGAGGAGTGGGTATAAATCCCACTGGTAGGGGGATGGGGGGGGGGGGGGAGGAGACATGAATACTCCGTGCAAGTTGGTGGCAAACAGGTCCAGTAAATGGGTCATCGCTCCAAGTCACTGTAAGCATTCTGTAACCTGTACTAGGCCTGATTTGTCACTATCGCCGTAGAGTTAGCTGAGCATCCAACCTTTTATCCAGAATATGGTGTTGGTTTTGGCAGCTGGGAATTATATGTCCTCAGGAAAGATGCATGCCTTAGGTTCAACCATGGTCAGCCACCTATCACTCTTAAACTGGACTATTTTAGTATGAGAACAATATATGAACATCTCACTACCTGCCCCTTGTTAAGTGCTGCCCTCTGCTGTCAGTTTAAAGAATTGCTTCAATAGAAGCAACAGCAAACAAAAGAGCTACTGTTTTGAAAGACTGACAGCCGGAGTGAGCTTTTATTGTCATGAGATTTATGCCTGTACTCATTAGATTTTGATGTTTCCTGTAATTCTCCTATAAATATGTCATGTTTGTTGAGTGAATAAGAAATTTTTGAAATTGTAGCTGAAGGGTTGAATGATTCTGGAATGGAGGAAGTACACTCTAAACACTCTAAAGAAATTGATGGAGGACACTTCCAGAAAGACACAACACTGGTTCCAGAAATTGTTTCTAGCTCAACTGTTGATAATAGGCCTGTAGGAGGACATGGTCCTTGTAAATTATCTACAACAAGCAACAACCAACACAGATTTGCAAGATTTGTTTGGCCAAGATGAAACACTCTTCTGGAAAAGCAAGTAGGAAAGAAACAACCTTATATTTCCCTGACTGCAACATATTTCCCTGTGTGTAAGAATGTTTCAGAGTTTTCCATACAAAAGCCAGTTGTGTGCAAAATTGCTCTATAACATGCCTCACACTTTATACTTCCTGTCATCATTATTATAAAATTTGTAATCTGTCACAAAATTAAAATAAAGAGAAATATAAACTTTAAGCTTGGTCTTTTTTAGTTTAGTATTGCCCTTTCAGAAATCTCAAACAAAGGCACTTCAATAACATTTTAAATAATGGCATAAATGACTGGTTTTCTCAGCAGCTGATCTCAAAGTGTTAATGAGATCTATGCATCAAATTTAGTGGGCATGGACACTCAGGTGTTTCAGGCAGAGTTACTACTGAACTAATGCTGTGATTTTCTTGCTAATGCTAAAACATTTCTGCTGCCAGCCCCAAGTTCTGTTGGTTTATTTATCTTGCTCACGAAGTGTTTTGGGAAATAATTACTATTGACAAGTGTGTTTTTTTAATTGCATCAGATAAACTACATTTTACATTTGCTGTGTGTGAGGGCAGCTGCAATTTTTCAGAAACTTCATTGTAAAACAATGCCAAAATTTATCTTTGCTCAGTATCTGTAACCTACAAATACTAATAGATAAGAAATTAATCTTAGGTATGGAATTTTGGATGTCAAAGAGGTCTCACATGTTAATCTTTACTTACTCATTTTACTTGTGTTTTCAAACCAGCAACACAAACACAGAGATATAACTTAAACCCCACAAAAACATAGACAACCCAAACACATTGTGCTCAGAACTATCAAACTTACACTCATGTTTGCCTTAGTCATGGTTTAGCTTATAAGCAGTTGCAGGGAATACTTAATCCAACAGTATAGCTGTAGTGTATAGTTTTTGTCCTGAATGTAAACATGTGAACATTTCTTACAAACATTATATGTAAAAATGGATGAACCAAAATATTTATATGACACATTATATTTTTGAAGGTAGATGTATCTTTATTCTAAGGAATATTCAGTGGACAATAGACTGTTATAATTTTTAACTAAATCAAGTGGAGATTTAAACCCTGCAAAATAATTTTATTTGCTGTCTCAATCTCAAAAAAAATTTCAGTTATGTCCGCTTCAGATAATCTGCCCATGTGTTGAGCTGTAGTCTGGGAACTTAAAAAGCTTGTCAGTAGCTGCATGTTTAGCTTCCTGGAAACTCAGACAATGCTCCCTTACAGATCATGAACTACAAAAGATGAATATCAGTATGAAGAAATAATGACAAAGCTGTTTGAAGTTTTTTGTGGTGAAAAATAAAGGTTTTTGTAATAAATGATAATCATTCACTCTGTTGCATTATGTTGCTAATCTAGACAATGTAAATGTCCTTTTTTCAGATGCATGACTTAATCATGACAAAAATTGTAATACCTTAAACTGTCATTTCAAAACTGAGTCTGTTAGCACAGAGTTTAAGACAGTGGATTTTTAATCTGAAGGAGCAGAGTAGGAGTCTACAGCTATTCATACTGATCTACTTTGGTCTCCTTAAACCACCTTACACACATACCGGAATGGTTTCTTCAACAAAGGCAGATCTGGTTTCATTCATGTCATTTGGCCAATTTACAAGTCATTCACAAGATGTGCATGATGGGTGTGCGAATTGTTGTCCATGAAGATGAATACCTCACCAACACGCTGCCGATATGGTTGCACTATCGGTAGGAGGATGGCATTCACACATCGTACAGCCATTATGGCACCTTCCATGACCACCAGCGGCATGTATCGGCTCCACATAATGCCACCCCAAAACAGCAGGGAACCTCCACCTTGCTGCACTCACTAGACAGTGTGTCTAAGGTGTTCAGCCTGACTGGTTTGCCTTCAAACATGTTTTGAACGAATGTTTGGTTGAAGGCATATGCGACACTCATCAGTGAAGAGAATGAGATGCCAGTCCTGAGTGGTCCATTTGGCATGTTGTTCGGCCAGTCTTTACCAACCTGCATGGTGTTGTGGTTGCAATGATGGATCTCGCCATGGATGTCGGGAGTGAAGTTGTGCATCATGTAGCAAATTGCGCACAGTTTGAGTCATAACACAAGGTCCTGTAGCTGTAGGTAGCGGTCATCCACTGCAGTAGTAGCCCTCAGGCAGACTGAGTGAGGCATGTCATCGACAGTTCTTGTCTCTCTGTATCTCCTCCATGTCCAAACAACATTGCTTTGGTTCACTTGAAGACACCTGGACATTTGTTGATAGCCCTTCCTGGCACAAAGTCACAATGCGGGCACAACCGAACTGTCGTATTGACTGTCTAGGCATGGTTGAACTACAGACAACACGAGCATTGTAGCTCCCTCCTGGTGGAACGACTAGAACTGATCGGCTGTCGGACCCCCTCTCTCTAATAGGTGCTGCTCATGCATGGTTGTTTACTTCTTTGGGCAGGTTTAGTGACATATCTGAACAGTCGAAGAGACTGTGTCTGTGATACAATATCCACAATCAATGTCTATTTTCAGGATTTCTGGGAACGGGGTGATGCAAAACTTTTTTTGATGTGTGTATTATATTGACTGTGACTTTTCTCTCTTTTCATTAATATGCTTCCATAGCTGAACAACCAGCACAGCTGACTGCCTTGAGGGGGTTCCATGTTTGATTCATGGCTGGGTCAGATATTTTAACTGCTCAGGAAATGAGTGTTGTGTTGTCCTTGTAAGTTTCTGAAGTGATGTCAAATAAAAAGTCTTTCTCTAAGCAGCTGAGCAACCCCAGCTGAGGTCTCACAGCCAGGAATGCCATACAATCATTTCATTTCATTAATATGCTTAAGACAATGGTCAAGCTTCCAAAAAGCTCATTAACATCTTAAGTAGAGCATTTGTGAATGTCAATAACATGATTGTCTAATGTACCAAATGTTACAGAACGTTAAAATTCATGTTGTTGTTGTGATCTACAGTCTAAAGTAAAATTGATGGAGCTCTCTATGCCATGCAAGCTTCTTCATCTGCAAATAACTACTGCAATCTATATCCTTTTGAACATGCTTGGTGTACTCATTCCTCAGGTTCTGCAATTCCCCCCCCCCCCCCCCCCTCTCCTATCCCCATTCCAATACCATATTAACAGTTCGTGGTTGCCTCAGAATATTTCCTAACAAGTGATCTCTTATTTTTAGTCCAATTCAGTTTAATACCTCCTCATTAGTTACGTGATCTACCCATTTAATTTCAGCTTTCTTCAAATACCACCACATTTCAAAACCTTCTATATTCTGTTCTTGCCTAAAATGCTTATCATTCACATTTCACTTCCATAGACAGTTACACTTGATAGAAATATCTTTTTTTTATAAAAAAATAATAAAAAATCCATCCTACCACTTAAATTTATATTCCTCTTTTTTAGGAATGGTTTCCTTGTGGTAGCCAGTCAGCATTTTATATCCTCTCTGCTTTAACCATAATTGTTTATTGTGCTACCAAAAAAAATACAGTTCATCTACTAGTTTTAGTGTCTCATTTCCTAATCTAATCCTCACTGTATTGGTTAGTTTAACCTGACTACATTCCTTTACCCTTGTTTTACTTTTGTTAATGTTCATTTCATAACCACTTTTCAAGACACTATACATTCCATTCAACTGTTCTTCCAAATCCTTTGCTATTTCTGACAGAATTACAAAGTCATCAACAAACTTTAAAATTTTTGTTTCTTCTCCCTGAACTGTAACTCCTATCCAGATTTCTTAATTTCCTTCACTGCTTGCTCAAAGTACTGATTCAATAACATGAGGGGCAGGTTACAACCCTTCCTAACTCCCGTTCCATATCCTGCTGCCCGTCCACATCCTCCAACTGTGTAATTGCAGTCTGTGTATAACTTGTTGTATATAACCTTTTGCTCCCTGTATTTTATCCATGATAATTTCAGTCTTAAAAAGTGTATTCCAATCACCACTGTCAAAAACTTTCTCTGAGTCTACAGATGCTATAAACATAAGTTTGCCTTCCTCTAACATATCCTCTTAGGTAAGCTGTAGGGTCAGATTTGCCTTGTGTGTTCCTACATTTCTTGGGACTCCAAACTGATCTTCACAGAGATCAGCAAACTAGTTTTCCATTCTTCTGTAAATTATTCATGTCAGTATCCTGCAACTATGTTTTATTAAACTGATAATTTGTAAAATTCACACATTTTATTATCATGGTTTGCCCTCCCAAGGATCTCAATAATTGTGAGGGAGTGTCATCTACTCCAGGGGCCCTTCTTTAGACTTAGACATTTCAGTACTCTGTTAAATTTTTCTCAATATTATATCTCCCATCTTATCTTCATATATTTCCATTTCTCTTTCTATAATATTGTCTCCAAGTTAATTTCTCTAGTACAGTCCCTGTACACACATTCCTTCCACCTATCAGTTCTCCCTTCTTTGCTTAGAAATGGCTAGCCATCTGAACTCTTAATATTCATACAGCTGATTCACTTTTTGCCAAAAGTTTCATAAATCTTCCTGTAGGTAATATTTGTCTTCCCCCTAGTTATGTATGCTTCTATAGCCTTGCATTTGTTGTTCAGCTATGCCTGCTTAAGCATTGTAAACTTTCTTCAGATCTTATTTTTTAGAATTCCATTTTGCGGCTTCATTTGCTGCATTTGATATTTTTTACATTTATTTTTAGTGAATTTTCATACATATAAACATGTCAGACAGTATTTACAATGTAACACACAGAGTGTTTACAGTATGGCTATCTGTGTCATTGAGGCACTCAAGCCAACTAGACTGCCACCTCAACAAGGTTTACGGCTTGGGGGGGAAGGGGGGGGGGGGAGGTGTTGTGAACTTAACTTCACCCTTACAGTGACACATCACCTTACAGGACACTCAGTATTTTCTACAGTCTGTATACTGCTGTGAACACAATTCATGGCTGTATGCTTCATACATTCCTTGCAAACATAGTCATTTCAAAAGTGCAGAAGGCAATTGTTGCCACTGAGCCAAGTTTTCCCATTTGGTAGTTTACTAACACAACCTTTTGATACTGTCAGATGGTTTGGCAAATCATTTATATACACCAAGAACAACAGAGGGCATAACGCGGAAACCTGGGGCACTCCATAGCTAGTTTTTTTTTAAAGTCTGAAAGATACTCTTTGCCTTCATGACATATTTGCACTCTCTGTTGTCTCTCAGAGAGATAAGGCTTGAACCATTTGAAGGCAAGTCCCCAGACCCCATAAAATTCTAGTTTCATAAGCAATAAGTCATGGCTGATTATATGAAACACTTCAGATAAATTTAAGAATATCCCACAGCTTAATTCATTTTTGTGCAAGGCATTTAGGAACATTTTCATGAATTGGAAGACTGCTGTTTCTCTGTATCTGTTCTTTCTAAACCCATTTTGAGCATTAGTCAGTATTTTATTTTTATTCAGGAAGTCAGCAAGCCTTTCATACATTACTCTTTCAATTACTTTAGAGAAACCTGACAATAACCATACTGGCCTACAATTATTTATGTCAGCTGTACTATCCTTTTTGTGAAGTGGCTTTATAATGGAGAGTTTTAGTTTTGATGGGCACACCCCTGTCCTGAAAGAAGTATTAATAATGTCAGTTAGGTGATTATCTATACTGGTAGAACTATGTTTGATTGCCTTGTCTGGAATTCCGTCAATATCACAAGACATTTTATTTTTTAGTTTATTGCTTAGCCGTTTTGCTGCCTGTTAAACTTTCCTATAGATCCTTTTATATTTCCTACAGTATGGTTCTATTATTGTATTTATTTGAGCATGTTTGCTTAAGTTTATAGGGCTGACTGATGATTTTTTTAATTGCTTGTGTTACCCATGTGTTTGTCTTCCCAGAAACCATTAGCATTCATGATGATATAAATATTGTTGAAATCAATTTTATGTCAATTTTTCTGCTTGTTCAGCGATCACTTATTTCTCTGGATAGTGTAGTTGAAGACACCTCTCATGTTAAATTTAGCATTGTCCTATCAAGCACACTGTAACATGACTACATGACACTAAGTGGAAAAAAGATGATGATAGCTGAACATGTACTGGAAAACTGATGTGAAAGATGGCAGTTGGCAATGGCTGAGAACCACTGTACTGAAATTTCATGGATGTATAAACACGTGATATAGCTGGAAGTGAAAGATGATTTTATTCAGTCACATTGCTGCAAGACCATTATCACATTGAATGTTGCACAACAATAATCTTCTTTACCTGTGTGACTATTTTGCCCTTAGACTTTTCTCAAACTACTTCTTCTATTGTAACTGATTTAAAACTCAGAATTGCTAGACCACATTTCTACAAAGTAATCTGAGAGAATCCTGTTGAGTAAGCAGTCTGAACATTCTCATCACCAATATATACATTAACCCACTTACATTAACAACATGGTTTAATATCCATAATATGAATGAAAACCAAAGTTCATTTTACATTTCTGATAACAAGTTTCCCTGTTCATATATTTATGCTTTGGAAGTCACCACATCTCCATGCCCATCCAGAGATCCACGAAATACTTATTTCTGCATCTGTGCGGGTATTTCCTCCCATGAAGTCACTACAACCACTGTCTCCTGTTGAAAATGTGTGTTGTCCCTCAATATAGCTCACCACATGAAAAATAAAAATAATGCCCCCACACAATATCTGTACCTTTACATTCATCATCATCTTTTACAACTTTTAGTTATGAGTATTATTTGATGGTAAGAAGATGTAGGGATACACATCAATCCTCTGGAGTGATATGTATTACCCAATGCTGCTCCAAATAGGTGAATGATCTAGCTATAAATATAGCTACAAGCTCTATGTAATATGTAAGATTTACACTTTTTAGAAGTCTTGGACTTAGCCAATAAGGTATGACTGCTTTTGGTAACAATCACTTTACTTTTCTCTGGACAATGATAAATTAGAAAATTAAAGACAGCTATTTGTAAAGGAGAGTAACGTGTTTGACATTTGCATTATTTAATGATGACAGACATTTATGAAAAATCTTTTGATTTTGTTAATCAGGATGCCTGACTAAATTTAAGTAATGTTATAGGCATCTGACTTTTAATACAAACTTCCTTCAACAAACCTGTTCCTGCTTTGATTCTGTAGTTAGAATAATAATCTTCAAAACATTGATCACTCATAAGAAGGTAACAGACACTGGCTACTCTTTTATTTCACAGGGGTTTTTATTTTGCCTTAATGTTAATGTTGGTGAAGTTACATTCTGTGGACTTAGAAATCTTAAACTTTCATATAGCTTCTGTAATTACTTTCTTTTTGATTTATAGTATTTCTGTCAAACAGTTGGACAGTTTTCATATCTTTAGTATAATTCTCTTTGCTTAGCTTTAGTAATTCTTTACACTCATGCTAGTTTTATTTTGTACAACATTATTCACATTCTACTGCTTTCACATCATTCCTGTGCTTATCCCTTGTTCCTTTAAAATCAGTTTTCCTTATTTTTCTTCAGAGATACTGTCCCTCTGTACACAACATCCAGAAAAAGAAATTCAGTATAAAAAAAAAGGAAGTATGAAGAGAAAAAGATGATCAGTAATCCTGAGATCAAAGAATAAAAGATTATAGGCGCAAAGACAGGTACCCACTGCAGAATCTCTCCCTGGGTATCACTTTTCTGGTGGGCCTGAGGATAGAGGCATTCATCAATCTTATAGAATGGACACCACTAGCTTCACCCCCATAGGCCTGGAAAAAGGGTCTCAGTATCCTGCTATTGTGAGCCAATGCAGATTACACATCCTCCTCAGTAAATGTCTCTTGATTTATAATCTGTACCAAATAAATGAAATATCTTAGCAGAAAGTCAGATTAACATCTTAGCGAGTAATGACCTCATACATTCAGTTAATGCAAAATACCTTTACCAGATGCTGAAGCAGTTGCACCTAGACACAAGCATCTTGCTGAAGGCTAATAATTTCATAAACAGATTTGCACTGTGATCCAGGCATTGTGCCCAGCGCTCTACAATAAGCATTCAGCTAGGTATGGACCAGGTTTCATGTGTCAAAAATCGGCAATAGAGTGTTGACAACTTAATGTCACAAACCTAAAGAATGATTATCTTAATCAATTACTCTGTTTGTGGACACTGACTACTGTGGAGATGTCATCTGAAAGTAGTGAGAAAGCTGCCAAGAGGGTTGATACTAACACATAATGATTATGCTAAGGGTAACTATCATCACCTCCTCTGCCTTTGATGATACTAGTAGAATACATAAAAGTGAAAATCTGATGCAACCTCATAACTCTTTTGGGCAGAATGAAGATGGCAGGAAGAGTAATGATAATAATCAAATTGGAACCATTACAGACAAAATGAAACTGGTGGGAGGAATAATTATTACAGTGAAAAAATCAGAAATAACCATCAAAGGAATAAAATAAACTTTTAAAAACTTTGCTTGATATTGATGTTAGTATGCATAGGGATTTCAAAAACACCATCTGTCTATTCTGTCCATCCACTTAGTGATTCATATAAATAAATGAGCAAGATTCCTACTGCCACTACATAATAACCAGTGAAATCACTTCCAAGGGAAGAGCTTTGAGAGTTTCTCTCCTGAATAACTAATGAAAAGGCATTCAAATAAATACAGAAATATTATTCTTGTCAAACAAAGTAAAGAATAAATTTAGCACCATAATTGAACTTATTAAGACAGATACTGGTACTGAAAGAAACTACAGACAGATACACGGAATAATAAGAGAGTAAGATCTTTGAAACAAAAATGAAATATGAAAAAATAAGACAACATACTCAGAACTTTGTAGGAGCCAACAAAAGGTTGACAGAGAATGTGAACTCTCTGAGATCATTTTTTTAAAAGATATAGGTCTCTTTATCATACCAAATTTGTATAGTCCTATATTTTCTTCCAGTTGGTGGCTCTACTTGAAATATGAAATGCCCACCACCCTACAAAGACTCTCATACGTGTCTCCTTCTTTATATCAGAATTAGGATGATAAGCCCGACCAATACAATATCATCCACTTCAAAATCAAATGTTGCAGCCATAATATTGTTCTGTTTTACTCTATGGGATGCCTTTTGACTTAGTTCGTTTTTTAAAATCATGGATATTATCTATCTATTGAATAACAACATCCAGCCATTTGAATATTTTTATAAAGTTTCTCCCATAAATTTCCTGTTTTTTTCCCATCAGCTGGTCCTTAAGCACCAAAATTGTACCAAGTGGTTGCCCTTAGCCTCTGTTTAAGCAATGAATAGAGCTATACCTTCTTATTAGATACAAGTTGACTACAGTTTATGTGAGAGTTTCAAACAGCAATCGAGATCTCATAGAACTGGAATAAGATTTGCTACATGACAAAACTTCTCTCCTGCTCCACCTTGCTGTGGTTGGTGAATTGTGTGGTCTTCTAGAACTGAAACTGTCTCTTCAAAGCAGCACAACAAACAAAATGAAACATAATTCTGCTTAAATAGAATTCCTATGTTGACAGTATTGGGCCACATGCAGGCTCATACTGGTGATCACTTTTCTTGGAATCCAATTATCTATACACGGAAGCATCCAACTTAAATATTCAATAAGTTGTGGTAGCTTTAGTAAATGTCTCACCTATGAACAATATTTCTATTTTTTTGCCGAAGTAATATTGTTTTGTAGCATTTATAGCAGTTCTCTGCATGAAATCACATTGTAGCCTTTAATAACACATTTAGGCATAAAGAAAATCAGTCATAAAAAAATCGACATCTTGGGTTGTCGGGTGTTCTGCCAGATATCAGCGTCGTACTTGCATGATATTTCGGTCACGTAGCTCGTAACCTTCATCAGGTGCGACCTGAGACTGCTCCTCGAGTGGACCTGGTCCAGTATTTATGACTAAGGCCTTCCCCCTCCACCACCGGCTGCAGGCCCTTCCTCTGTGGTCCACACCCATTCCCTGCGACCTGCTGGAGCGTTGCTGCTCCGTTTGCCATCCGCTGCAGTTCTAGGTGTTCCCTCTGCGGTCCACGCCCACCAAACCCTCTCCTGGGGGTTTCATCTACGGTCTGGGGTACCAAGCGTTCCCCCCTGCAGTCCGCGCCCGCTCACCACGACCTGTTGGAGCGTTGCCACTCCATTTTTCATCCGCTGCGGCTCTGGATGTTCCCTCTGCGGTCCGCGCCCACCAGTCCCACTTCTGGGTGTTCCATCTTCGGTCTGGTGCACCTGGCAGTCCGTCAGGGGCTCGTTTTCCATCTCAATGTCTCTGGTTCTTCTGTTTGTGTAGTGTTGCAGCTGACCCCGTTGCTCCTTTAACAATACCAGTGCCGGATCCCAGGCTCTGCTTAGCTGGTATCCTGTGTCACGGTTCATAAGATCGTCAGCCGTTTTAATTTCTATCGATTCTCTTATAACACTGTGCCAAAATCTGGGTGTTTGTGATAGAATCTTGGTATCCTCATACTTCATGGCATGATCTAGTTCTAGACAGTGTTCAGCAATGGCTGACTTAGTCACCTGTCTTAATCTAGTGTGCCTCTGATGTTCTTTGCACCTGATCTCCACAGTTCTTGTCGTCTGGCCAATGTAGGACATGCCACATTGACAAGGTATATTGTAAATCCTTGGTTTTTGTAACCCCAGATCGTCTTTGACACTCCCCAGCAGTCACCCGATCTTGTTGGATGGACAGAAAACACACTTGATATTGTGTTTACGGAGGATCCTACTGATTATGGCAGAAATAGAGCCAGCATAGGGCAGATATGCCACCTTCTTTGCGTCATCTTGGTCTTCTTCAGGAACCTGTGGTATAGTGGCTGGTTGGAGTGCCCTCTCAATTTGTCTGTCAGTGTATCCATTCTTGGAGAAAACTGTTTTGAGACGTTCTATCTCTATAGGTAGATTCTCTTGGTCTGACAGGGCACGTGCTCTGTGGACCAAAGTCTTCAGAACCCCATTCTTCTGTGCAGGATGGTGACAGCTGCTGGCCTGCAGATATAAATCAGTGTGTGTTGGTTTTCGGTACACACTGTGGCCAATTGATCCATCTGCTTTCCTCTGGACTAGTACATCCAGAAATGGCAGCTGGCCATTCTTCTCCAGTTCCATGGTGAACTTGATATTAGGGTGGCGTGAGTTAAGATGTTCAAGAAACTCATTGAGGCTGTCCATCCCATGTGGCCAGTTCACGAAGGTGTCATCCACATACCTAAAGAAGCATGTGGGTTTAAATGTGGCTGTCTCCAATGCCCTCTCCTCAAAACTCTCCATAAACATGTTGGCAACCACAGGGGACAGTGGGCTGCCCATAGCTACACCTTCAGTTTGCTCATAATATTGGTTTCTGTACAGGAAATACGTGGATGCCAGTGTATGACTGAACAGGTCCAACAGAGCACCGTCAAATTTATCTGCAATCAGTTCTAGTGAGTCCTTCAGTGGGAACCCAGGAGGGGGTTTGGTGGGCGCGGACCGCAGAGAGAACACCTAGAACCACAGCGGATGGAAAACGGAGCAGCAACGCTCCAGCAGATCGCAGGGAATGGGTGCGGACCACAGAGGAAGTGCCTGCAGCCGGTGGTGGAGAGGGAAGGCCCATAGGCATAAATACTGGACCAGGTCCACTCGAGGAGCAGTCTCAGGTCGCACCTGATGAAGGTTACGAGCTACGTGACCGAAATATCATGCAAGTATGACGCTGATATCCGGCAGAACACCCGACAACCCAAGATGTCATTAGATTGCCGGGAAAGCCTGAAGAGTTACATAAAAAAATCAGTCATGGAGCCCAATTAAATACAAAAATTCTCTGGAGGAGGCTGGCAAAAAACCTGATTTTTTTTTTCTCTTCCTCCCCTAAAAACCAACCAGTTAAAATTAAATTTCACTCTTCCTTTTTTTCAAACATAGAGTCAAGACAACATGCAGCACATCAAAGAATCTAGGCATAATTGACAGTCGATTATAGTGTCTTGCTTTAAATAAAATGTTTCTATCATTGTTGTTGTACGCTTGGCACAAGGTCATTTTACAAATGTATTTGTACAATTGATATATTACAGTATGACTACTCACACAGTATGTGTGGCAAAGAAGTCCTTCATAACTGTGCATAAGGATTTGATTGGGGACGATATTTAGAAATGGCACCATTATGTAGCCCTTCCCAAGCTACAAATTACTTAAAACTGACATTAACATACTGCAGATAATTATCAGTAATCTTCTAAGTTTTTCCAACATCTGTAAAGTAACCATTTAAACAATTAATTACTGCGGCAGTATTTGCTGACTTAGTGGGACATAACATTAGATACTTAGACCAACACTCTTGTGCTGTCAAAATATAAGCATCTCCTCTACCTTTTGGAAAGGGGACAAACAAATCTGTTGCTGTTAAATAATTTTCTCTCTTAGATATTGTTGGGTACATCTTTTTACTAAAGTGGTTATTCCTTCCATTCACTCTGATACATTTCACAGGTACATAAAATCTCCTTTACTTTAATACTTAAATTTTAAAAATAACTGTATGTTCAATACACTTCCTTATTGCAAATTGCCAATATGCTTTGTGTAAATACCATGTTAGATCATTAATTGTTATGGTAGGTATACAGACTCTAAGGTTTGTTATATTCTCATATACCTTCCAAAATACATTTTCATTCTGTAATAAACACTTATCTTTGTCTTTTTGAGATAATGTTCCCTACTTCCAAGATGTATATAGGATGAAACTGTTCATCCAGACTCAATATGTCTTATTATTGGGAACAAGAACCTTGTCTTGTTATTACAAGAACTTATTCACGTAAAATTAACCCTAAATATTGCTCTAGTTTCTTCAGTCCTACACTCATTAGTACATCTTAATAGTAAAAGAGAGAGCATGTGAGGAACTACATTTTACGATACTCCAATGTAATTAATTTCTAATTTCAATTCTTGTAAAAATAATGCCCATCTCTTAAATTGACCATGTAATAATTTACTTTCCATCAAATATGCCAAAGCCTGACTGTCTATTTATGTTATTATTCTAGTAGCCCATATTAAAGTAGGAAATTTTTGTAGACTCAAGACAGTAGTCAGAAGTTCCTTTTCTGTTGCTGAATAATTCAGCTCACATTTAATGAGGCATTGACTATCAAATGTGTAGTTCAATGTTCACCTCTTTCTGGATCCCATTCCCACTCCATTCTCAAGACTGTATTCTGATGTGTACCGGCTCATTTTGGGATAAATTGAAATTTTAGTTTTGACTGATGCTTGCCCAATATTACTGAATGGCTCAGCTGTGCCATCACCCAAAAAACATTCAACTTTTTGTTTTAATAACTTTTAACAGTCTAGGACCATTTATGGCGTGATTTTATAGAAGCTCCTCTAAAACCCGGGTAAACCTAAAAATGTTAATAACTGTTCACATATTTAAGTTCAGGACAATCCTTGTTGGCTCATATTCATTCAGGGCCAGATTTTACTACTGTAGTTTCTGTTATATGGCCTAAAAATTTTAATTCTTACCTCACAAAATGCTATTTAGAAAGTTTTATTGTTACTCACTTTTCTTCTAATCCTCTTAAGGTTTGTATTAGTAATTTATAATGATCTTCCATTAAAATAAATTATAAGAATGCTTAATCTTGTGGCAGTAATTTTGAATAAAAAGTTATGAGGTCTCTAGTCATGCGAAGTGATTAAAATTACACAAGCTATTGGCCAAGCACTTCTTGGGCATTGTCAAATGATGTGGTGGCACTGTTTACAAATGTTTTCAACAAAGACTATTTGGACCTAGTACCAGGCTCTTTGTAAGTGAGATCATCAAGCTATTTAGGTGCACTCTTATGTCTTCTTATGTTCTGTACAATGGCTGGCACTATGGTCAGACAGACAGCATTGTAGTTGGTAATCCATTAGCTCCAATTGCTGCAAACCTCTTCATGGAGAATTTTGAGGATATTTCCTTAGAAACAGTGTCATTAAAGCCTAGTTGTTTATTTTGATCATCATTTGGCCCCATAAATGTGAGAAACTTGGCAAGTTGTTCCACCACCTCAACAGTACTGGCAGTAACATACAGTTCACGATGGAGGAAGAAAAAACAGTGTATTGTCCTCCCTTGACATCCTTGTCTGCCACAAAATGAAATGAATGCTTTGGCCAAAGCATTTACAGAAAACCTACCCACACTGATCTATATTTGCACGCCATCAGCCACCATCATCCAGCACAGAAGCATACTGTGTCACAAACATTGGTTCATAGTGTGCATAGTGCAAGAATGATATCAGACACTGACAACCTGCCCCATGAGCTGAGCCACCTGCACAAAGTCTTCAGGAACAATGGCTATAACATTCATCAAGCAAATGAAGTTTACATCAAGCAAGAGCCACAATAAAACCTGTGATGAGGAGCAGGAAAAGAAATTGCTTTTTTCCTCATTCTGCCACTCCATATTGGGCAAAAGAAGCTGTCTGCTGAAATGACTCAAGATCAATTCAATCTTCAGGCCTCTGACAAAAATCCATCAATTACTGAGAGCAGCAGCTCTCAGAACACCTGGGATTTACAAGGTACCTTGTGAGTGTGGCCAGTTTTATGTTGGATTAATAGTATGCACTGTGGAACAAAGCAGAAAGGAGCATGAGAGGTTTTATCACCTGTGCTACCCAGAGAAATCTGCTTTAGCTGAGCAAACTTTAGAAAACTATCACCAGAAAAAAATATTGCTGAAGCCTCCATCATGACTCACACTAATGGCTTCTGAGTCTGTGTATTTAAAGAAGCAATTGAAATAAAAATCACCAGTAACACAATAAACAGAGATGATGATGTGCAGCTCAGCAAGGTGTGGATCCAGTGATTAAATGGTTGAAGTGGTCACATCGAACACTAAGTCATTGTATGCCCATACATGAAAATGCTGCAAGCACCAGTGATGTCACACCAAGCAGATAGTGCATTTCGGGGATGTATCAGAAGCCCCTTGGCAGTCATATCACTTGACAATGGCCAGGGAGCACTTGGCCGAAAGGTCACTAATTTTAATCACTTAATGTGGCTGTAAACCAGAGAAATTTTTGTTGAAAGTAAATCTTCTACATACATCATTAAATCCTGTACCAACACACTACCCAAAGAGTCATCTTAAGCTTGACTAAAAAATCACTATTGAAATATTTAATCCAAAAGTTAATAAGATTTACCTTTGAACAGAAAGGGTCTATACACAGTTGATACTTCAGCTGCCAATACCCAATTGTTAGGTCAATTGAGCTAAAGAACTCTGCTTCCTCAGATTACATAACTATTCTGTAGCTATGGGTCTACCCCTTTCAATCTCTACAAACTTACTCAGTGTTCTTGCACCAAAAACCAAGCAAACACTACCTGCTGATTTCTTTACTACCAACAATGGAGTGTTAAATAAAGTTATATTACATTCTACAATATAATTGTTGACAATCTTCTGAATTTCTTCCCAAATGACAGCCCACTATGAGAAAAGGTTTACAGAAGAAAGGTTTATTCTTCTTCCCTTAAACTTATATATGTAATCCTTAATGACACCTGGTTTATCTCAAAATGCTTCCTTATAGTTCAGTAGAGTATCATATAGTTGAGCTTCTTGTTCTTCAGTCAAAATATTTGATTCTTGATATTTCAATCTGATACTTTTCAATAATTCCTGTTCAGACTGTTCTTGGTCATCTACTGCAATATTACCACCTGATGCTACTAAATGAATATGCTTCACTACTTGTTATAGTTCCTAAACTTCATTACATTATTTTGGGAATGTATATTTGCCTCTCCACCATGCACATACTGCACAACACGTTTTCTATTGAAATTTAACAATAATTTGTTCTCCAATAGCCAATCTAAATTCAGCAGCATGTCTAAGTTTAAATCAGGAACTACAAGCGTTGTTTGATAGAAGGTGTATATATTGATCATGAATGCTATTCAGATTTCCTCTTTGAATAGTTTTCCTTTGTTTCTCACAATTCCAACAACATATACCCTTGTTACTGGAGGTATAAGACATGAAAACTTTTTTCAGTACTCCTGCTAGTAATTCCTGCAATTATCAAAGATATCTGATTTCGAGAAACTAAATGAATGTCCAGTCTTATTTCAGAAACTTTGCCTGCTGTAATAGGTCTTACCTATTACTTTTTGGGTCACATCTTTCGTTCCTAAAATTATCTATCATGAGTAGATATTGGATGCATGGATACTATTATCTTTGCTGTATGAGGGCCTATAGTTCCAATGATATGTCCTATAGCCTGACCCTTGCTGCAGAATGTGCATTGTTTTCCGAGGATTGTTCTGAAAAGGCTGACCTGTTGATCTATCTCCACATCTGTTGATAATTGTCTTGGAATTAAATGTTTAATTTTTGTTATTAAATTCGTTATTTACTCTGTTATTGTGGCATTTCTTAATTTTAGAATGTCTGCACTTCTGCATTGAAAATGTGGAGGACACGGTTTTCTGTTATTATTATTATTATTATTATTATCATCATCATCATCATCATCATCATCATCATCATCATCGCCATCACCTTCATCATCATCATCTGATCTGGGGTTTTCCCTTTGAGAATTATCTCCTGGATCTCTATTTAAGCTATCTAGTCCTTCTATATTGGTTAACATTTGTCCAATCACAATACCATATTTTAAGCATCTGCTAAGGTAAGACAACAGACTAATAACTTCGCCCAGTGGCTTTCCTCTGAGGGTTTATCTAAATATTTTGACCTTGTTAAGTGTCACTCTATACTCTTCTTACAAGAACTCTAACTACTACTATAATGATGGAAAGCTAAGAACTCGAGTGCTAAATTTTTGTGTGTGTGCTTGATGACCAATATTCCTTTTTAAACTTTTCTTGGAAGTAATTCCATGAAATGCATTCTTCAGAATATGCTATACCCCACTCAGCAGCATCACCTGCAAAATAAATGTGGAAAAACTACTTTTGTAAATCATCCAAGCACTTAGGTATTGACTTTGAAAATGCTCTTAAAAATATGTGGGATGCACATCCCCTTTTGGTTTAAATTTTGATAAATGCTAATCTAAGTTAATCCCCACTTCTAATCAAAATTCTTTTTTTTAGATCAACTAGAAATTGAAGTGTACTAAGGAAGTACTCTATGTTTCCTTAAACTTAATGTTCCAGCAGATCATTCACATGTTCCTCCATTGTTGTGAAAGTGTAACTTGAGGTAGCTACTTCACCTGAAGCTTTACATTATTCTACAACATTTAATTTTATGTTAATGTTTGAAATTAGTTTTTTGCACTTCTGCAAATTCCTGTTCATTAGACTCTTTAATTTGTCTTATATCCCTATTTATTGTCAATTTACCTCATTCTTAAATAAATCACATTGCTCAATTACATCAGAATGTAACTGTTCTTGTAAACCCAGTATAGTTTTTTTAATTCTTATTTGTTTGTTCATCTGATCCTTTTTCTGATGTGACTAAGCAAGATATTATTATAATGCCACAGTTTTCAATGTTTTTAAGTTTGTAGCTCCACTGACCAACTGTGTTGTTTCCATGACTCCCTTGTAAAAACTGAACTAATTAATTAAAAAAAGAGCTATGAATAAAGTAATATTCACCTCAATGCAACACTGGATCTTGCTTCTTGTTACAAAACCTGTCAAATCTTGGAACCCTCATTTCCTTCTCCATACAGAGTCTTGATATGTACTTGATTTCAGTGACAGCCACTGCCTAAAGTCCACTCTCACAAAGATAGGAGGCTGTGAAAGAAATTTATGCTTTCAGTGCCTTCTTGCTCAAGCTTAGAAACTCTTTCCTTACAGCATACCAAAATGTTGCAATGTCATTAATGAAAACTTCACTTTCATTTGCTGTGAAGAAATGAAGAAAATTCTATCAACTCTTCCTCTTCTGCAGTATTGAAATCGAAGAATCTTTACTGAAGGAATTTTGAACCCCTGAAACATATCACAGTTTTCAGGAAAACATTTTTCAATACGAACATGTAATTCAGATAAATGGCCTTCAATTATAGAAAAAATATCTGCAATAAGACTATTTCTTCATCGTTTATACTGTGCTCCAGATGTGGAAAGTAATCTGTTTCTCATCAATCATTCATTTTTCTCTTCGAAAGAAGCAGTTCTTTCTTAAGGAGAAAACTTCACTTCCTTGCAGAGACTTATTCAATGAGTTCAAATTCTCAAATACATCACATAAGTTTACAACCTTTAATAAAAAGTCAGTGTGTGCAAAGCACTTTGCACTGATATGATATTCTTCTTCCAAGTAAGAAGAGACTTCTCACATAAGTTCAAAAATGTGGTGTAATACATTTCCTCTGGAAAGGCATCAAGTGCAACTATAAAATAAGAGAGATATATATGTTCAGCCCCCTTATTGTGCCACATTTGTCTAAAAAATATAGCTTTCTGAGAATGAGTTTTAATAAAGTTCACCACATTTATGACAGTTTGCAATAACTGATTCAGATCAACACTCAAATGTTGTGAAGCAAGTGCTTCTCTATGAATAATGCAATGAGTCCACATAATACAAGGAGCTCTGCCATTGATAAATGCTTGTGCCCCAACATGGATCGCTCACCATCAGTACACACACCAACGCAGTGAGCCCACTTAATTTGTATTTCTGTCATGAAGTTGTCCACTATTTCAAACAGATCGTTGCCTGTCATACCTGTATTTATTTCCGTACAAAAAGATCTTCCATAATTTTATTACGTATTTCATCAGAAAATCACACACATCAGATTAAATGAGCATCTCTATTGCTATCAAAGGCCTCATCATGTGCAAACCAAAATTAGTCCCTCTAACTTTTTGTGTAATTTGTTCACGAAGATCCTCTCCTAAAACTCAATTTGAAAACTACGACAACTCATAATTGCAGTGTCAGGCTTAGGAATGGGCAAAAGCTGTTTTGCCATGGAGTCTCCTAGCATAATGGTCAACATTGTAATAGTACTCAGTAAAATTAATTCTTTTGCAATTGTATGGGCTTTCTTACAGTTTGCTACTTGGTAAGCTACATTGTAGGACATCAGAAGTGCTTTAATCAAGATTTTTATGTACATAGAAAATGATGATTTTTTCTTTCATTTGACTCAGTTTTCTAGAAAAATATTCGTTTGGTCTGACCACATCACTTGTATGGACGCTTTCTAAATGAAACTTTCTTTTTCCTAGGTAGCCTACACTCAGCAGAAAGTACTGTCAAACACAAAACACACTGTGAACACAACAGTTTGCAACAGTGCTTGTGAAAATCAAAATGTAAGTAGCTATTGTCTTATTTTCTGTACTTACGTTTCCCATCTTTAGTGTCACGTTTCTTGTTGTACTCAGCAAATTCTCATTTTTCACTCCCGCTACACAAATTTAAAATTTTTTCCACAGTTATCACCTTTATTGACTTCATAAGAAATTCGCAAAAAAAAAGCTGTTTGAAAACACAACAATGACTGCTGAAGCTAACTGTGATGAGCAGCAATTCAGCTTCGAGGTAATGACTACTTATGCTGGCTGACCAACATCTAAAGTGGAATTCCTCCAAAGCCACACAGGTTGACATGAGAAATGAAATTTCCCACAACTCACTTCTTTGCCACTAACTACGAAACAAATGCATGGTGCCCAGGCAGGCATAATGGCACAACAGGGTGCCATGCCACACAGTTTGCATACCACTGTTCTAACATATTGGCTTGTTGGTGAGTCCTTTAATTAGTTGTATCTTATTTGACATTCTCCTCAGTAATGTTACCATTGGTTCATCCTGTCTATGCTTTCAGAATAGTACTTAAGTCAGAAGTAGCTCATAAAATTTCCGCACTGGCATGTTTAGTTGCTTTAAAACTCAGAATGGGTACACCACATTTCTACATAATAAGTTGTGAGAATCCTGTTCAGTTAGCCACTTGTGTCTTCTCACCACTATTACACATGTTAGCTCAGATTACATTAACATCTTGGTTCAATACTCAGGATATGAATGAAAACCAAAGTTCATTTTACATTTCTAATAACCAGTTTCCATATCTTCGGTTTGAAAGTTTGTGCATCTCCAAGGCATGCCGGAGATCCACACAATATTTATTTCCTCTTGCAAAGTCGCAGCAATTGCCATCCCATATCAGGCGCATGTTGTCTCTTGATATAGCTCACGACATGCAAAATAAAAGTAGTGCCCCAGCACAATACCTGTGCCTTTACATTTGCCATTTTCTTTTATAACTTTTAGTTGTGAGTATCATTTGCTTGTAAGAATATGTAGGGAAACACATCATTCCTCTGGAGTGGTATGTATACACACATCATGCATTTGTGCATTGTGACAGTGCATTTTGATACACTGTAGATTTGTTCTAATGACCTAAGAAAGACAGTTCAAACAGTGCCCCATGATGCATGGATGCTTTCTAGCATCAGTATCTTCGCCAGTGGTCAAGGTATAGGTGCCATAGGCTACTGACCACATGGCCTACTCCACTGTATGCATGCACATTCTGTTACATGCGTGGCCTGATTGGCCATCCTCAGTCACATGCACTCACTGAGGGCATACAGTTGCACAGGCTACAATTAGCATACTGACCACCAGCACATCAGCCATTTGCCCATCACTGCCCAGGCATGCACTTGAGCTGGAACAGCTTCATCTAAAAGAATTCTCCTGTTGCAAGGGGAGTGGGAAGTAAATTTCCAGTTCCTCTTGCATGTAAAAAATTTCTCAGAAAAGTATCTTCTGTGTTCCAAGTAAGGTTTCAGCTCTAGCTTGGAGCTTGTCAGACTGAACTTTAAAATCTGTCCAGTTAATTTTTGTATTTTTCTGGATTCTAAATTGCATATCTGATTGAAAGTGTGCAGACTGTCCACCTGTATCTCTTTGTATTTCTCTGTCTCTTATCCATAATTGACATTGCTTTAAACTTTCACAGCTTTAGCAGAAATAATTCATCTACAATAAACAATCGAAAATAAAATGTTATTTTCCTTTCACACAGCACTGGTGTGGCATAAGCAAGTTATGCAGGTGTGACAAGTGTCATGATATGTATGTGGCTGGGGTGAGCAAATGAAACTATCTGAACAAGGCTTAGTGTAGTCTACAAAAAGAAATCCAATAGCGTGATGCCAGAGGAATAGGGTAATTACCATACAGTCCACCTTTTCCTTTCCCAGTCACTGGAAATATTATAGCCGGAGCCATGGTATGCTTAAAATGAACATTGGGATAGAGAGCATAGTTCTGCTGGAGAAGAACATTTGCTGTAGGTTTACTATGTTAAGGCTGCACATATGTGCTCACCAGAAGAAATCAGTCATGTAATGGTACCCACAATTTGGAAAGAATTGAAAGTCCCAGTACACTGGACAGGTGGAATCATTGTATCCATTTTTAAAACAGGAAGCATGCCAAACGTGGAAAATACAGAGGAGTCACACTCTTGTCCCCTTGGACTTCCATTGATGGGGAAAATTACTGATTGCTCCTTAAGAAACTTAATTGAACCACAGCTTTTGGAAGTACAGTATGGGTTTAGAAGTAATAGAGCAATAGACCTCATTTTTTTGCTATTGGAACAATTATTGAAAAACATTGGGAGAAAGGAAGAGATATCATCTTTGTCTTCCCAGATTTAGAAAAGACCAATGCCAACTTGCCAATAGACAAATAATGGGAATGTTTCATGGGGAGAAATGTTTGTTGAGATAGAAGTTCGTTTCTCTCACTGGTTTAACATAATAAGAGAGTGCTACAGGGTAACATGTTGTCACCACTACTGTTCATTGTTATGATGTTCAACACAGTTATGATAACGAAAATCAAATCTGATGCTGAGGTAATGTGAGGAAGCATAGAAGCAGAGGTGCAACAGAAATTGAGTAAGTGGAACTATAAATTGAAGTAATTTATCTTAAAAATCTGCCACACAAAAACAGTTGTGAGGCCCCTCAGCAGACAAAGACTACATGTGAACATTATCCTGGCTTGGAGTGAAACTAGGAAATGTTGACTATTTTCAATACCTTGGAAGTACTGTACCTCAGGACACATCAAGTCTTCCACAGAGTGTACTAATGGCGTTGAGAAAGGAGCTCCCTTTTACCAAAAAGTGAAGAGTCTCATAGGAGACAGCAAACCTCCCCCCCTCCCCCAACCCCCCCCCCCTCTCCCAGAGGGAAGAAATCACATTATCAGACAACTTTTTGTTTTAATAACTATATATGCCCTCAAAACCTGTGCCATCAGCAGTATAGAGAGTAGTAGATTTGTTCTGCACCAGAGAGAGAGACAGATTACACCACCAGGGTTGAAATGGTTTGGACAAGTAAAGAGGATGGATCAAATAAAAACAGAAAGAAAATGGCTCAAAAAAGATGTTAAAAGCAAGAGACCTAGAGATGGACCTCGGAATATAATTGAAATGACAGCAGGTTGAGAGGGAAAAGTTTACCTGGACAGTCAAAGATAGTAAGGCAACAGGAGATGGTGATGATTTACAACAAATGTTGAGATGAGTTCTGTTTTTCATTGTCAGTTGCTCAGATCTTAATCATTAAAAATATTTAATGTGCCAAACATACACAATCTGGGTTTGTAAAAAATCATAAAATGTGTCAAAGTAACTATTGAATTGTTACAATTCTGATATTAGCATTTTGGTCTACAATCACTTTTACTTCCTAAACTTTAGTTTCTGTGGAATATGTCTTTTGTACACACAGATGTGCAGTCATTTTGTGATCTACTCAGGAACACACATTTTTCTGAAATGGTTTTTTTATTTTCATTGCACTTTTACATAACATGTAAACTAACTAAACATGCCAATTGCTTGCCAGTTCTGTAGTGTCTGTATTACGATTAATCAATGTAATCACTCTATATGCCAGAGATATGATTCCAGTCTCCACAATATCACCTGAAGATTACATCTATGCTCATAATCATTTGCCGCTTTTGTATCCTCGTTGTTCAGGTAGAACTATCTGATAAGAGCCTCGGAACTCACATTGCATTCTCCATAGTGGAAATTTAAAGTTCCATACAACATGACAGAAGAGACATATTTTTAATAGCATATAAAAATCATTCTACTTCATTATATTCATCTCATATGCTCAATGTACTGGCAGGATTGAGATCTGTAATCTGTTCATCAGTAAAATTTAGTGCATGGATGTCCAAGCTTTTAGCTTACCTGGCCCACAGGGGAAGAAGAGAAGTATTTTTGGGCTGCACTTAACACTAACAATAATTTCTGAGCAAAAATAAACAAACAAAAAAAGGATGGACCAATGAGAGAATAGCATCTTGTGGCATGCCTTTCAGATTGAAAATATTCAATTATAATAACTTTACATAAATGGTGTGTGTGTGTGTGTGTGTGTGTGTGTGTGTGTTTGTGTGTGTGTGTGTGTGTGTGTGTTTGTGGAGGTGGAGAGGGAGTCTCTCTCCCTCTCTCTCTCTCACTCTCTCCCTCTCTCTCTCTCTCTCTCTCTCTCTCTCTCTCTTTCTGTCTCTCTCTCTCTTTCTCTCTCTCCTCTCTCATACTGACCATATGATAAATGTTCACTTATTCGGCTGCACACGGGCCACAGGCTGGACATCCCAGGCTGGATGTACCATGAAGCTATGCAAATAATATTATGAAGACTTGAATTCATTAGGGCACATGAATGAATGATGACAATCATTGAACAAGGTAAAGTATGAAATTTTGTAGCAAAATAGTGAAATGTTATTGAAAGGATGAAAACTTTTTAGCTCGCTTCAGAATAAAAGTAAAGCAGCTGAATGCTGTGTTTAACTATAATTCTTTCATTTTATTTTTAATTTTTGTTTCATTTGGCAGCAGTAATTACGATGTCTTTGAAGAAGAAAGCAGCAGTCTGCAAAGGATTGATCAGGTTGTATTCAATTTAAAACAACTGTTTAGAGATATAGTAAACAAAGATGTCAAAGGAAATATTAATCTCCTGAGCAACACAGTAGCAAAGCTGAAACCATTTCTGTTGATCAGTGATGGTGAAAAGTCCTGGTAGGATTCTTCCATGTCAGATAGTGTAATAAAGATTGAACATCTGTTAGAGAAAATAGATACATGTATTACTCCTTCAGAGACATGGAGAATGGATAGAAAATATGATAGGCATCACCATATAAGAGTAAAAAAGTCTGTAAGATTCATCTTTACTGACAGCCAAGAGTGGGTAAAGAAAGCTGATAAATTTGTGGCCCATAGTAACAACTGAAAATTTGCACACATCAGATAATTAAAATCATGCTTGCAATTTTAATTGTCAGAAGCATTGTTCAGCATCGAAAGTGAAGAAGATAAAACAGTCATAATTTATTTTGCTTAATTCAATTGCAGAGGGTGATTTTTGTTTGCATTTCTTCTGGCAGATTCAGGATAGATTTGCTCCAACATTGACCTTTTATAAAATATACAAAAAAATAATTCTATTAATTATTTTCATTATTAAATACTTCCTTTACTGTTCACTGTGTATTTTTACAGAGCTTTGAAATAACTAAGTTGAAACAAGGTCCCTGGAGTAGATCAAATTCCCTCAGAATCACTGAGATCCTTGGGAGAATATACCACAGCAAAACTATTCCACATGGTGTGCAAGAATGCTTGTGCTTAAAAAAGAAAGCAATAATTGCAATTCCAAAGGATGCAGTCGCTGACACATGGGAATATTATGGAAATGTAAGTTTAATAAGTCATGGTTGCAAAATGCTGATACTTTTTTTCTGTATCTGCAACTGTATCTACATAGATACTTCTCAAGCCACCATACAATGCATGGCAGAGGGGACCGTGTACCATTACTGGTCATTTCCTTTCCTGTTCCATTCACAAATAGAGCAAAGAAAAAATGACTTTTTTAGGTCTCCATATGAGCTCTGATTTATCGTATCTTATTTTTGTGGTCCTTAAGTGCAATGTATGTTGGCAGCAGTAGAACCGTTTGGCAGTCAGCTTCAAATGCCAATTCTCTAAACTTTCTCAATAGAGTTTCTCGAAAAGAATGGCACCTTGCCTCCATGGATTCCCACTTGAGTTCCTGAAGCATCTTAGTAACATTTACATGTTGTTCAGACCTACTGGTAACAAATCTAGCAGCCTGCCTCTGAATTGTTTCAGTGTCCTCCTTCAATCTGACCTGGTATGGATCCCAAGCACTTGAGCAGTACTCAACAATAGGTTGCACTAGTGTCCTACATGCAGTCTCCTTTAGATGTGAGCCACTCTTTCCTAAAATTCTCTCAATAAGCCAAAGTCAAGCATTCGCGTTCCCTACCACAGATCTCATATACTCGTTCCATTTCATATCACTTAGCAGTGTTTTGCCCAGATATTTAAACAACTTGACTGTGTCAAGGAGGACAGTAGTAATACTGTACAGGTTTGTTCTTCCTACTCATTCGCATTAACTTAAATTTTTCCACATCTGGAGCTAGCTGCCATTTATCACACCAACTAGAAATTTTGTCTAACAAGGGCAGGCCACAACTTGGGATCACAGAATTACTTCAACACTGTACACCTTTAGTAGGCCATTAAACCAGCATAATGCTCAGGTAGTAACGTGCACTATTCTGGCAATTCTGAGAAAATCACAAGAGAAGTTTTATGCATCTATTATGTGACATGTATCTGTAATTTTATAAAATGCCAACGAGGTGTGTTTGCCCTTAGAAACTCTGAACATTTCCTGTAAATGCGAGAAAACTGCATTCATTTGAAGTAATAGATGTTGTTTCAATTTATGTTTTCCATGTCTGTATGAGAAATACCATCCTGTAACATGTGATATTGAGAGCGCATCTGACAAGTAATTGGACATTATTCTCATAGTCTGGCGCATTGTGACTCACAATTACTGATTGTGAATAACATCATTCTCATCATTATTTATTGAGATTTGACTTGGGCTTTCCTAGCCTGTTCCTCGACCTTGAAAATTTAATTAAAAGTAGTAAGTAGTCAAATAACAAAAAAAATTCACTTTAATTTCATGAAAATGCACATGGTATTTTTCATTATATTACATCTCAGTTATAATATAAATTAAACATTGTGACCAGTGATGAAAAAAATAGATTAAAAAATAAGTGTTGGTAGGATTTGAGCCGTCACCTCATCCACAACCTTCTTGCACTGCTTGAATGCCACCCACATTTTTCCACTGGGAAGTTCAAAGGACTACAAAAGGGAGTCAAAGAAATGGAAGGAAAATTGCCACTGCCACTTTTGCCCTAAATAATAAAAAAAAAAAAAAACACCACTTCAGTTGTTGGTCCCTATCTAATCTTACTCCCAGTATGACTAACCTAGAGCTATGAGGGGTTGAGAAAGGATAAAGGAAAGGAAACTGTAGGGAAGCCATGAAAATTAAACATAATTAGTTTATTTTATTTTTTATTTATTTTATTTCCTTGTATTATTTTTGTTTTGTATATTAGCGCCTTGAGTAGTTGGTCTTGCGTCGACCAACACGTCCAAGCGTGTCTTGTCATTGATTGGGCATAGATTCCATGATCAGTTCTGCTCTGTTCAAGTAGGTTCAGATCAGTTTTCAGTTTCTCGTGGCTTGGACATTCCTGCTGCGAGGCAGAGCAATAAAGGTGCTCCCTAAGAAATTGGAGAAGTATAGCTGATAGCGTGGACTGCATATTAGGACGCAGTGTCATTCGTTCAGATAATTTCAATGTTCTAACACTGAGTTGTGGCCAGAATTATAAAGATGTAACGGATTGTGTGGTCACAGATCCAGTTCACAAAGTGAGTTTTGGAGATGGGGTAAAAAGTGTGTGGATGTCGATCTGAGCGGGTGTTTGGCATGTAAGAAAGGCCAGAATATGCTGCACATGTGTCCAAACATTGGACGCTAGACCACAGCGTAACCGGTGGTCATCTGTCTCATCCACTCCACAATGGGTGCAGAGGGCCTAGTTGGCTAGATGGATGCGATGCAGTTGATGTTGATTAACTTGTTTGCCATTCACTGTGATAAACCACACTGATTGAATGTTGGATTCGAGAAAGAGGGCATGGACTGCTTTCCATATGTGCCGCCTCACACATTGGGGATACTCCGGATGATGTCATACGGTGACACACATACGGTGTGATGTGTGATCTCTTGCTTGTTGCCGGCCGAAGTGGCCGTGCGGTTAAAGGCGCTGCAGTCTGGAACCGCAAGACCGCTACGGTCGCAGGTTCGAATCCTGCCTCGGGCATGGATGTTTGTGATGTCCTTAGGTTTGTTAGGTTTAACTAGTTCTAAGTTCTGGGGGACTAATGACCTCAGCAGCTGAGTCCCATAGTGCTCAGAGCCATTTGAACCATTTTTTCTTGCTTGTTACATCGAAAAAGTGCTGTTTACGTTTTATTTTTCCCAGTAGCACAACTGTGCTTTTTCCAGCGTATTAAGTTTTTTATTTCGTTTGTCTTGGTGGCAAGGGAGTGGGAGGAGAAGGGCATGGTTGCACAGTGCATTCAATGCCAAGCTCAGGGTCAACGACATAAATCATTGACATAGTTCACATAACGCCACAAATGTAAACAAAGTGTACCATAAAAGTCCGCAGCTCGTGGTCGTGCGGTAGCGTTCTCGCTTCCCACGCCCGGGTTCGATTCCCGTCGGGGTCAGGGATTTTCTCTGCCTCGTGATGACTGGGTGTTGTGTACTGTCCTTGGGTTAGTTAGGTTTAAGTAGTTCTAAGTTCTAGGGGACTGATGACCATAGATGTTAAGTCTCATAGTGCTGAGCGAGCCATTTTGTACAATAAAAATCGACGTCACGACGACTAGGATTTCGTACTCCCTTTATTGTATCTCGTCTGCTCACAACTAAATAATCCCCTTTCAATCTATCATGGATCTCAGGTTAGACAACAGATCATTGTGTCAGCACAACTTCCATTGTAAGCAATAAAACGGAAGCAAAATATATATTTCCAGTGTCCTGTTCTACCTCAGTTTGCGTAAATTTGGCGACACTGCTCAAAGCCGACATCCAGTACCGGTAGGCTCAACACACACATCCGCACTTACACTTCTAGATATTCTACGTGTACGTCGTTGGCAGAACTGCGCAGAATGGCTCACGAACGACCCGGGAAATCTGTGGCACTTGTCTGCGAGAATGCTATGCAAGCCACGTCAGTGTGCTCAGCTTGTGCACCAGGCGTTGATTACGTAACGGCTAACTGTACGGACTGACAGTAACGGAAACATTCACAGGTCCGTCCTGTTAGCGGCAAGCCGAGTGTTAATTAAAAACTTGCTTCAGCGTCCACCACCCTGGCACTCGCTGTGATGGGCAGCGAGGTAGCCACATACAGTGAGTCCAAAAAGTACTCGTCTAGCTGCATATCTTTCAGAAACCGAAGTCTGTGTGACATGAAAAGAAATGTATACCAAATCTAAAGAGCCAGTCATGTAAGAAGTACGTCGGTAAGTCATTTTTATTGAAAAGCAAGGAATAAAATACATCCAAATCGACAAACAGCTCTGAGCACTATGGGACTTAACATCTGAGGTCATCAGTCCCCTAGAACTTAGAACTACGTAAACCTAACTAACCTAAGGACATCACACACATCCATGCCCGCGGCAGGATTCGAACCTGCGACCGTAGCAGCAGCGCGGTTCCAGACTGAAGCGCCTAGAACCACTCGGCCACTCCGGCCGGCTCCAAATCGACAGCAAGGTTAACAAAAGAGAAATACAAGAGCTAGTTCATACAGTATTTGTCCACGATCTGAACATGCCGAAATTCTGCGCGCAGTGATTAAACTATAACGCTGACCGACGGCACACACTAGAGCAAACAAAATTATCACCTGTTGTGGTTCTGAACGGCGCCGATACAGTGCAATTAGCGCCATGGGCCGTAGGGGTAGTGAGGCGACGCTCATCGAAAGGAAACTTATTCTGCGCTTACATAATAAGTGCAAATCTTCTTATGAGATTGCTAAAGTAGTTAGTAGACCTAGATCGACGGTTCAGTCGATAATAGATTGATTTTGAAACTTCCTGGCACATTAAAACTGTATGCCCGACCAAGACTCGAACTCAGGACCTTTGCCTTTCGCGGGCAAGTGCTCTACCATCTGAGCTACCGAAGCACGACTCAGAGCCGCTACTCACAGCTTTACTTCTGCCAGTATCTCGTCTCCTACCTTCCAAACTTTACAGAAGCTCTCCTGCGAACCTTGCAGAACTAGCACTACCTTTGAGTACCGGGCGTTTGTCGTGCTTCAGTAGCTCAGATGGTAGAGCACTTGCCAGCGAAAGGCAAAGGTCCCGAGTTCCAGTCTCGGTCGAGCACACAGTTTTAATCTGCCAGGAAGTTTCATATCAGCGCATACTCCGCTGCAGAGTGAAAATCTCATTCTGGAAACATCCGCCAAGCTGTGGCTAAGCCATGTCTCCGCAATATCCTTTCTTTCAGGAGTGCTAGTTCTGCAAGGTTCGCAGGAGAGCTTCTGTAATGTTTGAAAGGTAGGAGACGAGATACTGGCAGAAGTAAAGCTGTGAGTAGCGGCTGTGAGTCGTGCTTCGGTAGCTCAGTTGGTAGATCATTTTCCCGCGAAAGGCAAAGGTCCCGAGTTCGAGTCTCGGTCGGGCACACAGTTTTAATCTGCCAGGAAGTTTCATATCGGCGCACTCTCCGCTGCAGAGTGAAAATCTCATTCTGGATAGATTGATTTTGCTTATCAAAATCATTAAGAAACCAACCACGTACCGGAACCCCTCACACTTTGACTGATGCAGAGGGAAATGAAGAAGAAACCTAAAATCAGCGCTCCCAAGTTGGCTGGGAAGTTAGAGTCTAGGGGAAAGAAGGTATGTGCCAACACAATCAGAAATACCTTCAAAACGTATGGTTATCGCGGCCGGGTAACGCGTAAGAAATTTTGGGTCAGTGAACAGAATCGAAAGAAACGTCTTCATTTTACGATACAACGTAGATTCAAAAAGGAAGACTTTTGGAATAGCGTAATATTTTCTGATGAGTGTAAATATAACGTATTTGGGTCGGATGGCAGGCGAATGGTGTGGTGTAAGAAAATGCGGAGATGTTGCGATGCAGTCTTCTGCCAACGGTTAAACACAGTGGTGGCTCCCTGGTTTGTCTGGGGCTGTATGAGAGCTGCAGGTGTTGGAAAATTACATGTCATAGAAGGTACAATGGATCACCAATGTATATCAACATTTTAAAGGACAATCTGAATCGTAGCGCAAAAAATATTAGGTCTGCAAGGAAATTACATTTTTCAACAAGATAACGGCCCAAAGCATACGGCTCTAAATACAAGGCTGTGGGTCCTGTCAACGTAACACTCCTCCTCCGAGCCCAGACATTAATCCCATTGAACACCTTTGGAAAGTACTGGAAGATAGCATCTAGAGAAGACACATTTCTAACAAGAGAGACTTAAAAGAAGCACTTCAAGACGAATGAGAAAAAATTCCAGCCCCCCTGACGGCAAATTTGGTCAAGTCGATGCCCAGACGACTACAAGCTGTAATTGCTGCAAAGGGAAACCCCACTGAATATTAATTTTTGTAATTGAAATAATATTTTCAGATTCAAATTTAAAAAAATATGAGTGGACGAATAATTTTTGAAGTAGGCCGTGAATAAATTCTCCATTTTGTCAAATTTGTTATCGCTATAGATGTATTTATTTCCTTGACCATCAATAAAAATGACTTACCAAGGTTCGTTGCATATGACTGCATGTCCACATTTTATGTTCCTTTCCTTTCACGTGACATATATTTAGATTTTAAAAAACTGCAAACGTTGTACACAGACAACCGCTGGCTTATCCATTGCCAATTTCGATCCACACGGGCGTCGAGATGGCAAAGATAAATTGATACGTCGGAAATACTAATACTGTGTAGAAATCCTATCGAGACTCTGTCAACAACGTGGTAACATTTCTCCAGTATAACAGGCTTCCGTGATTCTGTTTTCTAATTACTTTTATTGAGTATTGCAAAAACGAGGGGTAGTCAAGTTTTAATTATCACCTCGAGCAAACAGTTACGTAATTAATTATTAGTTTGTTTGCAGTTTCTTTCAGTCAGCTTTGCAAGTATAGTTCGGCAACCAGCTACCAGCACCATTCAGCAGTCGAAGTGGATTGAGACAAGGATATCTGCTGGCACCAATACTATGCAACTTGACCTTGGAAAAAGTAAGCCGTGGTAATGATCGAATAAGGGAAATGGAGATGGCGGGAGCAGACACAATCCTGGCATTTTCTGACTTTGTTGTGATTCTTAGTGGCACCCTGGCGCAAGTATGTGTTGATACTTCCCTATTTTTCTACAATGCGGTGAAAATTGGGCTGGTGATGAATGAGGATAAATGTAAATGTCGTGTGACTAGGGCTTCCCGTCGGGTAGACCGTTCGCCAGGTGCAAGTCTCTCGATTTGACGCCACTTCGGCGACTTGCGCGTCGATGGGGATGAAATGATGATGATTAGGACAACACAACGCCCAGTCACTGAGCGGAGAAAATCTCCGACCCAACCGGGAATCGAACCCGGGCTCTTAGGACTGACAGTCTGTCGTGCTGACCACTCAGCTACTGGAGGCGGACCATGAATGAGGATAAAACCAAATATCTCGTTGTGTCGTGGCGTTATTGTTGTTGTCAGGTATTCCTCAGAACGAGTTAAAGAAATCATGTACGTGGGTTCCATACTAACTAATAGAAGTGCAGTCACGAAAGGAGCGCATCAACGAGTAATGGACGCCAGTCACATGTTCTTTAGTCTGAACAGTTTATTCAAGTCACAACTGACACCGCAGACGAGTAAGGTCCAGCTGTGCATGACACAAGACCTTTACACTGAGATGACCAAAGTTATGGGACAGCGATAGGGACACATACAGATGGCGGTAGTATCTCGTACACAAGGAGTAAAAGGACAGTTCGTTGCCAGAGCTTTCATTTGTACTCAGGTGATTCGTGCGGAAAGGTTTCCGGCGTGATTATGACTGCACGGCGAAATTAACCCACTTTGAACGCGGAATAGTAGTTGGGGCTGGATGCAAGGGTCATTCAGTTTCGGAAATGGTTCGGGAATTTAGAATTCCGAGATCCACAGTGTCAAGAGTGTGACGAGAATACCAAATTTCAGGCATTGCCTCTCACCACGGACAACGCAGTGACTGACGGCCTTCACTTAACTACCGAGAGCAGCTGCGTTTGCTTAGAGTTGTCGGTGCTAACAGATAAGCAGCACTGCACGAAATAACCGCAGAAATCAATGTGCGACGTGTGATGAAAGTATCCGTTAGAGCGGCGAAATTTGGCGTTAATGGTCTATGGCAGTAGGCGACCGACACGAGTCACTTTACTAACAGCACATGCCCCTACAGGGCCTCTTCTGGGCTCCTGATCATATTGGTTGTATCCTAGACGACTGGGAAGTCGTGGCCTGGTCAGATGTACCGATTTTAGCTGGTAAGAGCTGATGACAGGGTTCGAGAGTGGCGCAGACCCCATGAAGCCATGGACCTAAGTTGTCAACAAGACAACAACGGAAGGTGGTGTTGGCTCCATGGAATGGACTAGATCCCCTAGTCCAACTGAACCGATCATTGACTGGAAATGGTTGTGTTCGGCTACTTCGAGACCATTTGCAGCCATTCATGGTCTTCATGTTCCCAAACAACTATGTAATTTTTAAGGATGACAATGCACCATGTCACCAAACCACAGTTGTTCGCGATTGGTTGAAGAAAGTTCTGGACAGTTTGAGCGAATGATTTGGCCACCCAGATAGCCCGACATGAATCCCATCGAACATTTATCGGACATAAAATGCTTCAAATGGCTCTGAGCACTATGGGACTTAACATCTGAGGTCACCAGTCCCCTAGAACTTAGAACTACTTAAACCTAACTAACCTAAGGACATCACACACATCCATGCCCGAGGCAGGATTCGAACCTGCGACGGTAGCGGTCGCGCGGTTCCAGACTGAAATTTCGGACATAAACGAGAGGTCAGTTTGTGCACCGGCAACACTTCCGCGATTATGGAGAGCTTTTAATGTCCACAGTCAGTCGTCAGGTAAAACAGTGAGTACATGTTTTCATTTCATTCCTTACCAAGTCTCTTTAGGGTTCCGTACCTCAATTGGTATAAACAGAATACTTGTACGATCACTTTGCTGTCCGTCCGTCCGTCCGCCTCTCTGCCTGTCTACCTGTCTGTCCGACTGTAACAAACATTTATTCTCACAAACGGATAGACATATCAAGTTGAAATTAATACCACCTACCAAGGTCTACGGTCCCTTGATGATACAAAAAACATGAGCCTCTAAGTCAAATCAAAACATACAGGCTACTTCCCCCTGACTTAGAATCATGAAATTTGGCAAGAATCAAGGTTTCATACTGCAATCAAAGGAAAAAAACTCGAAAATTATTTATCTGTAATTATATCACACGAGAAAACAATTTTTTGTCATTTGCAATCCGAGTGTCGGTCTGTTCATCCATCTGTTAAGACCCACCGTCTCTGAGGAGTTGCTGGCCGTATTAAGTTGAAGTTTATGTCACATACTAACGTCTATAGTCCCTTGGCAGTGCAGTAAATATAAGCTTCCAAGTCGACACAATCAAAAGATACGGCTATTTATGTCACCTATTTTGGTGCTCGTAATTTCATTCATCAAAGCCCACAAGGTATTTCCCGTTGACCTAGGATCGCGAAATTTGGCAGGAAGTAAGCTTTCACAATAAAAGTAATGGAAGAAATCGAAAATTGTTAATTTGTACTATATCACACGAAAAAATTTTGTTACTTGTTATTAGACTGTCTGTCTTTCTGTCCATCTTTTAAGACCCCTTTTTCTGAGGAACGGATAGATGTATAAGATGACATTTATGTCGCTTACTGAGGTCTACGTTCGTTTGGTAGCTTAAAAATGGAAGATTCTAAGCCAATTCAATCACAAAATAGGCCATTTATGTTACATGTTTTGATACTCGTAAAATCACTTATTAAAGCTTATAAGGTATTTTCCTTTGACCAAGACTCATGAAATTTGGCAAGAAGCAAGGCTTAACAGTAAAATTTAAGCAAAAAATCCAAAATTGTTAATTTTTAATTGTACCACATGAAGAAAAATATTTCTTTTGATTTGTTGTCCAGCTGTCTGCCTCTATCTTCAAAGGCGCCTTTTATTCTCATGAACGGATAGATGTATCAAGTTGAAATTGCTGTCACGTACTAAGGTCTACTGTCCCTTGGAGGCATGAAAAATTTGAAGTTTCTATATCAACGGAAGCAAAAGATACGCCCATTCATGTCACATATTTGAATACTCGTGAACTCATTCATTGAATCACGAAATTTGGCAGGAAGCAAGGTTTAACAGTAAAAGTAAAGGGTAAATCCGGAATGTGTTAATTTGTAATTATATTACTCGAAAAAGAATTTCTTTTGTCACTTATTGTCCGACTTTCTGTCCGTCCATCAGTTAAGAGCCCTTTTTCTCATGAATGCATAGATGTATCAAGTTGTATGTCACATATTAGGGCCTACGGTCCCTTGGTGGTGTAAAAAATTGAAGCTTCTAAGTCAATGGAATCAAAAGATACGGCCATTTAAGTCATACTCTGACACTCGCAAAATCATTCATTAATTCTATAGGGTACTTCTCCTTGACCTAGAATCATGAAATTTGGCAGGAAAAAGGGTTTCACAGTACAAGTAAAGGAAAGAATCAGAAAACTGTTAATTTGTAACTGTATCTCACAAAAATATTTCTTTTGTCATTTATTATCCGATTTAAAACTTAAAACTGAAAAATTCTCGAGGTCCGAGAATTTCTGGGATCAATATTTTGCCACTACCACTGCATAAATCGTCGAGATTCCCGATTCCCGGCCTGACTGAAGAGTATATATACGTAATTAAGTTTGTACGGAACTCTCGTAGCGGAAGTCCTACTCGCACTTGGTCGATTTTTTGATAATTAAATTCAGGCTCGGCAATGTCTTCCAGGTTGTCTGCCATCCGCTAGCGTCGATTGGACATCAATAGCGCCCAGGACACCCGCTGCCGCGTCGTCAGAGTAGCACTGAAACTTCTTGTCGAACTCGATCATGAACTATGAAACAAATACAAATAATCATTTTTAGCACATCAGTTCATATAAAATCTAAAATAAAAATTTATAACACCTATTTATACTTGCCTAGCGTAGCTCAGCGGGACATATCAGTGTTTGCCATGATTTATCGTAATCACTACAAAGTGTACTACGCGCTTGGATATGCCAAAGATCAACACCTCATTGCAACCGCACAAGCTAGTCAGGAGTGATACTACATCCTGTACAAGAGGAAGTATTACAGCAGATTTTTCATTCAGGAATCTCATTTGGATGTTGGTTTTTGTGAGAAGATCGTGTTTTTCTCGAGTAAGAAGGAGGAGCGTTTACCAGCACGTGTCGGGATTCGACACGGGCCCAGCAGGATCGTGACTGTCCAGACTGCGTTTTGCCGTACTGCGGTATTGCTCCTCACTTTCCTCGGGACCCCACAACTGTCATGTGAATGTGGAATCGACTGGTTCAAGAGGGGCATGCTCTTAACACTATGAACAATCTCATCGGCCCAGAACGACTAGCACCCAGAGAACACACATATCGTTCGTTAGGCCGTCCACGACCTTACAGCCACGTCACGTACTTTGTGTCAGGAAATGCTCCCTTTCCCTTTACAAATTGCCCTCCTCGTCCGCATGAGTTCACAAGCGCAGTACAGAGTACGTTGTTCATCTAGGGTAGTAGTTCCCAACCTAGGTGTAACTACCCTCAGAGGGGAAAATGAAAGTTTTTGAGAGGGAAAAACCAACCTTTACAAATTTCCCTCCTAGTCCGCATGACTTCACAGCCGCGGTATAGAGTACGCTGTTCATCTAAGGCAGTAGTTCCCAACCTAGGGGTAACTACCCCCTGATGGCAAAATGAAAGTTTTTGAGGGGTAAAAACCAACTTTTGCAAATTGCCCTCCTGGTCCACATGAGTTCACAGCCGCAGTATAGAGTACGCTGTTCATCTAGGGCAGTAGTTCATAACCTAGTGGTAACTACCCCCCCCTCCCCCCCAAGCCGGCCGAAGTGGCCGTGCGGTTAAAGGCGCTGCAGTCTGGAACCGCAAGACCGCTACGGTCGCAGGTTCGAATCCTGCCTCGGGCATGGATGTTTGTGATGTCCTTAGGTTAGTTAGGTTTAACTAGTTCTAAGTTCTCGGGGACTAATGACTTCAGATGTTAAGTCCCATAGTGCTCAGAGCCATTTGAACCATTTTTAACTACCCCCTGAGGGGTAAAATGAAAGTTTTTGAGGGGGAAAAACCAACCTTTACAAATTTTCCTCCTCGTCCGCATGAGTTCACAGCCGTGGTATAGAGTGCGCTGTTCATCTAGAGCAGTAGTTCCCAACCAAGGGGTAACTACCCCTTGAGAGGTAAAATGAAAGTTTTTGAGAGGGAAAAACCAAAAGTGTTCGATTGTACCTTAGTGATGAAACTGTTTTTGGAGGATCATCGTTGGTCTCTCATAAATATTCTAAGACGTTGATATTTATTACATAACACAATAACTACTTTTTTTCTTATCAAATAATACCATTACGGTACGTCACGATGAGGTGGAGGTTATAGCTGGTGCAATAACTGTATGAATAACATTGCTTTGGAAACTTCCTGCCCCATTAAAACTGCGTGCCGGAGTGTGAGTCGTACTCGGGGATTTTGCCTTTCGCGGGCAAGTGCTGTAAAGCACTACTCCCCACCCGTCTGACAGTTTCGCTTTCGCCAGTACTTCGTCTCCTACCTTCCACCTCCACAGAAGTTCTCTTGCAAAACTTGCAGAACTAGCATCCTGGAAGAAAGGATTCTGCAGAGACAAGGCTTAACCATAGCCTGGGAGATGTTTCCAAAACGAGATTTTCACTCTGTAGTGGAGTGTGCGCTGTTATGAAACTTTCTGGCGGGTTAAAACTGTGTGCTGGAGTGAAGCTCGGACACGGGACATTTGCAAATTGTCATATCAGCGCACACTCCGCTGCAGAGTGAAAATATCATTCTGGAAATATTTTTTTTCACACATCCACGCTCTATATTCATGCTAGGTGCTTTGCAACATGGACGTATGACAATAAAATTGAGACACACAAGAAATGCTAATGCTAAATATCTCACGGAAATTTCTTCTTCAGGTTGTAAGTAGTTCCTGCAGTGTACCAGAAGTTGCTTCATTACTCTCTTAGGAACAGATAAAGGAACTAATTGAGACTACACTAACATAACATTAACTACATAGTGGTTACCAATGTGCTGTATACAATATTATTATTGTTAATTTATCAGTGATAGCTGTCAGACAGGAAATATAACCAGCCTCAGCTCATTCAGTTTCTGCTACTTCAGAAGGAAGGTGCTAACAATCAAGTAAGTGTAGTGCACGAATTTTAACTTGGTTGATTTTAAAGGGGGGCGTATGGCTTGGGTGAAGCGACTGCCGCTACGGACGGCAGTGGTGCAAAGGAAGCATGTTTTGTAATAAGTGCTGGCCGAAGTGGCCGCGCGGTTCTGGCGCTGCAGTCTGGAACCGCGAGACCGCTACGGTCGCAGGTTCGAATCCTGCCTCGGGCATGGATGTGTGTGATCTCCTTAGGTTAGTTAGGTTTAACTAGTTCTAAGATCTAGGGGACTAATGACCTCAGCAGTTGAGTCCCATAGTGCTCAGACCCATTTTTTTTTTTTTTTTTTTGTAATAAGTATCTGCCCTCACTGTGCATAGTTAGCATTCTTTTCTAAGAAGAGGTTGCAGATAATATTCACAATATAACGAGAATTGCTTCATCATTCGTTCTAACATACAGATCGCACTTGGAAAAGGAACGTGACATTCAAGATTTATAGATGATAGCAATGAAAACAAAAACAAGGAACTGAAAGGACTTGGTTCGTGACGTATGTTGGGGACAGGGACAGGGACGGGGGTCGGGGGTACTAGCTAATATCAGATTGTGTTCACTGATCTAGAGGCCGTGGTGGTGGCGGTGTCCCGATCGGGAAGCGAGGCGTTGCTGCGGGAAATTATGAGCTGGGTGGGACTGGTGGTGCTTGGGTGGAGACGTCCTGCTCTCTCTCGGTGTCAAGGGGGTACACGTGGCTCGAATTTGTGGCGGGGTGTACTGACTTCGGGCATTGGGAAGTCTGTGTGCGTACAACGCCTTTCTGGGGTGATGCCCTTCCTTAGTGTAGAGCTCACTCAAGTCTTCCGGATTTGATCAGTCTGCCGCGTGGTAATCTAATTGCGTGTGGTAGCTGCTTTGTGGCCGCGGAATTAAACCCCCTTATTTCTTGGTCTCCTAGCGCGTATTTTGACTCTGAGGAACACACTTCTTGTTTGAAAGCGTAGATCGAACTTTTCCAAGTGAGCGAGACTGTTCCGGGCGTATGAGTCTCACTGCCCCATCTGTCTCGTTCCCGGTACCTTGGTAAATCGGAGAGGAGTCGAGTTGAGTTGCAAATTTCTCACTGTTTAGGTTTCTTAGTCCATGCTCGGCAGTATTTCTGGAATAATTTTTCTATTCTACCACCTTGTTTTGTGATAACCAAAGTGTGTGTGTGCTACAATAAGTTTTCTCAACTTTATCCACCTCGCTGAGCGACCTAACTGTGGCAGTGTTGAGTGTGCAGTGGGGGCCCGAACGTGGACGCGCCTGGCAATTTGGTGCCCCTTGTCTTAGCAGTGTAATATGTTTTAAACTTCACCAGGTTTTTTTAAATTACTATGGGAAGCTACTCCTATTGTAAACTGCTCATTCTTTCGGTTTAGTAGTTTTTTTTAATGTGGTAGTCCTCCTCCCCTTTCTTTTAAAGTCGGGGGCTGTAAAGCACTGTATTTGGGCACCTCGCGCATAGTTTGGCCACAGTTGACTCCAGAGTATTTTGTAGGCGCGGTACCTAGATGCAGCCGGCAAGGTAACTTAGCGTGTTCCGTCAGAGGGTTATATGCCCTCTGTAATAAAAAAACTGAGTTAATGAATCACCGATCAACTCGAACAAGCGTCATTGGACGTCCGCAAGAACAAACAGAACGAACACTAACGAACAAAATGAAATTTAAAAAAAAAAAAAAAAATGGAAACAGATTGTTTGTAGTTAGTCATAATTTTGTCAGGTGTTCGGCCTGTTGGGTTCTATTTATTGTGTGGTGTTGCCAGTTGACTCTTGTAAGAGGAGAAGGCTATAAACTGCACTGCATAGCTTAAACCTTGTGCTTAAGGGATTTATCTTAGCCGAACATTCTGGTCACGCGTTGTTAACTGTGCCAGATCTTGCGCGGCTTAGAGTTGCTTGATACTATCCCTTCTTTTTTTCTTTTTTTTTAAATATTAACTTTGTTTTTGCACTCATAGAATTCTAAGGTTGGCTACGGCGCCTGAATTTGTTTCTCGCTGGAGATATAGAGGCAGCGGTTAGCCATGACATTTCCTGTTTGTTATTTTATTTTTGTTCTAATTTTTAGATCGTTGAGCCTTAGTTCCGTAGTTGTTTAAACGTCGAGTCAGCCCAGTGAGGTAAGGTTGTAATGTTCTTGTCAAAGGTTATGGAAGAGGGTATCTGTTATTGTTCTTCCTAGCTGTGTCCTTTGTTAAAATACATACCGCCTGTGGTTTAAATGATGATAACATTTAGTCGTAATGCGACATTAGAGGCTAGTAGTTTTATGGGCTTGTCTATAAAGAGATATAATTTGATAAAAGACCTCGTTTCATTTTATAACTGCTGTTGTTCCCTTTGTTTTTTTGTACGTAATGTATTTGTTTCGGATCTCAGAAATTGTTTCTCTTAGTATATATAGTGTCTCTTTAAATGATAATAAAATTTGTCCAATGGTGAATGATGTGTACTTAAAACCATAGTCCAGTCCTTTCACGTGTTTTATTTTCATTAAGCCGCACTTTGAAACGCCAGATTTCACGAACGTTGCCAGATTATATTCGTTGTCTTTTTATGGGCACATTAAATAACACAATCGTACGGAGTGCCATTGGGTACGCAAAACTATCACTTCTGGGTCACATAGCCAGTAATTTGGACAGTAGACGTTTCATTTCTAACGTATTAAGTTAAGTGCCCTATCTTCGAGGTTTCCATGACTATCTTTCAACAAGATAACGCGAGATCGAATGATAACTTTGCTGTCCTGATCGGTGTGCGACTGTTGCTCTGGCCAGCACATTCAAAAGATCTTTCATCCACCGAAAAGCTCTGCCACTCAGCACACACTATTATTTATGTATCTGGCATAGATTTGAAGCAGCACGGAATTATACCTGTATCCATATTCGAAGCTCATTTTCACTCGATGCACAGCTCAGGTAGAACTATAGCTGCAGTCACGTGTGGCAGCACTGTATACTAAATTTCGCATCTTGTATACCCCCAAATCACCTAAAGCTTTAAACATGTAATCTTCCTGCTGTACAGCGCATGCGCAGTACTAAAATTTCATTATTTGATACTCCTTCAAGTGTTGCAAATTTTTTCACCGGCAGTGAACGTTATTAAAAATGGAATTGTGGGGAGGAAAGAGGGAATATGGAATTTTGTACTTTCCTCTGGCTACTTTCTCACGTGATCAATTACGGATCATTTAAGGGAGCTCATATGCTATCATCGCCGATTGTAGCCTGATAATAGGCGACGGGCGTTCAATAAGTAATGCAGAATATTTTTTCTCACACTGTTTTGGTGAAAAAATGTGGAATTTTTTGTCCAGCATCGTGGACTATTCTCGCTTCAGGTCCTATTTTCATTAACTTCCGATGGATGGTGGAGCTATACGTAGCCTTCAAAATAGTGTCTATAACCGAGTTGCGTTCGTAGCAGAGAGTTTTCATTGAATTTCTTTTGGCGGAAAACCAGAGCTTCACAGATATTCATGGACGTTTGCAGCATGTCTATGGAGACCTGGCAGTGACCAAAAGCACGGCGAGCATTTCGGCGAGACGTCTGTCATCATCGCAATAAGATGGCGTAAACCTGTCCGATTTCCCATGTGCTGGGCGGCAACACACAGCTGTGACTTCTGCAAGTTGGAACGTGGGGACGCTCTCGTTCGAACTGATCGAAACACGACAATCAAACAGCTCGCTGGACAACTGGACATCTCTGTTGGTAGAGCTGACACACGCGTCTTCCAGCTGGGGGTACTCGAAGGTGTGTACCCGCTGGGTTCTTCGCTTCGTAACAGAAGACCATAAAGAGCAACGACGGAATTCCTTCCGATTTACAAGGCTTATCGTGACAATTTTTTGTCGAACTTCGTCTCAGGCGATGAAACATGGGTTTATCATTTCGAACCGGAAACAAAATGGCATTCTATGAAGTGGCACAATACCACCTCCTCCGAAGAAAAAGTTCAAAACCGTACCCTCAGTTGACAACGGTCTTCTGGGACCCTCAAGTACACTCTTGCTCATAAATGAAGGATAATTGCTGAATGTGGTGCCACACAACGTGGCACTACACAAACCTGGTGCTAATAGCATACGCACATAGGGAACACACAAGACACAGATCTGTATGTCCACGGTATTGGTGATAAGCTGAGAAAACCGTCCCGAAACACATGTGCTATAAAACGACACTGTTTCCTGCACATGTACCCCGACATCAATATGGTCACCATGCACACGTACACAGGCCGCACAACGGGTTGGCATACTCTGGATCAGGTGGTCGAGCAGCTGCTGGGATATAGCCTCCCATTCTTGCACCAGTGCCTGTCGGAGCTCCTGAAGTGTCCTAGGGGTTTGAAGACGTGCAACGATACGTCGACCGAGAGCATCCCAGGCGTGCTCCATGGGTTTTAGGTCTGGAGAACAGGCAGGCCACTCCATTTGCCTGATATCTTCTCTTTCAGGGTACTCCTCCACGATAGCAGCTCGGTGGGACCGTGCGTTATCATCCATCAGGAGGAAGGTGGAACCCACCGCACCCCTGAAATGGCGGACATACTGGTGCAAAATGATGTCCCGTTACACCTGACCTGTTACAGTTCCTCTATCAAAGACATGCAGGGGTGTACGTGTACCAATCATAATCCCACCCCACACCATCAAACCACGGCCTCCATACAGGTCCCTATCAAGGGCATTAAGGGGTTGGTTTCTGGATCCTGGTTTACGCCAGATGAAAACCCGGCGAGGATCACTGTTCAGACTATACCTGGACTCATCCGTGAAAATAAGCTGGGACCACTGTTCCAATGACCATGTACTGTATTCTTGACACCAGACTTTACGGGCTCTCCTGTGACCAGGGGTCAGTGGAATGCATCTTGCAGGTCTCTCAGCGAATAAACCACGTCTATTCAGTCGTCTGTAGACTGTGTGTCTGGAGACAACTGTTCCAGTGGCTGCGGTAAGGTCCCAAGCAAGGCTACTTGCAGTACTCCGTGGCCGTCTGCGGGCGCTGATGGTGAGATATCGGTCTTGTTGTGGTATTGTACACTGTGGACGTCCCGTACTGTGGCGCCTGGACACGTTTCCTGTCTGCTGGAATCGTTGCCATGATCTTGAGATCACACTTTGTGGCACACGGAGGGCCTGTGCTACGACCTGCTGTGTTTGACCAGCCTCCAGTCGCCCTAGTATTCTACCCCTCATACAGTCATCAGTATGTGTTCTTTGAGCCATTTTCAACACACAGTAACCATTATCACGCCTGAAAACGTTTGCACACTTACTCGCTGCAACGTACTCTGACATGCACCAACACACCTCTGCGTATGTGGACTACTGCCAGCGCCACCGCGCGACGAGCGCAGGTCAAATGCACCGCATGGTCATACCACGAGGTGATTTAAACCCGCAAACCGCCCACCAGAGCGTTGTTTCACCATCTATCAGCATTATCCTTAATTTATGAGCATGAGTGTAGTTATTCTGTTTGATGTCCTCCCTCATGGTGCGACGATCAAGTCTGAAATGTGTTGTGCTAGCCCCAGAAAATTGAAGAAACGATTTCACCGTGTTCGTCACCACAAAAATGCAAACGAATTTCTCTTCTCCATAATAATGCGAAGCCTCACACAAGTCTGCACACGTAAGAGGAGCTCACAAAACTTCATTGGTCCGTTCTTCCTCATCCGCCCCACAGCCCAGATCTCGCACCTTCCAATTTCCATCTGCTTGGCCCAACGAAGGATGCACCGCGCAGGAAGCAGCACGTGGATAAGGGGGAGGTTATTGATGCAGCAAGACATTGGCATCGACGTCGTCCAGTAAAGCGATACCGTACAGGCGAACAGGCTCTCCCAGTAAGGTCACGTAAGACCGTCGCATCTAACGGAGATCGCGCTGAAAAATAGGGTTTTGTAGCCAGAAGAATGGGGAATAATACGGCGTATTAAAACCTTGAATGAAACCAATCTCTTGTCAGAAAAGAATTTGTTCATTACTTAGTTAATGCCTCTCGTATCTATATAACGTAGTGTTATCCTGTGGCGACTGCTCGGAAACAATGTGAAGAAGCGCCACCATACAAAATGGTTCAAATGGCTCTGAGCTCTATGGGACTTAACATCTGAGGTCATCAGTCCCCTAGACTTAGAACTACTTAAACCTAATTAGCCTGAGGACAGCACACACATCCATGCCCGAGGCAGGATTCGAACGTGCGAACGTAGCAGCCACGCGGTTACGGACTGGAGCGCCTAGGACCGCTCGGCCACCGCGGCCGGCTCCTGGTTGTTTTAGATCCAGCCAAGTCCTCATCGCTGAAAAAGAACTCCCTGGCCACAGTTTGCGGCAAATGGAGTATGAGGAAATCGTAAAGCAAAGATATTCTAAGTATGAACTACTATTTATTTATTTACCGGTTAGCAGCACAAAATATCAGCAACCTTACATATAGAATGAGATTTTCACTCTGCAGCGGAGTGTGCGCTGATATGAAACTTCCTGGCAGATTAAAACTGTGTGCCGAACCGAGTTCGAACTCAGGACCTTTGCCTTCCGCGGGTAAGTGCTCTACCAACTGAGCTACCCAAGCACGACTCACGCCCTGTCCCCTTAGCTTCACTTCTGCCAGTACCTCGTCCCGAGTTCGAGTCTCAGTCCGGCACACAGTTTTAATCTGCCAGGAAGTTTCAACCTTACATATACATTTCACCGCCTAATTAATATTACATAAGACAAAATACAATACAGCGCAACATAAATAAAAGCGACATTTTCTATGGCATGTATGAGCTTCCATCAGAGCTCCACATCCATTCTCTTCAGCCAACCCAATGAAGGAGTAGTCACATTAATAATATCTCTGAAAGAACCTGTGCACTTCCTCAAAGGGCATTCCTGGGGAAAGTGCTCTACGGTTCAGTCACCAGTACCGCAGCCATAGGTTCAAATGAATCTAAGCACTATAGGACTTAACATCTGAGATCATCAGTCCCCTAGACTTAGAACTACTTAAACCTAACTAATCTAAGGACATCACACACGTCCATGCCAGAGGCAGGATTCGAACCTGCGACTGTAGCAGTCGCGCGGTTCCGGACTGAAGCACCTAGAACCGCTCGGCCACCGCGGCCGGCTACCGCAGCCATAGACGAGGCTATTGGATAGTCTCAGTTCACACAACTTTAAATCGCATTTTAACGGGCTGTTCAAATTGGGTTGAACTTGTCTAGATGTCCGACTTCAGATCAAAATCAGGGTAGAACAACAGTCCAGTCTACTATACCTTGTTTGTGTATTGGTAGTGCGTTCCATTTTTGTCGCCAGCCTTCTTTAATCTGGAAGTTGAATTCAGTGTTCCAGATTGTAGGTGTTCAGGTGTTTAAGACGGTTCGACGGAGGGTGACTAGGCTCTCGTGAATTGGGAGATCCTGTGCCTGGTTTTGGAAGTTTTAGTGTCACCATTCCCTTACAGGGGCAATCATTCGTCTTAGTTGTGGTGGTGCAACATCACTGGCAGTATGAAGCCAGGAAATTGATGTGGATTTCAGTGTACCCTTGATGGTTCTCATGAAGTCGTTCAGGTGGACACCAGTCTTCCTGATACAGGCACTCCTCTACCACAGAGGAGCGCAATATTTAGCTTTTGGATACACCATGGTCAAAACCTCAGCGCGCAGGGTGCATGAATCAGCTCCCCATGAGGTCCCAACAAGCTTCATTATGAAATTATTACGTGTTTCTACTTTCTCTCTCGTATTTTCCAGGAGCTTCTTGTAAATAAGTCAACGGTCTAGCATAATGCAGAGATCGTGAGAATAGAAACTTTCTCACATTTTTTTGACAAAACCTGATGCTGAACTATTGTTTAACTATTCGGTTATGTGAGTGGAACACGAATGCCTCTGTCGAAGATCGATCTGTCCAGAGTCTCTACTTTTTATAATATTGGTTCACTGTTTTTAACTCTCTTGACAGAACTGCTTCACCTTCGGCTAGTGTTTCGGTTTGGATTGCTATTGCTGAGTCGCCCATATGGCAAAATTTCTTGTTGAATATATTTGGTAGGCCATTGGCGTACAAACTGGAGAGCGTTGGGGCAGTAATGTAGAGACATAAGCATGTTCTGTGTTTCAGTTCTGGTCAAGTCTCGTTTCTGGAAAGGTACATAGCATGAGTAAATGCGATCATACAAAGCTGCTAATACAATTATTATCTAAAAGATATTTCAAAGGAAGATAATTTTTTTAAAGTTATTAGTTTGAAGCGCTATGACGTAGACGATAAAGTTTCGAGATTTGTGCTGAACAGAAGTTGTAAATAATTGATTTCGATGAAGAAGATTTAGTTTGATGAACCTAAAAGGTTTAACTGATTATGTGTAAAAGATAATACTACAGCGTAGCTTAATTATGGTAGCTGTACATTTAAAAAAGAACTTTACATCTACATCCATACTCCGCAAGCCACCTGACGGTGTGTGGCGGAGGGTACCTTGAGTACACCATCGGTTTTCCCTTCTGTTCCAGTCTCGTATTGTTCGTGGAAACAAAGGTTGTCGGTATGCCTCTGTGTGGGCTCTAATCTCTTTGATTTTATCCTCATGGTCTCTTCGCGAGATATACGGTATGTAGGAGGGAGCAATATACTGCTTGACTCCTCGGTGAAGGTATGTTCTCGAAACTCCAACAAAAGCCCGTTCCGAGCTACTGAGTGTCTCTCTTGCAGAGTCTTCCACTTGAGTTTATCTATCATCTCCGTAACGCTTCCGCGATTACTAAATGATCCTGAAACGAAGCGCGCTCGTCTCCGTTGGATCTCTATCTCTTCTATCAACCCTATCTGGTACGGATCCCGCACCGGTGAGCAGTAGTCAAGCAGTGGACGAACAAGTGTACTGTAACCTACTTCCTTTGTTTTCGGACTGCATTTATTTAGGATTCTTCCAATGAATCTCAGTCTGGCATCTGCTTTACCGACGATTAATTTTATATGGTCATTCCATCTTAAATCACTCCTAATGCCTACTCCCAGTTAATTTATGGAATTAACTCCTTCCAGTTGCTGACCTGCTATATTGTAGCTAAATGATAACGGATCTTTCTTTCTGTGTATTCGCAGCACATTACTCCTGTCTTCATTGAGATTCAATTGCCATTCCCTGCACCATGCGTCAATTCGTTGCAGATCCTCCAGCATTTCAGTACAATTTTCCATTGTTACAATCTCTCGATATACTACAGCATCATCCGCAAAAAGCCTCAGTGAACTTCCGATGTTATTCACAAGGTCTTTTATATATATTGTGAATAGCAACGGTCCTACGACACTCCACTGCGGCACACCTGAAATCACTCTTACTTCGGAAGACTTCTCTCCATCTCAAAGGTTTGCAATGGAGATAACGTTAAGTAATATGCATTAACGTCACACATCTTACAGAATCATTATTAAAAGATTTATTTACGCCATTATAGCGTTAAGTAATATGCATTAACGTCACACACCTTACAGAATCATTATTAAAAGGTTTATTCACGCCATTAAACATCTCAGAACTACGTAAATTATGTGCGACTGATAATATACAGGTCTCACTATACGTGAACTAGAGGTGGCAGTAGGCAAAATGCATGATATGAATTCGCAGTTGCGAATGAGGACAACCATCAGCTGTAGAAAGGAATGAAGACAATGAAAGTCCGTGCCGGACAGGTACTCTAAACCGGATTTCCCGCTTATCGTGAGCGGTCGCTTCACCATAGACTCAAGGCTCCACCAAAACTTCCATATGTCGTCATTCATGCGTTTACGACCTGTACGCGTACATCCATTATGTGTTTCCCGTAGAGGTTAGACTAATGGAAGTCTGGGTCTAGCCCTGACTTGTGCACGAATAGCCAAATGGCAAGGCGACCATTCGCGATAAGCGGGAAATCCTGCTTTGAGTCCCGATCCGTCACAAATTTTCAGTTCCGTCATTCCATTCTACAGCTGATGGTTGTCCTCATTCGCAATTGCGAATACATGTAATGTATTTGCAACGGCTGTAGTCGCTGTACCGATATGCGGTACCAAATAATAAATCATGCGACGACAAGTAAAATAAAATTGTAAAAAACTCTGAAAACGCACGTGCTATTAGGTGTCACAACGGTAATTTATAATGAAACGAAATAATAATGGTACAAACAGACTCTATAAGGAATTTTAAATAATATATGGTAATTTATCCTGATTGTGCATTTTTCTTCCGTATGCATAGTGGACCTTCATGCACAAGTAAACATATTGTTTGTAAGATTTTCAGCACGCTGAATGAACAACAAGAATGGTCGAACAATCGATCATTCTTGGCAGACATCTTGCATATGAACAATTTCATTATAATTTCATTGCGTTCCATTTGTTAAGGAAAAGAAAGTGACTATATTAATTTATGTCATATTAAAGTAAAAGCTAAGAACATTGAGTTCAGTTCGGACACTGGCCGCTTCTCGACAAAACAAAGATTATTACGTTTAAAAAAGGGAAATACTTTCTTTGATTCAAAGGTCTCTCTTAATTAAATTCCGCTACAGTAAAGATATCCTGCAGCAATATTTTAATGTGATAAGACGAAATACAACCCCTGAGATTATGTTTACGTTTTTTGTCAGTATGAACGCTCCACGTAGACACCAGTTTTAACAAATTTTAAAAGCACCTCGCGCAGTCCTGTGTTAACAAGGCGGTGAGTCGCGCCATGTTAAATAATCAGAGATCAGAGAACTATTTTACGAAAGTATAGATTCCAGTCCTCCACGTTATCACGATTCTTTCTTGTGTCCGCTCCGCCAAATAAGTGCTCTATTCACGCTCTTGCCGGGCATAAAAACAAGTAAAGTGAGGCAATAAGATCTTACATTCTTTTCGTCACATTCGTTGCGTACACCGTTAAGTATACATGACAGACCGGGGCGGTAGCGGTACATTGCCGCAGTGCCTCACAGGCACTGCAGTATGGTATTTATCTGCCGATACCGGGCAAGCGACTGTCGAGTACAACGTCTAAGCTGTACGGGTATATACATCATGGATGTACGAGTACAGGTCTTGGACGCAGGGCTGACGACATGTAGAAGTTTGGAGGTGGCCGTCAGTCATGCACGGGTAGCCAAATAGTAAGGCGACCGCTCGCGACAAGCGGAAACTCCGGGTTCGAGTCCCAGTCCGGCAAAAATTTTCACTGTCGTAATTCCATTCTGTAGCTGATGGTTGGCCTCATTCGCAATTGAGAATTCATTTAATGCATTTCATAACGGCTGTAATCGCCGCAATGCCTGTTCCTTTGGACATGCATGCATGTCCAAAGAAACTTTGCATCGTAATCAGAATAACAAAGGCAAAATGTATTTTATCCATGGCAGCACGTTCAACTCTGGTAGAACCAAATTTCAACGAGCGCATTTACATCAACTATATTAAATCATATTTCATTAAATCATATTTCATCGAAGCCCAAAGTACGAGGGTGAGTCACATGAAAACCTTAAATATTTTTTTAAATATTATTTATTGGGCAGAAGTGGTACAAAGCTGTATCACTTTTCAACATAATCTCCCCCACGTTCAATGCAAGTCCTCCAGCTCTTACAAAGTTCATAAATTCCTTTAGAAAAAAATTCTTTTGGTAGACCGCGCAACCAATCATGCACCGTGTGGCGTACCTCTTCATCAGAACGGAACTTCTTTCCTCCCATTGCGTCTTTGAGTGGTCCAAACACATGGAAATCACTTGGGGCAAAGTCTGGCGAGTGTGGTGGATGAGAAAGACACTCAAAATGCAGGTCTGTGATTGTTGCAATTGTTGTACGGGCAGTGTGGGGCCTTGCATTGTCATGTTGCAAAAGGTCACCTGCTGACAGCAATCCACGTCGCTTTGATTTGATTACAGCCTTCAGATGATTTATAAGGAGATCTGTGTATGATGCACTGGTGACAGATGTCCCTCTAGGCACGTAATGCTCCAAAACGACTCCTTTTTCGTCCCAAAAGAGAGTCAGCAGAACCTTCCCTGCTGATGGTTCTGTGAAACTTCTTTGGTTTTGGTGATTAGAAATGGCGCCTTTCTTTGCTCGCTCTCTTCGTTTCTGGTTGGTGGAAGTGAACCCAGGTTTCGTCCCCAGTAACGATTCTTGCAAGGAAGCCATCACCTTCTCGTTCAAAGCGCCGAAGAAGTTCTTCACGAGCATCAACACGTCGTTCTCTCATTTCAGGAGTCAGCTGCCGTGGCACCCATTTTGCAGACACTTTGTGAAACTGGAGCACATCGTGCACAATGTGGTGTGCTGACCCATGACTAATCTGTAAACATGCTGCAATGTCATTCAGTGTCACTCTGCGCTTTTCTTTTACTATAGCTTCAACTGCTGCAAAGTTCTGTGGAGCCACAACTCCTTGTGCCTGACCTGGACGAGGACCATCTTCCACACCATTTGCGAACTTCCTACTCCATTCGTAGACTTGCTGCTGTGACAAACATGCATCACCGTACTGAACCTTCATTCGTCGATGAATTTCAGTAGGTTTCACACCTTCACTACGCAAAAACCGAATAACAGAACGCTGTTCTTCCCTGGTGCAAGTCGCAAGTGGGGCGGCCATCTTTATGCTGATACTGCGATGGTATGTTTGCATCTGCACTATGCTGCCACCTACAGGCCATTCTGCACGCTGTTTATAGCACGCTTACCAACAACTTACAGGATAACGGCGCGAAATTTCGATTTGTTATTAGAAATTTGAGGTTTTCATTTGACTCACCCTCGTACTCAGGATGGTGACGGTGCTTACCACTCCGGAGAGTACCGCACCACAATCCATAAGCTGCGCTGGAAACACTCGTTGGCAACAGCTGTATGTTTTTGCAGCTACAAACCCATGGACATCACGTGTGTGGATAGCGATTGGTCGTTGCCTCGTTAAATACCGGAGCAGTGAACTACGGCGAACAATTATCTTCGGTGCGCCGAGTCGTGTACCGTCTACAGTTACCGACGAGTATACACCCTGTAGTGTTCGTCCGTCGTTTCCGAGATTTAGGCTCCATAGGCATCGTAGGCCAGCTCTAGGCTCTACGTAGTGTAATCTTCTTCTCTCACACATCACCATTAAAATTCTCATTCTTTGCGCAAATTTTGAAAACTGCGAGAAGAGTTGCTGGCTCAAAATCTTGTTGTGTCTAGGAGTACATTCTTGTTGCTGAAAATTTTGATTTAACGTTGCGGTTTCTTGAAGACGAAATAACTGATGAAGAGTTGCCTGTTGCTATGAATATCTTTTTATTTTATCCCATTCTTCTAAATCACACCGACTTTATAATTTTCTTATTCAAAAAACAAGTAATTAAATTGTTGTTGACTAACTTATAAAAACGTCTACTTCCATCTGAGGCATGCCCACTACTATTTACATTCTGCGGTACTCACAATTTCCAAAGAGTTAACAAAGCAAAAGAGTTTACAAAACAAAAGATGAATCATCTCCAAAACATATCATTATTTTATAAATCAATCCAGAAATAAATTTAATAATCGGCATTAGATTGTGCAATTGATAATATGAATTTTAAGTATGCCACAAATTTTGTAATTTCAAATATTTTTAAAAGGCGAGTAATTTTAACTTATTACATATCGATTGTAACACACTAATTTCTTTTTTTATACATTTTAGCCTGAAATACAATACATCGTATACAAAATCATATGAATTCTTTTAATAAAACAGATGAGATAATTTTAACCTATGCAAGCATCGGTAGTATACATGGTATCGGTTATCTCTATGGGAAAAAAAAGATAATGTTAGAAGAGGATGATTCATTATAGTAGTCATCACTCAGAGACGCAGTGACAGGACTTCAATATTTTAGAGGACTCGTATTAATTTCAAACGTCTAATAGTGCTGGACATTTCACAAGAAGAAGCATAATTCAAGTTGAGTATACCGCAAGAGATGTGTGCAAAGAACCAAAGGACACTGAGTTTACAAAAACAGCCAACCTTCAGAAAGTGAATAAAGGGAAACTAAGTAACTTGTTGCCATAAGGAAAACCCAAAAACGTAACGGGGGGACCACAGTCAGGTGTTGGGTGTTGAGGTAGAGCTTCAGATCAGGATGGATTGCAGTACAGAAACGGAAATGCTTCACCCTTGGCTTAAGGGGAGAGAATTGAAAACTGTGCCATAGAGTCCATGTAGAAGCGAGCTAAATGGCACCCTGGAACTGTCGTTACATGGAGGTCACCGAATGGCAGCTAACCCAAAAACAGAAATAATCCACACACAGAGCAGGGATGACCAACAGTCTTACAAAGGTCACAAGTCCATTAATAGTGATGAGAAAAAAGAGGACACTTAATATGGAGCATTGTGGAATGCTATTCTCTTGGGTCTGCTAAGAGCTGAGAACAGTGCCAACCGGAACCCTGAACGACCGGTGGAACAGGAACTAGCAAAAAGAAATTCGGTGGGAGCCCCAAAGGCCCTGCTCATGGAGTGTAAGTAAGATGTGATGGTGCCAAGCTGTATCGTGGGCCTTAAAAAGATCAAATCAAACTGTGACAAGATGGTGGCACTGAGGAAAGGTCTGCCAAACTGGGGTTTCCAATCAAAGCAGATGATCGATCAGAGACTGTCTCTCCCAAAACCTGCACTGGTAAGGAGGTAAAAGGTCCCGACATTCAAGGACCCGAATGACCTGAGAAACCACGATCTGTTCAAATAATTTGCAAGAGACACCGATTAGACTGATGGGCTGGTAACTATCAAGGGACTACGAATCCTTGCCAGTATTAAGAACAGGAACTGCAATACTGTCTCTCCATTGAGAGGGAAAAATACCTTGAAGCCAAATACTGTTAAACACCTGGAGGAGATATCGTCATTGTGGAGGATTGAGATGTTGAAGCAAATGGTTATGGATGGAGTCTAGGACGGGGGCTGAATCATGGAAAGAACAGAGCGCCAGAAGAAGTTCCAATTCAGTAAAAGGTTCAGTGTGGGATTGTGCCTGACAAGGGATAAAGTATAAGTGGGAAGCTTCAACATACTGTTTCCAGATGACGAAGGTGGTTGGATAGGAGGCTGATGCCGCCGCCGCCGCAATATGGCTTGTGATGTGTCGAGTGGAGTGGCTGCGCAGTTTGAGGCGCCATGCCACAGACTGTGTGGCCCCTCCCGCCGGAGGTACGAGTCCTCCCTTGAGCATGGGTGTGTGTGCTATTTTTAGCATAAGGTAGTTTAAGATAGTTTAAGTAGTGTGTAAGTCCAGGGACCTATGACCTCAGCAGTTTGGTCCCTTAGGAATTCACACACATTTGAACATTTGCTTGTGATGTGTTCCACAAAAACTGGTGGATACATACAAAGACCACTTGGAAGGGCAAGGCCCAAGATAGAAAACTGCCACTGACAACCTTGGAGAGTGTGAAGGACAGAAGACAAAAGGACAGAAGAACCTGGGGAGGAGACAAAGCATTCCCAAGACATCCATTTGATCTGTTTTATTAAGTAACAGGTATGGCGGAAGACATTTAAAGGTAATAAGACTCGTGGAAGGAGGGTGCCGCTTAAGATGCTGCAAGGTGCGACTATGATCACAGATGGTGGTGGCAATGGCTGTGCTCCACCATGCAAGTGACCAGTGGTGAACAGGTCCCATCAAATAGGGAATGCCAATGCTGGCGCTTCAAATTATCTTGTCAGACAGATTACAAACGACTTCACCAATACATACTGACAAAGAAGATGTAAACACGATCTGGGTAGTATACAGAGCCCAATAAGCACAATGGAAAGTCCAGCTTGGTAACCTGGAACGAGAGAATCGATGGGAAGTGCACGCCATCGCTGAGGTGATCGTGAGGCGACCATTGTAATGAAGGAAGAAAGGAAGGAGAAGTGAGTGAAAGATTGATGACAGAGAAGGTGTCATATGTATCAGTAAAATGAGTAGGTCACCTTCATTAAGAAGGCATAGGTTGTGTTCTGCAAGCAACAGGTCAATGAGGAGCCCCTGACTAGAGAAAAAAGCAATGCCGCACAAAGGGTGATGGGCTTTAAAATCCCCAAGAAGGAGAAAGGGAGGGGGGAGTTGTTGAAGGAGGGCTGTTAGGGCAGTGGGTGTAGGTGGCCTGTCAGGAGTAAGATAGAGTTTATCAGCTGTGACCACAGGGACCAAGTGGACCTGTATGGCAACTGCTTCCGATGTGGTATGAAGGAGGATCCACGTACTAACAAAGTGCAGACGCCACTGGAAGCCCTCAAAGGGACAGCCTGGTTCTGACAGAAAACACAGAACCCATGAAGGATTGATGAGTCACCACCAGTAAAATGAGATTCCTGGAAAACGACAAAAGCTTCCAAGTAAAAGGAAATAAGGGACAGCAACTCTGAGAAGTTACAGTTCCATTACAAAAAATGGTTCAAATGGCTCTGAGCACTATGGGACTCAACTGCTGAGGTCATTAGTCCCCTAGAACTTAGAACTAGTTAAACCTAACGAACCTAAGGACATCACAAACATCCATGTCCGAGGCAGGATTCGAACCTGCGACCGTAGCGGTCTTGCGGTTCCAGACTGCAGCGCCTTTAACCGCACGGCCACTTCGGCCGGCAGTTCCATTACAGTTCCATTGAGTAAGCACAGGACGGGGATCCAAATGAGAGGCAGATTGGCTGGAGCCAATCAGAAGACTGGGTCACAATATGTCATCAGCGAGAACAGGGTCACATCTATAAATAAGAGGTCACACACAGGTTGTGAGGGAGGAGATTGTATGTCTGGGGGCACCAAGAGGGGACTTGTCCTAAGACTTACATTTTCATTTTCTGTTCTATAAATCGAGGAGGGAAGGAATGGAGGGAGTGGTTCTGCAAGATACAGTACTACAAGAGAGCAGCGACCTAGGAGTATGTGGACAGTGTTGTGGCGGAGTTGCGGCAGTAGGCCTCCAGTCTGTGAAACAGTGGAGCTAGGGCTCCCAGGGGGGGGGGGGGAGGGGGGGCCCATCACCGATGGAGACTGAAGAACGGGAACATTTCTCTGGCTGGGGAGAGGGAATGGCACCCAGATGGGAGGGTATGGGAACTGCAGAGGAGGGGGAGACGAGAGGGTGCAGGACTGGGGTAAGGAGAAAGGAGGAAGGGGGGAAGGACATAACAGTGGTAAAGGTAGATGTCACTGATACAGGGTGAAGTTGGTCATATTTCTGAAGATCCTCAGTGTAGGATAAACGATCAAGGCACTTATACTCCTGTATCTTCTTTTTCTTCTTATAGACCCAGAAATCTGGCTAGCGTGGATAGTGACAGTTGTGACACTTAGCACACATAGGTAGCTGAACACAGGGGTTCCCCTCATAGAAAGGGTGTCCATATAGTCCGTCATACAGTGGGAACACATGTGCCCAAAACACAAGCATCAAAAACACCTTATTGGTGGCAGGACTTATAGCTTAACATGACACCAATAACACATTATGTTGACCTTCTCCAGGAAGGTATCTCCCTCAAATACCAGAATAAAGGTGTCAGTGTCCGTGCAACTGTCCTTACGACCTTTCTGGACGCGCTGAACAATATTAATGCCCCGTCGTTCCAGATTCGCCCCGAGTTTCTCATCAGTTTGAAGTATAAGATCCCTAAGAAAAATGACTCCTTGAACCATATTCAGAGACTAGTGAGGAGTAATGGACACTTAGATGTTGTCAAGTTGGTCACATGCACAGCATGCAACTGGCTGGCAGAAGAAGGTTTGATCAACAGCGAACCCAACAGCAGCATACTGAGAGACTCCACTTCGCCGAACTCGTCTTCGATATCTTCCCCAAAAAATATTGGTTTGGTGGCGGTGAACGTGTCGCTATCAGTCCTAGTGTAGTCCAGGTAGCGGGAAAAGTACTTCACCCCAAGCTGACGAGCCTGGTCATCTCCTAGGGTGTAGCCAGGGAAGGAAACACTGCAGTGTCATATGAAGCAGGATTAAATGATCCATTACCAACTGAAGAGACAGCCGTAGAAGAATGTCCAGCTTTTTGGAGTTTAATATGTTTCATACACAAAGCATCCACTCTGACGCCGTCCACTCCGATCAGGGGCTCCCCTCATGGGCACCACCCAGCCACAGTAGGAGCCGTCTGGCGCAGTGGACAATCCTGGGATTTTTTACGCTCCAGAATGACAAGCAACCACTCCTAGGCATACATTGGGAGGTAACAGCTCAGCTATCAGAAGTATGTGACCCTGTGTTGTCAGGAGGCCCAGCCAGATGGGTACAGAACTGCCCCCTCCTCCCCCATATAGACTGGTCACACGGGTTGGTGGCCTAGTGATTTGGTGGTGGTGGGAGGTGGTACGGTGGGGGAAAGATGAGGGGAACGAGGTGGGGAGAGGAATCCACGCCACAGGTGCTTGGGAGATAGTTCTTCCCCAAATGGCTCACACTATGGAGAAAAAATTTAGAAATGGATGTCAAACCTCAAAGTGGGACCAAAAATCCCAAAATGGAAGTATAAAAGGAAATGGCAAGGGAACGGAAACCGGAATGGAATCAAGAAACCAGGTGGATAGCCAGGTCGACATAAGTAAAAACATCGAGAGAGGAGAAGAAAGAGGCAGAGGGGAAGGAATGAGGAGAGGGGGGAAGAGCACAGTGAAGGAAATACAGCCCAGGAAGGAAGCGCGGGCGGCAATTGCTCGGGGCCCTGTTTGCGCCACATACGAACTAACGAAAAAACGAGGAGTCCCCTGGAGGAGACTTGAAGTGAAGTATCAGAATGAAAAACTGGAAACTGTTTGCAATAAAGCTTTGAAAACAGGAATACAGGAAACATCAACAAGACACGCTACCACACAAAATAGCGTCACAGAAACTACATCACTTCATGTACTCGTATAAAACAAGGATAGTCTCGATTGAAAAACAGCCCACAGTTGCACTAAATTACATTTATTTCAAACCTTGACCATGGTTTCTGCTATAATAATATAGCCTTCTTCAGAAGTCCTAAAATGATCAAAATAACATCTAGACCAGTGATACAATCTACACATAAACTTCAAAACTAGGTAAGAGATAACACATTATTTACATGCACACTAATAAATGAAAATTGTCTTAACCCAGCGGCTGCGTAGAGACCGATAAAATAACTTCAACAGACATAAGCCTGTTTCAAACATGAGTAAAATTACATATTGCATCGTATGTCCTCCGCCACTACCACTGTTATACTGGGCGCACGGTTATCAAACGTACTGCACCCCTCGCACCATAGGTGGCGCTCTCCATAGTCAGATACGTCGCATCATTTATCAGGCAACTAGTCGATATGTACGACAATAAATTAATAACAAGCCTACATGTGCAAATCACGGACCATTTACTATTAATAGGAATGTTCAACAGACGAAATACTGTTGCATACGATCATTAGAGTGGCAGAACATTAAAAATTTATTATAACGAAGTTTGTCACATCACTATTTGATGCGTGATTCAGAAACGAGACTCTCATATAAAATATAACTTCAGCTTACATTATACGCTCTAATAGCTTATAGGGCTAATTCTACCAGCCGACCGTAGTCGTTGTACATAGCCATACTATCAATGATTCACATTATTTCTACGACTAGCACCCTAGTGCAAGAGTGCGGTAACATGGTACAAAATACCAAAGGGCACATTAACATATTTGTCTCAACATAAACCATTATTAACATAAAAGCACCACATGACTCTTTATGGCAAATTCCTACTTGAGCACTGTCGTGCCTATCTGCTATAAGTTGTAAAATTGTAATAGCTGTAAACTGGATCATTTGCTGCAATCGCTGTAAAGTTGAGTGATAATGTGTAAAATAAATAAATAAATAATCAATTGTCATCAATCTTTAACATATCCCAAAAATCACAAAGGAGTCAAATTAAAGGAATTCATTTAAAATAAAAGATATAGGATGCAGGGACCCACACATCAACGTGTGAGCCCTCCAGCCCCTTGCCTAGTAGCGTACAGAATAGGGCACGCTCTTTGGGTAGCGCTCTCAAACTCCCCTCCCCAGCTATCCGTTGCGCAATTTTCATTCAGGGCTTGACGACATCAACTTTCATCTGGCGTCCGTAGGCAAGGTGGTTTGATGGTAATCTTTCAAAATTATTCCGAACAGAAAAGACTCCAGCATACTGTACGTTCAGAACAGTACTGATGCATTACAACAGGGGCTCGATGTGGCGACCACCAACGTAGTTACAGATATTGTATCTATTAAGCATGTTCTGATACACAGTCTCCATCCCACTTGGTTTCTCTTCTGTTTCTAGTGCAGCTGCCAGAACTGGTACCAGCAAATTTTTCTCTGTCTCGTAGCAACGCAGACGTTAAGTGACATCAGGTGAAAGACTGACCTAGCACAAGTCATCCTATCTACCCTCCTGCATACCAGGACAAGCAACATGAGACTTTTCTTTTTCCTTCAGCAGAAGTGGACACGTTACACATCTGAGTTGAAGCCGTCGTAGAACGGAAACGGTACGTTACAGGTGTGAAAGGAATAAGTTGCCGCCTAGAAGTTAGGCAGCACACATTGCTGTCGTGCGTGGATGTGAACAGATATGCTGGCTGTCGGCCTTACTGGCATTTGATCATATGCAATGTAGCCAGAACCGTAATACGTTCTTACTATACCTGGCGATCACAAAAGAATTATGTTACTAAGTTTACGGGACAGACTATTAGTCGCCCACTTGAAGCAGAAAATGGATCGCTTTGTAGCACTGTAGATGTTGTACAAATGGCCGTTGAAGTTCTGTGTCTCTGCGAGTTGGTCGTGTGGAATTAGTGCAGTATGAGTGATTGTCGAAGTTTTAACTATCACCTCGGGAAAATAAAGTTACGCAATCAAATATTTTTGTGCAGGTACCTTAAACACTGAAGTCCCCACAGTGTTGTAGCACGCCGCTGGAGAAGGAAAAACAGAGGCGCTGGAAGAATTGCAGAGTGAACCAGGACTGCAGCCAAATACAAAACTGACTTTAAGTTTGCCACTTACGCACGTCGGTATTGCTTAATTTTAATGCAAAACTTGTAAGCTGCCTGGTCGTTTGAGAACTTTAGAAACTGTTCGTTGGCCCGGTAACACTTCTCATCTATTGTTGCTGTTGTATGATTGGTTCAGCATTCGAGTACTAATAGTAGACAGCATTTCTGAGGTACTCATGTCTTTATAACAACTTCCATAACCGAGTGCCCTTGTGACACGAATCCTTTCAATCTGATACTGCCACTCTTCAATATGATTGATTCAGTGAGCATACTCTGATGGAAAGGCATCTTGAAATTAAACGATTTATAACTACCAATGGGTTTATTACGTCTTGAGTCCATGGAAGGCTCCCTATGTCGATCCAAAACCCGCACAGTATACTTGAACACGCACATTTTCACTCGATTTAGCCGTTGACCTTTAATATTGCCTTCTGTCATCGTAAACAAAAGTATATTGCTTCTTATTTCACAATAAAAACATCACTTCATTTTAGCGCTAACGCTTCCCTTTAAATGAATGGAATAACTGAGAATTGAAAATATTGACTCTCTTTAAATTCTTACTTGGAATAATTAGCAACGACGGCAACGTCGAAGAAAATGGGAGAGTCTTTTCATGAAATATAATTTATTTGAGTCTTCAGTTAATTTTTTACGTAAATTATTAAACAACTCCAGTAGCAAATTTAAAATAGCTACGGCCCATAGCTTGAAAGGCAGTTGTTTTGGTAATCTATAACTGACCGTGAAATTTAATGCTGTTTCCTTTCGGAAAAGAATATGTAATACATACTAGGACCACGTAATGTAAAAACAACTGCAGGTTCTATCGGAATTTAAAGATAAAAGTTGGCTGCACATGAAATGGTGCTTTAAAATTACGCGGTCCATAAGAAAAGCTTCCGTATTTAATTATTCCACAATTTCTTATCTTGAAAGGAAAAGTAATGAAATAATTTAACAATATACTTTCAAAATAAATGACACGCACAGTTTCATTTGGTCATCACAGCCACTAATCGACAGTTATGACGAAAAAACAAAAAAATGATATCAGTGAACATAATACATTTATGTGATTCCTACACATTACTTATTCCCGGATTCTGATTAAACATTTATTTTCCACACAATCAAGACACTGTCCATTCCGTTCAACTGCTCTTCCAGGTTCTTTGCTGCCTCTGACAGAATTACTACGTCATCGGCGAAGCTCAAAGTTTTTATTTCTTCTCCATGGATTTTAATTCCTATTCCGAATTTTCCTTTTGTTTCCTTTACTGCTTGCTCAAAAGCACAACTAATTTAATCTAGTCAAAGTTATTCTCAGTTCGAAGAAACTCGACGAACATGCAGTGTTAACGACTTTCAATGTAGCCTTGGTAAGCAGAGGTAATGTTACTGGCATTTCTTGAGTTCTTGTCCAGTTTCCATGGTGGGCGGGGGGGGGGGGGGGGGGGGGGAGCATGTAAAATGTAAACAAAGGTCCGCCCTTTCGGACCATAACAGGACAGGGTGTACGCTAGAAGAATGCCGAGTCTATATCACGACAGTGGCTGACGCAACCTGTGAGGCATGGCGGCACCTGCGGCCTTGCGACTTAAATCAGGTAACAGCGTCCAGCTCCGCGAGACAACAGGCGCGGCTCACTCTGAAGCGGATATACGGCTTCCTGTCCTCTGGCGAGATCAAGGCAGCAGGCTGACAGTAATGACTAACCGATAGCGCTGCTCGAGACTCTGTTTATGTACTTGGCTGCAGTACGCCTTATACGGCCTATTTACTTGAGATCATTAGTGTGAGCAGGCAGTTTATGTTGTCTTCGAGTAGCGCAGCTCTTTCGTAAAACGAAAGTCACTCTCGCTAGGTGTGAACGTGTGCTTCTTATGTGCCGTTAGCATTTGTGCCACCTACAGTTGTAAAATCAGATTAACTCTTTCAGACCCACTGGATACAACTGTTATTTTTAGAGTGTATTAGCTGCAAAAGAAATATTTTTCCTCATTGGAAACCTCATGTACTCATCTGTGAATGTTCAGCCTTTTCATCATGCACAAGTGCTTCCAAATGAATGCAGCGGTGCGCAGCAATTTGTGACCGCCGGAATTGACGGTAGTTGGTTGGTTGATGGGGGGGGGGGGGGGGGGAAGAGACCAAACTGCGAGGTCACCGGTCTCATCGGACTAGGGAAGGAAGTCGGCCGTGCTCTTCCAAAGGAACCATCCCAGCATTTAGGGAAATGACGGAAAACCTAAATCGGGATGGCCGGGCGCGGGATTGAACCGTCGTCCTCCCGAATGCGAGACCAGTGTACTAACCACTGCGCCTGCGCCACCTCGCTCGGTTTGACGGTTGTCCGTTAGTTATACGCCACTGTATAATCGCAGGTGTACGATGTATATACTGAAAACGAGTACATATATTTGTGTAAATCTTGCCTCTAAAATCATTTTAAAATCACCTAAGAGCATTACAGCAAGAAGAAAAATTTTCCTTCCCGCAGAAAAAATCCAGATCTGAAACGGTTAAGTAAATGCATACAAATAAAAATGTATCTGTCCCTACCCTACGCTAATCTTCATTTCTGCACAACTGCTACACGCAACATATCCTGCAACCTGTTTTGCATAGCCGGCCGGTGTGACCGAGCGGTTCTAGTGAAACGTCCCCTTTGTACAATTATACAAGACTGTGCTTAAACTGACACACAATATTTTGTTAGCGCAACGCAATCTGACTTTCAAAATTCCCTACAAAAGAATGGCCCTGACTAACATTAAACTATACCTTTCACAAATCACTTACCTCACAAAAATCTTCGCTGCTCAAGCTACTGCAATACAGCGAGCGCCACTACTGCCAGCTAAATAAAAGATTCAAACTACTAAAGGCACTACCTACTGATAGGGATAGTTAGCAAATGAAAGATATTAATAGAGAGCAAACAATGTATTTACCTTAATATCATCACAAGTCATAATATATATATCAGTTCATGACAAATTACAAACCTCCGCCATCTCTCTCCCCACATCCACCACTGCTGGCGGCTCACCTCCAACTGCGCAACGCTACGCGCTGTTCCCAGCCAGCTGCCGCTGCCCAACACTACAATGGCAGACAACAATGCAAACTAGCCACAGACTGCACACAGCACAGCCAGTGATTTTCATACAGAGGTGGCGTTACCAATAAAAAACCTAAACAGCATACTTACATAGCCCCCATGCTCCCCACAAAAATTTTTACATATTGGATTGGGCAGTGGCCAATACAGATTTGAAAAAAATTTTTCATAATTACAATAACAAAGAAATCAAATGCACACACTTATTGATACAATGTTGGTCAAAAGCTAAAAATTTCTCACAGTCCATAAAGACAGTCCACATTGTTCATCACAGTAAAAATGCAGAGTTTTTCTCAAAGTCTGAGCAGTAAAAGAAAATGCACACAGAAGTAGTGGATTTCCATGCTGTCTTGAAGAAGTAGTGTTGTCCTTCCAACGGAAAGACAGTGCTGACTCTAGACATGCAGACAGGTAATGGGCCACAACAGAGCAAACCCACAGCAGAGTCAGTCGACGTTTTGAAGAATATTGGTAGGTCATCACAGAGCAGACCCACTGTAGTCCTGGTAGAGATTACGGTATTGGTGGGCCACCAGAGGTGCAGACCCACTGTAGTCCTTGTAGAGACGGCCAGCAGCCATCTGTTGCAAATGTGCAGGTGCACAATCACCATCGAAGAGTCTTGCAGAGAATATAGCAAGTCCATAAACCACCACTTGTGCACTCACAACGTTTTTGGAATTGTCCTTAGAACCAGCAATGCTGTTATCCAGTCCCTTGCTGAATTATTAACACACGTGCAAACACTATCAGTCCCTACTTCTCACATATTGTCCATGTACTATGACCAACAGAAACGTGTGCAGTGAAATGTTACTTAATTTGTTAATAATATCATGAACTGGTGACAATTACAATTTTACAACATAAGAATACAATAACAAAGGTACAAAATACATCATTAAAAACATAACAATACAGATAACATTTGTAGTACAGGCTTTACAAAAGAATAGAAATAGACATATACATCAGTGGAATTATGACATGAGTACATACATAAAAGATCACAATAACTTTTGAAACATCAACTTCACACATGAGCATTTAAACAGAATGAATAATGTCTAACATCTTTACAAAGTAAATAACATATTATTAATGCCAATTATATTTGAGGATAACAGTATTCCTCACCATAGTGAATGTAGCTTAATATTAAAAGAAGAAAAAAATTCTATGAAACTGTACACAGAGACAGGAAGAAAACAAATACACAAGGGTACACAAACATATAGTGGGATAACACAAAAGGGAAAGGACAGGGTTCGTTTTCAGTGTAACATGTGGTACTGCAGTCCAACCCAAAACTTCATATATCTTTCCTCTTATTTCATCCTTTGTTTCCACCCAAAAATTCTATCTAAGCATGCTTTCTGTATTTATATGTTCATACATTTCTTACCTCAACATTTATTTCCAAGAAAATCCTACCTAAACCTGTTTTCTCAATGCATTTCTTCCAATTCATCGCAACTCATTCTCTTAGAGGCTACCCCCTCTTAAGCTAACTTAAATCTACTGAGCTCAGATGCTAAACTAAGGGACAAGGCAATGCAGCATCACATAACAAATCAACACAAACAGCAATGCAAAAAATGCAAATTGGCAAAGCTAGCAGCATAAATGAGCAAAAGTCAAATTCAATAACACTATGCCTGGCAAACAGCAGCAACTTATACCTAAACATGACATAGCGCAAGCAGAAAAAATATTACACTAAAATGGCCATGTCTAATACCTATGTCACATCTTAACATTAGAGTGATGCATCACAATTTATTCTACAAAAGAAATTACCAAGTACTTGAAAAGAAAATTATAGATGCAGTTACTGGTATTAGTCCCTTCTTATTGTTCTCTCCATTCCAAGTGCTCCTTTTTTAAAGAATGTGGATCATAAAATAATTATTTAATAGATCTGTTGACAGAAAGTGTTCACATTAGCAAATGCATTTCATTTTATAAAAGCAATGCTGCAACACAGCTGGAAACCAGATATCAAATGAAATAAGCAATTACGCAAACCAAAGCATAAAAACATCATTCAATAGCTATGTGGCATTTCGTAAGTCAGTAGCTCTCAATTCTCGTAGAAAGACACTTGTCATTATCAGGTTTGCAGATGTAAGAATATTTCCAAGGATAATGGCCTCCCCTTTTTTTTTGTGCTACCTGTGCCGCTGAAAAGGGCTCGCAATAATGGCTTTTTCTCCAGGCGTCTGACACAGCTGGGTGCCCGCGACGCATTACGTGCAGGTGGTCACTTAACTTTCTTACGGAAATATTTACGACAGGAGATTCTGCTACCGTGGTAGTCTCATATAAAAATATTTCACAGGTCAAGAATTAGCGTTGCAAATCTGTAGAAACAAAACCCTATAAATATAACAGTGTCCAAAAAAATTTTCAGTGGCATTGTGATACATTCATGCATATACACACACATTTCATAACTCTTAAAGTACGATTCTTGGTTTCCAACAACCTTTTCATAAATCAGAGTCCCTAACCCCTACTCCTTATTCCTTACCTTATTACACATATACATATTCATATTCATCAACACGTCTTCAATATTTCATCATAATAGCTACATAGCATAATCAGATTCCTCATATAGCATCAGCTTATTTATCATAAACATACCTCAACAGCATAGTACACATCGTCGTCGTAATAATAACATCATAACACTTCAGTCAAATCTTAAAATCGTCGTAACTTCCTCCAATAATTTCAAAACGTAAAAAAAATTCTCTGCTCATTTCAATAGTGTCTTCTACCTCAAACGTACTTTAAAATCATGCTCCCTTACCAAATATATCATTCAAATCTCTCATAGTATCACAATGGTTCCGAAAAAATGTGAAGAGTTCACACAGTACAGACAAAATACAATTTCGTAAGTGTGAAGTAATCCAACTCTGTAATTGCGTAAACATGAAGTTATCCAACGGTGTAGTTACGTAAACATCTGTCACTGACGTAGTAAAAAACATGTTTATCTCTCCGTTAAATGATCAGATAGCTGTGTAATTTGTGTGTTAGAGAAATATGGTACCGATGTGTAAAGTTGTATAAGCAAATACCATATTAGCTAGGGTTCCTTGTGGTTGCCACACACATGGTACACAAAGTAAGCGTGTACCCCCCTGAGGATTAATGTAATTATACCCTCAGGTGTTACAAATTACAGCAATGGAATGAAATGTATCACGGAAAACTTTCTTTGTAATTAAAAAATCTTTGAAAATAAGTGTTTTAAGTATAAGATTAATCACTCAAATACGTGTACTGTAGCGCTAAATGTGCGTCTTGTTGCAACATAATCTGTGTGGAAGTGTCGTAGTTATCGTCCTCCGAAAGCTAAGTTCTGCAGAAGCCAATGTACTTACCTCATGATAAACAAAAGTGAAATGCTTTGCGTATAGATATCATACCTATTACGCTTATTGCCGTGATGAAGAAAGTACTGTGCTGTAACGTATTGTTGTGCTACAGAAAAGGCTGTCTCCTTGTAGCTATACCATAAAAATTACTAATAAAACATGTTTTGATTTCCAGAAGAATTCAGAAAACTGTGCAGATATAAAACAGATACACCGCAAAAGCAACATTGTAAATTGTCACTCCTTAGTAGCGTCGTGATAAAAATCGTGTAGCTGTTACATAAACTAACCTCTGTGTCATCTGGTATCTCTCAGAAAGCACTTTAAATTCAGAATGTATTTTCAAATAAACCAAAATGTTGCATTAAAATCTCATTAGCAGTACTGGTAAATGTTCTAAGTATGTGAGCCTTATAGTCGTTACGTAGTCGTGCAACAAACAAGCAAGAATGTACACACACAATAACACTGTGACGTCTGTTTACTATAACAATGCATTCGTCATTTCTGTTTAAATAAGTTCTCTTGGTTCTTGATTGGATATTTAACTTCAAACATTGTTGCATGGTAACAGTTTCTAAAGCATACTAGTAACGTGAAGTGAAACGTTTTATGGCAAAGACAAAGTTAAAAGGCAGATTATCTGTCAATAAATGGTTTTACATGAGAAATGTGGTGTAAACCTTTACTCTTCCTAGTACGCAGAGTTTCAACTTCAACGCAATTATCATGTGGTATACGTCGGATTCTGTAAGGTCCATTGTAAACTAGAAAGAATTTGTGACTCAAGTGTTTCTTCTTATGTGACAATGAATGAGCTTTAATGAGAACTTTCTGACCAATACATAATTTCTTTGCATTTGCTTTACCGTTTAGTTTTCTCCGTTTGTCTGCTGCAGATTTTATATTTTTAAGAGCCAAATCAATTATGTCTTTGTGTCGAAGTTTACGTGTATTCGGGAAAGGTACAAGCTCTCTGATTCTGTTCGGAGGTTCCACATTCTTCAGTACAAGAGTAGGTGGTAAAGCAGTGGAATCATGAGGCATTTCATTCAGCACATTTTGAAATAAGTGTAAATATCTGTCCCAATGCTGATGCTTTCTGTGACAATAAAGTCTGCAAAGCTTATTGATTTCTTTCATAATCCGTTCAGACGGGTTGCAATGTGGTGAGTACAATGAAATAAAAACAGGTTTGATTTTATGGTTGCGAAGCATGCGTGACCAAACAGCAGATCTGAATTGCGGTCCGTTATCTGAAATGACTTTACTAACGTGTCCAACTTCACGTAAGAAATTTTTAACAAAGGCGTTGGATACAGACCGTCCAGTGGCTTTACGTAACGGAGTGAAAGAAACAAATTTTGAAGTAAGTTCAACAGCGACTAGAACGTACGAAAATCCATTGGATGTTCTGACAAGCGGTCCCAAGAGATCAACAGCAGCAAATTCTTTTAATTTAGAAGGAATGATAGGAAACAACGGAGCACGATGTGAGACAGTAGATGGTTTCGCCTTTTGACAAAGTTTACAAATAGACAAGACTCTTCGACTTCGCTTTTCCATATTGTTAAAATAACAAGTCGTTCGAAGAATATGATAACATTTTCGTGGACCAAAATGTGCGTAGCTGAAATGAATGTACCAAATGAGCTTATTAACAAAATCGTCAGGAATGCAAAGTACCCATAGCTTGTCATCAACAGTGCAGCGTTTGAACAGTATGTTGTTTCTAACCAGATAATAATGCCGAATCTGTGTGTGTGTCCTTTCATGCCATTTGCTCTTGATGTCTTTCCAAATCGGATCTTTATCTTGTTCATGAGCAATGTCCTTTAAAGATGTGGTGATGAAGTTTTCAAAGGCGACTTTCTGAATGTAAAGAATACTGAAATTTTTCTCGAGGTTGCCTTCTGTGGTACTTTTCTCAAGCCCAGCCGGTGCGCGTGACAGTGCGTCCGCAACAATGTTCTCCTTGCCGGGAATGTAGACTATTGTGAAGCGGAATTCTTGCAGAAACAATGCCCAACGTTTTAACCTGTCATGATTTAATTTTGAAGACATAAGAAATTGTAATGCACGATGATCACTGTATACTTTTACGTGCTTACCAGAAAGAAAGAAACGGAATTTGTTAAATGCCCAAACGATAGCTAAAGCTTCTAATTCAGTAACGGAATAATTTTTTTCAGATTTGGTTAGCACTCGGCTAGCAAAAGCAATGGTTTTCTGAATGGTAGTGTCATTTTCTATGGCTTCTTGAAATAAATGGGCACCAAGACCGACTTTAGAAGAATCCGTGCTAAGGCAGAAATCTTGTGACAGATCTGGATGAGCTAAGATTGGCGCGTGAAGTAACGCTTCTTTCAAAGAATTGAATTCCAATTGTGCTTGTTCGTCCCAGTTCCAAATAGTATTTTTTCCAGTGAGAGAACAAAGTTTTGGTGTAACAAGAATTTGCATATTCAGAAAACGACGGTAAAAATTTACGAGACCTAGAAAACTGCGGACTTGTCTTTTTGTGGATGGAACTGGAATGGCTCTGATTGCTTCTAACTTTTCAGGATCCGGCTGAATCCCTTCAGAAGAAATAATATGTCCCAAAAACTTCACCTTTGTCCTACCGAATTCAGACTTTTCCAAGTTAACTGTAATTCCAGATTCTGCAAAAATACGTAACAAACTGTTGAGGATGCGATTATGTTGTTCCCATGAAGCTTCTGCTATCAGAATATCGTCCACATACAAGGTGATGTGACGTTTTAAGAACTCAGGTAATATGGAATTTAACCCACGAATGAATGCTGCCGAAGAAATGTTCAAACCAAAAGGAAGTTTCCGAAACTGATAACAAACGCCGAAACAAAGGAAAGCTGTGTATTTTCTACATTCTGGATGAAGTTCGATCTGATAAAAGCTGGATCTGAGATCAATGGAAGACAACACTTTTACACCATTAAAATTTTGAAGAAGTTCTTCTAACGTTTGCGGCCTGTCTGTTTCAGGAATAATGATCGTATTGATTTGTCTCGAATCTAAGACAAGCCTGATCGATCCATTTTTCTTCTCAACAACATGTAATGGATTGTTGTATGAGCTTACTGCAGGCTCAATAATGCCCTCATCGAGCATAGATTGTATTTCTGTTCTAACACGGTCCCTATAATGTGCTGGAATTACATATGGTCTAACACAAAATTTAGTATGCTCACGAACACGAAATTGGTATTGAAATCCCTTGATTGTTCCTGTTTTATGAGTAAAAACTGTGGAATGTGCTTGTAAAATCTCAAAAAGGTCCTGCCTATCAGTGTCATTACAATTCTCAATTGTTTGAATTTTATTCTGAATTAACTTATTAGTGTCAAATGCGCCGTCGATATCACCCCTGTCAGTACTTGCAGAGTGATTGTTAGTGTCTAGTTCCGTAGAAAATTCCGAACTGTTGTCTAACAGAACGTAAAGCCGATTAATTTCCTCATCATGGTTTGAGAGCCAATCTTCAAATTTCAAAGCTATTGACTTACCTTCTTTTTCTAAAGTTATTTCAGCATCGTGAAAGTTTAAGATTGCTTTGTATTCATTCAAAAAGTCTACTCCCAGTATAATTTCCGTCGACAATAATGGAACAATAAGGAAGTTCGTAGAGAAGCTGTGGCTTTGACAAAAGAATTCTAGGTTGGTTTGTTGGCGTACATCTACACTTTTTCCAAAGATTGCACCCTGTAATTTAATCTTACGTAACGGAAGTGTGGGGCAATCGTTCGATTTGTTGCATTTGCTAAAGGCTGTTTCACTGATTACTGAAATGGGACTGCCAGAGTCAAGTACTGCCGTAAATTTTACGTCATTTACTGTAATGCAAAGGATATGCAACGTTGTTATGTTTTACGTTGTGTTCTTGGAGTAAGATGTCCCTAATATCTTCCATTTTTACGTAATTACTAGCTACGGCAGCTGCGTCGTTAGTGTCATAAGAACGTTTTGTGGCTGCCAGCGGTGTGAGTCATTGCCTATTGTCTCTTTGTTGGCGCGCGTCGTTATTGGGGTTTGGAGACCTAACTTCTACAAATTCACCGTGACGAGAGGGCCCTGCTCTGTTTGAATCCCGCCAGTTCTGATGCAATTCAGGTCTGTCGTTACGATCATATCGTCTGTCGTCATGTCGGTAGATTCCATAGTTTCTTTCTTGTCGGTCACATGGTGGAGAATTTCTCCCTGAATCGTAACTGCGCGCTGGTCCGTTGCGTCTAAAGTTATTCTGTCTCCCTTGATAGTATTTATTTTGGTTCCCATATTGTCTGTTTCTCTTATTATCTCTGTGATAGTCATTACTACGGAGAGGTGATCTTTCCCTGTAGTTATTACTACTCTGCCAACGGTTGTCATACGGGTGGTGTCTGTTTTGGTCACGATTTGTGTTGTGAGAATAGCCTTGTCGTGTCAAGTTATTACTTCTTTCATCGCGGAATTGCGACGGATGTGACCTGTAATTGTTGTGTTCCTGGTTTCGCGTTCCGCGATTGTCAGTGTCAATTTCTAATTCTTGTAAGAGTCCCTGAAATGCTTCAATGTCGTCTTTGCAACGTCCTGCCAAAATAATATGTCGTAAATGTTCAGTCAGTTTGATTAAGCAAATGCGGATGAGTTCTGAGGGGCTGTATGGGTTTGAAAGATACTGATTCTTATGCAACATGTCTTCAAAATATTTCATAAGACTGGAAAATTCAGATTGTTCGAAACGTTTCATCATTATGATGCTATGTTTTACACGGTCTTGTGTGGCTTGAGACCAATATGCTGAGAGGAAGGCATGGTAAAACTCTCCTTCACTGTGGCAATCGTGAATTACCGATCGCATTCTTACAGCTGGTTCATTCTCTAAGTAGCCACACATAAATTCTAATCTGTGTTCCAACGACCAGTTGGGAGGAAAACAATGAGAGAATTGATGAAGCCATGCTTGTGGATGAATGTCGTTGCCAGAATTCTTAAATGTTTTGAATTTACGTGTAGTAATGAACAGCTTATAGTCAAAATCATCATGTCGGCGAGTCGCATATCGGTCATTGTTAGGTCGTGTCGGCCCTTCCCTCTCAAAATTCGGTGCACATTCCCAATTTCTTTCATTACTTCCGAAATGCCCTGTGTTATTTTGTGTCTGTTCCGTATTTGTATGTCCCTCTTCCCGTATTGGGGCGCGAGTGTCCTCTGAAATACGTAATTCTTGTACTACTTGTGCCAACTGATCTTGCACTTCCCGGATTTCTCTTTTGTACTGTGTATTGATTTGATTTTGATTTTGTTTGAATTTTCTAATTTGTTCATACTCTTCTGTGTCAGTGAAGGCTACAGGTGTTGTGTCATTCAGATCATCATCTACCTTTGTAGATAAGTTAGTGAACTGATCTGAAAGTTCGGCTACTTTATCCGATAGTGAAATCATTTCCTCTGTATGTTTTTCTGAACCAAGTTTCAGAGTGTCCATTTGTGTTGCAATCGTGTCTACTGTGTCTTTTAAGTTTTCTTGACTTTTTGCAAGTTGCGTAACCGAATCGGTAGATGCAACTGCGTCAATTTTAGCTTGCAAGGTGTTGTGATTTTCATGAACAATAGTTTGCAGTTCTTTTATAGCTGCTTCGTGATTCTGTAATGCATTTTCATGCCGCGAAAAAATAGGTTGAAAATGCTCACAAATTTGTGTTTTTACGTCGTTACAGACTTTTTGACATTTCGATTCGATTTTATGTAACTCAGTAGTTAAATCTTCACGTGTTTGTTCAAGTGTTTGCTCCAATGAGTCTAACTTTTCAAGCTTTTGCTGTGTTTGTCTCTGATTTTGTTCCATTTGTTGCATTAATTGCAACAATAATGTATTAGTGTCTGGAATCTGTTTCTCTACGCTTTTCGGCAGTGCATTTGCACCGACAACATTCACATTTTGACAAGCAGAAAATGTGTCTTGACTTATTTGAGAAAACGGTGATGACCCAAAACCTGAATCTACAGTATTTGCGAAATTGTGTCCTGTCATTTCGGATTCCTGAGGCGAGCTGTTGCCGACCGATCGATCGATAATGCGTCCCTCTTCACTAATTGTTTCACTGTCCACGCCATTGTTTGCAGCCCGCTCCATTTCCCTATTCACAATTACCAAATTACTACTTTGAACATCAGTTAATTCATTACTCGGTGGCGCTAACACACTGCTTTCATTTTCACTGTCATTTCTCAGTTTACTTTGGAGCCTAGTATTACGTTTTTCACACGCCATAATTGTCACAATATTTCACACGACAACGCAGAAAAGCACAATTTGAAGATCAAAAATAAGAGAACACATTATCATAGCACTGAAAATAATATCTAGTTAATTGCAGCTGCGAAATACTTGGTGCAAATCTACATGCATGCCACAACTGTTTTACTGTACAACAATGAAAAACTACAACTACAAAGGAAATTCTCTCTACAATTACGCGCTAGCAATAAACAAAAGCTACACTAAATACACAAACTACAAGAAAAATCAGAAGATTCCAGTGAGGTATCCTAGGCTAAGGGTCGACATATGAAACGTCCCCTTTGTACAATTATACAAGACTGTGCTTAAACTGACACACAATATTTTGTTAGCGCAACGCAATCTGACTTTCAAAATTCCCTACAAAAGAATGGCCCTGACTAACATTAAACTATACCTTTCACAAATCACTTACCTCACAAAAATCTTCGCTGCTCAAGCTACTGCAATACAGCGAGCGCCACTACTGCCAGCTAAATAAAAGATTCAAACTACTAAAGGCACTACCTACTGATAGGGATAGTTAGCAAATGAAAGATATTAATAGAGAGCAAACAATGTATTTACCTTAATATCATCACAAGTCATAATATATATATCAGTTCATGACAAATTACAAACCTCCGCCATCTCTCTCCCCACATCCACCACTGCTGGCGGCTCACCTCCAACTGCGCAACGCTACGCGCTGTTCCCAGCCAGCTGCCGCTGCCCAACACTACAATGGCAGACAACAATGCAAACTAGCCACAGACTGCACACAGCACAGCCAGTGATTTTCATACAGAGGTGGCGTTACCAATAAAAAACCTAAACAGCATACTTACACTAGGCGCTTCAGTCTGGAACCGCGCGACCACTACGGTCGCAGGTTCGAATCCTGCCTCGGGCACGGATGTATGTGATGTACTTAGGTTAGTTCGGTTTAAGTAGTTCTAAGTTCTAGGGGATTGATGACCTCAGATGTTAAGTCCCATAGTAATCAGAGCCATTTCAACCATTTTTTTGTTTTGCATATTCTAGTCTTCGTTTGCTCGTCTTAAACAGCTGTAACTTAAAATTTAAAGGCCATGAACATGACATGCAACAAATACAAAGTGGCATCAACTCTACTAGATGCTTGGTTATGCAAATGATTAGCATTTCAGGCTGAGACATAGCGTCTTGCATCGCGCTTATGTAAGTAAGAGACAGTAGCAAGCAGTCAGCTTCATACAAGAGTCATGTCTCGCATGACTGAAGCGCTCTGATCCAGTAGTTACGACTGTGGCCAAAAGGTGTCAGCATCTTACAGACTATGAAATTATCAAGTAGTTCAAACTGTATACAGGGTGTTACAAAAAGGTACGGCCAAGCTTTCAGGAAATATTCCTCACACACAAAGTAAGAAAATATATTATGTGGACATGTGACGGAAAGGCTTACTTTCCAAGTTCGAGCTCATTTTATTACTTCTCTTCAAATCACATTAATCATGGAATGGACACACACAACAACAGAACGTACCAGCGTGACTTCAAACACTTTGTTACAGGAAATGTTCAAAATGTCCTCCGTTAGCGATGATGCATGCAGCCACCCTCCGTCGCATGGAATCCCTGATGCGCTAATGCAACCCTGGAGAATGGCGTATTGTATCACAGCCGTTCACAATACGACCACGAAGAGTCTCTACATTTGGTACCGGGGTTGCGTAGACAGGAGCTTTCAAATGCCCCCATAAATGAAAGTCAAGAGGGTTAAGGTCAGGAGAGCGTGGAGGCCATGGAATTGGTCCGCCTCTACCAATCCATCGGTCACCGAATCTGTTGTTGAGAAGCGTACGAACACTTCGACTGAAATGTGCAGGAGCTCCATTGTGCATGAACCACATGTTGTCTCGTACTTGTAAAGGCACATGTTCTAGCAGCACAGGTAGAGTATCCCGTATGAAATCATGATAACGTGCTCCATTGAGCGTAGGTGGAAGAACGTGGGGCCCAATCAAGACATCACCAACAATGCCTGCCCAAACGTTCACAGAAAATCTGTGTTGATGATGTGATTGCACAATTGCGTGCGGATTCTCGTCAGCCCACACATGTTGATTGTGAAAATTTACAATTTGATCACGTTGGAATGAAGCCTCATCCGTAAAGAGAACATTTGCACTGAAATGAGGATTGACACGTTGTTGGATGAACCATTCATAGAAGTGTACCCGTGGAGGCCAGTCAGCTGCTGATAGTGCCTGCACACGCTGTACATGGTACGGAAACAATTGGTTCTCCCGTAGCACTCTCCATACAGTGACGTGGTCAACGTTACCTTGTACAGCAACAACTTCTCTGACGCTGACATTAGGGTTATCGTCAACTGCACGAAGAATTGCCTCGTCCATTGCATGTGTCCTCGTCGTTCTAGGTCTTCCCCAGTTGCGAGTCAAAGGCTGGAATGTTCCGTGTTCCCTAAGACGCCGATCAACTGCTTCGAACGTCTTCCTGTCGGGACACCTTCGTACTGGAAATCTGTCTCGATACAAACGTACCGCGCCACGGCTATTGCCCCGTGCGTATGCCAACTCCGCATTTGTAAACATTGCACTGACTGCAAAACCACGTTCGTGATGAACACTAACCTGTTGATGCTACGTGCTGATGTACTTGGTGCTAGTACTGTAGAGCAATGAGTCGCATGTCAACACAAGCACCGAAGTCAACATTACCTTCCTTCAATTGGGCCAACTGGCGGTGAATCGAGGAAGTACAGTACATACTGACGAAACTAAAATGAGCTCTAACATGGAAATTGAGCGTTTCCGGACACATGTCCACATAACATCTTTTCTGTATTTGTGTGTGAGGAATGTTTCCTGAAAGTTTGGCCATATCTTTTTGTAACACCCTGTATTTGGAAAACAAAACTGCATTTATTGCGATTATTGCTACTTTCATTAATTATTGCTAATTTGTTTAATTATTAGTGTGAATGATGCTGTGAACGAAAAGTATTAAGTAAATGAATATTGTTATGTCTATTAATTGAGTAGATGGTAGCGTGAGAACTGTGTACTGAGAGAGTGAATCATACATTCGATGGTTGGAACTCCCCTTCCTCTCGGGAATTAGAACTGCCCGGGCTGCTCTCAGTGTTTAAATTTCAATAGGGAATAGTTTCTATTTGTCATCGCCTTCGCTGCCAGCGCTTGCTGCCCGTCATCGCTTTCGCTGCCGGTCACCTTTTTCCCATCGGCATCTCGTCATCGCCAGCCCGCATCTTCACTTTCAGTCCTCGCCTCCATTAGCGTCATCGCCTGAGCCATCACCATCTGTTGGTCGCTGCCACTGCATCGGTGATATAGTTGCTCCCATCCCAGTCACATCAGAGCCATTCTCGTCATTCACAACTTCACCATAGCTCGTCACCGTCGTCCCAGCCAGCGCCGCTTCGACGGCCGCTCACCGCAGTCAACGCCAATCACCACTCTCCGCCATTATAGACCGTCCTACTACGCCAATCACCTACACCTCTCCATCTCTCACCTCATGGGGCATGCCCTCTAACCCATGCCCCTACATCTATCCCCCCTTGCCTACCCTATCCTGCCATACTGCAGCAGTTACACATGCATCTCTCTCTGTTCCCAGCTCCCCCTGCCTTTTCTCTTGTAGCCACAACTCATCATCCACCTCCCCAGCTGCCGCACGTGTCACCACCCGCCGAGTAACAGTTGCAATGGATGACACCTCAAGCCTCACTTCATCGAGTCTCACTCCACCAACCTATGCAAGCCATGCTGAAGAACCTGCAAAATTCTCAGGTAACCATCAACAACATCATATCCTACCACTCCCCATCCCTCGACCACCCTCCCTTCTCACAGTCGTTAAGAAACCTACAAAACGTCAAACCACTGACCTGTCTCCCACCCACTCCTAAAAAACTACAAACTGAAGCTGAAGATATCCAGCATAGGGATACAACTCCTCCTCCTTCAGCTTCTTCCCCTAGCATCCACACCTTCACCCTCTCCAACCCTGACCCAAAGTTCCTTAAACACAAATCCTTCATCTTCAAAACAAATAAATACCTACCCAGCCTCCATGTCCAACAAATCATCCTAAGAAAATATTCCATTTTACTGAAGTCCCTAAACCTCAATTTCCATAGTGCCCTCTTCTGCAAAATTCCTCGCATTGCCTTTGGTCCCAAAGCCTCCTTAACGCCTCTCACCACCACACACAGGGCCAAAAAACCTCAACCTCCTCACCTTCCACCCACCCTCACTGCAGTGATCACAAAAATCGACCTTGAGATCACAGACGAGAAAGGATTTAGAAGTCCAAAAAGCCGTATGGATCAATAATGACCTGGGTTCCATTCACCTCATCCATGTCTCCTTTGCTGTCACCATAGACCTACTCCTTAAAGAGGGAGCCCTAATCTACCACCACCACCACAATGCCAAACCTTCAAAATCCCATCCTCAGTCGTACCACTGTCAAAAATGCCTCTGTTACAATGACCATCTTACTGCACAATGTAAAAACCCATCTGCCTGTCCATACTGCAAAGCCTCCCATTTTCTTAAACAGTACCCTAATCTAGCACCCTCTCCTACCTGCAACACCTGCAATCACTCCCACCCCACTCACTCTGCAAAATGCAAAGCTAAGCCACAAACTACGAATCTGAGCTCACTGTCCCAAATCATCCCACTGATGCCCCTACTCATCACAACAATTCCCCCTGCCCAACTTCCACTGCTCAAGATTTTATCAAAATCATTACAATCGTCGTCCAAACATCCATCCAGTCCAATTCCCATACACCCTCCAACAAATCTCCCTTGCTGCTTGCTCCATCTTCCATCTCAACACCTAAGCTACCTACTCACTCAACCTGATCCACTGCGTTTTCGCTTGCCTCGCCACTCTTCCTGAAGAGGGGCAGCAGCCTTTTCAGTAGTTGCAAGGGCAACAGTCTGGATGATTGACTGATCTGGCCTTGTAACAATAACCCAAACGGCCTTGCTGTGCTGGTACTGCGAACGGCTGAAAGCAAGGGGAAACTACAGCCGTAATTTTTCCCGAGGACATGCAGCTTTACTGTATGATTAAATGATGATGGCGTCCTCTTGGGTAAAATATTCCGGAGGTAAAATAGTCCCCCATTCGGATCTCCGGGCGGGGAATACTCAAGAGGATGTCGTTATCAGGAGAAAGAAAACTGGCGTTCTACGGATCGGAGCGTGGAATGTCAGATCCCTTAATCGGGCAGGTAGGTTAGAAAATTTAAAAAGGGAAATGGATAGGTTGAAGTTAGATATAGTGGGAATTAGTGAAGTTCGGTGGCAGGAGGAACAAGACTTCTGGTCAGGTGACTACATGGTTATAAACACAAAATCAAATAGGAGTAATGCAGGAGTAGGTTTAATAATGAATAGGAAAATAGGAATGCGGGTAAGCTACTACAAACAGCATAGTGAACGCATTATTGTGGCCAAGATAGATACGAAGCCCACACCTACTACAGTAGTACAAGTTTATATGCCAACTAGCTCTGCAGATGACGAAGAAATTGAAGAAATGTATGATGAAATAAAAGAAATTATTCAGATTGTGAAGGGAGACGAAAATTTAATAGTCATGGGTGACTGAAATTCGAGTGTAGGAAAAGGGAGAGAAGGAAACATAGTAGGTGAATATGGATTGGGGCTAAGAAATGAAAGAGGAAGCCGCCTGGTAGAATTTTGCACAGAGCACAACATAATCATAACTAACACTTGGTATAAGAATCATGAAAGAAGGTTGTATACATGGAAGAACCCTGGAGATACTAAAAGGTATCATATAGATTATATAATGTTAAGACAGAGATTTAGGAACCAGGTTTTAAATTGTAAGACATTTCCAGGGGCAGATGTGGACTCTGACCACAATCTATTGGTTATGACCTGTAGATTAAAACTGAAGAAACTGCAAAAAGGTGGGAATTTAAGGAGATGGGACCTGGATAAACTGACTAAACCAGAGGTTGTACAGAGTTTCAGGGAGAGCATAAGGGAACAATTGACAGGAATGGGGGAAAGAAATACAGTAGAAGAAGAATGGGTAGCTTTGAGGGACGAAGTAGCGAAGGCAGCAGAGGATCAAGTAGGTAAAAAGACGAGGGCTAGTAGAAATCCTTGGGTAACAGAAGAAATATTGAAGTTAATTGATGAAAGGAGAAAATACAAAAATGCAGTAAATGAAGCAGGCAAAAAGGAATACAAACGTCTCAAAAATGAGATCGACAGGAAGTACAAAATGGCTAAGCAGGGATGGCTAGAGGACAAATGTAAGGATGTGGAGGCCTATCTCACTAGGGGTAAGATAGATACTGCCTACAGGAAAATTAAAGAGACCTTTGGAAATAAGAGAACGACTTGTATGAATATCAAGAGCTCAGATGGAAACCCAGTTCTAAGCAAAGAAGGGAAAGCAGAAAGGTGGAAGGAGTATATAGAGGGTCTATACAAGGGCGATGTACTTGAGGACAATATTATGGAAATGGAAGAGGATGTAGATGAAGATGAAATTGGAGATATGATACTGCATGAAGAGTTAGACAGAGCACTGAAAGACCTGAGTCGAAACAAGGCCCCCGGAGTAGACAACATTCCATTGGAACTACTGACGGCCTTGGGAGAGCCAATCCTGACAAAACTCTACCATCTGGTGAGCAAGATGTATGAAACAGGCGAAATACCCTCAGACGTCAAGAAGAATATAATAATTCCAATCCCAAAGAAAGCAGGTGTTGACAGATGTGCAAATTACCGAACTATCAGTTTAATAAGTCACAGCTGCAAAATACTACCACGAATTCTTTACAGGCGAATGGATAAACTAGTAGAAGCCAACCTCGGGGAAGATCAGTTTGGATTCCGTAGAAACACTGGAACACGTGAGGCAATACTGACCATACGACTTATCTTAGAAGAAAGATTAAGGAAAGGCAAACCTACATTTCTAGCATTTGTAGACTTAGAGAAAGCTTTTGACAATGTTGACTGGAATACTCTCTTTCAAATTCTAAAGGTGGCAGGGGTAAAATACAGGGAGCGAAAGGCTAATTACAATTTGTACAGAAACCAGATGGCAGTTATAAGAGTCGAAGCACATGAATGGGAAGCAGTGGTTGGGAAGGGAGTAAGACAGGGTTGTAGCCTCTCCCCGATGTTGTTCAATCTGTATATTGAGCAAGCAGTAAAGGAAACAAAAGAAAAATTCGGAGTAGGTATTAAAATTCATGGAGAAGAAATAAAAACTTTGAGGTTCGCCGATGGCATTGTAATTCTGTCAGAGACAGCAAAGGACTTGGAAGAGCAGTTGAATGGAATGGACAGTGTCTTGAAAGGAGGATATAAGATGAACATCAACAAAAGCAAAACGATGATAATGGAATGTAGTCTAATTAAGTCGGGTGATGCTGAGGGAATTAGATTAGGAAATGAGGCACTTTAAGTAGTAAAGGAGTTTTGCTATTTGGGGAGCAAAATAACTGATGATGGTCGAAGTAGAGAGGATATAAAATTTAGGCTGGCAATGGCAAGGGAATCGTTTCTGAAGCAGAGAAATTTGTTAACATCCAGTATTGATTTAAGTGTCAGGAAGTCATTTCTGAAAGTATTCGTATGGAGTGTAGCCGTGTATGGAAGTGAAACATGGACGGTAACTAGTTTGGACAAGAAGAGAATAGAAGCTTTCGAAATGTGGTGCTACAGAAGAATGCTGAAGATTAGATGGGTAGATCACATAACTAATGAGGAAGTATTGAATAGGATTGGGGAGAAGAGAAGTTTGTGGCAGAACTTGACCAGAAGAAGGGATCGGTTGGTAGGACATGTTCTGAGGCATCAAGGGATCACCAATTTAGTATTGAAGGGCAGCGTGGAGGGTAAAAATCGTAGAGGGAGACCAAGAGATGAATACACGAAACAGATTCAGAAGGATGTAGGTTGCAGTAGGTACTGGGAGATGAAAAAGCTTGCACAGGATAGAGTAGCATGGAGAGATGCATCAAACCAGTCTCAGGACTGAAGACCACAACAACGACAACGCCACTCTTGTCTAAATCTCCTCAGACCTCATCCACACAAATCATGCTTATCCATTATAATGGCGCGACAGGGCCACAAAATCCTGTACCATAACATCCGCTCCCTCCCCACCAATAAACACCTTTTAATGCATACCCTATCCCAACACAATGTCCATACATTTATCCTTAACAAAACTTTCCACCAACCCTGCCATACCATCCTCAACCTGTCCCTATATCCTCCACTTTACAGATAATTCCCTTCCCCTGGCTAGAGCTGGAGTTGCAGTTGGCCACAAGAACTTCCCCGTTCGGTCACAACCCTTATACAGTACTCCTACTGGACATCTTATCCTTACCCCTCTTTTTCCACACCCTAACCTTTACATGTGCCACCATCCACATCTGACCTAACCACTCCATCCCGTATGACTTCCTCACCTACATATACCGCATATTTTCCTCCTATATTACTGTCGTAGACCTCAACATTCATAGTAGATTGCCCACAGAACTCCAGTGGGGGCACCATTTTACTGAATCCCTGTAAAGTGACAGTGTTCCCCCCACATCACGCGCATCCTGAAAGCAACACCACCCCTGATGTCATCCTAGCATCTCCCAATTCCTTGGACGCCACACTGCCAAAGTCCTTGATCCAACTGAAAGTGACCTGTACTCCTCACCATCTCCTCCACATAACCTCATCCTCATGCATCCCATCCGAATCTCCCTCCCAGAGTTATCCAAGACTACTCTTCTACCAAATGGAATGCCTATCAGGAATCCATAGGAACCCAGATTGGAAGTCACCCCTTGTCCTTCCAGCAACCTGACGATATTCCTCATGCTGCGTCCTTCCAGCAGCAGACCTATCAAAACCATATATCCCCATCGTCCTCCAAATAATGGGTAGCAAACATTTGCTCCTTGATGTGGAGTCACTTTAATTGGACAGGAGTTAGCAAACTTTCTGGAAGATGAATTGCTACTGTTTGCTTGGAGGTCTTAGCCTTCAACAACGAAAAATTTTATGGTCATAGCATGTTAGTTGCCAATTATAATACTCAAGGAATGACGAGGAGGGGGTAGGGGGAGAGCGGTGGTACTAGATTGCTATCAAAGTGGCAGCAGCATCGGAAGAGATGGTGCGATATATTGGCCTTCTAGAGCAACAGATCTTACATCTATGCATTACATGATGTGGGTCTTATTAACATTGATGACGATATACTGTTTCTTTGTCAGGAATTCCGTACAACTGAATCAACTATATGTGTGAATTTGTGCTTATAACTTCAGTTCTGCAACTCATTAAAAAATTTGAAACTTAAAAAAAGTTTTCGTACATATTATATTCATGTAGAAAACGAAAATGCATTAAAATGGTTTCTATTTGAAGAAACATAGCTGCTGCCTGTTTCACCGATAACACTGCAACCTGGTAGAAAGTGGACAGTACTTTCTTGTAGATTCTCGGAATTCAGTCTAGTCCTGTTGCTTTACGATATGGGCATTAAACTGGATGTCAGTTCACACGATGTGCACAACAATATTTTGGGCTGCCTAGGCAATCTATTACTCGTCATACACCTAAAATTACGATTTCTTCACTGACGGTGAAGATTAGCTTGTACTAAAAAGGAGACCATTTTCATTGCTTTACTCATGTAGCTTCTTAACCCGTAGTGTACACTTGATCGAAGTTCTTCGCTGTTTTAGGGTGTAAACCCTTGCTTCATGAAAGAGTGATTGAATGCAGGATTAATGGCGTCGGAATGTGTGTTACTGTGTTACGCAATTCGTCCTGCCTGAATAATTACCTTGTCACCCGAATTTTCCTTTAAAATACTGAGTTGACCGATTATAATTCATTGTAGCCTACGAGACAAATAAGATCGCCGCCTCAACAAAGATTGTTTGTTTCTTTTGAACTATTGACAACGAATCTACCCCACATACACACGTTGTACGTAGCGAATAGGGAATGTGCGGAAAGAATCACGTTTCATTCCAGGCCACCGCCGAAGGGCGTCTGCAAGGTTTCTCTTTCACCACCAATCAGTGGCAAGCTCAGGTAACGATGATGGAGGTGGACAGCACCTTCAAAGCAGACCACAAAGATCCTATAATACTGGTGACTGTGGTAGCCAGAGGACATAATAACAATTCATCCTCGTCGTCACAAAAGCACTCCTGGACGGTGCGAGCTGTGTAAACATACGCCCTGTCGTCATGGAGCACAGCGTCACCATTGTGGAACAAACATTGTACCACGAAATGGACGTGGTAAGTCAAAATGGTCGCATAATCCTTGACAGTAATGCGACATTACAGAGTTACCATGGCGTCGACGGATTGCCACTATATGGCTGCTCAAATTATCACCGAACACCCGCCATCTTATCAGTGTGAAAGAAGACTCATCCGACCAAATGAATTTCTTCCGGCGCTCCACAACCCAGATTTTATGGTTTCGGCACCACATTTTCCTGTTACGGGCGTTTGCAGCACTGACGAGTGGTTTTGGACTTCCAGGTCGTCCTGCAGTGCCCTGCTTCCGGAGCTCCAATCGAATTGTTTAGGTACTGACAGGGTTCACGAGTACGGCATTCAGTACTGCAATGACTTTTACGACTGTCGTCATTTTATTTTCGTCACAATCCTCTTCAACAATACTTTGTCACAAACACACAACACATGTTTTCCCCCACGTTGTGACTTAGCGGATGACATTTTTCCACTTTCCATGTATGTTGCGTAAGTCTTCAATATGGTGCCTCTTGAAACACCAAACACTTCGGCTACCTTGATTACGGAAGCACCACCACACGAGCACCAACAATTTGACTACATTCGAATTCACGTAGCTCCGACATAATGCATTCACAACAACACAGAACACTGTTCCTATCACTACTGACGCTCGCAACGTATTGAGGACTGTGCACAGGTGCCGTTTGTGGTCAGATACAAAAGCGCAACGTGCGGGCTTGGCTAGCATATGATTTTATGTTCAAGCATGCATTTTTTGCTGTGTTCCCATATTTTTGCTCAACCTCTGTTGTTAGGACGCGTTTCCTTCCTGACTCCTTCCCGGTCATAGGTCCGATATGGCAATTTTACATTTCCAAAGTGATCACCTCTCGACCCAGCCAAGAGTGGCGACAGTATAGTGGGAAGTATCCGCTATCATGCTCTTCTCAGTAGTCTGCAGAGTATGGATGAAGATTTAGATAGCTCGGTACCAGCGCAGTTTTTCAAAGCCTACTCTTGAAATCTTCCCCTACCTTCCGAAGTCTCTTTTTTGTATATGGAAAAGGCTAAAAATAAAATTTACCCTGTACACTTATTTGAATCTGTTGCTGGGTTGATAACAACAATAACAGGAACAAAGGGTGATACGGATAATGAAGTACGAGGTGATGAGGTCCCATACTCCGTGGAGCGTAGGGGAAGATGTGGGAGACACGCACCGCCTACTAGGCAAGGCCCTAGCCGAGGTGGTTTGCCTTTGCCTTCCTCCGACTGTAATGGGGATGAATGATGATGAGGTCCCATACTCCGTGGAGCGTAGGGGAAGATGTGGGAGACACGCACCGCCTACTAGGCAAGGCCCTAGCGGAGGTGGTTTGCCTTTGCCTTCCTGCGACTGTAATGGGGATGAATGATGATGAGGTCCCATACTCCGTGGAGCATAGGGGAAGATGTGGGAGACACGCACCGCCTACTAGGCAAGGTCCTAGCGGAGGTGGTTTGCCTTTGCCTTCCTGCGACTGTAATGGGGATGAATGATGATGAGGTCCCATACTCCGTGGGGTGTAGGGGAAGATGTGGGAGACACGCACCGCCTACTAGGCAAGGTCCTAGCGGATGTGGTTTGCCTTTGCCTTCCTCCGACTGTAATGGGGATGAATGATGATGAGGTCCCATACTCCGTGGAGCGTAGGGGAAGATGTGGGAGACACGCACCGCCTACTAGGCAAGGCCCTAGCGGAGGTGGTTTGCCTTTGCCTTCCTGCGACTGTAATGGGGATGAATGATGATGAGGTCCCATACTCCGTGGAGCGTAGGGGAAGATGTGGGAGACACGCACCGCCTACTAGGCAAGGTCCTAGCGGAGGTGGTTTGCCTTTGCCTTCCTCCGACTGTAATGGGGATGAATGATGATGAGGTCCCATACTCCGTGGAGCGTAGGGGAAGATGTGGGAGACACGCACCGCCTACTAGGCAAGGTCCTAGCGGAGGTGGTTTGCCTTTGCCTTCCTGCGACTGTAATGGGGATGAATGATGATGAGGTCCCATACTCCGTGGGGTGTAGGGGAAGATGTGGGAGACACGCACCGCCTACTAGGCAAGGTCCTAGCGGATGTGGTTTGCCTTTGCCTTCCTCCGACTGTAATGGGGATGAATGATGATGAGGTCCCATACTCCGTGGAGCGTAGGGGAAGATGTGGGAGACACGCACCGCCTACTAGGCAAGGCCCTAGCGGAGGTGGTTTGCCTTTGCCTTCCTGCGACTGTAATGGGGATGAATGATGATGAGGTCCCATACTCCGTGGAGCGTAGGGGAAGATGTGGGAGACACGCACCGCCTACTAGGCAAGGTCCTAGCGGAGGTGGTTTGCCTTTGCCTTCCTCCGACTGTAATGGGGATGAATGATGATGAGGTCCCATACTCCGTGGAGCATAGGGGAAGATGTGGGAGACACGCACCGCCTACTAGGCAAGGTCCTAGCGGAGGTGGTTTGCCTTTGCCTTCCTGCGACTGTAATGGGGATGAATGATGATGAGGTCCCATACTCCGTGGGGTGTAGGGGAAGATGTGGGAGACACGCACCGCCTACTAGGCAAGGTCCTAGCGGATGTGGTTTGCCTTTGCCTTCCTCCGACTGTAATGGGGATGAATGATGATGAGGTCCCATACTCCGTGGAGCGTAGGGGAAGATGTGGGAGACACGCACCGCCTACTAGGCAAGGCCCTAGCGGAGGTGGTTTGCCTTTGCCTTCCTGCGACTGTAATGGGGATGAATGATGATGAGGTCCCATACTCCGTGGAGCGTAGGGGAAGATGTGGGAGACACGCACCGCCTACTAGGCAAGGTCCTAGCGGAGGTGGTTTGCCTTTGCCTTCCTCCGACTGTAATGGGGATGAATGATGATGAGGTCCCATACTCCGTGGAGCGTAGGGGAAGATGTGGGAGACACGCACCGCCTACTAGGCAAGGTCCTAGCGGAGGTGGTTTGCCTTTGCCTTCCTGCGACTGTAATGGGGATGAATGATGATGAGGTCCCATACTCCGTGGGGTGTAGGGGAAGATGTGGGAGACACGCACCGCCTACTAGGCAAGGTCCTAGCGGATGTGGTTTGCCTTTGCCTTCCTCCGACTGTAATGGGGATGAATGATGATGAGGTCCCATACTCCGTGGAGTGTAGGGGAAGATGTGGGAGACACGCACCGCCTACTAGGCAAGGCCCTAGCGGAGGTGGTTTGCCTTTGCCTTCCTGCGACTGTAATGGGGATGAATGATGATGAGGTCCCATACTCCGTGGAGCGTAGGGGAAGATGTGGGAGACACGCACCGCCTACTAGGCAAGGTCCTAGCGGAGGTGGTTTGCCTTTGCCTTCCTCCGACTGTAATGGGGATGAATGATGATGAGGTCCCATACTCTGTGGAGCATAGGGGAAGATGTGGGAGACACGCACCGCCTACTAGGCAAGGTCCTAGCGGAGGTGGTTTGCAATTGCCTTCCTGCGACTGTAATGGGGATGAATGATGATGAGGTCCCATGCTCCGTGGAGTGTAGGGGAAGATGTGGGAGACACGCACCGCCTACTAGGCAAGGTCCTAGCGGAGGTGGTTTGCCTTTGCCTTCCTCCGACTGTAATGGGGATGAATGATGATGAGGTCCCATACTCCGTGGAGCGTAGGGAAAGATGTGGGAGACACGCACCGCCTACTAGGCAAGGCCCTAGCGGAGGTGGTTTGCCTTTGCCTTCCTCCGACCGTAATGGGGATGAATGATGATGAGGTCCCATGCTCCGTGGAGTGTAGGGGAAGATGTGGGAGACCCGCACCGCCTACTAGGCAAGGTCCTAGCGGAGGTGGTTTGCAATTGCCTTCCTCCCACCGTACTGGTGATGAATGATGATGATGAAGACGAAACAACAACACTAAGTCATCTCGAGGCAGGAAAAATTCCTGACCCCGTCGGGAATCAAACCCGGGACCTCGTGCGCGGGAAGCGAGAACGCTACCTCAAGACCACGACCTGCGGACGAAGTACGACGTACAGGGTTTTTATCATGAAACTATATAAAATAAAATCGTCATAACTTTGAGCGGTTTCCCTTAGGACGTTCAAACTGCACTGTTGGCCGCGGGGCATGATGGGAATTAGTATGGTTTGGTTTAGGGACGAAGGCCTCTATTATTTGGATGGGTTCGTCAATAGGTAAAATTGGTGCATTTGTGGGACTATGAATCCGCATTTCGCGATCGAGAAGTCTCTTCACCATCAACTGCTGACTATGTGGTGTGCAATGCCCAGTCATGGAATAATCGGTGCTATATTCCTCGATGGCACAGTGACTACCGAACGATACGTGAAGGTTTTGGAAAATGATTTCATCCCCATTATCCAAAGTGACCCTGATTTGGACAAGATATGTTTCACGAAAGACTGAGCTCGACCCATCGAAGCAGGAGAGTGTTCGATGTCCTGGAGGAGCACTTTGAGGACCGCATTCTGTCTCTGTGGTACCTAGTGGCCACTGGCATGGGCTTCCATTGCCCGCCATGTTATCCATATCTGAAAACATGTGACTCCTTTTTGTGGGGCTATATTGAAGACAAAGTGTACAATAATAACCCTAAAACCATCGCTGAGCTGAAAA